>NC_135027.1:0-1200000 GCF_051020955.1 Megalopta genalis | reverse complement strand
GGAGCGGGGGAAGAGACGAGGGGCAGAGCGGATCTGACTAAGTGCCAAGCGGGCAAAAATAGCCAGCGGTGCCGCGGCACGATGCTAAATTCACTAGGCAATAACGGACAACGAGCAGAATCCCCTTCGTCTCTTCGGCGTTGGATCGGTAGAACGTGGGACGAAGAGAACGATCATCTCCTCTCCTTTTCTCTATCTCTCCCTCTCTCTGTTTCGCTGAATGGCCGTAATCACCGACACGAGGAGAGTCCGCGCGAATTTCGGACAGGAGCCGAGGACCGGTCCGGAGAGCGTGCGAAATGGAATTAGCCGCGGATCGCGCGAGATTAACCGTTCTCCGACGGTTTCGCCGGAGACAGCCACCCCCCGCGATAATGCCTCGTAAGCGGCAGAAATTGGATTTCGCAATTAAATGGCTCCCGCGGCCGAAACCCGCGTACAATTCGTTCCCGGTTCGATCGGTCCGCGCGCGCGGTCTTCGTCGACGGCGTCGTCCTCCTCGCGACGTCGCGCGTCCCCGCGGGATTTACCGGTTTATTTCATTATCCCAAAGCATCCTGCGCTCCCGAGAATTTTAATTGCCCGGGATTGCAGGTTGCAACGCGTCAAATTCCATGCCACGCAGGGACGGAAGCGTGGCGACGCGCCGATCCTCGGCTTCCTTTTCGCAGACTTGGATTAGACCAGCGACTGCCTAGGCGCGCCTCTCGCGAAACCGTCGCGAGAATTCCGAATGCCTCGGACCGGAGAACCTGTTCACCGTGGTTCTGCATCTTTCCATTTATAATTGCAATCCTCCGACTGTTCCGTGTGTTCATCGATCGGCTGATTAGCAGCGATACGTTGTACCTGTCGCCGCGTTCCTGGCGGATCTTGAATACTTGCGATAAAATAATACCAGTTCCTAAACAATTTTTCTGGATACTTCGATCCACGTTTTTTGTGTAATTGCTAGTTCCAAGCTGCTCTGGGTATTCATTGGATGATTGATCGATATATTATACAGAGTGTCGCCGATCGAAATCGGCGACACTCTGTCAACATGTTCGAGAGATTATTCTGAACGAAAAATGTTGCAGTATATATTCAATATATGCAGTATATAGGGTGTCCCAAGAATGTCTCGCAATCCGAAAGTGGCAGGTTCCTCAGGTCATTTGAAGCAACTTTTTCCTTTACAAAAATTTTCTCCGAGGCACCATTAACGAGTTATTAACGAAAAATAGTGACCAATGAGAGGCGAGCTCGGCTGGCGCGAGGCGACCGAGCCAATGAGCGGAACTGGGCTTCGTGCGCTGGTTGGCTGGGCCGCCTCGCATCAGCCGGGATTCTATTAGTCTCAGTAACTGGTCCACCTCGGTCGATAGCAAAATTTTGGACCAGTTACTGAGATTAGTAGAATTCATTTTCGGGATTTTTGTCATCTGTCCGAAAATCTATCCCACTAATCTCAGTAACTGGTCCATCTAGATTGATGGCAAAATTTTGGACCAGTTACTGAGACTAGTGGAATTGATTTCACGAGGCGACCGAGCCAATGAGGGAAAGCGTGCTTCCTTCGCTCATTGGCCACCGTTTTTCGCTAATAACTCGTTAACGATGCCTCGGAGAAAATTTTTGTAAAGGAAGAAGTTGCTTCGAATGATCTGAGGAACCCGCCATTTCCGGATTGCGAGACATTTTTGGGACACCCTGTATATTCTGCTTGTAATAATAATGACAATAGTTTATTAATGTCAACGGGGAAAAGAACGTTGTTACTTAGTACACAGTAAAAAGTAAGATATAAAAAGACATAAATTAATAAAGAAATGAAGAAATAGAGAAATACATAAATAAAGAAATAAATTCGTCTAGATTTTTTCAGATGAAAAAGATGAATAAGAGGAATAAAAGGAAAGTAAATATGAATCACAGCTGTCTAATTTTTGCACACATGCGTAATCACTTGCTGGATAAAGTAATTTAAAGAGATTACTCAAGATTGAAGTGTTCGCAAGATTGTTGTCAACGACGACAAGACGAAGACTAATCGACTTATGGTACATAATAACATGTTTTGCCGAGATAGATCTCCCGAACACGTTAGCAAAGTCTGTCGTTTTCGATCTGCGATACTCTGTACACATACCGATAAAACATCGATGGTGAAACAACAAGGTTATCGTTCACAAAAAAGAAAAAAAAACAGAAAAAAACGTGCGTAGTGTTTTCGAATCGACGACGATGCACATGTATCTCGCGAGTCTAATGGAACGAAACGCGCGGCGTTTTATCAAGAATTCCGCCGAAGAATCTGACAGCTGATCAAACATTGCACTCGACACGCGTGTACCCGCTCGGCAGCGCGCGACTAGTCGCGCTTTTTCTGCGGGCCCGCCGCAGAGATACGTATGAAAACGTAGCCAGAAGGCACCGGGCATAATCGCGGAAAGATCCGCGGAACAGTTATCACCGAGATTCCTGTGCAATTGAACGTATCTCGCGCGCGAAGACGAAGACGAAGACGTACGCGCGTCGTCGACGGTCTCTCGTTGTTATTCAGTCCCCTGATTGTTCATTAAAATTCCGAAGCCGGTCTCGGGTTCGAACGACTCGGCGCCGTTCTGGATCGGCCGGTTTTCTGCGGCGCGACACGCCGCGCGACGGTCCGATTATTTTTTTTTTTTCGCCGGGCCGCAACGAAAGGTCGCCGGGCAGCGAATTAACGCGCACGTCGCGAGCAATTGCGGGGGTGTTCCGAGCAGTTGACTCGGTTCATTGCCGCAACGAGAGAGTCAGCCTAGTTGGCGGTTCGTCGTGGTCGTCGTCGGAGGAGGAGAGAGAGAGAGAAGAGGAGGAGAAGAGACGAGGTCGCGGCGATCAGGCGAAACAGGGTGGAGAGGAGAGGGAACGGACGGAACGGCCGCGATTATTGCAAGATTTATTGCTCCTCTTCGTTTCGTCTGGTCTCGGGGGCCGTTCGCGCTCCACGGAGGACGCACGACGCGCGCGAGAACATCCTCGATTTTTTCACGTCGAGGAGACAACTTCTCTCTGCCTTTGAACCGGCCGACCGCCATCGGAGATCGTTATCGCTCGTCGGAACTGTCGGCGCCGGTTTCGAGCCGCTGCCCGTGACTCGATAAACTTTTCAAAATCGCGGCAGGAGAAATAGTCGAGGATTTCACGATTATCCAGGCTGCCTTTCGCTGGCTCGGCACACGAAAATGTGCCGTGGAAAGTTGCAACTGGATCCTGCGATTTATTCTATTTCTTTTTCTAAAAATCGCTGCGTTTCCCATTAATCGATGCTCTGAATATCTTCCATAAAAGTCGTCGGAAACACGCGTCGTCGAAATCCAACAGTTGATCCGGTTTTGCGCCATTTACTGAACTTTTATTCAATTGAACTTCTTTATGAATTAATTTTACTTTATTTGCTTATTCAATGAACGGAAGAAATCCTGCCGTGAAAACGATACAGAGTCATTCGCGGGTAGATAAAGCGCAAAGAGCGATGCTATTTGAAACGATTAAATGGCGAAAAAATATCAAAAGCTTCGACGATAGTTATACACATCGATGAAGACGCGATTACGATGAATAATGATTACGAAGATGGCGAACTAATATAGTTCGTCAATTTTAGAATTAGGCAATCTTCCTACAATTTTCCATATTTTCTCAATTAGCCATGCGTCTTTCCGTTGCCAGAAATCGTTTTACCCATTGACTGCCACGCAAATTTAGCGCGTCTTGCCCTGGGTGCCACGGTTTTATTTTAAAGAAAAAACATGAAGTTTTACAAAATATAGTAATATTAAGTTACTGATATAATATTGCAATGGCATTTACAGTATTCTTTTTTATTGATAATCAATATGTCCTCTACACTATATATATTTTTCATTCATCATTTCTAATAGTTCCTAACTCAAGTAGCCATTTGTAGCCAATCTAAACTTGCAGCACCCACTACTATACAGCACCCGCTACTACTATATCTCGTAGCTGGCAGTTTTGGTACAAACGCTTACTACGAGATATCTCGTAGTTGGCAGTCAACGGGTTAAAACCCTCAAAACATTTCGACAAAGATTTTCTCACGTCTGATCACAGGCCGTCCGATTCTCCTGGCCGCGAACTCGCGTTCAACGACGCTTCGCGTAGCAGCGAGCGCTTTCATCGTGCCAGGAATGACCTCGAGCAACTACGGAGGCCTCGACTCGCTCTGTAGGAACACCCACCCTCGACATAGTCCCGCGAAGCGTTCCTCGTCGACGAAGACTCGTCCACTTCGCGGTATTAGCGCAAAGTTGAGTGACAGTGTTCCCCGGCCGGGCGGAGGGGTTCGGAGAAGGACGGTTCGGACGTCGCCTGGAAACGGTCGCGCAGGGGATCTGAATGCACAACAGGTTTTAATTTATGCCTCGAAGCTGGGCATTCATCGTAAAATCGCGAGTGGCGGAGCGATAGTCGCGCGATCGACGGGCAATTGCCTCGGGGGCCCGATGTTTGCACAGCTAGGCCAACATCGTAGCCTTCGCTTCGGCTGACAGAAGGGAACCTGGACAGGAGAGCGAGAGAACGAGAGCGCGCTTGCTCGCTCACGAGAGAGAGGGAGAGAGAGAAAGACAGAGAGAGAGAGAAAGAGAGAGGAAGAACAGACGCAGAAGTGTGCTTCACGCGATGCGTGAAGTGTATATTCCGCCGACGTCCGGCTGTCCTTCTGCCGTCCGTCCGTTCGAACCGTCGTCGATCGTTAAACACCTTCTTCTCTCACCTGGCGGCTTTTCTTCGCGAACCGGCGGCCGCGCGACGGGTCACGGTGCCATAAAGCGAACGGCCCGCGCGCCGTAATTGATGGCTTTTTAACGATCGACAGCAATAGTGCGGGTTATTCGCAGAAATAAAACGCGCGACACGCGTCGCCCGCGATCCAGGTGAAAGAACTTTGGGCTAGATTATGCGAACCGAACGCGCCGCGTCAGATCGGTGGCATAAGCTCGCCGTTGATTCCCGTTCCGAAACGTTCGTTCCCGAACGACCTTTAAACAGATTCAGAGACGGCACTGTGCTCTGGCAAACAAACGTCCAACAGAATCGTGCGACGCACAATCTGACTCATCCAACACTGACCCAGGAGAACACTACATGTAACGTATGATTAGAGTTACGTAAGCGGTAATAATAGCGAACTCCCGATAACGAGCACGCCACCGATAATAACATCAGAGGTCGTCCTTACGCGATATCGTCGCGAGAACGGCGATCTTCGGTTACGTTGGTCTCCGAAGTTATTATAGCTCCTCACGGGTTCATCGTAATAGTTCAATCTTGCACCAATTCGTTTTAGAGTGCTCTATTTTTTGATTATACAACTAGTGCGAAATTTGCCGTACAAATTCGATAAATAAATAACTACTTTATGTACGAAAGGATTTACAAGCTTAAATGTAATATAGATAAATATGTACAGTAATTTCTCCCTAATTCGCGCTCAAAAATGGACAATTTCTCCCTAATTCGCGTTCAAAAATGGACAATTTCTCCCTAATTCTCGTTCAAAAATAGATCATTTCTCCCTAATTCGCGTTCAAAAATGGACAATTTCTCCCTAATTCGCGCTCGGATTGCGCGCAAAAATGGACAATTCGGGAAGAGGAGATGCGATTATTCGAGCCTTGCGTCTCGTTTTTATAGTCGCTGACAATCGATTACTATAAAAACGAGACGCAAGGCTCGAATAATCGCATCTTCTTTTCCCGAATTGTCCACTTTTGCGCGCAATCCGAGCGCGAATTAGGGAGAAATTACTGTAATTCCCTTCTCGGTGCCATCGACCGTTAGAAACCGAGAGAGCAAGAAAAGGCGGGAGCCGTCGATTTGACGGAAGGAAGCCGAAAAACCGATCGGTTTGCTCGTCGAATTGGCTACGCGGTTAGGAGATCGCAGAGACCGGATAGAGACAGGATAGAGACAGTTCGGTCGACAAAGCGCTGTCATTTTGTAGCCGGTCGCAGGCTGTCGTTCGCCGGTAGCGTTGACGGTAGTCGCGCCTTCGTGGCCGTGGCACAAGGCTGTCTTGTCTCGTCCCGGCGGGGCACAATGGGCTCCATTGTGTGCCCGGATCAAGGGAAACAGAGAAGGGGGACACAGTTCGTGCCCGCCGCGCGACGGGTTTCCGTCGTCGGGCTGTGTTATCTGGCCCGCGTCGACGATCGAAACCCGCCGGAGCGTGGAGGCTCGTCTTCGGGCGCGTTCAAGGGCAGCGTGGGCGTCGCCTCGACGTCTTCGTGGAAATCGTTTATCTTCGGGAAATTGTTCGATCGTACGTGCACGAACGGCGCCGACTGTTATAGGGACCAGGAACCGTCGCGCACAGGGAATGATAATGTTTTTACGGGGAAAGGCGTGCTGAAAAAAAAGAGAGACGCCAGACGCCCAGGGTGGGGGGCGGGAGGACTATGGAAAACGCTGGGGTGCGTTTTATGGATTTTGATTAGGGCCTGGGAGCTCGACGAATCGCAAAACTTTCCGCGATACAGACCGGATCGGGTTGAAAACTACTGGAACTTTCGGTGTTTAAAGGGGGAATCGTTGATGACATAAAATTGCTCGGGTAAAAATCAGGGGTTCGTCGAGACCATGTGAATTATCGAGGCAGTCCTCGAATTCGAGAGGGACGTAAATCAGAACGAACGAGGCTAGTTCTCGTCTCCAACCAAGTCGTATACACTCCCCACCCTCCCTTTCAGAACTATTTGAAAGCTTGCAGAAAATTAAGTAAATTTAAAAAACCGATATGAAATTGTCAGAATTTTTTAAAATTTATTCCGAAGTTAATTCAAGTTATTTCAGTAATTTCTTAGTCATTTCTAGTAATTCAGTTATTTCAGAATTAAATTTATTTCAAATATATGTATATACGCGCCTGTTACAGTTTAATATAATTAAATTTGAAATAAATTTAAGAAATTATGACATAATAGAAACAATAAAAATGATGTTATATTATAATAAAAATAACAAATCAATTTAATAAAAGATAATTATATTCCTTTCCTCGATTTAGGTGTATTCGCCGAGTTATAGTGTTTTTACCGCGTGAAAAGAATGTCCCATAAATTGCTATACGGATAATAACTGTTTCGCTGGTAGATGAAAGAAGTACATACTCCGTTTATTCTCGTTTCCATAAAATGATCTACGTGGAGGGGAAATCCGCGCAAAGATCCCGAGGCGATGTAACATCTCGCATATTTATTCATACAGCTGTCCTACCTAGTTTACATAGCTGTCGCATTCGATGCTGCTCGAGGCGACGTTAAATATTTCACAATTAGCATCGGAGACGAGGCAATTCGCAGCGATAGCAGCCTGCATGCATCCGAGAACGACGCCGAGCAGAGAGCTAAAAAATATCATTTATCGGACATCGATCTCGGTCTCCGACGATAAGCAGAAAGGCGAAGAAAGGGGTGAGTCACTGTAAATCGACGGAACCGTGGAATACGAGAGAGGAGGATCTCGAGAGAGTTCGAACCGGAGATCCGCACCCTCCTCGCGAATCGACTGTCACGATCGTTATGCATCACGCGGCCCGGCCGGGTCGCAGAGCGAGTCAGCGTGTACTTGCACGAAAGACGGGGAGAGGAGAGAGGGAGAGCGAGAGAGGAGAGCAGCGTGGTGATACAGTAATGACCCAGACGAGCCGCATCCTTGTGCCACATAGGGGTCCGATCGTGTGCGTGCCTCGTCAGGAGAGCGTGTGTGTTCGCCGCGCGCGGCTGTGTGCGCTCACGAACGCAGGAGACCGCCGATCGGCCTCGTCACGGGCCTCTCCTTATCTCCTCTCCCCGTCGCCGATTTCTTGCCGGCAAATGTATCGGGAACGATTTATGGAAGCGTGTTTTTTGCCAACGCGAGACGCCCGAGATCGCGAGCCGGGGGTGTTTCGAGTTCGACCTTATTTTTACAAGACCGAGACACCGAAACGAAGGAACACGATCTCGGTCGAGTCAAAGGTCAGGCCTTGGTTTATTACAGTTCGCGGATTTTGCAATTCGTTCGTTTCGAACGGCGGACCTATTTCGCGGAAATATAACGAAGCGCATTTAGGATCGTTTATAAATTTATTTAGCAGGCTCTTTCGACATATTTTTTTTAGATATTCCTTTCGGTATTTTTAGACAGAGAAAATTGCTTCGCGTTCTTCGCAGATGGACGAACACAGCTATAAAATTTAACGTTGCTATAGTCGTTCTTTTTCTCAGCAAAAAATTCGGGAACGTTGCATTCGGTCGATTTAAACGAATGAATAGCAACGAGTGTAGCAGCGAGGTCTCCGATCGAAGCGCCATAACTTCGGTTAGAATGAGCATCTTTACGAACAAAAAATTGTCCCGTATTCCTTGTGAGTCGTCGAACAGAGCCACGAAGTTCCTGATCGATAGGTAGACTGGTTCTCCGCTGAAAAATTCTCGGCGCGTTTGATCGTCAATCGAAACGGCCAGATGCCAGTGAGTCGGCGTGCAAGGTGTCTCGAGTACCCTAACTTTGGGCGCACTGAATAATTTCACACGGGAAAAAATCGCGCGATATTCCTCACGGAACGTCGAACAAAGTTTCAGATTAATGAACCCGGCCGCCGGTTTCCTTCGGAAGAATTCCGAGAGAGTCGGCGATCGATGACCGATCGGAACGAAGAAACGAAGGTGCACCCCGGGCGGAGCGGAAAGAAAGAAAGAAAGAAATCGGCTGGCAGGTATTCGGGGGAAGTTTCTCAATTTGCCGAAGGTCGAAAGGGATCCGTAGATAGATGGAATAATGAGACGCGAGGAGCCCCAGTTCTCGAGACTGTCGACGAAACGGAACTCCGAGGAGGCCGGTCCCCGCGAGCACCGGAGAATATATATATATATATGTTATATCGGAGGGCGGTGCGTCTCGCTACTTTTATCCGGTGTTTCCGCAGGGTGGATGATGGGGCGAGGACGTATCCACGGCATCCTGGGTCCCGGAGGAAGTCAGCCGAGTGAAAAGAGTAGTCGCCGATTAGACGTCGCTCGGCGAGAACGCGTTCTCCCTCGGTGCGCGCCACGAATTCGTCGGAAGGGCGGCGCGAACGCACCGGAGGGTACGAGGGAAAGGAACGGGGGGGCCGCGGAGAGGGTGCCCGCGTCTTCCTCCTATATCCATAAAAGCGGAAAGGCATAAATAACGCGTTCCTCCGTTTCTTTCGACGGAACGGAAGACGGCTGACTGCTCGAAAACCAGCCCTTACCGAATCCTTAACTAACAAAAGGAAATATACTCGGGGACGAGGCGGTTTTTGCACGCCGAATGGCTCTCTTGGACCGTTCGCGACGAGATCTAGAACTTCTGCGGAGAAACTTTATTTAAATTTGCATAAATCGAATGACGGAAGCATCCCCCTGGAAACCGAGTTGGGCGTTGCTCGAATAGAATTGAATTCGAACAACATTTCGAATACATTTTCCGAACCGATTGCTCGAACGAGGTTCGATTCGAAACGTTATTCGGATGAAATTGCATTCGAAACGTTAATCGAATAATAATTTATTCGAAATGTTATTCGAATAAATATATATCGATCGAACTCCGCGAATGAAATTTTATTCGAACGAGTTCTGTGCACAAAAATTGCGTTCGTTATTCGAATGAAATATGCGAAAACCCGCCCGAAAATTCGTTCGCACGAAGGCATGAAATATTTACATCGCTTTACAGCCCCCCGCGCTCTCGGCATCCCTCGCAGCTCGAATCGCGCGAGCACGCCGTTAAATCAATCGCGAGACGGCTAAACGCTCGCGAGAGAACGCTTCTTCGGTTGTTCGGCGACAGGGTGACGGGTGGATGCCAGCCCCGTACGACCGAGATTAACTCCTCCGCCGTTGCGGAGGAATTCGAGGGACGGAAGGGGATGATGCGGACGGGGCTGGGAAAAAAATTACGCGTCTGGCCGGCATCCCCGGGAAACCGGTGTATCGCGGCGGCATTATGCAAATAATTATTCCGCCGACACCGGGTATCCTTTCAGCGGTTTCAGGAACAAATATTTGCTCCACTTACCGAGCCACCGCCCCCGCGAGCGCGCGCGGGCGCGGTGGCTGTTTTATTTGGATCGTCGGTTCCCGGCGAATGCGAAGAATTTACATTTTAATTGCGAGCGAGGCGGGAGAGAGACGGAAAAAGATGTCTGTTATTCTTCACCCTTGAAAAATGGCGGGAGAGGCCTGCACACCCCCGCCGGCGGGGTGTGCTCGAACAGGAATTATCTCGCATCAGCTCGCGCCGGGAATCGATTTCTCAGCGCGCCGTCGCTTTCTGAAAAGTGGAAAGCGCGTTTAGCGTTTCTTCGCGTCGACTTTCGCCTCATTCTTCTTCCACCCCCGTTCTCCGGCCATCGATCACAACTCCCGGCTCTTCGAACGAATCGGGCTTCGTTATTATTTCCCGGAGAACAACAGCGGCACCGGTCGCCGCCGCCGCCGCCGCGAGATTTACGAGCGCGTAAATTAGCCGAAACGGAGGTTCCGCGGACTGTCCACCCTTTCGTGCGGGCCGCGGGAAAGGAAGCAATGGCGGCGGACCACCGCCGCAAGGTTAAACTCTCCCTTCTCTGCCGTTCCCTCGGCCGCCACCCCGCGACGCCTTGTTCACCGGTATCGCGAGGAACGAAGCAATTTGTCCTTCGACAAATTAATTTCTTAAAATATGTAGCCTGCCCGTTGCTGCAGGCAGCTTTATTGCACGAATGCTTTATGATCCTGTACTTTTTCCAGCGTCGTTCCTCGCTGACAGCCTCTCCATTCTGTGCCGCCGCGCCTCGCCTCGCCTCGCCTCGCCCCGCCGCCGCGATCCTCTCTGTCCTCCTCCCTCGCCACCTCGCCCTCGTCCCGTAAGATTCTCTTGTTTCTCTCTTCGCAACGAGCAGCGTAATTAAAAGTTCTCCCGGGCCCTCGGATGCCGCGCGAATATCCCAAGCGGACGCGCCGGTTCACGCGAACCTCGGCTACGAATTCCGATTCTTGCTGTGCGCGAGAACGGATCATTAGACGCTCCTGGAAGCGTGACCAGAGAAAAAATAATTGCCTGCGATCGCGGAACGGCCGAAGGCTCGACGGAGAATTTACAATTGAGATTCGGGGCCGGGACACGCCGTGCTTCGGATTGAATCTGTCGTTCGTCGAGCGAGACGGTAAGTTTCTTCTAAAATGTTTAAAAAAGAATCGTTGCTGTTTTATGTACATTTTCGGTATTTAAATTTAACTCTTTTCGACGCTGTTGCGATCCTACGAAGGTTCTGTATAAGTTACGAGTAATTTTTGTAGAACGTATGATTTTTTAAAATATATAATTTTTGTAGAATGTATAATTCTCATATAATTTAATTTATATGAGAAATAAAAACAATTGCAAAAACAACCCGAGAAGGTCATCCGAATTTCCGTCTGCATTCTAAACCACAAACAGGCTCAGATTGAACGTTAATTGCCCATTCGGCCCCAATTTCGAGCCGGAGCCGCGAGGCCACGCCCACTCGGTGTAGGCCACGCCTCTCTGCGCTGACACCGCGGGATAAATGGTCCCCTCCCGTCCTGAATGCAGATCTCTCAAGGTTCAGTAGTGCAGAGGATCACTTGGTGATCGAAGTAGGCGTCGGTGGATTTATGGCGGCGGGAGCCGATCGCAAAATCTTGTGGTCCAGGTGTCGCGAACAGAGCGGAACGGAAGAGACGGAGAAAGCTCGATGGAATCGCGGAGTAGCATCGAGGCGGCGAACGGTACCTACACGCGGCCCACGCGATAACTGCACTCGGTATGCAACTGGGTCGCTCGGAAATACGCGGACCGCGTCGCGGCGCGACGATGACGTTGCCCGATCCTCCTTTAACGAGCCGCGATTCACTGAGATCAGCTCGGCTCGAACGAGCCGATTATTTCGCTCGTGCCTCGACTCTGTGGAACGACGGATAACGTCGAGAGCACGGCGATGGCGATCTGCAGCGGCGGCGGCGGCGGCGATGCAGCCGGACGTCTCGAGTGGTGCATGGATTTATTCGACGAGTTGTTACGACGAATCGAAACCCATATACCTAACGACCCGCGTCCCTTATACGTGCGTCCCTGCGAATCGCTCCGCGTATCTGGCGAACAATGGCCGCAAGATTAATCGCTGGCTCGCAGCACCCAACGCCGAGGTTCTCCCATATGAAATTCGATGGAAAAATTCGGTCGCATTTTTGCAGCCGCTGTAACAGTGTCTCGCGCATCGCGGCCAGCCTCTCGAGGACTGCTTTCAGCGGCGCAAAAATATTACCGTCTCCGGACACAACGTTCCTCTGTGATTCCGCGTCGGCGTTCCACGAGCGCACTCATCGGCCGGCGCGCGGCTCACGATAAACATCTAAATAAACTTCCCGGTCTTCCCGTGATCGGCGCCCATTTTCCCGAAGGCTCTCGAGGAGGAGATCTACGTCAGCTTGAAATTCACGCAACGGTCTGAATAAAGCCTTTGATCCTAACGTAAACACGCTGTGTTCTTTTTCTCGGCCGGGGTCAAAGAGCGCACACGCTGACGCGTTGGAACACGGTCTGCCAACTGTTCCAACTGGCGAAGGGTGCCCGCGATGCGCCTCGCGGTAATTGGCAGAGGAACGGGACCGGCGCGTGACAATTATCGAGGCGGACACCTCTCGGCGAGCTCGCTTTCTTCGCGCTGGAATCCTCGCGAGACGGCGTAGTGAGAGGCCGCTGGCAAAAATAGAGGACCGCCGGCCGGTGGCGACTGACGAAGCCGAGGATGAGGGGATAAGTTGATCGACGTTCCCATTGGCGATAAAGGAGAACTGAAACGCGTCCATTGATGTCACGTGCGCGCACAGTAGTTCTTTCTGACCCACTCGGTGATAAAAGGATTCCGTAAAGACCGGTCGAAACAGCGATCTCCATTGACGTCGACCTCCTATGAGCCTCTCCTCTCTCTTCCTCTCTCTCTCTCTGCAGTCTCTCCAGCTCTCTCTTTCATCGGACGGGCAGGCTAGACGATAGCCGAGCCTCCAGGCGTATGCAAGACACGCGTGCAAGTCGATACGCGTTTATTTCTGCACTCGCTTTATTTGCACGTTCGTAAGTACACTTACGTGTTTGCGGAGCTTGCATACCTTACGGATTTAGCTCCTTTCATGGACTTTCCCGATATCATTCTCCGATGATAAGAACGAAGGGAATATATCTTGATAAGATTATTTATCGAGCGCACCAAACAAGCCGGACAGCTGTACATCAATTCGAGGACGTTTATTATGTTCTCCCGTAGGAGAACGCGTTATGAATGGTTCCTGTAATTTGCAAGAATTGTATAACTCGTATTATGCGCTGGTTTTCACCGACGATGACTACAACGTTCGACCGGGCTGCTCGAGATCCCAGCTGATAGAAATTAATTAATCGTCCGCGAGACACCGTGCGCCGCCGGAGAGCGATGGCTTTTTTATCGGCTCCGTTCCGCTACACGGAAGATTGATGATCGGCCGGGTCTCCTAGAACTCTTTTAAAATCGTGGAATAGCGAAAGAAGCACTCGTCGATTCCGCCTAGCGGAAGATCGATCGCCGGTCCCTGGGTCAGCGACTTTGTTAACGAACGGAGGACTCGGAAAATCGACCACGAATTAACTGTCGCTTATCAGTCAGGAAATGGATGCGCGTTCGAAGCATATTATTGCTTACTGTCATTATTATCGATTCGTGTTTTCTTCTTCTAATCTCTAATCGCCATTCGCTTTTGCATTCATTGTCATTACGGTCCGTACCTTTTCATTTCTTTTGTAATATTTTGCTTCTTCTCCGTTCTCGATTGTTCGCAAATCTTCGTCAACTTTTTGCAACTTCGTCACCTTCGTGTAAAAATGGGATCTAGTGTGCATCAATGAATATTATTAACCCTTTGCACTCGAAGCTATTCTAACTGTAAATATATAATCATTTTTTTCACTTATAGTATCTTTATTTTGTACGACAAAATGCATTTTATGCATATGAAATTGACTCTTGGGACTCGCACAACAGTTACACTCTTGACAATTCATTAAATTCAAATTTTGTTAATATAAAAATTATCTTAACACTTCCACGACCGCGCCAGAAGTCTCAAAAATTTCATAAAATTGGAGTATTTCACTCAATTAAATAAAAATTATGAAGCAAACGTATATGGCATCAGTTGCTTCTTCAACATTCGTACATCTTGCAAATCTTAATAAAATTAAGCAGTCATTTTTAATTAGACGTGGAAGATTTCCCCGATTGAATTTAAGACGAGGAGATCTCCCCATTCGGTTGGCTAAGTGTTGAAATGCGATGTAACAAATTTTAGTGGTGCCTCTGAGTCACCACTCGAGTGCAAAGGGTTATACTTCAAAAATATAAATATATTTTCAAAAATATATTCCGAGGTGTTGAGACTTGTAGCATTTTCTTCAATATCGTTCTCTTACATTGATTCCTCTGTAGATCTTTGCAGATCGCCGGCACTTATTGCACGGAGCGTTCGCAGACAAAAGACGGCTGCTCCAAAGATGTCTCCCACTCCTCGAAGCTACCTGTCGGGTCGTTTCATACGGTGACACGGTGACCTGTCCTCCTTTCCTGACGGAGCCAGAACGATCGTCTCGAGGAGTGGGAGGATCGTTGATGGTGTGCTGAAGAGAGAGAGAGAGAGAGAGAGAGAGAGAGAGAGAGATCTCCCCGCAAAAAATCGCAACACGGTTTTCGGGTCTGGCGCGAGTGCGAGAGCGAGTCGCCGCGATACCGAGCAGCGAGGGCATTGGCCCCGCGGTGCAATGGTGCAGTGTGCAATTCGCAGCGAGAGAGACGAGGAGAGAGACGGGGAGAGAGAGACCGAGCGAAAGGGGACACGCGTTGCTCGCGCATCTGCGCGAACGTTCGCGCCGCCTGCGAGCGGAACCTTGGATCGTGGATCGTAGATCGTGTGTGGATCGAATCGGGAGAATCGATTCGAATCGAAAGAATCGACTCGAATCGAGGAGGAGATATATATCCAGGGAAAAATTAGAACCAGGATGTGAGTGGCTCGTATTCGAAGGGTCTGCGAACTTCTTGATCGGTGTGCGATCGACGAACTAACAACGAGAAGTCGGAGAATCGAACGATTATGGCGGTCTATGCAAATTTATTCTGTCGCAAGCTGGCTCAAATGAATATTAAAGGACATTTTCTTCTCTTGAATATTCTTCATGAATATAGGCTGCACCGAATCTAGAGTGCTGTGTTCCGTTTCGCAACCTTTTCCGGTGGAATATGCAGACTTCTCGCATCGAGTCCAACGATCTGCTCGCGATAAATTGATCCTTGGAACTCGAAAGATCTTTCTGAGATACCTAGTAGCAGCTCGTAGCAAATTTTGTGAAAATTGTGATTTTGCTACGCGAAGTCGAATTCAAAGAAATATCATTGTCTGACTGCAGATTTTATGCACTTGTGGGAAAAATGTATGAGTACAGTTTGAAGAAATGAATGGACTAAAAGAATTTAGTAATTCTTTCTTAAAATAATAATTATTATATAATATTTTCTTTCTTCATCTGACAATTATAAATTCTTTTACATCGATGCGATAGTTTCAGCTGATTAAAATGATTGAGGGAAGGAAGAGATTTCTGTGTGATTCCTGTTCCTTGGAAATGATGCGAACAGAGTTTCTTTTGCATAAAGATCCGCAAGTTTAATCATTGTACTTTTACAGAAATTTTATAGGAATCGATAAATAAAAGATTTTGCGTTTAAATAATAAGTAAAACGAACCACCACTTTAACATAAATATGCGAGGACGTTGATGTATTCGTATACATGTTCTACACTCTTTCAGTGCACCAATAATATTAAAAATTCTACAGAAATCGTGGATTATACAAGAATGATAGATAATACAAAAATTGTAGATTACACAAAAATGAAAAATTACACGAAATTTGTACAGAACTTGTCCACATTGCCCGAGGAGTAGTTCGAATTGCCGTCTCCGCCGCGGATCAGCTGTTTTTACAAAGTTTCTTTTGCATAAAGATTCGCAAGTTTAATCATTGTACTTTTACAAAAATTTTATAGGAATCGATAGGTAAAAGATTTTGCGTTTAAATAATAAGTAAAACGAATCATCACTTTGACATAAATATGCGTTTATATTGATGTAATTATGTACATGTTCTACACTCTTTCAGTGCACCAACAATATTAAAAATTCTACAGAAATTGTGGATTATATAAAAATGATAGATCATAAAAAAATTGTAGATTATACAAAAATGAAAAATTACACGAAATTTGTACAGAACTTGCCCACATTGCCCGAGGAGTAGTTCGAATTGCCGCCTCCGCCGCGGATCCGCAGTTTTTAAATATAGTCGGGGAATGTGTCATTGTCTCGGCATCGCAGGCACGCGAACGAGCAAATATTCGCGCACCGATGCGACAGGGTGAGTCCCGTGGGTGTGCACGGGGTGAAAAAGCAGAATTTTCCGGGAACGCGAACGGCAAGTATAATAAAATGGTTCGCCGATAGGATCGTGAGTGGCTCGCGCGAGGCGGCGCGAGACGCGCGGCCTGCCGGCGCAGAGACGACGAGGATGGAAACTCGCCGTTCATGAAATATACAACAGACGGCTCTCGAACGAGCGACTTCGAACTGGCTCTCGAGTAATCGACTGGTCCGGCACGCTGCAAAAGGATACCGGGAGAGGCAACGGCACCCGACCGGCCAGGCTGCTGCTCTGCCCGGTTCATCTGCATCGTTTCCCTCCAATTGCAGCTCCTTTTTCAGAAAGCACGATTCGTCAAAATTACGCCAGACGAATCTCTAAAGTCCTCGTCTTCTTCGTGGCGAAACTTCTTACGGCAAATTGCATTCCGCGCCCGCAGCGTTCCAATCCGACGCGATTGTCCGCAACGTTCGAGGAGCGCCGTCGCGCGAATCCGTGGCAGTTTCGAACGTCTCGCGAGGAATTTTTATCGCATAATTTCCTACATAAATTTCGCTGCTCGGATCACTGTTTATCCCGTTAGGAAGAGATACCACGAATTACCTGTGCATCATAAAAGGATGCTCGTTATTCGCTTAAACGATACGCCGCCTGATATTTCCAGAGGTTTTACTCGCTAATTACTTCTGCGTCTAAAATAAAAACTTTTGCCCGGATAAACTGACATTTTTTTCTCTCAATGTCGTCGGAATTTATAAAGATTCTTTCATCGAAGATATTTCTTAATTGGAGCCTATATTATAACAAAAGTGGTGAGCGATCTGAATTAGACAGCGAATTTTTACGTAAAATAAACATTCTCTCCGTTAATTGCGATAGCATTTTGGAGCTCATTGAATGCTTTCAAATGTGTCCTATTAGAATCGCTCACTTTTGTCGTAAATGCACGAAATCCTAAGTGAATTAATCCAATCTCTTCGTCGTTCTAAAGCAACGCGCGTTAGTTACATCAACGACACGGCAAAATTAACCATTAGGGGACCAAAACTATTTATTCCCAGTTTACACACTGCCAAGTCCAGACTGTTTTTCAGACGAAGAGAAATTTTTTACTGAAAATTTTTGTATCAAACATAGAGAAGAGATATTCATTTTTTAAATAAAACTTCGTTGATATATTTTCCTCGAAACAATCGTGCCTATTCTTCCAATGTTTCCTGCCAGATTTTACGGTTTTATTGATTTCTGCCGCGTGTATGGCGGCATTGGACCGTTAAGGGTTAATATTAATTACAACGTGCAGGAGAAATCGCATCGACTGCCGATCGCCAGTGAAGAAAACAGCCGTCGAAAGGCTCGTGGAAACAGTCGACGTTGCTGCTCTCAGGCGGCGAACCTACTTCAGCGGCGCGAGAGGATCGTCGTAGGAGACACACGCTTTGTTCGCAAAGGTCAGACGGCTGTCCACGAAAAACGATCTCCCGCACGAGAAGATCCGGGCCTCTTCCCACGATGAAAGAGGAAAGAACCGCCCCGTTCTTGCGTGAACGCGCGAAAAACTCGTCTGGCGTACGGCTCCTCCTCGCCTCCGCCGTTCGCGGGGCGGTTTCTTGCTAGGCTTGCTTTCTCACGCGCGCTTTCGGTTTCGCCAGCAAATTTATTCGGTGGCGATGGTGTGTGTCGCACACGTCCCAGGGCCGGCCGGGGTGGGCCGGGGGGTGGGTGGCCACTCCCTCGAGCGGTCGTAAGAAATCACGTAGGATCGAGAGATCCCGCCGGAAAGTGGACACCCTTCGCGATCGCGCCGAATAAGGACTAACGGGACGGCCCGGCCCGGCCCGGTTTCTCGCGATCGATCTGGAAAAATAATCCTCGTGTGCTCGTTCCGCGGATCGACGACGTCCTCGAGCTGGTTTCTACCTCCCCCCTCGAGCCATTCGAACCGATCCGAGCGGCAACACGCGAGTCGAGACAAATATAATACGGTCTTCTCGTGCGGCCGGATACAAATAACAAATTGAAAGAATCCAACACGTTCCACTTCGTTGCCGAGGATATAAAGTGACTCCGGCCGATCGCGATTGCTAGACGGCCGGATTTTATGCGTTTGTACCGTAACTAACTGGTTCGGCGAAACTATGTAAACGTGAATTTTTGGGATATTTTTGATATTGTTTCTGACTCGTTCGTACGATTACAAGGGAAAACGTATTTTTATTTCGTTTCTGGTATCGACTTATTATCATTTTTATTTTACATAAAGATCCGCGGTCTAATTATTATAACGTACTTTTACGATGGTTCAATCTGTGCTCATACGTGAATAACGGAATTAATTGCTCTGATTTAAAAATACGAATTTCAATTATTATTATTACTTTTACCCTGTTACTAGTTTTGTCTCGTATTTTATTTGACTGTATTTCTATCAATGACTTTCTTACTTATTCATTATCGTTATTTTCGCTTTTATAATTATACTAATTATTTTTCATTTTATGATATATAAATCTGATTAAACAATGTACACATTCGAGTCGTACGAAACCCTTGAAATTTTTGTGACGGTCAAAAAAGGGTCAAAGCGATGTAAACCCATAAAATATTGCACCATGGCGGATGGACTGCTCTGTCATCCCACACGAGGTTCCACGACTTCGCGAATTTTCCTCCCCGAGTGATTACAATTACGTTTCTTGTGGAAGTCGTTGCTTTCCCCTCGGGCGCGAACGAGCGGATTAGCGGGTCGCGCGCGGAGCGGAAAATCTCCGTCGCAAACGTCGTCGTGTGGGCGAGAGAGCGTGATCCGACGTTGACGGCCGACCCTGACGAAGCAGAGGTTTGTACCCAGCATCCATTATTAGGCCGCCGATACGAGCAGCTACTACTACGCTTCATAAATATAAATTTCGAATGTATAATCGATGAAAGCGAACGCCTACCGAGCGACGCCAGCTGCATGAGAAATTCGCCGCGGGGCCCCCGCGCGGAGGGTCATCGTCATCGGCAGACGCGGGGCACCCAGATGAATCCCTGATTCGGTGCACGCCGGCTCATTCTCCTCGCGGAATCGTTGAACGATCGTGGAACGCGTTAATGAACACCCCCCCCCCCCCGGGGGGAACGGGTCGGAACCAGTCGGCCGTGACTGGAAGGAAGTCTCGTAAAACCCGATAACAAATTCGACGTCTCCTCCGGACGTTCTTTCTGGGACCACGATGGACACGCTTTCTAACGAGTTTCCGCGCGAAAAACTTTCTACCTCGCTTTCCACTCGACCGAGAAGCTGTCATCGAGACGACCGATCAGTCATCTGTCGTTGCTCCCCAATCGATCCGGGCCCGACCGCCGATGAAAGACGCGTTTCTCGCTCGGCTTCGGCCGCAAATAACACTCGTCGCCGCGGATTGATCTCGGCGATTTTTCGCTAAGCTCAGGCGGGGCCTGTGCGCACACCGGGCATTGTTGCTCGAGCCGGCTCCAAGGGCGAGAGCTGTGGCACCGTGGAAACGCATTGTCCTCGATCCTCGAGTTCAAGTTTACCGGAAAGAATGATCGCGCGCTCTCTGGTTTTCTCGATCTCCGGCGATCTTGGTCGAGCTGGAAGGGAGATCTCGAGCAGCGAGATCCTGCTATCAGTTTCTTTCCTACGGAACGAGGACAAGACTAAACGTATTTAGACTTTTCACTCCGGTCCATAAGCATGTGGACATCTTCACAATCGAGACTGTTATATAACAACAGTTGCAAAATCGTCGGAATTGAATTATTCGAATAAATTCATCGAATAGAATTTTATTCGTGAAATATTTCGAATAAATTCGTCGAATAGAATTTTATTCGTGAATTATTTTGAGTAAATTCTTCGAGTAGAATTTTATTCGTGAAATATTTCGAATAAATTCTTCGAATAGAATTTCATTCCTCAAACATTTCGAGTAAATTCTTCGAATAGAATTTTATTCGTCAAATAATTC
Source organism: Megalopta genalis (assembly GCF_051020955.1). Classification (NCBI taxonomy): domain Eukaryota; kingdom Metazoa; phylum Arthropoda; class Insecta; order Hymenoptera; family Halictidae; genus Megalopta; species Megalopta genalis. The sequence goes on along the minus strand of NC_135027.1, from coordinate 1,179,516 downwards.
GAATAAATTCTTCGAATAGAATTTCATTCCTCCAACATTTCGAATAAACTCTTCGAATAGAATTTCATTCGTCAAACACTTCAAATAAATTCTTCGAACAAAATTTTCTTCGAAGAACAATACCACGAACAGATCTTTCGAATAAAACTTTTACTAAACGTCTAATCGTTACTTTCACAAATACAAAACGGCTGCTTTCGGTGGATCGTAAGCTCAGTGTTAAATCAACGAGCACCGGCGGCATACTAAAAGCGTAATCGGTAAAAGATTATACACAGAGAAGTGCTGTTATTGTACGCAGATCGTCGCGATACCGCCTGGTTAACCCTGTACGGTGCCGAAGGCCCTCTGTATTTCCTCGAAGGTCTTGCCCTTGGTCTCGACCATGCAGAGCAGGACGAAGAGGACGCCGAAGGCGCATACGGCGGCGAAGAAGAAGAGGACGGTGGCGGTGCCGAGTGCGTCGACGGCGCTCGAGAAGGACATGGTCACTATGAACGCCAGCATCCAGTTGAAGCATGCAGCGGTGGACGCGGCCGTCCCTTTCACGTTCGACGGGAAGATCTCGCTCAAGTAGGCCCAGGGAATGGGACCTGTTCATCTCGGAAGTTGCATGGTCTGACGCGCTTAATCTGTGAGAGAATCGGGCTACTAACCAGCGCCGAGGCAGAACGCCAGGATGTACACGCAAGCGGACACGAGCGGTAGCCAGTGCATGCTCTCGGCTAGTTCAGGGCTGGAGGTCTTCGCGACGAAGAAGATACCGAGGGCTATCAGGCACAGGCACATCACGAACGCGGACAACGCCATCAGGAATTTTCGTCCGAGCTGCAACGACCGACGTTCACATTTTATTCTCCGGAGTATCGGCTCGATCCTCTTTGAAGACGCTGCGCTAGATGACACTCGGAGATCGAAGCGACTCCCTGGCTCTCCGGAGTCAAGGCCTGCGTTCTCTCGTTGGCAGGCGAGAGAGAGAGAGAGAGAGAGAGAGAGAGAGAGAGACTCGAGGGACCCCGAGAGCCATATTAGGCTCGGCTCCGGTATCGACAGCTGCGGCCGCAAATCGCTGGTAAACGAGCGCAGCGCTCAGAGCGGAAAGGCTGTTGCCGGACTCGATACGACAACCTGATCGATCAGCGAGGCGGAGATGACGCAGGAGGTCACTTGGACCACCGCGAAGATCACCATCTGCAGCAGGGAGTCCATCTCCACGCCGGTCTGCTTGAAGATCGTTTCCCCGTAGAAGATGATCGCGTTGATTCCGCTGAACTGCTGCGCGAACATCAGCCCCAGCGAGACCAACATCGTCTTCAACATCGGCGGCTTCATCAGCGTCAACGGCGTCGTTTTCTTCGCGTCTCTGGTCCTAGCTACCTCCTCCTAGCGAAAGAATTCTCGTCCGGTGATACTGAACGCTCTGATAGCAGCTTTCGATCAGCGCTCGAAAATTGCCGACATTCAAACAAAACCCTGTATTTCTATGACCTACACTACAGGGTGTCCCAAAAATGTCTCGCAATCCGGAAATGGCGGGTTCCTCGGATCATTTGAAGCAACTTTTTCCTTTACAAAAATTTTCTCCGAGGCACCGTTAACGAGTTATTAACGAAAAACAGTGACCAATAAGAATCGAGTACGGCTGACGCGAGGCGGCCCAGCCAACCAGCGCACGAAGCCTAGTTCCGCTCATTGGCTCGATCGCCTCACGCCAGCCGAGCTCGCCTCTCATTGGCCACCGTTTTTCGCTAATAACTCGTTAACAGTGCCCCGGAGAAAATTTTTGTAAAGGAAGAAGTTGCTTCAAATGATCTAAGGAACCCGCCACTTTCGGATTGCGAGACATTTTTGGGACATCCTGTAGAAATGCACGGTTCGAAGCAGTCCTTTTCGGGACCATTTCAAGCCCGGCTTCTTCTCGACTAACCGCGAAGGCCGCGAGTTCGGGCGCGATGTCGAAGTCGGGTCCCCTGAAGAACCGCATGGACTCCTTGGCGGCCTCGATGTTGCCCTTCGCCGTAAAGTACATCGGGCTCTCGGGCATCAGGAACATCAGCATAGCGAAGATGATAGGCGGCAGGCCGCACAGGACGGATATAATAGCGACGTTCTTCGAGTAGCCGCAGCAGTAAGCGTACAGCACCCCGAGCACCAGAAACAATTGGAAAAAGGCTCCCAAGGTTCCTGGTCCGCATATTACTCGAGATGATATTCGGACAAAAGGTTCCAGGAGAGCATGTTACCTCTAATTTCTTTCTCGGCGATCTCCCCGGTGTAGATCGGCGCAACGACGGTTGTCATGCCGCCACAGGCGCCGGTCAGTAATCTGCCGATTATCATCAACGGTATTATGTCGATGCCGGACGAGATCAAGATCCAGCCGATGATGAAAGGAGGCACGAGACACATCATCGTCCATTTCCGGCCGATCTTGTCGACCACGAAGGGAAGCAGGACCACTCCTAAAGCCGCCCCCAACGGGAACACCGATGCCACCACGTAGATGGAGATCGGTTTGTATGCGCCGCTTTCTGATAAGAGTTCCACGCACGGGGCGCTCCAGCCGATGCCGCAGCCCAGAGAAAATCCGCCCATGCAGGCTGACAAATGGGAATTTTATGTCATTGGAAAAAGGATCTGTTCGCGGTGGATCTTGATGGAAGACGAATCGAGATTTAGGGTGCAAGATAGCGAGCAGGCTGAGTTTTAACACTGAATTTACCGTGCTAGAATGACCGACTTCGCATTTTTTTATTGTGAAATGATCGAGACTATGAAGACTCTCTCGTGGCGAAAAGGTTGAACAAACCTTTCGATTCGAAAATGCTATTTATAATAGCATTAACATGCTATAATAAAAATGGCGGGAGGTTTTAATGAGGTCTTGGAGGTCTCGGAATTCTTATAAAGTAATGCATGTTGCTCGCTTCTGAAGCTCGGCGGATTTGGCGTGAAGGGAATCGTGCGAATCGCACGACAGAAAATATTTAGGCGAATTACAGTTTCGTGATAGCGAAGAGAGAAAGGATGGCAAGCGGAACCTGCAGATGCTGCGAAATACTGCGGGAATCTTCTCCTGAGTACATGTGCGGTATCTTCATCTGCCGCCATTTTTCGCGAACTCGTCGAGCCGAAATCTCGATACGAAACTACATTCCGGTGGTTCTATACGAAATGATTAGCATTGTACAGTTTGATCGATCGGCTCTCTCTGACATTAGGAAGACAGATAAGTTTTGCGCAAGAATTATTTACCTTCGCTTCAGCGGCTCAAAAGTTTTAAGTAGTTTCCTGTCGCGATCTCTTCGAAAAGTTTATGTGCAGCTGTTATAACATAGAATTTTCAGTTGTCTTAAAATGACTGTTTTATTTTTATTTTATTACTAGACCGCGAGTCTCTGCACATTTATCACAAATCAGCAAGGTCTAACAGCATTTCTATTTCCTTTCAACAACGAGGAATTCTTTTAGCCAACAAAAGAAACTTTCGTTCAGCTCTAATTTCTGTGAAACGACATGAAAATGAGAAATTGCAGAAAAATTCGCGGTATATTTATTATTAACATTTATTCTCTCTCTCCTTCATTCTCCTTTTTATCCGTTCACTCAATCAGTGAACTGTTTTTGACGAGAATAATGATAACACAAAATCTTGTCACTTTCTTCACAACTAGCATACTCTTGATAAACGGCTAACTGGTTGCAAGGAACCAGTTCTTCTCCCTCGGATGCAATTTACCCGAAAATAAGACGTGTATCGCGATCGAGAAAATCATTTTCGGAGGTTAGATAGACGGTCTTGGATCGGCAAAGTGGGTTGCTTGATCCTCGAAACGGCGAGCCGCTAAATGCGACGAAAGAAAACGATCGTCGAACCCGACAGATTTTCGCGCTCCAATAAACCCGAGCTAGGTCTCGGCGAAGGCTGGTCCTCAAGGGCGATACCTGCGGCGGCGACCGTGCCCTGACGACGAGGTAATAGGGATAAGGTCCCTTCCTCACGCCCGGTTACTTCGGCTAACGACATTCAAATTCCATTAGGGCAGCGCGATGTGCGGCTGACAACTTTCGGATTACAGATCGACTTGCCTCTCTCTCTCTCTCTCTCTCTCTCTCTCTCTCTCTCTCTCACTCTCTCGCTATCTTTCTCTCGACGGTTTCAGTGGGAGAGGAGAACCCTTGTCGGGATAATGGCGGAGAGTGGAAAAAAAAGTGGGGCCGACACGCGAAGCGCCGAAGAAACGGCGATTAAATCGGCGAGGTGTTTGAACGAGTGCATCTACATTTTAAATGTCTCGGCCGTTGATCTCCGAGATCGATCGGCTCCTCCACTGCCTTCTTCGAGCCTTCGCTTTTGCTAAAAATTATATTTATTAACCTCTGAGCAGTGACGACAGCAGATCCGGGCAGATTTCATTCGAAGTAAAAAATAACGACTTGAAATCATTTATTGCGGACCGAAAATAAAAATGATATCGATCCGTTTGAGATAAAGCGATTTCGAATGATAAATTATTTCGTTGTTTCCTTGTTTCAAATTGTCCAAACGAAATGATGCTGGAGATAACAATGAACGAACAGATTTGATTCGATGAGATCTTCAGAAAAATTCATTTAAAGCACAAAAAGGTTAAATTCAGATAGAAACAGTAAATTTAATCTTGTAACTATTTCAAATAATTATAAGATAACATATTTGAAAGAAGTTAATTCCAGAAGGGATGTCTCATACATGAAAATTATCATATAAAATATTTCTAATAATGCCATTTCGAATGTCTGATCAGGCCTGGTCGACAGCTTGCGAAATACCTCAATAAATATTCGAGAAAGTGCAAAATTCATGAATGCATTTCGCAAAAATTTTCATTCAAATCAACGGAAAATGTACATACATGAATATATCATTTCTTGTTTCCAGTCGTGCGATTAATCGCGAGGTTATCCAATTAAAAAGATTAAGATTACGATGCATAGTAATTAATTAAAACCGATCGGTCTAGAAACGTGGCTAACGAAAAGCACGCTGTTCAATGGTTCCATTACACACCTCTTGATTCAGGCGCACTGATGTCACCAGGTTGCCGTACTCGGTTAACCAATTTATTATGCTAATGCCGTTAATTTCTTCGGTGACTTCATCGTCTCTCTCGAATGTCCTCTGCGAAGACCCTGCGCGCGCGCGCGCGCGCCTGACAAATAGATCGCACCGGGTTAATCGATGGAAAGAGTAGTTTCAGACCACGATTCTGTAGTCGTAGAACCTACGCGAATCTTCGAGACGTAGAATAGACACGGTAGCACATGGTAGCACGGTGATTTGCAACGTGCACCGAGCCGATGCACTCGGATCGTCGCAGCGTTTTCGACGTTCGCGTTTCGCCTGCTCGTCTCGCCGAATCCTAACGAACCGATCGACAGGAAATAACCGGTAATGGCGACAATAAAATGGTTCCGAGCGGTCTGCCGGCTAGCATTCTCTGAAATAAGCCCTCCGTTCGCTAATAACGAGACAGACAAATGCAATCTAGCATCGGCTGCCGAGAGCGGTCGTCGTTAGGCTCTCGATATAAGAGGATGTGCCAGATGCTTCTCGCATCTATTCGCCCGACAGGGTTTGTCCGCGCGGAGAGAAACAGAACGAGAGAGGAAGAGAGAAGGGGTGGGGAAGGGAGGAGGTATTCAGGACGAATCGAAGAAACGATAAAGTATATGGAAGACGATCGGGTCCGCTTCTCCGATCCGCCTTCTCGATACTCCCTCTGACGAGGATCGTCCGCGCAGGGAGCTCCAGATGCCCGATAACGATACATAAACGGACTACTATATACATATATATACGCGACTGCGAGTCGTGATCGAGCGTGTCGTTATGCGGCGAGGAAAGAGGATGCACTGTCTACGAATGAAATCCCCAGACTCCGGCCGAACGATAAGGGAATCCGCGCAATCTCTCCGCCGGAGAGAAACGTCGCCGCGTAACTGAACAGCGTATTGTTCACCCTCCGGCGAAACAACCTTGCCATCCGCCGACGCCGGTGCTTGCAACGAATACCATCGGGCTCCGCGAACTTTTTTGCCAGACACTTTGCGTCAAGCCGGCGCTCTTTTATTCGCGTCACGGCCACGTTAACGTCGACAGACGCCGGTGATCACCGACGACGCTCTCCGTCAACCCTTCTCGAGGGACCTCGAAGCATTATTTTTATTAAGACGATCCACAAGATATTGTGCGACGCGTATTTTTTGGAACGCGTATCCAGTACCGAAAGATTCGATATTCAGAATACGAAGCCGAAATATTGCTGCACGATTGCTTTTCTCCCGAGCAACGTCGACGTTTCAGAAACATTTTTCAGAAATCCATATCCAATTCTGATAGATTGTTCCCTGTAAAATGCAGTCACTGACGCTATCCGTCAACCCTTCTCGAGGGACCTCGAAGCATTATTTTTATTAACCCGAGAAAGATAACCTACGTCGCAGAGGCGCCTGCGAAGACTGTTGATTTTTGTTAATTTTTCATAGAGGTCTAGTGATTTAAGTTTAAAATTACTTAAAATATAAAAAAATATAATATAAATGCATTTTATTTTTGCAATAATGCCAAACCTTTAAAATGACTAGATTAACTTAAATAAATATCCATTGTTAGTATAAAATTGACGCCTTAGAAAAGCATACGCCTCTGAAGCGTATGGTTATCTTTTACGTACGTTGTCATATGGTTATCTTTCTAGGGTTAAGACGATCCACAAGATATTGTGTGACGTTTTTTTGGTACGCTTATCTAGTTCCGAAAGATTCGGTATTCAGAATACTGTTCCAAGTATTGCTGCACGATTGCTTTTCTTCCGAACGACGTCCCCGTTTAAGAAACAGTTTTTAGAAATCCGTATCCAATTCTGATAGATTGTTCCCTGTAAAATGTTGTCACCGACGCTATCCGTCAATCCTTCTCGAGAGACCGCGAAGCATTATTTTCATTAAGACGATCCACAAGATATTGTGCGACGTTTTTTGGTACGCTTATCCAGTTCCGAAAGATTCGATATTCAGAATACGAAATCGAAATATTGCTGCACAATTGGCTTTTCTCCCGAACCACGTCGCCGTTTAAGAAACATTTTTTAGAAATCCGTATCCAATTCTAAAAAATCGTTCCTTGTAGAGTGCTCTCACTGTTTCGTGAAAATGATCGAGAATTGTCTATTATAATTCTTCATAACCTAGTCTTCCTGCACGAACTGCAAAATCTTGAATTAAAAATGAAGTGAAATTTGAAATAAAAAGCTCGCGATTTCATTTGGAAATTCTGATTCCACGGAGACGCACCAACTGGTGTCAGATAAGATGCACTTCAGCAGAACGGACGACGAGCGAACGTGTTACTTTACATTCCAGATAATGCTAGCTCGAAGTAGCCCGATAAAAAAAAATTCCAGGCGTTCGCGAGGATTGCGAAACGAAATCGCGGAAACGCACGCGACGCATCGCGTGCACCCAGTGGCACTTTTCTCGCCTCCGGAACGCGTCGTTTTCATTCGCGCGGCGTCGCCGCCCTATGTCTATCCCTCTCTGCCCCCCTACCCCTCCCATTCTCGACCAGCCGCCGACGGGAACGACCATTTGCATATAAATATAAGTAAAAAGTGTATTTGCATTTAAATGTCCGACGCGGGACCGGGGCTCCTTGGGCCCCCGACACGAAAGTTCGACGACATTCGATCGAAAGTTCGGTAGGCGAGCTCGTGCAAGCCGGCGACTAACGATCGAAGACAAATGAGGACTTTGGATGCGAAGGGATCGTTCTCTCCCTGTCACTCGACCTCTTTCGATCATACTGCTTAATTAGCAGCACCCTGAACCGTCGATAGATCGCGTATTCGCTCGCGGAAGCTCGGCGAAGTTTTGAGAGACATTAATTTTTCAACGAAGCATGTTTGCGCCAATAAATAATAAATTATTTCCGATCATAGTTAGTGGAATATGCGGTCAACACCCGTTATATTGATTCTGGAGCTGTGCTATTCGGAAGTCCGGTTGATGGGGAGCTTCCAAATTGTCTACATAATTCAATATCCATCGTTATAATTAATTCGCTAATTATATCTCCATATAATCGATCAAAATTGGCCACGGTGCAATTAATCAAGCTATAAAATTGCGCGAACACCAGATTTCGAACACAATCTATTTTACAATAAGCAAAAATTATCACTAAAATTTTTGCTCAATTGGCCTAATTTCAAATCACAAATTACATTATTGCATGTTCCTCAATATTCGCATCATTTGTTCCAGTTACTCGTTGTTCAGATATCATTGCAATCGCACGTTTTTTTCTATAATTGTACTTTATTACATACAATTTAAATTTATGTAATATATACAATTCAATCGCTGTGTATATTGTTGTTTTATCCGCTGCTTCCCACCGCCGTTTCATCGACAGTTTCGAAACGACGCTAAAGCTTGTCTCGAATTAATTATTAAAAGCTTAAGCGTGCTATGAATAAGCTCGTTCTCGTCTCAGGTGTCCAGATTTGTAAAATTTTTCAGATCGACCGAAGCCCTCGGATTCGCCGTAATTTATAAACATTTAATTTATAAACGCGCCATGCGTACAGAGATTGTTCGTTTGGGAGCGCTCTGCAACAACAATTTACAGCATCGCGCGATTTAAAATATTCACCGAGAAACGTGATTTATCTTGCGGGCCGTGCCCGATCTAGAAATTTGTGTACACGCGGCATTCTCTCAATTCTTTGCAGACTGTTATTTGCGAAATAATTTGATTCGCCTTATCTCCGACCGATGAGATCGCGGAAGTAAACCTCGGATGAAAACGAGAGGTATAAAAACAGGCTCCGGGAACGATCAGGTAGTCACAGAATAAATTGCAGGTGTAGGACGAACAATGTCTCGCCGCCTTCTCGTTCTCGCTCTGTTCGCTGTCGTCGCTTGTAAGTAACTCGTTTTATTCTCGACTAAATCCCGCGGGAAAAAAACCGCGTTGCAGTGTGCTTCGACGAGACATCGATGATCGAATGACGTGGGCCAGAATCATAGTCATCGCTTGGTAACATGCGTACCGTTTACCGAACAAATTCATTGTCTCGATCATTTATGCTGAAGTTGATTTACAGCGATTTTATAATTTGTTCCACTCGTCACTTTTACATTTTAACGTGCACAAATTATATTTTAAGACAAAGATCAAAATTTTCGAAAATGTAACTTCTGTCACTGTGATGCTAATCATCGACTCAAAATAGCTGCTCATTCGCACGCGTTCTTTCGTAATAATTTCCCAGAACAAAAATGAACGAAAGTGATTTAACGTTGCAATTCTAGCGCAAATTGCAAGCGTGGAGAGTCTCGATGACAGCAGCAGCACCATCATAGAGGGGTCTCCGCTGTGTGGAGTGAACGAAAAATGGGATATCTGTGGCAGATTATGCGAACCAAGCTGTTCGAGCCGTCACCCGTACTGTCCGCCTCTCGTAAGTTCTTAAAATCTGGGACCTCCTAATCACGTTGCATTCAGAGGACGCAAAGCAAAGATACCCAGCGAAACCTTATCTTTTAGCAATGTTCGAAATACATAGCTGGATGTCGCTGTCTATCTGGCTGGCTTCGAAACGACCAGGGTGCGTGCGTCAGACCGAACCAATGCCCGGAGAGTTCCGAGAAGAAGTGATCGATTCCCTCGATTCTATTATAAATATGTAGCAACATGCACACGAAACTAATAAACAGCATTTAGAAGCAGAATTGTTCGACTTTCTTTCTATCGTAATCACGCGAAATTGCTGTTTCAATGCTAGATTTACGGAGCACGAAAAACAGCTGTTTTATGTTAGTTCATGAAAGTGACAATATTTATTCTGACTTTAACAAGTGTTGTTGTAACATTTGCCGTAGGTATCATATAAATCGACTGATTAGCTCGTAAATGAATCTTGAAATCTAGCGTCAGGTTAAACGTCGCGATTTAAGGACCGAGCATGAACGCCGGAGTTCGCGCGAGCATGAACGAATCACCGTAGCCGTCGCAAAAATGATTCCTCGCGCTGGCTTCACGACGAATGCTAATTCCCTGGGAACTATTTGCGCAGCCTTTGCATTAATTAGCCGCGTTATCTCGAAGCCGGTCGTTATCTCCGGCCGAAGAAACACAGACGTCGCGGGAATTTCCATGAAAACCAGAAGTATAAAAACCGGCAACTTGGAAACGCTCGTTAAGAGTACGCGTTCGCAGATAGCGCCCAAGCCTCGGGAAAATTCGTCATGCTTCGAAACATCGTTCTTCCGATACTGCTTATCGTCCTGGTCGCTGCTGGTGAGTCGCAATTTCCATAAACAATATCGTTCCGATGCGCGCGACGACGCGGTGCTCCTTGCTGAAAAATCCGACGACGAAAAAGAAACAACAACAACAAATGTTGCAGCCGCGAGAAAGCACACCACCCCGAAGCCGCCGAAAGAGTGTCCCAAGGACGAGGTTTGGTCCTGGTGCGGAAAGGTCTGCGAGCCTGATTGCGGAGTTCTGCAACCCGGTTGGACGATCTGCCCGGACTTCGTAAGTCCACGAAAGTGGAATCGCGTCCGTTCCGAGGACGCGAAATTAGACAGCTCGGCTGTTAAAACTTTAATTAAACCCTGACCGCGAACGCTGCTAATTACTTTCACGGCACTAAATCTGTTGCAGAACTGCACGGATACGACGGGCGACTGCAGGTGCAAGCCGGGTTTCGTTCGGGACGAGAATAAAGTGTGCATCGATATCATCGACTGCAAGAATCGGCAGTAGAAAGAATTCCGATCGGTTCGATTTTGTACAACGTGGATTATCGCAAGGAACGGACATACGAAAAATTAATCTCGGACTGTTTAAATCATTGGTGACAGAAGGATAACGAGTCGTAACGGGGGTCATTGGCGCCGCGTTACAGCGGCGTACGAAACCTTTCCGCGACGTGTTTGCGCAGCTTTTGCATTAATCAGCCAGCAATATTTGCACGAAGAAGCGGGTATAAAAGCGTGTCGGTGGAGCGGCCTCTCATGCATCTCCGCGGAGTCAATAATAACGACAGGATCGAATGATTTACGATGGCTCGCTGCGCCGTTGGTATCGTGCTTCTTGCCATGCTGCTGCTCGCTGCCCGTAAGTTTTTATTCGAGATTCAATTTGAACGTGACTCATTTGCCTTGAGAATTCATTTTTCTGCCGATACGCTAACGATCGAAGTCTTTCGACGATAATATGTAACAACCACCTGTGCACGGGGGATCATTCAGACATTTATTTATGAATTATTTATACACGTTCGTCGAGCTATTGTTCTTCGTGCTGCGGACACCGACGAGGCGTGTACAAATTCTAATCAATTGACGGATAGTGCATACTCGAATAACGATACTTATCCGCCGTCTGAGTGTTAGCTGCACCGAGATTGGTGCATCAAATTTATAACTAAATAATGTAACCTTTTCTCGGTTCTTTTTATTATTATTATTATTATTAATTATTGTTGTTGTTCGTTTTCCTCTTTCGTTGCCATTTAACCCTTTGCACTCGAGTGGTGATTCTGAAGCGATGCTAAAAATTGCTACACCATTTTCAAAAGAATGTTCACATTATTCAATTTATCTGTATTCGATAAATTGTTAAAAAAATAGAAGTCGTTTATAAGACATACTCGTTCAATTTCATATGTACCAAATAAAAATAATCATACCAAATGGAAATACTGCAGGTCGAAACAAATGTCTTCATTTTGGAATTAAAATAGTCTCGAGTGCAAAGGGTTAAGTTAAATTCTCATTATCATTGTTATATTTTCATTTCTTTTATACTATATATTTATACTATAAATATTTGATATTACATATAATATTTATACTATATTCTTTTATTAATTAAAATAGTCTCGAGTGCAAAGGGTTAAGTTATATTCTCATTATCATTGTTATATTTTCATTTCTTTTATATTATATATTTATGCCATAAATATTTAATATTACATATAATATTTATACTATATTCTTTTATTAATTAAAATAGTCTCGAGTGCAAAGGATTAAGTTATATTCTCATTATCATTGTTATATTTTCATTTCTTTTATATTATATATTTATACTATAAATATTTAATATTACATATAATATTTATACTATATTCTTTCTTTCTTCCTATTGTTTCCTACTGTAAATTTTCTTCAAGTGTACGTAACGAAGGGATTTTCCCTCGATACCATGTATCAAAAAACATCATTATCACTAAACAAATGACTCCGATTTCACGTCGACTACTTAATCGTTGAAATTGCTAACGAATGTTTTCCGTTGCACAGTGGCAGAGGTAGAAGCTTCATCGATCAGGGAAAGGTGTCCTCAGAACGAAATGTGGACGTGGTGCGGGAAGAGATGCGAGCCGACCTGCAAGGTTCCGGTACCGACAGAGAAAACTTGTCCCGAAATGGTAAGCAGAATTTATGCGCAGAAAGAGAGTACATGCTCTGATTTCATTCCCGCCGAAGCAGGAACAAAAATGTTCCCGCAACGAAATTAGCACACTATTCCGAGATTTAAACTCGTTGCAGGAATGCAACCCGCTGAAGTCGGACTGCAGATGCAAGGAGGGCTACGTAAGGAACGAGCAGAATATCTGCGTTCACGTGGAGAAGTGTAAAAAGTAGAATTAAGAACTCCGGCGACAGTAGAATTAAAAATTCTCGCTGTTCGAGAAATGCGATCTCAGACGTCGCGGGCCGAGAACGTGAGAAATATAAACGTTGAATCGATTTCGATTTATATTAATAGAGCCTAATTAATACCATAAGAAGCGAGAGAAGCTACGATCGATAGCTAATTGCGATACCAAACATAATACAGTAATGTCCCCCTTACTGACGCTCGGATTGCCTCCCTTACAGTCCACTAAAATGGATAATTTGGGAAGAGGAGATACGATTATTCGAGCCTTGCGGTTCGCTTTTATAATAATGAACAATTTATAACTATAAAAATAAACCGCAAGGCTCGAATAATCGTACCGCCTCTTCCCAAATTGTCCATTTTTGTGCGTCAATTAGAGAGACATTATTATACAGCCTGTCGCGAACTCGCGCGAAACGAGTTCCACGGCAACATTGTGCGCCGTTCGACGTTCCAACCGAGCCGGATTCTCGATTCTCGGCTGCAACAACTTCCCCTGCGGGTTGCAAAGGCGAAAGGAAAGTTCGCGGGAGACCGCCAACGACGTCTCCAACGCGTGCCAACTCGAATCCGCGGCTCCGCAGACGGAAAATCGTCCGACGAATTTCGAGATTCTACGACGCCGCGACAATATCCTGGATGGAGGAGGAAGTCGTCGGCTTCGGAACGTAGCTGCTTCCGACAGCATCCTTGGTGCCGATGAGATCCGAATATCTCATCGATCTCCGTACAGTTCGGCAGACAGTTCCATTCGGGAGACGGCGCGTCCGCGGAGATCGCATCGCGGGAAATGCGGGCCGCGTCTCTCCCGGGAGGCGCACAAAACGCGTTAGACAGCCCAGATGGCTTCTCGAAACTGATTCGATCCGAGCACACGCTGCTACGTGCCCGATACTGTTTTGCATCCGCCCAGGCATCCGGACGAATATTTTTGGTTCGCTTATTTCTGCGGGAAGTCGATCCATTCGAGCCATCCTTCGATTTCGAGTCGATGTCACACTCGTCGTTTTTCAAATACAAATAGATTTCGATCGAAGGAATCGTTGTAGCAATTTGTTTTGAATATTTGAGAGATTATCGTCTGGATAGATCGAATATGAAAGTGTATTGTCGGATAATTAACGTGAAATTAATGTTGTCAGATCGGCGATATCGCAGAAATATCAGTGAGGATAATCTTCTTTCAAATAATTCATTCAAATAATTCTTTCAAATCGTTCTTCCAAATAGTTCTCTGAAATAATTCTTTCGAATAAATCTAAAATAATTCTAAAATAGTTTCGAAACAGTATAACATGTTATTAAAATAATAATTCAAATAATATCGTTTTAAATGTCGCCAGTCCCGGCTCAGACCGCGTAAAAGCATAAAAAGCGCCGTCAACATCCTTAAATTAGCAATGCTTTTAACACTGTAACTATCACACGTCAGTGTCTCCGAAAGACAAACAATCAGAACTTAACTCAACGATACAACAATAGAGCAGACAAAATTTGTTACAGCAATTTCTCTTCTAACTCCGTTGCATCTCGTAGACGCTGTACAAAGTTCGGCATACTTAACCCTTTGCACTCGAAGCTATTTTAACTGTCAATTTGAAATAATTCTTCTGACTTATAGTATTTCCATTTTACACGACAAAGTGCATTTTATGCATATGAAATTTGAGTCTTGCGGTGGCTCGTACAACAGTTACGCTTTTTAACAATTTTTTAAATCAGAATCTTGTTGGTATAAAAATCATCTTCGAACATAATATAACAATTTCAGTGGTGCCTCAGAGTCACCGCTCGAGTGCAAAGGGTTAATAGATTGTAACGAAAACTAGTTCTCAAGTTTGATAAAATCGATAAAATCAATAATATTAATAAAAGAATTCTCTCGGTCGCGCGCAAGAACGAAATTCTCTCGTGTTAAAAACGATCGAAATCGAAAGTTTCGATGCAGGACTACGCGCGATCGCAGAACGAGGAGTGCACGGTCGGCGAGAAATCGGCTGATTAGCATGTTCGCGCGACCGGAGGGGGCATAATGGCAACAATAATACGCAGATCGCGGAGGAACGTCTTGCTAACGACGTATCGGAGGCCTGGCCGCGAATCAACAATTTATTGTCGGCCGTGCGAGCGAACGAACGATCGATCGATACCATGCACAGGCATTCCCACGTTGATACTGAAATCTATCCGTTCCGTTGTCTCCTCCGTTCCCCGTCCGCGCGTCGCTAGTCTTGATTGCCGGTCGGCTGTAAAGAACGTTCGATGCATACGCGGTGCATACGCGGTGCAGCGCGCGGCTTGGCTCGGCTTGGCTCGGCTCGGCGCGCGGCAAAACGATTGCAGGGGACGAAGGCAGCGGCAACGACCGACTTCAAGGTAGCAAAGCCACTCAGTCGACGGCTTATGTAAGGCTGTTTCGAGGTCTGCCGAGGGCCCGAGTCTGCACAAGTTTCTGTCTCGCCTGTTCTCCCGCGCCCCCCAGCGTCCGTCCGCCGGTTTCGAAACCGATGGATGCCATTCAGGGACCGAAAGAGCTGCTCCTGCCCATTCGAGAACGCCGTGCCATTCTCGCGGCAGGCCTGCTGCCTTCTTTTTGTGCCGCGAAAATTATTCGGAGCCTAACAATCGGCCTTCTTCGAACTAGCTACCTCGAGCGTGTTGTCCGGCGTTTCTTAGAACAGTTTTCCGGGAACTCGAACTTTTTGCCGACGAAATATTTTCGTTCGCGTAAAAGAAGGTCCGGAGAACATCGGATGTATTTTCTTGTCGCGATTGTTCCATTCGGCGAGGCGAGAGAAAATGTTGTTCTCGTCGTCGACGAGCGGAGAGGAAAAGTGTCGTTTTCTAGCGTTTTGTTCGCGTCGGCGCCGAAGACATTCCTCTCTCGGCCGTAATGTAAGAGTATCGAGCAAATATTATTTCCTCGCCTAGTATTACCTTGAGAGATAGCGGTCAATTTACGCATAAACACGGACATTATTTACGGCTTCGAAAGATCATAAAAAAAAAGAACGAGCAACGTAGAGTCGCTCGAACAGGATTGCATTCTTCTTAATGCTATCTACAAGCGGAACCATTAAATGCTGAAAATAAAACTCTGCCTTTATCGCGCGGATTCGGAATAGTTCGCCATAAAAACCGTGGGGGGGGAATTGCGCGAACATTGCGTAAGAACCGGCGAGACTATTTATATCCTTCTGAACTTGCCGGTTCTCAATGAACTTCGCCAGGCCAACAATCGTTTTGCGAAATACCAGGCATCCGTTCGCCGGTCATTAAAAGCGTTCGTATTTATTTACTCGTTATTAGCCATTCGGACGCTCTTTCGAACGTTTATAAATTCGATAAAACTCTTGAATTATTCGCGATTGTGTCACTGGTAATAGTCTCGGCCGATCGTTCTATTATCCGAACCGAGATACTACCGTGCTCGAGAACTTCCGCTAAACGCGTTCGCTGTAATAGAATTAATTGACTGGAATTAACGTTCGGACACCTTTTACAACGGAATAACTTTTTCCACATTGAACGAGATGACGCGAATTTTTTTCTTTTTTAGACTGGTTTACTGTGCAATTACGAAAATACCTTTGTAAACGTATTTTGTACACTTGCATTATAAGATAAAAAAAAAGGTTGCAAAATGGAAGATACCGAATTTCTTTTATTCCTACCAATTGTAATTAAAATAAAGTGTTGTAGACATTGCCTAGTAAACTGGTCACATCTTAAAAAATTACAAGTCATTTCGTCCACTTTAAGAAAAAGTTATTGCATTTTAAGCAGACATTCTAAGCGTTATAACCAAAATGAAAGAAGATTATAGCACAACGATTATATTTTCCTTTAAATTGTTCAACTAACGAACAACCGTTCCAAATTATTATCATTGATCTTGATAGCGAACAATCATTGTAAACAGTTAAAATTTATTTTGCTCGACTATTACAAATAATTAATATGTATCTCGGTTGCGCGAGTAACAAACGCAAACGAGGTACACTGTTTTTGTTTACGAACTGGAACACCGTTACCGATGTCGGACATTATTTCTGATAAAATAAAACATTCGAAAGGTGACGGAATATTAATGCGGGTCGCTTCGTAATGTGCTTCGTAACGTCGGCACAGTCGTCGATACAACCGTGAACGATAAATCGAGAGAGACCCCCGGACCCTATCCGGCCATTTGCTCGCGTCAAATTTGTCCGCGGCGAGTTTTCGAGGCCGTGTGTCGCAGCCGGCCGAATTGTTTCCAGGAATCCGATCGAAACGTCGAGACGACCTAATTCCAGGGGGACGTGACCAGGGAGACCCGGGGCGAGAGGACTCGGAACGTCCACCACCCCCGCTCTCGCAATCGATTCTAACGAGAGAGGCTTAGGTCGGCCGATCAACCTCGTATAAATCACGGCACCCTCTCCCCACGGGGCGTTAAGGCGAACGGGAATGGTGTTTCCGATAAAAGTCACGGCTCGGGAATTCCTACCTTGGCCCCCATCCGACGCTAGAGAACCTAGGGACATTGTTTTTACCCCGTGCCGACGACGCCGACGTTTCCGTCGCGGCCGAGTGGCTGCTTTTCGCCGACTTACCTGCAACAGAAACAGAAAAGAATCATTAGCTTCGATCCATTAGCTGTCCATCGAGCCGCTTGGACAAAATTTGCGTTTGAATTTGAACGTTTAGCAAAACTCGGCGATACAATATATATATATATATAATATTCTTATACCGGTTTTAGCACCGGCGTATATTACCGGCGTATTTGTTGTAGAACTGACGATAAGGAATGCACGAAAAAGCGTACATTAACCAACACTATTAACACTTCTCATATAATATTATTACAATACTTATTCCTTATTCGGATTTATACGAACCGATAAAAATTGGAATAAAAGTGACCGACACGTGTGACCTAATGATAAGGAATGCACGAAAACGCGTACATTAATCAACAGCGTTAACATTTCTCATACAATTTCATTAGAATGCTTATTCGGATTTATACGAACCGATAGAAATTAGGATAAAAGTGACCAACACGTGTGACCTAATAAAAATTACAGAAACAGAAAAGAATCATTAGCTTCGATCCATTAGGCGACCTGTCCATCGAGCCGCTTGGACAAAATTTGCGTTCGAATTTGAACGTTTAGCAAAACTCGGCGATACAATATATATAATATTCTTACATCGGTTTTAGTAACATTAGCCTGTAATTTGCGTATTTGTTGCACAACTGACGATAAGAAATGCACGAAAAAGCGTACATTAACCAACAACGTTAACATTTCTCATACAATTTCATTAGAATGCTTATTCGGATTTATACGAACCGATAAAAATTAGGATAAAAGTGACCGACACGTGTGTCCTAATAAAAATTACAAGATCGAATTTATTTAAATATTATTCGCAGCTTTTGTAATAGCGTGCGCCTGAATAATGAGCTACGTTCAACGACTTCAAATGGAACCAGCTTTTCATGACCTCGGTGATTACGCAATGAAAAATGTGACACCGGTCATTCGACCGGCGGTGCTGGGCGTCGCGTTACAATAATAATTAATTACTTGATTGTTCGTGCGAAAGGTCGAAACGGTATAAAAGCGTTAATAAAGCTGTTACAGTGCGATCACCAAAGCCACCAACGAAAGTTTTCTAGAGAAGTTGGACGCGGATCGATCCAGTTCAATGCTCCAATGGAACCAGCTTTTCATGACCTCGGTGATTATGCAATGAAAAATGTGACACCGGTCATTCAACTAGCGGTGCTATGCGCATATATATATATATATTATATTATAATAATAATTAATTACTTGGTCCTTCATGCGAACGGTTGAAACGGTATAAAAGCGTTAATAAAGCTGTTACAGTACAGTCACCGAAGCCACCAACTTTTCTAGAGAAGTTGAACGCGGATCGATCCAGTTGAATTCTCGAGAAGCCATGGAACAACCACTGGTGCTGCAACTCGTCGCGCAAATAAAAAGCCGCGGCCGAGGAACAGTAAAACGCCGAAGACGCCGTTTCGCCGATCCGGCGAAACCGACTTTCCTGACGCGCGGTGCCATAAATCGGCGATTTCCCATCGCGCTGGTACGGCGAGGAGGAAACGCGAAGGAAAAGCTAAATGGCACAGGAGGGCGTCCCACGCGCGTAGTCGCCGGAAACGGCTCGAGATCCCGTAACACGCTCGGTCCACGAGGACGACGACGCTATCTATCGAACTGGTCGAGAGCGTTTCCGAGCCGGCGAGGAAAAGCTTGAGAAGCAGAACTGGCCGGGACCGGGCCGGCTAATGGCAGGAATAATGGTCCGGGGCACCCGTCGAGGAGGAGGCGAACAGCTTTTGCTTCTAGGTGCCCCGGGTTGATTTACTTTTCACGCTCGAGCGGTCGGGGAGCGCGCGGACCGCCTACGAGAGAGGCAACGTGGCTCGCCTCCGATCACGCGTGAACGGTATCGCGGAACGAGCTCACGGAATCGGCACGCGCGCGTGTTCGCGGATTACGCGCGCAACCCGACTCCGCTCCGTTTCGGGCCATTCTTCACGGTTCGTTTCGGTGAACGCGTCCCCCGCGCGCCGCGCGTTTTATCGGCTCCAGAGATAATTGCCAATTTCGATCCATTTGTCACGCGGCACCGCGACGGCTCGCATTCGCGGTTCTCCCGCTACCCCTCGCCCGTCCCTCGGCGATCCGCTCGCAAACGAGCCGCGTGTCCCATAAATCGCGACGGAAATTCTTGCGAGCGCCGCGCGCCAGTTTCCAGCCCCCGACGCGACGACCGCGCATTCCTTGCCGATTCGGAGACTGGATTATCTCCGGACCGAAATAAACCGGCCAACGAACGAGCCGGGTACTCGCGGAGATTATCGGTGCCCGGCCGGATTTGTTGCTGATGAACCGGCGATTTTTCATTCTTCTGTCTCGTCCCGGGCTCTCGACGCTCTTCCGGCATTTTCATGGCAACGTCGGCTGGAGATCGGAGGATTCGTTCGTTTAAAAAAGCGGTCGGTTTTTAAATCCTTGTACTGTAGCAACGAGAGTCAGTATTCAAGATTTTAATCGGAGTATGAATCGTATTGTATAATATTAGTATCGCATAGTCTTTACATTAGTATCGTATACAGGGTGTCCTAAAAATGTCTCGCAATCCGAAAGTAGCGGGTTCCTCAGGTCATTTGAAGCAGCTCGTTTCTATAATTGTTAACAATTCGTAACTATAAAAACGAACTATAAGGCTCGAATTATCGTATCTCCTCTTCCCAAAATTGTCCATTTTTGTGGACAATCTGAGCGTCAATTAGAGAGACATTACTGTATTCTAAAACGTGATACGACAATTTTTAGCGATACTTTAGAATCGCTGCTCGACTGCAAAAGATAGATCCTCGCGTTTATAATTTTCTAGCAGAGAGTATAAGAAGAATAAGATAACAGAGAAGAATACGAAGAATACGAAGAAGCTGCCGGAGCAGTAATTAATAATCTTCTGGATAATTTAACGCCGGAACGATCTCGTAAGTCGGCGTCGCGGATCGAAAGAACTTCGTTTCCAGAAGCGATAATCGAACTTCGCGCAATCAACACGAAATTAATTTCGGTCTCTGGATAGTTTGCTCCGACAAGACGAAAAACAAAATGGAGAAAGCCGCACGCGACTCGCGTACAATGCAGAGCGGTGTTCGGACGCGTTCCTCCACGAGTCCTCGAGCGGAAGGAGGCCGATCGGCCGTTGAAACGGTCCGGGGACCGGTTTCATTTCGCCGCGAATCCCTCGTATTCCCTCGATCGCCGATCCTATCCGTCACCGTAAAATTGATTTAAAGTCGTCGTCATCGATGCCCGAACCAGTTTGCCCGTTCCCCGACGCGTCGTCGTCGTTAGAAAACTGGTTGCCGAGCGTCGCGGACCGTTTCAAAGCGTCTCTCGAAGCCCTTCCGGCGCGCTGTAATTCACTGATCCGCGGCGCAGCCTCGTTCTTTTAATTGGTGTCCCCGCGGCCATTTTTCTCGGCCGCCGTTACCGAGAATGGCTAGGACAACCACGAGAAAGCGGCGGTGCTCGCTTATTAACACGTCCGACACTGTCGCGGCGTGTCATCCGCCGACGCGATCAACTCGGCAATAAAACGAGCCGCGCAGATAAAATCGAAGCGATTTCGTTCCGTCGAGAAATTGCGGTTTTACGGTACGATCGTTGTCGCATCTTCGAGAAGCGTGCACCTAAAATGCCTCGTAGAAATCGAGCGATGCACTTCGTTCATATTGTATATAGTTATAATAAATTCTCCCTAGTTCGCGCTCAGATTGTGCACAGAAATGAACGATTTGGAAAGGGGATTATTATGTCAGATCATTCGAATCTCGTGGCTCATTTTTATTGTTGTCGATTGCTAACAATTACAAAAAAGGGGCGCAAAAGCCTTGAATACCTTCTCTTCCCAAATTGTTCATTTCTGTGCACAATCTCGGCGCAAATTAGAGAGAACTTACTGTTATTTCTTAATCATTATTTATATTCTTTTATTTGATCGTTTCACTTTTAGGTCTCGCTGACATAGCTCGCTAACATACTCGTAGTAACAGAAAGTATTGCGATTTCTTAATGCGAAGTATATTCGTCGCAATCAGCGCTAACTGGTTAATTATTAGATCGCGGGTTCTCGAGCGTTCCTGAGAGCGTTCCAAGAGAGTTCGCGGCGAACAGGAAATTGACTTTGTTTCCAGAAGCAATAATCGAACTTCGCGCAATCAACACGAAATTAATTTCGGGCTCTGCGAGAGCATAGTTCGCCCCGATAAAGCCACGTGCTGGCGATTATCGGATCGAAGAAACCTGTAACTGGAAGTGTTCGCGTACTATTAACATCCAAAATTAAAGCGGCTCGAACAGAAGAAATCATGAGCCGACTGCTATACGCCAGCCTGCTAATTTCTCTGGCAATTTCTTATAGATCGACTCGTAAATAATTTTCACTTTTTATCAGACACTTCTTTTGTTCTTTTATTTATCTTTTTCATAGTGGTTAGATACGAACAATTGGATTCTGCCACTGTGACCTCTGAATTGTCTTCGAATCGTGGCAGAAAATTAGAAATAAAAAAGTCAAGTCATCGTTTTTATCCTATCGTTACAACGATACGCTGGCCGCTGCCTTTTTTTTATCCGACTGCCCCGAGTTTCTATGAAAAAAACGAGCCGCGAGACCCGAAGAATCGCGATTTAGTATTCTCAGATCTGTACGAGATGCCGGATTTCTTGGAGAAATTACTGTATTTAATGGCACCGGGAAACGAGAACAGCGCTCCGAAATCATGTCGCGGCGGGTCAGAGCGACCGTCCGTTTCCGATATTTATGTTAATCGACCGACAATTAACGTAACAATACGAAATGCTCGCGGCCCGCGATAACATATCGCCGAGCGAGAAATGACTTTACGTAACTTCGAGCTTCGGCTCACAAGCTCCCGAAGGTCGATGTTCGGTCGAATTAAATTTTAAATTGCGAATGATCTCAATGTATTCGAGGAGGAATTATCGTCTTTTCCTTGGTCGACTGTGCCACGTGGAAAGTCGTTATTGTTACACGAAAAAGAAAGATGAAGTGACGGCGGTCGAAGCCTTGAATAATTCGCTGGAGAAATAAAGGCAAATGTAATCGACGCTGTCCCCTTTTCGTATGCA
This sequence comes from Megalopta genalis, assembly GCF_051020955.1. NCBI lineage: Eukaryota > Metazoa > Arthropoda > Insecta > Hymenoptera > Halictidae > Megalopta > Megalopta genalis. The sequence goes on along the minus strand of NC_135027.1, from coordinate 1,157,091 downwards.
TTTCGATTCGCAGAGAGCTCCGGTTAATCGGCGATCTTCTCGCCGACAAGCGACTTGCGAAATATGTAGATTTCTCACAGGTTTTTAAGCACGAAGCTTCCGCGGCGAAAAGGAATCCGAAAATTCAGGAAAAATCGGCAAGGCTGATTACTACTTTGTAGTTATCTGTGACTACTATTTTAGAGCGATAAATTGTTGGAATACGCTGATCATTTGCATAACCACAAAACCTACGGTCTATAATTATAGTTCACGTATTTATGTGGAAGATAAAGGCTATAAAAGACCGTAAGTTCGTTATGGTAAGTCTCAGTTGAGAGGAATCGTGTGGCAGCTAAGTTAATCCAACAACGAGTCCAATATGCCACGATATTTTCTGGTGTTTATGCTGATGGCTGTGCTGTTTGTTGCGGGTGAGTATTTGAAAATGTCTCCGGTTAAAATATTTCCTACGGCTGCTGACAAGTTATGGTATTCTATATATTTTGGTTATTTAATTCAAGCTGTACATTCGCACAAACACGACCCAAAACATGGTCACAAGCCAAAACATGGCGACCACGGATCGAAACATGGCAGCCACGAATCAAACAGTGATAGCAGCAGCGATTCAAGTAGTGATAGCAGCAGCGAATCAGGTAGTGATAGCAGCGGATCAGATAGTGGTAGCCACGAATCAGGTCACCATCCAAAAGGTACCACTCATCCAAGTGGTGTCACCCATCCAAGAGGTCCTACCCATCCAAGAGGTTCTACCCATCCAGGAGGTCCCACCCATTCAGGAGGTTCCACTCATCCAACAGGTACCACTCATCCAAGTGGTCCCACCCACCCAAGAGGTTCCACCCATCCAAGAGGTCCTACCCATCCAAGAGGTTCTACCCATCCAGGAGGTCCCACCCATTCAGGAGGTCCCACCCATTCAGGAGGTCCCACTCATCCAACAGGTACCACTCATCCAAGTGGTCCCACCCACCCAAGAGGTTCCACCCATCCAAGAGGTCCTACCCATCCAAGAGGTTCTACCCATCCAGGAGGTCCCACCCATTCAGGAGGTCCCACCCCTCCAGGGGGTCCCACTCATCCAGGAGGTCCCACTCATCCAGGAGGTCCCACTCATCCAACAGGTACCACTCATCCAAGAGGTTCCACCCATCCAAGAGGTCCCACTCATCCAAGAGGTCCCACTCATCCAACAGGTCCCACTCATCCAACAGGTCCCACTCATCCAACAGGTCCCACTCATCCAACAGGTCCCACTCATCCAACAGGTCCCACTCATCCAACAGGTCCCACTCATCCAACAGGTACCACTCATCCAAGTGGTCCCACCCACCCAAGAGGTTCCACCCACCCAAGAGGTCCCACTCATCCAACAGGTACCACTCATCCAAGAGGTCCCACCCATCCAACAGGTACCACTCATCCAAGATGGACCACCCATCCAAGTGGTCCTACCCATCACCCCACCGAATCAACCGGAAGCACCAAACCAGGTGACAACGGATCAGGTGGACACTCTGATAAAGATTGCTTACCTATACCAATTGGCCGGCCAATCAATATCCAATTTTGAATATTTTAACGAAGTAACACCATCGCATCAAATAGCACCACCGTACATAGTAACACTACTGAACCACGTAACAGCACCTTGCTAAATAGCAGCTCTGATGCTAAGTAGCAGCTCTCATTAACTCCACACAAGACTCGTCATAGTCGAACACTGCAAAAAATCATTGCAAAACGATTATGCAAAACCCTGACGAAACCAGTTCGCCTGCAAATCGTGAGTATCTAAAGTATTTCAAACTATAGAATACATCGTCGATTTTTCTATTAATTTGTAATTTCTTGCGAATATATTTCAGGCGCGCTCAATATTCTCTGCGAGTTGCAGACGCCTCGAACGTGTCCAAAAAATACAGCGTCACCCGGTGCGTGCTATTTGCAAAATGCGTTTATCGTCGGTGTGAGGAATAAATGTACTGGCAATGAAAATACAATTATAATCCGCATAGTAATTCCGTGTTGTTTGATTGACTGTTTCGATTCGGAACGGGCCATTTGCAAGTACAGGAAATTCTCTCCAATTGTCACTAAACGTATAAACAGAAATGGACAATTTAGGAAGAGGAGAGACGAATCGAATAATCATTCGAGCCTTGCGGCTCGTTTTTATAGTCGCCGATTGTACTATAAAAACGCCGAACAATAAAAACGAGCCGCGGGACTCGAATAATCGTGTCTCCCTTCCCAAATTGTCTATTTTTGTTCACACATTGAGTGACAATTGCAGAGAGAATTCAATGTACTATTCAAAACATCTCATGACTCATTCTTCGATCTCCGCTGAACCTGATTCCTCTGCCAAAAGGACGCAATCACAGTGAAGATTACTACGATACACATAATGCAAAAAAAACGACAACATGAAACGATTCTTGTTGATAGCAACAATGTATTAGCGACGGAAACGTGTAATTGACGTGCGCATTCGTGAACGCGTGTAATTCGGTTGCCGACGAGAATCTGGAGCGGGTTATTATTTTATTTATTTTTTAAACATCGAGCAACAAGTAATGATTTCCCCCCACCTTACGATTCCTTTGAAAAACTAATTTCTCGAGAAGCGAGCAACGCAGAAAATGCGTGTCCGTGAAGCTGTCCGTTAGGGACAGCATCGAACGACAATAAGTAGAATGCATATTTTGAATTATTCAAATGGATCGTCGTCGAAAAAAATAGTAAAAATAGTCACGATTCTCGAACACCGCGAACATCAAAGTTAACGAGCGCCAGCGCGCACGAAGTGCCACGTATCACATGCGAGTACATTGGAGATCTTGATATGTGTATCTTCAAGGTGAAAATAAGTTATAAAAGTGCGGTACGTTGACGGGTTTGGCAATAGAAATAAAACGGAAGGCGAACCGTGTGGTAGTTCAAAGTTCCATCAACGAAACCGAACATGTCTCGCTGTGTTATTCCATTGGTGCTGCTGCTGATCGCAATGCTTCAGGCGTGTAAGTATTCAGAAAAGTTAATGCTCCTCGATGAATTTGAGATCTCCGTTGATTCACGATTTGATCCATTGAAGACGCGCAAGGATCCGAGAACGTAACCACCCCAGTGACGGCGGAAGGTAATTGTTCTACGAACGAGGTATACTCGAATTGCGGAAATCTGTGCGAAGAATTCTGCACGACGCCGAACATAATAGTTTCTCCAATGTGTTCTATTATTGTAAGTGTCCCGAATACTTGACCTTATAGAACAGTGGAATCGTAGTAAAGTTATTGTGTCGATGATTCGTTTTCAGGAGTCGTTCAGTTGGTTTTGTATACCAGAACTGATAGGAGGTTGCAGATGTAAGCCAGGTTTTATCAGAAACGATGCGAATAATTGCATTAGTTGTGAAAGTTCGTGAAGCAATCAAAATATATATGTATATATACACATAGATATAATCATCGTACGTCTAGCGTCTCGGTGGTTCGGTGTTAGTATGGTACTATCTACGTTCTAATAATCATTTGTCTACGCAGCTTCGAAGAATTAATAAAGCAACTTCGACTGCGCACTATATAATCGCTTTGGGACGGGTTCTTTTTTCGCTTCTGTCGAATCTATCACGTAAATCTATCCAAGAAATTGGCCCGGAGGAATTTCGAAAATTAATTGATCGGTGGAGCAATTAACATGGTTTCGAACCCCCCGTGTGCAATAAACGGGAGGAGCACGCTTGAGATCGACGAAGATGGTTGATCATCGAGCAAAGGTCGAAGTTTCGACAACCGAATATCCGACTACGATTAATCGACCCCAACTTAATTATCTTCATAACAAACCAATTATGACATGCAGTTTCATTGAACAATTTGCATCGTGTCACGTGAGGTTGATATTATAAACAAGCTGCATCATAGCATTTGCATATTGATATCCTGAAGGACAAAGAATTTATTGTTCCTACCTAGGTACTCGTTATAAAAGTGTAGAAAATTTAGGTGCTCGCAGCATTTGAGAAGCTGTAGTTCAACAGTGTGATGACGTGTGCTAACAAGTTCAAGATGACTCGATACAACGTGTTGCTGATACTGATGACTGCCGTTTGCGTGTCATGTAAATATCCAGCAATATCAACACGATTTTGTTGAATATTACACAAGAATAAATTGTTCTTTCTGTCCTTGTTCATCGCAGCTTTGCCGATAGAACACCCAAGATGCATAATAGTGCTGACCAACATTGCTGGCGAAACAAGCAATCAAGTTCCTGATACCAGCTTTCATCGGAACGAAAGTCCCCCACCGAATAGTATTCCTGTATCAAGCAGTACATCAGAAGCTGTCATTAGCACCGAGCGAAGTAGTGTTAATGGACCAAGTGCAACTAAATCAAGCAGTCCTGAACCAAGCAATTCTGAACCAAGTGGATATTCATCTAGCATCAGACCAGCATCGAAGAGTTCTACATCGAGTAGCAACCCTGGATCGAGTGGTCCTGAAACCAACAGCCCTAAGACTAATAATCCTGAGTGCAGTAATCTGGAATCCAGTAGTTCTGAAACCAAAAGCCCTAAGACCAATAATCCTCAGTTCAGTAGTCCTGAAACCAGCAGTCTTGAAACCGGCAGTCTTGAGACCAGCAGTCCTCAGTCCAGCAGTCCTGGGACTGCAGAGTCAAGCAGCCCAGAGTCCAGCAGTCCAGAGTCCAGCAGTCCAGAGTCCAGCAGTCCAGAGTCCAGCAGTCCAGAGTCCAGCAGTCCAGAGTCCGACAGTCCAGAGTCCAACAGTCCAGAGTCCAACAGTCCAGAGTCCAACAGTCCAGAGTCCAACAGTCCAGAGTCCAACAGTCCAGAGTCCAACAGTCCAGAGTCCAACAGTCCAGAGTCCAACAGTCCAGAGTCCAACAGTCCAGAGTCCAACAGTTCAGAGTCCAGCAGTCCAGAGTCCAGCATTCCAGAGTCAAGTAGTCCAGAGTCAAGCAGTCCAGAGTCAAACAGTCCAGAGTCAAGCAGTCCAGAGTCAAGCAGTCCAGAGTCAAGCAGTCCAGAGTCAAGCAGTCCAGAGTCCAGCAATCCAGAGTCAAGCAGTCCAGAGTCAAGCAGTCCACAGTCAAGCAGTCCAGAGTCCAGCAGTCCAGAGTCAAGTAGTCTAGAGTCAAGCACTCCAGAAGTTCTCCACGAAATGCAGAGGGTATAGCCCTTGAATAGCCAAAGGGTTAATCCGCGTTTTGCAAACGCAGTCGTGAAGCGCACTCTACAAAAACCAGAAATGATCGCAGTATCTCTGTTGTGCGGCATTACATTAAGAAGATGCTTGAAAAAGCATTTTAAAAAGGGGAGATAAGCGCATCGGAAAATGTTAATTCAATTACGTAAAGATAAAGAACAAGCGAAGATAAAGAGTGGACATTTGCATTGCAGACGATAGAGATAAATTAAAAATGCCATTACACGTCAGTCAGTAATTATATACTATTTACCGATTACGGACTATTTATTGGCGAACTGTCAGCAGAGAGTATGCCATATTGGAAATGCAGTTCGAAACAAATACTATTTGCATAATTTCGCAATTCCTCCGAATTCTAGAGATAGCGTTATCACAAGAGCACGTAACACTGTTGCGTAAAAGTTAGTATGAAAAATGGCAGGACGACAAGAAAAGAGGGTATAAATGGTTAAATTGATCGCGGTTTTAGGGCCAATGTCGGAACGGAAGTCGAAGGGAAATCATGATCAGTGGGAGATGAGTCGACGCATCATGCTGTTAGGGTTGCTGGCTGCTGAAAATAAATATCGCTGAAATGTTTCGAACAAAATTTCTCCGATTTCTCTGCTCGGAAAATTCGGTTTTCTTAATGTACGTGCAAATAAAGTGCATATAAAGGTGCAAATGGCCCCTCGGAATGGTGCCCTCGGGAGAAGTTGCCGTTTTCCATCCAGTTTGAAAATTCGCAAGTGTTCACAGCGTTGTTCATTGCGCCAAAAAAGGCCTAACAATTTTTTCGCTTAAAAATTAATCCGTGGTCCTCGCAATTACCTTACGAAAACAGTCGCCGTTTACGTACAACTCCGCGTACGAAATGATTCGTTCACCTAACAATTCAATGGATCTTTGAGTCAGGCGTGTGCATCCCGCGGCCAGATAACGGAAGCTACGGCTCGGATTTAGGATTCCGCAGACTATCAATACCGGCAAGCTTCGAGGTGTACTAAACTTTTAGTGTCGCGAACAATATATTATATATCTGCAAGCAACACTAAAAATTCTAATTCTCGTACGGACTGCTAATTCTAACTAGAGAGACGATCGTAAACTCGCCGATGACATTCGCTGGCAAAGTGATGGCCTCCAGATAAAAGCAGGAATTTATTATCGTGCACGTTGCAATTTCAATAGTATTATGATAAATTCTAGATAAAATATGTCGTTCGTGTTTGTACGAGGAACGAGAACTATAAAAACGCGAAACGCGTGGGTGAAATCACCAAATAGTAAGTTAAAGCAGCCAGAAGCAATTCAAAGTGTTCAAAATGTTCAAACTGCTCGTCGCGATAACGGTGTTAGCCGTGGTGGCCGCTCAGTGTAAGTATCGTTCAGTTCAACGCTATACTTACCGAGCTGACCTCTCGTCGCTTTTATTATAATGTATGCTTGTACGATGAAATTTATTCAATCGCTTTCTGCAAAAGAATCTTTACAATTCCAGCAACGTTAAAAGCAAACATTCGAAGGCGGCCGTTCTGACTGGCTCGGCAGGTTTAGCGTTAAGACGATCTTTCGATGACTGATTTCCTGCAAGATTTAACGTTCTTGGTTGTTTAAGCTTCCTCCGAACCGTCGAGGAAGTGTTCTAGTAACCAGACCTGGGCGTTGTGCGGACAAATATGCGAGCCAACTTGCGACGTGCCGAATCCTAACCCTTTTTTCTGCCCTGCAATTGTGAGTGCTCCAAATATTTTTCCCCGTTGAATATTCCTAGGAACTAGAATTTCTCCTAGGGATTATTCATCGAGACAACTAGACAGACTAGGTTCTTTCTTCAATTAAATAATCATACACATACACGGTGTTTCAGGAATGCACGAGATTTACTGCCACCTGCAGGTGTAAGAGTGGCTACGTGAGGAACGTAGAAAATCAGCAGTGCGTTAAGCTGAAGGACTGTCATCACTAATAATAATCCGAAGCGATCTAAAGCGATCTTAGTGCTGAGAGCTATTGTACGACATTATATTGAAATTTAACTGTGCAATAAATATATAATCTACGCATAACGAAAAAGGGCGATTCTACGCCAGAGATAAATTCAATTCCTAGACAGTCGTTCGCTAATGATAGGGGCCATTGTTTGCGCGTCAGCGGATCATGTCGGGCCTGATTAGGTGCGCGTGAAACGTCGACCCTCGTTCCGCGCCCCGTGACAGCACAACCGCCTCGAAAAACTGACACCAACACCCTGATCATCGACCGTTTCGAAAACTCCGCCCCACTTTTCCGTTCTCGAGGGCCGATTATGGGAAGTGACTCGTAAGCCGCTCTCTTTCTCTCTCTCTCTCTCTCTCTCTCTCTCTCCCTCTCTCCCTCTCTCTCTCTCCCTCTCGCGCTCTGTCTCTCTCTCTCTCTCCCACTCTCTCACTCTGTCTCTCTCCCTCTCTCTCGCTCTGTCTCTCTCGCTCTCTCGCTCTGTCTCTCTTTCTCTTTCTCGCCTTGAAATCTTATACACATAGTTCCGACACCGCCGCGCAGTGGAGAGAAATGACCAAGTTATAATGATGATGGCCAAATTATAGAGAACGTCGGTCGACGATTTACGAGATTGTAAATATATGTCGAACTGGATATTTTACGATAATTATTCAGGGTTCATCCATTACGACATGTGATCATGTTTGAGTGATTTTAAAACATAGTCTGTTCGGTATCATGAAACTCAGGATTGCTAGTGTTTTATTATTATATCTGAACATGCAAAGACCGTGTCAGTATAACGAAATTCATTTTCAATCGAGAATTTGACTGCGATAGCAATCGCACTACAAGAAGAAAGTTATGTTAAAAGGAAGTTCGACCACGAAAATGAAGCTCGACCTTCGACGATTTGAGGAACCGTATTTATCCATCCCCTTTTGCGCTGTGTTCCCAAATAGACGACAAATAATATGCAAAAATAACAAAAAAATACTAAAAAACTAAATGGAATAATAATAATAATAATCGCGCGTCGCGTTGATCTACGAGTGAAAAGCCAGTTATTTTTCAAATGACTATGCAATCGAACGCGATGCATTCAGTCACTGGGATTTGCATCTGTACATTAATAAATAATCCTAAATGATGGTAAATCGCTATCGGCTCGCGCTGGACCCGTCGACGAGTAGAAACGGAGCTTAAAAAAAGTTCGATCACGGAGACAGAAAGAGAGAGAGAGAGGATCGAAACGCAGCAGCGGTCTGCTCCGGGCAGTTTCCGGTGGCCCGAGTTTATTTTTCGGCCGGTGCATTGTCTCCTTTGTGAGAGAATAATCCCGAAGACGCCGGAAACGTGGCGTGCAGATTTTCGAGTCGCGGAAATGGACTAGCAAAGGCGGGATAGAAGGTGCCAGGGGCAGCAACGAGAAGAAGAGAAAATGGCAGCGCAGGAAGGACGCCGGGAGCAGCAGCAGCTGCCGGCCGAGCGGTTTGCGAATTCCCCCGCGGGGCATTAACGCAACCCCCCTTCTTTCCGTTCCTTTTCCCAGCGATTTTCGTCCGGTTCTCCGTTTCCTTCTCGACAAAACCTTTTGCGCAAAAACGGGAGCACCGTGGGCCGGTTCGCACACGTCGCCGTAACGAAAACCAGCTCTCTTCCACCGTTTCTTGAAAACAAGCTTAGGAAACACGTCTTTTGTGATTTCTGTTGCCGGATGGTTCGGGGATCCTCTTTCGGTTCGCCGAACACCCAAAGATCTTTGTTGCGCTACGGTTCGACCATTCAATTTCCTCGCGAACGAAAAAACACCCAGACGGTTAAATTTCCTGACGGAAAAATACCTGGTGCACAGCGCGTTGTCTAAACTGCATTCGAGATCAATTATTTTGTACCGCAAATGCACTTCTCTCTGTAAAAAGCGCTCCGAGGAGACGCGGCCTCTCTGTTCAGTTTCATTTTTTCTCGAGAAACGCTTAATTTCCATCGAAGAGACGTGTATAAAAACGCGATGGTTCGGAGATCCTCTTTCAGTTCGCCGAACACCCAAAGATCTTTGCTGCGCTACGGTTCGACCATTCAATTTCCTCGCGAACGAAAAAAACGCCGCTGACAGAAAAATACCCGGTGCACAGCGTGTTGTGTAAACTGCATTCGAGATAAATTATTTTGTGCCTCAAATGCACTTCTCTCTGTAAAAAGCGCTCCGAGGAGACGCGGCCTCTCTGTTCGGTTTCATTTTTTTCTCGAGAAACGCTTAATTTCCATCGAAGAGACGTGTATAAAAACGCGATGATTTGGGTTCGTAGTTGATCATTTGCTTGTTAATAAGACGAAGAATGAAGTATTTAAAAACACAGGCTCGAGGTTCCGACGTTTTTCGCTTCCAGCGCCACTGTTACTTTCCTCGGTCGTTGTTTCGTGTATTCTTTTTTACCGATGCATCTCGTGCTGTATGCACAAATGGTCACGGAAAATTGCGCTTGAACCACCTGTCGGTCGAGAATGTTATTAATTAGCGAATTTCGGCGACCGTTCGCACGACTGCAGCATGATGATCGACTCCGTCGAGACGAAATACAGTAATTTCTCCCGAATTCGCGCACAAATGGAGAATTCGGGAAGAGGAGATACGATTATTCGAGCCTCGCTGCTCATTTTCATTTTAGATTTATTATTATGATTTATTATGGAATTAGATTACTTTAGATTATCAATGATTATAAAAAGACGAGACGCAAGGCTCGAGCAATCGTGTCTCCTCTTCCGAAATTGTCCATTTTTCTGCGCAATCCGGGCGCGAATTAGGGAGAAATTACTGTACACGCAGCCAGCGCTATTTCAACAGGACAAACCGAGAGACTTTCTTCTCGCAAGAAAGCCTCCGGGGGATGTTCCCACCCTATTCTGCCCGGGCTCGGCAGAAAGAAAGAGATTCGCTACGAATGTAGATCCGCGGAACCGCAACTTCAGCGTTTTTTCTAGAACTGAAGACGTTCGACGTCTCGAAGCGATTATCTCGCGATAATCGAACGGTTTTAAATTCGCCAGGAACGGGCCTGATAAGGAAATCGCGGGAGAACTGGCTTGGCGATTTTAAATTGCGCCGACGATTTTACATTTCAATGAAACGCTGCGCTCCAAATCCTTCGATATTAATTTAATATTTCGGTCCCTTGAACTCGAATGTTCGCGAAGCTTCAATTCGCAGAAAGGAAATACCGGCTTGCCTGGAAAATAATTTCGTTCTTTTTCACGAGAAAATGAAAGACCATTGTTTAACCTCTAGACTAAATATTATTTGAGCGGGTTAGGATCGTAGTGACGTAAGTCACATTTACGAAAATTTTAATTTTCGTTCTAAAATTTAATGTACAGATACTGAAATGTTGAAAAGATAAGCAAAATAAATGATAGAGTTAATATATATATTAACTTAATTTTAAATTATCTTAACAATAAATTTGGTCGGTAAGCAAAACCATGCTTCTGGCGCCACTATGATAATAACCTACTCATTTAATGGTTTATATTCTACTTATTCTCTTCTTTTTAACATTTTTCCGGTAGCTTTGAAATCCCGTACTCGTCGAAGTCCACTTTCTTATTGGCAAAAATACTGAATCGAGCGGATTTTTTACACCCTTGTAAAACGAAATTTTGTTGGAAAACCGAATTACTTTCCCGCCAACCCGATAATAAAGTACTGAAGATAGAATCGACCAAGTTTATCGACTTCAGAAGACCGAGATACTCGAAACAGTTACAGTAATCGTCCGGTCCAAGGTGACTAGGACTTCTTCCGGAAATCAAGCACCGTCGTCCCAAATTCGAGAAACGCCGAGAGTCTCCGATCGGACGGCGCGTAATTAAATATCGATTTCTCGACGTAGATTCGTAGCCTCGAGCGCCGTCGACGGCCAAAGCGTTTTTTTGCCGCCGAGTTTCGCCGGGTCCGGCAATAATTCTCGTCCGCGGTAAAAGGAGAAACGACTGGCGACGTCGGCTCTCCCCGGCATCGATATTAAATTGTTATTTAAATCTCGTGTTTTTGCGTGCCGAGAGCAGCGGTCCCCCGCGCCTCCCGTACCCGGGGAGTTATGGTTAACGGGCTGGAAAGCAAAAAATAAAAAAAAAAAGAAAGAGAAGAAAAGAACGAGGGCCGTCCTCGCGAAAAAGAAGACGACGAGGAAGTTTCGTGCACGGTCGGCCGGCACAAAGAACGGCGCGCAATATTTCTGTCATGCTACATTAAATTCGTGCGTTTTCGAAGTCGACCTCCTCCGCTACCACCCTCGCCCCGCCCCCGATAACGAAGAATCGAGGGAAAACCGATCGCCTCGTCCCGCGGCCGGCCGTCGTTCCTCTCCCGACGTTTTTATTTCTGCCCCTCCTCCCTCTGCCGTTTTTCCGCCGTTCTCCTTGTACGGTTTATTTTGAAATCCGTCGGGCGACGTAACAGTTCGAGCGGCGACGATCGATCGATTCGCAACGTTTCACCCGGTCGGGTGTGAAACGCCGGCCAAAAGGGAAATAAAATCGGCGGGGGCGGGTCGTCGCGAGGCTCGAGTGAATCGTTTGTAAAATGGAAAACAATTTTCGATAACCGTCGACGCGCGATTCGATTAAAACTTGCTCCACCCTATCACCTACCCCCTCCGCCCTCGTTCCCTATGCACCGACACTGCCGCGGAAATTGAAACAAAAAATAGTTCCAATGCCGCGTGTCTCTCTGCGTTCGATGTTTTTTTTTTTTTGTTATAGCGACGCGAGAGAGCGACGACGAGATTGGGATACGCGATAGTAATTAAAGATCGACGAACGGGAAAAACTCGAACGACCGCCAGCTTTTCTCCTTTATCGTGGAATCGAGCGAACGAATTTTTCAGCGCTTCGTCGAATCGCGTGGCCTGCGAGAAAAAACGACGGTTTCAATCCTTCGCAATCGAAGCTTCTTTATATAACCTTTATTTGTTCGATTCGACTTCGCCTTTGACAAATATTTCGAACATCTTGCGATTTACGAATATATTTTAGTTTTCGTTAAGGTTGCAATTTAAGATGTGAATTTTTTGGCGCGTCGAGTATGCATTCGTCGTGAAATAAAATGCTATTCCTTCGCGACGAGTGTAAAATTCTTCATAAAAAGCTGCCCGATTGATGACGCCATTACAACATTCTCTGTTACAAGGGTCCAGCGAGTTAAACATATTGTAATTATTGTTATTATTATTATTATTATTACTACTACTACTATTATTATTATTATTACTATTATTAGTATTACTACTACTATTATTATTATTATTACTGTTATTATTGCTACTATTATTATTATCATTATTATTATTATTACTACTACTATTATTATCGTTATTATTATTACTACTACTATTATTATCGTTATTATTATTACTACTACTATTATTATCGTTACTATTATTACTACTACTATTATTATCGTTATTATTATTACTACTACTATTATTATCATTATTATTACTACTATTACTATTACTATTATTTTTATTATTATTATTATTATTATTATTATAACAAGATATTAAGAGAAACATATTGTCCACTTTTCTTATTATCCGAGTCTTCGATACGTTTATTTAGGTGTCCAAGCAAAATATCTGAAAAATACATTAATGTCTAAATGTCGAAGGCAAAGGGTTAAGTCGGCTCCAAGGCGAAGGACGAAAAGGCAGGTAAATCGTGTCTCGCAGCCCCGTCTCTGTTGCACAGCAGTTGATCACGAAGGTCGCGCCGATCGAGATATAGGTTAGCACGGCGAAAACTTTGGAACTTCCGGGGAGACGATTGAAATCGTATCCTGTCTGATGCGTGGGGCAGGAGGGTGGGGAGGATAAGGGGACACGAAGGCATTCGATTAATAGGAAAGTTTTCGCTGGAAGTCGAACGACCGTAAGAAGGTCGATAAAAGAAGAAAGAGCAGCCTCCGTCTACGACCCGGACGACACGATATCTTCTTCCAGGGTTAGGATAAGAATAAGAAGAAGAGGAAGAAGAGACGGGACAAGAAGAAGGTTCTTCTCGCGTTTCCATGTTCCCCGAGCCACGTTCCGCGAAACTGCGGAACTTTCCCGACGGAACGTGTCCTCTCCCCCCTGGTTCTCCCGGGCCGCTTTATCCCCACGGCGTGCTCTTTGTTCTCGGAGCGGCACCGTCGTTTCGACGGTGTCCCGTGAGACAATGCGCACCGTTGCTGTTTCCACTAAAACGCGACTGATTATTCCAGATACGCGTACGCGCCGCCGAATAATGCGCGGCCGGACAAAGGGACGTGACACCGATGCCGCCGGAATACCAGGCTCATTATTAACGCTCAGAGAAGTAGTGTCTCTCTCCTCGTCGCTCCTTTGACGCTCTCTCACTCTCTCTCTCTCTCTCTCTCTCTCTCTCTCTCTCTCTCTCTCTTCTCCCCGCGGGGAACGCCCGGGGAGACTCGCGTTGCCTGATAATTTCGCATCGCGATAACACTCGCACCCGTGTGCCGACTTCGACGTCTCCGTAATTGGAGAACCTCGATGGGACGGCGTCCGATGTCCTTGAAAACCTTGGCCGATACAAGCGCGAACTTGCATTAAGGGATCGTCCCATTTCGAACGCTATCTTCGCTAATTCATGGCAGTTCGCGGCGGCGTGCTTCGTGTATTATTTCCTGCTGGAATAACGTTTCGTTGGAGGAATTTTTGCGATACGGGGGCAATGGAGATTCGTTTCGCGTCGCTTCTGATCTTTCGGAGAATAAGCGGATTAACTGAATTTTATTGTCCTGCATTGAAACGAATTTAATTTGCTTATATAAAACGGCTAAAATACGGTACGATAGCTTTGTAGGCATTTTCGCGTAATTGGAAAGCTTGCGAGCACGGTAAATTCTCCGTGATTGACTCTCGGAATGCATACATAAATGGACAATTTGTTGGCAATTGGCGATTGTAAAAATGAGCCGCGAGCCACGAATAATGTTATCTTCTCTTCCCAAATTGTTCATTTTTGTCCTGTAACGCCTTCCGTTGTATTCAATTGTACATGCTGGTTTTGTAACCCTTTCTCCAATACCACCTTCCTCTGTTTTAATTTCTCCTGCTTCCGTCATCTCGGAGGATGAATGCTTCGCATTCGAGCATGTAAAGAATAAGAAATGTGTACGATTATACGATCATTTACTGCTTAATTTGTATTTACTTGCGATGAAGAGAGAAAAATGACTTGTGATGATCAAAGAGAATGTCGCAAATAGTTCAAATTACAGTTCACAATGATGTACGTTTGGTCCCGGAACCTCCTATCAGGCATTGCCAGTCATAAAATGCAAGAGGGTTAACGGGTTATTAGAAAAATAAATAAATAAATATCCAAATATTGCTTACCAAATAAAACATGTCTGTTCAAAGATAGTCGCGACGATGACTCGCTATTACGACACGCGTATATAAATGTAAAATAGTTACTTCTCGCATTCAATGACGGTGCATCGTCATGGCGTACGTGTAGGCCCCGGAAAAAACTCGCACAATGCAGACTTCTGTGTGCATACAATCGATTCGAACAGTTCCGACATGCCTCGCATATCTCGCAGCTTGAAAAATTCTGCTTCGCTCGCAGAGATCACACGATGGGCCATTTTTTGCCGCTCCGGTGACACCGCCTGTCGCGGTCGACGAGACAAAAGGCAGCTTCTCGAAGAGCAAAGGAAAAAAGAAAGGGGGGGACGAAGACACTGTTAAGGAAGATAGACGCATCGACACCGCGCCGTTTCGCAGGAGGACAAAGGGACGAGTCTAGGGGAGGCAAGGACGCATTATGACCGATGAAATACCGTATTAAGGGTCCCCCAACAGCCACGATCCTAGAAACAGACGCACCTGCCCCACTCGTTCGTCCTCAATCCGGGACCTCTTTTCGGCGCCCCTGGCAGAGCAGAGCAGAGCAGAGCGGAGCAGAGAAGAGCGGAGCATCCCCCGGCCCAGATAGAATGGGATTGTTTCACCCCGCGTGTTCTCTCTTATTTTCCCTCCGTCGTTTCTCCGGGGAACCGGCCGCGCTCCGGTCACGAATTTCATCTCTCCGGAGAATAGACAAGCGTATCCGATAGCCGCTTATTGGATCCGTCGTGGAGCCATCGCAGCAGCCAACCCAGCGCCGCCGTCCGTGAACCAGAAGGGACGATTCTTCGTTAAGGAGATTACCCGGGACGCAGACGTTACCTGAGCAGCGATTATTATTTCACGGGGTCAGCCGGAGAAAAGAGACCCGGGACCTGGAGGGTATCGAGACGGCGGATCCTTATTTACGAGACTCGGTCGCTTAACGAGTATTGCCTCGCTGAAATATTTCTGAACAGACGGAAGAATCTTCTTCATCGGTGGATGCTGAAAGATTGCGCCGCGGCCATTCGTTCGACCCTCCGACAACAGCATTTTGTTCGCCCACCCAGATGTGCCGCGAATTAAATTTATATCGAGTTTCGAGATCCATGTTCTCGCTTAGTTTAAACTATCTTTCGTGTTTCTTTCTATAATACTTCGATGGATGGTTGCTGCCACTAAATATGAAATAAGGGCCGATACGAAGAAACGCGGATCTTCTTATTTTTTGATTCTCTATAATGCATCTGAGAACAAAAGGAATCTCAGACGCGCACCTAAAAACCATTGACCAAGATTTCAGTCTGGTCTTCGAACGATTCTCACTCAAAAACTAGTAGCACTATCGGGTCCCAAAAATTCAGGGATATAATTTGGACATTCTGGAACATAGTTTCTTTTACTAGAACTCGATATCTCACTTCCAAGTGCATTCAATTAATTATCAACGGCATGCTTCCCACGGCAATATCGTTTCCTCGAAAAATGAATATGGCACTTTTTGACTCAGTGCGAGGGTTGACGGCACCCCGGCGAGTTCCGAACAACTGGATTAACTGGCGAAGGGTTTAAAAAAGCATCTAGCCGTCCTCTATTTCCAGTTCCGTCTGAACCTTTCGCCCTGATGAGAACGTTAGCTACCCTGGTCTGATCTCTGGACCATCCAATGGACGATTCTACTCGATTGAAACCCAGCTGACAGTTTCGAGTGGCGACAACCGTAACATTGGGAAGAACGGCGAAGACACCCCCCACCCTGTGTTCGTCATCGCAG
The DNA here is from genome assembly GCF_051020955.1 of Megalopta genalis. Lineage (NCBI taxonomy): Eukaryota > Metazoa > Arthropoda > Insecta > Hymenoptera > Halictidae > Megalopta > Megalopta genalis. Next base: position 1,140,718 of record NC_135027.1, on the reverse strand, counting down.
CTGATCGCGATTCGATGAAGTTCCGCTGCACCGTGCAGGTGACAGGAATCGACGTCCGTGAGTCACCTGAACAAAGCGACGCGGTGAAACACGACGGAATTCCCGGATCCGAAGAAACGGTGCTCGTCCCAGCGTGCGCGACGAATCCTGTTTCCCGAACGGCATCGATGTCCTACAAAAGGGTCCCTTCAAAGCGGTTACACGCGGGAACACGTTGGTACACGCCGTGGACTTAAGGAGGGTCCAGACGAGCCAGCTTTGTTCCGCGTCAGCACGTGCTCCATTGTCGCGGACGCCGGGCGAAAGGAGGACTACTACCGGCGAGAACCAGCTGGCTCCGGGGTAACAAAGTTACGCGCAAAAAGCTCCTAGAGAAGTCTGTTGCATTAGCGCGTGGTCAGAGATCCTGTGGAACGAAGCCTACTTTAATCGGGGAAGCGATGAACGACGTTCATTCGATGCACTGCAAAAGTGAATCGAAGCTATGCGAAAAGCGAACGATGTAAAGACATGACCTTGATATTTATTTGAATTTCACCTTGATATAACCAAAGGATTTCATGAACAATCTTAGAAGGATCTCAGGATTGAGATTTACTTTCGATTTTTTAATCGAAGATCTCGACGCGGCGTGCATCGAACCGGAAAGGAGCCCTTCGCTCGAGCTATCGTGTGCAAAGGGTAGTGGAGCCGGTTACTGTGGGGTAACAAATTTCTTTTGCTTATTAACTATTTTTTCTTGTTTCTTAACTATTTTTTTTTATTTGCTTTCTAACTGCTTTTAACTATGCTTCGCGCATAATTAACTTTACATTCATCGAATAAGAAATGTTCTTATTCTTTTGTTTTGTCCACTTTTGGATAAAAAGATTTATTATAAATAAATATAAATTATGAATAAGTTGGATTTATTCTACAGCCTATTTATTATTTACTCGTATTATTTTACTCTGACGAGACATTATTGCCAACATTATCTCATACACAACATTCGCACCAACAATTTCGCAACAACTGTTTCCAACGCAGCTCAGAACTTTCTCTCTCTCTCTCTCTCCTCCCTCTCTCTCTCTCTCTCCCTCTTTCAATCGTCGCGCGGCAAAGGGTTTCGCGCCTCTTACACGGCTGTGCCCACTTGACAGCGAGCCGTCCACGAACAATTACCGTCTGATTGCACAACGGTAATTGTATTAATCGTGGAATTCGACGTGCCGACGATATCTCGTTCGCCGCGGAACTAATAATTATCGTGCTGCGAATCGCCGGGAAGTAGATATGACTAATGGCCGCTCGTTAACTTTGCTATAAAGTAACCAGTCTTCTCCGTGGACGATAAAATAAGTGGCGTATCGAGTTAACCGAATTAAAGCGGGGATAACGATGGCGGACGTAGACTCCGAACACGATAGTACTGTCCAATCGGAGCTTAGGACGTTCGCGGGTTCAGTTTGCGGTGCTTTTCCGTTATATTTGATCTAGATCTCGATGATCTGTCTCTTCTGAAAGAGACTGATATTTTTGGAACGAAATAGGAATTATTCTTGACCAGTTAGCTGTGGCGCCTCCTTTTCAGAGCGCGCATTTATATTGCGTCACGATAAAATATTGGATCAAAAAGACGGTTTTATTTTATAAAATTGAAGATTTTATTACTAAAATATTCACTTACTCACTTAACATTACAATTCACTACAATTCATTCGACATTACTTATAGTTAAAAATTCAGCAAAGCAAGCAACGGTAAATAATGGCACTTTGCACGTCGAACACTAATATCGTGATCCTTTCTAATCTTATTTTTATAACAATGTAAACACCTTTGTGTAGGACATATATTCTAAATATTATTTTTTATATATTATATATTATTTATATTTTATATATTATATATCATAATATTATTTTTTTTTATATTATTCCAATATATTCTAAACATCTTGAAATTTGGGAATACGTTTTCGTTTTCACTAAAATTACAATTTAAATGGCCGACGGTCACTACTTCTTCACACGACGAGTATACCCGTCACGACACAAAACACAGCCACCCCTCCACGACGAGTATACTCGTCGAACACAGCAAACTGTTTAAAGAAAGAAAGCGAACATACTACGATCGCTCCATCTATAGTAATCTATGTATAGTAATCTCTATATTCGGTCCGCAGTGATTTGGACCAATTTTGCTGCAGGTTTCGCCGATTTGTCTGCAAGAATATACATCTTTCAGCACAGAATATAGATACCATAGAAAGAGAACTGCTCGCTGAACGATTCGTAGCCAGAAACTTGGGAGTCCGACGTCCATTATGGCAGTGCCAGGGCGCCGGCAGGTAGTGTGTCGCTCCCAAAAGCGATTTCGACGCCCTCGCCAGGCCGGAACGAGCGCTTGATTGCGTACGAATGCGCCGCGATTTCGGGATGCGACAAGGGACGTCGTTTCCCGGAAGCAGCGGGGACCCCGTCGAAGAGAAAACGGTGCGTGTGACGGATAGAAAAGCGAAGCCGGACTTTCTTCTGGCTCACCCTCGCCCCGAGAAGGAGGCAGCCGCCTTCTGGGAGTAGAATCGACAGGTTCAAAGGGATGGATGCTGGCCGGGAGAGGGATGTCGGATTTCCTCGTTGGAAGAGCGTGCGACGTGAGCTTTCAGGCAATTTCTCGGTCGTGCAGGTCACGTCGGAGTGCTGCGACCATGCGAATACGCGGCACACGTCGCTCTATCTCTCTCTCTCTCGCTCGCCCTTCTACCCTGATTTGATCCCCTGCGTTGCGGCTGGCCCGGGGGTGTCTCATAAATATGATGGGAACAGGGCTTCTCGGGGATACTCGACCGGACCGGGGCTCTATACGTGTTCCTGCCTCAGTTATTCCGTTCGAGAGACGCGCCGGATTTCGCGCGCTAGCCCTCCATTCTCGCTGACCCCTCAAATCTCTCTTTCGCCGAGCAAATTGTTTCTTCGATCGCCAAATGCTCGCCGGGCTTGCCTTCGCGAAACTCGGCCCCGGTTCACGCGAGCTCCGCGCAAACTCCGCGAAAGAAGCATGCTGCGAACTCGGTGCTAGCGTGGGACCGCTTATGCTACCGCGCACGGGGCTGCGAAAGCACCGGCGATGATATTTCTATTTTATATTGAACGATATCGTGATTTTTAAATCGCAGACCTGACTGAAAATATTTCAACCGAGAGGATACGAGCAGTTGCAGATACCATTTCTCTGAACCGTGTGTTACACGTGCTTCTTTCGAAATAGTAATTTATTTCTATAGTAAATGAAACGCTAATTGATGCGTTGTCAGATTTTTTGAAAATTGTAAATCCGTTGTTAATTTGTATCTAATCGTCGCGTTCTCGTATTCGTTGTCTTTAAATTACATGAATTGTTTTGTGCCAGTACATGTTGAAATGTTCTTGCAAGAAATGTTTAGATAAACTTCTTTGGTCAAGCATATTTTACGATAAAAATTGTACGAAGTTCAAATAAATTCTATCTTAACATTGCCATAACAGGGTTTAATAGTTCTGGCGTTAAGAAATATAGTGACACAGAATGTTGCAAACGAGGAATTGGAAATAAAAATAAAATGAAATAAAATAAAATGGAATAAAACGAAATAAAATAAAATGGAATAAAATGAAATAAAATAAAATGGAATAAAATGAAATAAAATAAAATGAAATAAAATAAAAATCGTCCACCTCCTGTAACCCCGCGACGGATTCAGCAGCTGTCGATCCCGATCGAGAGGAGCGTGGCGCGGGAAACGGAGACGGGAAAACGTCAGCCTAAGGACGCGTGTGACACGCAGCCTTTGTCGGCCGACAAAGCATCGGGATCTACTGGTTGCCCCCGTTCCCCGAATCCGCTGAAAGGGATACAATCGTACGAAATTGAATTGTACGACGATTAGCAACCGTCCGTCGTCGCCTTTGGGTCCTCGAGCGGTAAAGCTCGACGAGTTGACAGTTTCCAACGTAAAAAAAAAAAAAGAAGAAAGAAAAGCGAATAGCGTGCACGCACCGGATCGATTGAAAATTAATCCTCATTGTGAACGGGAGCTCGGGTCCCGAACCGTGGTAACGAGAAACGCGGCGGAGCGATCATGGGAAAAATTACTTCCATAGAAACAGGCGCGTTCGCTCGTGGACGCGTCGCGCGTTTGATCGGCGCGCTCGCTTTGTGCGCGGGAATTTCGCGAACGCCGTTACACTGAATCGCGAATCCGTGAACTGCACGCTCGATTTTTCTCCGAGACTTATGCAAGGTTTTATCGCGATTACGTGGACGCGAAAACTGTTTCAAAACGCGTCGCGTCCGGCCGCGCGACGTGCGAACTTCTACCCTCGCGGTGGAAATAGAACTGCGGCCGCGTATAATCCACGGTTACATCCGCCGATTAATCGATCCGATTACCGGCCCGGGGACCAGTTTCTCTCGCCGAGACAGCCATTAACTTCTCATCGGACACGGCAAAAACCGATCGAACACGTTGCGTCACCGGCGATCGGTTTCGCGGTGCACGGTGGTTGCGCAACGGTTCGGTCGCGCCAGGACCAGACGGAGACGCGTGGAACGATCAGAATCCATTTCGGATGCAACGATTCCGCGATCGTGCAGGAATCTCTTGCTCCCCGATCGAGAACCGGTCTTCGGCGTCCACGGGAACACGCCTTCGCGATTATGTAACCGGCGGCTCGAGTCGTAACAATGAGAACCGACTCGCGAATTTCTTCTTTCCGTCGCCGTTAAATCGTTCCAGGACGATCCCGTAAGCGATCGCTGGCTGGATCATCAGAAATGGAAGCATTAGAAATGCTAGAAAATGTTATAATAATGTTGTAGTAATGTTGTAGTAACTAATAGCTGGATCGCGGATTTTATGCGTTTACGATAGAAATGAGTACAATAATGTCTCCCGTATTGACGTTCAGATTGTCCACAAAAATGGACGATTATCCGAGCCTTGCGGCTCGTTTTTATAATTGTTGACAATTTATAACTATAAAAACAAACCGAAAGGCTCGCGAATAATCGTATCTCCTCTCCCCAAATTGTCCATTTTTGTGGACAATCTGAGCGTCAGTAAGGGAGACATTACTGTATGTGAAATGGAAGATTGTGAAACGACATTAAAATTATTCAAAGATAATGTGACATTGTTTTAAACCTATTAGGATTGGTAACAGAGATAATAATATATTTTCGTGTAATTTACACTGTTCGCAATTAACTGCGACAATTTTTACTTCGCACAGCGATCCACGGTCTATTAATAATACCGAAAGAGCGTCACTTGACTCGCACGACTACGAAGACTCGCTTAAAAATACAAATCCTGAAACACTGCATAACAGAACGACAATTACAATTATCTTGTTTGCCAGTAATGTGATCGCAGGTCATATTTCATCTCCATTATCATTCAAATTGTTCGCCTTGTTATGCACCATCGGAACATTTCAGGGAATCGTCCGCTGTTTTATTCTGTAAACCATCATCATCACGGAACATACGGTTCTTAAGATTGTATTAATAGAATGATTAGTCACGCTTAGGCGCCGTACATGCGAGAACAAATACTCCCTCCGCGTCGAAATGATTGTCCCATTTGCATGAATTATCCGCATGGAAATGATTGTCCCGTTTTAGAGAATAATGTTCTGTACCTGTGTTCTGTCGCGAATTTCAAGACGCGAGCGTAATTTATTAAGCGTGACACGGCTATACGAGTATTTTATATAATCCTAGTAATTTTAATTAATTTTATATAATCTTAGTAATTTTAATGAATTCTATATGATCTTAATAATTGCAATTAATTTTATATAATCTTAGTAATTTTAATTAATTTTATATAATCTCCTATCTCCTTAATTCGATGCGAATTGATAAATTGGACAATCATTTCGATACGGAGGAAGTATAATTGAACAATAGTTAGAAAGTCTAAAGCTATCGCTAGCCTATTGTACAATAATTATTATATTAATTTTATTTAGAAGAGATAATATATATTATTTCGTTATTACCTTCTCTTATTATATTAAAAGGTTTCTTGCCGCGAATAAATGAAATGAAATGAAATGGAATGGAACGAAATGAAATGAAAAAAGGAACGGACAGTGGCGATGCAGAAAATGTCGAGTTGTTATAAGCTGGTGGCGAGATAAGCCGGCTATCTGGTCGATCGACACGAATTTTTCGGATCTTCGTCGAGTCCTGGAACGAGAGACGAAGCTCCATCGTGATCGCGGAGGAGCTTAATGCCGGCCGATTCGTAAAAACCGAGCGTGCTGCTGCTCGAGACGCCAGGCGATCGTCTCGATCGTTACGCAACGCGGCGAAGAAGGCTAGATCCGAAGAGATCGGCTTGTTCTCGCGGTTCTCGTCTCTGTGTTCTCTGGTGCGCGTTCCCTGGCTAGCAAACAACTTACATAATACCGTATATTTATCCGGCAGCACGAGTTTACTGCACTACCGACACCGTTCCCTCTCCCGCGGGATTCGCGGCACGCGCGTTCTCTCTCTCTCTCTCTCTTTCTCTCTCTCTCTCTTTCTCTCTCTCTCTCTTTCTCTCTCTCTCTCCTTCTCCCGATAGAAGCGCGGGCAAATCCGCGTGCATACGTGTTCATTACCCGCGATGCAACCGTACGCACACGTGACCGCCGGCGCTCCGCTGTCTCATTAAGAAACGGCCGACGGGCCGCTCCTTTTTTTCGGCCGACCAGGAATTATTGCCAACGGCGAGATTACTTATCGGCGTGTCCCGCTGCCAGCGAAACACGCCGCTTCTAATTACCTCGCGGATAACATCGGCGAACACGAGCCGGGAGACCTCTCTTCTAACTCGCTCGGAGCTTCTTCGCCCGGGTTCTATGCAGAATGATCTTGTACCGTAGTCTCTGAATGGCTCCCAACGACTAAGAATGGTCTCGAGCCAGCCGCTGTTAATGGGTTTCCCGGCGATCGTTACAGCTTAAAGACGCCTGACAGCGTTTTTATTGCTCGCGACCAGACCCGGAACTTTCTTGCGTTGCGTGATTGGAGAACGCACGCTGCTACGATTTTATTCGGCTCTGCATCCTGTCGATGTTGCGATGCAGGTGCGAGGGAGACTCTCGAATTGATCTAACTGTTGCTACGGAACTTTCTGCGATCATGAGGTGTCGCAGAAACCACCAATTTTACGGCGAGCGAAGCTATCTTTTCTTTCCTCGGGACGCTAGTTTTAGGAGAATCGGACGCGTTACCTGCCGGAAATTTGATGACAGTTCTCGTAAAATCGAAGATCAAGAGCCGAGATTCTCTGAAAACATTGTTCACGAATTATAATAATCTCTTCCATAATTCGTCAGATTATTTAGATTGAAATAATGGAACGAGATCTTGCGACGTTGTCGTTTAAGAAAAAACGATCGAGCTTCTCATAATCATTGAACTGCAGTCGACAGTCAACTTTGCAGTCGAAGCCATTTTTAACTCTTTCTGACTTACAAGTATTTCCATTTTGTACAATCTGGTGCATTTTTTACTTAGGAAATTGAATTATCTGGCTCAAAAAACAAATATGATAATAAATCACAATTATTTCGAAACTTGATGGAACAATTTTAACCAGTCAACTGTTTTTGACGAGTACACTCGTCATGAAGAAATGGCAACACCTTTGCGTTACGACGAGTATACTCGTCATGCGTAAAAATTTGCTGTTCAAATTGCGATTTTAGCGAGAACTAAAATCGCAAATTTGAAGATGTGAATATTTTGAAGCCGATACGAAATAAAACTATCAAATACAAAAAGATATAAACAATTATTATGAAAAAACTGTATATACCGACTGCGTTAGGTAGCATACTTTTAGTAATCGCTTACTTTCTGCTACACATTTTAGATGTTCCCAAACTCAGTTCTTCTCGAACAGATCGCTTAAAAAATCGCGTTAAATGTTGCCTTAGGGTCGCCAGTCGACTGCAAAGGGTCAACGGATATTCGGCGAGAAAGATATCAATGGCTTTGGTTGCCATCCTCGAAGTAGTACGATGACACCGGACACTTATTAATGAAGAAAGTCGAAGCGTCGACGGAGGAGAGCCTTCCGGTTCAACGTTTGCCGATCAAATTTATTGAAATATGCGTGCTCGTAAACAGCGGCTCGCGGGTCGAGCTCTTATTATAATTGCTGAATGAGCGACATTTAAAACGCAGCAGTTCCAAGAGTCACGACTTTACAATGTCCTCTCCCACGACCTGGCGTACACCCAGAGACCAAGCGCCACACGGTGCAACACTGCCGCACACAGGTGCGCCACAATCGTATTGTGTGCATGCTGGGCGCGAGGCGGCCGTACACTATGGTCCACAAGTTGGCGAACAGCTCCGCCAACGAAACCGTAGGCACGAAGTTCGAGGAACGATTTCGCGGAACCACTTTATCTTTCCGCGAATGCAACGAAGCCGTCGGATACCTGCAGCAGAATCGTTCTCGAAAACTCGAGAACCTGGAAGAATTCACAGCAATTTCGTCGTCGCTGCGCGGCTAATCGCCAGATCACTAACAGCTCGTAAATCGTGTGCACGTTCTTTCTCGTGAACTCGACGATACTTCGAAAAAAAAAAGAGTTCATCATCTTATCACTCTCGCGAAACGACGATGCAGTCGGTGAACAGTTCGACACGATCGTTACGCGGTGAAATTTAAAGGGAAATTAGAACCGCGTTAATTTATAACGGATAGTTTCAGATACTCGGAACTGTAAAACTGCTTTTATCGGAGACAATGGAACGAGCGAGAGAGTCTGTCGGTTCTCTCGATCTCGATCGTTACTTTAACGAGGCGGCACCACCCGTGGTGTCGGTCGCTTTCCGTGCGGCCGACGTGTTGAATAAAATTCGCACCGAATTAATGGCTGGCGATATCATTGTTTACGTAACTTAACGAGCGCGCCCCGTTTCCCGAGCGCCGTTTATCGATGTAAACGGTCGATCGACTTATGAACGGGAGTGTATGGCTACTTGTAGACTCGTTCACGTTCTCGGTCAGCGGCGAGCGTGTAAGAATAGACGGCGAAGTGGTAAACACCGCCGATACCGGCCGATAAGTGTACCTAACCTAGCCCAAGAAAAACTCGGCTCCCGGCTAGCCGATACGCTAGAACGCTCGTGTTTATTCACGTCTACCGAATATGTTGCAACATAGCTGGTGCGAGAGAGAGAGAGAGAGAGAGAGAGAGAGAGAGAGAGACGGCAAGAGAGCGAGAGACGACGGCGAGAGTGCGAGAGACGACGGCGAGAGAGCGAGAGACGACGGCGAGAGAGCGAGAGACGACGGCGAGAGAGCGAGAGACGACGGCGAGAGAACGGGAGACAGAAAGAGCGCGCGAGGGAAAGAGCGCGAGAGCTGGCGAGAGAGCGAGAGTCGACGGCGAGAGTGCGAGAGACGACGGCGAGAGAGCGAGAGACGACGGCGAGAGAGCGAGAGACGACGGCGAGAGAGCGAGAGACGACGGCGAGAGAACGGGAGACAGAAAGAGCGCGAGGAAAAGAGCGCGCGAGGGAAAGAGCGCGAGAGCTGGCGAGAGAGCGAGAGGGAAAGAGCGCGAGAGGGAAAGAGCGCGAGAGACGACAAGAGAGCGAGAGACGACAAGAGCGCGGGAGACGACAAGAGCGCGAGAGACGGCAAGAGCGCGAGAGACGGCAAGAGCGCGAGAGACGGCAAGAGCGCGAGAGACGGCAAGAGTGCGAGAGACGGCAAGAGAGCGAGAGACGGCAAGAGAGCGAGAGACGGCAAGAGAGCGAGAGACGACAAGAGAGCGAGAGAAGGCCAGAGAGCGAGAGACAGAAAGAGAGAGCGATAGCAACGCGACGGGGCGCGTGCTACCTAGAGATCGTCGACGAAATTGATTTGTCTTACGCTGGTCGTAGCTGCGACGAGGACTCGACACGCCGGCCGGCCAATTATTCGACGCGAATGACTCGTTATCCAATTTGGCTAACAAGAACCACGATTGAACCGTCCGCCGACGACTGTAACGAGCTTCTGACGGGATCCTGCTGCAAGCTTGGCGACCTTCTCCGCCTGGCAACGCGTCTTCTTCCCGTCGGACGATACAATTTTTCTCGATCGTTCGCACTGAAATTTCGAACTGCGAACCCAGCGATTTACTATCTTCCTTGATTCACAACGACTTACGGGGCTTGATTCTTAACGATAAGATTTTCGACGAATTTTAAAAGAATTTATTCGCACGGGAATTCGTGCGGGAAACAATCGCCTCGAAGGAGAATTAATTATTCGAATAACTAGAATAATCTACGAAAAACGATTAGTATAATTCGACAATAATTCATTCGGATAATTGTCTAAGATAAATAAATATTCATTCGAAACAATTCGAGCACGATTGCTTTCATTCCCCAATTAGCGACAGCTAGAAAATAAATCTTGATTTGTAGCTACGAAACCTGCCGACTCGAAGGCGAGAAATGATCCTGATCGATTCAGAACCGTAAAAATAACGTAGCCTGACCGATCCACTGAATATAAAAAAAAAACACACCGATCAGAAGTAGGAGATCGCGGGACAGAATGCGGGAAGAATGGCGTCTGTCTGAAGGGGCGAGCGGGAGGAAGAACAAGACATCCTGTTCGGATGCCGGTCATGCAGTCCCGATTATTTTCGAGCGGGTTCATTATTATTCCGCCGGTAGGTGTGCGATAAAGCGTTGTTATTGCATGTTGCGGCGCAATAGGTCCTTAGGTGGCTCCGTGATTCACGAGGCAGGCCGAACCGGAATGGAAAAGGAGCTGCGCGCGGTCCATCACGTAGCCGCGGTCGCCACGTAGCGAGTTTATTGCGCGCTCGATCCGCTCGCTGGTACGCTTATGCTCGCGCGAGCAAGTTCGTACGGATCGTGACGTAACGGAGAGATAACGTTGGACTGGCACGGCGCGGCGCGGCCCGGCCCGGCCCGGCGGTTGGATCGGCGAAGCGTACGCGTGGGCACACCGCGCGCGCGAGCCGGTCGTCGACGAGGACCGGCCCGGAATATAATGTAGCCTCGCCAGACGGAATTACACTTAACTAACCTAGCGCAAAAACCAGTCCCGACTGGCTGGGACACGTAGCCGCGCACAGCGACAGGAACAAACAAACATGTTTACCGGGAACGTAACGCGACGTAACGTCGCGTTCTGCGCCGCAGCGAGCCGCCGATGACACAGATATCGCGCGGCTCCGCTCTCTTTTACCGTCGTCGCGGCGGGTTACGGTACCCCGGTGAACTCTCGCGGCACTCATTTTTTACTCCGCGCTCGCGAGCGAGCGAGCGAACGAGCGAAGTTGCACGACTCGCATAACTTTTGGGACGCCGCCAAACGCGTTACGTAAAGGTCAACAGGAGAGTTCATATTTACGTGACTTCTGTCTCGTGGAAACGATCGCTGCAAGAAAGGTCTATTCGCGTCTCGTGAAATTTGTTTACCGGAGCGGAAATGTTCAGCGAACATCGGGAGCGCATACGGTCGCAACGAAGAGAACGGTTCGTCGCGGTTCGATCGTTCCGAGGCGGCGAAAATCAGCGCGTCCGAGTAGATCCAGACAGCCGAGTCAGACACGCTGGACCACCCTGAACAGTGGTCGAACGATGCGTGGCGATCCGTCGCTAAAATTGTTTCAGAGTTGTGTCAAGGTTTAACCCTTTGCACTCGAGGCTATTTCAACCCTAAAATAAAGACATCTGTTTCAACATGCATCATTTCCATTTGGTACGTTTGTTTTTGTCGAATGTTTAGAGAATTGAACGTGTTCGCTTAGAGAAGCCTTCTATTTTTCGATAATTTGTCGAATAACAAACTTAAATAATGTGAAAATTCTTTGACGAAATATTATAGCAATTTTCAGAGTCGCCTCGGAGTCGCCAATCGAGTACAAAGGGTTAAAGGTTCTAGTCGTTAAATTATATATAAATATAAATAAATATAAAAAAATAATGTTCAGTCAAAAATATGTATTGACATTCAAGGAATCAACGTGGCCGGTATCTTTTGTGGAAGAATACTCGTTTCTGTAAGTCTTTCCATTCTAATTTGTAGACCAAGTGAATAATGACGGACTTGCGACGAAAACATTTTTTTGCCAGGTCATCGGAAGTGTTTGTATAATCATGCTATGTTTAGGAATTGGATACGAGCGTCGCGACTGACGAGCAGCGCGCTTGCCGATTTCCACTGCTTTTCCAGGCGTCGAAATATATATATATATATATATATATATATATATATATATATATATATATATATATATATATATACCCGTCCAACTATATTTTTCAAGTAACGTAGAGTCGAGGGGAGCGGGAGGATGCACTTGAAACTGATATGCCCTTCGTAACGATTTGAAACCGCTTTTATATAGAACAAATCTCATTTAAAAAAAAAACTTTTAATATTTTTCGCTGCAAGTCATTCTAATGTTTGAATCGGTACGTGCACTGCAACGTCTATGAATACAATAAATAATGGATACAAGATACATAAATGACTAAAATACATCACCGTATCAACATAACAACATAAAACAAACTTAAACGTTCATACTGCGTAGTAACTGGTTTAAAAAATTAGTTCCCTTAACATTTTTAATATTTTAGAATTCAAAGCCGACTTTAGACTTAGACTTTGAAGGCCGAGGAGATTGCAATCTCGTTAGAAAAAAAAGCAATCGTTCAAAATACAAAAGTCGGGCGCAACAAACGAAAGCAATTCGGTATGTGAATCGTGGCACCAAAAATCGTCGTAGACTCGAACGGAAGCCGCGTCGAGCTTTTAAGTAGATTCGGACAGCCGGATCAGGCCGAATGGTTCACAGCCAACGGCAGTGGATCGAACCCGACGATCCATGTGCACGAATATTCAAAGACCGCGACGTAATAGACGAAAACTGTTGACGACTCGCGCGACCAGGGGCAGATAGTGCAATCTGTTTTCGCAGCGAGGAAAATTCCCAGCGACGTAACAGTAGTTTATCGATGCCTGCCCGATCGGAAACGGCTTCGAGTTGCTGGTAACTGCGACCAGGCAATCGTCCGATTAGAGATAACGACGGGGGGACGGAGGGGGGGCCGAGCAGAAATTGGAATCTAAACGAGGACCACGGAGATATCGACTTTATCAGTCGGCCGACGAGGGCTCGGTCGCGACGCGAGCAGAATCGGTAGCCCGGAGACTCCGTGCGAGCGAGCGAGCGAGAGGGAGAGAGAGAGAGAGAGAGCGCGAGAGAGAGCGCGAGAAAGAGCGCGAGAGAGAGAGAATGACAGAGGGGGAAGGGGGAGAAGCGAAGGCGCAAGGAGGGACAGGAGGACGACGGCGAAGAGGAGCGGCGTGGTGTCGGCGTGTCCGCGCGCGTGCTGGTTGGCTGCCGCGTAAGAATAGAGCTAATAAATAGCTCCGGCGGGGAGAGGCGATATTACTAACCTAGCTCAACGTTACGGCACGTTGCCGAGCGCGACCCTGACGCAAAAGTAGCAACGCGCGCGCTTAGCCTAGCTCGCTCGCCGCTTAGCGGCTAGGTCGTTGACTGATTATTTTATGCACTCGATGCAAGTGCACCGCGCGAGCTGCGGCCACGCCGAGCCGCGAGCCGTTCCGTGCAAGCCGACGCACGCATACCTGCCCCGCCGGCTTCTTTATGGAGCCGAGCTTTTCAGTCGGCTAATGCCTCCATTGTTCACCGAACCTGGCGCACAATGGGATTACGGAAGTTCGGATTCTTTCCACGCTTTTTCTGCAGCGGAGTAGGTCGATCTCCGCGCAACGCCCCCCTCTGTCTCGCCGCTTATGGAGCTTCCCGGCCGATCGTTTCTGGGGGTGCGTGGACGGAGTGTATCGGCTTGTATCGCGGTTCGTTAACGCTAGATTTGTGCAGCGCTAGAAACTGCTATTTTCTATTATTGGGTTGGCAACTAAGCAATTGCCGATTTATTCAATGAAATAAAAAATTTTTTTTACTTGGAATGAAGTTTAATCTGTAATGTATTTTCCATTTTGTTCGATGACCTTTTGCCATCTCTCTGACAACTTGAAAATTCCATGCTCGTAGAAAGTCCGATCCTTTTCGGCCAAAAACTGAGTTAAGTGAGATTTTACAGCGTCATCATTATTAAAAGTTTTACCATGAAGGGAGTTGTCCAGAGATCGAAATAAGTGGTAATCCGATGGCGCGAGATTAGGGCTATATGGTGGGTGTAACATCAATTCCCAACCAATATCCATCAATTTTTGCCGAGTGGACAAAGACGTGTGCGGCCTAGCATTGTACTGGTGGAAAATGATACCTTTACGATTGACCAATTCTGGTCGCTTTTCCTTGACCGCTGCATTCGATTCGTCCAGTTGCTAACATTCACGGATAATAAAAATAACATAATAATAATAATAATAATTTTATAATATAACATTTACAGAGATATCATAAAAATGGGAGTGAGAGACATCTATAACTGAAATCGGCAATTACTTAGTTGCCAACCCAATAGTTGATCGAAGGAACGATCAGACGTTTGTTCTGATGTTGAACGAGCTTTGCCGTAATGTTTGCTGGTAAATGTTATTAGTAACACGCGCGCCGAAGAAATAGCTCGGAAATGTTTCTTCGCGATCTGCGATAATCCTAAACAACCCGACATTTTGACGGTTACGCAAATGTTAAGGGTTAAAATGTTACCCGGTGATCAAGTTCTGATGTTTGTAAGGAAATGAATTTCTCTCTTTTTATTAAGCTATGAGGGCCCTATTGAGAATTATTAGCAGAATTCGCGTTGATGTGCACGCTGACGTTGCATTGATAGCTTAGAACTTAGGGTGATAACTTATTCTTTATTCTAAAGGTACAAACAATAGAGTTTTAGAAATTAATGGACAGTAAGAAAAGGAGGGAACAGAAGGTGTCAATTTGTACACGGTGGAAGATGCAGCCCCCCCCCCCGTTGCATAATTTGAAAGAAATGACTTGACGCCGAATGGATTGCTATCAATGACAGTATGGTTTTCAACCTAGGCGATTATGCGATAAATGGATTGCGGATGTTATGCGTTCAAAGAAAAATTGAAATATAAAATCAAGGTTAAAATGGCAGATTTAAAAAATTGAAGGACGTCAATGCATTATTTTGAATCTATTAAGGTAATTCAAGAAAGATAGAACTTGCCTCGTGCCTTAATAATTTATATTTCTTGCAACTGACGAAGACAATTTTCATTTTACATAAAGTCGCAGTCGAAGTGATGAAAAAAAATATAACATCCGCGAATCAAGGTTTATCGCCGACGATCGACGACGGAGACCAGCCAGCCGGTGATCGAATGTCTGCTTCTAAAAGATGCAAAGAAATGCATCCAACGTCGCTCAGAATCGCTCCGAAGGTTGGAGGAACGCGTGAGGTAGGTTCGCCGGAGGTAGACTGCTCAAGGTTGCCCTCGTCCGCGAGCAGATTGCACGCGAGCGCAGATAATCACGGTTTATCGCGATCGCGCGGCCGATTTCACGCGCAAACACGCCGCGAGCGGGATTATCGGCCGTGAAAAAGAACGTTTATCGTCGCGACGGCGGAGCGGCCGTGTGCACACAGTTGCAATCGCGGTCGGGAACGGTTCTGGAGGATTTGCCAGCCAGCATGCGCGGCCGGACGGATGGTGGCAGAACGATTCGGCGGACGCGTTGCAACGCGGTGCAGGAGGAAGCGACTATGTTTAGACGGTTCGTTATCTCGTCCGTCGTTTCTCCGGCGAGCACGGTTTTCGAGAACGGCGAGACGATTACAAAGTTTCAGCGACGGTGACACGCATATCACGCCCACGAGCGCCGTTTCGGTGGCCGGCACCCGAACGGAATTCTAATTCGAGAACTCCGCGCGAGCGTTCAACGGCCAACGCACCATGAAACCGCTAACTCTTTGCTAATTCGGGCGACCTCGGGGGGCGCGAACGACGGATCCGCTGGCTATTTATCTAGCGGGCCCTCTCCTAGAGTTCCCCGGTTCCAGAACGATCTGTCCCGAGCTAGAAACTTTTGCTTTTCTACTTCGAGACCGCCGCATTCTCCGAAATCACTATACTGTAATGTCTCTCTAATTGCCGTTGAGATTGTCCACAAAAATGGACAATTCGGGAAGAGGAGACACGATTGTTCAAGCCTTGCAACTCGTTTTTATAGGCACCAATTTTCAACAATTATAAAAAAACAAGCTGCAAGGCTCGCATAATCGTGTCTCCTCTTCCAAAATTGTCCGTTTTTCTACACAATCTGAGCGTCAGTTCGGGAAACATCACTGTATATTCCTAACTCTGTTCGTCCTATTCTCTAACACGGTCACCTTATCGGAGTTATCTGTCCAATCAGATTAAAACTAATCTATATCACTACTTTATGTAACACAATAACTATCACTTATTGGTTTTATTCTATTTATTTCTTTGCTTATTGAATATATATGCCGGAATTTACTCAGTAGTCATAAAATTGCAAAATAAAAAATAAAAGATACAGAGGTTCGGAAAATTAATTTGTTCGAGTTGCTCACCAGCGTCTAGTAGATCAAAAATACGAGTACAATTCTGCGAACTGTTTCGTTCACCTAACGAATTCACCTAATTCAATGGCTATCTAATTCAGGTGTGCATCCAGCGACTAGGAAAAGGAAGGTGCGGCTCGGATTTAGGATGCCGAAAACTGTTAATACCGGCAAGCTTCGAAGTGTACTAAACTTTTGGCGTCGCGAACAATGTATTATGTAACTGCAAGCAGCATTAAAAATTCTAATTCTCGTACGCGCTGCAAATTCTAACTAGGAGGTCGATCGTATACTTGTCGATGGCCATTCCGCCGGCGAAGTGACGGCCTCCCGATAAAAGTAGAAATTTATTACCGTGCACGTTGCAATTTCCATAGTATTATGATAAATTCTAGATAAAATATGTCACTAGCGTATGTTGAATGTGGACTATAAAAATGCGAGTCGCGTGGGCGATGGCACCAAGTACCAAGTCGAAGCAGCCAGAAGCGATTCGAAGTGTACAAAATGTTCAAACTGCTCGTCGCGATGACGGTGTTGGCCGTGGTGGCCGCTCAGTGTAAGTATCGTTCAGTTCAACGCTATACTTACAGAGCTGACCTCTCGTCGCTTTTATTATAATGTATGCTTGTACGATGAAATTTATTCAATCGCTTTCTGTAAAAGGATCTTTTCAATTCCAGCAACGTTAAAAAAAACATCCGAAGGCGGTCGTTCTGACCGGCTCGGCAGGTTTAGCGTTAAGACGATCTTTCGATGACTGATTTGCTGCAAAATTTAATGTTCTTGGTTGTTTAAGCTTCCATCGGAAGACCGAAGTGTTCTGAGAACGAGTCCTGGTCGATATGCGGACATTTGTGCGAACCATCTTGCGAACATCCGATAGTTACCCCTAGCTGGTGCGGTTTCTGGTTCTACCGCGTGAGTGCCTCAAATATTTTAGTCTGTAGAATATTTCTAGGAACTAGAATTTCTCGTGGGGATTATTTATCCAGTCCACTAGACAGCCTAGGATGATCTTTCTTCAATTAAATAATCTCATACATGGTATTTCAGCCATGCAAAGGAGAGTTTTATGGCTGCAGGTGTAAAAATGGCTATGTGAGGAACGATAAAAAACACTGCGTTGAGGTAAAGGACTGTCCGCATAAATCATAATCCGAAGCGATCTAAAGCGATCTTAGTGCCAAGGGCTATAGTACGAGATTATATTGTAACAAACCGTGCAATAAATATATAATCTTTGCATAATGAAAAAAGACGATCTAAGCAAGATAAATTCAATTCCTAGACAGTCGTTCGCTAATGATAGGGGCCATTGTTTGCGCGTCTGCGGATTATGTCGGGCCTGATTAGGTGCGCGTGCAACGGCAACCCTCGTTTCGTGCCCCGTGAAAGCATAATCGCCTCGAAAAACTGACACCAATACTCTGATCATCGACCGTTTCGAAAAATCCGCTCCACTTTTCCGTTCTCGACGGCCGATTATGGGAAGAAACTCGAAAACCACTCTCTCTTTCTCTCTCTCTCCCTCTTTCTCCCTTGAGAATATTATGTTTCTATTTTCACTAAAATTACAATTTAAACAGCCAGTAGTCACCACGAGTGACGAGTATACTCGTCATGCCACAAAATACTGCCACTTCTCTATATGACGAGTATACTCGTCGGATACAGCTAGCTGCATAAACTCGATTAATTAAATTTAAACGAAATTCTGGAGTTCGACTTTTCCGGAGAGCAGTTTCCCGTGGATCTATGTGTACTTCCGTGGTATATAGCCGATCTACCGCAGTGTCGCGTCCGAAGAGCGATCAACGTTCTATTAATTGCCCCGAGTATCCGAAGTTAGTGACCAGAAGCGAAGCGGGATCGAAAAAGGTTGGTATTCCTCGCGTGCTTCACGGTCGAATCAAAGGAGCGGTCCGCCATAAAACGGTTACGGCGCGCGTCTCCCACGGCCGGACACACGTGGCCGCGCCGAAATAAATTCCCGACTAAGTACGCGAAAAGTTTTAATGGGCCCGCGGGTATTTATACGCGGAGACAGCCGGCCGTCGCCCCTCTTTATTCCGTAGAATTTATGACGCGGCCATGTTCCGCATTAACGGAGCCCCGTGTCTTCGGCAGAGCGGGCGCGTGATGCCAGCCGCACGGCTTCCAGCCGAATGCAAATGCCGTCCCGGAGGTCTTAATGGCGGCCTTAAAACTCGAAATCACCCGGGAGAAAACCCAATAAAGACTAGGCCGCGCGCGACGACGCTGCGAATAGGTGCGCTTCTTCTTTTTATTACCGCCGCGTAATCCTGTCGAAATCTTTCTCCTCGCTGAAAAGCACGCTGGAATGCTGGAACCCTGGAACACGTTGATACCGTTCGACCGAAAAAATACCTGGGACACCGTGAATATCTTCCGCGACTTCGTGACACTTTATCGGCTGCTGTCGAGACGAATTCGGTGGCCTACGATACTACAGTCTTAACCCTTTTAATGCCGAACGACGATCTATCGTTGCGTATGCGACGGCGCCAAACTGTTCGAGATGCGTTTGCGTATGCATTAGCGAGCGTCGATGCTAAATAAATTATTTTGTGCGAGCAATAATAAGTAAATATTACGCATCTTTTCAATAGCCAGATAACTAGCCATAAATATTTATAATAATCCTAAAATTTTGTTCAGTAACGTTGTACCAGCTACACCGATTCATTTGTTTTGTAACAGATTCTCATGCTTGCCGTGCATCGTGGCATTATCCTTTAGTTTTCTGGTCCGATAACAATTATTTCGTTACAAACGATTGAAAGTGCAATATCTATACTTCATACCAAGTGATCTAAGCTGTGATCAAACGATGAACTTTCTTATGTGCAAATACTTTCTTTAATAAAGAGAATTGATTCATCTCTTTTTCGTAAATGTTTTACATTTATGTCATCTATATGATTTTCGACGAACATTTAAATAAAACCGGCGTTAATTTATTCTCCCATTATTTCGTAATATGCTTGAACTTTGCAAATATCATTCTTGCTTTGGTTTTTGCGAGCTTCTTCCCCAAACCTTAGCAAAAATTCGACGAATCGGTCCAGTACAGGATGTCCCAAAAATATCTGGCAAACCAGAAATGAGAGGTTCCTGGGATCATTTGAAGTAACTTTTTCCTCGGCGAAAATGCAATCCGCGGCTTCGTTTACGAGTTATTAAGGAAAAACACTGACCAATGAGAGGCGAGCTCGCCTAGCGTTTGGCGGCCGAGCCAATGAGCGCACGGAGCCCAGTACCGCTCATTGGCTCGGCCGCCTGACGCCAGCTGATCTCGCGAGCCGAGCTCGCCTCTCATTGGTCACTGTTTTTCTTTAATAACTCGTAAACAAAGCCGTGGATTGCATTTTCGCCAAGGAAAAACTTACTTCAAATTACCCGAGGAACCTCCCATTCTCGGACTGCGAGACATTTTTGGGACACTTTGTATCATTTCGCACAGGCGCGACGCTTTCGCTCGGCACTGAAAAAGAGTTAAACCTCGAAACAGCGGCGAAATAATTTCAGCCGCGAAAACCGAATTCCCCGGTCGCTGTGCGCGGGCGGCGATGGTTTTCCCTCGCAGTCGCGTGAACGATCCCGCGCAAGGTGCGCGCACAAAGGCGAGGCTGCAATCTAAATTGCCAGGACTAAATGCGGTCTTATCAGGCCTATCATCCGCGTCACGGTCCGCCGGTGCTAGAAAGTACTTCTCGCGCGATTTATCGCGATCCAGCGGTCGTTCGGTTAGACGATCAATTATGGACGCATGTACGATGTTACCGAGATAGCCTCGAGAGCCGCGGTCCTGTTACGGGAGGCCCGGCCGCCGCCGCCACCGCCGCCGCAAAAACCGGCGCATTCGCCGATAAGGGAGCACACGATGACCGTAATGGAATAGCTGGAGGGCCGTAGCCTTTCGCGCGTCATACATCACCGGCGTCCCGAGCAATAGGCGCTCCGAAATTCACGAGACACCCGTGGGACTAATCCCGTAAATAAGAAACTGCCTGCCGGCTGGAAGCGTTTACGCGGCCCATAAAAAACTTTCAACCCTTTTGCCACCGGCTTATTTCCATTATGAACGACCGCCGGGTTAATTCGAGGGCCGTTCGCGCGAGCGAGAGACCCGAAATAAAGCGGACATACCGAGCCGAAAAACGGCAATATTCGCTGTCCTCTTCGTGGGGGAGGGGAGAGTTCGCCGACGAGCTGCTAAGGAAGGCGATTCGAGGACTTTACGAGCCGGGGATCGCTCGGGAAAATTGGCTCCGAGTTCCGGCGCGATCGAAAACCGCCGGAGAATTTCTTGGCAGAAGCGCCGACGATGACGACGACGACGGGAGCCGCCGGTGATGATTCACGCCACTGACCCACAACAATGTTTCCGCGTGTCGGTCACGCGATTCGAAAATACGCTTGTTGTTCGCAGGTGCGTGAGAACCTGACAATGCTCCGATCGGCCGAGTCAACGGTCCGCGACGGGACCGCGAACCGAGCGCCTCGAAATTAATACAGATCGAACGCGATTTCCTGCACGGCTCTCTGCGGCTCCACGCAGACCGCTTTCTACACGCCTTGTGGCGTAATTCGTCGTGTAACTGACACGTGACTCGCGAAAGAAGCGAAGCCCGCTGAATTCTAGCCGCGAACGGCTCGGCGAGCGTGTGTGCACTTTAGACGGCGCGCTTGCTTCGATTCTCGCTGCTGCTTTAACCGATAGAGGAGATCGACCGGCGGAAAGACGAGCAGTGTGTTACGTGTTTTAATCCTATTGCCGTGCTACGATCCAGTCTGATTCGCGGCAGACGTTTCTAGCATGTCGGAATTCAAATCTGGTTCTACCGTCGTTGGCGGCTAAGAAAAGTTCGAGAAAATGCAGTACAAGTCTCTGTAATTGACGCTCGGATTGTGCAGAAAAGTGGACAGTTTGGGAAGAGGAGATACGATTTTTCGAGCCTTGCAATTACCGATTGTCAAGAATTGAGCCGTTTATTTTGAAAGTGGCATAAGTCACTTTGTTTTTAAGTCGATATATTTAAGGGTTTGCGTTTTAACACGTTTAAAAATATGGATGCTAACTTTCGAGAAGATTTACTTGTATTTGTTATCTCAGGATACTGATATTTTTCTCGGTATAAATAATTTCGTATAAACATTAAAAAATCACCACTTTTCATTACGGTAAAGTGACTTATGCCACTTTCAAAATAAACGGCTCAATTATAGAAACGAGCCGCAAGGCTCGAACGATCGTATCTCCTCTTCCTCAAATTGTCCATTTTTGTGCACGAATTGGGTGACAATTAGGGAGACATTACTGCAGCACGACGAATGTCGATCATCTTTCTCTTTCGAAAATTGTTACAGAAAAGCTCCGAGACAATTATAGCTAAAAAGTACTGCCGGTACGTCGATGAAATGCGTGAAAAATTGAAAATTATACGCTCATCGCTTGTTAATCGGCATATGTCGTCATACAAAACAATTGCGAAATTAAACGAATTAAAATAAGAAATTCTGCAGCACTCGGCTTATTCGCCGGATTATTTGCCAACCGACTTTCATCTTTTTAAACATTTGGAACAGTTTTTACGGACTGAACAATATGAAAATAAAGACAATCCGAAAAATTCCATATCAGAATTTATCGATTCTAGAGATCGGAATCACTTTAAGACAGGCATCTGTGCATTAAAATCTCGTTAAGGAAAATGTATCGAACAAATGCATCCATATTTTGATTAAATAAACAACTTTCGAATAAAAGACCGTGCAGTTTTATACATTCCCTTAAAAATCCGACATTTCACACGCACGAATCTAACAGAAACGGGCGTTCATCCGTGCATCAAAGTAAACGAAACGAAATTGAAAAATACTTATTAACGCCTCAAGTGAATCCTAATTGGATCGCGGCGCAAGAGCGGCAGTGTTCCAAGCGAGTGGCGCGAAGCCTGGTCGAAAGACGCTCGCCAAGAGCGTATATTCCTGGTGCGAAAGAAATTCCTGTTCCGTCCGTCATCGTCGCCGGTGTTTACGCAACCGGCCGGCATTCGCCGCGTCTCGTGGCGACTTCCGCAGGTCCCCGGAGCGCTCGATAGGGAAACCGGGTGCGCCGCTCTTTGTGCAGTGTTCGGGGGGGCTTTGTTCTTCGCGCCGCGGAACTCGCAAATATTTCCCGGAGCCTCGGACCGTCGCGGCGCGGCGCGACGTTTCCGCGTCGCGTGCACACGCTTCGATCGCGAAACGCCGCGCGCGCGACTCGCACACGATGTGCTTCCGCGTCCGCACCCCCGCGCCTTCGATCGTTCTCTCTTTTCGCAGCCCGCTTTGACCGGAGCTTTGCGCGCGACGGCGATGAGAACGCGGCAACGGAGAAACACGACTCCGCCTTTGGCGGTTCCCTTTTGGCCCCGCGGCTCGCGACACCCTCCTCCTCCTCCTCCTCCTTCTCCTCCTCCTCGTTTACGCGCGCCGGCTCTTGTAAAATTCACACTCGAGGACGACACCACCTACGGCGGCCACGCCGGCGTCGTTCTCTCGTTATTTCTCGTCTGCTCGGACGCGGCAACGGTAACAAACGGCGAAGACGAGAGGCGCGCCGTTTCTGCGGCTCGAAAATCCTGAACTGGGAAACCACCGTGATCGACTGTGGCTGGCGATTCGCTTCGCGAGGTTACTCTGTTTCTCCGCGGAAACGCGACCCAAGCTGTCCATCTCTCGCCGCCATTCGGCGCGGAATAAGCCGAATGGGCGTGGCTGACGGAGCTAGAGCTGTGCCCCGCGAGGCAATTAGAGCCCGGGACGACGCCGTAGAGGGAATATAAAGGAAATATAGAGGGAATGCGGTAATTCGAAGCTCGTCGAGGCCTCCGCAACCCGCGGCGACGCCGAAAGCTCGTCCCATGTATCCTCCGACCCTCGCGCGGCCCCTTTCTCAACGTAACAGTGACAAAACGCCGCGATTACGGACACCAGTTCCCGCGCCGCATTGCGCCGCGCCGCTCCAAGTGGATGGCTTGACGACACAAGCGGGACCTTTTCGGAATTAACCGGCGGCTCTCGAGCACCGTTCCTCAGCTTGACCGTCCCCTGTGCTCCCTTCCATTTCTTTTCTGCCACCCTACACGCTCTCCTCGCACTCGTCGCACCTCTCAGCCGCGAGGATTTCTTTTTAGCCGCGGGCGAGAAAGTCCGGCCCCGGCTACCGTGAAGTTACGCGGTTACGCTTATGGCCGTGCCTTCGCCGAACACGGGGGCCGGCAGGGTCTTCCGAATTATTAGGCGAACGAGTTAACTTCAGCGGTTTATCCTTCAACGATCAGACTTACCAGACTCGTATCTACGATTGGGATATCCTGAAGAGAGTTCCCAGGTTTTTGCAACGCTTTCTAGTTTTTCAAAGCATTGCGAGACTGTCTGAACTTTCTGGAGGTATTGATTAATCAAGCTTTTAACCCTTTGCACTCGAAGCCATTTCAACTGTGAATCTAAATTAATTTTTTTGACCTATGGTATGTCCATTTTATATGACAAAGTGCATTTTATGCGTGTGAAATTTATAGTCTTGCGACTCGTACAATAGTTAGACTTTCGACAATTTTGTACGTCTAGGTTTTTATGATATAAAAGTTGTCTTGGAACGTGATGTAACAATTTTAACCCTTAACGGTCCAATGCCGCCATACACGCGGCAGAAATCAATAAAACCGTAAAATCTGGCAGAAAGCATTGGAAGAATAGGCACGATTGTTTCGACGAAAATATATCAACGAAGTTTTATTGAAAAAATGAATATCTCCTCTCTATGTTTGACACAAAAATTATCAGTAAAAAATTTCTCTTCGTCTGAAAAACAGTCTGGACTTGGCAGTGTGTAAACTGGAATAAATAGTTTTGGTCCCCTAAGGGTTAATGGTGTCTCAGAGTCATCACTCGAGTGCAAAGGGTTAATTTGCAGGAAAGACAGAAATTAACTTCTATACTTAGCCCATTGCCGGCGAGGATCTTTTATAAAATGCTAGAAATATTTTTCTCGGAGATATAGATCGCGTATCGAAGACTCGAATAATTTGGAAAAATGTCGATAATTTGGAAAATTGACGATATAGAAAATGAATGCAACGACTTTCGTGTGCTTTCAACGTCGACTTTCGATGGCTATCTGATTCAGATGTGCATCCAGCGACCAGGAAACGGAAGGTGCGGCTCGGAATTAGGATGCAGGAGACTGTTGAAACCGGCAAGTTGCGAAGTGTACTGAACTTTTGGCGTCGCGAACAATGTATTATATACCTGCAAGCAACACTAAAAATTCTAATTCTCGTACGCGCCGCTAATACTAACTAGGAAGTCGATCGTAAACATGTCGATGACAATTCGCTGGCAGAGTGACGGCCTCCCGATAAAAGCGGGAATTTATTACCGTGCACACTGCAATTTCCATAGTATTATGATAAATTCTAGATAAAATATGTCGTTCGTGTTTGTACGAGGAACGAGAACTATAAAAACGCGAAACGCGTGGGTGAAGTCACCAAATAGCAAGTTAAAGCAGCCAGAAGCGATTCAAAGTGTTCAAAATGTTCAAACTGCTCGTCGCGATAACGGTGTTGGCCGTGGTGGCCGCTCAGTGTAAGTATCGTTCAGTTCAACGCTATACTTACCGAGCTGACCTCTCGTCGCTTTTATTATAATGTATGCTTGTACGATGAAATTTATTCAATCGCTTTCTGCAAAAGAATCTTTACAATTCCAGCAACGTTAAAAGCAAACATCCGAAGGCGGTCGTTCTGACCGGCTCGGCAGGTTTAGCGTTAAGACGATCTTTCGATGACTGATTTGCTGCAAAATCTAATGTTCTTGGTTGTTTAAGCTTCCCCCGAACCGTCGGAAAAGTGTTCTGGTAACCAGTCCTGGTCGATATGCGGACAAATGTGCGAGCCAAGTTGCGATCTACCGCATCCGAACCCTAAGTTCTGCCCTAGACTCGTGAGTGGCTCAAATATTCTTCACTGTAGGATATATTCCTAGGAACTAGAACTTCTCCTAGGGATTATTTATCCGAATCAGTAAACAGCCTAAAATCTTTCTTCAATTAAATTGAATCATATACGCGGTGTTTCAGCCGTGCGTGGGACCCTTGTCCGGCTGCAGGTGTAAAAAAGGCTTCGTGAGGAACGAAAATAACCACTGCGTTTTGCTGAAGGACTGTCCTCCCAGGTCAGATTCTTAAGCGGTCTAAAGCGATCTTCGCCCCAAGAGCTATTGCACGAGATTATACTCTAAGAAACCCTGCAATAAATATCTAATAAATAAGCAATTAACGAAAAAAGACGATCTACGCAAGATAAATTCAATTTCTAAACAGTCGTTCGCTAATGATAGGGACCATTGTTTGCGCGTCGGCGGGTCATGTCGGACCCGATTGGGTGCGCGTGAAACGTCGACCCTCGTCCCGTGCCGCGTGACAGCGCAACACTCGAAAAACTGACACCATAAATCGCGTATCATAGACTCAAATAATTTGGAAAAATGTCGATAAATTGGAAAATGAACGATTTGCAAAATAAACGATTTGGAACAATAACACAACGTGTCGTCTTTCGTCCCGAAATAATTAATAGATAAAGAAGCATTCGAGACGGAGGATGCTTGAATTTTCAAGAAATGCGGACCAAAGGATCGCCCGGGGCTTCCATGATGGCGGAAGATCGGTGAAAAATATCGAATAGCATGAGCGGCTTTGATCGATCGACGCGGATCTCGATCGTGTGTCCTCCGAGGCGGCGATATCATCGATTACGCGAGGCGGGATCAAAGCAGCGTTACATCGCCGCTTTCCCCGGCGACGATAAACCCATATCCGAGGATTACCCGTCGCAATTACTTAACGCCCCGAGACCGTCGGGGCTGCACGGCAGTTTGCATGCAAAGCGGGCCCCGGTGTACACGCGGTCCGCCCGGTTTGGTGGCCACCTAGAGTGGCTACGTGCCGCGACGTTCTCCCTCGGACTTACCGGGAGCTCGATTAAAAGCGACTTAACAGCGAGAGAGCCTCCGCGGCGCGGATTATCTCCGTGCAAGATATCGAACTCGCTCGCGTGGATCGCAAGCCGCGCCGACGATTACTATCGCGACCACCGGCCGTACCCCGAAAACGACGTCCGATATCTTGCGCCGTTGAATGACTCCTATCGGCACCCGATCTCCTCCAGAATTCCTCCGCGACGGTCGTCCGTTACTGATAACCGCGGGCTCTAGCGGAATTTTCTATTTCTAGCGGCGTAATCTCGCCGCGGATCTAGTCGATCGTAAGTTAAACTTTGTTATCGCCGGTACTCGTTATCTGCTACATTGGAATTGCGTATCTCGCGTAATTTAAACACCGCGGAATAGCGGAATTATATAGCTTTCGGATACAGCCCGGTCGGTCGGTAGATGCGTGAGAAGATTAATTTTTTACGACCGGAAAGTCGAGAGTTTTCGAGAAACTCGTTCACAGAATGCGCTCGCGATTTATTGTTCGCGTCGGAAAGAGAAGAATCATTGGACAAATCCTATTGACGATAACAGCGCGAAGAATCGTCGTAGGATGATGGCTCTTCTTTTAAATTAAAGCTTGAAACCTCTACTTTCAGGTCAGTTTTATGGATTTTTAATTCGATGCACCCTTGTCACTGTAACCCTCTAAATGCGAGGTCATGTTTGTTATATTGAAAATTATCAAGTTTGACGAATTACGCGGACTGTATAAAATTTTTTTCGGAGATACCTCTTACAGTTGAATATAGTGCAATCCTCCCCCTTTAATTGAAAAAAAAGAAAACTTGACTGCGATTTTTTTCCGCGAAGTTACAACACTTTAAAGTAATCCTTGCTAAATTTGCCAATATTACAAGCATGGTCTCGCATTTAGAGGGTTGCAATGGTGAGAGTGCATCTAACTAAAAATTCAGAAAAATTACTTGAAAGTAGAGGTTTCAAGCTTTAATTTAAAAGAATAGTCACCATCCTACGATGATTTTTCGCAAAGTTATCGTCAGCAGAAGTTGGCCAATATTTCTCTAAAAAATTTGCCATGCTATAATGTTTTTGAGCAGTACATTAAACAGTTTTAAAGCCAAGTGTAAAATAACGAAAGCACATTGTACCACTTGCACATGCTTTTCTCAATGGTTCAAATGTCCCAGTAGTTCTCGATCGTCGTAGTCCTAATCGTAGATACGGCAGAGCGGAATTTGAATTTGTCCGGTCGGCGTCGGCAAAAGGATCTGAGAAGTGTCTCGCCGAGGAATATGGAAACCCGTGGACAATAACCGCGTCTGGGTCGGGCACAAAGCCGGGTCGATAATGGAAATTTATGTCGGTCGTGCGCCAGCCACGGAAGATCGAGAACCGCGAACGTGAAATTCAATAGGCGAGCTAGATCTAATCGGCGAACCGAGAACACGGCTGCCGCGTCTCGCGTTTCGTCGCGCGCGAAAAGATACGCCCGCTGTAAAATGCGTCGCCCGTGGACCGGCCCGTGTAAATCAGTTCGCCGCTCTTCCGGAAATTCGAGTACCCTTCTGCTCCCTGCCCTCTCGCAAATTTTGCGCCACCTCCGAGGCAATGGCATCGCCAAAACGATCCGCGCGCTCGCGCGGCTTCAACGCGGTCGAGAATCTTCAAGAAATTAATTCACGCAAATACCATAAATTTGATCCCAGAAATATTACGAACAAGATTTCATTCGAATAACATTTCCTTCAAATTCTTCGAATGATACTTGATTGCATAAATATTTCGAATAAGACTCGATTCGAACAATATTTCCATTGGAACTATTTTTAAAGAATACATTCGCGTGGCTCCAAAAATGTCCAGGGCTTTTTCCCTGCGTCCTTGTGGACGGTCGGTTATGTCAAGGGTCAATTCGATATCTGTGTATTTCTCCTATTTCTATTTCTCTAATTTATTTACTTTCGCGAAAGCACGTTGAAAAATGCAAAAGTTCAAACTTCCATTAACGCGTGATTGCAACGCGCGGGATTCCCGTTGCGCGTTGTTTCGGAAAAATCGACAGTTTCCAATCTGATGGGTCAGTCTAGAGAGCTACCGGCTGTTCCGGCTAGTCCCGAGCGATTTAGCGGCCTAGGAACGCGAGCATAGAGGCGTTGAACCGGCCGAGGTCGACGCGGACCCGCATCGGGCCGCGCGATAAACTGCTTAAAGCGGGAGTTCAAGCCCGATAACCATCGTGCGCGGACTAAAGCCCACAAGGCATCGTAAACCCGATTTTTCCGCGCGGCCGGAAAGCCGTGGCGGTTATTTCCACGGCGCGGAACGGCCGCCCTGGGGAGCGGAGCGTGGGTTCAAAGGCGGCTGTCGGGCCAATAAACTATCTTATTTACTGCGAAAGCTGCATTCTTCCGGCGGCAATAATAGCCGAGCCACCGAAACTCGGACGATGCTATGGGAATCTTGGTTCATCGAATAGCGGATTCGAAACGGCAGGGAAGAGAGAAAGAGAGAAACAGAGAGAGAGAGAGAGAGAGAGAGAGGGAAAGAGAGAGAGAGAGAGAGAGAGAGAGAGAGGGAGAGGGAGGGAGGGAGATCGGGATTCTATCCTCGGCAGAGCGGAATACGACGACAACGGAGGAGCTTCTGCTACCGAGGACATTTTAATATGACAGAATCCTCTTACTGCTTTCCCTCTCCAGCTCTATAAAAAGTTTAATATACCGGTGTTGTCCTGCACACCCCCGCAGTCCTCGAGGACGTTGACTGCGGGGTTGCGCCGGCGGCCGAACAAGCGGATAGAGGCGAGGATGCGGAGAGGGCCAGGGGGCGGCGCGGGGCAGGCGCAAGACGCGGGTGCTTAAACCTTGAAAACTTTCCGAGGGCCGGCAATAAGCCGTCCTCTCGATGATCCCACCCTACCCCGCCCCCTAAGCTCCCTATAAATCTTCATTATAGCGTGCCACGGAATCGCGATAGCACCGTATAACCGGCGAGATCGGATAAAGTCACCGCGGGGGAGAGAGGCGGGCTGGTCCCGATGATAGATCGAGAGCAGAGAGCAACCTGAAGAGGAGAAGAGGTGAAACGGGGTCGCCGGCACGCGTCCTCCGGGCGCGGCGGTGCCCCGACGACGCCGTGCGTCGGCCCCGATCGAAGCGTCGAGACGCGGAGCGGAGCAACGCCTCGTGAATTCCACGCGAACCCGAAATCCGGGATGAGATTTTGCGAGGGGCCGGGGACGGGACCGCTGCAAAAACTCGACCCATTCTCTCTCTCTCTCTCTCTCCCTCCCTCCCTCCCTCTTTCGTCTTCCTCCGCGACGCACTGCGGTGCGAAGTGCAAACTTGTGCCAAAATCCGAGAACTTTTAGTACGAATGAGATAAAGCGATTATCTTTCTTTACGTTCATGCTGAGTTGTTGCAGAATAAGGGAAACGCGGAGAGAATGTAGCATGAACGTTTTTCTTAATATTGAACATTTATGTTCAACTTGAAACATTCCGACAAAATTGGGATTATATTTTACAATTGTGATACCGTGTACAGTTTTTTTTATCACATGTTATACATCATTTCTCGTAGATTTTTACACTAATTTCAAATGGTTTTACACTAATCTCTGGTCGCAAAATTTATCTGGCACTTCAGGATTTTGAGATAAATCTGCAGGCTATCAAATCGTAACGAAAAGATCACGTTTTCATTCGTCTCTTCACTTGAATCGACTTTTTTCAGAACCCTGTAGTGCTAGATGAATTTAGCAACTAAATTGAAATCAGGTAACTATGTATAAAATGTCGTAAAACGATTGAACTGTAAATGGTATCGCATAAATCATGATTTTGTTGATCTTTCAGGGTTGAAAAATGTTCGCGCTACGTTTGTTTTATTTCGCAACGTTTCAGCTCGAACGAAAGAAGAAGATCATCGCCTTTGTCTCGATCCTATCAAAAGGTCTTTGATTTTGACACAACTTCGTCACTTCGGCCCACTGTTCGGCGTTCCGCTTCTACTTCTTCTGCTGTTCTGATCCGCAGCCAACTTGGCATCTGGCGGCCGCGTTGCGCAACCCCGCGGCGAAACCCAAGAAAGCGGCGCGCCAAGAAAACCCACCAGCTCTCTCTCTCTCTCGCTCTCTCTCTCTCTCTCCTGGCTCCAAGAAAAGCCAACGATCTTCTTGGCCCAGGTTCCATCTCTCGCGAGAACGTCGCGAGCCTCCGGTTGGTCACGTTGCATTCCGAGTCTTATTCGGGGGATGATTCTTCTAGGCTCTCTTTTTACCGTTTCAATTTTCTAGTCAGCTTATTCCACTCCTTAGGTTTCATCGCGTGGAGTCTCCAGCGTTTTCAATGGAATCTGCGGGATAAAATTGTGTCGTCTAGTATCCGGGGGCCATCTCTCACGATCCATCCGGGCGATTCTGTTCACAATTGACTATAATGTGGCCCATTGAAAATTGGGAGGGGTTTCAGTCATCGTTTCGGTGTTTTACAACTTGTCTATCGAATATGAAACTTTGAACTTCGCTGTACGTTGCCATTTATACATCGTTGTTTCCTGACACGTGTATTCTTTACTGGCAAAATTTCTTTAAATAATGCACGGTTAAGACAGTTTACAGTAACTTTATAATTTATTTCGCTTGTCTTTAACATTATGGCATGTATGGATTACATTTTAACACACAAGTCAACATTTTTTTAAATGTATCTTACGTCACTATGATTCTAAATCACATATATGTGCACTAAATCTATCTACGCTGAAGTGCAGATACTACTTCATCAATTTTTATCACGAAATCCACTTCTCCGATTCGTTCGATTCTTTGCATGCCTCAATCAGGAAAGTTCAGCCTTTCTCAGAACAATATTATTAACTAAAAAATTATTGGTATTATATTTGGTATCAATAATTTTCCTGTGTAAATTACATTCTCCGTTTTGGTCCTCTAACAGCTTGCCATTTCAATCACCGCGCGTCTCATTAAACGGCCTCTAGATTTCTTAAAAAGATGACTCTGTCAATAACCAAATGTCTTATTTCGAAGATTAACAACTCTCTACGAACACGACCGAAGCGAATTTTATCGGTTGTCCGCTAAAATAATGTCTAAGACGAACGGTACGTTCGCGGCGCGGGTTCGTCGTTACCAGACAGACCCCGTGGGACGTGTCCCAGAAAAGCCAGGCCGAGTCGAATCATCCCGAGCGAACGGAACGTCCTTACCCCGGTGGCGATCGTTCCCGGATCCCACGCAGGATGATACTCCGAGAGGACACAATCCTTCTGCGCGTGTATGCTCGGGCAGCCGTGACGCAGCGACCCGTCCGACCCGCGTAACAACGCCGCGCCGAGAATTCGAAACGAGGTCGTAGACATCTCGGGCAAGCTAGTTTCAGCCCCGTCCATCTTTACGACCGGACGGAAATTCGATCTGTCCTCGTGGCCGGTCCGGGTTCGCTCGGGTCTCCTACCCGGTCGCGGGACCTGGCCGACGCGACGGGTCGGCTCTTTACGCTTGACGGGTCGCTCCGAAGCAGCTTTTACGGGTTCCCGATGGAACAGTCCCGCGAGCATTCGATCTTCTAGAAAATAAATTGTGCAGCTAGTGGAACAACCGGAATTCGAAATAGACGCCGTAGGAACCGTGTCGCGGACGCTGGAGCTGCGGTATCCAGGAGGAAACAGTGCGTTTTCTATATAATGATATTAATAACAATAATAACTGATAACTGTAATAACTGATAACTGTAATAACTGATAACTGTAATAACTGATAACTGTAATAACTGATAACTGTAATAACTGATAACTGTAATAACTGATAACTGTAATAACTGATAACTGTAATAACTGTTAACTGTAATAACTGTTAACTGTAATAACTGATAACTGTAATAACTAATAACTGTAATAACTGATAACTGTAATAACTATAGTAACTATAACAACTATAACAACTGTAACAACCGTAACAACCGTAACAACCGTAACAACTGTAACAACTGTAACAACTATAACAACTATAACAACTAATAACTATAACAACTATAACAACTATAATAACTAATAACTATAATAACTAATAACTATAATAACTAATAACTATAATAACAATAATAATAATATTTATCATGTCAACAGAGTGAGCCTTTTGTTAACAAAAGTGCAACAATAGCGAGCACGCGAATAAAAATGTGTAACAACAATAATAAGAACAATAACGACGCTACTCCATCGTCTATTAATGTAAATTTCTGGCTTAATTCGCACGAGTAACAATGATAACAAAAATAATAAGAACAGTAATGCTAGTGCTCCATTTTTAATTAATGTAAATTTAGCATGCACAGCGATGCGCACACTGCTAATAAGCTTCCATAGCGCAATAAAAAGAAATAACTTGAAGATAAGACTTTAGGAGCGCTTGAACCGAGGAATTAAAGCGTTTGAAAGAAGTAAAGGAATTACAGAAGTCGAGAAAATGGCGATAACGATTGTCATTGATGATTAATTACCGGAAACAGTTAGAATGACCATATAGTAATGTGCGACGAGCTTCCGTGAGAAAAATAGACACACTAAATTCCCCCTAATTTACCCTCGGCTTGCAAACAAAAAAATGAACAATTTTTGGCAAGAGGAGATACGATTATAATAACAATTATATAATAACCTTCCACCTCGTTTTTATAATCGCTAACAATCGGCAACTATAAAAATGATCCGCGAGGCTCCAATAATCGTATCTCCTCGAAGAGATAATCGAGGAGAATTTACATCACGCCGTTGATCAAGAGGCATCATCCCATCCTTCTGGAGGTTCCCATGGAGCCCGTGTAATACCTGTTAACAAGTTCTGCTGTTTGGCAGTGTTGTAAGGTGAAGGGAGGATATATTCGCTGGCGTAGAAATCCGGGAGCGTACGACTTGTCGCGATCGCGACACGTGCCCGGTGAAACAGTCCGGAAAACGGTGAGAATCGTCATTTGCAGGAGATTCTGCCCGACTGGCGACAAAAGGCCGCCGGCTAATCAGCTCCCCAAACAGGGACCGAAGCTAATCTGCCTCGTTTCATCAGGGACGAGGTGGCGCGTCGTCGGAGCGACGCGGGGCGCGCGGGGGGGTCGCACAGCATCCCCTTGATGTACGTCGCTGTTTGATGGAACAGGCCGTCTGTCCCGGGGAACAACGCAAATCGCGCGAAAACTGGTTGCGCAAGCACCACGAACCCTGCGGATTCTCGCGAACCTGATTTCGCCATCCTTATCGGCGGACCACCACCAATTGGCATCCTTTATGGCGGACCACCGTTAGTTTCGAATCTTTCATTCGGCTTCCCAATTTTCGCGGGACTCGGATCACCTTTTACACAGGGAGCCCTAAAAATGTCTCGCAATCCGGAAATGGCGGGTTCCTCGGATCATTTGAAACAACTTCTTCCTTTACAAAAATATTCTCCGAGGCACCGTTAACGAGTTATTAACGAAAAACAGTGACCAATAAGAATCGTGTACAGCTGACACGAGGCGACCCAGCCAACCAGCGCACGAAGCCTAGTTCTGCTCATTGGCTCGGTCGCCTCGCGCCAGCTGAGCTGGCATTCGACCGCCTCGACCGCTGGCGCCGTTAGCTCGGCCGCCTCGACCGCTGGCGCCGTTGGCTCGGCCGCCTCGACCGCTGGCGCCGTTGACTCGGTCGCCTCGCGTCAGCTGTACACGATTATTATTGGTCACTGTTTTTCGTTAATAACTCGTTAACGGTGTCTCGGAGAAAATTTTTGTAAAGAAAAAAGTTGCTTCGAATAACCTGAGGAACCCGTCACTTTCGGATTGCAAGACATTTTTGGGACACCCTGTATATTGGGTCGTTCGAAAAATTGTTTCGTTCTTTCGCGAGAAAATGAAAGACGACTTTTTCAATGTTACGAGTAAAGGCAAACTTTTCGACATTCTTCTGGTAGCTTTGAAATCTTATTGTTTTACATTTGGCAAAATACTGAATCAAGTGTTTTCTTAACACCCTTGCAAAATGAAATTTTATGAAAAACGAAACAACTTTCCGAACGATCCAATACAACGTTGCAATATTCTTAAACAAGTGGAAGACGATTGAATCCAGAAAAGGACTATTAATATAGTGATTCGCGTGTTTCAACGTGATGCGTGTATGCGCAGCACCGTTCCAAAGTATCCGGACACTTGCAAAACGTGTAACAACGATGCTCGTATACTATGTAAACATGAAAAATCGCAATGAACATGGTTCCTTATCTCTAGACTGCCGATCTTAATGCATTTATGGAACACGCAAGTTGCATGTCGCTTATCGAAATCGCCCATGAACGAAACAATTGCAAGGTACCAAAGAAGAAGAAGAAGAAGAAGAAGAAGAAGAAGAAGAAGAAGAAGAAGAAGAAGGAGAAGAAGAAGAGAAAGAAGAAGAAGAAGAAGAAGAAGAGTTGCGCACGGAGGAACATGGCGGTCGGTGATCTCGAGCGTAGCCGACAAGGTTACGAGAGAGGAGAGAGAGAGAGAGAGAGAGAGAGAGAGAGAGAGAGAGAAGAGGGCCGAGTCCGGGCCGGGAAGTTGAAGGTCTTCGGGGAGAGGCTGACAACGCGGTGACTGGCTGAAAGAGATCCTATGCAAAAGGACGTTGGCCCTCGGGGGGGTGTGGTACTCTTTGGCACGGAAAAAGGAGCGGCGCGAAAACTCGCTCGAGGTTCTTTTCCCGGGGCCGGTCGAAGCCGGTAAACGGGAGCTGGCATCGGGCAGACAGCGTCGGTGTTCCGAGGCTCATACATCAAGTTAATGCGCGGTTGACATCCCGCAGGCGTGCGCCGCAACACTCCCTCGGCGCGTCGCCGACGACACAAATCGAGAGACGGGGTGACAGAGAGCGGGAGAAACGGCGGGAGAAACCACGAGAGAAACACCGGTCGCCGCGTACACAATGGCTTCCGGTTCTCTCTCGAGAGAAAGCGAAGGAGAGATCAGCGATGGGGTACGACCGGTCCCTGCACAGAGAACGCTCGCTCGCTCGCTCGCGTGCGCCCGCGCGCGCACCGTGTCCTTTTGTGGCGGCTGCTGCTGCACGCGTTTTGCAGTGGAAACGGAAAGGCAGCCCGGTAGCAATCGAGGAAACCCGGGGGTACGAGGAGAGGACATTGTGCCCTAATCACGCTATTGTCTGGCTGCTGATAGTTGACAGTCCGCCGGCAACCCGTGTCGAGGATGACGGAAACGGCGAAAACCATCGTTAACCGTCGACGCGAAGAGATAGAGATAGATAGAGAAAGAGCGAGAGAACAGGGTTGCCTGATTTTCGGACCCAACCGTTTACCAACAAAGGGGTAAAATTGCTCCGGAGGGCTGCGCCTCTGATTACGGGGCCAGAGCGAAAGACGTCGAAAGGGAAATTCGAAGCTGCGAGGGAAGACGCGGAGAGAAGAAGGTCGTCGTCGTCGGCTGTGCGATTCCTCGATCGATGTCGCTTCGTTATCGCCAGCCCGCGACGCTTCTCTCTCCTCCCCGAGACGAGCTGCACCCCCGCGAGAAGACCGGAAGCGTCCCTGTGCCGGATAGGGGCGCGGAAGATCGCGTCGTTACGTCCTGTTGCTTCCGACAAGGCGTAAAAAAGAGCAACAACGACGGCTCGGGGCGCAATGTCGCGTGAAACGCGATAGACGTGTACACACCCGCTCCTCCGGCAGCCACTGGCAGTCTCTCTCTCTCACTCTCTCTCTCTCTCTCTCTCTCTCTCTCTCGCTCTCTCATCGCCTCTGTCATCGGCGGCCTCTCCCGGTCTCCTTCAGGAGTCATTACTTAAGATACGACCGCGTTGAACGAAACGGCGGAGGAGAAAAAGAGGAACACGGAGATAGACCCGGCGCAAAACACACCTTTGCTCGCGCGCCACACCCCTCGATTATGGTCGTTGCGTGGGTCGAGGATGTCGGAGGGGGACGCGGGAGCGAGCACCGCTGAAACGAGCGGGGAAAGAAAGGTTCTTAAAGTCGGCCGCCCATATCGAACGAGGCTTTAAACTTTCTCTCGGAGTATTCCTTTTTCTCACTCTCCCCCTCGTCCTCTACCCCTCTCTCTTTCTCTTTTTCTCCCTCTGTGCGTATGTGTCCGCCTGTCTGTCCGTCTCGTTCTCTCCCTCGTTCTCGCAGGACAGCAA
Source organism: Megalopta genalis (assembly GCF_051020955.1). Lineage (NCBI taxonomy): Eukaryota > Metazoa > Arthropoda > Insecta > Hymenoptera > Halictidae > Megalopta > Megalopta genalis. The sequence goes on along the minus strand of NC_135027.1, from coordinate 1,103,929 downwards.
GGGGTGACTTCAAAGAGAGCGGCGTTTCTACGTCTGCACGGGGTTAGCCCGTCGTAATCTTGTACGGCCGGCCGTGTCAAAGGTTACGGGCCTCCCACTCCGGCGGCGCTCGCTTTGCCATCGTTCCTGCCGGCAAACCTCGGATAAAGCGATTTGTTGCGTACACGTAGCCGGTGGTCGATAAACTCCGCGCGCGGAGGGAGCCGCCGACTGGCCAGGCTCCGCGTGTACCCCGCCGCAATATTAATACCCAAAGGGGATGCATGCATAATGCAGCGCACGCGAGAATAAACACCGAGGAGCTGGGCGTGCCGGCGCGGCGCGGCGCGCCGCTGCGATCCCGCTGATCGAGAGATGTCCGCGCGCGAGGCATCGCGCGCGCGGAAGGCGACTCAATTCCAGGATATGGTAATCGACCGTGTCCGAGGGTACGCGCGTGTCCGATCCGCGGACGCCTGGAAACCTGATCGAAAACCGCCGGCGGTCACGAATTTGATCAAAGCTTGCCCCTACCGACTCTGGATGCAAAAATATCCGACAGCTCAATCTATGTACTCTCGACGCGCTTTTTTCGTGTCCGGCTGATCGACGTCGATTTTGCAACTTTTGTTGCGATCTTGGATATTAAAAGCTTGCTGGAATCTTTGAGCACCCTGAGCACGGGCGCCGGGTGTTCTCCATGCAACGAGGGAACGTTACGAGATGTATTACATGGTGGATGTTGATTCGTTGCAGGGTAATGATACTAACTGTGTATATGGAATCGTCGTCGGCGTGTGCTGAGAGTAGCATACTTTAAAAAGAGTAGATGATAAATAGACTCGAAAGTGTCGCGTGTATTTCAACGAAATATATCAAACGCATTCGATATACTTCGAGTAAAGTTTCGAGAACAAATTTTTACAACAAAAATTTCGTAAAACCTGATGATTGAAACATTCAAGAGGGGAGTTTAAAATAAGAAATGATATTGTTTATTTATTAACCCTTTATGGCTTCGAGTGCAAAGGTATTATGGCATTTCCATTTTAGTGACAAAGTGCATTTTACGCATACGAAATTGAGTCTTGTGACTCATACAACAGTTAGATTTTTAACAAATCTTTATACCTAAGCTTTGATATTATAAAAATTATCTTGGAACGTGGCGTAACAATTTTAGTGGTGTCTCAGAGTCACCACTCGAATGCAAAGGATTAAAAATGTTAAGGAAACAACGTTTTTCCAAGTGTAGTCAATAATGGTACATCGTTGTTTTTCACTGGAAGGGTTGAGGAGTCTAGGGGTGTGTTACCATTGTGCGAAATAGGTTCGAACCTCGGGCGAACAGAAAAGCCTTGCACCTAGAACTAAGAAGGTAACACCTAGAAATAAAAGGCAAATACTTGAAAACAGAAAGCTAACACTTAAAGACAGGAAGCTAACACCTGGAAACAGGAAGCTAACAGCTGATAACAAGAAGCTAACACGTGGAACCAGAAAGCTAACACCTAGAAGCAAGGCGCTAACTTCGCCCAAGCCAGCTTCAACCAAGAAGCTAACTTCAGTCGCTAAGATTTTGAGAAAACACGAACGAGAGAGCACCGCGTCGCGGCCAGGAAATTCTGGGGAAGATTCTGCGGGATCAAATAGAACTGCCAGTGTGTTTAAAGAGGAGCTCGCCCTCGCAGAAATGGCGCGGGAAGGGTAGGCAGATCGTTGATCGCGAACTGCTCGCCGAAAGAGAGGAAGAGAAAGAGAAAGAGAGAGAGAGCGAGGCAGAGAACTCGATGGGTGGTGTTCGTGCCGATCGACCGACTTCCGCGCGATTCTCCGCGACTTTTTCCGCTCTGAAATGGGTTATGAGGACCGGGTAATCCTCCTCCTCCTCCTCCTCCTCCTCCTCCTCCACTGCGCCAACAAGGAAAGAATTCGAGGGTGAGGAGACAGAAGAGGCGCGGAGGGACACATATATGCTGGAGCTGCGAGGGTGGCGGAAAGGCGCGAGCAACGCAGCAGAGAGAAAGATAGCGAGAGCGAGAGAGAGAGAGAGAGAGAGAGAGAGAGGAATGGGGTGGTTTGGGAGATCCTGGCGTCGTCGCCAGGGTGTCTGCGCTGGATCATCGGGGAAAGTTGGCGACGTCAGCGGAGTCAAGGCCGCGTAGCGTTGCAGCGCCGTCGCAGCCGGTGCTCCAGAGCTCGCTCTCTCTCTCTCTCTCTCTCTCACCCCTTTCAACCCTCCCCGCGCACACGTCCGCACACAGGTGCGGTGGCTGGTTCGCACACAGGCGCAGGCGGCGGCCGCGACACCCACGACCGCAGCGTCGCTCGTATCTTCGAGAAACAAGCCCGCGAGAGGGGGGAGAATGGGGTGGGCCGGGGGACACCGAACCAGCCCGTTCTGCTAGGGATCAGCCTGGCTCGGAGGGGTTGGAAGGGGTAGGCCGTGTCTGTGCTGCAGCGACGGTCGATAGAATTGTCTGCGCACATGCGCAGCCAAATACTCGTCAGCTGCGCCATTGATTCCCGTGGCCCACCCCCGGCCACTTCGAGCCGCTCTCAAGCCCGTAGACTTAAAGCGGAGAGGGCGGAATAAAGGTCGCTAATTTGTGTAACGTCACCTCGGGAACACCTCGTCGATGTGTCACCGCGCTGCCAGATTTTCCAGACGAGCCGAGAACCTTCGCGCGCGCGGCGACAGAGCGAACGCGAGACGAAGAGGAGACCCTTCGATCGGCGAACGACGTCCCGCGGCCCCCTGCCCCCCGAACCCCCAGCCGCAAATTCTTCCCCCGGATAGAGGGTGACCTCCTTTGCCCGTGTCTCCCGTCTCGTCTCGAGGGGTGATCGTAGGTCCTGATCTCGGGAGAGAGAGAGAGAGAGAGGGGCGCCGCCGACCGTAGAGATGATTGTTTCTGCGACGATAACGACAACTGCGAATGCTCTCGACGTTCCGCGACTCGGGAACGCGATCTCTCTCGGGTCGCTGGACATTTTAAATCGATCCGCTCCTGCACTTTTAATTGGGTATCCGACGATGTCTCTCGTCCGTGGATAGGATCCTTGGACGAACGCGTCCGAAACACACGTTTCGGCTTCGAACGAATATTGTTCCGCGGCGGCCAGGGATATTTGCCGGCGAAACAACGGGGTGAGGGATCCGCGCGAGACAGGGGCGCGTTTCGTCGCGATTTAACGGGGCTTCAGGAACGATACGGATGGATGGTCGGGCCCGTCGAATCGAACGGACAGGCGATAAAAGACGGACACCGAAAAATCGAAGCGGGAAGAGAAAGGCTCCGAGAACGAGAAAACGCCGGATATTTCTCACAGAGTACTCCAGGGAAATTGAGATTGGATCCCGCAGGAGAAACCCGGCGAATCTACTGGCGACGCCGCGCCGTGAGCTCTCCATGGGGGTGTGCGGACGGAACAAAGAGGGCGAAGAGAGACAGAGAGAGAGAGAGTGAAGGTAGACCTCGTTGCGGATAGTCTGGCACGTGTCGAATCGAAACCGAGGAGTCGCGGGGGAACGGAAGTGGGTACAGATTTTCCAATCGGTCTGGCCAGACTATCGATCGACCCTCGATCGAGATCCACATCTGGTTCAACATCTGGTTCCTCCTCTTTCGTGCGCGTCCCGGGAGGTCGCCCGCGCCACGATGTCGTTGGCCAGCTTCGGAATTGGACGGTCCGGCCGCAGTCTTTGCACAGACGTTCTCCTCCGGTACCTGAATTTTTTATCGTAACGACCGTGGAACGAAAGGAAATCGCTCGAGAGAGAAGGAGAAGGAGAGCCGATGTTCGCTGCGATTAGGCCAACCCGACCCGCCGTTGGAACTTTTTCCTGGAAAGCACGTCGACTCGCCATTTCTCACCGGGACTTTGGAAAATTTTCAATTCCAGTTCCAACGTTGGCAGGGCAACGTTTCGATGGCAGATATTACTCCCGGGGCCAGAAGGATAGTCCAACCCCTTCAAGCTAACAACGCTTACTTGCCAGACTTTAGCATCCCCCGCGAACGACTCGGGCTCGAGCTAGCCTTGCTAGGCTTCCGAAGTACACCGGCGGGTAACGGCGGCGGAAAGGAGCCGCCTCTCTCTCTCTCTCTCCCATGAAACTCTAAAAGTTCCCGAACGGGATATTCCCCTCTTCGCAGGCATCAAGAGGCCAACCTCTTGATCTCGCGCGGGAGGAGCGTGTCGCGAACTTGAACGACGCCGTCGAGATCCGTAACGACTTCTGCCAATGGCGTTCCTCTCGTCAGGGATCGCTAATCTGTCCGCGAGTCGGGAATCTGGATCCCTGCGACTTTCGACTTTCGTAATTCTCCGCAGAACTTGCCTCTTGCATCTTCGTTGGAAACGGCATTGTCTTCTCGCCGGTTAGCGCCGATGTTCCACAGGGATCACGAGCTGAAAATATATCAGGGCCGAGGAGAGCCGGACGGGATGATCCTATTCTGACCATCGTCCTGCGGGGTTCTCTCGCATTCCGAAGCCGTTCCGAGCCATCTACTTGCCAGGGGTTGCTGCTAATGTCGTTGATATTCAAGACTGAAAGTGCCAGGGGTCGCGTTAATGTCGTCAAGGGTTCTCTCGGCCGATGCGACGCTGTTATCCGGCCGAAGTGACCGATGGCCTGGCTCCATCGCAGCCACCTTCGAGCCTATCCACCGCTCCAGGATAACCAAAAGGGTTAGCCGGTACAACCGTTCCGAAGATCTTTAGGATAGATCCTTGGGGTGCCGGGGATCCTGGACGTCGTCGCGCGAGCATTTCGACGCAGACACCTTCTCCGCGCCGTGTTCGACCCTCGTGCACAGCTCTGTCGATTTAACTCGACTCGGCTGATCGCAGTTTTCTGGGCGAAAGCTACACGATCTCTTTGCGATCATTATTGCATCGATCGTGAGGAGCATCGGGACCCAAATTATCGGTCGCATCGTAAATGTTTTATGTATTAATTTTGGGGTGATATGGGTTCCTGTTATCGAGACGGGATGTTCGTCTTTAACCATTAAGCCATTTTCAAACTTCAATTTAAAGTAGTTCCGAAAAGTGAAATATAATATTAAAGTATTTATGATTTAATAAACAATCCAAAATTAAACAACCTAGCAGAAAACTGGCTCACGCCATTTTTGCTTCGAACAGGTGAATTATTGAAATTGTAAAGACACATTTATAGGGAATTTATTCGATAAATATGTTTCATTTGACATATGTCATTTGACATTTATTATTCTCGATAAATGAACGAAACAAGAGAAAAGCTCGCGAGCAACGGAGACGCGTCCACTGCAAATCAAAAATACAAAAAAAAATTAAACTGAGGTTACTAGTTTCAACCTGAAGTTTACAATGATTTAAAACAAAATAGCAGGAATCCTTAATAACTCTCATGGAGCACGTGATACGTTCTCACTATTTCAATATCTGTATTTTATTTTGAAAGAACAAAATTTTAAAAAGTGTCCCAAAAACGGGACATTGGCGGATAATGGGCTCATTTATCCTTAATGGGATAAATAAGCAAAATTTTAAAAAAAGCATTTCGGTCATCGTTCGGTGAACCGGACCCTTTATCACCTAAAAAAAATTCAAGTTAATTTAGACCAGTTTAAGGAAGGTCGCACAGTCTCAAAGGGCGAGCCCACATATATCTGTCCCTCGCTTGTATCTCGTTGATAAGAAAGGAAGATCGACGGGCATATTTAGCGGCGAGTTTTCGCCCAGGCCGTTTCCATCGGAAAATCTGACGATAAAGAGACACAAGCCCGGCCGACGTTCCTCGGCGACGGGCACCCATAAACGAAACATAATGTCGATCGGAGATCGTTCCTTTCTTCCATCGGGCCGGGAAGGCAATAACTGTTCCGCGGATTTACTGTAATATAATTTCGCCGAGATTTCGCCTTGCTGGCGGGCCGCGCGGCCGCGCCGCTGAAAAATTCCCGGTGTACACGGACGATTCGACGAAGAATGGGCTCGATATCGTACTAGCGCATCCACTCGACCCTGGAAATCGTAAATTCCGCTGATCCTAGCCGGTTCCAATATCGACCACCACCGGCACACCGCCACCCACCGCCCCGTCGCCATTACACCCCCGTCCACCCACCCCGCGCGCTCCGACAACCCCCGCCGCACGCCGCGACGCTGCCGCGCGCCGCCACCCTTTTGCCCTTGACATTCAGAGCCGCGGGCGATTACCGGGCCGAACTTTCCTCCGTAATTCTACATCGTTGTCGGCCGAACTTCAAATTGCATCTCCCGTCGGCCCGTTCCTGCAGGATTATCTCTCGGCCCGCCGGGGAAAAATCCTCCGTCGATTTATCGGGGCCTGACAATCGCCTCTGGAATCCCCGGCGAGGGCCACTGGCCTGTCGGAAATCGGGATGCAAGGTCCCTTCTCTCCCCGTCCAGCGTCAAATCGGACGATACGAATCGCTGGGAACGGAATCTGTAAAGAATCACCTTCGATTCTTCTACACCGAAGATTAGCATCTTTACTAATTGCAATAACCTGGTCTTTCTAGCACTTCGATGAATTTTAACAAATGAATGCGTTATGTATTCTGTACTTTGTGTCTTGTACATTGTTTTTCTAAACTTTCCGTTCACCGTTCGTTCAGCTAGAATTTATCGCATCTGTGTACAGCAAATCCTCTTTAATTGATCCTCAGATTGTAAATAAAAATATGCAGTTTGGGAAGAGGAGATACAATTATTGCCGATTGTCAAAGATTATGAAAAAGACACCAGTAGTGCAACAAGCTTATACAATAAGTTCGAAGCTTAATTGTTTAAAATGTATAAATTTTTGTGACGGAACGTTGATCAACGTAAAATTGTACAAAGAATGGGGATCCGGAACGATCTAGCAGCATTTATTTTATTTGTTGACTCTTTTATGTATTTGAAAGTATAATAATAGCGAATACTCGAGTAAAAGTATAATAGAAATAATAGAAATAGTAGAAATAATAGAAATAATAGAAATAATAGAAATAATAGAAATAATAAAAATAATAAAAATAATAAAAATAATAAAAATAATAAAAATAATAAAAATTGCGAGTAACAGTATAACAAAGATAACAGTGATAGCAATAACAATAATAGTAATGTCCGCGAGATAAGAATTAAGGATGGCCGCGTAACAATAGCGATGGCAGCGCGTTCGAAGTGAAAAGTAGTTAGAAAAATTATCGGGAGAATTGGCAATACCCTGTCGGGTAAATGACAAATTACCGAAGAAAATATAAAGATAGGCGGCCAGTCTCGTACACGAGCGACGAAGGGCAAATTGAAAGAAATTCTTGAAGATCGATTTGGACGGTAGGTCCATAGATTCCGCGAACTATCCCGGCCAAAACTATCTTCGCCAATAACCCGGCATCGGGCCGAAGATCTCGGAGCACTTTCGAGGTATCCCGCGCGCGATATTCGTCAATCGCATAGCAATTTTACTGCGAAGGGTAGCCGAATTTGATCGTCAAAGCTCGTATAAGTCGGCAGCCGGGCCGTTCGACCGGGTTAGAATCTAATTTGGCGAGTGCCGGTAATTTAAGCAGCCGGAGAAGGAATGAATATCGGTTTCCAGAAATACGAGCGAGCCAAAGACCAGGAGAGAGAGAAGCCGGGTACCTGGGACACTGGTCTCTCTCTCTCTCTCTCTCTCTCTCTACTTCTCTTTCTCTGGCTCTCTCTTTCCTGGCCGTTCCTTCGACTATCTCCGGCACTTGGACCGAGGGAGAGGAGAATGGGCCACCTTCATCTTGGGGGCGAGTTTAATAGGATGCCATTCCCTGGTCCCGGACAATGCGTGCTATACAGGCAAAACTTCCAAGCTCGCCGGCGGAACCGTCCGCAAACGGTCGTTCGCGCGAAAGTAATGAAAATTCGCGGTCTCTGTTCCGGCTCGCGTTGGGAATCCGGCCGCCATTTTGCCGGGGCCCTTGGATCCGGGATCGTGCATTCGGTACTCGAAAATACTGGAATGTCAAGTCTATATTCTCTCCTGTTCTCGTGTTCGGCTCTCTTAGAGAACTCTTTTGGCACGTTATTACAACAAAGACACCTTTTCTGATCAACGCTTTTTCTTCATCAAATAAATATTATTATTATTATTACTTTGCGTTCGGACCGCATCTGTCGCCGGTAACTCACGATGTACAATTTAAAAAAATAGTCTTTTTTAATAGTAGTGAACAATTATAAATTTCATATAATAATTTTAAATAATTCGGAGATTAACGCGATCTAATCTGAGAGAAAGGCGAAACAGGCTTCGAATTTAACGCGTTAGACCTTCTATGTTTCTCGATATGGACGTAAACGAGGAAATTCAAGAGGCAAACTTGAACGATCCTGTGTCGAATTTGTCTGATAAATATACAAATATTATCGGCTGTATGACATCATTGTATTCTTAAGACAATACTACGCGCTGGTATCCTCGCTAAGGTACCAAAAGCTCAAGAGAGTTCCCACGGCCGCTTAAACGCTGACAGACGGACCGCTGCCTAATAAGTCGCCGACAGGACTTTCATCCTCTTATACGGTGGATCCTCGGACCGCCGCGACCGTGTAAAGTGTAAAAGAAAAGTTGCACAATCGCGAGGAGTCGCGGCTGGTTTCGCAAGGCGTTTCGCTATCGGGCCGAAAGATCTGCTCTTTTCCCGCACGCAATTTCCATCGGCCGGTGCGTGTAATCGGGAGAGAAAAGGTAAGAGATAGAGAGAACGAGAGAAAGAGAGAGAGAGAGAAATATCAGGTCTAAGCTCTCTCTCCCACGGGGAGAGAAAAAGTCGACGGGCGCAAACGTGACCGTTCCCTGCAGCGGTAACTGCAGAGTCGACTAAAACAGTATTTTAAATGGCAAACAGTAAATAGATACGTTATTTTAGATCGTGAGTGTATTATTGAAGATAAGCTGTTTTATTTATTCGAAAGAATATATGCTCTTAAAACGAAAATATTGAAAATATTCGTGCCACAGTTCGGAATATTTTATTCATTTAAAACTTATTATCATAAAATGTTTCTACTTTACTATTACACAGTGTGAAATATAATTATTTTGGTAATTACGATTGCTTACGTTATTTCGCTTTACGTTACACGTTGATCATTTGCACGATTCATCTTCAAGTTAAAAAGTATGTCGTGCATTCTATTTTTCATTAAAAATTCCAAACATTCTAATTTTATTAGAACGAAAACTATTTTATTTCATGCTCTAGATCATCAAAGCGAAATATTTCTCTCGTGTATTAGTTGCACATTATCAAAATAAAATATTTATAAAATATTTCTTTCACTCTGAATTATCGAGATAGAATATTTATTTCGTGCTTTAGCCCTGGATTATCGAGATAAAATATTTCTTCCGGGTTTTAGCCCTGGATTATCGAGATAAAATATTTATTTCGAGCTTTAGCCCTGGATTATCGAGATAAAATATTTCTTTCATGCTTGATAGCTGCCGATTATCAAAATCAAATACTTCTCTCGTGCCTCGGCCGTGGATTATCAAAATAGAATATTTGTTTCACTGAATTTCCACGTGTCCTATTTGAAATACTATTTCATTGGAATCGTCGAAGATAGCGTTCGAAATATTTTCTCTATAAATGTTGCCCAGATCTTTGTCCGTGCACGGACGATTTAACGGGAGAAGAGGATCGAAAGGTCGTCGTTCCGACGCCGGGAACCCGTCGTGGGAACGTTTATCGTGTGGCCCTGGTTTTCTCTGTCGACGACGCGCGACGGTGCGTGCCCGTATGTCCCGGAGGGAGGAAACTGGGCTCTCTCTTTCTCTCTCTCTCCGTTGGTGCGCCGAGACGTTATATTGACCTCCCGCAGGCAAATTTCGCCGTTCGAACCCATAAACGTTCCTTACCGGCGGCCTATCGGTCGAAATAATGGCGTAATAAATCTAGCAACTTTTCGCGGGCCACGGCCAGCTCCCCCCCTTCCATCCTCGGGCCGACTGGGAGAGCGTGGGGCGTCTCGCTCGAACGGATCCCCCAATGCGAGAGAGCCTATCTCGACGCTATCGAACAATCAATCTATTTCTGCTGCCGTAGGCGATTGCGTTTGCAGTTCATAATTCATAGGAGCAGCCTCTAATGAAACTGTAAAGAAAGGGAGAGGATTAGACCCGCGGGGCGAGCTATCGCAGATGCGACCCTAACGCAGGTATCGGCAGAGAACACCGCTGGGTCCGCTTTAGAACGGTCGGAAACGTAGATAGGAGAGCAACGATAAAGTAGTATCTATTGTTTCTTTGCGTGGGCGTGGCCACGTTGTTCTGCTGTTTGAAGGAGCCAGGACCCCGTGCCCTGTACTGCTCTAATTAAGATTTAATTGTCCAGCTGGATCTCATCGCGCGGATTGCTTCGGAACGGTACCGCAAATTTACAATTAAATCGGCTGATTATAGGATACCTCAGTTTTGTAATTGACTATCGATGGAAAACAAACGATGAACGATCCAGCCAGCCGAAGTAACCCTGGTCTTGATGCTTTCAATTTCGATCGATCACTATGCCCCTTGGCAAATTTTATGTTTAAACGGAAATAAATCACTGTTTGAGATCATTCAATTTCGAAGCTATTCTTTGAAATGCTGTTATTGGAAAATACGTGTAATATCGATTCAATTGAAGTAACAGTGATTTTAAAATAATGTTGTAAAGTAATATTTTAAAATGCTTCAAAATAATATTTCAAAATGCTTCAAAATAATATTTCAAAATGCTTCAAAATAATATTTTAAAATGCTTCAAAATAATATTTTAAAATGCTTCAAAATAATATTTAAAAATGCTTCAAAATAATATTTAAAAATAATATTGTAAATTAATATTTAAAAATAATATTGTAAATTAATATTTTAAAAAATAATATTTGAAAATAATATTGTAAATTACTATTTACAAAAATAATATTTGAAACAGCGTTATTTCAAAAGCTATCACAGGCATGGAAACGGTGATGTAACAGAATAACGCGTAATTTGAGATAATATATCAAACAATGTTATTTCAAATATGTCCAAGCTCTAGTGTGGCAAATGACCAGTTGAGTCACCTGATCATAGGCACTTACTTTCCACCTGTCTCTAATAGAAAACTAATGATGACGAAGAAAATCGATTATCCGGCCAGCAATAGTGTAAATTACACGGAGTAGGCGTGGCCTCGTCGCTCCAGGAAGCAAAGCACTGGGCTCGCAGGGCAATTTGAGGCCAGCCTGCCGCGGCGTTTGCCGTTCATGGTTTATTTACGGCTTGTTTTCCAGGTGAAACCGAGTTTGCCATTCGGCGTAAGTACAGAGAGCGAGGCGGACAAAGCGTCGGAAAGAGAATATTATATCGCCCCGGGGAGCAGCGCGGGAATGTCGCAAAAAAACGGGAGAAAAGATAAAGAAAGAAGGAAAGGAAGAGAGGAACGCCGGACAAATCGATCGAACGCGGGAAGAAGCAAATCACCGTCTCGTATTCCAACTATTTCTCTATCGGGATCTCCTGGCTCGGTTTTCCTGGGGGAGAGGAGCAGACGAACGGCAAGGAAAAAGCCGACGGGTACAGACGATAGCCCGGACAAAGACACCGGGACAAAGGGGAACGAAGAACAGAACGAAAAAGAGAGAGAAAGAGGGGAGAGAAACAGGGGGAGAGAAAGTAGAAAGGGAAAGTAATACGACCGGCTGGGAACCGTGTGTCCCGCGATAATACGTTTCTGCTGGTTTTACGCACCGTTCCTCGATAATTACTCGGAATACCGAGGATCCGGGGTTGCGAATGCACTGGCAGAGATGCGTGCACCAATTTAAACGATTTCCTCTTGGAATATGTTCCTTTTGCAAAAAGTGAAGAGCGAGCAATTTTTCAGACAAATCATAGAAATCACATATATTTCCGTAGCTTTTTTTCACTTTCGATTGAATTACGTAGACATTAATTTTCCAATTTTCTTATTAATACAAAAATTATTCTACGCGAAAAAATAATAAGGAACCACGGTCAAAATATCAGCTTGAAAAGCTTCATTGTCGTTCGAGTTATTTTAATTTTCACATTAATTGTCTACGCTGTAAACGAAATATACACGCTTACAGTGCAGTCGATTAAAGGTTAAATGAAAATAATTCGAACGAAAACGAAGTTTTCGAGCTGAGATTTCAAGCTGAGACTGCGATTTTGTGTACAGGATTATCCAAGAAAATTCTTTTCAATGAGAAACTGGGAATCGAAAAATTAATTTCCACACGATTCGAATTAAAAGATTCAACAAATATACATATTTTCAAACTTTAACCCTGAGAAATTGCTAGCGCATGGTTACCAAATGTCCCCGCCTTAAGGGGATGATTCGAGACGGTAGACAGAGGGTTAAAAGGCCATCGGGAGGCGAACAGTACGGCAGACAGCTTAAGTAGACCGCGAAATGGGTTGCCATAAGTAAGCTCGTAGTAGCTGGCTAAACAGGAAATTCCGGAAAAACCTCGGGAAGATCGCCGGCGGGAAAACAATCGCGACGGTCACAGCAATCGTATTCCGGGGGATGCGTGGGCGGGGGTGGCTGGGTATCGTAACGGGCATCAAGGAAGCCGATGTCCCCCATTTCCATAACGGGATTTTATTTCCATTTTCTCGCTGACGGCCAGGAGGATCGAAAACGGTGGAGGGCTGCGGGGGAAGAAGCGGAAAAAAATGGCGAATTTATGCGTCGCGGGAGAAGTCGAGGCGAAAAGGCTTGGCCCGTCGATCCAGGGATCCTCGCACCTTGGATCGGATCAGGGCAACGCTCGGGAAGTCTACTATAATGTAATCCAGAGTGAGAGAGAGAAAGAGAAAGAGAGAGAGAGAGAGATGTATGCGCTTCTTATGCAGCTTTCTCTGGCGTGACGCAAGAAACGGGCGAAAGATTCGCCGACGCGGCGAGAAAATTGATAAGTTGTAATCGAAAGCAAATCGACGAGCTCGATCTTCACGCGCGGTGATCAACGACCAACTGATTAAAATCCCTTCGCCGGGAACACGATTTTCAAACCACGTTCGCACGACCTACCACCTCGATTTCGATCCTCGAGCGAAATATTTTGCACTCCCACGCTGATGAAAGAAATAATGGCCGTGCGTGTAGGTGTTTATTATATTTTTCCTGATGGATGGTAGCAATCGAAAGTTTGTACGATCCGCGGCGCAAATCGGTGTCGCAACGCGTGTTAAAACATCGTCGAATTTTACAGTTATCGAGCAACCTTTAATTCTTGAATAATAATCTAATAAATAATCCTCTGGTAGATCAAGAATTTTTATATTCCCATTTGTATTGTCGGAAGAAGCTTAAAACTATTATTGCTACATTTGATAAAATAATTATTTTTACTAACCTTTACAGCTTAAAATATTTAATAATAATTTTAACGCTTGACAATAATAATTAATAATTGTAATTTTAAATAATCTTAGGCATCTTTTGGCAATATAAATGGGAATATAAAAATTCGTAATCTATCAGAGGATTTGATATTATTTTCTCCCGCATGATTTTTATTTCATTTTTTCTCGCGTATTACCAGCTTTTTATAGTAAAAGATTTTTCCGTGATTAAATGAATAAATAAATATACTATTTAACATGATTTTACAGCAACAAATTACAACGAATTACAAATTACCTAGTGACGAAAATCAGACGGAAATGCCGTCGATAATTAATAGTCTAGCATCGCGGAAGTAAAAATTCGAGAAAAATATTTTTCCATCCAGCGTCGCCTTTTTGTCGCGCAGGATTCACAGCGACCGGGAAACGCGATCCACGAAGCGCAATCACCGTCGAAGATCGCGCCGGCGTCCAGAAATTTTAATTAAAGCCCCGGTCGCTCAGTGGCCGGCCAGAGATGACCATTTTTCCGAGCCGGTCGCGCGGAAGTTTCTACGGTTCGCGTGAACGTGGGAACTACGATCTTTCTTCATGAATTAATCGCAATCGGGGAGGACCGGCCAACAAGCGACCCGCGTTAGACGAAATTACATTTACAAGTACAAAATGTCTCTTTACTCTCGCCGGCGAAAGAAGATTCATTCGACGAGATGCGGGAAGCGGAGAGAGAGAGAGAGAGAGAGAGAGAGAGAGAGAGAGAGAAACTCGAAAAGAACTCGAAGAGTACTCTCGATTTTCTCGATCCATTTCTTGAGAGACAATACTCCGCTCTTCCGGCAGCCTCCTTCCTTCCAGTTGGAAGAGTACTTCGAAATTCTCTGGGAAACGTCTTAGAGTTCGGATGTGAGATTGCGAGCAATCTTTCCAGATGGTTCCTCGAGGCTTACAGAAATGGTCCATTCTTTAATAATAGTCCTAGTCGAAGTATTGACATGCATTGAGATTGGCGTGCGATCCAATTTTCTTGGCGTTTTTCTTTCATTCCATTTTTCGTTTCCATTTCCAAGAAATTCTTGTACGATGTAAGAACAATTATTCCGATGAATGCAGGCTGTAATGAATTTTATCGATTTCCTTGAGGATCGCAAGTGGTCCATCTCTTCGTACATCGCATCCCGTACAATAAAATGGATGAAATAAAACAAGAAAATGAAATAATATCGAATAATATAGAATAGAATAGAATAGAATAGAATAAAATACAATAAAATACAATAAATTTCGATTTATACTGTTATTAAATTATTAATACTAGCCTCCTATGAATTATCCCCACATCATAAGCAATTTTAATATACCTTCTGTACCGTTAGACATACATTTATACTAATAAATTATAATAATAATGAACATAAAATATTGCTCGTATGTCAGCCACTATTCTAAAGTTTTCTCTGTGTAATAAAGAGTCCCATGCCCGTATGTACACATACAAAAATGAATAAATAAATAAATAAACGTAGTAAGGGTTGAAACGACAGACAGTCGTTCGTCTCGGAAACCATGAATCCCGTATAAAAATTATAAGCGTCCAACTGGTGCGTCAGCAGTGACAAATTCCTCTCGACCCGTTCAAAAATGGAAGCAACAGTCGGATCCCAAAAACCATGACTGCTGAGAAGATCCGAGGGAAAACGTCACCCTCGAGGCAATTACAGGATCCTCGAGCCGGTTACGCCGAACGAAAACCTCTCGGACCCATGCCGAGGCACAGCCAGAGCAGAGCAGAGCAGAGCAGAGCAGAGCAGAGAGAGAGAGAGAGAGAGAGAGAGAGAGAGAGAGAGAGAGAGAGAGAGACAGAGAGAGACTGAGAGAGAGAGAGAGAGAGAGAGACTGAGAGAAGAGGAAGGGGGTGAGATCGCAATTATTGAAAGAAATAATTAGCAGTGGGTTTTTCTCTGTGGCCCAGTGCCATAGAAATCGGTCGGCGCTGAAAGGGGCCAACTTAATGAAAAGAGTCGAGTGGTGCGCGTACGCTTCGAGCCTTCTCTCGATTAACAGCAAGTCGGAGAATGAGTGAGTGAGAGAGAGTGAGAGAGTGAGGGAGAGAGAAGAGAGTCGAAGGGTGGACGAAGGTTTTCCCGTTTAAGGAGAGAAGAAAGCCGGTCGAGCGAGAAGGGAAGCCCGTAAAAGGCGGGTCGAGACGCGTTTCGTCGGGCAGCCGATATAATGCGTCCGCGAGAACGGAAGCTCGAACGACCACGGCCATTACTTTCGACCAGAGCCAGTCGTCCACGTCGCGATCCCCCTTTTCTTCGTTGGCCCGGTCCCCGGGCGTTCGCGAGGCTTCTTTTTGCTCGGGGTTAGAGAGAGTCCGGGGCCGCAACCGTGGCCACCGGAAGCGCGACATTTGTCTCGACGATTATGACGTGGCCCCCTTTCTCCCCGTCTCTCTCTCTCTCAACCTCTCCTTTTTCTTTCTACCTTCGGAGGCGTTCGTGTTGTTTCTTTCGGCGCGACTCGCCGGGGCGACCGATTTGTCAGAACTGCTCGCGGAAATGGAATTCCGGAAACGGTCGCCGCGCGGCGAAATCGCGATCGGGACCACGCATTAATCGACTCTCCTTCGTCGATAGCAAGACGTGGTATAATGCAGAGAATAATATCGGCGAAGAGAATAAAATCAGCGAAGGGAGGAAAGGAGTTCGGCGGCGGCGGCGACGCACTAATTTTCTCGCTTCGGTGCGTCGGAACAACGACGAACGGAGTCGTTGGAGAGGTCGTAATCTCGATAGTATCGAGTGATAAGTAGAACTTCGCGAGGCAACGGACTCCATTTTCTTTGGCCGATTGCTCGGCGATGGCGAATGGTCGCTGCCAATAATGTCGAACGGGGAAGAGGACGTCGGGAATATCGGTGGAAGTGCGGCGACATAATTTCTATGAGGCCAGGAATTTGCATAAAGATGTCTAATGATCGTGTGTACAGGGACGAAAGTGTTTTGCGGATCGTCGTCTAACGAAATTGGAAACGAGGAGAAAGCCGTTAGTTATTGCTAATCAACGTAATTGAGTATAATGTCGCGGTGAAATCGCGGTATGATTGGTCACAAAGAGCCGGTTGATGTCTCCGCAACGCTGTCGCGCCGCTTTTCAGGCTGTGTAATCTTGCTTTAAACATAATTTTCAGACTCTGCTGGAAGAAATGTATTAAGGTAGCGGAGCCGATTACTGCAAATTCTCTCTAATTTTCCTTCGGCTTGTAAGCAAAAGCGGACAATTTGGGAAGGGGAGATGCGATTCGAGCCTTGCAACTCGTTTTTATAATTGTTGAGAAATGATAATTATAAAAATGAGTCGCGAGGCTCGAATAATCGTATCTCCTCTTCCTAAATTGTCGAGTGACAATGGGAGATATTTTACTGCGGATGGCAATACAATAATTTATTTCTGCAATGCACTTGAATTCTCTAATTCGCACTCAGATTGCGCAGAGAAATGGACAATTTCGGAAGAGAAGACACGATTATCACAGTTTTTAGTTCTCGTTCTTATAATCACCGATTGCTAACAACTATAAAAACGAGACCCAAGGCTCGAATGATCGTATCTCTTCTTCCCAAATTGTCCATTTTTCTGCGCAATCTGAGTGCGAATTAGAGAGAAATAAATCACTGTATTGCCATCCACAGTAAATTATCTCCAATTTTTGTTTACAAACTGAAGGAAAATTGGAGAAAATTTACTGTACTTTCGACTGAACAATTGCCATGCCTTTAGTTCGTTTTCGAGCACAGTTAACTTTAATCAATAAAACACACATTTTTCTATACTTTTATCTGCTTCATTTTTTAATAAGAAAATTGCCCCACAGCATCCGGCGGCACTGGCCTATCTTATAGCAAAGACTATACCATTCCCTCGCATTTAGGAAAGACGATCATCGAGATAGTGGCCTCTAATTAATCTTCCGAGTCGTATCCTCGACGACATATGTTTTAGGAAACCGGCGTCGCTCCACCGGGGCTCCCGTGTTCACTACTCCCGACCACGGAAAAAGCCGGTCGTTTAGGTACATCAAGTTCACGGCCAAAAATAGTGGTATGCGTGACATGGGGCGAGAAAAGCATGGGGGCTATCTTGCATCGATCCGGTTGAGGTAGGTCGAGGCTCTCAAGGGAGCCGGTCTCGACTTATCCCGGTTCAGGGATAAATTCCAAGGTCGGCAGCCAACGTGTATCTCGTCAAAGCTTCCTCGTATCGCGGAGATCGATCGTGTACGCTCCATAAAGAAATTCATATCGGTCGTGAAAATAATTTTATTCGCTGACCCTCGCGCGTACCGTTGCCCCGTCGGACGACAGAAGATTGCCAATGAATCGTCGACGCACTTTAAACGAGGCTCGACGACGAGCTCGATTTATTTAGAGTTCACGACGGAATTGCAGGGTCGAGGCTGACCGGATCGAGCTAAATTAGCTCCGAAGAAAAGCTGGAAATTCGACTGGGCGAAGGAAAGAGAGGCGAGAGAGAGAGAGAGAGAGAGAGAGAGAGAGAGAGAGAGAGAGAGAGAGAGAGAGAGATAGTCCAGGGTTGCAGAGCTGCGGCCGAGCGAAGCGAGAAGAGGAAGCTCCGGGAGGACGAGCTCGCGAGCAGAGCCGAGCGGAACGAAGCGGAGCGAAGCGAAGGCGGCCGAACGAAAAAATCGACACAATTATTTCTGTCTGAAATGCGCTCGGTCGCGAGTCGCGAGCAACGGGCCGGTGAATTGCGCGGGTTGCGCAACAGGAAGGCGAACGTTTAAGCTAATGACCTTTAATGCAAAGCTCCATTGTGCGCGCCGCGAGTCGGGCCTCGAACGAGGGTTAGCACACAAAATGTACCCATCAGGGAACAAAAAAGAAAAAAGAAGAATAAAGGCGGGACGGAGAGAACGACACGGGGCTAGCACCGGCGACGAGAGGAGAGAGAGAAGAGAGAGAGAGATGAGAAAACGGGAGAGAAAGAGAACCAGCTCACCCTCGACTCGTTTCTCTCAGCTCGAATACGCAACTCTGCGAACGCACGTGCGTTCGAGAGCCCACGCGAGATCTCTCAATAATTGCCCTGGCGAATTAGCGATCGTGGGCGTGATTTAAATCGATAACCGGTCCCGCGAGTGTCGAACGCCGGCGACTTTGCTTTTACGAGCCTGCGTGCGGCGAAATTGAAAATCTGGTCATTGTGATGACTTGACTCGCCGACTTGTTCGTTCTTCGACACTTTGGCGCTTCTGCCACGATGCCGTCTCAACGAATTCATCAAATCGGAGCATCGTATTTTATTCGATCGAATTAAAATTGAAAAATGGTAAGTTGTGCCGCGTCGATTACTTTTTCAACGTTCTCACGTTCTGCAGATTCGCGAGACTGTGAAAGCCGATTTTTTAGTAACGTTGGTAAACTTTGACATAACCTTGACATATTTGAATAAAAATAACATTGTTTAACCCTTTACCGTAATAAAATAATTCCTGAAAAAGGGCAATTTATATTCATCGTGTGTTTACATTTACTGAAATGTTTAAATATTGATGACGAGTAATCAGAATTTTATTCAGATTAAAAAGAACGAAATGGCAAAACTCCATCACATGTTAGGCTCATCAGAGTATGGCAAGGGGTTAAATAAACGAGTTGAAAGTAAGAATCAATTTCTCGATATTTTTCCGGTAGCTTTGAAATCCTGTGCTCGCGAAAATCGCTACTTTATATATATATATATATATAATACTTTTTTAAAATACTGAATCGAGTGTTTTTTCGACACCTTGCAAGACGGAGTCTTTTTTTGAAGAACGAAATAATTTCTCGAACGGCTCCATCAAAAATTAATAAGAATAGATTAGTATAGAGATTCGTCCACATAAATTTTCATACTTAAGTCTCGATTTCACTAACCTGTGAACAAATACGATTACAGTAATGTCTCTCTAATTGACGCTCAGATTATCCACAAAAATGGACAATTTCGGAAGAGGAGATACGATTATTCGAGCCTTGTAGCTCGTTTTTGATAGTTGTTGACAATTCGTGACTATAAAAAATGAACCGCTCGAATAATCGTATCTCCTCTTACCAAATTATCCGTTTCTGTGCACAATCTGAGCGTCAATTAGGGAGACAATTACTGTACCTCGAGCTCGCGGAACATTTTCGTACGTATTTTCGCGTCGAGCAAACTTTCGGAGCGGGAGTTTCGATCGAACGTTTCGATCGTCGAGCGATCACACGTCTGGCGGCTCCGAAGCGGAAATACAAGAAAACCGCGGGCACAATCTCCGCAGCGGCGTCCCGATGGTAGAATTCAATCAAACTTGGACGGAAACCGAAAGGACGCGGAGGAACAGCCGGTCCCGACACCGATACGGCCTGCACTCTCGGGCCGGGTAACGAAATTAGGAGAACCGGCCCCCGAAAACCGGCTTGCTAGAAACTCGACCGACCGACCGACCGAACTTCCGCGTCCATCGTTTCCCTGTGCCTCTGAATTTAATCAACGCCGCCGCCGCCGGCGAACGGCGAACGCGTCCGGATTATATTACTTAGGAACTATCTTAGGAATAACACGGTTCTCGCCACGCTCGCGGTGAAATTTCCCAGGTTTCGGGGGGTTGGGACGGATAGTCGATACGCTAGTAGCCAATATTGCCTAATCCGGAGAACGGAGGGACAC
Organism: Megalopta genalis; assembly: GCF_051020955.1. Classification (NCBI taxonomy): domain Eukaryota; kingdom Metazoa; phylum Arthropoda; class Insecta; order Hymenoptera; family Halictidae; genus Megalopta; species Megalopta genalis. The sequence continues at coordinate 1,083,834 of NC_135027.1, read as the reverse complement.
ACCCGGTTTGTTAGCAATTTCGCTGAAGTTTCGACCCGTCGCGGAATTTCAAGGGCTGTTTTCTGCATCTCGGGGCTACACTTTTGCAACATTTTCCCCGGGAGCTCGACGAGCTATCTTTTCGTAACTTCGCAGACTTCTTTGCGGGTGGTTGGACCATGTCTGGGAATTTTTCCGGGGTCCTGGTGACGAAACTTTTGGAATTATTCGCCGAGGAAGGGGACCATTCCCATGGAATGAATCGCATCGGCAACGGTCTACGAATTATAATTTGTTCTTAATCCCTTGCACAATGATTTTTAATGTTACGACTATATTGATTTTTTATCCTTAATCTCTCGTTTCTTTCTTGCTTACTATCTTTCTTTTTATCTTAACGATCTCGTACTGTATCATTTTATATTATTTTCTCCATTTCCTTCACTTTATTTAACCGTATCGATCGCTTCATTCTTCTCTCATCTTTTTATTGCATCGCGCCTTTTCCTTTTCATATGCTATTTGTGCGACATATTGTTGCATCATTGTAACGCGAGCACCTTTCTTCCGTCGATCAAATAATAATTATTATTATTATTATTATGAAGAACGAAGATTCACATTGACGACGAACAATTGACAGACTTTTTACGACAACGTTCCAGAAAAATTGAAGGACGCACGACATAGGCACCCACAGATAGGCCCGTAAATTGTCATGGAAATCTATGGGGTAGTTAACGGGAGAAAAATCTGGAGATTCCGACGGTTAGGCGCCGCGGTCGTAAAAACGATCGACTCCCACAGAATCGATTTCCCTAGCCGCGGCAAAAACTCGATACGGTCAATCTCTCCCGATATCTCTCCTTAGCGGTTACCGGTTCCTCTCTCTCTCTCTCTCTCTCTCTCTCTCTCTCTCTCTCTCTCTCTCTCTCTCTGTCCTCCCCGGCGAGAGAAAACCTCGGAGAGCGAGAGAGGGCGCCGGTGACATCGATATCCACCGGGGTACACGGTGCACAATAAATTCCGGCTGGCGTTTCCTATTAGCTCCGAGTGGTCGAGCCCGATGTCGTATATCAGCGTCAGCTCATTGGGAATCAATGTCCATCGAATCGACTGAACGAGCATCGGCGCGGAGCTACGACGGGGGGGGGGGGGGAGCGAGCAAGAAGACGGACAGGAACGGGATAGGGGCAGAGGGTAGAGGAAGGAAGAAGACAGAGGCCAAAGGGAGAGTGGTACCTCGATATGCGAGAGCAGAAGCGGTTGAATCGCGGCAAAAGGTTTTCGACGTCGTCCTTTTAATTAATCTCAGCTCCCTCGGCCGCGAGTGCCATTCAGAACTCTACCGGCGAGGCCTCTCGCGAAGTCGAGGACGCTTCTTGTTCCCGCGGACAAAATATTTTTACCGCGACGTCGAACCATCGGCCTCTGCGCGGCGAAACGCGTGCGGTTGATGCTCGACCCTGTCGATGGACACCGAAGAAATAAACGGAGATATTTCAACGTGCTTAACACTTTGACGGCCGGAGTCACGTGTACGTGATTTCGCGGAAATTCGAATGATTAAAATCGATGCAGCGCGGGTTTTTGAGCAATTTATCGTAGTTATATTGTCAACGAAATTTATCTTATTTATATCGTTAATAAATAATAATCGTAATTGCACTATTAAAAAAGTATGTCGTAATTGCACTATTAAAAAAGTATATCATAATTACACTGGTAACACATTGACTGCCATTGATATCCATATATGAGTGACAGAATTATTCGAAATCTAATTTTTTATGATTAATTTTTACGCTAATCCATTATAATTACTTAATTTTGTTAAGATTTGCAACAGGTGAGAATGTTAAAAAAGTAATGGATATCGTATAAGTTTGCTTTGCAATTTTAATTTAATCCGACAAAATTCTTTGATTTTATGAAACTATCAATGCTTTTGGCGCGGCCGTCAAAGTGATAAGATCTTATTCGATAAGAAATTATACAATAAATAAGAATTAAGAATCATCTTTTTAGCTCTTCAACGCTACATTTACGGAACTCTGAAAGCAACTGTCTTCCGTTAGTTTAGAAAAATAACAGTGATACATTTATTCTGATTTTTAACAAATGTTATTGTAACATTTGCCGTAAGTAACATACAAATTGAATAAATAACTCCTAAATGAATCTTTGCGATATGAATAATCGTAAATTAAAAAATTAATTACCCGCCATTTTGACGGGTGCCGTAAATCTAATGTTAAAAATAATATTATCATCGATAAATTATTGCAATCGAAACAGTTCTAATCATTCGCAAGTGTAAAAAAAATAATGTGCCAAGTGGTTATGTCAAAGTTATTAACGACGTTTTACGGAGCTTGATAATATTTAACGAAGGGGTGGCAATTAGGGACCGCGATTTCGAACATGCGTTGGAAATAGACGTACCTATAATTCGCATGTATTTAAAAAAGTGAAATGCGTGTCTTTAATCGCGATGGAGGATCAAACATACCCAAGTCCTATCCTACACTGACAACAATACTTTGTCGAGCCCTTGCGAGCCTATTACGTACGACAAAAATTAATAATCGTCGCCGAAAGATTGAAGGGGCGAACGATCGTCGTTGGAATCACGTTCGGACCTCCGATGTTCCAGGGATCGGTCGGGGGTCACCGTCGAGTGGAAAGCCGCAAATTACGGAGCACGGTCATAAGCGGCGGAGAATAGGCCAGGTACGAAATGGAGGCAGCCGTAGAGAGGCGGGCGTTTCGCTAGGAGGGTTAAAAATCGGCGCGCGATCGTTACACGTTCCTCGCCGTCTGATTTACAGCCGGCTCACGTGGGTGTCCATCGGCGTCGCCTATCGCGTTTACGGCCGCAATTCCAGGTCGTCCCGTGCGGACAAAAGGTGCGCGAGCGGGCGAGAGGAGGCCCCGTGGCCGTTTTAAAGAGCCCAGACATCGCGATATCCGCGGCTGTTCCCGAGGAGGCAATACCCTCTCCGCACGTTCGGCCGATCTTCCCGAAGGACGCGAGCCTCGCCGGACAATAAATCGGGGGCCTCGAGGAGCGATGGAAATGGGAAAGTGGCGTGCCGCGGTGCAGTTACTCTACGCCGCGCGGGTTTCGCCGCGCTTATAGATCGTGGGTGTGGCCGCGGCCTCTGTTCCGGTGTTTGTTCGGGCTGTCGTCCGGCAAGTGCGCCGAACTCCCGGTTCCCGTTCGACCACCACCGGGAGAACACCGCCGGTATGTAATTTGGATGCCTGCCCTATCGCGTGCGCCGCTACCGCGCTCTAAATATTTAGACCCCCGTATCGGCCATGGCGGTTTGCATTCCTCCGTGAATCCGAAACCGGCCGGTAGCGAAACGTGCGAGAGAGGCCGCGCGCACCGACGTTTGTCCGAGGAGCGATCGATTTTTCCTTGGCTTCGATCGCAGCCCGGAAATTCGATAGTCGTTGCGTGCAGACCGCCCGTGAATTCAATCCACGATTTCGAAAATGATACGCTCGTCAAGCTGGTACAGCGAGGACAGACGAAGCGAGGACATCGCTGCACGGAGATTTAAGGGCTGCGTACGCGTTCGTTTATGTCTATCTAATATTTCAAGTGTTTCAAGTAATTCAAGTGTTTCAAGTAATTCAAGTGTTTCAAGTAATTCAAGTGTTTCAAGTAATTCAAGTGTTTCAAGTAATTCAAGTGTTTCAAGTAATTCAAATGCTTCAAGTAATTCAAATGCTTCAAGTAATTCAAATGCTTCAAGAATTTCGAATGCTTCAAGAATTTCGAATGCTTCAAGAATTTCGAATGCTTCAAGAATTTCGAATGCTTCAAGAATTTCGAATGCTTCAAGAATTTCGAATGCTTCAAGAATTTCGAATGCTTCAAGAATTTCGAATGCTTCAAGAATTTCGAATGCTTCAAGAATTTCGAATGCTTCAAGAATTTCGAATGCTTCAAGAATTTCGAATGCTTCAAGAATTTCAAGTGCTTCAAGAATTTCAAATGCTTCAAGAATTTCAAGTGCTTCAAATATTTCCAGTATTCAAGATTTTCAAGTATTCAAAATTTTCAAGTATTCAAGTATCCAAATATTTCAAGCATTCAAGTATTTCAAGTATTCAAGTATTCCAGATATCCATTTCAAGTATTTCAATATATCAAGCATCAATAACGATTATATTCATTACTATTCGTCAAATAAGATTTTATTCGGATACCCTTTTCCTCTATTTGAATAATTCTTTAACAATATTTCGTTCGGAAACATTTTCTCTCGATTCGAATAATTCTTCATCGAACAACATGTTATTCGAATACGAATTCAATCGAATAAGATTTCGTCCAGACAAATTCTTATTCGATTCGATACTTATTCGAAAGTTTCGAATAAAATTTCATTCGTTACATCCATGATTCAAATAAAATATTGTCCAACGTTGGTCTCCATTTCTAGTGGATATCTCACACAACGAAAAAGTTAATACTGGTCGAATATACTCGACAAAGGTCGCGGTTCCATAAATAACGACCTCGTAGTTCGATCAGAAAAGAGTCGCAAATATCGCATTAATTTTCAGCGTCCCCTGAAAATCGTCAGCGTTGTTGGTTTAACACGGGCGATAAAAATGCAACGAAATTTTCGGTTCACAGAATAATTGCATCGGACATTTCGGTGGTCTCGTCGTTGTTCCCGCGAGCACCGTGGAAGCGAAAGACGCTCGAGGAGCCATAACGCGGAACGTGCGGGAGCGACATTGATTACTGGACTCGACTATGCACCGTTCTGCCTCGTTCTACATCGTTCTGCATCGCTCTGCGGCACGATATGCAGGCTCCCCGCGGTGCTCGAGGCCCCGACTCGTATAAACAAGAGATACTACGCGGAGAGTAATAATAACCTGCGATCATACTTTAACGAAACGCGAGCAGGCGCGCTCGCGCGCGCACGTCGAGAGAGGGTGCGGAACGATTTGCTGGGACGAGAGAGCGAAACCACCCTCCGACAGGACCGGGGAGGTTTCTGCGAGGGAGCGAGAGCGAACGGAGAGAGAAGAAGAAAGCGAAAAAGCGAGAGAGAGAGAGAGAGAGAGAGAGAGAGAGCTCTTTCGGCCATGATTTCCAATTCACGCCGGCAATCCCCGGTTTTAAAAGCGACGTAAACGCGAGAGAGCCGGGGTGGCGGCTGCATATCGGTATTCAACGCGCAAAAGGCAAACCTTGCATTCTGCGATTCGTAGCGCGCAGAAAGGGCCGGCCGACCCTCGATACAGGGAAAGGGTTGAATGATAGAAGGGGTTGCTGCTATCGAGCGGGCAGATTATTCGAAACTGAAAGCGCGGCCCAGAGAAACCCGAAGGAACCGGCAACCAAACCCGATGGAACCGAAAAAAACGGACGAAGTTCCGGATGAAATGTGTGGAACACGCCGGGTGAACAAGTGGGCGTTCCGGCGTTCTCCGCGATATATAGTCCGCGGAAAACGTGACTGTCGCGACTGTACGGCGCACGATAATCCAGGGACCAAGGCAGAAACACGACCGACTCCGCTTCCAGTCTCACTCGCGAGCATACCGATTCAGTGAAGTCATATATTATTAATGTCCCCGGAGAGAATGTGTCTTCGGATCCATGGGAACCTGCCTACGGCGAAGTGGAGGCCGGGTGTAACGCTCCTAAGACGCTTCCATTTCTCTTCCATTCTCCCCCCGTTGCGTCGCGAGACACGGGCGGACGGTTTTCAAATTTTTCGCAGCGGCGGAACGCAAGTTCGCGACCTTGTCTCGCTTGACAGCCGTTGTCTCGCGACTCGCCGCTTTTTCGGAACAATAGGGGGTTGAACGCGATACTGCGGAGGCCGAAAAAAATTCGATCGACTTCCAACCCCGAAATATCCATCGAAGTCGAGGATAAAAATTGAGAGTAAATAAAATAGGAGTTTAAATCACGTTTAAATTTTCGAAGCGCAACTTCTCGAAAAGTGATCGATCGACTCTTCCCGCACCCTCGATTTTCCGTCAGCCGCCGACGGCTAAGTCTCGTCCCGTGGGTTGGGGCGCGGCGAAAAAGCGAGGGGGGCGCGATTCAAGTGGCATTCAAAGTGGTCAGAAGGGCTTATCGCAACAGCCAACAACAATCTCCGCGGAAACCGCTCGGTGGCGTGTGTTTTCCGCGGTGGTGCCGGGTGTCGCGGCGCGGAGAGGGTCGGTGGAAACGCGAAAGGGGGTTGAAAACGCGGAGCCGGCTTTTCACAGCTGGGAAATCCAGCGGGCCGATTCGTCTCGCGGGCCCGAATGAAAGGAATCCAGAGCCCGGGGTGGCTTGCGCGCGGCCTCTAAAGCCGCGGGGTTCCCTCCGCGTGTCCATTGTTGCTTCTAATAAAGCGTGCCTCTCCGCCCCCGGGGAATAAATAACGCGAACGGCGTCGTGGACTCCGGGGGCTGAAACGGGAACGAGAGGCGGAACGCTTCGCTTTTATGGGCGCTACGTTCCTCGAGAACTGCGAGGAGAGAGCGAGGCCCGTTGCGGCGATGAAAGGTTACGCGAAAGAGCCAGACGTAAAAAGAGCAGCCCCGTGGGCCGCCACCCTGCGGCCACCCTCGTCCGGCTGTATTTTACAAAATGCGGAACGCGGCGGAGTCGTGAAACGCGCGCGCGCGCGAGCGCGGGGCGATTCCAGCCTCGGACCGCCGCCGCCGCACGAGTCGCAAATTAACCCCCTTTTTTCGAGCGGCCGGTGTTTTTTTCGGCGGACCGTTTCCCCCACCGACCGGCAGGTCCTTCCCGACGAAAAGCATAATGGGGTGGCTGCTCTGTTATGGTTGCTCGTTTCGAGCCACCGCCACTTACCGAACTCCGTGGGGGGAACCGGCTATTCCGCCAGTCATCCTCATTCTTTTTTCAACGTCGCGTCGCGCGCACCGGCTCTGGGTAATGGAGGGTAATTCGAAGGTCGAGGACGCAAGAGGGCTGCCGGGGACACGGTTCTACCGGATGATCGCGGATACAATTGCGATTTTCTCGTGGGCAAATTTGTCGGTCGGCTCTCGATGCTTTGTCACGTGGCGTTTCGACAGGAGCCGTTTCTTTGCATATCTCTTTGTACATATTGCAATTTCTCTCTAATTCGCGCTCAGATTGCGCACGAAAATGGACAATTTGGGGAGAGGAGATACGATTGTTCGAGCCTTGCGTTTCGTTTATATATATTATTATATATATTATATTTATTATTATATATATTATTATATATTATTATTAAATATTATATATTTTATTATATATATAGTACAGTTATTAATATAGTTGTTGATATAGTTGTTAAAAACGGTAACTATAAAAACGAACCTCCTCTTCCCAAACTGTCAATTTTTGTGCGCAATCTGAGCGCGAATTAGGCAAGAATTACTGTATTTTATTGCTAAAAATATTTGTGCACGTTGCTCAAAGTATTATTTAAATATATTAGAACATCGTTTATCCGGATAATTGACGCGAGAAAATAGATACAGTTATCAATTTACCGTTGGTCAATCTAACGACATCGATCGAAATATTGTTGCCGGAAAGGTAAATACATACAAATTAATTGCGTTCGTTACGTAATTACACTCACTGTTGGATCTATTATTTTTCTTAATAAGCATTAATAAGCGTCAAAGTCTTTTACGAGTTAATTCCTTCATTTGTTTTGCGTTTATTTACGCTATTGAACCTCGTACCAGGTTATTAGCAATATGCACATTGCATTCTTAACCTTTTCACTGCGCATTTAACTTTTACTGGCACCAGCGCGCTGCAGCGGTACGGTGCATTTTATTCGCCATCTCGTGCAAACGCATCCACAAACGCATCTCTCGTTCTAGTCAATTTTACCTCGCTTGTGTAAATAATGTAAATATGCGTCCAGATGAATAAACGATATATCGTAAAAACACGTTTGCAGCAGTGCGAAGGTTAAACATTATTTGTTCGCGTTACTGCGAATTCATTGTTAGTTATTACACGTTTTACCATTTAATATAACATACTTATGCGCAAGGAATACGTGTTCGTATTATAACCGAGAATATGCTTGACAGATTCGGCAATAGATGCATAAATAATTACTATAAACAAGGTACGGACAATTGCGAGAAGTTTCGCTGTAAGAAAAAAGTTCCATAAAATACTCGTCCGTTGCAAAACGTAACGAAATCACAAAATCGGGACTGCAAAACCGACATAACCGACAATATGCTTGACAGCATGAAGATAAAGATTCGACGATCGATGCATAAATAATTACTATAAACAAGGTACGGACAATTGCGAGAAGTTTCGCTGTAAGAAAAAAGTTCCACAAAATGCACGTCCGTTCGTTCAAAAAATATGTATAATAAAAATATATATAATAAAAAATAACCCCCGAAGACCGTCTCTTCCTTTCAACGGAACGTGCAAAACGTTAACGAAATCACGAAATCACAAAATCGAGACTGCAAAACGATGGGCGCTGCATCGGTAAAAATTGATGCGCCGAGGGATCGACGTCATCGTCATCCCCTTATAATTCGGTCACGCGCGACCCGCGACCTTAATCTGCCTCGTTATCGTTCGAATTTACACCGGTCGTGCAACCGCGTCGTTAAATCAATTTGTAATCCATCAATTTCCCTCATTCGACACGACGACCGGGAAAACTGAAATTGCGGGCAACGCGTTTTGAATCGTGTCGGGGAGAACACGAACGACGGCGTGCAGGCAGGCACAAGCCGCGGTCATTCATCGGTACATCGTTCGCCGGCCGATGTATATTCATAAAAAGCACTTTACAAGCTGACCCCGTGGTCCGCGCGCATTAACTCGCATATCGAAATGTCTCTCGCTGCAGCTGTTCTCCCGCGTCCGTTTTATTTATTTATGTGATTACGCCGGCCGTGTAACTATATTTAAATGCAGCCTCTGTAGACGAACGTGATGGAAAATACGAGGGGTGTTGTTACAACAACGCAGACACACATACACACACACACACGAAGAACGCTGTTCAGCCTCTCGCGTTGCGATTGGCCGCGCGCGAGAACAGTTCGGACGCAATTGTTTATGCCCGAAATTGTGCCACCAAGTGCGTTAAATCCGCGCGGTTCGCCGGCGTGACCCACATAAAACGCTACGCTAGTCGGCGAAACGGATAAGTGTTACTACGGCGGAGGGGGGTGGAGGGGGAGACGCGTTCGAAATTGCACTCGCCGGTGAAATAGCGTCGGGGACGACTCTTTCTGCGGTCTCCCGCGCATGTAAGAGGCCCGTAAACCGCGGGACACCGTCGTAAATCATTGCCAAGGAACATCAAAAGAATTCTTTCCACTTTCGCGGCGGCGCGGACCATTATATTGCCTCGTATCTGGCTTGTATCCCTTCCACCCCATCGATCGACCTACCGCAACGCGTCCACTCCCCGTTCGCACGGCGACGATTAACCCTCAAAAAGTGCCTGGCGTCGCAGATCCTAATCCTCTTTCGGCCCCACGAGGCCAAGAAACTGCCGAAACTTCCGACCCTTGGGCCACGCCACCCGTACACGGTGCTATCATAAATTCGTGGAAGGTTCGACAAACGTCTTAACCCTTAAACTTATCATTTTGAAACTAGACAACTAGCCCTTTCGATACTACGGGCCACTATAGTGGCCTTCCATAAGATGCCACCGAGGTACTACGGGCCACTATAGTGGCCCTCCATAAGATGCCACCGAGATACTACAGGCCACTATAGTGGTCCTCCATAAGATGCCACCGAGGTACTACGGGCCACTATAGTGGCCTTCTATAAGATGCCACCGAGGTACTACGCGGGCCACTATAGTGGCCCTCCATAAAATGCCACCGAGGTACTACGGGCCACCACAGTGGCCCTCCATAAGATGCCACCGAGGTACTACGGGCCACTATAGTGGCCCTCCATAAGATGCCACCGAGGTACTACTGGCCACTATAGTGACCCTCTTCTATAAAATGCCACCGAGGTACTACTGGCCACTATAGTGACCCTCCATAAGATGCCACCGAGGTACTACTGGCCACTATAGTAACCCTCTTCTATAAAATGCCACCGAGGTACTACTGGCCACTATAGTGGCCCTCCATAAGATGCCACCGTGGTACTACTGGCCACTATAGTGGCCCTCCATAAGATGCCACCGTGGTACTACGGGCCACTATAATGTCCTTCCATAAGTTCGATCGTTTGTAGCGAATAAAGTCAGTGCTTACTGCAGAAAGATAATTCACCTTATTTTTCTCTCAACAACGGATAAATAGATATGCCTTATTTTTATCAATTTTGTTTAACTTTATTTGCATTAACCCTTTTGCTACGGGCGAGTTTTCTCCGTTGCGGTACCCCCGCAACGATCGGCGTCTTGTAGCGTGCAGTGATGTCGCAGCGCGCCGTTCAGCAGAAGTACCGCGGCGGAAAATCCGCCCGTAGCGAAAGGGCTAGAGCGATGAAACGACGAAAAATTCGAGCCTAACCTAAAGACTATTTTCCGGCGGGAAGAAGTATCATTTTAGATTGATTCAGCTCGCGATTGAGCTACGAATTAAGATCGAAATTTCACGAACCAATCGAGTGCAATTTCCAAACAGTTCGCGGGGATGGGAAAGTGACTGCGACACGCCTATTGATTTTCCGCCAGGATTTGGGGTAGGACGACGTCGAGAGCAGGAAAGGGCTCGCCGCTGTCCCAGCAGTAAGGCGATCCTGCGAAGTAGAGGAAGAAAAACGAGCGTCTGGCTCGCGTGAGAGATCATTTCGTGGAGATCTCGGTGGCGGGTACACACGTGACGCAGACGGTCTCCCCGGTATCTGGATCAAGGACGACGGTTAGGGGCGCGACACGCTTCTCCGGCCGCAAACAAACCCCGAAGCTGACGCCGAAACGATTTTATCGGCGTTCTTTTGTGTGTAAACCGGAGAACCGTAGAAACAAACATCGGGGAAGAAACGGCGGACCACGTTGTGAACCAGCGACACTCGTGCCAGATCGCATTTAATTCGACGTGGTTCCCGGATTTGATGGCCTCCGAAAATGCAGAATTGCGGGAAATAAAAATTCGTTCCGCCCAGATAATAATAATTCATTCGCGCAGATGATAATAATTCGTTCTGCGCAGATAATAATAATTCATTCTACGCAGATAATAGAAGTCCATTTTTTCAGATAATAAAACTTCGTTTGTGCAGATAACGAAGATTCATTTGTGCAGACAATGAAAATTCATCGGTGCCGGTGATAATAATTCATTAGCACGGATAATGAAGATTCATTTGCGCGGACAATAAATTCGAAACCGGTGGTTTCGGAATTAGGTGAAAGCGCGACACGGAGCTGGCGAATTTTCCTCGGCGGATTAAAGCAGGAGGATATCTCTCGCTATTCCACCATGACCTTGCTCTACCGCGAGCCTTCCGCTTTAAGGAAGGCTGCGCGTAGCTTCTCCGGCAGACCCGCTCTAGTCGGGTTACTATGTATATAGAACTTTCGCTCTCTAGAGCGCGCCGGTCCGCAGAAAGAGGCTTCTGGGACAGTGTCTCGAACAGAAACGCATCAATTGGTTCGGCACTCACCTTGATGTGATAAGAGTTCAGCTTGGTGCGGGGCAGGCTGTTGAACGCGCTGAAGTCCAGGCGGCGTGAGAAGATGCCGTTCGCGCCGCAGCTTTGCCTGTTAACACACGAACAGAGTTCCATTTCAGGCACGAGCAATCTCATGGATCAGATTGACGAACGATATAGGATCGGCTGTATTTCCAGTTCTTGGATATTCGTTTTATTGTTCAGTAAAATGAAAATGCCACCGATGCGAAACGTCTTTTTAATCTTAGGACGCTTAGCATTGAACGTGCCAAGCATTAAAAGCGACTGGTTTATCTGGTTTTGTAAAAGTTGCGAGATTGCGTTTATATTTAGACATCGTGCAATTTTTATTAGAATATACGCTTGCTATGCTATCGAGAAAATCGATAATTATCCGTGAAAGCAACTTTGTCATTTCAATCGTCCTACAACAGGGAATTGGAAACCGGTCGTTTGACCGTTTATAGTACATTTAGTGTTAATTACTATAGTAATTATATATTATAATATATAATATATAATATATAATATATAATATATAATATATAATGTATAATGTATAATGTATAATGTATAATGTATAATGTATAATATATAATGTATAATGTATAATGTATAATGTATAATGTATAATATATAATATATAATATATAATATATAATATATAATATATAATATATAATATATAATATATAATATATAATATTATATCATATATTATACGTAATACGTTACGTAAAATAATTATCACAATAAATACGTTTAGTGTTAACGTCTGCTTAAAACAGCGTCATTTTGTGTCCATTCGGAGACATATTTATTTATACTAATGCAACTAATGCAACAATGAAGTACAATAAATTTATAGAAGAACATTGTTAGCAAACAGAACATTGTCATTACAAAAACACGTGTTTAAAATTCTATGGGCATTTGCTGATCCTCCCTTAAGCATAGCCAGTGCAAAAGTATCCTTTAGGTGTAGAAATTCTCAGGCGAGATGTTATACGAAAGCTTAAGCGAAGACCGGATTTTTCTGGTCTCCTCATTTTCCTCGTTAGCGATCAAAGAGAGGTGCCTGTTATTCTCTCGGAACGCAAACAGCAAGTCTTGCTATGAGGTGGAAAAGAGAGCTCGAGACACGTCGTATCAGGGAATTACAGGCCGAAACGGTCCCTATTCAGCGCCAACGTCGCCGTTCCCGCTCGAAACGATCCCTTTAAAATCTTCCGGGGAAAAAAATCGGGGTTCCTCGTGATACATAATAATTCCGTCCTCGAACCCCTCGGTTGATAACCCTACGAGTGTCGCGCGACCCTCGTGCCGCGTTTCAGGACTCGCGCGTTTATCCTTGCGAGCCGATGAGAGAAGAGAAGAGAGAATAAGAGAGAGAGAGAGAGAGAGAGAAGAAGAAAAGAGAGAGTAAAAGAGGGAAAGAGGAAGAAAGAGAGAGAAAGAGAGGGGGGCACGGGAGCCTCGCCAAAGCCCGATGTACTCGTGTATCTCCCCTGAAAAAGACCTAACAGAGTCGAGCGACGTAAACCACCCCCGGAGAATCCATCCTCGAACGCGTTATCCTTGATCCCGATGCAAACGATTCGACGAGCGAGTAGTCGAGTATCGGATCCGCCTGTATGCCACGGGAATCTCGAAATTACTCGGACCGATAGTTTCGGCGAGATCCGTACACGAGACACAGCATACGGCGACGCACACGTGTGCACGCGAAACTTTTACACGCGAGCGATCTCGATGTCTGATTCCATCGAGTCTGCGGCAGACGTGGAACTCGATAACGGATACTGACGCCGCGACAGGGTCGGGAATCGATTCCTAGTCAACGCCACGCCGCGACGCGTCGCGACGGCCGACGAAGTTTCGACGCTTCGAATCGATGGGGAGGAAACTTCGAGATCGGTCCATTTACGTGATACGGACCGGAGAGGAACGGTTTGATAATTTCGGCGGTGAACCGACACGGTGTACGCCCCCGCGAACTTTCCTTGATCAAATTCACTCGCCCGATTTATAGGGAGAGAAGTGGCTCTCACGATCCTAGAGAGCGCCGAGAATTGTTTTAACCCTTTCCGGACGAGGGTTTTTAAGAGTTGTAAAGAGTATGTTTCACGGAGAATTGGGTTATTTGAGAACAGCTTGGGTGAAGGGAGAAATTAATAATGTATCCTGATTTTGTATTAGGCGTGTAATTGAATTATACTCGTTCGTAGTTATTAGAGTAAAACATACGATCCTGATTTCGTCACTATTGAATGTATTGAATTTATTGAATCGAATTTATTGAATCGAATTTATTGAATCGAATTTATTGAATCGAATTTATTGAATCGAATTTATTGAATGGAATTTATTGAATGGAATTTATTGAATCGAATTTATTGAATGGAATTTATTGAATCGAATTTATTGAATCGAATTTATTGAATCGAATTTATTGAATCGAGTTTAATGAACTGAATTTATTGAATTGAGTTTATTGAATTGAGTTTAATGAACTGAATTTATTGAACTGAATTTATTGCATTGTATTTATTGAATTGTATTTATTGAATTGTATTTATTGAACTGAATTTATTGAACTGAATCTAATGAACTGAATTTATTGAATTGAATTTATTGAACTGAATCTAATGAACTGAATTTAATGAACTGAATTTAATGAACTGAATTTATTGAATTGAATTCATTGAACTGAATGTATTAAATTGAATTTATTACATTCATTCAAATACCGGACTACACCCTACACACGGAAAAACATACAAGCACAAAATAATAAATATAATAAAACATAATAAATACAATATACAAATATAAGAAATTTAACAAAATCTAGAATATAAGGAAAAAAGAAGTCGGTGGACTCTGGAACGATTAATGTGCAGCAGCGAACAGGTTGATGTCATCGAAAAATAACGAAGAACTATCATGTTTCTCTACGACAAAATTAAAACGTACAAAAACAACTTCTACGTAGAATAAATTCTACATCCAATTCGCGCAAACAATTCATAGATTTGCAATCAAATCGATTACAAAAATTTCTCGTGAAACGATTGCGCAAGATCCTGCTACAGAATGTTTCTGTAGCACCGAGTAAGATGATTCAATGGCGGAATGAAGTTATCATGAAAATGTTGGTACTGCGGATTGGGTGGAGGTCGATCCTCGGCTCGAGTGCACGCAACAGATCGCATTGCATAATCCAACCGCGGTTCGAGATCGTTTTCCTCGGTGACCGAGTATGACGAACACACAGCCGGCTGCGACGCTGCGCAATATTTTCGTGACCCCCGGCTGACATTGCCAAAAGTTAGCTATACGGGGGGCCGGGGGCGATATAGAGGACGGGTCTCGCACGAGTGGAGGCCAAGGCTAAGGTCGACCCCTCCACCTTACAATGCCCATTCGTTCGACTGCCTCCTGACACCGGCATTCTGTGCGGCTGGCTGCTTTCGATTCCGCTTGTTGTCTTCCTGACACTGACGCAACTTCCTTCCTTCCACCAACTGCTTGCTGTTCGACCTCTCCTGTCGTCGCAGGCTACCGTCGTGACCGAACACGTGTTCATCGAACTTTTCAACCTCGAACTGTTAAAACGATTCGCGGACCGTTCGAGTCCATTGCGTTGTTATCGACACGTGAACGAGGTAAACGAGGAATCGGAATTGTTCCTGGATTCGCGCGTCAATAATGCGGACACGTCGATATTAAATTCGGGAAACTTCTTCGCTTTTTTGCCCTTAAAATGGGCCAACCGCTTTCGCGGGTTGGACTGCAATTACGGTCCATCGATGTCCTCGTTGAACATACACTCTCTGGAGTCGAAAAGAATCGTTTCAACTTGTCAAACAACAGCGATGAAATAGATATATTTGCAGTCAATTTATTATTTAATATTTGCAAGCTACAGTGATGTCTCTCTAATTGACGCTCAGATTGCGCACAAGAATGGACAATTTGGGAAGAGAAGATACGATTATTCGACTTGTATCTTGTCTTTATTGTAGTTGTTGACAATTCGTAACTATAAAAACGAACTGCAAGGCTCGAATAATCAATCTTCCCAAATTATCCATTTCTATGGACAATCTGAGCGTCAGTTAGGGAGACATTACTGTAATTTGCTGACTCTGTCAATTTAAATGTATGTCAAGGTTATTTGTCATTACTATTATTATTATTAATATTAATATTAATTATTATTATTAATTATATTATTATTATTACTATTGTTATTATTATTAATTATATTATTATTACTCTTGTATTATTTGTTATTTATTATATTATTATAGAAGCGAGTGTCCAACCGTACACATAAATAAATTAAACTTAAATTAAAAGCGTTCTGTTTTTTTTTACAATTTTTCTTACAATTATATCATCTCCACGGATGAATAATGTAATTAGCAGCGGTCTCGCGGACCGGAAATAGTAGTTAAGGATAAAATTATTCTCTCGCTCGTGACGCCACTCGAGTTTTCTAATTGTCGTAGCCGCAGAAAAGTCAGTCGTCGTTTTGCTCTCTGACACCGACGCAAGGTTAACAGGTGAGACACGGTCTGGCCGCAAACCAGCAGAGTCATAATCTACTTACAGAAGCTTCAGCATCCTGCTCCGAATGATATTCGTTATGAATATTATTCACGGATTACTACCGTGCCGCCACGGCGTGTCCCGAAGGCGAGACAACTAGAAAATTTCTACCAACGCTAAATTGAGAATCCACCTGGCCTTTCTACATTTTAGACTGTGCTTTAAGGCGCTCGGCATTTAAATGTCTGTTCCGAACCTTTCGGAACGCTCTTTTGCTTTACTCGGAACTGATATATTGGAATTTCTGTTGCGTTCTACGGGCAAAAAACGCTGGGTGAAACAATCGGGCGAATAGATCATTTTCTACAAAAATGTATCAGGTGTCAGATAAACAAATGATTTCAACGATAGTTGATACAGTTTATTTCTCACGTTTTATAATAGTTCTATTTTATTTATAAATCAATGTTTCTAAAATTTCTCTAAACATTGAGATATTGAAATATCTATATTTATATCGACTTTTTTATTATATTTATTTATATTATTATTTATATTATTATATTTATTTTATTCTTTTTCGATATACATTAATACGAAATTTATAGAAAAAGTGAAGTTTTATTATTTTCAAAAAGCAAATTACTATTGGATAAATATATAACTTTAAACGCTTTTACTTTAAACTCCATTATTTAGATGTATCTCGGCATTGAATTAGAGCAACGATGCGACTTTAAAAAAGATCGCCCTTTCAACAGATCCCAGATCAGATAACCTTGATCCCAGACAATTCGGCCACCGTGTATAAACGTCGCGCGGGACCAGGATCACCGAAACGGCATAAACGGCGCCGATTGACCAGCAATTCGAAGCCATTAGCTCAACGAGGTAACTCGCGCGATCGTAGGCGAGCGCGCGAGCAGCGAGTCAGAGAGGCGAATCCTCCGACGAGTCCGAAAAAGGCCGACGATCGATTTGCATATCCGTGCAACGGAGCCGCATAATCGGGCTCGAAAAGCCCGATATTTACGTTCGATTGCAAAAGGCGGCGGCTGCGGCGGCGGGGGAGGCTCGGGTGGAAGAGGGGTCGCCGGTACATATACGGACGCGACGCGGTCTCCGTCATTAATTTACAACGATGCGAACCCACCGGCGGCCCGCTGCCGGGCAGAATCAGCCAGCCAGGCAGACGGACGGACGAGCCCTCTGCTCGACCGTAGTTATTTTCAATCACCGGCATTTACACGTCGCCTCTCGGTCGCGTTCCGACTCGGCTCCCCGATGACTAATATCGGTTGCGCAAGCTGCAACGTAAACGGGAATCAATAGAGTCATTATTTCGCCGGCCGACGCGAAAATCTGAACGGCCGGACGCGTCTGGTCGCGTGTCCGTTTCCCACGAATCCCGGGACCCTGCAATTAGCGGTCAGGCAACGATCCTGCGCCGCGAACGAACCTTGCCGTTTCCACGGCTGATCCGAGCTCTCTTCGCGCGCCCGCCGATACGACGACGTTCTTCCGCCATTCGCGGCTGCCTTTTATTCGGCTCGTTGAAACGCGACGATTACACGTCGTCGGTACATACGCGATGACTCACGCTCGAAATCGGCCGCAGCGATCGCTAATTTTCTTTAACCCTAGAAAGATAACCATATGACAACGTACGTAAAAGATAACCATACGCTTCAGAGGCGCATGCTTTTCTAAGGCGTCAATTTTATACTAACAATGGATATTTATTTAAGTTAATCTAGTCATTTTAAAGGTTTGGCATTATTGCAAAAATAAAATGCATTTATATTATATTTTTTTATATTTTAAGTAATTTTAAACTTAAATCACTAGACCTCTATGAAAAATTAACAAAAATCAACAGTCTTCGCAGGCGCCTCTGCGACGTAGGTTATCTTTCTCGGGTTAATAAGGCAATCGACAATTTTCGACAAAGACAACCGCTTCGTTCCGGACGTCCTATACACAGGGTGTTTCATAATTCATAGCGCAAATCGGGTCGGGTGGATTCTACGGTCGAAGACAAAAACTACCAAAATTGCGGGGGGCTTCGTTTTCGAGGAAATTCGATTTAATATTAAGAAATTGTTAAATGTTAACAAATTGACAGAAAATTCAGTGCAAGATTTAGCGAAAATGAAATGTCAGTATTTTCAAAAAGCAAATTACAGTAATGTCTCCCTTACTGACGCTCAGATTGTCCGCTAAAACGGACAATTTGGGAAGATTATTTGAGAGCCTTGCAGTTCGTTTTTGTAATTGTGGACAATTTATAACTAACAACTTATAATATAATATAAACCGCAAGGCTCGAATAATCGTGTCTCCCCTTCCCGAATTGACATTTTTGTGGTCAATGTGGGCGTCAATTAGAGAGACATTACTGTCTTATTGGACGAATAACGCTTTGAATGCCTTTTTCTTCGAACTTCGTCGTTTAGGCGTGTCTCGGTATTGAATTACAACGGCGATATCTGCCACGCATTCGTCATAGGTGTTTTCAGTAGGTTCGGTTGTTACGCAAAGGCAGCCGGCTCTGCGGAAGCCAATCGCGATGATTCAGAGATCGGCTTTTTAACCAGTTCTCTCGCGATGCAATTTCGAAATGGGCTCGAAAAGTGTCGATAAACGGGCGCTTGTCGCTCGGACAGGACACGGGGCCGGGTGTATCGCTGGCCAAGCGTGTTGGCCGGAGGACAGCGAACGTGTCCGGTGTTTAATCCCCTAACCAGGCGCAGGATAATTCATGTAAAAGAAGGCCGGCGCAGCGCAGCGCCGAAAAAAACTGCTCGCGAGCCATTAAGATGCGCGCGGTTGATGCACGACGTACGCGTCGACGACGACGACGGGAAAAACAACGAGAACTATGTTTCGCGTTTCAATTTATATTCCGCAGGAACCGGTTTACCGGCTGGTTCTCAGTCCCGCTCGTGCATATCAGCGTGGAAACGCGGTTCGACGTTCGGTGGGATCGACGCTTCTGTCGCCGCGCCGAGAAAATGATTATCTGCTCGGAAGTTTGGTCACAGCAGCGCGGCTCGTCGGCGGCGTTCTTATCGGCGCGATTCGAGAGCGGAGACCTCGTTAACCCATTCGCGCCGAGCGCCGCATATATGCGGCATCCACTCGACGACCTGTGGGTACGGACGCCGCATACAGAGTGTCCCAAAAATGTCTCGCAATCCGTAAGTGGCGGATTCCTCAGGTCATTCGAAGCAACTTTTTCCTTTACAAAAGTTTTCTCCGAGGCACCGTTAACGAGTTATTAACGAAAAACAGTGACCAATGAGAGGCGAGCTCGGCTCGCACGAGACGACCGAGCCAATGAGCGGAACTGGACTTTCGTGCGCTGGTTGGCTGGGCCGCCTCGCGTCAACCGGGATTTTTGTCATCTGTCCGGAAATCAATCCTACAAAAATCCCGAAAATGAATTCCACTAGTCTCAGTAACTGGTCCAAAATTTTGCTATCGACCGAGGTGGACCAGTTACTGAGACTAGTGGGATTGATTTCCGGACAGATGACAAAAATCCTGAAAATTAATTCTACTAGTCTCAGTAACTGGTCCAAAATTTTGCTATCGACCGAGGTGGACCAGTTACTGAGACTAGTGGGATTGATTTCCGGACAGATGACAAAAATCCTGAAAATTAATTCTACTAGTCTCAGTAACTGGTCCAAAATTTTGCTATCGACCGAGGTGGACCAGTTACTGAGACTAGTGGGATTGATTTCCGGACAGATGACAAAAATCCTGAAAATTAATTCTACTAGTCTCAGTAACTGGTCCAAAATTTTGCTATCGACCGAGGTGGACCAGTTACTGAGATTAGTGGGATTGATTTTCGGACAGATGACAAAAATCCCGGAAATGAATTTTACTAGTCACTGTTTTTCGTTAATAACTCGTTAACCGGAGAAAATTTTTGTAAAGGAAGAAGTTGCTTCAAATGATCTGAGGAACCCTGTATAAATACCTATGTTACCTATAATCTTGTAATTCGGCACAGTTATTATTTAAGACTTGGAACAACATATATACAGAAACCATGCGCACTGTGCATATTTCTGGAGCTAGTTTCCGTTCAGTGACGGTACTTCGGCGGATAGAGCTGCCGTAGCGAAAGGGTTAACACGAACGGGAGCCGAGAGAAGAAGCGTTGTCGCGGGACGCGGGCGGTCGTCCGACTGCATAACGACACGCGCGAATTGTTCGAACGCATCGGTGAACATTACCAGACCCGGCATAAAACAGATAAATCGGCCTTTCAGCGGAAAGGAAACCACCGGCCCTGGCACCGAGCGATGCCTATTTATAGTAAATTTCAATCGTATCGATGCGCGGGATCGATCGCACCCATTTGAAATTATAATCAGCCAATTAGCAAACTTGATCGTCGCGAAAATACGGGAACGGTGAAGCGATGCGCACGCGCGCGCAACGTTTCCACGATGATGCGCTCCTGCAGCGACTCGAAAATTATACCTCGTCGACCATATTCATCGGTCGAGACACCCTGCCCAATCGGCCGAGTACAAAAATTGGACTTTTAATTAGATTCTTTTATGCTCGCGGCGTCTCTTGTATTCTTTGAACCGACTGGAAGTCGTTTGGCAAACGAGCGGCTCGATCTTCTTGGAACCTCGCTTATATACTCGTAAATCGGACATTCCTTTGTCACGCGGGGAAAAATCAAGTCGATATCTCAAACAGTTTCGCTTTTACTCGACGGTAAATTTGGGGATCCCGGTGAATTATGTGCTTGTTGTTCCGTGGCTGTCGTTTTGGTAAAATTTATCTTTCCTCTGTTTGATCTCAACGCTCTTTATCGACGGGGACAATTATTGAACAGTTCTTTTCGAAGATCAAACGTTGAACAGTTCTTGAAAAAATTGTTCAAAAATTACAATAATCTCGTCGAATTATTCCGATTAATGTAACGTAACAAGTTCTTTCGAAATTGTGATTTAGAAGGAAATTATTATGCTTCGCTTCGACACAGTTCAATCATTGAAATGTCTACCAATAGGCTTCCGATAAATGGTGTTAACATGAATAAAGATTAGAATCATAAGTTGGAAATACCCAGAGCGATTTTTCCATATGATTTATCTCTGCAATAATCGATTAAAATGATTTTCGTCTTCGCGAAGTGAAAACAGTCAGTCATGGACGAACGAGCTATTCAATATTTCTATTTGATTCATCGTATCGAGTGAACTTTAGAAGCCGACTAGTCCGGAAGAGAAACCTTCCGTTTATCGTGTCTCTTGGATCGCTAGTGACAAGATATGTACCTTCGTATTACATACATGTATGCAACAAATCTAACAACTCTAAGTAGAACTGAAACGACTTTCTGTGAATAAAACGCGATAACTTTGACAGGGTACAACATAATCCTATAAAAAAAATTCTTTATTTTCTTTATTTTTCTTTTTCTAGATTAACATTAATTTGTAGATAATCATTCCCGATTAACCCGATCACCGTTTATATTCGCCGAACAAGAATACATCCGGCCCTCAATTTTTTGTCGAAATTTAAAGGCTCGTTGAATATTTCGATTAATGTAATGGATCTTTTTAGTTAATATGGTGGAACTTTTCATTCATTTGGCTAATTCACGATTGGCTAATTTAATTTAGCGTGCAAACAGTGTTTTAATGTACCGTATAAATAGTGTTTTAATTTACCGCCTAAATATTGTTGTAATTTACCGTGTAAATAGTGTTGTAATTTACCGTGTAAATAGTGTTTTAATTTACCGTGTAAATAATGCTGTAATTTACCGTGTAAACAGTGTCGTAATTCACCGTGTAAATAGTGCTGTAATTCACCGTGTAAAATAGTGTTGTAATTCACCGTGCAAAAAGGAGACTCGCGTAAAAAAGTGCCGCGTAAATCGAGAGACAGGTGTAACTGGTTCCTCTCGTCCGCGCGGCGCGACGAAGAGACGTATTTCGGCCCGTTCGATCCTCCGATAGATTTTCCAATGGTCTCGTAACGCGAGCCGTGTTACGCGCGTATATTCGCCGGTGAATCGGTTTTCGCAATCGGACACCTCCCGGCGTATCGGAGCCCGGCCGCCCCGCTGCTCGGTTCTCGATTTCTAGGAAGTCTTTCGCAATCACCGATTCGTTTCCCGACGACATGAATGACGGAGCACACGCCGCCGGTTCCTGTTCACCACCGGGAAACCCGCCTCCTATTGCGTGACACTGCGTGCGCCGAGCCGCGCCGATCCGCGCCGCACCGCGCCGCACCGCGCCGTGCCGCAGTGAGTCCATGCCTTATCCGAGCATCTATCGAACCGTCGGCCTGTAATTTAGCCGAGCGCGGACTCAACAGCCGGTTAATCGCGGCGACGGGAGTTCTGGGAAACGCGATCCTCGTTCCCGGTAATTCTACCGGTGACTCGACTCGCGTCTGCAAATAGCGGATGTCCCGAGAGCATAGAGAAGATGCATCTCTCTCTATCTCTATCTCTCTCTCTCGCACTCTCCTGTCTCGCGCTCTCCTCTCTCGCTCTCTCTCTCTCGCGCGCTCTCTCTCGCTCTCTCTCTCGCGCGCTCTCCTCTCTCGCTCTCTCTCTCTCGCGCTGTCTCTCTCTCGCGCTCTCCTGTCTCGCGCTCTCCTCTCTCGCTCTCTCTCTCTCGCGCGCTCTCCTCTCTCGCTCTCTCTCTCTCGCGCGCTCTCCTCTCTCGCTCTCTCTCTCTCGCGCTGTCTCTCTCTCGCGCTCTCCTCTCTCGCGCTCTCCTCTCTCGCGCGCTCTCCTCTCTCGCTCTCTCTCTCGCGCTCTCCTCTCTCGCGCTCTCCTCTCTCGCGCTCTCCTCTCTCGCGCTCTCTCTCTCGCGCGCTCTCTCTCTCGCGCTCTCTCTCTCGCGCTCTCTCTCTCTCTCTCTCTCATCTGCCGCACTCTCTCGGTCACGTTGCAGCGTCGAACCGTTTCGTACCGGCGGACACGAGTTCCGTGAACTGTCTTTCATTTCGCTGGCGATCTCGGATTCGGCGTCGCGGTCACGCTGCAGCTTAACGCGCAAATTCCTATTTTTTAAGCGGAATTTGCAAAGACCTATCGTCTATTAGGCGACGAGAAAAATGTGTTCCCGATTGACGGAACAAGTATGTTTCATTCGCGGCGTTTAAATATGCGCAGTCACGTGCCTGTTCATGACGCGTCTATTCTATTTCTAATGCTAGACTCTGGTTTCTTTTAAATGCAAGGATTTTGTTCCTTAATGTATAGAATTTATAACGGACGCTGTTTTTTTTATTGGAATTATAGAGACTCTTCTCGGGAAGAATGATCGAATACAGTTACCTGTTCGCACATGTTACGACACATGTTAGTTAAATTAACACTTAGTTGTTGTTCAAATTAACACTTAGCCAACCGAATAGGGAGATCTTCTCCTTTTTAATTAAATCGCTTGATGACCGAATGGGGAAATTTCTCAATTTAGTTTCTAAAAATTAATTTTTGCGCTAATCAACGTTATAATTTCTTTATTTTATTAATGTTTGCATGAGATACGATTGTTGAAATAATTGATGCCATATAAGTTCGCTTTGCAATTTTAATTTAATTGAATAAAATACTGTAACCCTTTGCACTCGAAGCCATTTTAACTGTGAAGGTAAAATAATTTCTCTGACTTACAGTATTTCCATTTTAGATTACCATTTTAGAATAGTGCATTTTATGCATATGAAATTGAGTCTTGTGATACTATATGACACTATAAAAAATTATCTTGGAACGTGGTACAACAAATTAATTGGTGCCTCAGATTCGCCACTCGAGCGCAAAGGGTTAATTTTATGAAATTTTCAAGATTTATCGAGCGATCGTGAAAGTGTTAATACAGTCTTCTTACATAAAATTAATTATTTAAAATTAAAATTTAGTCGGTCATAAGGTACGCTATTTCTAGCGTTAAAAATGAAAAGGATTGCTAAACGGCAGCGAATCGCCGCCGTTTCAGAAAGTCCGGCGCGGTTCGGTACGGGAGGAGATGGAGGTGACGGATGAGATGTCAGAAAAAAAGATTTTGCGCAAGCCGCAAGTGTCCCAAGGACACGCGTACGCGTCTCGCAAAGTGATTTGCGGACCCGGTGCGCCGCTGCAAGGACGCGGGGCACTACACGCATCCGGGCTGCAGCTTGTTAAGCTCTTCAAGGCCAGGCGGGCCCATCCTTGGAATTTTAATCAGTCCATTTGCCTATCTCTCTCTCTCTCTCTCCCCCCTTGACCGACCTTCGCGCGTCCTGTATTCGGTAATGGCCGTCCAAAACTCGACCCGATTTACTGACTCTGTTCGTTTTATCTTGGCACCGGTATCGACGGTTCTATCAGGATCCTAGGTAGACAGCGGAGCCCCGAGGGAATTGTCTGCGACCTCAGCGATGTCTATCCTCTTATTTCGACGTCGGTTTATCCTGCCCCCCCCCCATCTCCCCCGCTCGACGTAATTGAAAATCCTCCATTCGAAGCAACTTGACAAAAGAATAATAAGACGGACAACTGTTGTGGGTGACAATGACTGTCTCTATGCACTGGGTGGTCACAAAAGACCGATGGTTTTGAAAAAGTTATATGTTAATTTTTACCTGTTAATTTTTAATTCTTTTTTTACTTCATTTTTTGTAGCTTATAGCGCGTCCTTTGGAGATTAAAATGATCAAGTATGATGTCTAATGGCGAGTAAAACTCGAGTTTTTCTCGGTGAACGATCAATTATTAAAATCAAGAGAACCTTGCTAATTCGAAAGCTTGCTAAGGTTGCTGACCTTTCCAAAGGCCATGGAAAACGCTTTGAAAAGAGACCGCATTTTCGAGCAGGAAAATTGCGGTCAATCGATGCTGGATTTCACAGATAATCCGGAAAATATCCATCGATTACACCTCCGAATAAAATGATAAGAAATTGCGGAAAAAAGAACATGAAAAATTTGCGAAGGTTATTTTTGTTCGTCGCCGATGAATCATTCGGTGGCCACCCTGTATACGAGCATAAAGTGTTTCAGAGACCGTGGCACGACATTGACGACAGCTATTGGAATGCTCGGAACTGTGTGTCGGAGGCGGTTCGACACCGATTTCGCGAATCAAATCGTGGGAGAACACGCGATCACCCACGTTGGGTGCACACAGCACGCGCGAACGACACCTCGCAGAGACACCTGCGTACACAGATCCGGAGCCGTGTATTTATAGTCGATAAACCGCTTGTTTACGTAGCCACGCGTTTCTTAGGCGCCGTTGCAACCATGAACGTGCGCGACCGACAGAGAAAGGAGCACCGCAAGATGCCCGAGAGAAACAAGAAGAAAATAGCGGCTGACGGTCGTGGACGGAGGGGGGCTGGAGGGGGAGGGTTTCACTTGTCGCCGACGCAATTAACGATGTTTTTCGCTGCGAGCATTTTTGCGCAGTTAGGCGATAAAAGCCTGCTCCTCGAGCTGATGCCCTTCCGTTCGGTCCTCAACAACAGTTCCCCGGCCAATGGCAATGTTTCAGCTGTGCCGGGTGCCACGGCGAAAGTGTTAACAGATGTCTAGGTCATTCCGTTAAAGTAAAAGCGACGCGAACCTGTTCCATTCGATTCGTCTCGCGATCCTCGAGAGTCTCGAGTCTTTAAAGTAATTAAATCGTCGACTCGCTCGCTCGCTCGCTCTGTAAAATTTCGCACGACAGAGTTTACACGAGAAATCGTACGAGCATTGTTCGGAGTATAAAGTGCCGGCTCGTAACGAGCTCTAACCAGTTAGCTGTTTTTCTCGGGTAGACTCGAAGCAACTTTTACGTTTTTACTGATATTT
This sequence comes from Megalopta genalis, assembly GCF_051020955.1. Taxonomy (NCBI): domain Eukaryota; kingdom Metazoa; phylum Arthropoda; class Insecta; order Hymenoptera; family Halictidae; genus Megalopta; species Megalopta genalis. The sequence goes on along the minus strand of NC_135027.1, from coordinate 1,057,835 downwards.
TCACGAAGGACTTGGCAAAACGTCAAGTCTCCAGTAGTACGTTTCTGTATCGGATATAATACAAAACTTAATGAAGAGTTGGTATCACATTTCTGTTTAGAGAAAGATTTTCTGTATTTATTCTATTTTCTGTATTAGAGAGAGAGAGAGAGAGAGAGAGAGAGAGAAATAATAGAAAATAGAAAGAAATGAAGAAGATATTTTGTCAAGTTCTTGTTCAGATATTAATAACAACGTAAAAGTCAGTTTCAGTACTATGCACATCACGGTACAGTAATTTCTCCCTAATTCGCGCTGAAATTGTCCGCTTTTATGCGCAATCTGAGCGCGAATTATGGAGAAATTGCTATATTTTACACAAATTTCAAGATACTTGAACACTTGGCGGCCAAGTCGAAAAAAGAACAAGCGAATAAAAATATACAAACAATGATAACGAAAAAACTGTGTCCACCTAATGTCTGCGTTAGGTGTGCTCGTCATCGCTTTCTTCTCGCGACACATTTCGGGTGCCCCACCTTTCAAAGAGACCGCCGCTCGCGACGATTAAACTGGTGAACGACACGAGGAGATTAAGAAATCTCGGGCGAAAAGGCAACGCCACGCGTGCCTCCCGGGGCGTGGCGTGCATTCGCGTGACGCAACGACGATGCACAAAAGAGAAATCACGATTGGCAGTCCGCGAGAGGCAGCCCGAGATAATGGCCGGCTTGCATTAAGAACGAGCTGTGCGCCGCGCAGATAACGCGACGATTATCGCCCGGAGCCGGATTATTCCCGAGCCAGATGATACTTTCGCGGTGGCAATTCTTGTTTTCAACTGCCGTCGCGGTCGGCTCGCGGAGCTTTTCCTGGTGCCGCGTGTTCCCGTTCCTGCACCTTGAACTTGCCGAGGCGACCGGAGATAGCGAGCCGGTCGCTGCACCACCGGCTCTCTCTCTCTCTCTCTCTGTTTTCTTCGGCTTATCTCTAACGGCGGAACTTTCGCGAGTGCAACCCTTTCGTTGACGGAATCGCGGTGTCGGCGTGGAGACGGCGTTATTGCTACCCTTGGATCGTCGATCTCCATGGAAATGTAGAAACTTTTGTGGACACTCGAGGGATCGATATTGGTGGAAAATGTTGCAGTTCAGTTATAGGAACGACGACTTTTTATGATTCAATATTTTCGAAATGTTCGTACTTTTCTTTCTTTTAATCTTTATATTTTTTCTATCCGAGTATAGTAAATTTTTCCCAATTATCCTTTAGGTTGTAAACAAAAATGGACCACTTGGGAAGAGGAGATATGATTGTTCAAGCCTCGCAGCTTATTTTTCAAGTTGCCAATTGTCAATAATTATAAAAACGAGATACAAGGCTCGAACAATCGTATCTCCTCTTTCCAAATTGTTCATTTTTTATTACAAGCTGAAGGAAAATTGGAGTTAATTCCAAATTTACTTTATTTAGAATTTATTTAATTTTGTAGGTTAGTTAATTTAGAATTTATTATCATTTGTATTATCATTCGCGATTTTTTATGCACGTTATCGTACAAAAGTATCGATAATATTTAATCAACTGTATCAAATTAACACTGCAACTACCAAATCGGTCAGAATCCAGGGTTTCTGATTTTTTCTTTTACGCTCCCTGATATTTTGAGAATATTTCTAGGTGAAATGTTCAGATAATATTCATTATTCGAGCATATATTATAATAGCAACCAGAAGAACTTTAAATAAATCCAATCTTGTCATTATTTAAAAAAACAATATTACAGAGCCACAGAGCTGAGATTGCGTCTACGAATGTTTTATTACAAACAATTCCGTATCTTTAAAATGCCAGGAACTATTGTGCATAAACCGTGAATAAAAATACGCTCTTTATCTCTTCTATATACAAATGGTCCAAAAAAACCAAACAGTCTCACGAATCGTCGTACCGCGAAACATTCTTCCCTTCGGTGCTAAAAATCAAGAAGTCCCTGAAAATCGAAGTCCCTGAAAATCGAAGTCCCTGAAAATCGAAGTCCCTGAAAATCGAAGTCCCTGAAAATCGAAGTCCCTGAAAATCGAAGTCCCTGAAAATCGAAGTCCCTGAAAATCGAAGTCCCTGAAAATCGAAGTCCCTAAAAATCGAAATCCCTAAAAATCGAAGTCCCAACAACAATCCGATTAAATATTCAGGTTGAAATTTCCAGGTTGCCCGAATTTCGTCAGCCGTTGCGAAACAATCGTACACAAATGTCCAGAGGCATCGTTCCCCGAAAGAGGACAATCTCGCAGCGTCGAAGCTAATTTCCGAAAGTTTGATAACTTGAGTGCGCCGGCAGACTCGCAGTCGCCAAGCGATCGACCGGTGTCTGGAGCGTGTTGTCGCGGCGGATTAGGCTTTGCCAGCGAATAGGATTTACAAGGCATCTCCGGCGAACATATTTCGAGGGACTTATCGGTTCCCTTGGTCGGAGGGGAGGAGGGCGGCGAACACCTCCGTCGAAGCGACGCGACGCGCCCGGAGAGCGCAATCTTCCTCGCATCCGAAGTTAGATTGGCCACGCTACGAGAGGCGGCCGACTCGCTATCTCCTAGCGCAGAGATAGGTGGCAACGAGAGAATCGGGTCTCCCGGTGTCCTTGAGCGTGCAGGACGAGGAGGAGGATTCGCTTCACGAATTACTTACGCGCGACGTGAGGATCCTACCAAGAGCGCAGCTGCCTGCTGCAATTTCCACAAGCGGGACACGTCTGCGTGAGAAGAGAGAGAGAGAGAGAGAGAGAGAGAGAGAGAGAGAGAGAGAAACAAAGAGAAACAGAGAGGAAGAGAGAGAGAGAGACAGTGAGGAGCCTAACCGCGCTGGATCAGCCACGCTCTGCGGGCCTCCTAAAGAAGCTCGCAGGTGTGCGCTAATGAGTCGAACGATAATGGAAGACCGACGCGAACGAGTCTGGACACAATGGCCGTGTCCGGCCCGAGGTGTCGCGGGAACATTTTCACGAGCTTTGGGTTTCGTAACCGATCTTTCACCCGGCCCGTGAGACCCTAACACGTCGGAGAACGTCTTCGCGCTGAGCACACATCTTCTGTGGATTCTGCGGCGCTATGTGTACTCTCCGATGCTTTCCCGAAATTTCCCAATCGCCGCGGCTCGGCGTGATCACCGATCCAGACTCGTCAGAATTTTCCAATTGGGAATTTTAACCCTAGAACGACCCTCTGGGGTTTTAATTACAATTTTAATCCTTTGCACTCGGAATAGATTTTTCGGACATCAAGATTTCGTTATAAGGCGGCGAATTGAAAGAAAAATCGTTGTGCTGCTGGAAAGTTGTATAAGAACTGATAAATAAAAGATTTGGTGTTTTTAACTATGCATTTTACAGTATGATAGGAAAATAATAATTAAAAGGAGATGTCACACTTCGACAGGAATACATTGCGTCGCCGTATCGGCGATATTCGGGTGCAAAGGGTTAACATAGCCTGCAAACGTGCAAATAAATACTCAAAACATTCAGTTTATATATTATATAATGTATGTAATATATGTATAAAACATGACATATATTTTATTATAATTTGGAAATAGTAAATAATATTTTGAATATCAACCCTTTGCACTCGAAGCTATATTTTAACTGTAAATATAAAATCATTTTTCTTACTTATAGTATTTTTATTTTAGATGATAAAATGCATTTTATGCATTTGATTGATATTTTTTTTATGAAATTGACTCTTGGGACTCGCACAACAGTTACACTCTTAACCATTTTTTAAATCTAAACTTTGTTAATATAAAAATTACCATAAAACCACTCGAGTGCAAAGGGTTAACTCTTTGCAATCTAGGTTAATTTAACTCCAAAATGGAGACCCTAAATTATTTCCATTCTGGTACGATTGTTCTTATCGCATGCATCGAAAGTAATTAGCACGTATTTGAAAATGAATTAAAGAAATTCTTTTTGTTCTGTAAGCTGTTCTGCACTGAACTGTGCAGTTATCTTTTCTCCAGGTGTCCAAAAAAGAATAAAAAACAGAAGAGGGTCGTTCCACGGTTAAATACATTCCAGAGGCATTGCGTGGCAGAAGGAAATAGTTGCAGGTTGTAACCGAAGCTCGAAGCTGCAGCCTCGAATAATCCGATCGCGGGCGCAACACAATACGTTCGGCCAGTGCATTCTGGTTGATCGCGAGCTTCTTGGTAACGCAGCGTGAGCGAGCTATAAGAGTTCGGGAGATCGAAGTACACTTGCACGGATAATGCTATGCGGAAGATCGTTATCTGCGGCGAGGCGATCTTCGCGGAAACTTCCCGGGGCTTTATGAAGTCAACGAGGCTCGTGATCGAGTCGACACGACCACGAGGCGGCCCGTATTTATTTCTGCTGGATTCTCGGTTAATTAGCCGTGCCGTTTCGCGGAATTACCATGCGATTAAAGCGAGATCACCGACGAATCGCAGCCGTCGCAGCGGCGTCCGGAGATTTCGTTACCGATTCGATGCACGTAACGGCGATGCACGCCGATGCGCAGCGGCCTCTGTCTCTCTCGTGCACCGTACGCGAAAAAGCTCGCTTATTTTTTTCTTCATCTCGTGTTACCCGCCCGATGCCATTCGGCATACTTATGCCACCTATTTATGCCACCTATTAATAGGAAATCTCGAACCGACCGGAAGAACCGGTCCACCGAATCGCCGTACTTTCCCCCGCCGCGCCGCCGCCGATCTTCCGCGACATTCCACGAATGCAGATGTCCGTCCACGACTTCGAAGTGGTCAGAGTGCATCCACTTCCGTTCCGGCGAGGCAGCACGATTACTAACGTGTCTTGAATTACTTTTTGCGGTCTTGTTGCGCGAGGTTAATTCGAGGACGCGGTGGCCTAGGTCAGTGGATGCTCTTTGCTTTGGTCATCGTTGGATAATTAACCGGTTAGCTTCTTTCAGAAGCTTGTAAGTTATTGTGATTATGTTGTATGTTCAATTTTCGACGTATTTTGTTCAAATGCGACACTTTTATAAAATAGATAATTTAATCAAGAATATCGATGATATGTTTAGCTGTTTTCCGCGGGTAAAATGTCACTTTGCCACTTTTTAGGATACTTTTAAATATTTGGAACATCACGTGCTTCTTAACTTTTAAGCAAAGCTAAAATATTCTATATACGTGATAGAGTTCCAAATGTAATTCCATTTGTTCGTTTTCAGTTATTTAAAAATGATTTTATTAATTCTAAGCTTTTTGGGATTATCGAAAACGTTAATTGGGCAGTTTTAATAAGGAGGGCAGTACAATTCGTCGTGAAAAAAATAGCAACATTTTCTGTTACCAGGAGTATACTATTTTGAAGAAATCTGTTCTAGACGCCAACAATTCTATTTTTAAATAAATAAATAATAACGAGCAAGAAGTAATAAGTAGAAAATAATAAGTAAAAATATAATAAATAGGAAATAATAAACAGGAAATAATAAATAGGAAATAATAAATAGGAAATAATAAATAGGAAATAATAAATAGGAAATAATAAATAGGAAATAATAAATAGGAAATAATAAATAGGAAATAATAAATAGGAAATAATAAATAGGAAATAATAAATAGGAAATAATAAATAGGAAATAATAAATAGGAAATAATAAATAGGAAATAATAAATAGGAAATAATAAATAGGAAATAATAAATAGGAAATAATAAATAGGAAATAATAAGTAGAAAATAATAAATAGAAAATAATAAGTAGGAAATAATAAGTAGAAAACAATAAGTAAAAACATAATAGATAAAAAATAATAAATGTAAAAAATAATAAGTAAAAAATAATAAATGTAAAAAATAGTAAAAGTGGTCTACCACGTCTACCACGAGATAACTCGTGGTTGACAATGAACGAGTTAGAAACACGAAAATTCGTCGCAAACGCAGGAAGCGTGTAGTCTGGTGACTAAGAGTATAATTGAGGTGTCACCGATAGCCGATAATCCTCTCGGCATCCATCTCCATTTCCTCTACGTCGAAGGACAACAGATCGACGAGGGTATAAATATTTTCGGAAGCCAGGGGTGCACGGTCGGGGGTGCTCCGAGAGTCAACTCTCCCGGGGCAATTATTTGTAAACCCGAAATTCTTCTGTTTTCCCATCGCGGAGCAGCTGAAGGATAATTTCTCCCTAAACCGTGGATCCTCCGGAGGCGAGTAAACGCTCCGTCGCGATTACCGACGACCCCCCCCTCTCTCTCTCTCTCTCTCTCACTCTCTTCGCCCCTGGTTTGCTCAACTCCACCAACTTCGACGGGTTCTGGTGACGAGTCGCACTAGACTTCGACAAAGAGAGGAATCCGTCGGCGTAGCCTGCGACGACTGTATCTGACACACGTAAAATCGCAGGCTTTTAAGCCGGGCCCGGACTCCGCGGCGACAGTGTCAAAGACAGCCGGTGACAAAGGGGGTGTGGACAGGGCTTGACGAAATAGTCGGGTGGATAGGTCGCCGTGTTTACGGACACACGTTCCCGCAGGGTTGCTCCCTCGGCACACAAATCCACCCTCTGGACTGATGTACCGGTTGCGGCCACGTTGAGGTTATGTATGAATATTGAAGAAATGTACGAAATGTTTATTTTAATACATTATTTTAATGGAGTATTTTGATGGAGTATTTTGATGGAGTATTTTGATGGAGTATTTTGATGGAGTATTTTGATGGAGTATTTTGATGGAGTATTTTGATGGAGTATTTTGATGGAGTATTTTGATGGAGTATTTTGATGGAGTATTTTGATGGAGTATTTTGATGGAGTATTTTGATGGAGTATTTTAATGGAGTATTTTAATGGTTTATGTTAATGGATTGTTTCAATGGATTATTACAGTACAAAAATAGTGATAAATTGTTGGCGTAACTTCCGGCAATATTCAGTACCATTCCTGGCCATCTAAAAAATTTCATATTACTCGTATCATAAATTCGTAAATACGCAAGAATACAAACAATTAGAATGCAGCATAATTTTTCAAAAACTTCGCTTTGCTACATTTTACTTCGTGGTATGTATTTGAAAATCTTTGCGTTGCAACTAGACTGCGAATCTTTATGCATTTACAATAAAAACGGCAGGGTGAAATTTCGGACAATGAAAATCTTAAAAGAATTTAAGGACATCTATGTGCTTATTATTTCCAAATCACTGAAATTATTAAGGAAAGATATTTTTATTTGACTTATCTTCGTTGCAATTAATAAAGATAAGTTTTATTCTGCATAAAATCAGCAGTCTAATTATTACGTTAATCTAATTATTTAATTTAGTCTAGTTGCGGTCGAATTATTATTATACGGATGGCTACAACCGGTACATCGACCCTATTTCTCGTTGGACATGCCCCCACCCCGTTCTCAGATTTGGTTTTCTCATGGACATCGATACTTTGACTCGATAATTCGACGGGTCGGGAAAGGTCCGCGGGACTTCTCGGTCTGTTTACCGAGGTGTCGAACCAGTCTAACACGGCTCAGGACGAATCTTTCGGGAAAGAGGACACGGGATTAGCCTCGGGAGTTCCGGTAAACCGGCGCACCGGTGGAGGACACCTGTCTCTCGTGCAACACCCGGCCACCAGTTACCGACAGCGAGCCGTCAAGGAGGGGACAAGTTTCCACGGACCTTGTCGGGACCACGCACCTGATCGGCAACTCCTTCGAGAGAGAGAGAGAGAGAGAGAGAGAGAGAGAGAGAGATGCCCTCGGGCATACGAATCGAGGATCGGCCGATGGAATCCGTAATTCGCGAAGAATGGGCGGGAGGGGACTGCTTGCATCTTCGAGCAATTAACCCTTTGCGGTGGCCAAGAATGTCTGAAGTTGCTACGAACAATGTTGTCTGTAATTAACGTGTCTCGGGTGTTGCATCGTTCGTGTACGAGATACATGCTATCCTTTGAACAGGCTCGGCAACCGATTTTATATCGCTCGTAAAGTTTCATTAGAAGTATGCAAGAAGGTTCGTTGCATGTAAGAAGAAGCTGGCTGATCAACTTCTATCAAAAAGTTCAATTTTTTTTGTGATCCGAATCTCCCGAAGCCAAGGTAAATTTGTTATAAACGACTTTACTAAAATATTGTGACGATATAAATTTATTTTTATTTAATTAATAATAACCTAATTGAGACTGTGTTTCAGGCATATTCTAATTGGTACGATTTCACCAATTCATTACAGTCGCTTAAATCGTAGAAAAGATTAAAGCACATTTAATATTTTTACGTAATTGTAATCGATAAATAATTGGATATTCTAAAAAGAATTTATTAAAATTTTATTATATATAATATACATATAATAGTACGAACATAATTCTTATATATAATAAGATCAATAAAAATAATATCAAAATAATGTTATCAAGATAATATTATCAAGATAATATTATCAAGATAATATTATCAAGATAATATTATCAAAATAATATTATAAAAATAATATTATAAAAATAATATTATCAAAATAATATTATCAAAATAATATTATCAAAATAATATTATCAAAATAATATTATCAAAATAATATTATAAAAATAATATTACAAAAATAATATTACAAAAATAATATTACAAAAATAATATTACAAAAATAATATTACAAAAATAATATTACAAAAATAATATTACAAAAATAATATTATCAAAATAATATTATCAAAATAATATTATAAAAATAATATTACAAAAATAATATTACAAAAATAATATTACAAAAATAATATTACAAAAATAATATTACAAAAATAATATTATCAAAATAATATTATCAAAATAATATTATCAAAATAATATTATCAAAATAATATTATCAAAATAATATTATCAAAATAATATTATCAAAATAATATTATCAAGATAATATTATCAAGATAATATTATCAAATTTCCTATATATAATATTAATATAATTCCTATAAAATAGACAGTCCTTAGAAGAAAAAAACAAGAGAAAAAGAACAAAAAAACAGAAAGAAACAAAAGAAAAGAAAGCAAAGGAAATCCATTCCGGATTTCGTGACACCAAGTTTCGGATTCGAGTTTCACGAAACTAAAAAATCAGGTTTCAGACTGATCCCTACCACAAATCGCAATCGCAGAAACCGAAGCACCGTTTCTGCTCCCAGGTAAATTGTTTCTAAAGTATAGGACCCGGTCGAACATCCAGTCCCGATCCCTCGGTCCAGCAGTCTCTGTTAGGATTTTCTGTCGATCAGAGGATTGAGATATTCGCGTGTAAACCGCTTCGAAACAAACTCCGTGGGTCTCTGAACGGCGCGGTGTGTGCATGATGCAGCCGACGATGGGAACCGCGGCGTGGCGAAACTGGTTTCTAAACCCGGGACCACGCGTGTTCGGCCGAAAGAGAGGCCTGGACCGGTCTGTGTAAGCGAGAGGGGACAAAGAGGACCCAGAGAGAGAAAGAGAGAGAGAGAGAGAAAGAGAGAAAAAGAAGAAGACGGAGGCGTACGAGGAGAAGGTGGAGGGTCCGTGATACCTTCGGACGCTGCAGGATACGCATCAAGGACCCAGGACGAATCCCGTCCAATAAGCCGAAATGGAATCAACGGATAAAGAGCTCTTTCCCGGGGACACGTAGCGCGCGCGAGAAAGGAAGTCGAACGATCGTATAAGGTCCTCTCTCCCCGGCACTCGTGGCGGAGGACTTATCCCCGTCGTGATAACGTGGAACGAATCCCGAGGCTGCCGGGGTACGGGCGCACGGGACGGAGAGGATTACCTGAAAACTCGTCCAGAGGTTAATCCGCTTCGAGTTCGCTGGTACGCAGTTATACACGCTGCTAAGGGACGCTCGCGCGACGATCGTTGCAAGGATTCCGGCGCGCGGGACGACCGAGAACACGCTCGTCCTGAACGCGAATCAGAGCAACTTCCACAGGGTGTTCTACTGTGCGACTATCGAGGCTGTTCCGGCGCCCAGACAGGACGACGAGCCCGGCGATTGTTGTTTAGTCGAGACGCTCCCGGTAAAAGCGAGAACTCTATTATCCGCGTTCGGGGAGCTTTGCCGGGCCGGCGAACAAGGATCTGCCAGCTCGAGCGTGACTCCTGGGATCTTCCTGCGAATCGCCTGGTCGACGGAGCTGATTGCTCCGGAAGGAACGCCGAGATTCTCTCCAGGAACGCTTTGGGTCTGTTATGGTGCAGCTGCGCGCTTAATTTGGTGACGCCGTTTAGCCCCTGGGATCGTGAAACGCGCTGGGTGACGCCGATGCAAGACCGTGTGTACAGGGGTGGTCCACGCGATTGTTTCCGGTCACAGCTCCGTTAGTAACGCGTTTACGGAAAAATGTCAAAGGAGGAAGACGAAGAAGGACGACGAGAACTACGTCTGTAGGACCTTGGATTTTTTTGTGGTGCGTCGGTGCATGTGCAATTGACGATTGCATCGTTTTTTTGACGCTAGATTTTTACGGTGCACGAGAAACAGCTGTTTTATATTGGTTTATGTGTTACTGTAACATATGCAGTACGTAATATATAAATTGAATAGAGGAGATGCAAATCGTTACGAAATGAATAATCGTAAATTAGAAAATTAGTGGCCCGTTATATTTTTACGGGTTCCGTAAATCTAGTGTTAAATTGAGATGCATGTTTTTTATTGCACAGATCGAGTCCTCTGCTCGGTCTACGTAAATTAATTATTAGGGTGCAATGGAAAAAAATTATTACTTCTCGGAATGCTCTCGGATTACTTCTCCATTGCGTGGTAAACATTCCTGATAGGTTTTTTATCGTATATATTTTTATTGTTATCATAAGTGCGTCTGGATTTTCTGTTCGTTTTCCTAGCCTCATCGGCGAAACCGTGGAATAAATCCACACCGAATAGTCGAGCTATTCGAATATCCCAGTCGAGCTCGACGAGGGCCACGAGACCACGCCCACCAGAAGCCGTGCCGCGACGCTACGGATAGGAAATGTCGTGTTTCTTTCTGAAATATCGCGCGGATCGAGCTTTTCTTTCGGAAACGAAGAGTAAGAGAGAGAGAGAGAGAGGGAGAGTGCTAAAAGGAAGATTAGAATTTGCATTCGACATTAAAACGAATGCCTGGTCATTCGAACGATTCGAACAACGGTAAATACAGAAAGCGGCTGCGCAAGAGAGGGCAGAGCTCGGAGCGGCGCTAGCAGCCAGAAGCTCGCCGTTATTGCGGGCAACGGTGCAGGTAACCTTTGTCCGTCGTCTCTAATTAAAAAATTCCTTCTGGCCGGCCGGGTCCCGGCGCAAACCTGGAATCGGTCGGCTCGAAAGCCACCGGCGCGGCGCCATCGAGTCGACACACGGTGTGTGTATGTGTGTGTGTATGCCGGTCGAATCGGTTTCGTAATCGCCTCCTTCGCAAACTCTCCATCGCATAATCGGCGTTACGCAACGAGCGTCGCGCGAGCGCGAGACAAATTTTGCATATTAAAACCGACCCGCTGACGAAAAGAGAGGAGAGGAGAGACCTGCGAAATCGGAGGATCCGTAACCTCTCTCAAGAGAGAGAGAGAGAGAGAGAGAGAGAGAGAGAGAGAGAAAGAGAGAGAAAGAGAAAGAGAGAGAGAAAGAGAGAGAAAGAGAGAGAGAAAGAGAGAGAGAAAGAGAGAGAGAGAGAGAGAGAAAGAGAGAGAGAGAGAGAGAGAGAGAGAGAGAGAGAGAAGAGAGAGAGAGAGAAAGAGAGAGAGAGAAAGAGAGAGAGAGAGAAAGAGAGAGAGAGAGAAAGAGAGAGAGAGAGAGAGAGAGAGAAAGATAGAGAGAGAAAGATAGAGAGAGAAAGATAGAGAGAGAAAGATAGAGAGAGAAAGATAGAGAGAGAAAGATAGAGAGAGAAAGATAGAGAGAGAAAGATAGAGAGAGAAAGATAGAGAGAGAAAGATAGAGAGAAAGATAGAGAGAGAAAGAGAGAGAGAGAGAAAGATAGAGAGAGAAAGATAGAGAGAGAAAGATAGAGAGAGATAGAGAGAGAAAGAGAGAGAGAGAGAGCGCGAGAGAGAGAGAGAGAGCGCGCGAGAGAGAGAGCGCGCGAGAGAGAGAGCCCGAGAGAGAGAGAGCCCGAGAGAGAGAGAGCCCGAGAGAGAGAGAGCCCGAGAGAGAGAGAGAGCGCGAGAGAGAGCGCGAGAGAGATTCATCTCCGACGAGTTAACGGGCGCTAATTCCGAGAGGAGAAATCGAGGGAATAGGATACCGGCGATCGTTAATATCCTGCGAATTACGGGACGGGAATAGCCTGGACGAAACGCGCGAGGGTTCTTCGGGGCATCTGGCAAATATCGGCCATTCCTCGGCGATCCTTTTACCTCCGGATATAAAACACTGCCGAGTATTTGTTCACAGTCGCTGCGGACCCGTGCTCGCGGCGAATGGCAGATAACGCCGCGTCGTCCGTGGAGGTAAACGCGACGTTAACAAACCAATTAGCAGTAAACCAATCACGGGGCCCGCTGTAATATACGGCCGAGTATATAAGCAACGCGAGACCGGGGACGTACGGCGTCGGCTCGGAATCTCGAAAAAATTGCCAATGGACAGACAGTTATTCCTATATTTTCTGTCAAATTCGAATAATAGCGATTAGACCGTGACGAACCGTTTAGTTTTATTGCTGATGAACCCGGGGGGACTTGGAAAGCCGTGATAGACAGCTGCCGCTCGATAATTACAGTATCCATCCGACAGGCCCGGACGTAACGCTTGTCCAATAATTCAGTCGCTTAAATAAGAAAACGAATTTTTCCTTAGATCCAACGTCCAATCCTGTCACGCGTGATCTACGTATTATAAGCTGCACACGGATTTCACGCGTCGATTCGTTCACAATATTTTTAACATCCATACACACAATCTTTACGGTGCGTTAAAAATAGACGAAGAAGAAAATGACGTTTCGGTGTACGCATTTTGTCACGAATTCTGTCCGCTTAAAGACAACATTATACAACAACGCTGTTCGTCGCGCAGATCAGTGAAGAGTGTAACTAGCACTGCAATTAACGCCACGTTCGCGGACCGCGTCAGGACGACGCGTTCCGAATTGTTTAATTTACGATCGTCGATATTGTAAAGACGGATTTAGGGGAAGTTCATTCGATAGATTAAATTTACGGATGCGAGCGATTAGTACAATAGCGATATCTTAATGTCAGAACGCGAGACGCCTCGAAATCACGCGAAATAATTGATTACGTTTGAAATAGAGAAATCAGTGAAATCTTTGAAATTATTGACACTGACGATGACACGATTTAAAGAGTTAAATATTACATATTACGATAAAAATCACTAACATTCTAAATAAGTGCACGATCGTTACTTTTAACGAAGGAAGTTACTTAACGTTCGATTTATGGAGCACTAAAAAAGTAGCTGCAGTAATGTCTCTCTAATTCGCGCTCAGATTGCGCACAAAAATGGACAATTTGGGGAGATGAGATACGATCTAAAAGAAGCATTGACCTTTTTCTTTTGCTTCTCTTTTAGTTAAGTCCATTTTTACGTCATCTTATCAGCAGAATCGTGCTTTGCATCATTATTATGTTCTCGCGATAATTCGCAAAATCAATATTTATCTCATTTTACAGTTAATAGGCTTACACGGATCACAGTAGTCGTTGGCAATCGGCAACCATAAAAACGAGATGCAAGGCTCGAATAATCTTATCTCCTCTTCCCAAAGTGTCCATTATTTTAATGCTTCATAAATCGAATGATAACCCTTTGCAGTCGAAGCTATTTCAATTCGAAATCCAAAACATGTTTTCTAATCTACAGCATTTCCATCTTATTTGATTTATTACGATTTATGCCTACGAAATTCAGCCTACTGGCAAGTACAATACTTGCAATTTTAACCCTTTTCACTCGAAGCTATTTCAGTATTTCTATTTTATATGAGAAAATGCATTTTATGCATATATGAGAATTGACTCTTGGGACTCGCGCTACAGTTACACTCTTAACAATTTTTCAAACGTAAACTTTGTTAATATCAAAATTATCTTAAAAGCTGAAATAATAAATATTAGTGGTGCCTCAGAGTCGCCACTCGAGTGCAAAGGGTTAACAGCTTCTCCTATCAATGATAAACGAATCCGATACTGTTGCAATTATTTTGAAAAATAATGTATCAATTTTAACGGCGCCTCAGCGTCGCCACTCGAGTGCAAAGGGTTAAATAACTGCCCGATCGGTTCGAATAATCGAGGTTCCGCCGCATCCGACGCCGCTCGGGTTTCAAAAAAGATCCTTCCTCGCAGGCCATGCGAGAATAGAACGGCGTATCGTTGCGAGAACGGAAAGCAGGATAACAGGATTGTGACAGTGCAGCTTCCTCGATCAGGTCCCGACAGCATATGGCCCGTTCCTGTTTCGCGTTGAAAAGAGAAGGTCGCGAGGTTGAGGATCGAAGGTCTCGACACGGGAGACCCGGCGGTTTTCAAGTCCCCGGGTCTTTCTCCCTTTTTCGAGAGACACGGAAGGCGAACACGGCTTCGATCTCTCGGAATCACGGTTCCTCCGCTCCTCTCCTCCGCAGGAAATTGTCAGACTGGTTGACGCGCGCGCGGTCGTCTCCGGGATCCGGACACGGCCGAAATTCTCGCGGAATCTTTGATGCGATTTCCAAATGAATTCCGACTCTCACTGTCACGGTTAAGGGGAGCCCTGTTCCCCCGGCTAGACGGCTGCATTATTCATTTATACGGCCGACATTGTTCGCTTCTGACACTGTTAGAATATTCCTCGCCGGAGACCCGCGGCTCCGCCGGCTAATACAATGGCTTCGCGGGGGTGGCGTTACCGCCGCCGCCCGCGACAGAGGAACCGCGACCCTTTGGAGGAAGGAAGAACGTTCCGTCAAATCGCGAAAATTTCCCCCCCTCCCTCCCGCCCCGTTCCCCGGCCATTATGCGAGTAATGTTCGTTTCTGATATGGAAATGCGTACTATTAACGCGGCAGTTGAACCTCGACCGTTCACGGTGATTTAGATAACATTCGCGCTGCCACCTTATCTGTACCGTCGTTCTTAGCGGAGAAAGTATGCCGCGTACTAATGCTGCTTTTTGCTACGGGAACCATAAAGAAAGAGAGAGAAAGAGAGAATTAAGGAAGCGAGAACCAACGCGATAATAGAAACACAGCAGACTTTTAGGAAAAGAGCTTGCAAAGAATGCTATGAAAAATCGCTGTACGTAGAAAGAACCTCGGTTCTACGCGCGTTACGTCATCCCAGAACATTCTACCCAATTAAGAGAACAGCAATAGTATTTTATCAGCCATTTATTTCTCTATTATTGGTTCACCTTTTCTTGCGCGCGCGTTCGACGATAATCGCTGAACAGCGGATCTTTACGCAAACGAAAAATTGCCTGCACCGAATGCAAGACAAATGAGCCAAGCATATAACCGTTCTTCCTCTCTTAGATAATTCGAACGAGTTGAAATTAATGCATCAGAGCATTCTGAATTTCCTTTGATCTTTCCGTCGCAGTTTAAAAGATTCGCCGTTCCATCTTTTCCCCGTAGACCCATAAAATCCGCGGCACAATGATCACTTTCTACTCTAATTACGCAAGAGAAAAGAGGTTCGTCCCGTTAAGACGTCGAAATCGAATGAACAAGAAAGAATAAACCAAGCCACAATCGAGGGAGAGAGAGAGAATCAGCGTCTCGCTGATAAATTTTCATTACGTTCAGATTCCGCATAAAGATTCGCCGCGGATCGCGCGCGCGAGAGAGAGAAACCCGCGCAGGCCTCCGTAGAAATACTTCGGAGGGAACCTGTTCCAGGAAATAGCTCGCAAACGGATTACTAATTCATTTTCAATTCCGTCCGAATTATTTATAAGCGTGAGAGAGCGGCTCGCTCGGAATAAAGTTATCAATCTCAGAAATAATTACCAGCGGCCGCCTCGAAGCGAAGATTACGCCGTGGCACGAATAATTATCAACGTTCCTCCCCCTCCGCGTTTTCGACGGAGCCCGGAGCCACCCCGTGTCCCGGCCGTAACGAGTCTCGGCCGAGACGACGTTTGACGAGCTTCCACCGCCCACGCGTCCGTTCTCCGCGACGAATTTTTCTCTGACCAGAGAACAAGAGAAAGAGAAAGATGAAAAGAGGAAGGAAGAGAGAGCGAGAGAGAGAAAGAGAGGGGCGGGGGAGGGAGATGAAAAGAGTAGAGGGAGACTTCTAATGACGTAATAACGATCCACTGCAACGACTTTCTTATCCGTGTGCCCCGCGGGTCAATGTCGTCGTTAACGGCACGGTTTACAGCTCGGCGAACAGCGCGCAACAACATTTACGGTTCCCCGAATAACGAGCAGATAATGCCGTGCTTATTTCTCCTTAAGAAATAAGAAAATGAACAACGGGAGATCGAAGAAGTTAACCCACAAATGAACCGAGCGAGTTACATAATTAGAGGGAGCGGTGTAATCTCGCGAAACGCGATTATTCAACCGGATAGAACGGCCCCCGTGTTATCGGCGGGCAATAAAAGCCGAGGCCTTTCGAGTGTCGAGACCGCGATAACGAATTTCGAGTGACCGGTTAATAACGGCTTCGTTATTCTATGCCCCGGGACCGTGTGCAGCAGAGTTTCACCTCTTGTTAGCGAATTGTCCCCCTTTCTACCACGGCTCGCTCGTTCGCTCGCGCGCGCGCGATCCGACCGAATCTTATATCACAGAGGTTTCTATATCGGTCGACGTTTGTTTCCGATTGCCGAATGTGGCCGCGGCCGGGGAACCGGTCCGACCGGTTCGCCGGTCATTTCGTGCGAACGAGATAAACATTTTTGCGGGATAAAACGCTCGTTGCGTATCCAAGAGAACCAGCCCCGAGACGGGGGTTTATTTATCGGCGGTCGCGAGAGCGCCGAGAGCATTTTTGCCCTCCCACCCCCGCCCCTCTCGACGAATTTCGAAAACCGACTCGATGAAATTTCACCGAGGAGAATCGCGATTCCTCGGGGTACGGTTAACGGAGAGGGAGACGACGACAGAGTCTTGTTCTTCTTCTTCTCCCCCCTACCGCCCCCTATGCGAGAAGAGGGAGAAGCGCGCGCGGACGTTCATGAATGCTAATGACAACTCGGGAAGGCGAGCCGTTTCGCGGCGGCCTTATACGATCCCGCATTAGCATAAATTTGACAAACAGCTCGTTACGAATTCGACGACGGCTGCAGCGGCGCGAGTTACGCGAACCCCGTAGCCGATCGGAGAAGCGGGACGGCCGGATTCAAAAATTCGGATCTAAAGAACGACGGATGACGGAGGTGTCTTCTGCCAATCCGTTTGGAAACGTCGTGCGATAATATTTTCCAGGGAAACTTCGCTGTAATTTGAACGAAGATGTGCCCGACGAAGTGGCTGGGAAGTTGTTTCGTGGAAAGTTTGATAACATTGCGGAAAACACCGAAATTCGAGCCGTAAACAAAAGCTGAATCATAGCAGAGTTGTGGTCTTTCTAAACAGCTCGAATAGCGGGGCTGGTAAATGTTAACAATTTTGAGCGAAACTTGCTTCGAGAGGTGCTCTTCGAAGCGACTACGAAGATATTTCATAGGAAATTCGATAAGGTTAAAAAACATCATCCTGGAGATGATAATTAATCTAACTATTAGAAAAATGATTTCAGAATCATTGGGTCGACCAACAGTCGCGAATAAATGCCAAAAAGAGGTTATATTTCTAAAATTTTTGGAGAAAATTTCATCAAACTATGCTTCACGATTATAAAGATATCTCATAAAAAAATTAAAAAATATATAAGGATCAACCAGGTAACTGTTTTTGACGAGTATAAACCAAGAAGAATATATACTCTTTTATAAACTTTTATAAACTTTTATATACTTTAGTATAGAGTTTCATATATTAATAATATACTTCTATATACTTTAGTATAGTATATACTTTCATATATATATATACTTTAGTATTGTCTATACTTTGTATACACTTTTACATCCCCTATGATTAAATTGTATATTTTATAAAACTGTCGTATTTAAACAAAAATATGAAAACCCAAACACGTGCAACAAAATTACTGCAAATCGAACACTTTCCGAAGAGAAGTGCAGCAGAGCCAACTAATGAAAAATTGGTACTAATTCAAGCGGTTCGGAAATCGAGAATGGTTCGCGAAAAATCGCGGAGCAACGGCGAAGGCAGGGCCGGCCGAAGGGCTGGGAGGAAGGACGAGTTCGGGGATTGACCCTGAACCCAGATCCTTCGAGAGACCGCCCCAAGGATAGCTTAAAGACGACGTGGCGAGATGCTCGGTTCCTGCGCTCCGCGCCGCGGTCGTATCCGACCCGGTTGATTCTTTTTCAAAAGACGGGGGCGGCTCTGTCTTAATTAAATTCCCCGGTAGGTAATACACACCTCCCCCCCCCCTCGCCCTCGTCAGCGAGCTCCAACTAAATTTCCGCGTTATTATCGCGCAACGCCGCGTTGCTTTTCTTTTCCCAAGCGCGAGTCGACGGCCATAAATAGAGAGGAGGGGTCCCTTCGGCCGAGGTTTCGCTTATTAAAATACGCCTTCCGCGTGCGCGCTTCTTCTTCCGGAGGAACACGGCGCATCCTGTCTCTCTGGCCGTGTTTTTCCATTGCGGGTGTAATTCGAACGGGCGCCCGGTTAGTTAAGGATTACGGCTTTCCTCGAACGAAACGCGCTACACCGCGCCGCGTCGCGGCAACGAAACTTTCCGAAGGGATTAAACTTTATTATATCCGGCGGTCCATGCGCGAACTTGAAACCGCCGTGTCCCGTGACCCCCGCGCAAGCCGGTTAATAATAACGGGCCGACTTCATTATTAGCGCATTTTTAACGAAGCAATTTCAACCGGCTCTCCTTCTTTTCCCTTTTCCTTCGGGACACCCGGAGCAGCTTTAAACGCTCGCTGGCGAACGTTGCGCCGCCCGGCAGATACACGGTTTCCTTGCCAGGATCCTTGGAAATATCTCGAGATGATACTTCGTCCTAATTAGCGAGTTGTTTATTCATTTATGTTCCCCCGAAGCGGAGGTGAGATTTAATCCTCGCGAGAGAGGCGGTGGCCAGGTCAATTTTAACCCGGAGTATTTGAATCTTAATCACCAAGTTCTCGCCGATTAAATCAAATAAATTGCTGTTGCATTGGGAACAGCAGCAAGGCTAACGAAGTCCGCGAGAGGTATCTTCACAAATAGTTTTGGAAAAACTGCTGAATAAAGGTCAGAATTGTTGCAAGGATCGTTAATGGTACAGTTGTGAATATGGTCTGCCGTTCGAGGTTCTAATAACAAGTTTCTGTTGAACTGATTTCGATTTTTACATGCTTTTTTATCTATCGAAGGTATCGTCTTAAACATTGCCTTGAAAAAAATCAGAAAATAAATTTAAAAAAATTAGAAATAAAATTAGAAAAATCAGAAAATAAATTTAAAAAATCAGAAATAAATTAGAAAAATTAGAAAAATTAGAAATACAATTAGAAAAATTAGAGATAAAATTAGAAATAAAATTAGAAATAAAATTAGAAATAAAATTAGAAATAAAATTATAAATAAAATTAGAAATAAAATTATAAATAAAATTGGAAAAATTAGAAATAAAATTGGAAAAATTATAAATAAAATTGGAAAAATTATAAATAAAATTGGAAAAATTATAAATAAAATTGGAAAAATTATAAATAAAATTAGAAAAATTATAAATAAAATTAGAAAAATTATAAATAAAATTAGAAAATATTGTTACCATTACTTTCAGTACAATAAAGCTACTGAAAAAAAGGAAATATATTATATTTTATTCTGTTCGTCAGAACAAATGCAGACAATTTTTCTAGTTACAAATCACTCTAAGCGTCGAGGGTTAAGTAACCTAATTTCTGTTCTTCGTGTAAAGAGACCTACCAACGAAATAAGGGTTGAGATCCACGAATCTTGCACTACGAAAATCATCGCCACGACGACCTCTCGTTAAAATCATTTACAACGTTACGTGCCAACATGGCCGGGCAGCTTCCTCCGGAGAGCGTTCCCGGGTCGCCGAAAGGAGAGCTGGCAATCTTATCGTGAGAGGAATCTGCGGTGTTTGTGTAGCCGCGGCTGAAATTCCGAGCGACGCGCGACCTAGACAAGCACGAAACCCGGACCTCGGCCTCGCATAATTAAATTCGGACATATCGCCGGCGTCTAGACGCGGCTGAACAGCCGCGGGGACTGTGTTTGCGAAAGCGCCGGTGTGCCTCGAATACGCGCGCACGGCAGGTGTGGTGTGTCCCGTCCCCTCTCCCCCGACCCCCCCTCACAGTTTTTCTTAAATATTTATCACTCGATTTCGGGGGCCACGTATAGATCGCTATCGTAAATTTCGCGAGTAGAAAACGACTTTCGTCTGGCCGTGATCTCGCGAGGCGGTTCGCCGGCTGTTATTTCCGGTGCTAAAGTCGCACGGACGCGACACAGGCGCGGCGGCGTTAACCCTGACATTTCGACTCGATTATTATGCGTTCGCAATCGAGGAGGGTCGTATCGGCGCCGCGAGTTATCCGTGACGAAATTCCCGACGATTTCGATCGGCTGCGAGCCGAGAGAAATTGCTGAAACGGAGCCTCGACGACGACGCGGAGGATGATCGTTCTCTCTCGCCTGGTCCTTGCATTCCGTGCCCGATACCGCGATTAATGCAACGAGAACGATTCAACGATTAATTGTCCCATTAAACGTCACGTTTTTCCTTCGACAGCCGAGCCGCGCCGCGCCGCGCCTCGCCTCGCCTCGTCGCGTTGTCGACGCACGCACGTGGATTTCAAATTAGGAACGCGATCCGAGGGGAGCAGGGAGAGTGTGCCGGTGATTCGCAGTCTCGCTGCTGCTGCCGCTGCTCCCCGTTACCAATTATCGTGCGATTAAACGCGATCGTGCGAGCGTAATTCGACAGCGCGCCGACTGCAATTTGCCGCGTTACGCGTTCGCGCGAGCCGCGCGCGCGCCAAATTAAAGAACGACGCCACACAGGACTTCGGTTCTGAAACGGTATTGATATCCGGAATCCATCGATCCGCGAATCGACCGTGATAATCATCTCTATATAATCGTCTACGAAATGGAACCCCACCAGTCGCGCTCGAAGAATTTTTCTTTCGTTAAACATTCAACACATATATGTTTCTGCATATTTTGAGCCATCTTCCTGACTTTTTGCGCGCCGATAGCATCGAAATTTTAGCAATTATTCGCCAGAAAAATATGAGAATCATTTTACACGTAGCGTCGGGGTGCCGCCGGTTAACGTATGCGAATAATTACTATGTAGTCGGCACAAGCAACGGTGTATAAAAATGCGTGAGCACAGCTGAAGAAAGTACAAATGAGTTTGCGAAGTGTCATTAACATATCTCGCCTGTTCCGGTGAATAAAAATACCGAAAGAGCGCGCCGCGCCGCGCTGCGGCGCGTCGCTCGGCGAAACGCGAGTAAAGAAACCTAGTTTGCATACGGAGATCTAGCACCAGGAGCCAGTGTCCGCTCTAATCTGCAGCAAGAAGCTACAGTTTACTCTAATCTCGCGGATCTTTCCGAGCAAACGCGTCCGCGGGCAACGACATCCGTTTCCTCGTTCGAAAAACCTCGCCGCTCGCTCGCTCGCTCGTTCGTTCGTTCGCTCTGCTCTCTCCCTTTTTCACAGTTTACCTGACGCAGCCGCGAATCCGAGCACCGGAGATGCACACAGCTTCTATCGTTATCTCTGCAAAGCCCGTGGCGCAGAATCTTGCAACCTTACGACGTCAACGGGGAATTCGTTTGCAGGTGCTCGAAGGAGAAACCTGCGACGAGCCGCGGAGCTCTCGCACGAAAAAATCTCCAAGCTATTCGTGCGTGGTCCCCATCGAATCTGTAGGAGGGAAGGGGGGAGATAGTCCAAAGAATTCGGGAAATTCTACCCCGAAACTCTCCAGTGGACGATATGGCCACGGAACTTCAAATTAAATTCGAAAGCGCGTCTGGAATCTCACCGGCGAGCCGAGAATCCTAATCCTGTCCCTTTGTCTTATCCCGACCGGCATCTTTCAGATTTTCCGTCGAACACTGTTATTTCAAATCTTTGGGATATAATCATCGAGTTTGGTGAAAGTTATATGGGCGCTCTTTTATCTTCTTTATTTCCTCATTTTGCTTAATTTTTCCATTCTCGTATTTCCCTTATTTCCTAATTTTCTTATTTATAAGTTCCAATTTTTATATTCTTTTCGCTTCTTTATTTCCTTATTTCGCTTACTTTCCCAATTTTCGCAGTTCGCTTTTTTTCTTATTTCTCCTTCAAATTTATTTTCTAATTTTCTTATTCTCTTATTCTTTTATTCTGTTTATTTCTGGAAACAAATATTCGAGAAAAACATCGAATTTATATTTAAAAAAAAAGAAAAATATCAAATATCCCGGAAAACAAATCGAGAGCACAGTAATTGGTCACCCCACGGTAACCGGTTCGCGCCGCCCTACGTTCTCGAGCTCAAGATACGAAATTCTACAAAAAAAAGACCTGTAACAAACTTCCGAGGACGGCCTGCTAAAACAAAATTAATGTACGAAACCTGGTGCTCGCTTAAAAAAGAAATTTTGTGAAAAAGGGGTGCAAAGTGGTCCAAGGCTGGGGGGATTTTGGAAAACCGTTCTCCGTTCCGTCGAAGGGTTCTATTTCGAGCGGAAGAGGCGGTCGAGTGTCTCGGGCGCGAGTATCATCGTGTATTTCATCGTTAAGAGGTTCTAAGAGGTTCCCGTAATTTATCTCGGCCGCGGAGGCCTCCCCGAAACTTTCCCCGGGGCAGATATCCCCGAATTACGGCCGCGGTTGCTGTATTTTCGTGGAAGAGTTGCGCGCCGGCGTACGTGTAGGTACACGTGCTCGTAAAATTTCCAGGAGCCATTGTCCCGGGTGGTCCCCGGGCATCTCCGACACGTTCCCGCGGCCCTTCCGCGGCGTTCAATTAAAAACCAGCGGCCCCGAGCGACGCATTATCCCCGTTTCGCAACGCTCGGCGCAATAAAACTGCTCGCGAGCGAGAAATATTCGACGAACACTATCGGATCGCAAATTCCAAGAAGCCCTTATACACACGGCCCCGGCGCTCTCGAACTTCGTCCCACCACCCGGAACCACCGCCACCACCGCTACCCTCGCTGATATTTCACCCGGCATTTTTCCGGGCCCTCGAATTTATGCTACGCTCGTGATTCGCCTTTTTTTCTTCGCTCCAATCACCCTCCCGTCGCGCGCCGCGCACATACATAGAGACGTTTTGGCGCCGCAACGCGACCTATAAATCCCACTTTCGCTGAAGTGCGACGAGCCAAGGGTTTGTCCCCCGCGCGTTACTCACGTTTTAACCAAAAATAAATTACGCCGGCAACGTGCGCGGGCACACCCCCGTCGTTCTTCCACTTTCGAGTTCGTCTCCGGCACCCAACCGTATCGTCGTTCCGTATCGAAAATATATTCGCGAGGGGGTGGGGCCGCTCCGGCGACTTATTTGCCCGCGTTTTACGATCTCATTAGGGCGTTTCCGGCGTACACTCGGTTTACGAGCATGTTTCTAGGGCTGTTAGCGAGACTTTCGATAGTTTCGGCCAGTTTGCGAAGTTCTGGGGACCTCGCCGCCGATTTTACGCGCGGATATTCGTGCTGGATTAAAAGCTTCCGAAGGCGGGGCTCGATTTTCGAAGACAGGGCGGCGGAGCCGGTTACTGTGGGGAGCAAACGATCGCTGTGCTTTTGGTATCTTTTCGAGCGTGATTATCTTCAGATTTATCGAATAAGATATACTCAATAAAATATTAAAGATAAGATATATTGAATAGAATATTAAAAATAAGATATATTGAATAGAATGTTAAAAATAAGATATATTGAATAGAATATTAAAAATAAGATATATTGAATAGAATATTAAAAATAAGATATATTGAATAGAATATTAAAAAGAAGATATACTGAATGGAATAATAAAAGCAGGATATATTGAATAAAATAATAAAAATAGGATATATTGAATATAATATTAAAAATAAGATATATTGAATAAAATAATAAAAATAGAATATACTGAATATAATATTAAAAATAAGATATATTGAATAGAATAATAAAAATAGGATATACTGAATAGAATAATAAAAATAGGATATACTGAATGTAATATTAAAAATAAAATATATTGAATAGAATATAAAAAATAAGATATATTGAACAGAATAATAAAAATAGAATATACTGAATATAATATTAAAAATAAGGTATACTAATAAAGAATTTAATCCTTCCCGAACCGAAGAAAAATCAAGAGCACAGCAATTGGTCACCCGAAAGTAATCAGCGCTGCACTACCCCATTTCCCGCGTTTCTTCCATGCGATTCGACTGCTTCGCCGACCGAGCGAAGAAAACCCGATGGAAAAATTGCAGGAAGAACATCCGAGTGTCCGTTGAATAATGAAATACAGTGAAACAAACCGTGATCAGCATCGGAGCAATAGCTGTCGTCGGAGCAATAGCGGGCAAACGATAACAAGAGGCGAGGATGCGAGCTATTGGCGAGACCGTTGAACGTCCTCGGGGATATTTTCGAGGGCTAAGGATGGGATCGTGTGTACCGTGGGCCCCTGTTTTCGACGACGCAACAAGAACCAGTCCCGGTGGAGGGCTTTTTAACAACATTCCCGGCGCTCGGCCTGTTTAAATGCATCGCGGTGGCGTGATTCCATGCAGTTGGCCTTGGAGGCTGCTAGAGCGTCAAGCTCCTCTCCTCACCCGCTGGCCCCGAGGTGCTGGCCACGGTCAAGGCTACGGGCACCCTCTCCCGGCTCTTCCTTTCTCTCTCTCTCTCTCTCTGTCTCTCTCTTCTTCGTCGTCTTCTTTCTCCGCCTCTTTTCATCCGCGCGCAACATCCACCGCTTTATCCGACCGGCCATGCGAACAGACACGCACAGACACACAGGCTGCTCTCGCTCCCTTGTCCCCGCTATACGAAGGCCAGGATCCGAAAGAGAGATGCGCGAGAGGAGCGAAGAGAAGAGGAGAGGAGTGAGACGGGAAAGAGAGAGCCGAAAACTCGCCCGCTGCGTTTCAGCGCATGTGAACCGCGATCTGCCCAGCGACTCGCATCGGCGCACCCGTCCGAAAACCAAGACCGCGTCGGCCGCCCCTATGCCGTTTCTCCTTTTGATCCTGATAACGAAAGGGGGCGAAATTTCTGGCAACCATCCACCGTGATGCGGTGGTATATTTTTTCTTTTTTTTTTGTGTGTGTGTGTATGTGTTCGTCAGACTCGCGATATTTTTTTCTACGGAGAATAATTTGCAACGCTGAGAAATTAATGGGGAACGATCCGGTGTCCGCGAGACGGAAATTTTCAGCTGCGGGAGAGTCGTCTCTAACACTCGCCACACCTAGACCCCAACCCCCTTGTTTGTTGTGCAATCGGTGAGATACGGAAATTGCGGTAACGTCGAATTTATAAAATGAGAGGAATAAGTTATTGGCTGTCGGAAGGGTTGATCGGCGCAAATCATACAATAAGAATCATCATTTGCTATGCTACGCCACTTTCGTTGATCTATGGATAGAGTGTCTTCACTTACTGCATCGAGAGCCAGAACATGACAGAAGAACGACTAACTGAAACCTGAGTCTTGTTAGACACATTGCAACGCTAGAGATTTTTGTCTCTTTCTCAGCAGAATCGCTATAATTCTTTAATTAATTTTTTGGAGGACAAAGATTACCTAAAATTTAGTTCGACCCTAGAACAACACCCTGCGGTTGCCGGCGATCCTATACAATTTTTAATATAGTCTGCACACGTGTAAATAAATAATAAAACACAGAAGCCATATATTAAATAACCTATAATAATAATAATAATATAATAATAATAGCGTGTACATATATTTTATTATACTTTGGAAATAATAAATATTTTATCTTAAGTCTGCCCGCAAGCCCACGAGATGTTACCTATGCCAAAAAATAGAAGAGTTAAAAAGATCAATGAAGTGCAACGAGATTTTTGCTTCCTCAGACTAATTCCGAAATTCGAATGTCTGCGAGTTAACCTCGAAAAATTCTGCATCGGCATAAGCAGCGAATTTTTCTCATATCTCGAGAGAGACAGAGGACGAAGGTAGCGAAGGGTGGCGGCGAGATAAGAATTTTCGTGCAGTCGGAAATAAAAGATCGAGGGGACGGGCCATCGACTTGGCGGAAAACAAATAGAAATAGGACAGGTTCGAGGACTGGATCTAAATATAGGATACGAATAGTGCGAGGGCACGATTGGTTGTGTGCGGGGCGGCTCGGTCGTCGTAATCGTCGCGTTCGCCGCCCTTCGTCTTCGTGTTTCGCCGAACCGGCCCGTACGCCGCAATCTATACACACCTAAAACGCACACCTCCGTGCCATAGAAACGACCCACGCACCCGAGAGAAAACGGACCCCCGTGTTCATTCATATCCTGCGGAACGCGCGTCTGGAGAGTTTCTTACCGCGATATGTGACCGGGACAATTGACTTTTCTTCATTCCGGCCGACCCCTTTATCTCGCCATTACGCCCCGAAAACAATAGATTGGGTCGCGGACTCGATTCCCCTCGATCGATAACGCCTGTACACATCCAGAGGCGACGCACATGTGCCACCCTGGTGTAATCGATGAACGAATACCCGACTATTTTCTCGAACATTTTCGACCCCGATTCGATCAAAAAAGAAAGGACTTTGCATAATTCCTTCTCTTATGCGAGGAAAGACGGTATAACAGAATTGGACAGCATATTTTAGGACACGGTAACCGGCCGACAAGCATAATCAGGTCAATTTTGTGTGTGCAGAAAGTTTGCGAGAGTTCATAGAAGGTCACGAGTTAACTCTTTGGGGCACGGTGGTCTAAAAATGTCCCATATTTTTGGTAATGCATGGTGGGACAATTTTTAGATCCACTTCGAAATATTGCAATAGGGACTATTCGATTACTACATTATATTATGTAATTTCTTTGTTAATAAAAATATACCAATACTGTTTAATTTAAAACGCAATAAAATTTCTGTGCGACATGAGTCTACTTTTTATTTTCTGGAATTTTGTGCTCCAAAGCGTTGACTCGTGTTCTTAGGCCCAGAAAAAATTACCGGTCAACGGTGAGCTAAAATAATTGATTGATATAATTGATGAAAAATTAAACTGTTTCTCGACCAAGGTTTTAGAACTTGATAAAAAGAAAGAAAAAGAAAAAGAAAAAGAAAAGAGTGCTGCGTGCTTCATTTTCACGGCAAAGAATAAATCATATCTCGAACCTAATCACGACTGATCGCAATTTCCCGTCTCAATTCAAAGCCCGTCCCCAAAAGACTCCGCGCCGTACTTCGGTCGTCTCCGGGTCGCAATTTTCTTGAGAAATGAGCAGAGCGCGAAGTCGCGCGAACGCGAGATCGTCGCGATACGACGCGGTGTTAGGCGACGACGAGAGTAGGTGGAGAAAAGGAAGTGGCTAGACGGCCGCGGATTTATGAGAAATCGCCGGAGCGGAAAGGATTTTCGATATAGTGCCTTTGTCGCGCCCTCGAGAGCGTCGCGCGAGAAAGTTTAGCCTTGTGGGGTGGACGGGGGTGTTCGCGCGGGGGTGTTAAGCGAATCAACGTGCATATTCCGTATGGAAAGCACACGCTTCCGTTCCTTCCTTTATAGCGTGATTTCGAGGCTCGTATAAAAAGGCGGCCGGGGCCGGAGGAAAGGCGGAATATTTTCATTTCTTCGGGGGCGGCGTTGCCTCTCGCGTTCGCCGCGTATAGACGGCTATAAATAATCGGCGAGAGAGCGCGAGCGAGCGAGCGAGAGAGAGAGAGAGAGAGAGAGAGAGAGAGAGAGAGACGCGTTTCGCGAAATACTTTCGCCGGAGGAGCCAGATGGTTGGCAAACCCCGAGCGAGAAAGAAAAGAAAAAAGCTGGCCGAACGAACGAACGAATGGCAGCAAAAAGGGTGGGGAGGGGAAACGGATGGAATCCGCGTGAGAAGAATCAAAGAGGAGAGGACAGGAGCCCGTGGAAACGTTAGGCGCGTTGCGTATCGGCGGCGACGTTTTCGGCTGCGATCACGCTCGAGCGCGCAGAGATCGACGAGACCAAAGGAAACACGCGACAGTCAGCCAGCCAGAAGTTTACGCTTGATTTCGGCCTGTAACTCAATACCCGGGGCCGAATCCTTCGAAGATCGGGCGCGACCGTAACCGAGATCTAAGTCGCAGATAGCGGACCCCGCTTGCTTCGATCTCCCCCACGTGTTTTAGTATACTTTGATGCTACCGGTTATGGCGAAACGTCGAGCAGAGCTCGCTTTGATGCGCCGACGTCTCGCGGATCGATCGCGACAATGTCGCCGGCGATCGGAGAACGAAAAGAGAGAGACCGCGGTACATAAATCGGCGCTTTTATTCATCTTTGATTCGCGCTGCTTTCATCTTTCGCCGATTCGATCGAACCGATCGCGCGCTTTTATTTAGCAACAAAGATGTGTTTCCACGCTCCGTGAAGGAACAACGGACGCCTCGAGGAGAGACGCACAACACAACAAGCAGCTCAGAGAGGCTCGAGAGAACTTTCGGACAACGGGATTGCGTACGCGGAGAGGAATCCGCTTTGGAACGGGAAGCGATTTTCTCCGTGGATCCGCGCATCGAAGATCGATCGCGGGAATAAAGCGTTACATAAAATTAACGCGTGCTGCCGCGCGCGTCGCCGCGACAAGGTCGACGCGGCCGCTAATTGCACGCCGTTCTATCGTCGCGTATTCAATTTTTGTTGTTGCGTGGATCTTTGCGATCCGCGAGAGCCCGCGTCAATTTCGAGATTAAAGCGCGCGCGACACCGTTCTACTACGCGAAACGCGCGCGCGGCTCGTGTGTTTTCTCGTTTATTATTCTTATCGAGCATCCCGTCGCGCCTCCCCGGAGGCTTTCTGCCTCGAAAGAGACGGCTCCCCCCCTCTGCGCGGGGGGGACAGAAAACGAAAACGAATCCGTTGCTGCATCCGGCGTTATCGCTCTGGCTTTCGGTGTCATGGAAAATGACAGAGAGAAAGAGAGAGAGAGGGAGAAGGAGAGCGAGAGATCCGCGCGTGTCCTGCACACGCTTAAACCCTTTCTTTCGCGGGAAAGGAACGCGAGAGCGAGCCGCGCAATTTACCGCGAGATACCTAGAGAGGTGAATAGGTCTGGTAACTTTATCTTTCGCGGTAACCGCGGTTCGAAAGAAGCACCTCTCCTCTTATCGACGTCATTGAACGCGACCACCGAGGCCAAGAGGAGCCGAGCGCTGCCGCCGCCGCGTGGGAGAGAAACGTGACCAATTTGATAAGGGATCGCGATAATTGTATTCTTACACGTAGACCTCACAGGGAGACGAGCCATCCGTATCGTGACTTCCAGGCCAATTATTGTTTGTAACGAGCCGGCCTCGTACACCAACCCCTCCTTCATCCCCACCCGGTCGACTCGATAGAAATCACGGAGCCGAAAAGTGCTGTGCCTAATTGCGGGGGCAGCGCCGTGAGAGAGAAACTTTCGCCTTTTCGTCGAGATCGATGCTCGATTATTGTATGCAATATTGAAAAAAAGTGTAATTATTTTTCGATGAGAATACATCGTCGTTCGAACGTGGCGGATATTTCCAGTGAAAAATGTGGGGCGATGCTCGTTCGTTTAAAGCTCCGTTCTGGGATGCTTAAACACTGAGACTAGCGAGCCTTAAACGCGACAGATATACAGGATTTTATAACAATAATAACGTTAGATTTATGTAAACTTCGTGTACGATTACTATTATAGTGTATGCTTCGATAAAGAAATATATCTAAAAATTGCTCGTACAGAAACATTTTAACCCTTAGGGGGGACCAAAACTATTTATTTCCAGTTTACACACTGCCAAGTCCAGACCGTTTTTCAGACGAAGAGAAATTTTTTTACTGAAAATTTTTGTATCAAATATAGAGAAGAGATATTCATTTTTTCAATAAAACTTTGTTGATATATTTTCATCGAAACAATCGTGCCTATTCTTCCAATGTTTCCTGCCAGATTTTACGGTTTTATTGATTTCTACCGCATGTGTGGCGGCATTGGGTTAATAATATATATATTATTATTATAATATATATTAAGGGTTAATGATATCAGGATTTGTAAAAGAGAAAAACAGAAAGCAGTCATTTTGACAGGTTCGGTAGTTCTAGCATTAAGCACCGAGTAGAGTAGAGTAGAGTAGAGTAGAGTAGAGAGAGAGAGAGAGAGAGAGAGAGAGAGAGAGAGAGAGAGAGAGAGAGAGAGAGAGAGAGAGAGAAGTAGAAACGGTCTGTACTAGACAGACGATCGACTATGCTAGAATAACGCTAAAATGCTGCACATAAAATTGCCTATTCTACAGTTTACCATTAATACTAAGTTGGCTCATTAATGCTAGGTTGTAAGAGCATTGGCGCAAATAGAAACAGTCTGTATTAAACAGACGATCGACTATGCTAGAACAACGCTAAAATGCTATACACAAAATTGCCTATTCTACAGTTTACCACTAATACTAGATTAGCTTATTAATGCTAGGTTACTTTAATTCCAGGTTACCGTTGTTTCATCTCCGAAGAAGCTGGTAAATTAAGAAAAGTAGATCAAGGTAGAAAAGTGACTTTGAACCGTCTGCTAGAGGGACCTCCGTTCGGTACGCTATCTTTAATTCAGCGGGGTCGCTGACCACCGCAAGATGTCACTCCGCCGCGCAGTGGACTACCGCTGGATCAGTTCTTACCCCATTTATATACATTCTTAAAGAGATTTCTCTCCAGTCGTATTATCAATCTCGCCTTTAAATAACCCACTGCAAACCGACCAACGGCTCTCGTTAACCAACTTCGACATTGCCACGGTGCGCGATTACAACGACATCCGGCGCAACGTTATTAATTCTAAATACAGAGAAACGACAGCCAAGAAGCGCAACTCGGCTCTCGGTATCGTTCCAATCGATCGGCAACTTAAACCAGACAATTGAGCCGGTGAAGAATGACGAAACAAGAAATAAGATTCGATCGAGCCAAGCTGTCCGTTAAAGCAACCAGCCCCTTCCAAAGGCGAAAAAAAAAGAAGAGGCGTACGACAAGGTAAAAAAAATCGCAGATAAATCAATGGGTATAGAAAACTCACCGTGCTCGATCGCTGAAGAAGTCGACCTTGCTCTTCTTCTTCATGATAGCCTGGGGTTGATGCAGAGGACTGACACTCGGTTCGGACGTGGCCGGAGGGGAGCTGGACCCGGTGCTGGAGGACAAGGATCCAGCCCTGCCGCGTCCATTCTCGATCAACTGTACCTCAGTGGCGCCGCGTCCGTTCGCAGAAACATGATTCCCGTGGCTGGGCGGGCCCGCGGACACGGCCAGCGTGGGCCTGCTGTTCTGCCGATTGCGGCGCTTCTTCTTCTTGGCCTCGTTCTCGTCGGGACGATTCCCGGTGGCGTTGGCCCCGGAGCCCGGCGGCATCCAGTCCAGGTCCTTCTTCAGGTGTCCGCGGCCGCAGCGGCAGCCGCAGGCCTTGAACGCCAGATCGTAACCCTTCTTGGTCCAGAGGTTCTGGTGGCGTTGCCGCTCGGACCAGCTGCGGGCGCGGCCGCAGCTCTTCAGATAGGTGAGCACGGTTTGCTCCCAGGCGTCGAAGCACTCGCGGTGCATGAACTGGCCCACGGGGCAGCTCTCGTTGTTGCAGGACACCTTGACCGTGTCGTGTAGAGAGCTCAGCCGGATCAGCGCGTCGCCTCTGAGACACTCTCCAGTCGGCGTGCAACAGCGGGTCGTCGCCTGCGACTGTGCCAGCAGGTTGTTGTTCTCCATGGTCTCCAAGCCGGCACCGGCTCCGCCGTTCTCCAGCAGCGCACCACCGTGACCGTTCGTGTGACGACGCGGTGCCATCACCCCAAGATCCTTGAACCGTGCCAAGATCGCCGAAACCTCGGACCCCGTCTGTGCTGCCCTTCGATCCAACTCGGTAAGCCGAAAAATTCTACCCCAAAGAAGAACACACCGATCGAATAATCGCAGACAGCTCTCTCTCTCTTTCTCTCTCTCCTCTCGAATCGTACGGATCGATGGTATGTTATTCTCTTCTAGTTCGATCTCGAAAAAAAAAACGATCCCGGACAGGCCCACTATTCCTTCATCTTCACGCAAATCCCGCGTCTCGCTGGTCCCCGCTCACGCACACCCATTCATCGATCAACGAAACCGGAAGTGCCCGCGAAAAATTAAAAAAACAGCCTACGCCGAACAAAATTTCCTCGACGACGTTGGAGTCACAAAAGGCGGGGGCCGCCGGTGGCAGCGGCAGGATGATCCACACGCGACGCGCGATCCTCCAGGAGGATGATCTCGATCGTGGGCGTCGTGCACCAAAGTCAAGGTCACCGATGGTTCGAACCGGTCACACAACAGGGTAAGTCCGCGTCTTCTCGCGAGGGCACGCGGCTCGCGACCACGAAGCGAACCGCCGAGGGCGCACACTGGTTCTCCCTGCAGGACGCCGGATGTGCAGGACCGATCGGTCGGACGTCGCGTGGCGACTGGCGCTGGTTTCGAATGTCAGGGTCACCACCGGGCGCTAAGCGCGCGCGCACCGCTCGAACACGCAAAGTTCCTCTCTCTCGCGGCGATCGCGTCTCCCAGAGTCCGGTTCGCGAACGATCGGCAGGACCGGCGACGGGAAAGCCGAGAGGTCGATGGAAGTTGACGTTGACAGGGGGGGAGGAGGTCGTCGTCTTCGAGGCTGCGTCCTCGATCGAGGGGTTGCGGGAGAGATCGGTGGACGCGGGGGCGGGATAAAGCAACAAACAACACACCGAGGCTCCTCGTACTGCTCTTTCTCCCCGTTTTTGCTCGCGGCGGCCACGCTGAGGAGAGAGAGTCCACGACGCAAAACACTTGCTCGCACGTAGGGTGCACCACTCACTGAGCGCCGGCGACGACGACAGCGTGCCGGTTGCCGTGGCTCGGCGCGCGGCCGAGCGCGAAAGTGAGGCCCCATTGGGTGAAAGCGAAAGCACCGTGGTGGGGGTCACGGCTAGCGCGCCAATCGATGCGCGCCGTTGTCGTCCCTCCGACTGGCGCACGCTACCGCTCCGTCGTTCCCTCCTTATCGCGCCGCTGTCTGTCTCTTCTTCTCGCCAACGCCACGCCGGCGCTGCATACGCGAACGCGCGCGTTTTACTTTTCGAAGCCGGCGGAGGCCGCCGCGAATAATCCCGGCGAAGCGTGTGCCGGCACGTATGTACGAGGGGCCGTCACACACGCAGCCCGGCCACGGATTCTCTACCTTGTTGTCCAGGTTTTCGGCTCCCACGACTAGCCGCGATTTTTCCGAACGCTACGCGAGCTCGAGTTCTTACGGTTTTCTCGCGTTTCTCGGAACACGGGAATCGTTTACCGGTAACGACGAAGGTATGCTTTTTATTGACATACATGTATCAACGCGCGATTCTTAGTCCGCCTCGGCAACGAACTTCCCCTGAATTTGTCGCGAATTCTGAACCGAATGCACGTTCGCGTTTACTTTTTAACACGTTGAATGCCACGCCGGTTTTACAGAAATTGTCCGTGCCGCGACGATGGATTTGCTTTTATGTGACACATATAATGTTGAAATATTATCTGCAATAGATAAGTTACAGTGTATAACCATGTTTGACATGTTAATTGCGACTGGGGTCACTGTTCGAATTGACGATGGTAATAATAAAAAATTTTGGATATTGACATTTGTTTTAAATTATGTGTAATTATGTATAACCATGTTTGACATGTTAATTGCGACTGGGGTCACTGTTCGAATTGACGATGGTAATAATAAAAAATTTTGGATATTGACATTTGTTTTAAATTATGTGTAATTATGTATAACCATGTTTGACATGTTAATTGCGACTGGGGTCACTGTTCGAATTGACGATGGTAATAATAAAAAATTTTGGATATTGACATTTGTTTTAAATTATGTGTAATTATGTATAACCATGTTTGACATGTTAATTGCGACTGGGGTCACTGTTCGAATTGACGATGGTAATAATAAAAAATTTTGGATATTGACATTTGTTTTAAATTATGTGTAATTATGTATAACCATGTTTGACATGTTAATTGCGACAGGGGTCACTGTTTGAATCGGCGATGGTAATAATACAAAATTTTAGATATTGACATTTGTTTTAAATTATACAGGATGTCCCAAAAATGTCTCGCAATCCGGAAATGGCGAGTTCCTCGGATCATTTGAATCAACTTTTTCCTTTACAAAAATTTTCTCCAAGGCGCCGTTAACGAGTTATCAATGAAAAACAGTGACCAATAAGAATCGAGTACGACTGACGCGAGGCGACCCAGCCAACCAGCGCACGAAGCCCAGTTCCGCTCATTGGCTTGGTCGCCTCGCGTCAGTTGAGCTCGCCTCTCATTGGTCACTGTTTTTCGTTAATAACTCGTCAACGGTGCCTCGGAGAAAATTTTTGTAAAGGAAAAAGTTGCTTCGAATGACCCGAGGAACCCGCCACTTTCGGATTGCGAGACATTTTTGGGACACCCTGTATATATTCCTATAAATTTGGGCGCACCGGTCACCGGTGGCCACCATGGCGTCACCGCCAAGTTAAGTGCCGGTCACCGGTGACCCCCGTGGCATTCAACGTGTCAGTATAAATTGCGATCGCGCGAGTGTTCGCTCCCCGTTGATGCATCGTGCGTCGCAGATATTCTGACAAACCGAGTCGAAACATCCGTTCTAAACATCGGGCTAACCGCTCTAAAAATATCGAACGTGGTTGTTGCAGTTTTCGGACAGGGTAAACAATGTTCCGGGGCACAAGTAGAAAGTGCCGACTTGGCAGCTCGTGTATTGGCACATAGCTTAACGGGATGATAAATTTCGAGCTGTACAGTAGTTGCATAATGTTTAAGTTCGTTGAATGTACCGAAGCTGACCCCGGACCTATAAATACGTTCGATGGCTAAATTTATTCATTCATGCATAACTCGCGCCGAACCGGCCAGATATTCTATCAATGCACCGCCGGCAACATTTATAAAACATCGCTGCCGGCTAAAATATTTCGTTCCGCGGATATTCGAGTTTCGAAGGTGGGCATAAGAACGTTCGGCGCGAAAGTTCTCGCGAGTTTCTCTACGAATCCGGGCTGTTAGCGCTCCGAGAGGAGACACACACGACGTACGTGTCCCATTCAACGTACACGTATGTATGTATATTTCTAATTAGCGATGACTCGAGGCATTCCCCTTAATCAATTATCCGTCGACGTATAACGCCTAATGCATATGAATTGTTGTTCCGTTTCTTTTTTTTCATCGCCGGCCAGCCTTCGGAGATGCTCGAGGTTAATTCGATTTAAATGTTGCGGGCTCTTGTAACATTGTGCGATGATGAATTCGCAACATTGCCGCCCGGTGTCACGGAGTTCAAGCGTTAAAATAGAATCACGAAGAAAAAGGCTTGAATCCCTGACGGCTTAAAAGCAACCGGCACGATCGAGTTGTCGAGCCTGGATAAAAATACTTGTCGAACAATGAGCTTGTATTATTCGGTCCGCCGATCGAGATAACGATTTAATCGCGCCTAGAATTAATGCGAGCCCCTCCAAGTTCTTTCGTTGCTCCGTCGATTAGCTCGCGTTTGAAGATCGAACTTCTTTCAAGGATTTTTAACCGATTCCAGTTAGAGTGCCCCTCCAGTCGGTGCAGTTTTTATCGGATTCCCTACTCGAAGGTGATGAACGCGTTTTTAACCCTTCGCACTCGAAGCTATTTTAGCCCTTAACGATCCAACGCCGTTATACACGCGGCAGAAATCAATAAAACCGTAAAATCTGGCAGGAAACATTGGAAGAATGGGCACGATTGTTTCGATGAAAATATATCAACGAAGTTTTATTGAAAAAAATGAATATCTCTTTTCTATATTTGATAGAAAAATTTTCGGTAAAAAATTTCTCTTCGTCTGAGAAAAACAGTCCGGACTTGGCATACACTTGTGTAAACTGGAAATAAATAGTTTTGGTCCCCTAAGGGTTAATTATATTTTAAACACATTTTCCGATCTATAGTGTTTCTATTTTACACGATTTATTGCGATTTATGCGTATGAAAGCCTATTATATTGGCAAGCACAAAATTTGCAATTTTAAGAGTCTTTTAGATATAAACGAGTTCGATACTGTTACAATCATTTTTGAAAAATAGCATAGCAATCTTTAGTGGCGCCTCAGAGTCGCCACTCGAGTGCAAAGGGTTAAATCGATGCAACCGTTGCCTCGGTGGTGTTAACGGCGCACAAAAACGCTGATCTGAAACTTTTAGCATACTTTCCGAAGACAGTCGATTTGTCGGTCGAATCTGGATGGTCCTGATGACGGACAAAAACGAGTCGAAGTGCAGCAACAGGATCTCGGTTGCAGTACAGGTTGCAGTATAGTTCGCAGAGACTGCTGGTAAGGTCTCGAGACGCCCATCCGTCTCGTTTCCCGGCTAAAAGCACGAAACACCTCTCCCTAAAAATTGAACGTCAGCCCGCTTTGAAGTGTCACGTGTGTCACGTGGTCAGTAAATATCCTTGCGACCTACGAGGGGTGGGGGGGGGGCGGAGACACGGTGTGTACCGTGCTCTCGCGACACTTCTCTTTTTCCCGAATATGTGACTTCTGACTGGTGTGTACCTTCGCTTCGAGGGGCCGCCGGTATGAAACGGCTACGTGTCTCACGAGGTGTAAATATTTACGCCACCTGGCCCTTGGGTATATTACGTCGGAATTCTAGAGAGAGAAAACGGTCGCGGTTCTTTTTGCACCGCGTCGGGCTATCCGGCGAGAGAGCGTCTCTGATCCTCGCGTTTCCTTTCGGCCGGGCTTTAATCAGCGGCTCTTAAACAAATTTCACCGGGGAAATTCGATCAAACGCGAATTACATCGTTCAATTACGCGGCCATTTTTACTCGATTTCTCGAGGGACGGTGCTCCCAGTGCTAGAATTTGTACGGACGCGAGAATCCTATCGCCGGCATAATTTCATTACATTTCGATTTTGTCCGGCATCGATTTCGATCGCTCCTAAATTCGATCGAGCACTAAACACGACGCTCAATCTCGTTCGCGACACGATGGCATTTAATGCGACAATTTCAACGAGCGTATATATATACGATTCTTTTCTATTGTACGCGACCCGTGTCCCCCCGATCCCGTCTCCGACGACCACCTCGTTCAACATGCTCGTGAAAATACACAACCGTGCGAAACCTTCAAAAGTCTCTCGCGGACAGAATAAACGTTTCGAAATCTCTTCCCAGGAACTTCACCAATAAAATCGCCGTGCACGTATACACGTATACACACCACGGAACCCGCGAAATGGCAACAAACCTTTCTTGTCCCGGCACGACACGTTCAATGAACAGAAAAACCGTTCCGTATGATACGCGGTTCATTTACGCTTCCACAATGTATGTACATATGTGTATGTATGAGAAAGCCAGTATCGTCGTTCGTTGAACTCGCAAGAAAACGCCCGATGCGACAACATTCGAGGAAAGTCGAGGTCGGTCGCGCGCGTCGGCCATCTTTAAATTTATCCAAGGTTGCGGTCGCGAAAATCCTGCGAGCATTTTATTTTTATTTCGATTTCTCGAGCCGCTCATACGACCGGCCACTTGACGAGATTTATTTAGAGTGGCTTCGCTATTCTGGACCTCCGACGATGACGCTGGTAACCCGCGCGCTGCTCTTCATCCTCCTTTTATCATCGCGCTCGAGAACCCGTCAGCGATTCTAGCTGATAAATATTCCGGATTTCGACACTCGAAATACGAAAACAACTTTCTACCGGCAAAAATTAACGGAGGCCCGCGGACAAAATTGTACGCGCCCGGTTCCCCTTGCGAATTTTCTCGAAATTTCAGTCCATTTGTTGACGCGTCGAATCGCGATTTCAATTTTATTGCTAAATTTTGTTTAATGCTAATTTCATGTGGTCGGACAAACGCGATTTTCTTATTATGCAAATATTGTATATTTCAATATTATATATTCAAATATTATTATTTTATTTTATATTCTTATTATGAAATATTATATATTTCTTAGTATTCTTATTATTATATAATAATAATTCTTACTGCACAAGAGTATCCGTGCGCCTTTTAAACTGCGATAACTTTTTTAAAATTGTTCCAACGCGACGTGAATCTTCTTTTTTGAGATGTCAGTTCGACCAGTTCGCTAGAGAACGAGTGAACAACAATTTAATTTAGATCGCAATTGGTCGGTAAAGAAATTAAAAAATTATGTTTTCTCAATTTTTTTATTCGAGTCAATAAAAATTTGCGAAACCGATTTCAAAACATTGAAATATCCAGGAATTATGTGCTTTCCAGTGATCTCTGTTTCGCGGGTCACCGGTGACCCCAATGCTATCAAACGTGTACGAAGCTCGGTGTTCGATGCTCGGACCCCGTTGTTCGATTAGAAAATTTGCGAAGCAAATCGGGCACGATTTTCGATCGGCCAGGTTCGCGACGAGCCGGCATTAGAAAACCGGCTCGCGTGTTTACAGCGGCGGAAAGCCGCGCGATCCCGAAATATCGCGGGCTTTATTGATAAATGAACCTCCGGTTTGGGAGGCATGTTACGTCGGGCCGTGTTCTCACCGTGGGTCCCGGTTTATCGCGAGAGCACGGCAAGCGGAATCGCACAAACAACGAGCACACAGAGATATATATTTAACGGGCCGGCGTGTTGCGCTGTCCCTTATCGAGCCGCTCGGCTTATCTGCGGCGAAGGTCATTAATGGCAGAGATTCCGTTTGGCGGTGTGCGCGCGCGAAATGGAAAAAGAAAAAAAAAAGAAAAAACAGAAATAAAAGAAGGAACGCGAGAGCCGCGGGCGCCGCGCGGCGGAGTCGCATTCGGCCGAACAACCGAAAATAAACCGCGCGAAATGTGCACGGTGGGCGGCGAAAGTATGTATCCGAACGCTTCTGCCCGGGAGAATTATGTCGAACCGGCGCGGCGTAAATTATGATCAAAGATCCCGGAGATAACGTGCTTTCGATGAATTACGGCGTAATGCGCGCAGATTGCCAATTTGCATACATCTTGCCCGCCCGGCCGACTCCGTTGCCGAATTATTACATAGTTTCTGCTCGCTGTGCGAGCCAACCAGCGTCTTTCACCTTTTGGGAAACGCGGAGGCTCCCGCTAGACTTCGTTTCGCCGTCAACGAGCGTATACAGGATGTCCCAAAAATGTCTCGCAATCCGGAAATGGCGGGTTCCTCGGATCATTTGAAACAGCTTCTTCCTTTACAAAAATGTTCTCGGAGCCACCGTTAACGAGTTATTAACGAAAAACAGTGACCAATAAGAATCGAGTACGGCTGACGCGAGGCGGCTCGGCCAACTGGCGCACGAAGCCCAGTTACGCTCATTGGCTCGGTCGCCTCGCGCCAGCCGAGCTCGCCTCTCATTGGTCACTGTTTTTCGTTAATAACTCGTTAACGGTGCCTCGGAGAACATTTTTGTAAAGGAAAAAATTGCTTCGAATGACCTGAGGAACCCGTCACTTTTGGATTGCGAGACATTTTTGGGACACCCTGTATTCTCGGTCCCATCCGGCTCCGCGTAAAACCATCATCGCAGCTCTTGCGAACTCTTCGGATCCCCCGCATCGGCGCCGTGAAAATGAATTTTCGTAAATGCAGCAGCGCTGCATTCGCGCGCACGAACGACACGCAATCGAGCGTTAAACATTCGAGATTCCGAGCGGTTCGACTACTCCCACGACCCACTGTAAATCGCCGGTCCATTTTCTGTGGTAAACCGTGGTTTCCGTCCATTCCCTTATCGCCCTCGTGTGTCCTAAAAATGCGCGATCGTCGTAAAACCGTTGAACAAGAGCGAGAGAGAGAGAGAGAGAGAGAGAGAGAGAGAGAGAGAGAGAGAGAGAGAGAGGAGGGAGAGAGAGTGAGCCGAAGGGAAACGGAGAGGCCAAACAAAGTGGCGGAGCGAGAGAAAGAAAGGGGGACGGAAAGAGAAAGAATGTAGGAGAGGGACGATTACGGAGAACGCGCGCGTCTGCGAATTTTTATCACGGGATGCACACGTGTTGGTAACGGGCGCACGTATTGCGGCCGATTATCGGCGCCCACGCGAGCCCGCGGAGCAACAACGCGCATTGCACCGGTGCTTAGCGTTCGCATGAAAAATTAACGAAGCTCGCTGGGCGATTGGGGGAGGGGGAGGGGGGCGCGGGTGACACAGTGTCCCGTGTTCGTATCGTCGATCTAGGCGATTTCGGGGTAATACATTTGCGAGCGATTCCCACGGGCACCGGCCGGGAAGAATCGCTTTGCTATCGGGCGACGCGACGTTCAACAAAGAGCCGATTTCGGGCCGGCTGTCGGCTCGCGTGTGCTCTCGTGCGAGCGAAAACCACGCGGCTCGGCCGGCTCCTGGGACACCGGCGAAACGGGATACGTATTAGATTACGTTGCATAATTTTATCGGCGATCGTAAAGCTGTTACGAAACGTGAGACTCCCAATTCTCTAAAGACGCGGACCATAAATAACGCGGCGCGATCGTCAAAATAACGCGCGCCGGCTGCGATATCGATTCCGAACCTATCTGCCGCGATACTCCGCTGGAACTTCTCGATGACCCACGTATCAAAACAAACAGTCGTCGTTCGTCGCGAGCCGAGACATTCTTAAAGGATTAAACGTACAAACAGAGCGCGTACAAAAGGCGAGAAAGAAGCGTATTTGTTTCGACTCTGCCGGCTCTCTGCCGCTGTCCTCGTGGAATCTGCTTGTAAATTCAGTATTCGGCGGCATTAACATGCTCGCGCCGGCTTTAATACCACTCGTGGTTAGAATTATTTAATTTATTACGTGCGACACATCCTCCAGCAAACTGCGATAAAAAATGCTGTCGAGAAAGTAGTACTTTTTTTGAAGCTGCTGCTTTTTTCAACGTTTTATAGAGGCTCTTTTTAGGAAATAATTAACAGGTTCAGCTCCAAAAATTGACCATTAAAAAATTCCCTCAGAGTCGAAGCAATTTAATTAATTAAACTGGAAAACTAGATACTAGAAAGTAAAAAATTATCATAATGGATGACACTGGAACTCTTTCGCAACGGAGACATCCTAGTCAAATTCAATTTGTTCGAACATAATTGCAATGAAAATTAATGTTTTAAATTGCTCAAAAATTAGTGTCACCCACATGTGACCGACGCGGTGCTCAACGTGTTCAAACGAACATTTTAATTCAAGCTTATATTATAATACAAATTTCATAAGGTTTAAATCAACACAATCTTTTCGTCGTTATAAAGAGCTAATTTAAGGGCTAGGCAGGTTCAGTTGTAGTAATTACAGTAGTAATTACACAATGGGGTAATTTTTTTTAGTTGCATTGCAACATATTCTCCTAGCAAGCGAGAATTCCTGCATTTATCAACAAACAAAAATAATCGTGTATACTAGAATTGTACTCGCTGGGGAATCAACCTGATATTTATCCTCTCAGAAGTGTCTCAAGCAGTGGCAGCCGGGATCGCTTACAGCGGTCTTTGAAACGGTCCGGCGATCTTCGCCGGGCAGCTCACCCTCGGTTTTGTTTAAAAAAATTCAGTGAAAACGAAGAGACAGAGATAGAGAGAGAGAGAGAGAGAGAGAGAGAGAGAGAGAGAGTGGTCGGGCGGTTTACGATTCTCGAACACCCGGAAACGGCGATAAATAAAGCCGAGTAACAGAGAGTGTCGTCCTCGAGTCGTTTCGCACGATGCGACGTTGCCGAGTTGGAAGCGTACAATGGCATCCCGGCTGTTTACAATCGAATTGTGTAAATATTGTACGGTATCCTCGAGCCGTCGACGTCGACGGGGAATATCCAGGTCAGTCGGTGTCTGAATTTCGTTCTGGCCGACGCAAATGTGTCACAAGGGAGAATCGTAGAGAGAGAAAGAGAGAGAGAGAGAGAAAAAAAGAGAGAGAGAGAAAAAATAGAGAGAGAAAAAAAGAGAGAGAGAGAAAGGGATGGGTGGAGGGATACAGAAGAGAATTGCCACCCCGGTAACAGGACAAGGCATCCGAAAAAGGATAATCCAGCGGCGTCCTCGAGAGGGCCCCGCATGAAAAAGTTGTTTTGATCGTTTCGGGTTTCTAGGACGGTGACCGTGAATGAGGCTTTAGGCCTGGTACACGACTGCGGCCGGGTGGGGTTCCCGTTTAGAGCAGCATTGGGAGGGAGGGAGGGTGGGAGAAAGAGAGAGAGAACAGGGGGGCCTCCAGATGTCACAGAAAGGACCACGGGCCATCCAGCGGCCCGGCGCGTTAAGAAAACGTGCTAGGGTGCCCGATTAAAAATCCCGAAGGGTGAAACGGCACCGAAGACAATCGCCGCGGAAGACGAATTTCTTTCATTGAAGAATGGGGAACCGGGAGAAGGGGGAGCGGGGACGCGGCCGCCATTGTATCGCCCGGAGGAAACCACCCTTTTGTCGCCGTGGCGAGGAATAACGAAGATTAATAATTTCGTCGGCGATTCTTCCTTCCGTAACTAGTTTAAAGTCACCCCACCGACATCTGTTTCCATCGAGGACACCGACGGAACGCTCCTGCGTGTATATTACTCCGTCCCGGGGGCTACCCACCAGGAAGGGAGTGCCGGATTCTCCGTGGCGCGAGTATCAGGTGAGTCTAATTGACCCATTTGTTATATTTTTTGGTTCGCGAACGGTGGGAAACGTTCCGCCCTAGAGGAGTCATTGCTGATTCGCGCGAACCTTTCGTCGATGCATATTGATCGCGAGCCCTTAAAATTGTTTTCTTTGATCTCGAGACGA
Source organism: Megalopta genalis (assembly GCF_051020955.1). NCBI lineage: Eukaryota > Metazoa > Arthropoda > Insecta > Hymenoptera > Halictidae > Megalopta > Megalopta genalis. The sequence continues at coordinate 1,014,803 of NC_135027.1, read as the reverse complement.
CGAGTCACCGGCGACTCTGACGCAGCATATGAATGATTCGATAAATTCATCATTCGTTACGGTATCACTTTAATAAGACGACACGGGCCGGTGCGTCGAACACGGAATATTCGAGACACTGTATACGTAGAAATGATTCGTTAAAGGAAGAGAGCGTCGTCGTATTCGTTAAAAAGTGCAGCGAGCGTTGCGCAGCCGGAAGCGTGGATTCAAACTCGCGGGCCGCAGTTCGGTGCGGCTCCTCTTGCTCGTCGTTGCGGGGATGGAGGAGGAGGTCGGATCGTTCGGCGGACGGGGTTTTGAAGGTTGGGGGCACCGGGTTGACCGTGGGGCGCTGGAAAGCGGGGGTGTAGGTCTAGGTTCAGGGGCGGCGGTGCCGGGTGGGCGTGCACTTTCGGTTTCAGGCTGCGCATGCCCGCTGCACTCTCTCGTTTTCTCGCCCTCTGCAGTCCGTGGGGTTGCACGCGCTCGTAAAGCTCCTAGCCCCGTAAAACCCCGGTGCCGACGACCACCATCATATTCCCCGGCGCGGCGCGGCGCGGCGCTCGTTGTTCCCGCGAGCGGAGCTGTCGGTACACGCCGCGTCGTCTCGTCAGGATCGAAAATTACATCGATCCGGACCAGCAGGTTTTCGGACCTGCGGCTGTCACGCACCCTTTCCCGATGTTTCCGCTCGCCCGAATTCCCACTACCACGCAGCCTGCTCTCTTCGATCGAGCGCGCCCCTTTAGGATCCTACCGAAACGCTCCGAGTAACTTGGCCGCGCCGTTTTTGTAGGTTTAGGATCGCGTCGGGGCTTCGTGTATATTTTTCGATCCCGAACCGTTTTAGCGCCGCACGACGATATATCGTTGCCGGCCGTGCTCGAGATAACGTTGTTTTCCCGATGTTTTTAACATCGGATTTACGGACCACTTAAAGCAGCTGTTTTATATTCGTTTGGAAAGGTGACAATGAGACGTTTATTCTGATTTTTCCAACGAGTGTTGTTGTAATGTTTGCTGTAAGTGATACACGTATTTAATGCTAGATTTACGGTCGAAATATGACGGGTCACTAATTTTTTAATCTACGATTATTCGTATGGTAAAGATACGGCAAATGTTACAATAACGCTTGTTCAAAATCAGAATAAATGTCTTATTGTTACTTTTATAATCTAATGTAAAAGAGATGTTAATTTGTGCTCCGTGAATCTAGTGTTAATGAATAACTCGAATATCTATCTTTGGAATTTGAATGATCGTAAATTAAATAATTAGCGACCCGTCATTTTGATGGGTTCGGTAAATCTATTATTAATAAAAAACAGTTTAACTCCTTATTTCCTCTTCGTTTTTGAATTTCTGAGGTTTTAGAATATTCTTTTAATTTCTTCGCTTTAGCAAATTTTATGAAACAGGTTTGGTATATTTCGCTCAGGTCTATACGACTATTTTAGGGGCTAAAAGGGTTAACAGTGAACTCGAAATGTCATTGCAGTTCATTTTAACCCGCAGATTGCGTTGTTCCACGAGCTTGTATTGTAATTACAATGATTCGATTATGTTAAAAGTTTCATTTCAGATTCGGCATTTTACACTAATTCGGGACTTTCACTAACTATAAGATCTGCTTTTACGTTTTGGAGACGTCAGGATCTTTTTGGAGACTGAAGAACACATACACGCGCATACACACCGCTCGTACACTCGATACTCATGCTTCAGTCTAGAAATTGTCGGAGTTCGAATTAATTTATTGTACCTACAGAGACGATTTTGTGCTATCCGTTAACGTCAACGGCATGCGAAATTTTCGCGAAAGCGCGCAGACGATTGGAAATGAAATCCGAGGAGCGTCGCGGCTCGTCGTCGGAACCGATTCGTTCGGAACCGCGTCGAGACGAGTCTGTACGTCGAGGCCCGCGACGCGACAGTGCCTCGTCGGGCTTCCGAATATCAAGGGTTACGCGATAATTAATTTCATCCCGTAATTCACGTCGGCCTGTGTGCAAGCAATTAGTTTCCGCTAGAAGGCACGTACAAATGTTCTTCGGGCCGTCTCCCCCCCCCCCTCCCCCGCCGAGCCGTGCCGCGAGAGATTACCCCGGGAAAATTTCATTCCGCCTTTGAAGATGCAATTTTCGCGGGGATTCCGGCTTTGCAGAGATCTCCTGAGCTCGTAATCTCGTTCCCGTTTAAACCCGTTTAATAGATAATTGACTGCGCGGAAAACTCGAAGATTTACGCTCGTCTGCCGTTCCGCGTTGTCGCAATTCTCGCGCAACGGTTGCTAAAAAAGAAACCACATCCTCTCTCCCTCTCTCTCTTATTCTCACACACATACACACACACACTCTCTCTCTTTACGAACGCGTCGTGCAAAAGTCATCGCGTTGCGCACACTTGCTCTTTGACTCCCGGCTTTCGCGTCGTCAAAGGTGCAAAGAACTCCGCGGGAAATCCGCGCGCGAAATTCGTTGGACGAGCACGCATCCCGCGGGAGTTAAAGAGGAGCCGCGGCGGCCTTGAACGAGTCCGGTACAATGAACGGAAATTGACGCGTCGGTCGAGCGCGCAGCGAAAAGAACTCCAATTAACGGCCTCGCCAATAAACCGGCTGTTCTAGTCTAATAGGCGGCTCTAAGCTGCGCGAACGAAAATCCCCTGGAAACCGAAAATTATTTCCGTCCTATCTCGCCGCGGAACGATGATCTCGGTGAAATCGCACGGAGCGCTGTCGGAAGGCATACTTTCTTATCGATAAACGAATCAAATTGCCGGCGAAATTTTATTCCACGGATATTGCGTGACAATTGGAAGAGAAACGAACGGTCGGCTTGCAAATTCGTGCGGCTTTAATTTCGATTGAAATTTTTTCTCGTAACGCGATTGTCCAAAGGTGATTAATTTTTCGAAAACCAAGGATCGCCAAGAAGAACGGACGTCTTCGACATGTGTCGCTGTACAATTGAATCGTAAATGTTCATTCTTGCGAACTCGAAATCCCAGAGTTCTCAAAAAATTGATCTCTCCGTTGCGAATTTGACAGTGCACGATTTTTGAAAAAATCGAATAAGATTTATTGCTCGCACGAACGATCAAAAAATCGCGCGACAGGATAGAAATCAACGGTGCGGAACGACGTTTAAGACATATAACTCTTGAACAATTATCACGCGGGAGGCTTAAACTAAAATTTAAAACTGCGCGAACTTACGGACCGACCCGATTACAGATCGAGCTCTGCGTTCGATTCGTTCTACTCCTTTGAATCGGGCGATTCGAACGAAATGCGAGGAGCAAAAAGAAGGTCAATGAATTGCGGGAGAAATTAGGAGCGAGAAAAGGAGCAAGAGAGCAAAAAAAGAGGGTGGGAGATAGAGAGCGAGAGAGAGAAAGCAAGAGAGAGAGGGGGAAGGGGGAGGGCGAAACGGTTCTCGGCTCGGCGTTTAATTTGTTCACGGTAGACTCGGCTTACTTCCGTCGCTAGGCAAAGCTATTCATAGCGTACCGACATGCAATTGCATAAAGCTAGTGGATACGTTGACCCTAAGTGTTACGTAACTCGCGTCTAGTGCCAGCTATCAGCGGAACGATAACACGGCCGCGCTCGATAGTTTCGCCCGCCGCTGTATATCTATGAGAGCATTTGTGCCTAGATCGTTGTATTATTCGCAATCTCTCCGTGCCTTATCTCTTTCGGTAACGTCCATCGACTTTCGAAACAAGCGTCCCGTTTGTGTGCCGTTACTGCGATCGGAGAGACTGCTCGTCCCATCGGTTCCCGTTTATTTCTCCCTCCATCTCTCTCTCTCTCTCTCTCTCTCTCTCTCTCTTTTTGCCCCTATCTTCCTTTATATTCTATATACATATATGTATATAGTTGTAGGAGCGTTACGGTAAACGATGCCGTCGGTATCGATACTTCCAATAATAAGGATTGTCTTCGATAAACGGAAACCATAGCGCGGCGCGGCGCGGCGCACCAAGAAAAAGAAAGAAATTGGCGAGGCGAGAGAGCCGCGTTCCGATAAGAATCCGATGACCCCATCGACCAACGGATTACGCGTTATCTTCCGAGACCTTCCGAGTCCTCTCTATTCCCCGATAATGATCGCAGAGACACGATCGTCGCTCGAAACCGCGAAATTATCGAGCCTGATCTTTCGAGAATAGAGCAGCGCCTTCGCTTCCCTGCTGGGAACCGCGGGGATGCACTACCGAGGACTCTGCAACCATTATTCGAGTCAACCATCTTGTTTCCGCACAGTTCGAAGAACATTTTCGCAGATTTATGATATTATTATTATTATTATTTATCGCATTATAAATAATTATAATACTCAACTGAATGATTTTGGAAACTCAACTGAGCGATTTTGTAATTTGGCGAGAGTTTGTACGATAGCTAGCACCAGAGGTTTCTTTACTTTCGTATTATTATGTTTACCATAGATCAGTTGGACGTAGCCGTCTCGTTTTTGCACCCTCTAATCAATTCCGTCGATGGGCGACTTTCTTTAGAGCTGGTCCAAGTTGGCGCTTTTAACAGATCCTCTGAAAATTTAATTTTTCCACGCGCAATAGTTGCATCCTCTTTTCAAGGCTGCGTCGACGTTGCTGCAGTCGCATCTCTCCTTTCCGCTTTTTGCGCATCCTCCTCCGCGATCCCGGCCATCTGACGGCCGATCCGATTCGTCTGGCTTACGGAATTTCAGGTGGAATGCGAACAGAAACAGCGGCCGAGTAAAGTTTCGAGGTGGGTGTCGATGGCAGAGCGTAACCCTGGCACGAAACTGGGTTAAGACACGTTGTCGACCGCAGGAGGAAGCAGCGCGTGTAAAGAAGAACGACAAAGCCCTACGGTCAGTTGTCTGGTAGCCTTGCGTGTGCACCCCGGGTGCTGCACAAGTTAGCCCAGAAAACTGGTCCGGCCAAAGATACGTGTCCAATCTGGTGGCTTTTGTGCGCATCTGCGGGCTCACGTGTCCCCGGCTATTCACTCGAGCAACTCGGATATCTGACCGCGAACCTCTTTTCAGGGATTAAATCTCTTTGGATAAATCCGATTCGAGCTGTACCACTGCTCCTCCTCCTCCTCCTCTTCACTTCTCCTTCCCCACGTCCGCCTCTTTCTCGTTCTGCCGCTTTGACCGGTTTCTCGGCTCCGCTCTGGGGTGTTTTTCGAGGGTCGGGCAAAGCTTCCTATGGTTCGTTTGAGCGGAGACGCGTGCCTTTGACGAGATTGATCCGCGACGCGGGGTTTAGTGTTTCCTTATTTATTTATTTTGCCCGGCGAACCCGCGCGCGCGCGCGTCGAAAATATCCACGCGAGGCGCGTCTCCTCTCTGCCGGGAAAATTATACGCGAGATTGTGATTCGCATGGGAACGCGTTTCCCACCCGGCTCGTATCGCTGAAATTTGGCCGAGAACGATTTCCACGGATTCAGAATCTCCGTTTCCATTTCGGTGCAAATTCTTTGATTTGCTTCCTCCACTGAATAAATTCTTTCGGTCGAATCGCCGCGACTCGGCTGAAGATGATACCTCGGGAACACCGCGCGCAAGAATAGGTGTCCTCGCTGCCTGCTTGATTTTCGTGGGAAATTTGGATGCATCGAACAAGTCAGTTCACGGTTTTATACATATTACGTGAAATATTATTATAATATAATATATAGTAATATATATTAATATATAATAATATAATAAATATATATTATTATAATATATATATATATATATATATATATATATATATATATATATATATATATATATATTATTATAATATAATTTGTATAGACGTTTGTTATTTTATTATCTTCAAATACGATTGAAAATTCGAGAAAATTCAAAAGAAATATTCGATCATATTACGTATATATATCGATCTTATATTTCATTCGTTCAGTATTTGATTGAAACAATTACTGCGGCATTTCGAGAACTTTCGTCTTTGAAATGTTCAACTTCGACGAATGAATAATTCGTTGAATTCGAATAAAGAGATTCGACACGCCTCGCTCGATAAATATAGAGTAAATTATTCTTGGAAATGAACAAAAGGCGCCGGTGATTGGCTGGGCCACAGTAACTGGCTCCGCTGCTCTAATGAGATCAGAGGAGTCGATGTTATTCATGTGTCGTTCGACGCCTATTCTTACGCGCCGTGCACGCGAACAAGCTCGATTCTTTTTGGAGTTTCGAGTGGAGACGTTGACGCATCGTCGCGAGTGCACGCCGCACGTCTCGACGGGAGATTTCCGCGGCGGAATCGCGGCGTTTCGTTCGCCACGGGACCTGTCCCCGTGCACGTGCCTCATCGGCCTTATTCGCGGCGCGTACACGCTAATTGCGCAACGGTGATTCACGGCACACATTCGTTTCGCCGTCCCGAAGAAAACTGACCGGCTTAATTGCTAAGCGAACGGATTTATGCTAACGTCCGCGCACCCGTGGCGCGGCGTAAATTTAATTACGCTCATATCCAGACACCGTGAGGCGCGAGTAATTAAAATATTCGGTCGCGAATCCTCCTCGCGAATCCTCGCCCCGTCGAAGATCCACGGTCCCCACCGCCGTAGGAACCGGGAAGAAATCCTTTTCCTCGATCTACGACGGTTGGCTCCGCCTCTGCCCACGATCTCGCGATCCATATCGATCCGGCGATCCATCGGTGCACTCTAATTTTCCAGTCGGTCGGCTAATCTCGGTGTCAACTTACCCGTCCGCCGTACAGAACTCAATCGAAGGGCTGCAATTACGGATGATCGCGTGGCTACGAGACATAGATCCCCGGCCGAGGCTCGATTCCCGCGAAATTCGAAAACGTGATCCGCGATCTTATCGAGCCGCGCAATGATTTACGATACGGCCCAGCGTACAATTCGACCGATAGCAGAACCGGCCGCGTCGTGGCTCCGGACAGAGACAAAAGGAGAGAAAGAAACGAAGTGTCGGCCGATCACAGATAACACGCCGGCCATCAAACTGCTTTCTAAGATCTCGCCGTGGGGTCAGGAGAACCCCGGCGACGATATACGATGCTTATTATTGATAGAGCTGCTCGATCCCCGCGATCTTATACCGAGAAAATTCGAGGATTCAATTTCGCTTAGCTAGAACCGATCGTTGCAATCGTTCAGATATCGAGACGATCATTCTACTTTTTGATCCTCTGTTAAATATAACACTAATTTTATTCGACGTCAATATAACGCTAATTTGATTTGCATTCGAATTAACCAGCTTAATCGAAGTAACAAGCGATGACTATGAATCGTTCGAGTAGCAGCGTTTCCAGAAATTTTCTCTTCGCAGCCAGTGAGGATATCGCTATAAAAAAAATACTGGTACATTCCTCAATCTTTATTCAAACAGGGAAAAATATCTTTCTACCAGGAATCGCTGAATCGAGTGGCCAAAAAATTCCAGAACTCGTCCTTCGCACGGTGAGCACCGCAAGTAAAAGATCGCGTACTCCCGCGGCTATACTTATTTTTCGAAACGCGCTCAGTGAAGAGATCGCTGTAAAAAAATACTAACACATCCGTCGATCTTCGCTCGAAAAGGGAAAAATATCTTTCCACCAAAAATCGGTGAATCGCGTGGCCAAAAAATTCCAGAACTCGTCCTTCGCATGGTGAGCACCGCAAGTAAAAGATCGCGTACTCCCGCGACTATACTTATTTTTCGAAACGCGCCCAGTGAAGAGTTCGTTGCAAAAAAAATACTAGCACATCCGTCGATCTTCGCTCGAAAAGGGAAAAATATCTTTCCACCGAAAATCGGTGAACTGCGTAGGCGAAAAAAGAAAAGAAATTGCAGAAGCGGTACGTCGCATGCGGAGCACCGTCAAGTAAAGAATCCTGTTCCCCCGCGATTATGCTAAACCCGGTTCCGAGGAGTCATCTGCCAGTGAATGGACTCGGGCACAGGCATGTACGAACATTCGCGTTGCTCGCCGGCATTGCCACACTCTCTCGAACGGTTTCTCGTCTATCTGCGCGGTTACGCAACTCCGGTGTCACGATAGATTGCGTTCGCGTGCGAACGTGGAGACACCATTAAAGCCTAATTAACGTGTCAGCCGCGGCTCCGGGGCCGCAGAGATGCGCGCATAGGTTCCGTGCAGAAAAATCGCGGCGATCGGCTCTCTCTCTTTCTCTTTCTCTCTCTTCGCGGCGTTCGGCCGCGTGTCGCTCGTGCTTGCCGCGATTAGATATCGGGAATCGGCCGACAACCGTTTCTAGCTACTAGCGCCGATTAGATAGGGCAATAATTGCGGAACAATGACCGACCATCGGCCGTTAGCACCGGGACATTGCGTTGCCGAGAGAGAGAGAGAGAGAGAGAGAGAGAGAGAGAGAGAGAGAGAGAGAGAGAGAGAGAGAGAGAGAGAGAGAGAGAGAGAGAGAGAGAGAGAGAAGAGAGAGAGAGAGAGAAAGAGAGAGAGAGAGAGAGAGAGAAAGAGAGAGAGAGAGAAAGAGAGAGAGAGAGAGAGAGAGAGAGAAGAGAGAGAGAGAGAGGCTCGTCGCGCGAATCGATACGAGCCGTGCGGAGCGTATAGAGGCGGGTCGAGGCGGGTAGAAGCGGGTACAGCCTACGCGGCGGACGGCGGACGGCGCGTCGATAATTTCGGTGCCGAACAAATCGCGATTACCCGACCGATTCCCCGTGGAATTTACAGCGACGGGCTTTAACAGCGTTCCGCGCTTTCACCGCCCCCTTTCGAATCGCTCTTTACAGCTACTCGTACATCTTTATTATCGCAACGCCGCTGCTCGTCCACGGGCCTCCCATTCCGGAATTTTCAATTCCGCGGCGCTGTTTCCCCGGTTCATTACGCCTCTCTCGCTTTTTCACCGAATTTCTGTTGTCTCGCTTTTCCACCGGCTCGCACACTTTCACGTGTAATTTTAGTAAAACGGCCGGGCTGCGTTCGCGTACTTCATTTGCCGCGCGGTTTGCGTTTTCCATCTTCGGCGGTCTTACTTTTTACACGTTGCAAGCATTGCTTGTTTACTGTGCACTAGTTAGCTGCCGCGAGCTTATTAAAAATGTGTACAAGTTACTGTAATATTATACTGTATGGGCTCGATCATCTTCAAATTTCGATCACATTTTGACATTTAGCTCTGTCATCTTTCAATTCTAATTTGTAATCTTTCAATTCAGCTTCGAGATCGTCTTATGGTCGTTGAAGTACCGTTTCTTGTTGGAAAATACTGAATCGTGTGCTCTCTCGTGCCATTACAAAACGAAATTTTCGTCGAACCGAAGTCCCAATAGTTACTTTAGTTATAGCTGGGCCGCGGATCTTAACGGAAAATAAAAATCATCTGTCTCAGTTGTAAAAAACGGACGACGAAAATGCAGTTTACTCTATCTTCGATGATCTTGATCAATAGAAACATTGATATTCTCAAATTCATTTCATCTTCTTCACAGTCTGAAATTTCACTTCCTCATGTCTGCCATAAACGTATAAAATCCGCAGTTTAATCGTAACAAACTTTATCAAATTCTCTAAAATTCTTGAGTCTATCTAAATATTTCCTAAATCTGAGAAACTTGTTCCAGGATCGTCTGTGCTATGGATCCAAAAGGATTCGAGGACGGTTCGAGAACGACTCGAGGATGATTAGAAATATTTCCCAAATCTGTAAAACTTGTTCCAGGATCGTCTGTGCTATGGATCCAAAAAGAATTCGAGGACGGTTCGAGAACGACTCGAGGATGATTAGGAGATAATTTGAGGATGATCCGAAGAGTTCTATCCCGCAGAGAGGAGCGTTTGCGTACGTAACAGTCGTTGCGTTACGTTAATGACCAGACCGCGGTCGTCGGCGATGTACGTAACCGAGCTTTCGGCCAATAATGAGCATTATCGGCGTCGAACAAGGGGAGGGGGGCGGGCAAAAGGGGTGCGACTAATCGATGCCGTCCGACGACGGCGAATCGATTATTTTTTTGCGGCCGTCCGACCCGGGGAAACGTGTGCCGCCGAGCCGAGCCGCGACGCGACGCGCCGCGCCGCGCGAGCCGGAAAAATTCATGCGCGTCTAACTCTTTCAATCAATTTCCTATTCGACGCTGTTCCCCGATGTAATTCCGCGGCTGTCCCCGTTACTACCGGTCGATGATCACCGTGACCACATTGAAAAACGACGTCTCGTTTCTCCTTTTATCGAACTGCGACGTGGGAGTCTCGCTGGTTGACGATGACTTTGCGCTCGTCTTATTATTATTCGAGATCGATAATCGTTAGCAGAATCTGTGGATCGTTGCGCGAAGCAGCAGTGTCGCCTTTTGATTTTGTTGTTCCTCTTCAACCCTTTGAATGACCCGTCATATGTGTCATTCGTATTCTACGCTAATCTGATTATAATTACCAAAATTTATTAACATTCCCGAAACAGGAGCGGATGTTGGAAAAGCGATTGATGTTGAACAACTTGACCTTTTAATTTTAATTTGATCAAATGAGATACTTCAATTTATTGACATTTTTCAGTTTGGCGTGGCTGTCGAAGTGCTATTTTTATTTATTTATAAAAGCAATTGATGTCGAACAACTTGACCTTTTAATTTTAATTTGATCAAATGAGATGTTTCAGTTTATCGACATTTTTCAGTTTTGTGTCTGTCGAAGTGCTATTTTTATTTATTTATAAAAGCAATTGATGTCGAACACAACTTGACCTTTTAATTTTAATTTGATCAAATGAGATGCTTCAGTTTATTGACATTTTTCAGTTTGGCATGGCAGTCGAAGTGCTATTTTTATTTTTTTAATGCTAAGTTGAGTGTTAAAAGTGCACACTTATTTTCGAAAATTGATCAAAAATTGATTTTTATTGCAATATATTCGAACGAACCGATTTCACTGCAAATGCAGAAAAAATTAAAATGGTATCATAGTATCCATTCGTTTTTACACCCTTATTTATATTTCACAATACGTTACATCTTATTACAAACAGTCAACTCCGTCGTTCGACACGCAACATTCTCGTTCGCCCTTAAAAACGCGTCGAACCTAAGCCCTTCTGTTCCGCTGTTTTTCGAGGAACGACGAAAGGAAGGACAATAGAAGAATTGTCGCCGGCGACCGTTCAATTTGCCAGACACATGTGCGCGATGTTCCGTCGTGGAAACAGACACGTTTCGTCGGCCGGTCGGTCGGTTCGGTCGGTTCTCTGGAATCGTTCGAGCGGCCGCGTGATTACATGGAATTCAGCGAACAGTGGATATAAGTGGGCCGAAAAACGTTCCCGAAATACACGCTAATGCTAGAAGTCAGCGAGCCACGAACCCGGCTTTGCGGATAGCGTATACGGTGTGGCATAGTATAACTGTCTATTGGAAAGAGGCGAATCGACTGCAGGAAACCTTATATTCAGCCGGGGCTGAAATTCGAGGACGTCACGCTATGGCTTTCTTCCTTCTATGAATTAGTGAGAAGGAAATTCTTAGGAAGCGGAGACAATTCCAGGTTGCCCGACGGTTTCGTGCCGCTATTCGGGGATTGTCGGAGCCGTGGGAATCGGGGAGCATGCCGTACCCGAGCCGAACCCAGCAATTTTTGGTTTTGCGGTAGCTCGATCGACTAGCCGATGCCAATAACGTGCCCGAGCACGTCGATCATGCGCCAATAAGGGACAGAAGGTGCACACGGAGCATCTCTTGCTCTACTAGATTCACCCTTTCGCAGCGAACAGTGCTGACGTTTTGATGGATCGAGCCAAATTCTTGCGTATAAATGTTCCTTTTCACAATTTTCAGTTGCCCTACGACAGGGCTGTCAAACTCAAAAGCTAACTTGGGCCAAATAAGCAATGCTTAACTTCAGGTGGGCCGCAAAAAAAATATCAATGTTCATAGAAACAAATATTTTTATTTTGACTAGTACATTGTAATAAACATATATAAAGTTAAATTATTGTTTACGTCCTGATACTTGACATCTCTTCTCTGTGATACTATCTTTCCTATTTCGGGAGAAGTTTTATTGGCCGAGACTACTTTCAAAATTTCTAATTCACATTTCTATTTTATTTTTATTTTGCGTCGGATATATTGACTGGGCCGCAAAAATGTTCATCTCGGGCCGCGAGTTTGACGCCCCTGCCCTACGAGGATCCACTGAACCCTTTCGCAGTGAACACTGGTGACATTTTCATCACTGGATCGATCCAAATATATATGTACTTATGTATAAATTTCCTTTTTCATACTTTTCAGTAATTGGACATCGGATCTGGAAATTAGAATTCGAACATCCTAAACACGATCAGTATCTCCATACAAAGCCTAACTCAGAGTTTGGCAAAAAGTTGTAATCCGATTAATGATCGAGACTAACGAGAAATCATGTTCGCGATTAATCAAATAATATTCGTAATCGAACAATCATTGGATAAGTAACCAAATAATCATGATTAAGGAGCAACATAAGTAATCGAATTGAACCGAATTGTATTATGGCAATTAACAATAATTCTGAATAATTTAAAAAAAATCTGCATGTATTTCATGATTGAACGGAAGACTGTTTTTTTAATTTCAGCCTCTCATCCGGACCCAATATCACCTGGCGAGAACAGATAAATTGATCGTTCGCCCGCGATTCTGGATCGCTGCATAATGATTACAGCTTCTCGAATCTAATCATAATTATCGATTGATTCCGGTAACGATTAATAGATTAACGATTACGATTACCACGATTACATCTGATAAGCAGTTATAAAAGTAGTCGTATAATAATCGATTACTGGCGCAACTACGGCGTAACCGAGGGTCTCCGTTAATTGCAGAGAAGAGAGATCGGGAAGCGAAGCGAAGCGAAACGGTGCACGGAGAAGTTCGAGCAGCAGCTCCGAGGAGTTGTCGCGACCGGGGGAGATCGCGTAGGGCCCCGTGGATCACGCGGAACAGTGACGTCATAACTTGCCGAGTTATAGGGCTATTTTGAGTTTATGGCTACCGGCTGGTCGGACGATATCCGAGTTATTACGAGCGGCGGGGCGCGGGGAATCACGGCCGGAATTGAAAACAAAAGGAGAAATATAGATAAGCTAACTACTCGGGTGAGGAGGGGCGGGGGGAGTTCGGGGCCGGGTTTTCACCCATAAATACCGCTATAAAAGCGCATGATCGCGGGAGCAGCCCTGGGGACTCCGGTCGCCTCGACGATCCGCGGCGCGTTCGATCCCGGCCAAAAATTACGCCGGCTCGCGCGCGCGCGGGATCGCGTTTGTGTGTTCCTTCACCTCCACACGTCCGCGCGTACGTGGCGGGAAACAGCGTGTTTTTACGCGGCTCGTAAACGGCCGTTATAAATTTCCCGAAACAGAAGGCAACGACAGGGGGGCGAGCACACCGCCACCCACCTTTTCCCCGACGGAGGACAAGATGGCGGCGGGGTTCTGACCCCCGCTGTTCCAGCTGCGCTCGTTAAATCGCGCGCGGCGATTTTTCAATCGCGCCGCGTACCGTTTGAGCGACGCCTCGGTCCCCGGCAGATAAAGAAAACGCGAGGTTTTACGAGCTCGTAAAAATCGCGCGGGAATCGTCCCCGGAGAGAGGGTGCCGGCGCGGCGGCGCGACGTGACCGCCTCGCGACGATCTTCGTCCTCGATCGTCCTCGTGCGAGAGACGGTTTCTCTGCCGAGGAAACCGAGCACGATGGACCGCGCGCGCGGCCGCGTCCCCCGTCGGCGTTCGCCATCGGGTTTGTTTTGGATTTTAAAACTAGGCCGATGGGTCGTTGCCCTCCGACAGGCTGCTCTCCGTCCTCCTTTTTTCAGCCTCGCCGTCCCTGTCGCTCGCGGTTCTTTCTTAGGAGAGTCCGCTTACCGGCAACCTAGGCCGGCCGGCTACCACGAACCGATCGCTTACGGTGCGTGACACATGTTAGCATAGTGAACGCACACGAGACCGTTTGCTTTCGCAGGGCCGGCGATAGCGGAGCACCATCGGGGACCCGGCTCTCGATGCCTCGGCCCGCGAATCCGGGGCGCGCGTTAGGGGAGGAAATCAGCGACCAGCTGAGACATCGTTTAGACTTTGCTTCGTTTCACAATGACGGTAGATTTATTGTTTTCGCGATTGTGTAGTTTCGTCGTGGATCAACATTTTGGTTACAACTTTCTTTTTTATTTAATTTATTTATATCTACGAGTATTCGCGAATTTTTTCAAGAACTAAAGCGTAACTTACGTCGAATGGCGGAGAATCGGGGAATCGGGTAAATTGTTTATAAAGGCTCGGTGTATTAATGTTTATAAAAGCGAAGGAACCACAGGATCGTTTGTCACACCATACGCAACTTTATAAAGTTGACCATAAAAGTGTTCGTACACTTTTTAAAAAAGTAATAATTTTTTGAAAACTGAACCAAATAACTTGAATTTTTTCAGATGACGAAGGGACTAGTCTACTAGACGATGATATTGAGACGTTTTAAAAGCGAAAAAAGCAGAAGTTTATTTTTTAGGAATTATATACATACATCGTGCCTCAGTAGCAGAGAAAAGTCAGAGCTAAACAAGGTAAGTTGGTTCACCCGAATCAAGGCGAAACAATTTCATCCGCCGCGCACGTCCTCTGCCACGATCCAGAATCTTCGATGACAAATCAATGGGTAGTCGTCGTTCGCGATGATTGGCAAGTCGGTGCGTTTCGAGCGGACGGTAGAATTTGTTTATGAACAGCAATACGATCCCATTGTCCGGGACAGGGATATCGAGGCTCGCGGCCGCTGCGATTATGCAAATTACCGAGCGCATTCATCCGATCGCATTGTTCGGCGTCGCTGTTATGCACACGTACACATACGTGTGTGTACAGGGAAAGCTTCTCTCTCTCTCTCTCTCTCTCTCTCTCTCTCTCTCTCGCTCTCTCGCTCGCTCGCTCTCGCACCTCGTCTGGTCGTCTGGCGTCGATGGAAACGCGTGTCGCCGATCTAACGAAACAATTTCGGCCGTGTCGAAGGGTTTTTGTTGTTCCAACAATGGACGTCCCTGGGACAGGCCGGTTCCGGTTTGCTATCCGACGCTCGCGCGAACGCGAGCGCACGCATACGCGTGCACTATACGCGCCGAACGATTCGCCGGGCGACACGCATCGCTTAAAGCTGACATTTATAAACAGTGTGATCGTGCCGGAGGTTCACAGAGGCTTTCATTCAGCTCGGGCTTGATTACACGAGTTATCGGAGAGGAGGCTTGCGAAATCGGACGCGCCGGTTTCTTGTGAACAAGGGCGGACGGAGAGAGCCGGGAAGAAACGGCGAGCGAGAGGGAGAAAGAGAGAGAGAGAGAGAGAGAAGAAAGAGAGTGGAAAAAATCACGGTAGCCGTAATCCTTTTATAAGACAACATCTGCGAGATTGGAACCCAACACGACTGATTAGGCGCCTGCCAGTGACGTCGACCTCTGCGCTTCCGATCGCGTTCCTCGAGCCGCGACCTTTTTGCTTCGCTATTCGCGAAGACGAGCCACGCCGTCGCAAAAACTCGATTCAGCTGGCTCTCTTCATCCTGCTCTTCTTACGGCGCATTGTTGTATCGGCAATTTAACGTTAGACCTGCCGGGCTTTCAGATCTGTTTTTTTTCTTTTAATGTTGCTGAAATTGAAAGACTCTTTCATGGGAAATGATTCAATGAATTTCTCCGTACAAAGCATACGTTATAATAAAAGTGGCGAGAGATTAAATAAATATAATCTTCTCATCGTTATAAAGTTATATATATCTTAAGCTACTTTTGGAGTTCGATAGGTTCAGTGTTAACACAGTAATGTCTCCCTAACTGACGCTCAGATTGCGCACAAAAATGGACAATTTGGGAAGAGGAGATACGATTATTCCTGCCTTGTGGCTCGTTCGTTACAGTCGCAAATTGCCAACAACTATAAAAACGAGCAACGAGACTCGAACAATCGTACCTCCTCTTCCAAAATTGTCCATTTTTGTGCGCAATCTGTCAATTAGTGAGACACAGTACGTCGACCATAGACTAGTCAAGCAAGGACGTTAGACAAAAATCCCGGCGATTTGTTCCACGAAATCATGACTGAAAAGTTGGGGCTACCGGGCGGACAAAATTACTGCTGTTTGTCGAACATCTATTCTAGGAGAGCCCTCGGTTCCCGTAAAAAAAAGGATCCATATGTCTCCTCACAAAAAATTCTGGAGGAGCCAAGCGTTGGTTAACCATCGCGCGCCGAGCACCGCGTTCCAGCAGTCCCAAAAGTTACGGCTGACTCGAATTATACTCGGACGTCGTAATCCGTTTTACAAGGTCAAGACCTCGGTTCTTCCTGAACCGAGTACAATGTGCTCGATCGAATCTCGCACCTTTACGAGTAAAATCGCTCTACCTGATCGAAATAGCGAGCATTCGAGGAGAGAGAGCTTCATTCTTCGCTCGTCCCTATCGATTCCTCGGTAACCGGTCGAGAGAGAAGCAGAGTCTTTGCCGGGCATCGACTCTTTTGTCCGTGGTTTACGAACGTCGACGAGCTGCTAACGACTTTCGAACACACAGCTTCATCGCGGCCAGTTTCCACGGACGCATCTGCCTGACAGTCGGATGAAAATATCCGGAGCATCGAGGGGAGAGGGCCATTGAAAAGAAACTCCGCGGCGCGGCGCGGCGCGGCGCGACGCGGCGCGTTTTCGTCGTGGCCGGGACCCCAGGCCGGTGTTTTCTTTGTCCCAGAGGGCGAGTACGCCCTCTTTACCCGGCCTGCCAAACGCTTCTCTTGCGGTGATTCCACGAGAGGAGCACCGCCCGACACGACGCGACACGATAAAGGCGCGCTAATCGCATTAGCGGCTGCGAAGTGCAGCGAACCGAGCGAGGCTTGTCCTTGAAAAGTGCTCTCGAGGGTTCTCCAGAGAAAAAGGATCTCGAAGGAGCGGAGTCGCTCGCTCCTCGAGGCGAAAGCGTGTCCGGGACCTTCGGTCCCTTTTTCCCGGCGTTCGCGTCGGCCGCAGTGTAAATAACGGTCGGGGGCAGCCTAACAGGCCCTCCGTAGCGTCTCCTGCGCTCTTACGAAGCCCGAGACCGCAGACATCCGAGTAGAAATTAACATTCTCAAGTCCGAAGTAGATTCTTAACCCTGGAACGATCTCTCGGGTTCCTTCTTTTTTTTCGAACGATTTCAATCTCTCGAGAAGTTACAGTCGGTGTACAAAGTATTCGTACAGCTTTTGAAACGGAATAACTCTTTTATGATCGGGGATTTCATTGTTCGGGGGTGTCGGAGGGATTAGTTTACTAGGCAATGGTGCTGACAAATGGTGTTCGAAAATTGCAAGCGATCGGCACGATGAAAGAATTAAGAAATGATGTTTCTTCCACTTTTTTATCCGAACCCATAAGGGAAAATTTATAATAATGCAGTTTCTAGATGTCGATAGTTTATACGATTCTTGAAAATTTCGTCCATATCGTTTTGAATATCGACTCGGATTAAATGAAGCCAACCGGTGCAACCTGTCGGCATGATCTCCAAGATCATGCTCCAGCCGTGTGTGCCAGAGTCATCAGTCCCTTCGAGAGCCGAATAGCAGTTCGGAGAGCTTACGATTAATCCGTATGATTGAGATATCGATGTGGGTGAGAAATGACTCCGGTACAGGGCCCGGCATCGCGGTAGTTCGAGGGTTAATGGAGGTGTCTGCCGCCTGCGCCCAAGTCTCTTGGCCCAGACGCGATCCGTCCGGTTTTTGCGCGGTGGTCTCTCTCTCTCTCTCTCTCTCTCTCTCTCTCTCTGTCTGTCTGTCTGTCTCGGGAGAGAGAGAGTCCACGGTTCCGAGAACGCAGAGTCATCCTCGCAGGCCAATTAACTCGAATTAAAGATACTGATTAACCACTTGGTATCATGATTCATACACGGAGCGGCGCAATTAGCGGGAGTCGGTTCCCGTCGATCGGCGGGCTTTCGGGGCCCGAAAGATATCGATCGAGGCCCGTACCCGGCCCGCGGTAATTGTAGACCGCGGAATCCAGTTCAAGCACCATGAAAACCAGTCATTGACGTTGAATCGAAGCAAAGATCTAGTCCCATCGCTCAAACTCGATCCCAGAAGACGCCGGCCCGTCGGCCGGGCCGGATCGCATCCTGATCAACCACCAACAGGATCCTCGTGGAAATCGTTTGACCCTGCCGTCGTACCGTTAGCCGAGGAATAATCACACGTTCGACGGACTTATTCGTCGGGCATTCGATCCGACGGGGGACCGGGTACGACCACTTTAACGTTGATACATTAGCCGATCGTTAAACCCGTCCGCGCGCCGATAATTTCACACGATTCGCGTTACGGGCCTCGTTATTCTCGCTCGTCAATGCACGGACCCCCGGGACCAGGTATTTCAATTGCGGAACCCGGACCGATTAATTGCTTCGCCGCACAATTTTATGCGAATCCAACGTTCCGCCGAGAAATTCCGTTCCAAGGATACCTGTCTCTCGAACGCGGTTATCGATGATTTTTTGAAGTAATAGCGGAGGGTCATCGGTCGGAGTAGACGAAGGATGCGATTGCTGTGTTGCTATAGTACGAATGGTTGCTATAGTATGAACCTTTATGAGGGTCAAATTTTGTTCATTATATTCTTTAGTATTAGCTCGTGGACCACTAAGTCAGTAGCATCACTTCGAAAGGGGGAGGGGAGGATGGTTATACTAAATTCGATATATTTACTTTATTCTTTCAATATTTTTGATTGCCTGTTCTCTCTTCTATGATACAAAGAATAAGTTTATAAAAATCAACGCGCGGGTCATTTAAAAAGCCTGCCTGGGTCAGTGTCTGACCCGCGGGTCATAGGTTCGCCGTCACTGGTATAGCCTTGTCTCTGTTAACGCATCTTGTGCGGGTCACAGGTCGAGTTTTACTGGCATTCCTAGCTGAGAAAGTCAATGAGGTTTGAGAAGATCCGCCTCTTTTAATAAACGTTTAACATTTTCAATGACTGAAATAAATTGAAACAACGAATAAATTTTGATGACAAGTATATAAGGAGAATTTATAGGATTTCGAAGAGGAATTCGTTCAAATATATGACAAAATGTTTAAAAATTAAATTTGCGGTAACTCTCTCGTACGTAGACCTGTCTTCAGTGGCTAGCGATCCGAGAGTTCTATCGGCTGGTAATCTCGGACAGAAAGTGTTCCAGCAATTACGAGAAAATCGAAACTCTTTGGTGATGCTGGCGGGTGGACACGCGATGCGTGATTATTACCGCCGCGAGCAACAGTCGATAGAAACTCTGAAACGAACGCGTATCGTACAAGTTTCACCCGCGTGTATCGTAAAGCCTACGAAATCCGCAGGTCTAACACGACTCCGTTGGCCAGGCAATCGTAAGACGAAGAAGACGTCTCAATCGGCGCGGAGAAAGTCGGGACGACGCGTGCAGCACAACACGCCCGTCGCTCGAAACGTCGGAGGCGCGGAGTGGGTCATCGGCAGCGGGGACGCGCGTCGTTGACGGAAAAAGGACAGTGTCCATTCATACATCCCAAATTCGGCGAAACTGTTTGCGATCGCATCTCGGCGTTCCCATGTAGGGTATTGCGAGCGCGTTGCGCAACGGTGCGCCACGAAAGCGGCGAGCGTAATCGCGCGTGTTGCGCGATCAGTGTCGCGTTCTCGAAAGAGACGCGAGCGAGCGAGCGATTGCAGACGGCGAGGGGATCACGAAAACGCCGTTTCGAGTGTATCGAACGATCGAACGCTGCCTTTTTTCCCCTCTTTTTCCTTCGTCCGCCTCGGCCGCGCGCTGTCTGTCCTTTATGGGCGCTGTCGAGGGACCCCGACGCGGCGCGGCGTGGCGATAGAATAAAACAACGGGACGCCGCACGGCGTACACGTACACTCCCGGATCATTTCGAGCGGAGGAAATAAATCGCCGTGTCCGCCGGGCCGCTCGTAAATCCAGCATCGAAATCGTTGATCGAAATTCCTGCGCGAGATGGCCCGGCAACGAGCGTGAAATCGTCGCCGCGGACTCGTTTCTGCTTCGCCCAGTGGTCACGAGGAGGACTTTGTCTGTCGGGCGTGGAACACGGCGAGCTCTGTGAACGAGCTCCGGAGGAGCAAGAAAAGCGGGCTCGTCTCGCGCAGACGACAATTAAAAAAAAAAAAGAGAGAGAGAGAGAGAAACGACGCCGGGCGTCGTGAGAAGCCGGGACCGCGTCTCTCGCCGCGCGAACACCACATGCTGCAAACCGACATCCGAATCCTTCGGGTCCAGACACGACTCGCTACACCGGATTAAGAGACGTTAAGCAGACACGGTATTACTGGAATCTCCTGATATCATCTTAATTGCGTAATGATTAACGAGCCGACGCCGGGAATGGGCTTTAGCTCGGGCAGACGAGTTATTGCGATCCGACGCCGGTCGTTCGTTACGATATCCTCTGCGATCTTCTTGCCCTTAAGCTGATTGTTATTGCTGTTTGCCGGCCCGCGCGAGTTCGGGTAATGCTTAAGTAACAGTCTCCCGAGATGTTTGGGCGCTTTCTGCGAGCCGGATGGGAACGGGAAGTTGAAACGTTCGGATCATTTTCGCGTGAACCATTCTATTTTGGGATGATTCAACCGGTTATTAGTTCCTCGAATTGGTGGGATTCTCGACTTGCTGTTTAATTAATACGGTGACGTAACGTTCAATGGGATTGCGTCGAAGTGTTTGAACTCTCGGCACACGGAAGATCCTTCTGACACACGTACCAGCAACTCGGAGCAAATGTTGCAGAAATTGTGATTTTGCTGTACAAAGTCGAATTGTGAAATTTCGTAGGATTTAATGAACAAAAGATTTTCTGTTTTTATTTGTGCACTTTACACGATCGCCTTACGAAATAACAACTTGGTGTCGCCGTATTGACGACATCCGAGTGCCGTGTCTATGTCTGACGCAGGCTGTCCGAATCCCCTGGAACTCCGAAACCCGCAGTGCCACGCCCAAAATTGTCTTCTATTAAAATAAAAAATTTGTTTCTATTAATCCTCGCAGTTTTTCTATTTATGGCAATATAGCAATAACCAAAAAATAAATAAACCAATGGAAGTGAAATGTAGCTTCTATATGTACGCGTCCAGTATTAACGCTAGATTTACGAAACCCGTCAAAATGACGAGTCACTGATTTTTTAATTCACGATTATTCATATCGTAAAGATACATTTATGAGTTATTGCTAAAAATCAGAATAAATGTCTTATTGTTACTTTCATAAAATATTACCGGAAAGTTCTGTCCGTTTGAGAAATGAAAGGAAATAATAGATTTTTCATAAATTTAGAAATATTTATATATATATATATTGTACAATATAATTTCCGTCGTTACTTATGACCTCTCGCCAGCGTGATGGCAATTTGTGAGCAACATTTTTCACAGATATATGTCTCAAATGAATATATGCATATCCATTGAAATTTGCAATAACATTATCAGACAGAGCTTTCCGGTAGACCTAACAATATAAAACAGCTGTTCTCTGTCCTCCGTACATCCAGCATCAACAAAGTAGAACTTCTGAAACGGTTGTAGACCCGCCAGCATTGTTCCCGGTGGGCGTGGCCTAGTGGCCCCGAGTGCTCCGCGGAGCGAATCGCGGCCGCGATATCCAGACACGCGAAATCGCGAGCACGTCG
Organism: Megalopta genalis; assembly: GCF_051020955.1. Classification (NCBI taxonomy): domain Eukaryota; kingdom Metazoa; phylum Arthropoda; class Insecta; order Hymenoptera; family Halictidae; genus Megalopta; species Megalopta genalis. Next base: position 993,123 of record NC_135027.1, on the reverse strand, counting down.
GCGCAGTGTACAAAAATCGTGGAATTAAAAATCGCGGACACTAAACCGCCGGGCTCGATAACGGAACTAATCCCCGGCAGTCACGAACACCGCCGACACAGATATTCCATTAAGCCCGCGTACACTTTTTGCCGGTGTGCCTCGTTCTGAATGAAGATCGTTCGTCAAAGCGTAATCGTGCTCGTGATAAGCCGCGTGCCCCCCTCTCCCCCCGGCAGCCGGCGTTATCGATCTCCGCAGAGTAGCAGACACCGTCGCAGCCATGATCTATAACGTCGGAGCGGTCCTCTCTTTCCCCGCTTCGGCGCTCGCCGATCATCGATACCGCTTGTAAACACAATAATTCGTTCAGAGAGCGCGGTCTTATCGGGAAACCGCGGGGCTCACGCTCGCCCGGACGTGACTTCATCCCACGCAACGCCTTCGAGATTCTGTCATTCGCGATTAGGCGAGCCCTATCGAAGCCGGGCGTCTCGTAACATTTTACTGCCTAATTCGATCGGCCGTAACGCGATCCTCGCTCCGCGCACTCGGCAATTCCGATCGACTTTTCTGCCTGGATATTTACGTTTCCTCGTACGATCGACTGAAATATGCGAACGGGGGCTCGGTGGACCAGCCATTCCCGTTTCCGGGGAGAAGATACGCCACCGGGGCGCTACACGCTCCTTTTTTGCGTCCTCTCCTTCTTTTATTTCCGACCCCCGCCGCGGTCTACGCTCCCTTTTCTCGCTTCGTCGCAGCTTTCGACTATGCACACGTATATCTGCGTGTAGGCACGGCTTCAGATAATTCCTCCGAAGGAGAGATAAATCATCTCCACGGTGATGTCACATGCGTGTTATCTTTGCTTCACTGGATTGTTGGATTTTTCACAGACGCATCGTACACGGACTCCGTCCGGTGGTATTGTAAGCTCTCGCGTTTCGGCCGCGCAACCGATTTTCCGTCTCTCTTTCTCCCTTTCCCCGACTTTTCGTCCTCTCTTCGCTCCTCTTACCCGTCTCCGACCGACCTCGCCGGCGTTGCATCGTCGAAACTGCACCGTCGAAACTGCATCGTCGAGACGCAATACGAGCTTGACCTTCGCTACGTTCTCCCCCCCTCTCGCGCGACCGCACCCACACACCGCAGAAGGGCGATTATAAAGCATGCGAGATACTCGAGCAGGACGCCCTTCGCCGTCCCCGATAACTTCGCAACCTTCGGCCACCTTCGAGACGATTGCATTCCCTAACGCGCAATACTTCTGCGAGCCTTCGCATCGATTCGATCGATTTGAAAGCGTTGCCGCGATTTCTCAACTGCGATAAATTCTCACTAATTTTTCTCTCTCTCTTTCAGCTTGTAAACAAAATTGATAGTTTTGGGAGAGGAGATACGATTATTCGAGCCTTGCATTTTATTTTAATAATTCTGGCGACTGTAAAAATAAATATATACTATATAATATAACAAATAAGTATATACTGTAATAATAATTTTTGTTGCGAAGAGTTTACTGAACTCCTAAAAATTAAAACGGCATGCACTTGCAAAGAATTTAACGCGTTTAACCCTTTCCAAAGTAACCATTTGCACCATCAAATTTGTCTCTATCCGAAGAATTCGTTTCATTTTCAACTGCACAATTGCAATTTCACATGCGTAAAGAGTACAGCACGTCATATAAAATGGGCATAGCTATTTTTTAGCTGAACCACTGTACCAATTAAGACTTACATAACTCGCGTCTTGCAGGCCGTTAACATTCATCGCGTCATTATAGACAGAAAAGTGGTGAATGAAAAATCAAGATCGTTCGTTTCTATCGCGCACATAAAAAATGAACGGGTACAACTTGGACGGTTCGATTGAATAAGACCTTTTTTCTTACGATTATATTATCACCGTAAATAATTAGTAGCAATCTCGCAGTAGGGTAATATAAGTTAAGGGTTAACGTGCAAGACAAATCGGTCTCTGGTAAAATTATTTTCGAATCTCTTTAAACGATTTGATCAGAGAGATTTGACCAGAGATTTTTACCCCTTTTTCAGCTTCTTACACCATGAGATATTACACCATGACAATATTACAGCATTTTACAATCTAGAAAGATATCCACTGCATCAGGACGGAGGATAAAAAGCAGCGTGAATGGTGCAGCGATTTTGAAACGGTATTCTCACGAGTCTCGGAGGACTGCATCATCGTCGGCGTCGAATGCGGCGGTGCACGAGGAGGCATCGCATGCGGAGGGAACCGTCTGCGAAGGACTTGATCGCTCGGATCGACCGAGATGCGTCCGCTCGCTGAAAAGGCTCGTTCCGAGCACGAGCGCCGCGTTTCAATCGTGTCCGATGCTACGAATGTCGGGCCGCGTCGCGTCGCGTTGCAGAGTGCAGTTAAATGTGACTCAGAGCGTTGGCCAAGGTCGCCGCAGCGAGGAGGCATGCAACGTTAATGGCGTCCAGAGCAAACTCGTTCTCCGTGGAGAGTAATGGCTTCGACCGGCCGGAGTTTAATATGCGGGCCCCGATCGAACGATGGTTACGAGACCGCGTGTAATTGCTCGCTTCGCTCGTGTCGAGCTCGCGAGCATTTTTTTCACGATGCTTCGGGGTCCTTCTAACGCGTCCCGATGCGTCCGATTCAATCGGAACGGAGCAGCTCGTAATTCTCTTTTGCGAGCCCTTTCGTGCGGCCTCCGAATTTCCCCGGTTTCTCGACGGTTTTCCGACATCTGGATCGTGGAGATCGCTCATCCTTCGATCAGAGAGATTTATTCTTCGGAGTGAGATCGATGCAACTGCTCTTCGCTCGACCAGCTGGATTTATTCTTTCCTGTCGAATCGATGCGATGGCTCTTCTGTTTCACCTGTTAGATTCATTCTTTGGGGTCAAACTGATGCAACGGTGAAATCATTTGATAAGATAAAGGATATAGTAGCAATAATAATATCTTTATTCATTAATGAGACAAACCCTTTGTTGCAGTAAAAAAAGAGTAAGAGAGAGAGAGTAATAATATGGCATCACACATTCACGCAAGGACGCACGAAATAGAAAAATGTCGAAACTAAAAAAGAAACAAAAAGAGGCAATAAGTAAACGATTTAGGCTACTGATAAATCCATAATAAGTCTTTGCGATTCTGATCGCAGTACTTTAACGAGTCAGACTCGTGGTGCAGATTTCTAGTAATATCCTATTAAATACCAATGTTATCCCGTTGTTTTTAAAAGTCGGAATAAAATTCTGTCCTGTTGTGATCAATATTTCAATCATCCCAGTAAATGTAGACACACGATAAATATAAATTTTCTTCCTTTTTTTCGAAGAAATTATTACAATGGGAAATGTGTTTATCATTTTAATTACGAAGAAAATAGTACGGCAAGGGGTTAAGTTTGGAACGAGTAACTGTGTATAACGAGGCAGAATTAGAATGTACTGCTTTTTAAAAACAGTGGAAAGTGTCATCCGAATCGAGGTGCAGACGAAGATCAATCTCGGATCGATCAGATCGGAAGACAGTTCTCGATCATAGAATTTCGGTAAACACGCAGAGACACGAGTTGCTTTATTATCTGCGGTTCGATCGACGCAGCGCGAATCGCGCGGCGGATCGCGCGATGAATGGAAGAAGAATAGCGAGCGTCCAGCTTCGACGTCGAACCTCCGCGAGGCTTTAACTATAGCAAAGAATAAGCTCGTGCATCACGTGCGCGGTTCCCGAACAACAGAGAGACAAGCTCGCCAGGCGAAGAAGGTCAGGGAACAATCGAGTTGCTCGGGCATTCATCGGCTCTCGATTGACAGTCGACGAATGGGGTGGGCAGAGCGTTTGTTTTCACAGCGGCAGATACGCTCCTTCGCGGCCGTTTATAAATATTTCGCGGCGATAAGCTCGGAAAGCAACACAGAGTGCCGGACGATTAGATTAGCGGCGGTGTGTGTACGAGTTACGAGAGGATCGTTGCTTCTTTCGCATCTCCCCAATCGATGACGCAAGCGGACTGAAATACAATGGAAATACACGGTCAAGACTCCGGCCATCCGGTGCCGTTTTTAACTCTTTCCCTTGGCGCTCGTGACCCCGTGGAAGTTTTTGCGCGACGATAACGCCGATGCGTTCTACGGACGAGTTTTCGCAAGTATCGGCTGGCTCGTCGGGGGCCGGTAACGTTCGCGCGGTTTCAACCCGCGATCGAAATCTTCCGCGCGCAATAATTGCTCGGAGATTGCGTCTGGTGTACGTCATTCGATATCTTTCGTTTCCTCCTGTTGTGTCACGGTTTACTTAGTCGTTCCGTGCGCGGAATAAAGTTATTCATTTTTTTTCGAAACCGTGGGGCGTCGAGCTTAACAAGCACGAACATCGCCGTACGCGTTTCGCCGTGCACGAATATAATCGTGGTTGTAAAACCGCAGTGACCGACGGTGAACGACCGAAGGAACAGCGCAATTGTGGTTTTCTCGATTCGAAGCGAGCAGTTTTTTTCAGCGAATGACCGCGCCGCGTCGTGGTCGTTCGGCGCGGAAAGTCTGGAAGCTTTTTTTTCTCTTGCTGCCAAAACCGTCGGGAGGAGTTTGTAAATGATGGCGGATTAACCTGTAACGTTCGTAACGTTAATTTGTAACAGATGTTTCGATGAAGAAACTTTTCACTTTCGACGAAACCGCGCGGACTTATCGATCGACCTATTGTATCTCGTTCTCCGAACGGTGTCGTAATACAGTTCTCTCCGGAGAACGACAGCCGCGTTGATGATTGCTCGCTGAAACGTGCAAAAGCGTCGGGGAAAAAATGAGAAGGACGAGGCTCGTGAGTCAGAGTAGTCGACAGAAATATCGCTAAATCTGGAGTAGGCGTGACCAGCCACGAAAACGCGAGCAATATATGTAGCCGTCGGTCGCGGTGGAACGCGGGTCCGTTGTTTTCTTTTCCGCGTCGCGTCCCTCTTTTCACGTTCGTATCTCGTGGAAACATGGCCGATTCTGATTCACGATTCGACTAAATGTAGCACGGAGAAATAGGCTTTGCGTAACGCGCGCTATAAAGAAAGACAGAGAGGGAGAGAGAGAGAGAGGGAGAGAGAGGGAGAGAGAGATTCTCTCGCCGGTGTTTACTCGCGGGATTTTAGAAATTCCGAGCCGCCGGAATCGCGACGGCGATGTTTCTCGCGCGGAGGGAACAAAGGTCGGCCGGATCGAAGATTGCGCAAATGGAATGATGATTTATGCATGGTCGAATACGATAGGCGGGTCTCCGAGACTCGGCTTCGAACGAGAAACCGCGAGACAATGAGCGTTTCGAACATCGGACAGCTCTGTTCCGCAGAGATCTTAAGAACCGACGGGCGCCCATTGCGCGCCCAATGACTTCCACGATTCTTAACGAATCGGTCTGCAAAAATTTCTGTCGTTGCTTCAGACACGCGGAAACACGTGTGCGAAACGTCAGTTTAATAGGTTCCATCGTTCTCTGTTAATTAATTTGCAAACGTTGCTCTGCGAACGCATGTTCCAATCGAAGTGGTGTTTTCAGAATTTATTTCACCAGTTGCAGTCTCTTTGAAAATTATGTAAGTTACTGTAATTAGACTGTGTTTGTTCGATTTTCTTTATATCTCGTTCAAATAGAACAGTTCTATAAAATATGTAATTATTTTTAATTGAATAAAGAATATCGAAGTCAGCTTCAGTCTAACTTAATCAGTCAGCTGTTCCTGACGAGTACACTCGTCGTGTCATATATCACATTAAATTACTCCTTTCTTCTTTTTACTATTTCTTTATTTCTTCATTTCTTTATTCTTCGTATATCTTTTTATATCTCATTTTTTACTGTACACTATGTAAGAAACGGGTTTTCCTTTTGACACCGATAAACAAGTATCAATATCGTCATCATCAAAAGCAGCTAACTGGTTAAGACAGAGCGGCAGATAGCTAGCAGATGCTTTTCGATTTTGGAGAGCTATGGGCCCTATACGATGCCCAGAATGGTGTAGAAATCTTCGAAAAGCAGGTGGAAGAGGCGCGAGCCCTCGGAGTCCGAGGGTCAGATAAACGTCCGCGCTTCTTCGTCGAGGCGGCGGCGCAGGTATTCCGTCGGAACAAAAGGCTCGCCGTCGGCCTGTTTATCGTTTTACATTTACTCGGTAGCCGGGTCGTGTTAATTACCCCGGCGGTGCGCGATTTTAGCGGGCCACCGCCGAAAAGTGCAGCGGCGCGTGCAGCGATTGCGCCGGTGTGCGCGCCAGTGTAAATTAACTGGCGATACAATGGCCGGGGCCCGCTCGTTCTTTCCGCTTTTATCCTCTGTAAACGCGGCCGGCGAACGAGCAAACGTGTACAGAAAATTCCTGGCCGCGATTGGGAGACGGCGGACATGCAAATTCGGCGGGGGGAGAGATTTGCGCGCGGGCTCGGTCCGGGGCCGGATAAAAGTGCATCGGTGTTACGGGACGGAAAGAGGATTGCGTGCCGCTCGATCACGGGCTCAACGATCGGTCCTCTGTTCCACCGTGTCCCCGGACGGACAGGGGTGACGATTAGCGTCGTGAAACTTATCTTGGTTGGAGAGCCGATGCATCCGAGATGGTTCCCGTCGGTTTCAGCCACCGGGTCCCGGGCGTAATCACTTTGATCGTCCCATTAGCCGCGATTAGGTCTGCTCGGTTAACCCGCGACGGTGCAATTAACGGTTCGCAAACAGAACAGATATTCCCCGGAGCAGCGTAAATCGCCGCTGGTCCGCGGGACAACGTTTATTAAAACGTTCGGCGCAGTGAATCACGGGGAAAACAACAGAAAAACGGGAGGAGAGAAAAGAAGGTAACGAAGCGTTGCGGCGACGCGGATCCACGATTTTGCGCTCGATAAAGGAGGCGTTTATTGCGCCGCGGCCGGCAGAAGTCGAAGTCACGGTTTACATAATACAGATTAGTCATTTCCCGAGATCGGCTGCTCATCCGGCTGTATTTTTCTTTTTTCTTTTTTATTGCAACTCGCGACACTCGCCGTCGTCGTCGTCGCCGCCGTCGTCGTCGTCTTCGTCGACGTGCATTCTAACGATGCACCGTTCACAAACTACGAGCTCTCGCAGGTGAACCGCACCAGGGAAAAAAATCAAAGAACAATGTATAAAAAAGCCAGATCGCCCGCACAGAACGTTGCTGATCGTCGTCCCGACTGCAGACTGGCATCCGCCGGTGCACGATTCCAGCGAGAAAATGCACCGGAACGCGGGTGCATCGCGACGCCGAGTTGCTCGGCGAATCGCAGATGGCTGCCGGAGACCCACTGGCCCAGTTCCACGCAGTTCGCTTCATCCCCTTGCATCGCTGCACCCTGCTGCATCTTGCGTGACGTCATCGCCCACCCTCGGCCACCCGTGGCTGCAGAGGCTACCCCTTCTGCAGCGCCGCCACCCCTATCCCACCCCTTCTCCACCCACTCGCTCTCCGCTCGAGTCAACTCGGCTCGATTCGGCTCCCAACCCCTTTTCTCTACCATCTCTCTCTCTCTCTCGCTCTCTCTCTCCCTCTTCCTCTCCTCCCTCTCTCTCCCTAACACCCCCTCCGCTAGGGAACGTTACGGGGGCTAGGAATTAAAGACACCGCGGATTAATGCCCGTGGAACATTAGAGCCGCCCCCGAGGCATTTTTCAGCGGGAAAATTAGTCCCTCGGTCGTTTATCTTCGCGTCGATGTAACATAAATCCTAGACAAACGCGCGAGCCGCCTTTTAACATTCCTCCGCTGGCGAACACGTGTACGCTTCCGGCTCGATACCACGTCCCACCCTCTCCGATACGAGTATTCTAAGCAACCGGGTTTCTTTTGTCTCGCTTTAAACGCGCGGAGTCGTTTTAATTTCAACCGAGTAAAGAACCACCACGAAGTGGGCGCACTTTGACCACGAAATTTACGGAGGATCAAAGTGACCGCTGTGAACATGCGAGCTGTATCGCGCTGTTTGAGCAGCATACGCGAAGACGCATTAACCCTTTGCAGTCGAAGTTATTTTAATTCGAAATCCAAAAAATGTTTTCTGATCTACAATGTCTCCATTTTATATGATTTAATGCAGTTTATGCACATGAAATTGATCCTATTGTAAAGTACAATACTTGCAGTTTTAACAGTATTTAAAAATATAATTAATCTAGCACTGTTACAATTATTTCGAGAAATAGTATAACAATTTTTAGTGGCGCCTCAGACACGCCATTCGAGTTCAAAGAGTTAATTCTCATTTCTCGCAGAATAAAGCCTAAAGATTCCAATATTCAAATCCGAGCCTAAATCGGGGGCAAAAGTAATTCATAAAACTGTTAACGCCATTAAATTCAGGGCTTGTGACAGAATAATATTGTAGAATAAATAAAATAAATATGCGGAATGCATAAAAATGAACAAATAAATACATAAAAGTGAACAAATAAATACATCAAAATGAATGAATCAATATGTAGAATAATATAGATATTTCTATATGGAAGACCGTTCAACAAATAATGCTGTGCCTCTTTATTCCCAAAATTAGGCGTAAGCTCGACGCAAAATTTTCTGCGATTAACAACCCACCGTGACCTTTCATTTGACACAAAATGTGCCCCGAGATCTGAGGACGCCGAACAATTTTTGTAGAGCAAAAATTCGAGTTCTTTCCGCGAAGAATCTAGCAAGCCTTTTTTCCGCGCCGAACGAACAGCTTCCGCTTCGACGGCGACTGTCCAGAAACTGATGCAGCACCAAGCTATCCACGTCGCTGCAAACTTGGACCCAACAGATGGTGGGGGAGAGGCTCCACCATTTTTCTTCCAGCCAATTTGAATGCCAGCCGTCTTCCAAAACAACTTCCTCGGTTTTCCCGCGGAACGCTCGAAAATTCTATTACAGAGAATCCCCGTCCCGTGAAAAGCACATAAATCTCGGCGCGCAAGTTTCGCCGCGCCCTGCTCGCGCGTGCACACTGCGCATGAAGATGTAAGAAGATGACGAAGACGAAGACGAAGCTCTTATCTTGCATCGGAGGACTACGCGCGTCGCGTTGCCGGCCGCGAGAGTTTTATAGCCTGCTAATTTTTCATTCGCCTGTCTATTGCAAACGCGGACGTGTCTGTTCTCGCGCGGCGAGCCACCATTTTTACGACATTCCCGAGAGCATTGACTTGCAAAGCCGAGGCGTCGTCGCACAACAGCGCAGTTGTTATGCGGCTTGCGCGCCGCGCCGCGCCGCGTGCCGTTTGCACGGATCCAACGTATTTTTACGCGAGCCGCGATCGAATGCATATTTGATCTTTGATAATACGCGCGAGCGCGCGCGCGAACGACGCGTTCGACGCGATAACGACGGCCGCCGAGCTTTCCGCGGCCGTCGCGGCGCGTCGCCACCGGATGGACGCTGCTATTCGAGAGCTGATAAGAGATTCAACGAATTTAACCCTTAGGGGACCAAAACTATTTATTTCCAGTTTACACACTGCCAAGTCCAGACTGTTTTTCAGACGAAGAGAAATTTTTTTGCTGAAAATTTTTTTATCAAATATAGAGAAAAGATATTCATTTTTTCAATAAAACTTCGTTGATATATGAGCCGTTTATTTTGAAAGTGGCATAAGTCACTTTGTTCTTAAGTCGATATATTCAAGGGTTTGCGTTTTAACACGTTTAAAAATATGGATGCTAACTTTCGAGAAGATTTACTTGTATTTGTTATCTCAGGATACTGATATTTTTCTCAGTATAAATAATTTCGTATAAACATTAAAAAGTCACCACTTTACATTACGGTAAAGTGACTTATGCCACTTTCAAAATAAACGGCTCATATTTTCATCGAAACAATCGTGCCTATTCTTCCAATGTTTCCTGCCAGATTTTACGGTTTTATTGATTTCTGTAAAACAGGTCTTTGGAAAATGATTCGCCAATTTACTGCGCCATTCAAAATAAGGTACGCTTTTTTGTCTCTGTTATTGTAAAAATGGGTATTTATTCGTATCATTTAAATTTAATTCAATTCAATTCAATTCAATTCATTTTAATTCAATTCAATTCAATTTAATATTCGATTGATGCGTTCGAATATGCGATTTTTACGATGCCAGTACGTTAATTTGTTTGTTTCGAATCACCGACAACGTCTTAATCGACACCATTCGACCGACAATATTAATTAACCAACATGGTGAAATCACCGGCAATGTTTACATCCGCACTCGTTTCACCGACACTGACTTTTTGTTCACGTGCCCAAATCATACTGAACGACCGGCAGGTAAACATGAAGTCAATGTCGGTGAAATGAGTCTGAATGTAAACATTGCCGATGATTTCGCCGTGTCGATCAATTAATATTGCCGCCGATATTAATGTCGGTCAAATAGCGTAGGTCAGGGTTATGTCAAACTCGCGGCCCGCGATGAACATTTTTGATGTCAAGTATCAGGACGTAAACAATAATTTAACTTTATATATTGGGTTGGCAACTAAGTAATTGCCGATTTCAGTTATAGATGCGCTCTCACTCCCATTTTTATGATATCCGTAAATGTTATATTATAAAATTATTATTATTATTATTATTATGTTATTTTGTATTATCCGCGAATGTTAGCAACTGGACAAATTTAATGCAGCGGTCAAGGAAAAGCGACCAGAATTGGTCAATCGTAAAGGTGTCATTTTCCAGCAGGACAATGCTAGGCCGCACGCATCTTTGTCCACTCGGCAAAAATTGATGGATATTGGTTGGAAATTGATGTTACACCCACCATATAGCCCTGATTTCGCGCCATCGGGTTACCACTTATTTCGATCCCTGGACAACTCCCTTCGTGGTAAAACTTTTAACGACGATGACGCTGTAAAATCTCACTTAACTCAGTTTTTGGCCGAAAAGGATCAGACTTTCTACGAGCGTGGAATTTTCAAGTTGTCAGAGAGATGGCAAAAGGTCATTGGACAAAATGGAAAATACATTACAGATTAAACTTCGTTCCAAGTAAAAAAAAATTTTTCATTTCATTGATCAAATCGGCAATTACTTAGTTGCCAACCCAATATGTTTATTACAATGTACTAGTCAAAATAAAAATATTTGTTTCTATGAACATCGATTTTCTTTTTTGCGGCCCACCTAAAGTTAAGCATTGCTTATTTGGCCCAAGTTAGCTTTTGAGTTTGACACCCCTGGCGTAGGTTAACCCTTCGCGCTCGAGACTATTTTAATACCAAAATGAGGATATTCTGCAGTATTTCCGTTTGGTACGATTGTTTTTATTTGATACATACGAAATTGAACATGTATGCTTACAGAAAGGATTTCTATTATTTGACAATTTATCGAATACAGATAAATTCAATAATTTGAAAATAGTCAAGCAATTTGTCGCCGCTCGAGTGCGAAGGGTTAAGACATTCGATAAAAGCCCTAATTTTCCGCGGCGGCAACGAGGAAACAAAGAAAAACGGTCGAATGATACTTTTTGAGAAAGCAAAGTTCTCGACGTAAAAATTGCATCGAAGAGGTCCAGGATAAGACAATCCTTCTCGAATCATTCAAGGCCGAGTCAAAGCCGCAAGTTATTAACCCTTTGCACTCGAGTGGTGACTCTGAGGCTCCGCTAAAAAAAAAAACTGTTATATCACGTTCCAAGATAATTTTTATATTATCAAAGTTTAGATTTCAAAAGATTATTATTTAAAGCGTAACCGTTGTATGAATCGAGAGACTCAATTTCATATGCATAAAATGCGCTTTGTCATATAAAATAAAAATACTATAAGCCAGAAAGATTATCTTAGATTCACAGTTAAATCGGCTCCGAGTGCAAAGGGTTAAAATGACAGGGTCCTCCATAAGCTCCAAGAAGACAAGGAGACGCGAATAAAAATGTAGCTTTTTTAAAAGCTTCACGGACGAATCCAATTAGCGAGCATGGAGCGAAAGGCTTCTCTTCTCGTGAGATTCGAGTGGCGTTTCTGTAGGGGGTAGCGGGGAGGGGAGAAAAGGGAGGTGCTCTCGGTCGCGATTTCACGGTGCCGCGGATCGAACCGCTTCGAAACGGGGGTAGACGAGTCAGCCGGTTTTAATAAAATGTAGATCATCGGGTCGGGGGCATTGTGATTTAAGTCGGCACTCCCGGAGGGAAATTACACCGTCAACTATATTTCAAGCGCACGACCTTTCCTTCCGTCGCGCTGTTATTTATACGTTCCCCAGTCAGCCACTTGGGACTTCCTAGGTTCCTCCCACGGTAACTCAAACACAGAGCCGGAGAGAGAGAGAGAGAGAGAGAGAGAGAGAGAGAGAGAGAGAGAGAGAGAGAGAGAGAGAGAGAGAACAGCCAGCTCGATCGACGTTTCCCCCCCTCGGTTCGAGCCCATTAACTGCACACCCGTGATTCCCACACGGTTCGAAGTCGTAAAATCGCCCGATATTGCCCAATTTTACACTTAACCGCGAACGCGGCCGTGTTCCGCCGCGAAAACACCCGCTCGAGCGGACGTGGGACTTCGCGTAAACAGTGATACGCCGTGCATGCTCGCGCTGACCGGCCGACCCTGACGGCGTTAGGTTTGTTCGCCGGTCTCTGGTAACCGGACCGCGAAATTTACAAATTTCGTAGAACCGCCGCGGTTTCGAGCGTGTCACTGCACTTTCCGTGCTGTATTGCTCGAGACGGCGTAGAACCCGCCCAGGAATCTGCTAATAACCCAGTTGTTGTGTCGCGAACGGGGATCGTGTTGTGCGTTGAAATCGGCCGTACCGGTTCCAACTGCGCAGTTCGGATCGATAAGATTCAACGAAACCAGTTCCGACGCGACGATTAATCGACGACAACGCTGATCCGGAATAGCAACTCTGTGCCATTCTGTTAACACATGCCAGGGAGGGAGGGGGGCCCTTATTTTCATCCAGCTGGCTAGACGCTGCCTCTAACCTCTTAATCCATTCACGATCAAAAGTTCCGGCTTCGTGTTCCCGATCTGCTGCGTAATTTAAATGAGAATGCATTCCGAAATGTTGGTCGATAGAGTTTCTCGATGAAGGCGGACTTTGACAGAGAAAATAAGACCTTTTACGCCGATAAATTGACAACTCGAGCTATGTATATATATATATTCGAAATTTCGTTAAAAAGTGCAATATAAAGAAACCATACGTGTGCATGTATTACCGCGGTTATGTATCTATTACTGCGAGCCAAATACTGTGGACATAACAATAATTAATTAAATATTGAATATTAAACGTAGACAAAATTATGGGATTCATTTTTATATGTATTATTATTTTATTTACAGTATTTGGGGCGTCCGCAGTAATACCCACACTTACCCTAATTGCTCTAACAAATGAAATTACGAATGGGTTGACTTCCAGCTGCGAGCTTTGCTTGTCACCGATTATTTGTGGATTTTATAGCAAATATTTGCCATTTACCTATACATATATGCCTTCATAGCAAAATAAAGAAAATGCGATTTAAAATAGTAAAAAGATTCAAAGAATTTAAAAACGTCGATGCATCGTTTTTAATCCGATAAAACGATTAAAGAAAGAACGAGCATGCAGCATTTAATTTCTACTATGTTTGCCAATAAGTCATCGCGTTTTTTCCGAATCACCATCTATTGAGAAGAAAAGAAACGCAGTGACTTATTTGTCAACCCGATATAATAATAGCCTTCCAATCAGTGCAGACGATTTTTATTTTGCACAAAAATCCGCGGTCCGCAGATCACACCAGAACAGAGGCACGTGTTCCGAAACTCCGAGCGTTCGGAACCACAGTTTGCGGAAGGGCGAAGGTGCGGTGCATCGTTTGCGCGACTATTTCGGAGAATGAATTCGCTGTGTGCCAATAGGAAACTAGTTCCGGCGGAGGCCACGGTGGTTTCGGCGTAACCCATAAAGGGTGGTCGAACATATGATCAAACAGAAGCCCGACTGCGTTTGCGAGCGAGGGTAGCTGTAGTAGCTGCATCGGTGGCGCAACACCGTGCAAACACGTTCGGCAAGCATTTAGCATTTCGGTGCGCAACGTGTGCACATGCATAGTTGCATAGCGACGCGACTCGACGCGGTGCCGCGTCGAGCTGCAGCGAGAGCATCGTAACCAAAACACCCCGTGCAGTCTCAGCATAGGTCGGCCTCGCTGTTATTTTTCGCGACCCACGCGCAGCCTACGCGTGCATGCGGCCGAACGACCGGGTGCATGCGTGCACGTTTTAGGCCGAGCAGCGAGCCACGGAGAGGAAATGCGAGGAGCAGGAAAGCTGAGGGGACGGTCCGCGTTGCTCCTAATGAAACTGGCGGTCCGTGAGCGCGATATACGAAGAGAGAAAGAGAGAGAGAGAGAGAGAAAGAGAGTGAGAGAGGAAGAAAAAATAGCGAGAGAGAAATAGAGAGAGTGTGCGTGAGAGAGAGGAAGAGAGAACCGGAGAGAGAGAGAGGCGAGTTTTGCGAGTGCAAGGGAGGTGATTTACGATGGGACGTGTGTGTTTTAAGCCGGTTGCATACGGGAGCGCGGAATGTGCGCTTTTTATGGCCAGAAAAGAATGGGCCAAGTATAAAGGCATCGCGCAAAACCCCATTGAAATTCACCGGGCCTTTATGCCTGCACCGGTCTCTAGCTGCTCGCCTCGTCTCGCCTCGCCTCGCCTCGCTACCGGTTGCAGGCTCCTCCGTGTGCCAGTCCTGGGCCCTCCGCGGGACTAGCGGGGCCCATTGCGCATCACCGTAACGCCGTCGGACAGGGAACGGGGTACCGGTACCGGTACGCAATCCGAAACAGATACGCGTGCACCGGTGCAGGCATGTGGACAGGTCGAAGTGCAGCCTGCACCGGGGCAGACTGCACTGTGAATGCCGCTGACTACCTATTCCCAGGAGCCTGATTCGATCCCACAAGTGCTTCCGAACGGAATTCCCTCCTCTCTCTTTCGTCTCGTTCTTCCTTCGAATTCGCTTTCTGCCGCGGTCTCTTCTTTCACCGTGGACGGGCGCGTCCTCCGATTTCCCTCGCAGACAACGTTCCGGAAACTGGCGAGCGAACGAGACGATTTCGTTTGTTCCTTACGTCGACGCGTGTTAATTGTTATGGATTTCAGATTGTTGAAGTACGGGAATATATAGTTTTGCTTTTAACCATTTGCACTCGAAGTCATTTTCACTGTAAATCTAAATTAATTTTTCTGACTTATGGTATTTCCATTTTATATGACAAAGTGAAATTTCTAGTCTTGCGACTCGTACAACAATTAGACTTTTAACAATTTTTTACATCTAGACTTTTATAATGTAAAAATTATCTTGGAACGTGATGTAACAATTTTTTAATTGTGCCTCAGAGTCAGCACTCGAGTGCAAAGGGTTAATTTGAGATCGCGTTTTTCTCCGTTGATCGTGCAACGGTTTCTTCGGGACGCGGTCTATACTTTATCGATATATGCATATTATTATATTATTATGTTGTTATATTATTATATTGTTATATTATTATATTATATATTATTATATTATTATATTATTATATTATTATATTATTATATTATTATATTATTATATTATTATATTATTATATTATTATTATCGCGTGCTTTATAATGCCAAGATCATTCTTCACTTTTTCGCTCTGATTGCACCGGTTGCTTGTTCACGACTGACTAGCATGCCGAATGTATGGTTGTCTCATTATAACAAGGGTCAGCAGATAAAAAGGATTGCTTCTGCGATCCAATAGATCGTTACCAGAAAGCTTTACGATGATCAAAGCATTGAAACTAAGGTTAAAATCAACCTAAAACTAAAACAAGAAGTTAAATCGCAAAACTCAGGCCAAATCCACGCGAGATAAGTCTTTACGTAAGTGAAGAGCGATATCGCATGAGATAAGGCATGAGATAAGGCATTGTACTTCTTTAGATCGCACGAACATCTGCAAGTGCAATTCGCCAGGAAGCAAGTTTACAGCTGGCAAACCGATAGCATCGGCACCTGAAAGAGAGCACCATTCGTTCTAGCTCTTAAAAAGCTCGCTCCTCACCCTGACATTCAAGCCGTGAGCGGATTTGCTAACGGAAGCAATATAAACGAGAATAATTATTATGATTATTACTCGTTTATGGCTAGAGAGCTCGTTAGCCGGACAATGGCAAGCGAAACGACGAAGAGCGGGATGCACCGATGAGCCTCGAAAATGGAAAACCGTGCTCGCAAACCGCGTTTAATAATATATCCGGGCGAAACGACGTCGTAAAAGGATCCTAGGCGGATCGAACCGATCCGATCCGATCCGAGTCGGTATGGCTGCCATGGGGGATGCATCTGCGTGCACCATGCGCATCGAGGCGCTCGCGGAATTATAGCCGGGCGCCACTGCGGCATGTGTCGTCGCGTTACTATATTTTATAGCCATGAATGGTTAAGCTCCTTTCAGCGAAACGCGCGCCGGAGATGCACACGGGGTCTATCGTACTCGATGAGCCGGCCGTAAAGGGGCGGTGCAGTTCCGTGAACCCCTTGGCCTAAATTCGGGAATGCGGTGGGTACATCTGTGTTCTTCTCGTGTTCCTGGATGGCCGTGCGATGCTGTAATTCGGAATTTATGATTTATTAGGATTCTTCGAAGCATCGATTAAACGCACTGCTACAATGTGTCAGACTCGGGATGTAGATTTCGAATTGTTGCACGTTTCCTTCAAATATAAATGGAAGTCAAAATTATTCAAAATTATTCCAAAAAATAACATTTTCATTATTGCTGTAGGGTAAATATAATTCAGTGATAAGTATCGATGTTTTTAAAATACAGAAATGTTTTTAGTACATTGACTGGCAACCACGATTTATCTCGATTTATCTCACACCAAACACGACGCGTCTGTTAAGGGTTCATTACTAACAAAAGAAAGGATTTATTTGTTATTTTCTACTTGTTATTGTTTAGTTATTTAAAGAAACGTTGGCTGCCGTCCAGAACAGATTTCTTCAAAATATAACTCGATAGTCAATGCGGTGATCAATTATTTTTGGACTCGATCTCAAAGGAGGAAACCGAACTACGAACACATTCGTGTTCGTTAAATATGAAACTATTAAATTATTAAAATTGTTAAATATGAAACTATTGTATGAGTCACACAAGACTCAACTTCATATGAAATTGAAGTACCAAGTGGTACAAAATAGAAATACTAATAAAGTAGAAAATAGCTCGGAAAAACTCTGTCGGATTTCGAGTTGAAATGGCATCGAATGCAAAGTGTTGGTATAATATACTCCCAAAGATTGTACTAGCAACGATCATGCGTCTCGAAACTCCGATGGAAGAACGTTTCCCCAATTTCACGGACTCGCGTCGTGCCTCTCCGCCAATTAAAAACCGTAAAATGATCCGTGAAAGCCGGCGGATTTCTTGGCTCGTCGGTACATATGTTCTCCGTAGGTTCATTTGAATATCAACAGATCGGCTCGCGCCGGCAAAAATAGCCCCCCACCGCCCCACCCCGCCCCGGGAATGCAAATTGCCCCCCATTTTTCATTGACGCGTAAACCGCAGTGGAACGGCTGCGATTCGATGCAACGCAACGTATCGATCGCCCACGGAGACCGTAGCAGGAAATCGAACTGCAGGCTGACCCAGATACTGGCCGCAGATGCGTCCCCCCTTGCCGGAGCTAATTTGAATTTTAAAGGCCTGCATTTTACGAGCGTTTCCGAGAGCGTTCTCGTGCGAGTCGTCCACGGGGCTGCTTTTGCTTTCCGCTCCGCCGAGCCAGAATTTTATTCCGCGCTGGATACGGAGGGGGACAGAGAGAGCAGGGGGCAGGGCTTCTCTAGCGGGGAGTGCCGTCGAAAAGGGGCGTCGCGAGGCGAGGGGCCCTTCGATCTGTCCCGGGAATTTCATTCGTTGCTTGCGATTGTCGCGACGTCGCGCTGCGCTTCGGCCAAGAAGCGTTTCATGGCCAAAAATTCTATCCTTAAGTAAAGTAAATTCTTCAATTCTTAAGTAAAAGTATACTATATATGCTCGATTGTTAAGTTTAGTTGCGTTGAAAAATGGGGGTCGCTTTAACCCCTCGCCGTACTTTAACGAGTCAGACTCGTGGTGCGGATTTCTAGTAATATCCTATTAAATACCAATGTTATTTTTTTCCGTTTTTTAAAGCCAGGATGAAATTCTGAATCAATACTTTAATCATCCCAGTAAATGTAGACTCACGATAAATATGAATTTTCTTTTTTTTTCAAAGAAATTATTACAATCGAAAATGTGCTTGTCATTTTAATTATGAAGAAAATGGAACGGCTAGGGATTGCCTTTATTTCTCGATACAGTAAATTCTCTCCAATTTTTCCCTAATTCGCACTCGGATTGCGCGCAAAAATAGACAATATGGAAAGAGAAGATAAATAAGATTATGGTTTCTAGTTCTCATTTTTATAGTTACCGATTGTCAACAACCATAAAACGAGGACGCAAATCTCGGATAGTCGGGTCTCCTCTTCCCAGATTGCCCATTTTTCTGCGCAATCTGAGCGCGAATTAGGTAAAAAAATTGCTGTACAAAGGAACGCAACGACTAATTAACCAATCGAATATAACCTTCGGCAATCTGGAACAACGTTAAATAATCTCGGTCGTAGAAAACGAATTCCCAGACCACTGCGCGTCGCCGGCGCCTCTTTTTTCCCCCGTTGTTTCTTCATGGTCCTCCTCTCGGCTCCGGAGGAAGAGGGCACGCACACGCGCGAGCGCAGAAGCGGGAGGAACGCGAGGCGGCCGTGACAAAGAACGGACATAAATAATCCGGCGTTTCGAGCAGGCGTACCGATAATTAGATTCCAAGGACCGCCTATTTTGGCCGGTGAGTTGCGCTAGAAAAAGAATCTTCCCGGTGCCCCCTCTCCCCTCTTCACACGACCCACTTTCGGCCGCCCTGGTCCTCTTCCTCCGGCTCCCTCCAGCGACGGTAAACAAAGAACCGCCCCTGCTCCCGCAGCCCGCGTGGCCGGACGAAATGCTCGCGGCATATTTATGGCCGAAAACCGGCGACCGGCCGAAAGAGTGCGGAATGATCGCCGCAGAACGCGGCTCCGAGGGATCAATCGCGAAAAACCTTCGATGAAGGTTCGTCCGGCCTTTCGTCTGGCCGTGTTGCTGTAGGAGGCCCTATACTAATCGCGTAGAGGTGCAGGCCGTGTCGGCTTTACGACGCTCACCTGTCCCCCGTTTTACGCTCGGAAAAACGCAAGGCATCGCGGCGAATCGCATTCGATACGCTCCAAAATTTCATTTCGACGTTCGAGCTGCTTTTGTGGAGATGTTCTGGGCTGATTGACGTATTTACGCCGGGATTTGCCGGGGCACTTGTCGTCCAGAAAGTGATACAGTGCGAGCGACGTGTCGTGGAAACGCAGCAGAAGTGAACTGCTAATCTTTGCTTTGCACGGAGATGCAGAACAAAATTTTATACAAGTGAAGTTATCCAAATGTCTAATCAGTTTTGAGCTAGCGTCCAATTAGCTTGCAGCTACCAAGATTTTTGTCCAAACAGTAATTTGAACAATTGGACAGTTTGAAGCTGCCAAGATTTGTATTGCACCTAAACAGTTAAAGAATATGCAGCTACCAAGATTTTTATCGCGTTTGAACGATTGACGAATTCGAAGCGTTCCAAGATTTGTATCGCGTTCGAATTGCCAAACAGTTTGCAGCTATCAAGATTTTGATCGCGTTTGAACAATTGAAGCGTCTAAAGCTGACAAGATTTTTATTGCATTTGATCAGTTTGAAGCCGCAGATTTTGAAGTTTGCAATATCTTGATTACTATCTCGATTACGTCGGAAAGTGAATACGGTAATTTCTCCCTAATTCGCGCTCAGTTGCGCATAAAAATGGACAATTTGGGAGGAGGAGATACGATTATTTTAGATTGTCAATAATTCTAAAAAACGAGACGCAAGGCTCGAATAATCGTGTCTCCTCCTCCCAAATTGTTCATTTTTATACGCAACTGAGCGCGAGTTAGGGGAGAAACGCGGCTCGTTCTTGCAGTCGTTGACAATCGGTAACTATAAAAACGAGCCGCGATTATAATAAATAATATAATATCTATTATAATAATATTATAATAATATTATATATATATTATTATATATAATAATATCTATAATAATAATAATATTTATTATAATATTATAAATATTATAATAAATAATATAATAATATAATATATAATATATTATAATAAATAATATAAATATAAATAATCCGAAATTAGTCTATTTTAGTGTACAATCTGAGCGTCAATTAGGAAAAACGTATTGTACATGCGAGCACACTCCACGCAGCAATACAGCTATGAAATACAGCTATGCACCAACAATACAGCTATGAAATTCGGGTGCGCTCGAGACCGCAGCTTCTCGATGGACCTCTGAGAGAATAAGGAAGGAATAAAGTGCAGGGACCCAAGAGATGCTCCCGTTCCGCGACAATGGGGCGCAGGTAGGTGCCCCGGTCCCTTGTCTCCCCGACGTCTCTTTCCCGCGGTAAAAAGATGCGCCCGTAAAAATGGTAACAGCATAATGGCGGCAACGGGGGCAGTCCGGGCCGACTGTTACCGCTATACGCCGGTTGCGGTGCCGGTCTCTCGGTCCTCGTAAATTCAACGTGCGAACAGTGCCACAATGCGCGCTAAATCATCCCCGATCGCTTTTAAACCGGGCCCTGAATTATTGCCGAGAGGCTAGAGAGGACACACGGCGGCCTCCTGCCCTCCCCGCGGACTGATTGTGAGAACGGCTCCGAACGGGCCGAATAATAATTTCATCGAATCCGGGTCTGGTATCGGCGGAATAATCTCCGAGGAAATTTCTTACGCGGACCCGTAACAGACGCGTCGGAAATTAGAGGCCCGCGGCGGCTAACCGAATGCCGAATTAAACGCCGATCCCGCCTCTCTTTCGCCCATGTGCCGGCTATTGATTTTTCTTGCTTGCTTGCTTGCTTGCACTGCGGCGAAACGTGCCGTAACACGCGCCGATATTAAAAGAGAAGCACAGGTTTCTGTTTAATCATGCTGTTCTCGACGAGTGTACTCGACGCAACACAAAATCTTGGCACTTCCATTATGACGAGTACACGCGTCAAAAACAGCTAACTGGATTTGTACTTCGATGCTGTTTAGTCAAATTTATGTTTTATTAAAGTGTTGCATTTAAACAAAATACAATGAAAATCGTATTTAAAAAAAGTATAACTTTTTGCAGTAACTTACACAGTTTTCAAAGAGATTGCAACAGCTAGTTATTTGGTAGTTTTCGATTAGTTAATACAGGGTGTCTAAAAAATGTCTCGTAAGGAAATGGAGGGTTCCTGAGATCATTTGAAGCAACTTTCTCCTCAGCGAAAATGCAAACTGCGGCTTCGTTCACGAGTTATCATCGAAAATTAGTGACCAATGAGAGGCGAGATCTGCTGGCGCGAGAAGGCCGAGCCAATGAGCGGAGCTGGACTTCGCGCGCTCGTTGGCTCGGCCGCCTCGCGTCAGCAGAGCTCGCTTCTTATTGGTTGGCGTTTTTCATTAATAACTCGTAAACGAAATCGCGGTTTGCATTTTCGCTAAAGAAAAAGTTACTTCGAATAACCTAAGGAATCCACCATTTCCGGATTGCCAGACATTTTTGGGACATCCTGTAGTTTTAATAGGGTAATAATTTTTGATAGGTCAACCGTTTTCTCAGTAAAATAAGTATTCTATTTAAGCGCAAGATTACGGATTCAGACTACTATTGACAATCGAAGAACGCGATCTCCTTTGATTTCGTCTGTTGTCCCGAACATCGTCGTTTTCGGCGCGGCGGATCGTCGAAAACGGCAACGAGAGGCTATTAAAAATCGGCGGCCGCCGCTTTCTCCCCGACTCCACCCCTTCGCTCGTGCCCCTCGGTTCTATCTGGTACGCAGATCTTCGCCCCATTGTTATCGTAATAGAAAAACTTTGGGCCGTTGTATCGCGCGCTTTACGGCGGCCTTTAGGCGAGCGACGGCTCGATGGCACACACAGGAAAAGTAAATATTGGTAAACTGATCGAGCGTGTCCCACGTGCCGGAAATTTCGTTCGCCGCCGCGGCAAGGAATACGACGCGGCCGTGGAAGGAAAAAGACAAGAGGGGGTGTGAGTGGCGAGAATATGAGAAAGGTGCCGGCGAAACCCGGCGCGGCGTGGCGCGACGAGAACGAAAGTGATTTAGCCATAAACATACGTGCCACTCGGCGCGACGAGGCCCGGGCTGGCTCGTGCGGGGGTGGTCCGGGGCGGTTAGGGGTGCGGGAGAACACGAGCGAGTCGGGGGGTCGCGCGATATTTCGCCGTCGGTACCCACCGGGGCCACATTTCTCTTGATTTAACGAAACAATCCGAGCATCTGAATTTCAAATATGGCGTCCCTCCGCATCCACGGCTCCGTGGCACGATCTCACCCTCCGGATGACCCGTGACAGTGCGCGAATTAGCTCGCGGAAAAATTCCCGGCCCTCGTCTTCCCCGCGTGTTCTTTTCCCGTCCCCTTCGACGGCTGCAAACGAGCAATTTCCACGGGGAACGTCGCTTTTCTACGGCTGTCTCTCTGCCCGCCCGAGACCGTTCCTTTTTACCTTCTTGACTAGGGAATTTCCTTTTCTCTCTCTCTCTCTTTCTCTCTCTCTCTCTCCTCTCCCTTTTCTTTTATTCCGTGCACAGTGGCTCACCGTGTTAATCCCACGGCACAAAGCAGCAGCGGGACGAGCCGCCGATGATTTAGGGCGGCCACGGATTAGCCGTGCGAACAAAACAGCTGGGACATTGATCGGACGAGGCACCCTTTCACCAGACGCAATTTACATCGCGCTTTGTTTAAGGCTGCTTCCGGCGTCAGCCACCTTAAACCGACCGGGAAATGATATGCCGTAGGCTGTTGTAGTTTCTTCCGTCGTTAAGGGCACGCGCCTGTGTGGCCGCAGATCCCAAGAAATTTTCCTACAGAAATTGCCACACTTCATTCTGCGGGCTAAGCTTAATCGCTTTTGGTAATTTACTCGCCTCTAATGATGCGAGGAGAAATGTCGAAATAAGACTATAGAGTGATTAATTTACTCATTCCTGGCTGCGAATCATTGTATTCATTCGTTCATTTATTTATTTGTTCATTCACTCATTTATTTATTTATTCATTCATTCACTCATTTATTTATTTATTCATTCACTCATTCATTTATTTACTTATTTATACACTCACTCATTTATTTATTTATTTATTCACTCACTCATTTATTTATTTATTTATTCATTCACTCATTTATTTATTTATTCACTCACTCATTTATTTATTTATTTATTCACTCACTCATTTGTTTATTTATTCACTCACTCACTCATTTATTTATTTATTTATTTATTTACTGAAAAAGCTATTAGCAGAATGTAAAGTATAATACATAAAGTATAGTACTCTGTTGCCCGATATTAAAACAATCGTGACGTCTATAAAAAAGAACAAGAGAATTTCTAAAAAATTTTTCTGGAATATTAGGCCAGCCTACATTATCGTTGATCAATTTATAAACAAAGAGGACATCGTAACGTTTCCTTCTCTGCTTTAATATAATATCTTACAAATAACATAATTCTTATTCATAATATTAATATCACAAATATAATTGTTACATAAATAATTTAAAAAATATATAATATAATATATATATAATATAATATATATATATTATAATATAATATAACACTCAATTTTATTCACCACACACTTCCGAATAACACACCCACACACCCACACACCTTCCGAAAAATCTTCTCGGAAGCAGCACGCGCCGTTCGTACCGCGAACCTGCATGTTCGAAAGGCGTGTCTCGTCCGCCGCGTTAAAAAATCGGACGTCCCATCGGGCCGGATCGATCCGGCTCGAAATCGTCGTGGTTATCCTCGATAGTTGATCGTTCCACGTCCCCGTCCGGACTCGGGACGTATATTTCGTGGCTCCGGGGGGACGTCGAGCGCATCGTGCACGCTCGCCGCGCTTTTTTTCCACGGTGTCCGGCGATTTGTCCTGCGAATCGACGGTGCTCCGAAGAGCTGTGCCCGATTAAGGGCGGATTCGTAATATCGGCGATCGCCGCGCGAGGGATCGCGGCCCATTGAGCAGCCGCCTTCCGTGAAAATAATGATCGAACGCCCCCGGGGTCCTCGAGAGAGGACCGTTCGTCCTCCCATAATTCCCGTACCCTCGATATCGACATCGACGGCCGTCTACTTCCGTCGCGCAGCCCGAGGGTCCTTTAAGATGCATCGAAAACACTTTCCTCGGTGCGCAGCCCCATTGTGCTTTCGTCCTAATTAATTCCTCGCGGGGGTGACCTCGAAACCAATGCCGGCTGCAGCGACCCTCTTCGCGTTCCTCAACGATAGTTAACGCATGAACGATTGACAGGAGACGAGGAGACTTAATGAGGACACTCGGAGATGGACTCGATGATAGGGTCTGCTAGGATTTATTTGTTTATTTGCTTGTTTTGTTTATTTATTTTGTTTGGACGGGATAGCCGATTGGTAGAACGAGGAATGCAACGTTAAGATCTACGGAGGCTTTGGTAATATATAGGGTTGATTGTATAAAAATTAATCCTCTGCACTGGAAGCCATTTTAAATCAAAATCTAAGATCGCTTTTCAGGCATTTTTTTGTCAGCGGTCACAGTATTTTTGATTATATTATTTGTTGCATTTTCTGCGTGCGAAATTCAGTCTTGCGATTCGTACAACAATTACACTTTTTTAGGTACAAACAAATTTGATAATATTAAAATTATTTTAGCATGCGATATGACAATTTTGTAGAAAAGAAAATTTATATTTATTGTATATCTGAATTTACTACAATGGACGAATATGGAAACGAAAATATAATATATAATAACGATAATAACGAAAATATAATATATAATAACGATAAAGACGAAAATATAACATATAATCACGATAATAAGGAAAATATAATATATAAAAACAAAATAACCTTGACTTTTTTACCAACGATGTAGAAGTTTTTATGCGTTCACTATTCGCTCTATTTTCTAATTCATAATCTATACTTTTATTAATTATACATTACTTACTATTATTAAGTATTATTATTATAAGTATTATTATATAGTATTATTATAGTAGTATTATTAAAAGTATTATTATACTTTTTTTTATATACTCTCTATATATATTATGTCTCTCTGTCTGTACTATATGTTTGTTACAAATTCTATCTACTACATGGGCCTATGCCCATTTATTAGTAAATAAATAAATAAATAATAACGAAAATGTAACATATAATAACGGTAATAACGAAAATATAACACATAATAACGACAATAACGAAAAATAAAATGGTACCTCGACTAAAAATAAATCGATGACGCTCATATTCAGCAAATTCTGTAACATTGAAGTGCGCGAAACGTCGTGTACCGGAAATCGATCTCGACGATTCGAAGCACCGTTGACGTTCCGTTCCGCAGACGAAAGTCTGCACGAAATAGTCGTCGACAGGCGACATCGCAATCATCCATGTAACGGTCAGATGGCGGAAGCCTTTAACGATCTCATTCACGGCAGTTAGCTCGAGTCCTTGTAAATCGGCTCGTTTCTACACGCGCGAATATCGCGGGGGAAACGGCGTTGTTTACGAGTCGATCGAACTTCGAAGGGCCGGTCACGTCGTCGCGGTGGGGGAGCAATAAAAATCTCCGGCACGGCTAAACCGCTTAGGCTAAAACTCCATTTCACGCGTGGCTAGCCGCATTTGTAGTACGCGTACAACGGCACGAGAGTTTCGTAACGAACCGTAAGAGCCACGGCAAGAACGCATCCTCTTCGGGGACCGCACGCGCAGTTCCTGGTCGGCCGTGGTCGAGTCCCAAGGCCTCGATAATTTGCGAAAGGGGCAGGCGGAGAAACACAGGAGGCTGTTATGCGCCGGTGGCAGCTGGGAGGCAGAGCCAGTTAGCCGGGTTATGCGGGGCCCAAGGTCTCTACGCTCTAAGGGCCCCTATTACGTATTAACTCTCTCACGCACGAGCGTCGCGCACACGCGCAGGCGCTCGCGCTCGCGCGCGCTTCCAGCCGATTTGCATTCTTTCCCTGTCCCATGGCAAAGGGAGAAACCGTCCAGCTCGACCTTCCCGCGAATTTGCACACGTGCGCCGGTATCTGGGTCAAACTGCGTCGCAAAATAGCAGAATCGGAGGCGTAGAACAGGTCGCCGCTTCGCCCCTCCGCTGACCCCCTCGCGGAGGCTTTATTTTTCGAAGAGGAAGTTGCGGAGCGAGATGGGCCCGGGGGGAGCTGGAATTCGGCGCAGCACGTGTTCCACGTTTTTGTTTACCGCGGAGGAGATCGTTGGGAACGGGCCACGATATTTTAATGGGAGACCGTTCTTCACGGCCGCTTCGTGATTGATTTCATCGCGTACGATTTTGTATCGTTCTTTTTTTCTCAGCGTCTCATTCTTTCGCAAGGACGAACGACGGAAATTATAGTAATACGTAATACGTAATTTATTAACAATCGCGAGACCGTCGATCAAATTTTTCACGATTCAATTGCGTCTAGCATAACGCCGCGAGAAATCGTGGGCTGCTTTAAAGTGCTGTAACTTCGCGAAAAAAAATCGCAGCGATGTTTCCTCTTTTTTAAACTAAAGCGGAAGGACCGAGCTTCGTTCCACTCGCAGCGGCATCGACGAAAAAAATTTTTATATTTATATTTTACGCGTACTTCGTCGAACTTGGCAATTTTGAACGCAACAAACATGGTTACACATTCGAAGTGTTACAGCGGCGAGATTACAGCAAACTTAAAATCTTTAATACGTTGTCTTAAAGTAGAGATTTCAAGCTTTAATTTAAAAGAAACGTCATCGTTCTACGATGATTTCTCACGGAGTTATCGATAGTCGAATTTGGAGGATTTTCATCCAAAATTTTTCGTTGCTATCATTTTTGTGTGCAGTGTATTTTTTATTTGTTTTTCCCCGCCCGTTGCTTTCTTCGTTACTAAAGCTTCTTTCCCGCCGAATGAACGAAGAAAATTTTCGAGACTATCCTGCAAGAGTTTCCTAGCGGTCCGGGTTCCATTCTATGACAAATGCTGGGGCCCGACTCGCGCAGGCAGACGCCTAATTTACCAGTCGTGATTCTCGCCGGCACCCCACAAGAAGACGCGGCCGAGGGTTGAGCGGAATATAGAGAGCCTCGTCGATGAATCTATATTTGCCGGGCCCCACCCTCCCCCGTCACCGTACGTGCCCACGTGTATATAAGCTTTTTCCATATGACGTATCGCCGTGATTACCTTGATGTAGATCCGTCGCTGCGTTTCGAAGGCCGATAACGCATCGAGGATACACGGGGCCCTCCCTTTTCTCTTCTCGCCTCGTCTCTTTCCGTCGTTCCACGCTCGGCCTCGTATATCGGCGAACGCATCGATCATCGTTGCGCCCGCGATTTTTCATCGGGCTCCCTCCGCGCGCAGAGAAAAAAAAACCCGCCGAGATTGAAAAGCCATTCCCGGCGTCTGGGAACGCGGAACCTCTCTTCTGTCCCTTCTCGCGTTCTCCCTCCCCCCTCCCTCCTCCCTCGACCGGTGCTTTTCCGCGATTAGACGCGATTAAATCGTCGCGACGAGATAGATTTACATCGCGCCGATCCGAGGGTGGGTCGCCCTCTTGTTTTTCGAAACTACGGACGAAACGTCTGCGGCGTTTATCTCTGGTCTCGTGCGGCGACTGATATTTCACTTGTCCGACCTTTAGTTAGCCTGACCTTTAGTTAGCCCGACCTTTGATCCGACCTGTGATTTTTCGGAGTATTCCGGCAGATCGTGCGACGATCGCGCAACGTAGCCGCGCTGTTCGTTATCAATTGTTATTGGACCGAAGATCTTTGCGCGAAATAAAAATTAAATTCGTCGATTGCAACGAACGCGAGTCAAATGACAGTACCTTTGTTAAGTTATTTATAAGATAATATGTATTATTCTGACCAGTTAGCTGCGCTTAACGAGTATACTCGTCATGGCGAAGTGGCTATTTAAAGTCATCTGAAGTCATTGGTTATTTAAATTGTAATTTTAGTGAAAACGAAAACATATTCTCGAATTTCAAGATGATTAGAATATTTTATAATTACGTATAGTATAGCAATAATACTAAGTATGTAGTATATGTTAACGTTAAGTGAACAAGTAAATATTAGTAAGAATATCTTCGACGAGTATACTCGTCGGCGCTCGATCCTCGCGCCACATATAGGTGCGCGGTCTGAAAAAAAGGCGCCGCAGCTAACTGGTTAAAATAACGCATAGACGTCCTTAAATCTCGCGCGGTGATTTACATCCTCCATTTGCTTTTATGGTAGGCTTCAGCTGACGGTGTCTCCGCAACGACGAATCGGGGGTTTCGTCGGTCCGGAAGCACGCGTCGGTTCGCCCGAAATCGTCCGTGGCCAAGGAATTATTGCCCGAAATTATACCTTCGAAGCCGGCCACCCCACGCGATCGCTTTCCACACGAGCTCCGCTTCCGTATACGACTCGTATGAGAACGCACAAAGATTCCAAGACGTCAGACGTCCTACAACCATTTCTCGACGGAGTTAACAGCTGTCGCGCGTCGCTCGCGTATTGTCCGTATCAATCTCTTTGGAATTGGAAGTTGAAAACCGACGCGGTTCCTTTTCCGCCGATGTGCGGCGATGCGAGATCGACGCGTTCCGCTCGTTTGCAGGCGGATGAAAAATCGCGTTGCTCCGAGAGGAAGGATCCTCCGCGGCGAAGAGAGATCTCGGAAATTCACGCGCCAGAGTTACGGGAATCGCGTTACTGTCATCGCAGTATTTCCATGTGTTGTCCCGGTGTGTACGCGCGAGGCTGGCAGAAGGGTGCAGCCAGAGGGTGCAGTCGAAGCGGGCCGAGGGCGCGTGAATTACGAGGCTTTCGATTTCTGGATACCAAAATGGAGGCTGGGTCTCTGGGATACGAGATGGTGTCGAATCAATTCCGCAAATAGCTTGCTAGACAAAAATTCACGTGTCTGTGGACAGATGATTTCTTTATGGCTGATTTAACCCTTTAAATCGTGCCTTTATCGATGCCGATAATTTCGAAAATTCGATTCATATCGCATTAATTATTTTACGTCATTGTGCGATATCTCACAGTATAGCATTAAAAATATTATTGTATCAAGGGTTTGCATCCGTAAATCGAATAAAAATAAATTAGATTAAATTAAGTTGGATTAAATTAAATTATATTCTATTAAATTAATTCTATTAGATTAAATTAGAATTAGATTATATTAGATTACATTAAATTGGATTAAATTGAATTAGATTAGATTAAATTCGATTAGATTAAATCCAATGAAATTAAAATATTAACATTCAGACGTCTGTATCTTATAAAACAATGTAGAACCAATATAGCGATGACATAAACCCCCGCCAATTACGTCTCCCGTACATCATAATTTATTCAGAGCAAAATCGCAGCGGTGGCTTGCAAGATCTCGACCGATTCAGCTCATCGCCTCCTCAATACGATCAGCTTATAATGTTCGAAGACTGCGAGCGGTCGGTAGAATTTTCTGGAGAAACGCGGCTCGTCGTCGTACAGAAAAATTCATCTCCCAAGAGTTGAACAATCGACCGAGCCTAACCAGGTACCGTGTCCCGGAGTCGAGGAGGGCGAACGTTGAAGCAGGTCTACGAGCCGACGAGCCTCCATTCATCTCCGCCGGCAGTTCCATAAAGCGATGGCTGCACGCAGGAAAGACGACCGCAAATTACAACGCTGTCGGGTAATAAGGGATTACGTGTCCCGCGGTCGCCTCTATTAAATTCATTTGGCCATTAGGCCCGGGCCGCGTAGGAAACGTCTGGGCGTCGCGTCGTCGCGCCCGTTGGTCATCGGAAATCGTGTCTGCGAGCGTACGAAGAGGGCGAGCGGCTATCAATAAAATCGATTTCCGGGGCAGCTGGTGCGTCTCCTCCTTCGACCCAGTTCCGTGACTCATTGTTCCATCTAACCGAAAACTTTCCAAGGAACACCCGTCCCACGGCCGCGTTATGCTTTTCCGTGCCACGAGCGACGCCACGATCGTCCCGCGGAGGCGTCATTATCGGAAGCCCGGCACACGGCCGTAATTACAGGGCTCTCGCGTGCCGGCTAATTTTTATTAGATCGCACACGGATCGGCCGCGAAATTCACGTGACCGCGGCCCGTACGTTCTGCAAACCTGCCAGCACTGTTCGCCTATCGGCCCCATCTACCCCTCCCGTCCCGCGCTATTTATTCCCCGATCGGACCCGTTTAACCGTCGTAATTCACCGAGTCGTACACCAGCTTCGCGGAAGCTATATTTTACGGGCCACGTTCTTTCTCGCGGTGATGTCTGCATTAACGCTTCCCGCAGGCAAAATTCGGGAGAGACGTCGCTCTTTTCCGAGTCGATCGATCCTCGAAACTGTTCGTTGACTCGGCGGTTGCATCCGCAGACTCAGATTTTCTGGTAAATCTGTAGTATACTGGGTGTCCCAAAAATGTCTCGCAATTCCAAAGTAGGGAATTCCTGAGGTCGTTTGAAGCAACTTTTTCCTTAGCGAAAATGCAATCCGCGGCTTCGTTTACGAGTTATTAACGAAAAACAGTGACCAATCAGAGGCGAGATCATTTGGCGCGAGACGGCCGAGCCAATGAGCGGAACTGGGCTCCGTGCACTCGTTGGCTGAACCGCCGCGCGCCAGCCGAGCTCGCCTCTTATTGGTCAGTGTTTTTCGTTAGTAACTCGTAAACGAAGCCTCGGAGAAGATTTTCGCAAAGGAAAAAGTTGCTTCGAATGACCTCAGGAACCTCCCATTTCCGGATTGCGAGACATTTTCGGGACACCCTGTATATTCGCTTCGACTTCTTCGACACAGGAAGAGACGAGAGGCCAGGTTTGCAATTTTCTCTTACACATTTCCTGTTATTATAAAAATATTTCTATGAGCAATTTTTGGGATTCACTTCTTCACTCGAGTATACGCTACGTCAATACCTTATCGAAGCATAATTTATGAGAAAAGTTCACATATAAAATTGTGAAGACGCGAGAAGAATTTAATGAGACAGTTACACTGTTTTCAAATTATTAGATTATTTATTATTTATTCAGACTATCTATTCAGATTATAACTATTTATTCAGACTATTATGAAAGCCGAGGGAAGACGTTATTCTCTCGGAATGTTTTTTAATCCTGGAAGCTGATCAATAATGCAATCGATGCGCCATTTCTCCAGGCGATTAGCCAAGAGCGAAGAGATCGGTCATTTTTATGCGTAGCGAGTCGAAACATTTTGTTTCGCGTTTTCCAAGCAACGATTAAAGGCAGCTATTTGCATCGGCCGAACGGCCGTGAGGAGTTTAAGCGAAACAGCAGGACACGTAATTCCGTGTAATTCCATTCGGTCGGCGATGTATCCGCCGCCGTGTACGAGCCATTTCGCGGCACCTGCGCGAGCCTCTGCGCCTCATTTCGATCGTCCACGTGGCTGGCTGGCTGGCCAAGGGCGAAACTTTCCAGCCGCAGGAAACGTTGAGAGACAGAAAGAGCGAGAGACGCGTCCCTTTCCTCCCCCTTTTCTGACTTAATGGCGGCCGATCGGCCATACCGTTGTTTACGATTAGGATCGTAGGCCGGCGCTGGCCGGGACCCGGGACAGACACCGAGGTCCTTCTTCTCCGCGGTCGGCTCTCAAAGGGAGGCCCCGACCGGCTAGCCGCTTCCTGGAATCTAGAATAGCGGTGTAACCCGTTTTATGGATTCCGTTATCGTCTATTCGGTCGGTTATTACACGCCGTTCAGACGAGACCGCGCCGGCCGCGCCGATTTACGAGCCTAACGTCAAGCGCGGACACGTGCGAACAATAATAAGCCTCGCGTCGCGCTCGATGTCAAAGGCAAATAAATTCGTGGTCGAACATCGGCCGCGATAAAAGCCGAGAAGAGCGATCAAAGATACTCTGCTCGATGGCGAATGCTCCTTCGTAAGTTTGCGATGCAACGTTACACGATGGCTTGTGCATCCCGTTTGTATTTGACGTCGTCCACGCGACAGGAAGCATTTCGCTAAATTCGACATAAATCCGCTCACCAAGCCGCTTACCAAGGAACTGGACGACAGGAGACTAAAAGGAAAATGGCCAAATGACGTTAAATAAGGTCTTAGGAGCTCTTCTTAACCCTTTGGAGTTTATCGGGACATACGTATCGCACCTACAGTAATGTCTCTCTAATTGAGCTCGGATCGCGCACGAAAATGGACAATTTTGGAAGAGGAGATACGATTGTTTGAACCTTGCGGCACTTTTTTTACGGTTATCGATTGTCAATAACTATAAAAACGAGGTGCAAGGCTCGAATAATCGTATCTCCTCTTCCCAAATCGTCCATTTTTGTGCGCAATCTCAGTGCGAATTAGGGAAAAATTACGGTAGAATCTGAGCGTCAATTAGGGAGACATTACTGTATGTATATACAATTTTGGAAGAGGAGATACGATTGTTTGAGCCTTGCGGCTCGTTTTTTTACGGTTATCGATTGTCAATAACTATAAAAACGAGCTGCAAGGCTCGAATAATCGTATCTCCTCTTCCCAAATCGTCCATTTTTGTGCGCAATCTCAATGCGAATTAGGGAATAATTACGGTAGAATCTGAGCGTCAATTAGGGAGACATTACTGTACACACATTGAGACGAATGTATCAGGTTCCACGGTGAAACAACGCATCCCGCGTTGTAATTATCTAAAGATCCGAGATTCAACTACTTGCTGGAAGAGTTCAGATATGACGCAAATTAACGAAAAATAAACCAGAGTCCAAAGGGTTAACGGAGGAAACCTCGTCACGCTGTATCTGGGCTACGCGTGAAAGCCTATGGAGATCGTATCAGCCCGAAATTATGGTTCGGATTGTTGATTTATACAGAGAAAAAAAAGGAAGAAGAGAAGAACAGCTCGTGCAGAGCAGAGTTTCCTGCGAAGATTCCATTTCGTTCCCGAGGATTCCCTAATTAATAGTCAGTAGGTCAGCCTATCGGACGCGAGCTCGCTGCTCCGGGTCACTCAAACACCCTCATCCCGGCAACAAGGGTGAAACTCGGCGACGCAACAGCGAACAAGGGTGGCACGCCGGCCGGCCCGTAAATCCTGCGATTTAACTTTGCCCGACACTCGTGCTCCCGGAGGAGCCTGTTCTCCTTTCGATTCTCTGCCGAGCACCATCCCTCTCGCCTCTCCTCTCTGAACCAGTGAATCCGCGAAGAAGAGAAGCGGATAGAGCAAGAGAGAGAGAGAGAGAGAGAGAGAGAAGAAGAGAGAGAGAGCGAGAGAAAGAGGAAGAGAGAAAGGGAGAAAGCATCATCCCCCGTTAATGCCGAAGTAATGACTAGGGTGGCAACGTTGAAGGGCCCTCGTCGAGTCGCCATTGCCAACCAGCAGCCCTCCCATCCCTTCCGCAGCCCTCGGCGTGGGGTTGGACGGCGCATGCCGTGCTCACGGGCCCCCCTCGCGTCCCGCTGTCAATCACGCGGCAGCGGGGGTCCCGAAAAATAAAATCGCCGCCGCCCCGAAAACTCGAGAGCTTCGGGGTGGCCCGGAGACGTTTCCTGGAAGCCGGGCAATGGTCGAGCAATTACATCGATTTTCCGTGTCGACCGTCCAATGAACGGCCCCCGCTCGGCCACGTTTCGGCCGTTTAACCCGCGAGTGCTGCCGCTGCTGGCAGCGTTAATGACAGCGTCACCCCTAAACGCGCGATTTGACGCTTCCGCGATTAAACGAGCCTGCCCCGGGAAGGATAATTGAACCTTCCATTACTTTCGTTTCTCGGCTCGAGGCCTCGTCCAGAGGAAACACGAGGTGCCGCCATTTTGTCGGGCCACTGTTCTTTTTCGTCCGTTAATCCGCTCCGGGCTACGGATGGCATTCATTCATTCTTTTGGAATGTCGATGTTGAATTTTTAGCCTTTCCTTTGATCCTTGCTAGACTGCTGGTCGTTGTTTAATTTAGTTTATTTATATATATTTATATATATATAATATTATATTATATTATATTATATATATATAAGGGTGAGCATATATTTTTAAGAATAACATATATATATTATAAATAATATATATATATATTATTTATAATATATTTTTAAGAATAACAGAAACGAAGCATAAATTATGTTCAATGCCGGAGAATCGGTGAACCAGGGAAACAGTTTACAAAGACTTTTTTAAACCTAGTAATATTGTCATTATAAAATGATGATGATGCCAATAGGTTCAATTTCGTACGCGAAAGTTCCAATGAATCGTGTGAAACGAAGATACGTGTAAAATAGAGATAAAACAACAATTTTAGATTTCAAATTGAACGGTTTAATAAAAAGAACTAATATCGTTCTTTAATCAGTTAGCGTCGCTGTTAAAATATTGGATCAGAAAGATTCAAGAAGTTTTATTTTATAGAATTCACAATTTTACTACTAATGTTTACTTATTCACTTGACATTAACACATACTACATGCACAATAAACGAAAATCGCAGGAAAAATCAGATACTCATAAAAGTTAAAAATTCAAATTGCTTTTATAGCAATTTATATTCAGCGAAGCAAGGCACGACACGTAATGGCACTTTGCACGTCGAACACCAATATCGTGAATAATTCATATAATTATCCGTATTTGTCATTTGCTCGTTTTATTTAGACCCGGCCTCAAAACATTCTAAACATCTTGAAATTCGAGAATATGTTTTTGGTTCCGCTAAAATGAAGAAATTAATAATAAGTAAATTCTCCCTAATTGACGCTGAGTTTGAAAAGAAAAATGGACAACTTGGGAAATGGAGGTACGATTATTCGAGTTTTACACCTCGTTTTTATAATTGTTGATAATCTGCCACTATGAAAACGAGCCGCAAAACTCGATCAATCGTATCTCCTCTTCCCGAATTGTCCACTTTCGTGTACAATCTGAGCGTCAATTAGGGAGACATTAATGTACCGCCGCTTCTCCACGACGAGTATACTCTTCAAACACAGCTAACTGGTTAAACTTGTCCTTTGAACGGTGCTGTAGCCAGAAGACAGCGTTCTCCGCCGTAGTTCGCGATCGCAAGACACTTCCCGCCGGTGGAATCTAATAAAGCGTCGGGGCAGCGCGTGACGCATCGGCGGTCGAGAGGCGAAGCCTTTAATCTCGGTGAGGGCAGTGGTCCTCCAATTTCGGCGTGTCCATTGTTTCATAAGAGACCGCGCGAGCGGTCGTCACAGCTCCGGAGGATCCTGCGGAGCATATTGCGTACCGGATTGCCGCAGCTGCTGCGGTTTCCGGGCCCGGCGGCGGCGGCGGCGGCCAATCGGTCGAATCGTTGTCGAAATTGCGGCCTTCCTCTTCCTCCGGGCAGCCGGTGTTCCTCCTGCGTTCCTCTTCGAGCCCTGCCTCCGCCAGGCTTGCGCAACGGGATATTTAAAATTCCTCGGAATTCCAGCCACGATCCACGAATTTCGCGGACGCGTTCTGCATCGGCAAGATCGCGCCGCGTGCCAGCTGTTCCCAGCCGTTTCTCGATAAGGAATAGACGACGACGGTCGCTCTGGATGCTGAGAAAGTGATGCTATTCCGTCAAGATGAAGGCTAAAAATGGCCGGGCCCTTGGTTAACGGCTTAATGGGATGCCAGGCACGCGCTGCATTGCGCAATCGGACGTCGAACCGAGGTCCTTGGACTCCATTCCGGATGGAAACTGCTCCTTGGACGGTAGCGCTGCCGAGCCGAGCGCCGAGCCGAGCCAGCGACCCGGTGAAAGGCTGCGAAAATGTCAGAGCTCGGCGAGCCGGTGGCCGCGATCGGCAATAACTTCCTTGTTTAGCGATAAATCGATTGCGGATCGCGCAGGAGCGTACCGGCGCGCCGGGATCGTCCGGGATAATTTACGACGCGGCACGTAACGCCTGGCAAATACAGGGTGTCCCAAAAATGTCTCGCAATCCGAAAGTGGCGGGTTCCTCGGGTCATTTGAAGCAACTTTTTCATTTACAAAAATTTTCTCCGAGGCACCGTTAACGAGTTATTAACGAGAAACAGTGACCAATGAGAGGCGAGCTCGGCTGGCGCGAGGCGACCGAGCCAATGAGCGGAACTGGGCTTCATCTGTCCGGAAATCAATCCTACAAAAATCCGGAAAATGAATTCCACTAGTCTCAGTAACTGGTCCAAAATTTTGCTATCGACCTCGGTGGACCAGTTACTGAGGCTAGTGGGATATTCATTTCCGGACAGATCACAAAAATCCCGAAAATGAATTCCACTAGTCTCAGTAACTGGTCCAAAATTTTGCTATCGACCTCGGTGGACCAGTTACTGAGGCTAGTGGGATATTCATTTCCGGACAGATCACAAAAATCCCGAAAATGAATTCCACTAGTCTCAGTAACTGGTCCAAAATTTTGCTATCGACCTCGGTGGACCAGTTACTGAGGCTAGTGGGACATTCATTTCCGGACAGATCACAAAAATCCGGAAAATGAATTCCACTAGTCTCAGTAACTGGTCCAAAATTTTGCTACGGACCTAGGTGGACCAGTTACTGAGTTAGTGAGACTAGTGGGTTTGATTTCCGGACAGATGACAAAAATCCCGAAAATGAATTCTACTACTCTCTGTAATTGGTCCACCTCGGTCGATAGCAAAATTTTGGACCAGTTACTGAGGTTAGTAGAATTCATTTTCTGGATTTTTGTCATCTGTGAGTAACTGGTCCATCTAGGTCCATAGCAAAATTTTGGACCAGTTACTGAGACTAGTGGAATTGATTTTCGGACAGATGACAAAAATCCCAAAAATGAATTCTACTAGTCACTGTTTTTCGTTAATAACTCGTTAACCGTGGCTCGGAGAACATTTTTGTAAAGGAAGAAGTTACTTCAAATGATCCGAGGAACCCGCCATTTCCGGACTGCGATACATTTTTGGGACACCCTGTATAATAATGCTCGCGGATGGTACGGCCGCAGCCCGCGAGCGATGGCTACGATCCAGACCCGGGAGAGTCCTCCCGCTCGATCCGGGAATCTGCTCGAGTGGATCGCGGGTCGAGGATCGAGGATATCGGTCGATAAACTCGAGACTCGCGCGAGCACCGGCGCGGACGCGGGTCGCTCGAAAAGCGTTCGCCGCTCGCGC
This sequence comes from Megalopta genalis, assembly GCF_051020955.1. Taxonomy (NCBI): domain Eukaryota; kingdom Metazoa; phylum Arthropoda; class Insecta; order Hymenoptera; family Halictidae; genus Megalopta; species Megalopta genalis. The sequence continues at coordinate 955,775 of NC_135027.1, read as the reverse complement.
GTAAATACGCGCGGAGCCGTGATAAGCGGGCAGGCTCCTTCTCTAATTGCCCACCGACGACGCTGTCGTCAACAAAATTTAATCGTTCCGCCGCGCCGCGGCAAACAAGCCGGTCAATGTCTATTTGCGATCGAGCAACGCCGCGCGCGATCTCTTTCTCTCTCTCTACGTTCTATGCGACTTCTTGATCCCCGCTCGTCGGGCAACTGTGTGCTCGGGAATTTAGCGAGACTGACGCACGCTGACTCACTAAACCGCCTGTTTATCGTCGAGCCTGCTGCGAAGTCGATTTCGACGTCGAGAATAAAGGAGGATCGGCCGCGGTCGGGAAAACAAGTCGCAGATGCGACAGCGGTTTCCAATCAGGTCGGATCGTTGACGAAGCAATGGCGAATCGACGGACGCTGTCGATCGCGCAGATCTGTCGCGATATTTTAAGATTATTCATCAACTCGATCGGCGAAATGGTCTCTATGTTTTTCTTGTCCGCATCGTCGAAGGTTGTAACAGAGTCGGGCTGAGTTACAATCGAATTGCTCGGGAAATTATAATTGTGTTGTAATTCAATTACATTGTAATTCGTAATTCAGATCGTCGCTGAATTAAATTGCGAAGTAATTCAATTACATTTTAATTCGTAATTCAGATCGTCGCTGAATTAAATTGCGAAGTAATTCAATTACATTTTAATTCATAATTCAGATCGTCGCTGAATTAAATTGCGATGTAATTCAATTACATTTTAATTCGTAATTCAGATCGTCGCTGAATTAAATTGCGAAGTAATTTAATTATATTGTAATTCGTAATTCAGATCGTCGCTAAATTAAATTGCGAAGTGATTCAATTGCATTTTAATTCGTAATTCAGATCGCTGTCGAACTAAATTACAAAGTAATACAATTACATTGTAATTCGTAATTCAGATCGCCGTCGAACTAAATTACAAAGTAATTCAATTGCATCGTAACTCGTGATTCAGATCGTCGCTGAATTAAATTGCGATGTAATTCATTTACATTTTAATTCGTAATTCAGATCGTCGTTGAATTAAATTGCGAAGTAATTTAATTATATTGTAATTAGTAATTCAGATTGCCGTTGAATTAAATTGCGAAGTAATTTAATTATATTGTAATTCGTAATTCAGATCGTCGCTGAATTAAATTGCGAAGTGATTCAATTACATTGTAATTCGTAATTCAGATCGCCGTCGAACTAAATTACAAAGTAATTCAATCGCATTGTCTTTGAACTGCATATTTTATTTACAATCGTGATCAAAATAATTAGTAATCGAATTATAATCGAAAGGTTTCAATTACTTAATTCAAATAAGAGTTCAATTCTGTAATTCAATTACGTTTATAAAACTAACAATAAGACAGTTATCCTGATTTTTAACGCGTGTTGGTAACACATACATAACACATACATACTCATAAAACGCATCTTTACAATCCGAAAAATCGTAAACGAAAAAGGTAACAACGACCCGCCATTTTGACGGAATCCCGTGAATCTAGTGTTAAGAGAGAAATGAATTCGTTCGAGATAGATATCGCAGGGGATTGAAAAAATGAAGGAACGAAATACCATTGAAATTGTCGAGAAGGATTGTTCGTTCGGCGAGTGCACTCGCCGATGGGAGTTTGCGGTTCGGTGGCAAGCAGGACCGTCGCGTCGCGTCGGTCTGTCCGGCTCGCGATTTGCGTGAGAAGGCGGCAGGGGGTTCAGGAACCTCGAACCAGTTCAAGGATGCACGTGGCTCGGCCCGTCGCGAAGCACATGCATGCCTGCAACGTGCCTGCAACGAGCGATTGCATCGCGAGAGGATCGGCCGGCTTAGGCCGTGGCAAGTGCGAGCCACCGTGCTCGGTAAACACTCCTATTCCGATAGTTTCTGCCAGTCCGCCAGAGAACGGCCTGGCCCGCGACTCGCCGGGGCGAATACGCGATTCGCATGCGAATGAAGACAGTTGGCGACTCGCGGACAGAGAGAAAGGACGGCGCGGCGCGGCGCGGCCGCGAGCCGTCGAATAGAATGCGCGTTTTATCTATCGCCGTGAGAGAGCCTGCCAGACCGCGTATTTATCGGCGCCTTATCTCGCCGGCATTGTTGCCCGTTATTTTTCTCACCTGGATGCAAAACAGACTATGGAACTTCGACTGCTTTATTCACCTGCCGGCCGGCACGTAAGGTCCGTTCCGATTTGCGGTCGGCCTCTGCGGGACAGGAAATACGAGCGAGGAATCTTTTTCGAGGCTTCTTGCGCGGGCAAGCGAACACGCGGCGTTCGATGATGCATCAATGGAAAACATCGAGCTTTTTAACCCTTTGCACTCGAGTGGTGACTCTGAGGCACCGCTAAAATTGTTACATTACAAATTGTTCCGAGATAATTTTTATATTATCAAAGTTTAGGTGTAAAGAATTGTTAAAAGTCTAACTGTTGTACGAGTCAGAAGACTCAATTTCATATGCACAAAATGCACTTTGTCACATAAAATGGAAAAATTAATTTAGATTGACGGTTAAAATGGTTTCGAGTGCAAAGGGTTAAATTTATACGGTAGAGATTCTATTATCCGAACGTTTATTTTTGTAATACAGGTAACACTCCTGTAATACGGTAGATTGGTTCCTAGAAATTGGCGTGTTATGTGAAATCGTGTTATATGAGACCCGGAATTAGTGCAAAAAAAGGGGGTTACGTTCCGAAAACTTATTAAAAACAAACATTATTTTTCTTAATTCTATATAAGCAACAAAACTAAAAAAAAGACGAAAATATAGTATTATTTTCATTTAATGTAACCTTGATTTATTCAATTTCTACCTCGTCACTACTCGGTACGACCAAAAATCTTCTCCTCATTCGGATTTTGTGCATCTTCTATCCTCTTTAAAAAATCTGTGATTTTTGTTCGTTTGCTGGTTCTTACGAGGTCATCGTAGATTTCATGGTACGAAGATAGACAATTTCGCAGCTCCCTTTCGAATTTTCGACTTCTTTCCCAAATTGTCCATTTTCGTGTACAATCTGAGCATCAATTAGGGAAAATTTACCGTGTTATGAATTATGTTTCGATTGCCTCGACGCGATATGTACTCCAACACGAATCGATCCCGTAGTAAATGAACGAAACGAAATGACATTAAAAGTAGCCTAATAATTGTAATTAAAATCACGTCGTCATCAAACTTGTATCGTGGGCCATCGAATGACACGAAACCTCGAACAGCTGTTTCGCCTTCGAGTTACATCGAGAAGAATGCCAAGAAATGACCGCGAAATTATCTCGCGGTGTACTTGGTGTCTCTCTAATTGACGCTCAGATTGTCCACAAAAATGGACAATTTTGGAAAAGGAGATACGATTTATCGAGCCTTGTGGCTCGCTTTTTATGGTTATCGATTGTCAACAACTATAAAAACGAGCTGCAATCGTTTGCAGCGGCCTCTGCGGCCGCTCCTCTTCCCAAATTGTCCATTTCTGTGCGCAATCTCAGTGCGAATTAGGGAAAAATCACGGTACGAACTGAGCGTCGATTAGGGAGACATTACTGTACACACATTGAGACGAATGTATCATGTTCCACGTTGTAACAACGCATCCCGCGTTGTAATTATCTAAAGATCCAACATTCAACTGCTTGCTGGAAGAGTTCCGTCCGCAGGAGGCCGGCTGAAAAATCCGTGCCGGCCCCCGATACATAGATCGGCCGGATCGAGCGATCCCGGAGACCGGCGCGAGTTCGCCGGCAATTACCGTAGAAGGAGGCGACCGCAATTAAAATTCCACGCGTCGGCCGGGCCATGTGGGTTCCTGCGCGAGCCAGCATTGCGATTGTTGGTATCGCCATCGCCGGGGAGCCAGTTATGCTTGTCGCGTGATAAGTCGCACGCGAGGCAGCGAGGCCGGCCGGCCGACCGGACGGTTTGCGGAGGAACACATTGGAAATTAACGAGGGAGAAATTGCGCGCGTGCTGGACGCTGTCCGGCGTTGCAGGCCGTGTCTAATGCCTGTGTAACGGTGCAACGTCCGAGCCCGAGCACCGGCCGGCCGGAGGAGAGAGAGAACGTTGGCTCCGTGGCCAAGAGTTTTCACGCCTCGCGGACGTTTACTGCCTTCGTGCGTTCGCCGGCGATAAACCGCCTTCTGCCGCTCCGCGCTGCACCGCGCCGCTCCTGCGGCACCTTCCTCTTCGCTCGCCAACGAAACTTGCTCGTCGTTACGTAAGCGTTATCTGTTTCGCAGCCGGTTCCGCCTTCCAGCGAACCGATCGATCGTTTCCCTCGGCCCTCTTGTCACGAATTTCGCCACACGCGCGTTATTATCTGTAACGATCCTCCTCGCGGCGCGGCCCCGCGCCCCCGGGGCCAGCCAGCACCGCCTCGAAAATACGGCGACAGTTATCGTCGCCGGTGGACAAGCGCGAAAGGGGTTTCCGCTTACCCTCGTAACATCGTCCGCGCACATGTTTCCTTGGCAACCGTAAATAGCTACCTTGAAATTTGGCTCGCTCGATCGCCCCAGGTGCCACGCCGCGTATGTACCCCGGCCGCAAGATGGCCACCGATTGCCGGTGACTATCGGAGACATCCATCTCTTCGTGCACCGGCCGCCCCGGAGCTCCAAGTTTTGCGACCTCTGCTCCCTTCGTTCGCTGTATCTATGTGCATGGAAACGGTCTCGGTGCTCGGGACTTTGGTTGGCCGGTCGAATTTCGGTTGAATAGAACTGAAAGGCGATCGGCGAAAAATTTTGGGTGCTCGGTGGAAAATAGGCGAATGGGACGATTTCATAATCTTAGTGCGCATTATATATATATAATTAACATATATATAATTAATCGTTATAATATATATTATAATATATATTATATATATTATCAATATTATCGTTAATTAAATATTATTAATATTATTATAATACAATAATATAAATGAGCTATAAATATATATATATATATATATATATATATATATATATATATATAATTATTTTTTTATAATACATTAATTACATGTATGTACATATGTATATAGTATAGTAACGATTTGCGCATCGAAGTAATGAATTCTCCCCAACTGTCGCTCAGATTGTACAAGAAAAAGGACAATTTGAGAAGAGAAGTTAGGATTAGTTCAGCCTTACGGCTCGTTTTCATAGTTGTTGACAATCGGTAACTATAAAAATAAGCAGCAAGGCTCGAATAATCGTATCTCCTCTCCCCAAATTGCCCACTTTTGTGGACAATTAGAGAGATATTACTGTACAGTCAATTCTGCCTCATTGACGCAGAGGTTGAGCACGAAAATGGACGATTTGAGTGAAGGAGATACGATTATTTGAGTCTTGCGGCTCGTTTTTATAGTTAATGATAATCGGTAACTATAAAAACAAGAACTAAAAGCCATAATAATAGTATCACTTCTTCCCAAATCGTCCATTTTTGTGCGCAATCTCAGTGCGAAATTAGGGAAAAATTATGGTGCAATCTGCGCGTCAATTAGGGAGAATTTACTGTAGATTGTGATTTTCATAGAAAATACGGTACGGAACGATATTTATTTGAAACAATATAGCAGTATATTTAGTAGTATAATATAGTAGTATATTTATTATAAACAATACAGATAGTAGATGAAGATGTTGTTAAATTTTTGCTCTGTTAAATTTTTGCTCTACAAGTCTCCCTTTGTTTTTACATTTTTTATCGAATGTTACTAACGTCGTCGAATTTTTATAAATTACTGCCATATATACGTTCAATTTAAATAGTAAAATTTTAGAAGATTTTATATTCTAATATATATATATATATATATATATATATATATATATATATATATATATATTTATAAATATATATTTGTTTATTTATTCATTTATTTATGGCATTATTGGCATCCAATAACGAGTGAACGATTTCGCAATAACATCTGATGGAACGAATTAAAGACTGCATAAAAAGGCAGGTAAAACAAAAGAAAAAAACCGTCGATGTACGACGAACGGTATGCATCCGTGTTCCAGCGGGCCCCTCTCAATTGTCAACAGTACATCGGGCCCGCATTCCGGCGATCAGTTTCGTGCTCCGTCTCGGCTCGTGGTTCGTCGTGCGACCGCGAAACGAACCTTCGCAGTGGGCTCCGCGGGCGCAGCAACTTAATCAATGTTTAATCGAACGTTCGTCTCGCAGGAATTGATTAATGGGAATCGATGATCGAGAGATCGAGATCGAGATCGAGATCGAGAGAGAGAGAGAGAGAGAGAGAGAGAGAGAGAGAGAGAGAGAGAGCGAGCCGTGCATGAAACGAGGAATCCGGCCGGACGTTAGGTTGCTCGCCGGGAAATTAAACGGGTACATCGTAGAGAGAGGCGGCGGTGCGATGATCCGGCTCCGTTCGAATCGCAGTTCAAATATTTATCGAGCGTTGGCTCGGCTCGCCGAAGAATTCATTACTTGTTACTGGTTATTCAAATAAAGTTACGACGCGCACCGTCGAACGTGTACACCGGGGAGACCCCTTTCGCAAAGCAGACTCGCCCGCGAGGGTTTCCCTGGCAACCGTAAACAGGCGTCGCTGACATTTCGCCGGGCGACTCGTGGCGCACAGGTGAAGCAACCCTTTCACGAGCGCCGCGCGCGTTAGGGTGGCCGCCTCGCGTTGCCGAGCCCTCCCGGATTCGGGGACGGTCGCGTTACACACCGATTCCGATTAATTTCCAATGGACGGCCGTAAAAGCTTCCGACGGGGCCTGCCCCGGCACGGCGATACGTGCCCCGAAATTCTCCCTATCGAGCGTATCCGCCGAGATTTCGGCGCTTTACGTCCGCCGGAACGGCCGCAATCTTCGTAATGGAGAGGATTCCGTCCCCGCAGCGCCGCCGCCGCGCCGTGGGCCAGCGTCTTTTCACCGCGGTAAATCGTCTCGAAGGAGGGACCGTTTCACGTCCGCTTGTCCACGCTTTCCGGCAGCGCGAAACGCAGCGATGGCGTCGACCCTGTCGAGAGCAAGGTCTCGTTCTTCGAAAGCTTGGCGAGGGAGCAACGCGTCCGTCGGGAGGCTCCTCGCCGAGCAGCGAGGGTCGAGCATCTTCCTCGCGAGAGAGCTAATTCTCCTCTTCGGAAGGGTTACTCATTTCCTCCGCGAGAGAGCTATTGTCCCTCCTACGAGCAGATGTCTTTTCTTCTTGACTCCATTGTTCTGGAACTTCTGCTCTTTTAGATTTTATTCCCGGCCAAATACGCGACGCTCCCTGTCTAGCTGTAACTGTCCGTTGTTCGCGTTGGCTCGTGTTCCGAGAGTTGGACACGGGGTTCGACGAGTACAACAGTAGGGAATAGAAATTAAGCGAATTTAAGTGTTATATTGTTGTTCGCTGCGATATTATTTCTCACTTGCCTCCAAAATCGTCTCTGTTGAATTTAATTCGCAGTCGCAGCGGAAGAATCGACGTATTTTTCTCTTCTGCTGTTTTATTTGTCGCACGAGTATTTGGCGCGTCTTGACGTTTTACAATTCGCGAAAAAATTGAAAGGGTAAAAATGTGTTGAACGGGTTGTCCAAATTGTTGAACACAAATTTTGGCAATTGGAACGTAATATTGATGCGTTAATTTCTGACAGTTCGAATACTGAATCGGAATACTTTTTATGTGTGTGTAATAAATAGATAAATTAAATGCAAAAATATAGTTTTATATTATAGTTATATTATATATATTTATAGGTCATTTATATAATTGTATTATAATAATATTAATAATATTTAATTAACGATAATATTGATTATATATACTTAACTTATATATATAATCAATATTATCGTTAATTAAATATTATTAATATTATTATAATACAATTATATAAATGAACTATAAATATATATATATAATAATATTATATAATATAATATAATAATATATGTATATATATAATATATATTAATATATATTATAACGATTAATTATATATACAATTACTATGCTATACGTTAATTACACACATTAATTACATATTTGTATATATGTATATAGTATAGTAACGATTAGACTGCGAACTTCATGCATTTATGATAAAAATAAGTTGGTCAAATGTAAAACGATAAAGACTAAAAGAATAAAAGAAAAAATTTAACGATATCGTTGCATTACTTTTAATTTATCAAAATCATTAAAAAAGAAAGGACCTTTTCATCTAGCTTATACTTCTTGCAACTAGCACGGACAACGTTTAATTTGCATAAAAATACGCAGTCTAGTAATGATTGATAAGAGCGAAAAACGCGGTGCATTATTTCAATCTTGGAGGCTGATTCTTCGTTCCTACCGATCACGATCGTCGATCTTCCTCGATTCTTCGCTCTCTCCAAATTCTCCGCAGCTTCCTCGTGGATTTCTACTTCTTGCTGCCGCCGTCTCGACTCCCGTCGTCCCAAAAAACACCGCCACGCTCGAGAGCTCGCTACACCGAGCACACAGCATTTCGACAAATAACGTCGACGTTTCAGACGGGATCGTTATCGGGAACGAGCGCGTTTGCACGCGGCGCATTGTCGTCGGGCTGATCGATGATAAAACGCGCGATAGAGAAGACGTTGCTGGAACGAAATCGATGGTTACTACTTGGTTAATTATATCCGCGCGGGGTGTACACCTGTCGCGAGCGTGTTCCCGATGGTGCTGGAGGGCGATAGCTCTCGAGGCCGGCCGCGGAATTCGCTTGGTGATTAATGGAGGAAGCCCGGCCGCCGTATTTTAATTGAGATATAAATCCGCGGGCCCGAAGTCACGGTCCAATTTCATTACGGAGTCTAATGGTCGGCCGCACGCGCCCGATAAAACCGCCGACGGTGTTATCCAGCCGGCGATCTGCGCATCTCCGCGGCATTAACGCGCGCCGCCTATCTCTAATCCGTCTCTAATCGAACGGGGGGAAAAAAAAAGAAAGCGGCGCGGTGGAACGGAGTCTCTGAAATAAATTCCATGCGACTGATAATAATTGACGACCACGATCGGTCTCGCTATTTTTCCGCGCCCCGACGCCCCTTTTTTTGCATTCGCTCTCCCGCCGTTAATTAGCACGCATATCGCCGATTCGCGCGGATTTACATCCGCGCGCGCAGTTAATCCGCGAGATTATCTTATCGCCGGGACAAAGTCGTTCAGAAAGTTTATTGCGGCATAGATTGCACGTCTGTCTACCGTGATTCCGTGTCGATTAGCCGCCTCTTCTCCTGGAAATAATAAAATAAAATCGATAGTGGAGACCGCGTCGCAACGATGATAAACTGTATACCGGGTGTCCCATAATTATGTTAATACTCTTGGATGGGGGTGATTCCTGAGGTGATTTGAAGTAACTTTTTCTCCTTTGCGAAAATGCAATCCGCGGCTTCGTTTACGAGTTATTGAAGAAAAACGGCGACCAATGAGAGGCGAGCTCGGCTGACGCGAGGCGGCCGAGCTGCCGATGAGCAGAAATGGGCGTTGACAGTTCGTTGGCGCGGCAGCTTCGAGCTCGCATCTCATTGGTCACTGTTTTTCGTTAATAACTCGTTAACGATGCCTCGGAGAAAATTTTTGTAAAGGAAAGATTTGGTTCAAATGACCTCAGGACTATACTGCGGATCTTCGTGCAAAGAAAAAATGATCTTCATCAATTTCTTTAATAATTTCGATGTGTTGAAAACAAAGCACAGATGTCCGTAAATTCTTCTAATATCTCCATTGTCTGAAATTTCATCTATCCTTCTTTATTATATTTCTATTGTCCGCAGTCCAATCATAACTCAAGCCGATAAATTGGCTTTCATGCTCTCTCAGGATGAAAACAGACCTCTTCATAGTCAGAAGATTGCTACTATCTATACGATGATATATAGAACTAATCAAGCTTAATAACCTTGACAGGTAACAAAGTGGTCTTGAGATTTCCACTTCGTACTTCTTATCTATAATCTGTCAACAATTATATATTTTTCCAATTAATCGCAATCCAATTAATTGCTATGTACCATGCCCTTTGTACTGTGTCGCATTCAGTTGCAGAAAACTTTCGCGACGAGGACACCGATGAACGAACGGCTTTCCTAGAAAAAACGCCGTTAGTAATTTTTATTATACAATTTTAATCCTTTGCGCTCGAGTGGTGACTCTGAGGCACCATTAAAATTGTTATAGCACATTCCAAGATAATTTTTATATTAACAAAGTTTACATTTAAGAAATTGTTAAAAGTGTAACTATTGTACAAGTCTCAATTTCATATGCATAAAATGCACTTTGTCATATAAAATGGAAATACAATAAGTCAGAAAAATTATTTTAGGTTCACGGTTAAAACAGCTTCGAGTGCAAAGGGTTAATTTGACGCGAGCCAAGGTTAAGATAAAGACGCTATTTCGTCAATACAGTTAAATGATCATCAGAATCATTCTTAGTTGCGCAATTGTTCCAAGCGTCTCCCTGACAACCGCAGACCCTGCTCGCTTGCCAGTCGACCGGGTAGCATTCTCCGAGGCGTCGACAGCCCTAGGTGCCCCGTTAATTCGACCGTCTTCTAATTAACCAAGATCCCCCGTCGATCGAAGCCTATCTTCGTTATCTAATCTGCCAGTTCCTGCTGGCCCGCGTTCGATTGCATAATAATACGACGACAGTTTCTATAAACCTGTCTCCGATATCCGCACAATAAAAAAGATCGCCGGGCGATGCATCGACGGATTTTCGTTCGCGATTTCGGGAACGTAAAATTTTCGAGGTCCGAAATTTTATTCGAATCGTCGGCAATCCGCGATCCGTTATCGCATCGCTCCGGGAGACCGTCTAGACAGAAGACGGACGATTCGCCGCGATAGATTTGCCGACGACCCGTTACGGCGGCCTTCGATTTTCATAAATCCCTCGGTCGGACCACCCACGCAAAATTTTCCGTCGCAAATGGCCCGTTAGGGGCGGGGATACTTCGTATTCGCGGCGGGACGTTATTATTATACGTTCCGAGGCCGAGTCGTTCCGGGGGTTCATCGTAACACCTATTCTAAACCGAAATTGTCCGCCATCTTTCACTCCCTGTAATCGGCTCCGTGTTAAATGAAGCGATCGGTAAATATCACCTACCGGTTCCCACGTGCCACAATTTCATCGCGCACCATCGCCCGGATCGTTACAATTTAGGGGGAGGTTCCGGCCTAGGAGGCTGAAAAAGCTCATTTTCGCAATTTCTTTACGACGAAAGTAAATTCCATAATAATTTCGGGTTAGCAACATTTCATCGCGCGTCTCTCGAGCGTACGAAACGTTCTTTAAATGTTTATCTTATCCAACTGTTAAGAACGAAACGGTCCCATTTTCTATAGGGGTTGTCGAAAAATTCTCTGTCGACGTTGGAAAGTTCAGCGCCTCGTCTGCAAATCCGGAAAAAATGACTGCATAATATTCCCGGGACAATGAACCTGATAAAGTATTAAAAAGTCCGGGTTTTATCGTTTCCTGGCATTTTCTAATTTATTATTTTACAGTTCCTGATATTATAAAAATATTTCTAAGGGAAATGTTTAGGAGAAGTTTGACACTAGATTTACGGAGAGCAGAAAACAGCTGTTTTACATTAGTTTATAAAAACAATAATAAGACATTTATTCTGATTTTTAACAAGTGTGATTCATAATATTTGCCGTAAGTAACATATAAATTGAATAAATAACTCATAAACGTATCTTTACGATATGAACGATCGTAAACTAAAAAATTAATTACCCGTCATTTTGACGGGTTCCGTGAATCTAGTGTTACATAAATCCAGTCTCGGCATTGTTACAGAACAATATACATTAGACGCGTTTAGGGCTCGGCGGTTCTAGCGTTAAAATCGGAAGAAATCGGAACCTTTTCTTGAGAGCAACAATTTCAAGGGAACTTGGAATCGGTGCCGACTGCGAAAAATCGTAACACCGTCGGGTGCGAAGTAATTACCGCGAGCAGTCGAAGATCACGGTTTTCAGGATCCGGGGGTCCGAAGTTTTAATTGGGCGGATCTTTCGCGAGCGAGCGTTAACGCGCGAGAACTGCCAATTTATGGGAGCGTTCCGCGACCCTCTTCGTCCCCTCCGCGGTGTTTGCCGAGGACGTTAGTTACGCGAGAAAAGTCACGTTTGCGGAGATTCGATGTGATAGCGATTAAACCCGTTGGGCGGTTTGCGCAGCGGGCGAGTAACGGCGAATAGACAAGCTGCCTCGCGCAGGGCCTACTGTACGCAACATTAACCCGTGACCGCGGCTCGATAATTTACCGAGCACACCCTCCCTCGACAAATGCGGCCGCGCCGAAAACGAACCCAGCCGTTACAGAGACGACACGGACCTCGGACCCATTGAAAACGATCCGCCACCGGTTCGTTTATGTCCCGATCTGTTCGTGGGGAACGCTTGTGTCTGCGGCTGCGACTGTTAATCGTCGGACCTCCGAGGTACGGTAATTTCGCCCAGAAATGCTCGGAGCTCGGAATTGAAACCGGCAGATCTGAGAATACTAAGTCGCGATTCTTCGGGCCTCGCGGCTCGTTTTTATGGAAACTCGGGGCAGTTGGTAAAAAAAGGCAGCGGCCAGCATGCTGGCGTACATTAATATGAATGCATAGTAATGATAGAATCAAAACGGTGACTTGACGTTTTTATTTTTAATTTTTTGCCACGACTCGAAGGAAATTGAGAAGCCATTTGACACGATTCGAAGACGATTCGGAGGCAATTCGACGGTCAAATAGACCATTTTTTGTTACCAATTTTTAGATTCTAAACGATGACTTGTCTTTTTTATTTTTTATTTTTTGCCACGATTCGAAGGAAATTCAGAGAGCATATGACACGATACGAAGGCGATTCGGAGACAATTCGACGATCAAATAGAGCATTTTTTGTTACCAATTTTTAGATTCCGTCGACCCTTAGCATCGACCTAGCAATCTATTACATAGGCGTAGGATTAGCGTAGGGAAATTCACAGTAACCCAGGAGAATTTATTGTACTATCAAGGTTCTGTCGATCTAGCTGGGCCTAGGTTTGCGTTGCCGATGGATTTGCTAGCTTAGGGGATGCGCGAGGCATTTTAGTTTTGCGTAGGCGAATCGTTGAAGAATGGTTCTGCTTGTGATTGGTAGTTTCGAGAGCTGAGGGCGATTTTTGTGGAATTAAAGTAGCACCCTTGACTTGCAATGTGCCCTCGAATGCTCACAGATCTTCTCGAATCAGTTCGCAAAATAGAAAATCAGTAATAAATCAATATATCCATCCAAATACTTATCATCAGTAGCTTAGACTATTTGATGGAAAACCAACACTACAAAAAAATAGAATAGGAAAGTTAGGCGCACAATTGCAGAGAACCTGTCTTATTTATGTTTTAAGCGTAAAATTGAGCACGTTGCACAATAACTTGCAACCTACGACCGGTGCTAATTCATCATCGACAATGTGCGTGAGTCAGATAGCGAAACAACCACAACACCGCGTCGTCACTGCCATTTTATGCAAACATATTTCAAGATTATTTATCAGAATGGGAAACCCTTTTCCGAAGTCGCTTATAATACTATGATAATAGTAACCACGATATTTAACTTGTCACGGTGAACGCTTCCGCTTCGACGACGATGGCTCCCTATGCGACGTTTATTTATATATTGTCGATTTATTCTTCATTACCTTTCTTTATGCGATGTTCGCACGACAAAGTTTATCTATGCTCCTATAAACTATACTTTGAATATTTGGACAGATGTCCGAAGGCTTATTATGAATTATTCAAAATGCGATACTACGTCCGTAGTTTTCAGTATAAAAGCGAGTCTTTTTTGCGATGTTTGTATAAAGTCGTACAACTACGAACGAAGTTCAAGCTCGATCCTCAATGATGTCTCGCACTTTTCTTGTTCTCCTGTTCGCCGCCATTGCCTACATTGGCGGTAAGTATTCACAGATAATGATTTGCTTCGCTTTAGGTAGGTTTTGTTAATTCTGTCTTTTATTTTGAACAGTGAGCGAAGTTGCTGCGTGTGGCGTTAATGAAGTGTTCAGGGAGTGCGCATCCGCGTGCGAACCAAAATGCGGTGAACCACAAGTCGCCTGTATTGAGGTTTGTACTATTTCGCCAAACTATTTAAAAATTTCAATTCTTGAAGTATATTCCGTTTCGATGCTACTTTCCTTCTGGTTTCCTTCTTGCATTTTTAAGTTAAAACTTTCAACACTGAACGAACAGAGCGCTGAGAGTGTCCGGCTCGTCTCATCGTATAAAAATCGCAAGATTGCGTTTATTTAGACTTTGTGCAATTTTTATTATAATATGTGCTCAACGGAAGCGCCTTTGCAGTTTCAATAATCCTGAAACCGAGAATTGGAAACCGGCCATTCGGCGATGATACGTTTAGCGTTAAAAGTAGATAAAATTGTTTAAGAATTGCAGCGCAAGAAATTTTATTGAAACAATTATTACTTGAGTATTGGACTGTAAAATAGAAGATCGGAGATCTAATGAGAGATCTAATGACTTTTACTTTGATCGTGTCTAGGTGTGCGAACCAGCTGCTTGTCAATGTAAACCAGGACACGCGAGAAATTCCGCAGGAAAATGTGTCTCTCGCAACCAGTGTTAATTAAGGAAACTTCGTCCTGTTGGATACTTCAGGAAATTTATAGGTGAAGGTAACTTCAATGTTATGATCGGCAATAAATGATATCGTGATTACTACACTTGTGTCTTAACTTTATTGAATCCCATGCATATAAAAAATGCTAAATTTCGTGTTCCATACGAATTCGATTTTTATTGCTATATAGAGATCGGATCTTACGGCATAAAATCCGACAGCGCACTCATTGAGATTTCAGTTGAGTTTGACGCTTCGCTGGTTCCACGTACGTGTGAAATTACACGTGGGTCGATAATATATTTTTATTAATATATTTTTATTGATATATTTAAATTATATATTTTTCCTTTGTGCGATAATTATTAAAGCAATCACCTACATAGTTATTGAGGCATCACACACATGTTCAGTGAGTGGCCATTAAAGCGTTAAGGTGAATATGTAGTAATGCTAGAATGAAAACGATGACTTAACTTCTTTATTTCTAATTTTTTGCAACGATTCGAAGGCAATTCGGAGGCAATTCGACGGTCAAATAGACCATTTTTTATTTCCAATTTTACGACTGTGTCGACCCTTAGCATAGACGTAGCAATAAATTACATAGGCGTAGAACTAGCACAGGAAAATTCAAAGCAACTCGAAATTTAGCATTTCTAGCTTAGGGGATGCGCGAGGCATTTTAGTTTTGCGTAGGTGAATCGTTGAAGAATGGTTCTGCTTGCGATTGGTAGTTTCGAGAGCTGCGGGCGATTTTTGTGGAATTAAAGTAGCACCCTTGACTTGCAACGTGCCCTCGGATGTCCTCGGATCTCCTCGAATCAATTCACAGAATAGAAAAACTGAAATGTAACGATATTTCCCTCCAAATACTTATCCTCAGCACCTTAAACTCTTTGATGGAGAGCCAACACTACAAAAATATAGAACAGAAAAGTTAGACGCACAATTGCAGAGAACCTGTCTTATCTATGGTTTAAGCGTAAAATGGAGCTCGTTGCACAATAACTTGCAACCTACGATCGATGCTAATTCATCATCGACAATGTGCGTGAGTCAGATAGCGAAACAACCGCAACACCGCGTCGTCATTGCCATTTTATGCAAACATATTTCAAGATCATTTATCAGAATGGGGAACCCTTTTCCGACGTCGCTTATAATACTATAATAATAGTAACCACGATATTTAACTTGTCGCGGTGAACGCTTCCGCTTCGACGATGATGGTTCCTATGCGACTTTTATTTATACATTGTCGATTTATTCTTCATTACCTTTCTTTATACGATGTTCCCACGACAAAGTTTATTTATGCTCCTATAAACTATACTTTGAATATTTGGACAGGTGTCCGAAGACTTATTATGAATTATTCAAAATGCGATACGTCCGTAGTTTTTAGTATAAAAGCGAGTCCGTTTTGCGATGTTTGTTTAAAGTTGTGCAACTACGAACGAAGTTCAAGCTCGATCCTCAAAAATGTCTCGCACTTTTCTTGTTCTCCTGTTCGCCGCCATTGCCTACATTGGCGGTAAGTATTCAGAGATAATGATTTGCTTCGCTTTAGGGAGGTTTTGTTAATTCTGTCTTGTACTTTGATCAGTGAGCGAAGTTGCTGCGTGTGGCGTTAATGAAGAGTTCAAGATCTGCAAAAGTCTGTGCGAACAGAAATGCGGCGGACCACATGTCTACTGCATTCAGGTTTGTACTATTTCTCCAAACTATTTAAAAATTTCAATTCTTGAAGTGTTCCGTTTCGATGCTACTTTCCTTCCGGTTTCTTTCTTGCATTTTTAAGTTAAAACTTTCAACACTGAACGTACAGAGCGCTAAAAGCGTCCGGCTCGTCTCATCGTATAAAAATTGTAAGATTGCGTTTATTTAGTCTTTGTGCAATTTTTATTATAATATGTGCTCAACGGAAGCGCCTTTGTAGTTTCAATAATCCTGAAACAGAGAATTGAAAACCGATCATTCGGCGATGGTACGTTTAGCGTTAAAAGTAGATAAAATTGTTTAAGAATTGCAGTTCAAGAAATTTTATTGATACAATTATTACTTGAGAATTGAACTGTAAAATAGAAGATCGGAGATCTAATGCGAGACAAGCAACTTACACTTGTACTTTAATCGTGTCTAGGAGTGTAGAGGATCTGGTTGTCAATGTAAAGTAGGATTCCTACGAAATGACAAAGGAAAATGTGTCTCTCGCGACCAGTGTTAATTAAGGAAACTTCGTCCTGTTGGATTCTTCAGGAAATTTATGGGTGAAGGTAACTGCAATGTTATGATCGGCAATAAATGATATCGTGATTACTACACTGGTGTCTTAACTTCATTGAATCCTGTGCATATAAAAAATGCTAAACTCCGTGTTCCATGCGAATTCGATTTTTATCGCGATCCGATCTTACCGCATAAAATGCAACAACCCGCTCATTGAGATTTCAGTTGACTTCGATGCTCCGCCGGTTCCACGTAGGCGTGAAATTCCACGTGGAAAGTGATCGAAGTTGCTCGGCACGTCCGTTCTTCCTTCGTTCACGTTGTCAACCTATCCGCTATTCGTACAAAAACCGAAATCTTATCAACGCTGATAAGGGAGTATCAACGCTTAACTTATCTATGTAAAAAGAACCAAGCGCGAAGAACCGAGTGATTGAACTGGCTGGCTTCGAACAAATCATGGTTGCAGCATGCACGAACGATTCCAGGAAGTTATCGATACCGACTTTAAAGGTCCATTTATACTCGCCGACGAGCCGACCGCGAGCCGAGCGGTTTGATAGCGTTGAATTTCGTTGTACCGATATGGTTTTGCATGTACAGAAATGATAATAAAACACTATCGATCTCGCTCCGCTCGTGCTCGGCTCGTCGGTGTCTATAAATGCAGCTTAATCCCGAACTCTTAATCACCGAGCTATCGCTTCGGACGCATCGATACCGCGCGCGATAAAGAAAAGCGGCGTCCTTTCGACGATTCTTTCATGCTTGGCAAGACATTAATAATATAATAATTAATAATATATAGTAATATATAGTAATTAATAATATATTATAGACATATAAATATGTGTTTCAAGTGATCGTTTTATTCAACATGCTCTCTGTAAACGTGCTTAACAATAAACATTGCTAAAATGGAAGCAAACCAATACACACCACGATAAAGATTTAATTAATAGAATTATCGCTATGCGTTGAACGAGTGACAGCAGCTCGAAGGGTTAATTCTATCGCGTAGAACTTGTTCGCTAAATTCGGCAAGGATCGTCGCGATCGATTGTCTCGTCGAGAACGTTTTAACAGTCACGTGTCAGGACACACTTGTTCTCCTTGTTCCTGATGTAGCCTTCTTTGCATTCACAGCCAATTTCGCACCTCTGCAAGAAATACCAACGTTAGACTCTGTCGAAATTAATTATTTTTACTAGTGTCGAAATGCGATTCTGGTCGAAGTGCAATTAGTAGATTGTACAAACCATTGTGCAAATTGGTGGAGCCTTCCTTTCGCACGTGTCCTTACAGGGCGAGCCACAGCTGTTGAATACTTCGTTTGGCCCGCACTTCTCAGCATCCTTGGTGCTCTCAGGGAACGCCGCTGCAAAAAGAAATTAATATTTTTTAGAGCATGCTTTAGGAAATTAAACATAAGATATCGATCGTTCTTCCAGTGAAAAGAAGTCACGAAATGTGTCACATTTTATATAGCGAACAAGATACAGTACATGTCTCCCTAATTGACGCTCAGATTGTCCACAAAAACGGACAATTTTGGAAAATGAGATACGATTTTTCGAGCCTCGTGGCTCGTTTTTTTATGGATATCGATTATCAATAACTATAAAAACGAGTTGCAAGGCTCGAATAATCGTATCTCCTCTTCCCAAATTGTCCATTTTTATGCACAATCTGAGCGTCAGTAAGGGAGACATAAGTACTTAATACTGTAATAAGTATTTAATTTAATAATAATAGGATAATAAGTATAATTTTCCGGTGCTCGAAAAATGGAATATCAACGAAACAGATTTAAAACAAACAAAAAAGAAACAACACGTTGCTCTGTCAGATTGAATCGAAACAAATAAAAAGTTGCACTCGCAGTCAAGTTTTATCATTCTCCGGCTTGATGCAAACGAAAATACACTCGTTCGGTCAACAAAAACTCGCTTCGAACAGCTGTTCAAAGCGTCAGTTCGTAAAAAACGAAAGCCATTGTTATCGGTGTCTGCACCGAAAAATAATGACTGGCATAGCTCGCTGCGTTTTCTCGCGAATCGTCGAGTGAAAACAATCGAACGAAAGTTTCCGCGTGCAGCTTCGATTGGCGAACGATCGAGGACGAGGATCGAGGAGGATCCACGATAGACCGTTGTCTACTTACAGACACAGGCGACGACCACGGCGAGCAAGAGAAGAATGGTAGCGCGCGACATGTCGAGAAGTTCACTTTGGTCAGAGCGAGTTAGGCTTGTTGAGAGTTCAAAAACGATTGGTGATCTTCGCTCGGACGGCTCGGGCTTTTATACCGATGACCACCGCCGGACCCTAGCTCCTCGAGATTTTTGCCACACCGTCTACGCGCAGTTGTTCCCTCTAAAATTCACGAATCGGATTATCAGTCGCGATTCTCTCATCGCACCGATTATCTCTCGCGATACCTCGGGGCAAACAAGCGATGGCCGCGATACCGGATAAAACTGACTCACTTCGGTCAGGCCACTTGCCGAAATTTCGAAAAAGTTCCAGGAAGTCGCTGCCTCGTCGCGGACCGCCGGGAAATTCGAGAGATTATGCAACGGTCTCGCATAGTTAGCGAAATTAGCGTCCTGTTAGACCATTTCCGAATGACGACGCTTCGTCGCGGACGATAACGCGATATTTTCAAACGGCGCGTGACGGAAATAACGCATAAAAACGATAGCGCGCTGAAACATTCGCCGTTAATTAATATCTGTCGCCTTAAAATTTTTCATCTCCATCGGGTCCGCAGAAGTTATTCAAAAATGACTCCAATTTACGCTACAGATTTGCCACTCACCTAAAAATCATTACAGATTCGAGCGCCGATCGAACCAGCTCCAGAACAATGAACAGAGACAATAATAATAATAATAATAATATATATATTATTATATTGGGTTGGCAACTAGATAATTGCAGATTTGTTCAATGAAATACACAATTTTTTTTACTTGGAATGAAGTTTCATCTGTAATGTATTTTCCATTTTGTTCGATGACCTTTTGTCATTTCTCTGACAACTTGAAAATTCCACGCTCGTAGAAAGTCTGATCCTTTTCGGCCGAAAACTGAGTTAAGTGAGATTTTACAGCGTTATCATCATTAAAAGTTTTACCACAGAGGGAGTTGTCCAGGGATCGAAATAAGTGGTAATCCGATGGCGCGAGATCAGGGCTATATGGTGGGTGTAACATCAATTCCCAGCCAATATCCATCAATTTTTGCCGAGTGGACAAAGACGTGTGCGGCCTAGCATTGTCCTGGTGGAAAATGACAGCTTTACGATTGACCAATTCTGGTCGCTTTTCCTTGACCGCTGCATTCAATTTGTCCAGTTTCTAACATTCACGGATAATAAAAAATAACATAATAATAATAATAATAATAATTTTATAATATAACATTTACGAATATCATAAAAATGGGAGTGAGAGACATCTATAACTGAAATCGGCAATTACTTAGTTGCCAACCCAATATATAATAGTATAAACACCGTCACGGTTTTCATTCTGATTTTTATCTCGTCTTTTTATCTCGCGACTGTGTTAATACGCAATCCTAATCTCGCTTTTAAAGTCCCTATCTACGGAATCTACGTGTTTCGAGCTGGCTCGTCGAGACTAACGATTCCTTGACACGATTTGCCGGCCGTGTTATCGATTTAGTGTTCGCTGCCAGAAAATTCTGCGGACCGGGGAGCATCGATTTCCACGAGGAAAACGCGACCCTCTCTCGTTAGAAGCTTCCCAATGGACCGGGCCAGGCAAGCTCAATGGAAGATTACCGTTCTTTGATTTGTTCTCGCGAAACTCACATGGGAATGCCGGTTCGTGGATAGAGGGTGGCGTCGCCGGAGATATCTATCGTTAGGATAACGACCTCTGACAACGATTTTGCAGACGGTGACGGTGTTTGCCGGCTAATCTTGTTTCCATGGAGCTGCGTGCCGAGAGCAAGAATGTTAAGGAACCGCGTGCGAACCGCGAAACTGTGCTCTTTCGTCTAATCCCGACGTTCTTAATTCGACTAATCGACTAAATTTCGTGGTTCTCGCGTTTTCGAATGTCCGCGGAGATTTCTTAAAGCCTCGACGAAAGTAGAAACTACCTGCTAGAGATTTCATTTTTGACATCGATTATCGAGAACTCCTTCAAAATCGTAGGTTGCCGAGGAGATATCTTTGGCGAGGATCGAGGGGCGAGAAGGGGCGAGGGAGACGCCGTGTTCGTTAACCGAGCACTTATCTTATGCAAATTATTAATACGAATCGTCCTCGAATCCGTTGACTTTGCGCTGTTTGTACGGTGCCGAGATCTTCTCGGAAGCTGAGAGTGTTTGCTGGTGGAAACAGGTGGCGGCGCGACGCGGTTGTTCTCTCTCTCTCTTTCTCTCTCTTTCTCTCTCCCCCTTTCTCTTTCTCTTTGTCTTCGAAACGTCTATAGTTCGCCAGTGGTTCGCCGAGGCGGCAAAGGGTGTCAATTGCTTCGAACAATTGAGAAGAATCAGTGATATCGACGGGATGCTCGCGGAAGGTGTCCGTCTCTCTGCCGTGGAAATGAATCGGCCCGATCTCGAGTGCCTCGGTAAACACGCTGCACGATCTACCGTTCAAATTGGCTCGATTAGATTGTTCAATTAATTGGAGATTTCGGCGCCGTTTGTTGTTGTTGTACCTTGCGCGGAAACTTTCTCGCGGACGTAAATCGGCCGTCGTAAATATTTTCCCCGAAATTCGACGAGCGCCCCCCGTTCCATTCCACGGCCGAGTCGCGATAGTGGCGTTATCGATCTGTATTTGGGGCCGTTGCGCTCTCCGCCGGCACAGATCTGACCGGCGGGTCGCGATCTTTGACACCGAAACCGAGACTAATTGCTTCTCGTTTCTGGGTTAATCGTATAAATGTTTACGCGAGGCCCGCGGTAAACCGAAACGAGTGCCGTTTCCGGCGTGACTCGCGGCCGCGTCTCCGACGCTCCGGATTTGCGGAATCAGCTGGTTCAACGGATTACGGAGAAACCGTAACGTCAGCCACGTTAGTTTGTAACGCGAGCAATACACGATAGATTAAAAACAGATAATATCCGCGGTCGTCTCCGGTGTTCGAACAAAGGAGAAACGTGCTGCTGGGAAGATCTTGCGAAACGTTGCTGCGAAAAAGTTGACGGGAAGAACGGCGATTTGTTTGAAATTCGTTCTTTTTATTGCGTTAAGGGTTACATGTTTTCGGCGTGATTCATTCGTATAGACTTCCTCGGTGTTCGTAGATCAAGGAGTCGCTGCCAGACAGGATCGTGGAGGATCGACGGGGTTGGGCGAGCGTTCAATCACTTGCTCTGTAGCTGTTTCGCAGTGTTCACGAAATCGAACACCGACCATTCCTTTCGGCTTTTCATGAAGTCGATTACGCAACCTAAGATCGAGACGCAGTCACCGTCGCTGTCCTTGTAGAAGCCGAAGCTGCACTTGCAGCCCGGTCTGCACAACTGCAACGAAACAACGGCTGCATGGTAAAACGTTGAGCGACGAGAGTAGCTCGCAGATGGGAGAACGTTTCGAGCGTGCTACTTTTCTAATTCGAAGTCAAACGAAACGATTCTAATTATAATCAAGTCACGGGTACACGAGATTACCAGAGTATTATGTAAATGTCTTCTGGGAAGTTCGTTTAGACCAGGGGTGGCTAAAGCGTCGACTTCCTGGTCGCCCGCCTGTCTGATGTTATCTGTGTTTATCTTAAATTTAATCTTATTTTTGGCTTCAAATTACGAATTTTCTTATGATCAGTTGACACATACGACGTTGGTAGACCGCCGTCTATAATTTTAAAGAACGGGTCGCTCGTAGTGATCGAAAGTTTGGCCTTCTCTGGCTTAGACGAACGTAAAATTAATTAGAGAAAAGTATCGGAAAGAATTAATTTTTGCTCTTTATTTTTCCTTACCGGTCCATTACACTTTCCAGGTATAAGGCGTTCACAACTCGGCGAACACGAGACGCAATCCGTGGGTTCCTCGTGTTTACGACATTCGATCGAACCCTCTGAAAAGCAATAATTTAATCCGATGTTAATTTTGTCGACGTTAATTCCCTTGGAGTTTAATGAGCTTACCGGTAGAATTCGATGGATCTGCTGGGGCAGTTAGAACCTCATCTGGCATCTCTGAAAATTCGACATTTTCGATATTCTGTTATCACTCTTAGGCACACTTGTGCATTTTTAGCATGCACTTTGTTAGACACAAAAGATGATAATACGTCCCTAATAAATAAATCCTAATAAATAATCCCTGGCAAAAAGTATTCGGTCGCCTTTTAAAACGAAATAACTTCTTTAAAACTGGACTGACGAAAATGTTGAAAAACGAGAGTTTCATTTATATTTCTTATTACCATTCCAAGCAATAGCAAAATTAAAACAAAGTATTTCAGTATTCACTGCACAGTGAATTGGATCCCTTGAATAAAAATCAAGTCACGTAGTCGAGCTTTGAAAATGTTATTACCTTTTGGAAGGTGTTCCAATCATTTTTGCCAGGTTTAGCGAATACACGTATGGCAAATCAGTGTGTGCCGAGAGCTATTTTTAACCTGCTAAGTGACCATGTGATTCTTAAAACCGTGAACACGCCACAATGTAATCGCGTGTAAATATTAACACAACCAACTTGAGATTATTTAATACTTTGAAACAAATCTATGATTCACGGGATAGGATTCATCGGAGTCACTTTTGGAACGTCATTTCGAGGCTTATTGAGTGCGGATTTCCGCTAGATAAAATGTCAAGATTATTATAGTCAGTTTAAGTATGAATGGGGGGGAGGAGCTCGATCGTGCAAACCGAGACGCATGATCACACTTACGCGTCAAACAAAGAAACAGCACGACGAATGCGATCGCGACGAATCGATTCATCTTGGCGAAATACCGCGCGAACAAAGTGTTATGGGACACTAATGAAGCATTCTCGCCACAGCTTTTTATACCGAACAATTTTCGATTGTTTAAGGCGACCCTAACTCACTGCCAACAAGCGTAATCATTGTTTAAATCGACCGATCCCTATGCAAATGTTTGCTCTTTTATTCGCTCGAGTCTTCCATTCGATAAAAGCTCGATGGAACGCGTTCTCATCGACGTTGATAACTTTTCTAGAAAAAAAATCTCATTCTCCCCGCGCGCGCCTCTTCCGAAATATCGATAATTGGAATCTGGCGATTTAATTCGCCTTAAAATAAGCAACGAATTCTCATATTTGTGAGTCACCGATGTTATCGGGCTCGTGGCTGATAAAGACAACGCCAGGCCAGCGTCTACTTTCGCTTTATGACTAAGGCCGAGTAAATGCAAATTTGTCGAGCCACTAACGGAAACTTTGTCTCTCGCGGTGTATCAGCGATCGTAAACCACGATCTCCGATTCGATAAAACCTCAAAGCCGTTCCAATTTACCACCGCAATCTCTCCCTACGATCGCGATACGCGATCCTCGTGAATTTTCTTAATTTATCAAAACAGAGAGACGTTGTTAGCAGAATGAAATTCAAATGCATTATGGTTCGGCGATTATTTGTTCACGTGACGAAACGTCGTGAGTTGGATGCGAGTCGAAGCAGACCCAATTTTCCGATTTCAGGTCTCACGGACCCACAGAGTTCGTTATTTCTTTCTAATGAATTGACCGGCACTTTTTCGCTGGTTTTCATTGTTAACGTAAAAGTGCTTTCACGTTTAATTGCAATCCACCGAATCCGCTCCTAAAATAACATCTCTTCTAATTAAAAAGTGAGTTACAGTAATGTCTCCCTTACTGACACACAGATTGTCCACTAAAATGGATAATTTGGGAAGAGGAGATACGATTATTCGAGCCTCGCGGCACGTTTTTATAATTGTGGGCAATTTATAAATATAAAAATAAACCGCAAGGCTCGAATAATCGTATCTCCTCTTCCCAATTCTCCTCTTCCATTTTTGTGCGCAATCTGGCCGTCAATTGGAGAGACATTATTGTACTATGCGCTACTATGCGCTACTATGATTTTAACCCTTTGTACTCGAAACCATTTCAACTGTAAATCTAAAATAATTTTTCCGACTTATAGTATTTCCATTTTGCAGGACAAAGTGCATTTTATGAATGCGAAATTGAGTCTCGCGATTCGTACAACAGTTACACTTTTAATAATGTTTAAAATTTAAACTTCGATGAGATATAAAAATGACCTTAGAACGTGATATAACAATTTCAGTGGTGCCTCGAGGTCACCACTCGAGTGCAAAGGGTTAAACGACTCGTATAAGGAAACCTAGTTGTGTCCAAAATCATTTCTGGCAATTATACCATACAATAATTTCTCGCAATTATACCATATAATAATAAACAACGCTTTACAGTATTCTATCGAAGTTACAAAATTACTGTCACAATGTCACCGTTATCAACGTTAATCTCACGTTTAACAGCAACGCTATTTCCGTACCAACGTACGTTATTTTGTGCACCACATTATCGTAGTACCAAAATACAGTAAATTCTCCCTAATTGACGCTCAGCTTGGAAAGAAAAATGGACAACTCGGGAAAAGGAGGTACGACTATTCGAGTTCTGCACCTCGTTTTTATAATTGTTGATATATTATACTACTAAATATACCACTATATTATTTAAAATAAATATCGTTCCGTACCGTATTTTCTATGAAAATCACGATCTACAGTAAATTCTCTCTAATTGACGCGCAGATTGTACCATAATTTTTCCCTAATTCGCACTGAGATCGCGCACAAAAATGGACAATTTGGGAAGAGGAGATACGATTAATATAATTTTTAATTCTTGTTTTTATACTTACCGATTGCGATCAACTATAAAAACGAGCCGCAAGACTCGATCAATCGTATCTCCTCTTCCCAAATTGTCCACTTTTGTGTACAATCTGAGCGTCAATTAGGGAGACATTACTGTAATTACCGTTGGGAAGGGAACACGCAGAAAAGAATTGCGTAACACCGTAATCTGAGGGATCGACCGATATACAACGAGGACGTAAGCTCGCGCGTAACGCACAGCAAGCAGAATCATTTTTTCCCCGTCAGATAATCTGCATGTGTGCAGCTGACTCGAGTTTGCGCTGTACCAACAATTGCGGCACCAATCTAAACAATGTTTGTCTCCGGCTGTAATTCATGCTCGCACGATGAATCACACCGGTCTGGCTTCGTTTTTTTTTTTTTTTTCGTGTTCCAAGAAAAATACGAAGCAACAACGCGGACGCCTCGAAATCGCGGGGAAACACACTCTTCTGACTCGATCCGCGCGCGTCCACCGCGCGCCGGAAACGAAGCTGATCTGCGAAAGATAATTCCGGGGCCCTGGGCATTGTCGACGGTAGCAGTAATCGGGACGATCATGTTGCGTGCCGGCGCAAACACGATACAGCGGAAAAGTCGCCGGTCGCAGCGTTTTCCTTTCGGAGTTTCCCCGACGCGGCGTATTTCTGCGGGTATCGACCGGTCAATCGGCGGACATTGTGCGGAGCCGGCAATTAGCGACCTTCCAGCAGTTCCAGCTCTCGTACGCGTGAAAAGGTTCCGAGCGGATTTCGCCCCATTGAGCCCGCCGGACTGGACGCCGAGAGCGGATCGGTCCGGATCAGCGGATCGATCGATCCAGCTCCGAATCCGCGTTTGCTTTTACCCTTAAATGCCTTTTCACGGCCGACGGAGGCAGAGACAACGAGCGCCGCACCCTTTCTCACTCTCTCTCTCTCTCTCTTTTCTTCTCTCTCTTTCTCTCCTCTTTTCGCTTTTTATTTAGCGAAACCGGGAGTCGGGAATCGAATATCCGACAGTCAAAATGCTATTTATTATTGAGCACTCAGGACCCGGGCTCTCCCCTATCCGCCCCTGCTCTCTCATCCTTCGGCCCTGTAATTCGCCTCGACGGCGAGCGAGTGCTTTAAAGGCCGCTTTCGCCGGGTGCTTCTTTCCAATCGCTCGCGATCCCTCAGACGATAAATAATACCTCTGAGTCTATTTTGCCGGTCGCTCCGTTCTAGACCAGAAAAACCCAGCGGATTTTCCTCCGGCGTGAAACTTTTTTCACGGTTCGCGTAATATGCGACCATTTTCGAAATGATCTAACGAATCCTGCGTCGCGAAATGTTTAACGAATAAATGCAGCTTTTGGAACACAGCTTTCGCGTTACTTTAATCTGGTTTTTGCGCGTTGAATTCAGTACTGTATGATTTTTAAACATTTTTTGCGAAAATTTTACTTTATGGAGACGTTATCGTTATTTTCCATTCTCCCTGTTTCTGGCTTCCCGGACCTTTTTTCGAATAAAATTGCACGTTATCGTTCATTGTATGCTCTTCGAGAAAAGTATTAATCGTCCTAAATTGTTCAGGAGTTAGTTTCGGAGTTATTAACTCTCTTTGCACTCGAAGCCACTTTAACTGTAAATCTAAGATAATTTTTCTGACCAACGCTGTCTCCATTTTATATGACAGAGCGCATCTTACGCGTGTGAAATTGAGTCTTGTGACTTATACAACAGTTATACTTTCAATAATTTCTCAAATCTAAATTTTGTTAATGTAAGAATTATTTTGGAATGTGACATAAACATTTTTTAATGGCGCCTCGAAGTCACCACTCGAGCGCAAAGGGTTAATTTCGTTCCTGGATCACAGGATTTCGTAACAGTTGCTCAGTTCCAAAGGATCCAAGGATCCTGTTTCCATCTTCGTATTCATCTTGATCGAGCTTCAGAATCTTGTACAGTCTCTGCAGATTCAATCCGATTGAATCAACACGAGAATCTTAGTTAGTTTTTCGTTCGTTTAATCGAATAATTGATTGCAACGGTCCACGTCGCCAACGAACGACTGCTTTCAATGAAATAATCGGCCTCCTCTCGATCCAGGTTTTCTCGGAACGTTGTTCTACGAATCTCGCGAGCAATCTCGATCCTGAAAAGGTTCCGGCGGTCCAGCTGGTCTTCGACATTGTCTCGGCGAGGCTATTCAATGTTCTAAGTCGCCTGAATGCGACCAGCAGCCACTGACAGCGGAAAACTCGATTGGAAGTCCTCGAGGGAGCCCCATCCGCCACCCTCTCCCTCTCTCGCTCTCTCTCTCTCTTTCTCTCTTTCTCTCTCTCTTCTACCCTTCGCGGCTCTCTACTCCACTTTTCAACCCCTCAGCGACGTCACGTTGCAGGAGCCGTGCTCCTGGCTCCTTTGTGCAGATGAAGGGCCGCGATCTCACCCCCTGGTGGAAACGCACTGACACACTGACCCGATATTAACACGTCCAATCAGCCTCGCTCGACTTACAGCTAAACGTTTCCTGTTTTTGACGAGGGCTGACGCTTCTCGTGTCACGAATTAATTGCGAATTCCAGCGGTGATCCCTTAACCGGCGTCTTCGACGCGCTTGTCCTGGCGAAAAGATGTTCGCATAGTTTTCCTGAAACTGGACTAAACCGCTTGAATTTTTGTCGAATGTTAAAGAGACCAGTTCACTGTACAGTGACTAAAATACTTCCTTTTTTTCTTTTTAATTTTCCTATTACTTGGAACGACAGAAAAGAATAAGAAACTCTCGGTTTTTTAACCTTTTTATGACATTTTCTCGAATAAAATTGCACGTTATCGTTCATCGTATGCTCTTCGAAAAAAGTATTAATCGTTCTACATTGTTCAGGAGTTAGTTTCGGAGTTATTAACCCTTTGCACTCGAAGTCATTTTAACTCTAAATCTAAGATAATTTTTCTGACCTACGCTGCCTCTATTTTATATGAAAGTTATACTTTCAATACTTTTTCAAATCTAAATTTTGTTGATATAAGAATTATTTTGGAATGTGACATAAACATTTTTTAGTGGTGCCTCGGAGTCATCACTCGAGCGCAGAGGGTTAATTTCGTTCCTGGATCACAGGATTTCGTAACAGTTGCTCAGTTCCAAAGGATCCAAGGATCCTGTTTCCATCTTCGTATTCATCTTGATCGAGCTTGAACGCATTTCTTAAACTTTCGTACTTGGTTCAGGAAAAAGTGAGAAAACGAGAGTTTGTATATATGTTGAGGGGAGGGGGGCTTGTAGATTGTGGAATTCGTGGAACGTTTATGGCAGTTCGAGCGTTGAATTTTCCAGGGAACATGATCAAATAAGTTATTAATAGATCTCGTGCGTGAAAAAATCGAATGCAATAAGAAATACTAAGAATAGAGAATCGATAGTTCTTGACTGCTCTCTCTAAAACTATTACAAAACAGCGTTAACATTTCCGTGACGTGAAAACGATACACTGTACGCTGCTTTATCGTTATCGCGTCGGATATTCCCACAGTGTTCGTTACATTCTGGTCGGCACGTGGCAATTTTCCTATCTATCATGTATCGACGGTCGCGAGAGTTGCCCGTGACAGACTTAATCACAGAGAGTTCACAGCTAATCAGCGATTCGTGTCAGCGCCAGGAATTTCCTGCGTGCAAGCGTAGCGCCAGCGAAAGCCCCGTCGAATTATGTGCCGCGATGTTTCCGCGAATCGCGATCCCATCGCAGAATTTGTGGAGCCTCGGTGGTTAACTCCTTTGCCGTATTATCTTCTTCCCAGTTATAATGACTGGTTTCTCGATTATAATAATTTCTTGGAAAAAGAGGAAAATTTTGTATTTACTGTGTGCATACGTTTCCTTGAGTGCTGAAATATTGTACAGAAAAGAACAGAATTTTAACCAACTTGAGGAAATAAAATAACGTTTAGACTTAACAGGTTCTTGCTAGAAATCTCCATTATGAGTTAGATCCGTTAAACTACAATTACGGTACTCGTTAAAGTATAATTATCGCAGCCATGTGTCTCGAAAAGGACGCTCGGAATTGTATCCTTCTCGAGCTAGCCCATTAAATCTAGAGTTTCTAAATAAAACATCGACTGGAATCGCTTTTAACAGGAAACTGATAACTCGGAACAATGGCAATTTGAGAAACCGGCGACACAGTAGCATAAAATACAATGAATAATTATCGGTAACCAACGAGGTGAACACTGCTAATCGCAACGTTAAGGCCGACTACACGCATGCGATTTTTCCACGTGCGATAGCAAATGTTCGCATAAAGAACCGTGATGAGATCGTGTGCAACGTTATATTTGCTGTTTTAAGCAAACGTGCATCGCCTAATTAAATTTATTCGCACCGCAATCGTGGCAACCCGCGATCTGCCGCGCGTTTCAAATAAAAAAACGCACGAATGAAACGAGCCGAACGGTTAACAAAGCGGGTTTACGTTTGCAAATACAAATGCGCGGCGGTGACGTGCGGGAAAAGGGGGAATCACGCGATGGGAAAAACAAAATGCCACGTATATAAGCTGCTCTACTGAGAACTTCTCACGTCAGTTTAGTTCTCACTGTGCACACTGTCAAGATGTTGAAATTGTCGATCGTCTGTTTCGTCGCCATCGCGGTGCTTCTCTCCTGTAAGTACTCCAGGATTTTCCTTGCAAGCGCTAGTAAATTCTCCCGGATTTTCCTTCAGCTTCTAAACAAAAGTGGAGAATTTGGGAACAGAAGATACGATTATTCGAGCCTCCCGGCATATTTTTATACTTGTCGATTGTCAACAATTATTAAAACAAATTGCAAGGCTCGAATAATCGTATCTCGTCTTCCCAGATTGTCCATTTTTGTTTGCAAGCTGAAGGAAAGCTGAAGGAAAATTAGGGAGAATTTGCTCTATTCGGATTTCCAATTTTTCTTGAACTTTCCTTACGCTGTATTTATTTCAAAGTCGATCGATTTGAAGTCTTGCTTTCCGTTGACTTACTATTGAATCATTCTCGCAGTCGTCGAAGCCACTTCCGATAAATTATAGACGAAAGTTAGCAACTGAAAGGGTTTCGATCGAATATAAACGGTACCGTCTACATTTCGGTAAACTTTTCAGCGACCTCGGCGGAGGTACTAAACTGTAATGGACCCAACGAGGAATATGCCTGCGGATCTGCCTGTCAAAGGAGGTGCGACTCCTTGAACGAGCCGTGTATGATCGTGAACATTGTAAGTTCGTTAATTATCATAGTAACATTCGAATCGGAAAACAACTATTTTGCCCCTTTGATTTGCCCGATTTCAGAAGTGCAACGACGCATGCTACTGCAAGGAAGGCTTCGCCAGGAACTGCAGGGACATCTGCATCCCCATAGATTCGTGCAGCCATAAGAAATGCATGTGGCGTAACCCGTACTTCGGCAAGCTCATAGGATAATATTGCGACGAATTCTGCGAGACCTCTGCCCTTCCGCGACAAGAAAATGCTGATAACACCGTGACTGATGCATATATCCGTGCTGCGACTTTTACTGTGCTCGCGCATACCGGGCTTGTATCGGAGAGCACCGATAGAATTGATAGTTCAAGGGGTCAGTTTCGTAACATCTCGTGATTCTGTTAGACTGTAATGCAATAAACGTAGACGTCCCGTTATATTTTTGCAATAACAACAACAATAATAATAATTATTTATTTTCACTGTCTATGCGTTTTATGCTTGTTTTTCTTGGACTCGTTCCCGCGTCGTTTTTCTGTATCCTCATTGATCTGTTACATCTACTATCTGCTCCACTACATCCATAGACACATGCTTAATTTTTTATTCTACACTTCCATAGTGTTCCTATTTCCGAGTTTTCTCTCGTATCTCCTTGCACACGCGCACATACTTACGTTTAGGGTAGTGGAGTTCTGTTTTCGGGCACAATTAACTTTATATTTATCGAATAAGACATATTAAATTTTTTATTCTTTAATTTGATTTATTTTTTGATCAATTAACACCGAAAACAAGCCAAAGGCACAGCAATTGCCCCCCCCCCCCTCACTCCAATAGAGAAATGTATAATATTATGTCTCATTCGAAACAAAAGAATAGAAAAATTCGATGAATATAAAATTACTCGCGCCAGAAAATAAATCAAACGCGCAGCAATTGATTACTCCACTTTACAGCCGAGTGATCATGATCGTGACAAGACATCGAGTCATCTAATTTGTCAGAAATCGGGCGGAAAAATTGATGCTGGACGCCCTCGAGGTCTGTACAGCGATTCAGTGTTGCACAGAACTCTGCAACCTCTTAAGAAACATTTCTAGGGATCATGGGAAAGGGTTGAGCCTAATTGCCAGTGGCCGGTGTCCGGCTGCTGACGAGCCAGACTCCGGCAAGCAAGTCAAACAATTTGACCGGCCTCGAGCTGAAGAGGTGCTCCAATATTTGGATCCGTAATGCAATCCACGGAGAGGTCGAAAGTGCTGAGGCCGGTTTCCGACTCCTCTCTCTCCTCTCCCAGAGACTCGCGAGATTACGCAGGGCCTCTCTCTGTTCCTCACTCTCTCTCTCTCTCTCTCTCTCTCTCTTCTCTCCCAGAGACTCGCGAGATTACGCAGGGCCTCTCTATGTCCCTCTCTCTCTCTCTCTCTCTCTCTCTCTCTCTCTCTCTCTCTCTCTCTCTCCTCTCCCAGAGACTCGCGAGATTACGCAGGGCCTCTCTCTGTCCCTCTCTCTCTCTCTCTCTCTCTCTCTCTCTCTCTTCTCTCCCAGAGACTCGCGAGATTATGCAGGGCCTCTCTCTGTCCCTCTCTCTCTCTCTCTCTCTCTCTCTCTCTCTTCTCTCCCAGAGACTCGCGAGATTATGCAGGGCCTCTCTCTGTCCCTCTCTCTCTCTCTCTCTCTCTCTCTCTCTCCTCTCCCGGAGACTCGCGAGATTACGCAGGGCCTTTCTCTGTCCCTCTCTCTCTCTCTCTCTCTCTCTCTCTTTCTCTCTCTCTCCCCCCTCTCTCTCTCTCTCACTCTCTCTCTGAGAGTCTCGAGACAGACGAAAAAACTTAGTCCGATAAGGCGGTCGTCGTCGATGAAGGTTTATCGCATCGCGACTTCTCTTCTCCATCCGAGCCTCCTCGGTCCGGTCGCTTCGCGGAGGGTCATCTGTGTCCGTCGCTAACGTTTTGCTCTCTTGAATCCGACGGGAGACTGTTTGCACGGTTTTCGTCACGAGTGGATCCGTCTGAGAGGCTATCTTTCCGATTCGGCCGTGCATTCGCACGAAATTTATCGGGCTAATGGTGTTTGCCCGAGGAAGAAAATTAGCTTGCGACCTGTACCGGTGTCTTTGAACCGTTCAAACAGAGCGAAACCGCTCCAAACGGTGTCCTTGGGGCAATTAGGCGAATAGGTCGAGATGCCAGTTCGCTCGATTTTCCTGATTCCGCGACAGTCCGATAGCGAGCTTCGCGAATTAATTCGCCGAGGATCGGCACAGTGCAAGAACGATCCGATCATTTATTTGTTTATTCATTATTATTCCCGGATTGTATCGCGTTAATATATTCAAGAATTACGTAGGCGATATGAAGGAAGACAACAAATTGTATTCGTTAAAAACTCGGTGTCATACGATTTATCTGACACCGATGCTCCAATGTCCAGAGGTCAATCGAAAGCGGGGATCGCGAAAAGCGGAAATTCGAAAGATTCCGTGGACACCTGTAAAACAATAGAAAACAACCGACGCAGAAACAATTATGCGATCGAAGGGAATCGGCGCGCAAAATGTCGGCGTCTCTCGAACGATCCGGCTACAATTACGAATTCCAGTCGCGTGCGTGTTCGCGATTGCACGCGCGGCGTGTCGGAACACACACGGCCGATCGCAGAGGGCCGCGAGCAATCCGCGCCGCGCATCTCGCACACAAACGCGCGGGGACGCACACGTTCGCGAGCAGATCGAACGCAGGCACACACACACACACACACAAACAAACACACACCAGCCAGTTCTCGACTCAAATTTCGCATGCCGTTCGACACGTGCGCCGAAACGCGCTGCGCCGCGCCGCGTCGTCGGTTCCCCTCGCGAACAGAGAGAAGAGCTAGATGGTACCAGGGGGGTGGAAAAGAGAGCCACCTATGCCCGAGGGGTTGCTCGAGCTTCCTACCAGGCATTTGTTTAATTGGGAACCGACATGGCCGCCGGGGCCACCCCTGCGCGAGCCCTGCCGCCCCATCTGCACGACCGCATCGCCCTGGAAATGCGCGGCCGCACGTGCGCCCGCTTTTCCACCCCCTGACCTTGATCTTTTTTCCTCGATTTTTCGCAGCCGCGTACGCGCGACATTCCGCCGACGAGTCTGGCGATCGAGGCCGACGATTTAGTCCGACGATCGACGCCGATGCTCGCGGTCGACGCGCCGCGATTTAGGGGATGATGGATCCTCGATGACGGCTTCATTATTCGGGGTGATCCGACCTCGAGGTTTACCCACCGGGTCCCATCCTCTGTTACGGATGATGGAATCGTTCGTCGCGCTCCTTTTTTGTCAACGTCGCCTGGAAAATTCCACGCGCGAGCACGTCGAAGCGTTTTAATAGAAGCCCCGAACGTCTTTGAAATCTTTCCGGCAATTACCCGCGGCGATAAAAATATCCGCGGCCGCGGATAATCGTTCGACGTCGGTTATATTATCCGATTCGAAAGTATGCGATTAAATGGCCGTGAGTCACTGCGTCTGCCGACGCTTCCTCCATCCATTAAACCGCGCCGAATGTATTCGCCGATTGTCTGCTTTGCAGTTTCGACGCGCCGCGTTACGTAAATGTTATCTCGTTTATTTAATTCCATGCCCGGCAAACGTCTAACGACGAGTCGTCGCGCGCCGCTGCATCGTTAATCGCCGTTAGCGTCCGTCGAGAGTGTTTGCCGGCACAGACCGCGAACAAGTTTACGCGCTGTTTAGCCTTGTTTTTAATTGCTCGCACGGTTTCCAACGTAGCGGCATTCCGACTAGACATTTTCGTACGAAGTTACGCATCGAAAATCGATCATCCGGCTGGAACACAACCGGAAACGAAAATTCCGCAGCAACTCCGCGCTAAAAACCACGCGGTAGACGAGGCGGATTTCAGGCTGCCGCGGAGAACATTTTTTCGGCGATGCCTTGGAAGCCTCGCGAGCATCCCCTATCATCCCCTTTCGCGTTGTCGCGCAAGCTGTTATCGGCAGCGAGCGAGTTCTCGTGGGTGCGACCGCGGAATTTTCGCCCGGCAACATGGCCGCCGCAGCGAACCCCACCCCACGCAAAGTTTCCCTTTCGCCGGAGCGGGGCGGGGGGAAGGGGCGAGAGGGGGCCCGCAGACCATATTCGGGGCGCGTTTTACGCACTGCGTATATCATTATCGCGAGTTCATTTCTGCTCGGTTACCCCATCGACGCGGACTAAACGACGGATCAAAGTGGAACGAGCGCAACTGTAATTCGGTCTTTGCGGGATTTCAGGGAGCCGGCGGAGGGAGGAGAAGAGAGACCAGCTTTGTTCGTGGAACTATAAAGTATACGGGCCGTTTCCGGGGGAGCATATGGCGGGACAAGGCGTGGATCTATGTCATTTAACGCTACTGTTTGGAGGGCCGCGTTCTCTCGAGAAGGTGAAAGACTCTCTCGAGCCGCAGGATCAGGCGAATGACTCGTTGCTGATCCTTTTCTCTTACAATTCCTGATATCGTAAAAATGTTTTCGTTAGAAATGTTTGCACGAAATTCTTCATTGAAGCACACATTGTAATACACATCGTAGACAATTTAAATAAATTCAATCTTGTCATTGTTGTAAGACAATATAGTCACGTTTAAGGCTCGATAGTTCTAAAGTTAATCCTTTGCACTCGAAGCCATTTTAACTGTAAATTTGAAACAATTTTTCTGACTTATAGTATCTCCATTTTATATGACGAAGTGCATTTTATGCATACGAAATTTGTGTCCCGCGGTGACTCGTACAACAGTTACGCTTTTAACAATTTTTTAAATCTGAATTTTGTTGGTATAAAAATTATCTTCCAACATGATATAACAATTTCAGTGGTGCCTCGGAGTGCAAAGGGTTAATACAGTGGAACCATCAAACCAGTCAAAACGAGTCTCTGAGATCTTCTCTTACGACTCCTGATATTGTAAAAATGTTTCTATTAGAAATTCAAGCTTCGATAGTTCTAGCGTTAATACACCAGAATCATCAGACCAGTCAAAATGAATGTCTGAGATTTTTGTTACGATTCCTGATATTGTAAAAATGTTTTTATACAATATAATCACACTTAAGGCTCGGTAGTTCTAGCGTTAATGTTAACATGCTGTGACCATCAAACCAGTCAAAATGAATCTCGGAGATTTTCTTCTACCATTTTTAATATTGTACAAACGTTTCTATTAGAAATTCTTAGACAAAGGACTTTATCCAGACGTACGTTGCAATAGAAATCAGACGAAGTTGAACGCAGAATCTACCACCACCGGTCAGACCACCGAATTCACGTTATTATTACGAAACGTGGCGTTTCGATCGAGTATTGAACTAGAAAGATAGATTCAATGGTCGATTAGGATGCACAGGTCACCGAAAAATTCAGCAGACAGCTTCTAAGAACGCTGACATTTCGGCGGGGTGACGCAAGCTCCAGTGGAATTCCTCAGGAATCCTTGCTTACACTGGCAGCCGATCACACAGTTCTAAACCGGCAACGAAGAAATCAGGATTAATCGTTTGAGCTGTGCCGAAAGAAAGATTCAAACATGCATCGATCGTCGTACTAACTTTAGTGCAGGTCTGCGGATGGGGTTTGAGCAAAGGGAGCGGACAAGCTGTTCCGCAGGATACGAACTTCTCGTTCGCGCCTCACTTCACGTGTTGCTGCTCCGTCGAACCTTGAAGAAATTACACATATTGAAGGTTCAGAATTCTCGGGACGCTCTCATCAGAGAGTAAAACTCTCGACAGTTGTTCCATAGGCTGTCCCAAAATTATGCTACTTCCGAGAAACGATAGTTTCCACGGGTCACTTGAAACAACTTTTTCCTTAGCGAAAATGCAATCCGCGGCTTCGTTTACGAGTTATTAGCGAAAAACACTGACCAATGAGAAGCGAGCTCGGTTGGCGCGTGGCGGCCGAGCCAACGAGCCGAGCACGCCTCTGATTGGTCACTGTTTTCCGTTAATAACTCGTAAACGAAGCCGCGGATTGCATTTTCACTAAGGTAAAAGTTGTTTGAAATCACCTCAGGAACCCTCCATTTCCGGTTTGCGAGACACTTTTGGGACACTCTATACAGCAAATGTCGAGAGTATTACTCTTAGATGGACACCTGCTTTAACACCGAGCTCGGTCGGAATCCTCTGAACGTGGAAACGTCCCTCGAACACCGCATCAAGAAGTCAACTCGATCTCTCTTACTTACTAGTGGAGGACACTGCCAGAACGGCGAGTAGAACGAAAACGAACCGAAGACGGAACATCGTTGCACTGTTTCCTAGACACCGACTGATCGACAATAAAGCACGCGGAAACCAGCTGCCTTTTATATGCATTGCGCGGTTGCGTCAGTCTACCATTACTGTATCGATCGTAAGAAGGACATCATCGGGCCAGTACATATTTGCGTTAATCAATGGCATCGATCGGACGCGCACGATACATAGTAATCGGGATCATATTTCCTCGCAGTTTCCCCCGTTTCGTGAGACTATTCTCGGACTTAATAAGAGCATTCATTATTCGATAGAATTTCAAAAGCCGTACCGATCCGCCGCCTCGATCTTTTCCTACGATCGCGCGGCACGAGACTCGCAATTATCTTGATTAGAATAGAACGTGAATAAAACGAATGTGAAATGCCAGCGATTATTTATTCGCATGTCGAGAAGTTACACTTTGGTGGGTGGTCCAAGCAGAAAGTGATATTCGTGGATCGAATGTCGTTGATGGACCGGTCGTCGACGAATTAGGCAGACCTAATCTTCTGGGCAAACTCGGCCACAACCTCCGGCGGCGTTTCTCAGGAATCCTGGCTTACACTGGCACCCGGCTACGCATTCCTAAACAGATAGCAAAGAAATTAGGATTTAATCGAGAGAAAGATGCTCGTTTGTTTTCAATATTCTACTAACCAAGGTGCAGATAGGGTGAACATCATAGCAAGAGGGTGGACAAGCTGGTCCGCAGGTAGTGTACACTTCGTTCGGGCCGCATTTCGGCGCTGACGAGACTTGAAGAACTTAAACAAATTGTCAAAATTAATCAAATTCATCGAGCTCGCTAAGAGAACACTCAAATTCTTATTAGTCTTTTACTTACTAGCAGAGTTCATCGTCAGAACGACGACGAGAAGTATGAAGACGAAGTCAAAGCGGGGCATTTTAGCGGTGTTTTCTGCACAGCTTATGGTTCTATACTAAAGCTCACGAAGACCAGTTTAAGTATTATATAGCACCATTACGTCGGTGTAACGTTATATGCATCGCAAGGAGGTCATCAGCATTTTCGTTAACTATTATCATCGAACAGCGTAATTGCATAGCAGAATTCGTTGTTTCCGTTGTCCTTTGTGTTCAGTAAATCTATTATCGGTGATAATATGCACATTCGTATCTGCATACAATGGTCCGAGTTTGAAACGCGATAACCTCTTCAAAACTGCTCGTGATCTAGTAGACCAGTCCCTCGATCGTTTAAAAAGAATTCAAGTCATTCGCGATTAGAAATCGGAATGACTTGTGTTAACAGAAATACATTATTGAAATGCATTGAAGTACAACGTTTACTTATTCGCATGTCGAGACGTTACATTTCGGAGGAGCGTCCAGTCGGAAAGAGAGGATCTCGGAGGATCAATCTGGATCGACGGATCATCGACAAATTAAATTGCAAGGTGACGCGATCTCCAATGGAGTTCCTCGCGTAATTCGCATTGCACTCGCAGCTGAGTATACAGAACTAGACCGAAATCGAAGAAATCAGGATTGATCGACTGCACTGTGCCGAGAGAAAGATGCTCACTTACTCCGAACACTGTTGTGTGTAAGTGCAATTATTCTGATTGGGATTACAGCAAGTGGGTTCGCAAGCTGTTTCGCAAACATTTAACCACGCGTTCGGGCCGCAGCTTGGCTCTGTTAAGCATCGGAGCAGGTTAAACAAATTGAAGGTGAGACACACTGACCGAGCTGACGAAGAACACTCGCAGCAATATCGACGTCGCTCGAGCCCATCGCTGATCGAGACGTCGATCGAGAGTCGACTTAAACTCTCATCTTTATCAGAGTCGTTCACTTACTAGCAGAGATCATTGCCAGAACGACGAGAAGTGCGAAGACGAAACGAAAGCGGAAGATCGCAGCCCTGTTTTCTGGCCAGCTTACGGCGGACACTAAAACTCGCGAAAACTAGTTTACTCGTTATGTATAGCGACCTACGTTGGTCTAACGTTATATGTATGCGTAGATCGCAAGAAGGCCATCAGTCAACATTTTCGTATTGACCAATAACATCGACCAGCGTAATACATTGGAAAATTATTTATTCTCGTGTCTAGTTAAACTATCATCGGAGATAGTGGGATTACACGTTTTAAAATGCAATCTCAACCTTTTTATCTGAGCCTGTAACAAAAATTTTAAAACTGGCTATCGAAATCGGTTGACGTTGTTGCGTTCTGCAACAAATTAAAGATTGCAGAAATCGTAGTTTTCTCACAATTTTTGATATTTTTGACTAAAAGCTGTATAAATGATCGGCAGTTTTTTCAATCCTTCAACGCCTGTAGCTGGACTCTTAATATTCGTTACAGGCTCAGATAAAAAGAAATGAAAAACGAAAGTTTTATTTATTTTGACATTCCAAGTAATAGCAAAATTTTAAAAAGACGTTTCAGTTATTTTTTAGTAGACTAGTATAAAAGAAATCGCATGAAAGAAATTCAAATCGTTTAATTCAATTTTAAGAAAAAGTTATTGCATTTTAAAAGATGTACACTTTTGCGAACTCCACGAACACTATTATATAATAAATATATAATTGTATATATTATATAAATACAATTGTAACATATTATTAAATTATTATATTATTATATTATTAAATTGTAATATATATAGTAATATATTATATCTAATAAAATAAAAAAATATAATCCAATACGATCATTAATGCATTAATGATAGTAAAATTAAATTAATACAATGAAATTAAAACACATTAAAATTATTTATTTATATTTATTCACATGTCGCGGTATTACACTTTGAAGGAGAGATCGTGCAGAGAGCTCGAAGAATCACTATGGCTGGACAGATCATCGACAAGTTAGGTAGACAGCAGACAATAACTCTAACACTCTTGCGAGGTGACACAAGATCCAGCAGAATTCCTCAGATATCCCGCCTCACACTGGCAACCGATCACACAGTTCTAAACCGGCAACGAAGAAATAAGGATTAATCGTTTGAGCTGTGCCGAAAGAAAGATTCTGACATGCTTCGATCGTCGTACTAACTTTAGTGCAGGTCTGCGGATGGGGTTTGCTGCAAGGGAGCGGACAAGCTGTTCCGCAGGATACGAACTTCTCGTTCGCGCCTCACTTCTCGTGTTGCTGCTCCGTCGAACCTTGAAGAAATTACACATATTGAAGGTTCAGAATTCTCGGGATGCTCTCATCAGAGAGTAAAACTCTCGACAGTTGTTCCACAGGCTGTCCCAAAATTATGCTACTTCCGAGAAACGATAGTTTCCACGGGTCACTTGAAACAACTTTTTCCTTAGCGAAAATGCAATCCGCAGCTTCGTTTACGAGTTATTAACGAAGCCGCGGATTGCATTTTCGCTAAGGTAAAAGTTGTTTGAAATCACCTCAGGAACCCTCCATTTCCGGTTTGCGAGACACTTTTGGGACACTCTATACAGCAAATGTCGAGAGTATTACTCTTAGATGGACACCTGCTTTAACACTGAGCTCGGTCGGAATCCTCTGAACGTGGAAACGTCCCTCGAACACCGCATCAAGAAGTCAACTCGATCTCTCTTACTTACTAGTGGAGGACACTGCCAGAACGGCGAGTAGAACGAAAACGAACCGAAGACGGAACATCGTTGCACTGTTTCCTAGACACCGTCTGATCGACAATAAAGCACGCGGAAACCAGCTGCCTTTTATATGCATTGCGCGGTTGCGTCAGTCTACCATTACTGTATCGATCGTAAGAAGGACATCATCGGGCCAGTACATATTTGCGTTAATCAATGGCATCGATCGGACGCGCACGATACATAGTAATCGGGATCATATTTCCTCGCAGTTTCCCCCGTTTCGTGAGACTATTCTCGGACTTAATAAGAGCATTCATTACTCGATAGAATTTCAAAAGCCGTACCGATCCGACGCCTCGATCTTTTCCTACGATCGCGCGGCACGAGACTCGCAATTATCTTGATTAGAATAGAACGAGAATAAAACGAATGTGAAATGCCAGCGATTATTTATTCGCATGTCGAGACGTTACACTTTGGCGCGTGGTCCAAGCAGAAAGTGACATTCGTGGATCGAATGTCGGTGAATTAGGCAGACCTAATCTATTGGGCAAACTCGGACACAAGCTCCGGCGGCGCTTCTCCGGAATCCTCGCTTACACTGGCAGCCGGCTACGCATTCCTAAACAGATAGCAAAGAAATTAGGATTTAATCGAGAGAAAGATGCTCGTTTGCTTTCAATATTCTACTAACCACCAGGCAGATAGGGCGATGCTCATTGCAAGAGGGTGGGCAAGCTGGTCCGCAGGTAGTGTAGAATTCATTCGGGCCGCATTTCGGAGCTGACGAGACTTGAAGTACTTAAACAAATTGTCAAAATTAATCAAATTCATCGAGCTCGCTAAGAGAACACTCAAATTCTTATTAGTCTTTTACTTACTAGCAGAGTTCATCGTCAGAACGACCACAAGAAGTATGAAGACGAAGTCAAAGCGGGGCATTTTAGCGGTGTTTTCTGCACAGCTTATGGTTCTATACTAAAGCTCACGAAGACCAGTTTAAGTATTATATAGCACCATTACGTCGGTCTAACGTTATATGCATCGCAAGGAGGTCATCAGCATTTTCGTTAACTATTATCATCGAACAGCGTAATTGCATAGCAGAATTCGTTGTTTCCGTTGTCCTTTGTGTTCAGTAAATCTATTATCGGTGATAATATGCACATTCGTATCTGCATACAATGGTCCGAGTTTGAAACGCGATAACCTCTTCAAAACTGCTCGTGATTTAGTAGACGAGTTCCTCGATCGTTTAAAAAGAATTCAAGTCATTCGCGATTAGAAATCGGAATGACTTGTGTTAACAGAAATGCATTATTGAAATGCATTGAAGTACAACGTTTAC
The DNA here is from genome assembly GCF_051020955.1 of Megalopta genalis. Lineage (NCBI taxonomy): Eukaryota > Metazoa > Arthropoda > Insecta > Hymenoptera > Halictidae > Megalopta > Megalopta genalis. The sequence continues at coordinate 913,576 of NC_135027.1, read as the reverse complement.
TTTTTCGCATGTCGAGACGTTACATTTCGGAGGAGCGTCCAGTCGGAAAGAGAGGATCTCGGAGGATCAATCTGGATCGACGGATCATCGACAAATTAAATTGCAAGGTGACGCGATCTCCAATGGAGTTCCTCGCGTAATTCGCATTGCACTCGCAGCTGAGTATACAGAACTAGACCGAAATCGAAGAAATCAGGATTGGATCAAATCAGGATCACTGTGCCGAGAGAAAGATGCTCACTTACTCCGAACACTGTTGTGTGTGAGTGCAATTATTCTGATTGGGATTACAGCAAGTGGGTTCGCAAGCTGTTTCGCAAACATTTAACCACGCGTTCGGGCCGCAGCTTGGCTCTGTTAAGCATCGGAGCAGGTTAAACAAATTGAAGGTGAGACACACTGACCGAGCTGACGAAGAACACTCGCAGCAATATCGACGTCGCTCGAGCCCATCGCTGATCGAGACGTCGATCGAGAGTCGACTTAAACTCTCATCTTTATCAGAGTCGTTCACTTACTAGCAGAGATCATTGCCAGAACGACGAGAAGTACGAAGACGAAACGAAAGCGGAACATCCCAGCCCTGTTTTCTGCACAGCTTACGGCGGACACTAAAACTCGCGAAAACTAGTTACTCGTTATGTATAGCGCCCTACGTTGGTCTAACGTTATATGTATGCGTAGATTGTAAGAAGGCCATCAGTCAGCATTTTCGTATTGACCAATAACATCGACCAGCGTAATGCATTGTAAAATTATTTATTCTCGTGTCTAGTTAAACTATCATCGGAGATAGTGGTTTTACACGTTTTAAAATGCAATCTCAACCTTTTTATCTGAGCCTGTAACAAAAATTTAAAAACTGGCAATCGAAATCGGTTGACGTTGTTGCGGTCTGCAACAAAAATTAAAGAGATTGCTGAAATCGTAGTTTTCTCACAATTTTTGATACTTTTGACTAAAAGCTGTATAAATGATCGGCAGTTTTTTAAATCCTTCAACGCCTGTAGCTGGACTCTTAATCGATCTATTTGCTAAATATTCGTTACAGGCTCAGACAAAAAGAAATGAAAAACGAAAGTTTTATTTATTTTGACATTCCAAGTAATAGCAAAATTTAAAAAAGGCGTTTCAGTTATTTTGTAGTAGACTAGTACAAAAGAAATCGTATAAAAGAAATTCAAATCGTTTAGTCCAATTTTTAAAAAAAAGTAATTTCATTTTAAAAGATGTACAATTTTGCGAACTCCACGAACACTATTATATAATAAATATATAATTGTATATATTATATAAATACAATTGTAACATATTATTAAATTATTATATTATTATATTATTAAATTGTAATATATAGTAATATATTATATCTAATAAAATAAAAAAATATAATCCAATACGATCATTAGTGCATTAGTGATAGTAAAATTAAATTAATACAATGAAATTAAAACACATTAAAATTATTTATTTATATTTATTCACATGTCGCGGTATTACACTTTGAAGGAGAGATCGTGCAGAGAGCTCGAAGAATCACTATGGCTGGACAGATCATCGACAAGTTAGGTAGACAGCAGACAATAACTCTAACACTCTTGCGAGGTGACACAAGATCCAGCAGAATTCCTCAGATATCCCGCCTCACACTGGCAACCGATCACACAGTTCTAAACCGGCAACGAAGAAATAAGGATTAATCGTTTGAGCTGTGCCGAAAGAAAGCTTCTGACATGCTTCGATCGTCGTACTAACTTTAGTGCAGGTCTGCGGATGGGGTTTGCTGCAAGGGAGCGGACAAGCTGTTCCGCAGGATACGAACTTCTCGTTCGCGCCTCACTTCTCGTGTTGCTGCTCCGTCGAACCTTGAAGAAATTACACATATTGAAGGTTCAGAATTCTCGGGACGCTCTCATCAGAGAGTAAAACTCTCGACAGTTGTTCCACAGGCTCTCCCAAAATTATGCTACTTCCGAGAAACGATAGTTTCCACGGGTCACTTGAAACAACTTTTTCCTTAGCGAAAATGCAATCCGCGGCTTCGTTTACGAGTTATTAGCGAAAAACACTGACCAATGAGAGGCGAGCTCGGTTGGCGTGTGGCGGCCGAGCCAACGAGCCGAGCACGCCTCTGATTGGTCACTGTTTTCCGTTAATAACTCGTAAACGAAGCCGCGGATTGCATTTTCGCTAAGGTAAAAGTTGTTTGAAATCACCTCAGGAACCCTCCATTTCCGGTTTGCGAGACACTTTTGGGACACTCTATACAGCAAATGTCGAGAGTATTACTCTTAGATGGACACCTGCTTTAACACTGAGCTCGGTCGGAATCCTCTGAACGTGGAAACGTCCCTCGAACACCGCATCAAGAAGTCAACTCGATCTCTCTTACTTACTAGTGGAGGACACTGCCAGAACGGCGAGTAGAACGAAAACGAACCGAAGACGGAACATCGTTGCACTGTTTCCTAGACACCGTCTGATCGACAATAAAGCACGCGGAAACCAGCTGCCTTTTATGTGCATTGCGCGGTTGCGTCAGTCTACCATTACTGTATCGATCGTAAGAAGGACATCATCGGGCCAGTACATATTTGCGTTAATCAATGGCATCGATCGGACGCGCACGATACATAGTAATCGGGATCATATTTCCTCGCAGTTTCCCCCGTTTCGTGAGACTATTCTCGGACTTAATAAGAGCATTCATTACTCGATAGAATTTCAAAAGCCGTACCGATCCGACGCCTCGATCTTTTCCTACGATCGCGCGGCACGAGACTCGCAATTATCTTGATTAGAATAGAACGAGAATAAAACGAATGTGAAATGCCAGCGATTATTTATTCGCATGTCGAGACGTTACACTTTGGCGCGTGGTCCAAGCAGAAAGTGACATTCGTGGATCGAATGTCGGTGAATTAGGCAGACCTAATCTATTGGGCAAACATGGACACAAGCTCCGTCGGCGCTTCTCCGGAATCCTCGCTTACACTGGCAGCCGGCTACGCATTCCTAAACAGATAGCAAAGAAATTAGGATTTAATCGAGAGAAAGATGCTCGTTTACTTTCAATATTCTACTAACCACCAGGCAGATAGGGCGATGCTCATTGCAAGAGGGTGGGCAAGGTGGTCCGCAGGTAGTGTAGAATTCATTCGGGCCGCATTTCGGAGCTGACGAGACTTGAAGTACTTAAACAAATTGTCAAAATTAATCAAATTCATCGAGCTCGCTAAGAGAACACTCACAAATTCTTATTAGTCTTTTACTTACTAGCAGAGTTCATCGTCAGAACGACCACAAGAAGTATGAAGACGAAGTCAAAGCGGGGCATTTTAGCGGTGTTTTCTGCACAGCTTATGGTTCTATACTAAAGCTCACGAAGACCAGTTTAAGTATTATATAGCACCATTACGTCGGTCTAACGTTATATGCATCGCAAGGAGGTCATCAGCATTTTCGTTAACTATTATCATCGAACAGCGTAATTGCATAGCAGAATTCGTTGTTTCCGTTGTCCTTTGTGTTCAGTAAATCTATTATCGGTGATAATATGCACATTCGTATCTGCATACAATGGTCCGAGTTTGAAACGCGATAACCTCTTCAAAACTGCTCGTGATTTAGTAGACCAGTCCCTCGATCGTTTAAAAAGAATTCAAGTCATTCGCGATTAGAAATCGGAATGACTTGTGTTAACAGAAATGCATTATTGAAATGCATTGAAGTACAACGTTTACTTATTCGCATGTCGAGACGTTACATTTCGGAGGAGCGTCCAGTCGGAAAGAGAGGATCTCGGAGGATCAATCTGGATCGACGGATCATCGATAAATTAAATTGCAAGGTGACGCGATCTCCAATGGAGTTCCTCGCGTAATTCGCATTGCACTCGCAGCTGAGTATACAGAACTAGACCGAAATCGAAGAAATCAGGATTGATCGACTGCACTGTGCCGAGAGAAAGATGCTCACTTACTCCGAACACTGTTGTGTGTGAGTGCAATTATTCTGATTGGGATTACAGCAAGTGGGTTCGCAAGCTGTTTCGCAAACATTTAACCACGCGTTCGGGCCGCAGCTTGGCTCTGTTAAGCATCGGAGCAGGTTAAACAAATTGAAGGTGAGACACACTGACCGAGCTGACGAAGAACACTCGCAGCAATATCGACGTCGCTCGAGCCCATCGCTGATCGAGACGTCGATCGAGAGTCGACTTAAACTCTCATCTTTATCAGAGTCGTTCACTTACTAGCAGAGATCATTGCCAGAACGACGAGAAGTGCGAAGACGAAACGAAAGCGGAAGATCGCAGCCCTGTTTTCTGGCCAGCTTACGGCGGACACTAAAACTCGCGAAAACTAGTTTACTCGTTATGTATAGCGACCTACGTTGGTCTAACGTTATATGTATGCGTAGATCGCAAGAAGGCCATCAGTCAACATTTTCGTATTGACCAATAACATCGACCAGCGTAATGCATTGGAAAATTATTTATTCTCGTGTCTAGTTAAACTATCATCGAAGATAGTGGTTTTACACGTTTTAAAATGCAATCTCAACCTTTTTATCTGAGCCTGTAACAAAAATTTAAAAACTGGCTATCGAAATCGGTTGACATTGTTGCGTTCTGCAACAAATTAAAGATTGCAGAAATCGTAGTTTTCTCACAATTTTTGATATTTTTGACTAAAAGCTGTATAAATGATCGGCAGTTTTTTCAATCCTTCAACGCCTGTAGCTGGACTCTTAATATTCGTTACAGGCTCAGATAAAAAGTAATGAAAAACGAAAGTTTTATTTATTTTGACATTCCAAGTAATAGCAAAATTTTAAAAAGACGTTTCAGTTATTTGTTAGTAGACTAGTATAAAAGAAATCGCATGAAAGAAATTCAAATCGTTTAATTCAATTTTTAGAAAAAGTTATTGCATTTTAAAAGATGTACACTTTTGCGAACTCCACGAACACTATTATATAATAAATATATAATTGTATATATGATATAAATACAATTGTAACATATTATTAAATTATTATATTATTATATTATTAAATTGTAATATATAGTAATATATTATATCTAATAAAATAAAAAAATATAATCCAATACTATCATTAATGCATTAATGATCGTATTGGAGTATTAATACAATCGAATTAAAACGCATTAAAATTATTTATTTTTATTTATTCACATGTCGCGGTATTACACTTTGAAGGAGAGATCGTGCAGAGAGCTCGATGAATCACTATGGCTGGACAGATCATCGACAAGTTAGGTAGGCAGCTGACAATAATTCTAACACTCTTGCGAGGTGACACAAGCTCCAGCAGAATTCCTCAGATATCCCGCCTTACACTGGCAGCCGATTACGCAGTTCTGAAACGACAACAAAGAAATCAGAATCGATCGTCTCGACTGTGTCAAAAGAATGATGCTGCTCGCTTTGAACATCGTACTAACTTTAGTGCAGGAACGCGGCTCGGGTTTACCGCAGGTGGGTGGACAAGCTATTCCGCAGGAAGTGAACTCTTCGTTCTCGTCGCACTGCTCTTCTATTGAACCTTGAAGAAAGTTACATATATTGATGACAGGATACACTGAGCTCACTAAGGACACTCGCAGCGATACTGATATGCCTCGAATCCTCGATCGAATCAAGGTTAAATTATTATCTTAACTGACGGAGTGCAGGAAATTCTCTCCAATTGAGCCGTTTATTTTGAAAGTGGCATAAGTCACTTTTTTTTTCTTTTTTTAAATGGAAAGATACCGTTCAATTGTAATTAGTGTTACCATTAACTCGATTTTTTTGAAAAAGTGACTTATGCCACTTTCAAAATAAACGGCTCAATTGTCGCTCAACATGTAAGCAGAAATGGACAATTTGGGAAGAGGAGACACGATTATTCGTGCTTCGCGGCACGTTTTTACAGTCGCCGATTGTCAAAAACTATAAAAAGGGAGGAGGCTCTTGTTCCCAAATTGCCCATTTCTGTTCTCATGTCGAGCGACAATTGGAGAGAATTTACTGTGTTTCACTTACCAGCAGCGAACACCGCCAGAACGGCGAGAAGAAGGAAGCCGAAATGAAGACGGAACATTGTAGCACTGTTTTCTGGACAGCTTATGGTTCGATGCTAAAGCTCGTGGAAACTAGTTGTCTATTATGCGGCGACGTCGCGCCGGTCTAACTTTATATAGATCGCGAGAAGGTCATCGGTCAGCATTTTCATTAAACAATAACATCGATCAGCGCACAACGCATAACAGAATTATTTATTTTTATTTTCCGTAAAACCACTAACAGAGATAATACGTGTATTCCTATCTGCAATGTATAGAGATAATACGTACGCATATGCATATAAATCTGTGACACGCGATCCTTGATTAATTAAAAAACGGATCGGAGTAATCGATGGAATCGAATTAAAATGCAGTAACATTCAACGTTTATTTATTCACCTGCCGAGGCATTACACTTTGGAGCGGCGTCCAAACGGAAGGAGATATTCGGGGATCGACATGAATGGGTAGATCATCGATAAATTAGGCTGTCAGTAATTAGGCTAGCACTCCTGCAGGGTGACACAAGCTCCAACCGAGTTTCTCACGAATCCTGGCTTGCACTGGCAGCCGATAATGCAGTTCTAAATCGATACCAAAGAAATCGGGATTAATCGTCTAGACTGCGTCGAAAGAATGTTTGTCGCTCGCTTCGAACATCGTACTAACATAAGTGCAGGCGTACGGATCGGGTTGACTGCAAGTGGGTTCGCAAGCTGTCCCGCAGACATTGTACTCCTGATTCACGGGACACTCCTCTCCATTCGAACCTTGAAGAAAATCATACGTGTTGAAGAAGATCTGTGACCCTCTGGCCACGCTCGGCCGTTTCATGCGAGTTATACTAAGCTCACCGGGGGCACCCGCAACGGTAAGTACAATTTATAATCATTATACCGCGGATTTTTATGCAAAATACAAAATGATCCGCGTCGATTACAAGATACGGAGGCTGCGCAGATATTTCTTGCTTTATTTAAATATTTGATCGAGCTAGAAGTAAAATAACAGTATCTTTTCGTTCTTTTCACGTTCATTTTTTCATTCTTTTCGCGGACTTTTATGCAAAATAAAAAATGATCCGCGTCGATTACAAGATACGGAAGCTGCACAGATATTTCTTGATTTATTTAAATATTTGATCGACCTAGAAATAAAATAACAGTATCTTTTCGTTCTTTTTACGTTCATTTTTTCATTCTTTTCGCGGACTTTTATGCAAAATCGAAATGATCCGCGTCGATTACAAGATACGGAAGCTGCGCAGATATTTCTTGCTTTATTTAAATATTTGATCGACCTAGAAATAAAACAGTAACTTTTCGTTCTTTTTACGTTCATTTTTTCATTCTTTTCGCGGACTTTTATGCAAAATAAAAATGATCCGCGTCGATTACAAGATATAGAAGCTGCGTAGAGAATTCTTGCTTTATTTAAATATTTGATCGAGCTGGAAATAAAACGACAGTATTGTTTCGTTCTTTTCACGTTCATTTTTTCATTCTTTTCGCGGACTTTTATGCAGAATAAAAAATGATCCGTGTCGATTACAAGATACGGAAGCTGCGCAGATGTTTCTTGCTTTATTTGAATATTTGATCGAGCTGGAAATAAGACAACGGTATTGTTTCATTCTTTGAATGTTGATTTTTTCATTGTTTTCGCGGACTTTTATGCAAAATCGAAATGATCCGCGTCGATTACAAGATGCGAAAGCTGCGCAGATATTTCTTGCTTTATTTAAATACTTGATCGAGCTGGAAATAAAATAACAGTATCTTTTCACGTTCATGTTTTCATCCTTTCCCTCTTAAATGCACAAAATCCGCAGTCTAATAATCATCCTTCGACCGATCAGTTTTACTTACTAGCGGAAAACGCTGCGAGAACAGCGAGCAGAACGAAGACGAAACGAGACATTGCGGCACTGTTTCCTAGACAATTTTATAACATGCACTGATATCGGCGGGAACTAGTTCTCTCTTATATATAGCGCATCTATCTGCATCTATCGCGGTGTCGTAAGATGGACAACGATCGGCGTCTTCGTTTCACAAACACATCGACCTCCCGGATTGTACAGCGAACCGAATCATTTTTACCGAGGTTGTCTTGGCGTAGAAAAAGTTATTATCGCTGATAGTACGTACATTCGATCTTTGCGCGTATTCAAGGGGTTGGAAAGGGTTATCTGTGATCGCGGCTGCGTAAAAATACGAAGCACTTTCTCGATGCTCTTCTCTGATGCGTTTTGATCGCCACGAATCAAACCGAGGAGGTTTTATCCGAGATCATTTATGATTTCGATTCAGCCCAATCCGCGTTGCGAATTTTCTTATATCTACGAAGTTCGCCAGGACAGAATAAAACAGAATAACATTGAAATGCGTTGAAATTCAGCGTTTATTTATTCCCAGCCGAGACATTACTCTTTGGAGGAGCGTCCGGGCAGAACGAGACATTCGTAGATCATTCGTAGATGAGCTGGTCGTCGATAAATTAGGCAGACCGTTGCCAGGAACGCTAACAGCTTCCCGGACTGACGCAAACTCCGCCGGAGCTTCTCAGGAATCCTGGCTTACACTGGCAGCCGATTACGCATTGCTAAACGGATAAGCAAAGAAATCAGGATTAATCGTTCGGTCTGTGTCGAGAGAAAAATGCTCGCTCGAACATTATTATATTCTACCAACCATAGTGCAGATCTGCGGCGACGGGTTGCTGCAAGAGGGTTCGCAAGCTGACCCGCAGGAATTGAACTGCTCGTTCTCGCCGCACTGCTGTCCATACGAACCTTAAAGAAGATTACACGCGTTGGAGAATATCCGTGATCCTCGGGCCACGATTAGGCCACTTTCAGACGGGTCACGTTGAGTCCACTCGGGACAATTTCAACGCCGAACCTACCGCGGTGAAAATGACCTTATTCTGCGATTCTGTCGAGTTTAAAGACTCTTTCGCGGAAAATGCTCGAATAGATTACATTACTGGAGCAAGCAATTATTATTTATTCGAGCATTTTCCATGGAAGAGTCTTCTAAACTTTACGTTAACAATTTAATTGCCGCGTCGCTCGCATGTCGCTGACGGAATTATTTACTCAGATTTCAGTATAATTTATATCACATCTTCCTAATTTTATTAGGCTCTGCGAAACGTAAGAATGTCGACGAAGTAATTTTAATTTTTTACTAAATAAGAAACTTTCATTTTATTTAATCTTCGAGGTCAAAGGCGCGGCGGTCAAAGTGTCAACGATCGCGCGTCCGTCGAACGCCCAATCGGGCCGGCTCGAACTGTGTCACTTACCAGCACTGAACACTGCCAGAACGGCGAAGAGGATGAAGAATGAACGAGTCATGGTAGCACTGGATCCTAGATAGCTCGTAATCGGCACTGAAACTAGCGGAAACTAGCTGGCTCTTATATAGCGTCGATACGTCGGTCTATCGTTACGTCGATTGCGCCGTCGTCAGGCGAGAAACAATCAGCACACTCGTTTCCCAAGCGCATCCATTCGGAATCATTTTTTCCCCGAGAATTTCCTTGTGTGCTAAAATTATTATCGCAGGCGATCCTTACGTATATACATACGTACATGCATACGTGTGTGCATTTGGTGTGTGCGTGGTATCAGCGGTTAGCGGGGCCAGCTTTGTTCGAGGAACTATAAAGTATACGGGCCGTTTCCGGGGGAGCATATGGCGGGACAAGGCGTTGAACTATTTCATTTACCGCTACTGTGTTCGGCCCGCCGCGGTTCTCTCGAGAAGCTGAAAGACTCTCTCCCGATCTGCGGGGTTCGCGCGTTTTTGTCCTCGCGAGTCAAACTCGAGGGGTGCGCGCCCAAGGCTCGGGGTCGGGGCTGAATTTTGGGGATGTACTCCGTGTTTAGCGGCGATGAATGCCTCCGAGCTTATAGGTGTCTCGTTACCGAACTCTGTCAATATTTTCATCGTCGCAACTGCTCGGGGAACATAAATCTGCGACGATTTATAAGCATCGGCGTCCACCCCATCGATTTTAACGATCCTTGTGTACAGTGGCTCGCGTAACCGTTCGAACACTTTTCTAACAAAATGGACCAAATTGCAGGAATCGGTTTATTAAACATCGTCTATGTTATTTGTGTTTCATTTATTTTATTTAATTTTTATTTATTCTATCATATTTTATATTTTTGTGTATTATATTCTTATTATTATATTATTATATTATTATATTATTATATTATTATATTATTATATTATTATATTATTATATTATTATATTATTATATTATTATATTATATTATTATATTATTATTTTATTATACTATTATATTATTATATTTTCTTTCTATAATATATAGTTTTCTTCTGCAAATCACTAAACACTTTATATTTTCTTTATTATTAACTGTCAGAACACGCGCAGTTTCATTCGTTAACAACCTAAATAATATTTTCAATAATTGCAATTAATTGGAACGACAAGAAAGAGTATATGCAGGACAAAAATTTAAACAGTGCAGTTTCATAGGTCAAGTAAACTGCAATTAAAAATTATTCAGCCTAGGTATTATTCAGTCTCTCTAAAGTCTTCTTAAGTCTTCCAATGAACAAGCTTTCCCTCCAAAAAATTCAAGTCGTTGCACACAATTCGAAAAGGAATTGCACGCTTTTATAAAGTGTCCGAACGCTTTCGCGAATCACCATTTCCATAATCAATCTTTTCGTTGCTCGCGCTAAAGTTTCTTTGACCGTAAAGTCGAGAATGATTCAGCAACGAATCGGTCGCGGTTCCGCGGTGTCGGGCACGACGTTGGAATTACTTTCGCCGATCCCCACGAATTTTTTACCATCCGTGATGTATCCGAGCTCTCTCGCGCGCGCGATCCTCGGCGAGCACTCAGCCGAGCGCGTACCGAGAATTTCTCAAGCCGATCTCCATAGAGGGTGGCCAGGCAGGCTCCGCAGTTAAATCTCCGCGAGTGGATACTTCTCGGCTACAACGGATGTCATTTTTCTCACGGGGAAACCGGGCAACGCTATCGATATCATCGTCAGGCCTCTGCGAGCGGCCGGCAAATAAACGTCCGACGATTGCCGCGCAGCCGAGGTCCACTTTACAGAGGGTGAATTCTCTTAACGTTCCCTTTATTTTCGGTCGCCTTCGAGTCCTCTTTTCGTACGGCGTCGAGGGAACGCGCGTCTTCCGGTCGATCGATTTTCCACGATGCACGCCATACCTTCGTCCTTCCTCACCTACTTTCTCCCCTGTCGGTAGGCTCTTGGTTGGAGGAAGCCTGGATGGCGCGAGCTTTAACAAAATTCTCGAGACTTGAAAAAGAAGCGGGATAGGAGCTTGGAACAATGTGCCTCAATGTTGCCGATGATTTTTTGGGTAGACATTTCACTTTATTCGTTAATGGAGGGTCCAAGTCGTCGATCAAACGTTTAGAAAGGTTGCGCTAATCGACAGCAGTGATTATTCGAAATTCGCATAAAACTGGGTCAACAAATATAGTAAAAAGGAAATGGAAAATTAAAGGTAACGATGACGATGATAACGATTGTAAATTAAATGGCAATAGAAGAGGAAAACAAAATGTAATAATTGATAATAGTAATAGTATAAAGTTAGAATTTAATAGATAATAAAGACTAGAATAATAATAATAATAGAATAATAAAGACTACAATAGTAATAATAATAATAATAATAGAATAATAAAGACTACAATAGTAATAATAGTAATAATAATAAAATAATAAAGACTACAATAATAATAATAGTAATAATAATAGAATAATAAAGACTAGGGTAATAATAATAGTAATAATAATAGTGATAATAATAGAATAATAATAATAGTGATAATAATAGAATAATAATAATAATAGTAATAATAATAGAATAATAAATACTTGAATAATAATAATAGTAGTAATAACAGAATAATAAAAACTAGAATAATAATAATAGTAATAATGATAGAATAATAAAGACTAGAATAATGATAATAGTAATAATAATAGAATAATATTATTAATTATTATAAATAATAATAGAATAATAATAAAGACAGAATATATTTAAGTTCCTCGCCACTTTTATTACAGCCTACGTCTCACTTAAGAAATTCATCGAATAAAAATTGCGAATCTGGACATTTTGGCCAGCATGGCCGGCTTGGCGTTAATGAAACTTCTCCGAGCCGGGCAACATCTGACCCCGGGGCGCGAAGCCGTGCGAAGAATATCGACAAAACGTGTCGGCGCGATCAGGATACAATGTATGTACCTGCCGAGCGGTGCGTCCGCGCGGAACGGATGCAAAAGGTGCAGCTTAGGCTGCAATTGCAGCTGACCGGCTGAGTCACCGTGTGTCGGGTCATGCCGATCGCGATAGCACGGCATTCACGATGGGCCTGCCGGGTGACTCGGCGACAGGTACGTGACAGCGAAACGATGAGACACCAACGCGAATCGATCGTCCGCCTCCTTTAGGCCGGCTCGTTGCGCGCTAATTACGGCGAATGGAAATCGAGAGGCTCTCGCCGGATCGGCGAGGTATCGGTTCGCCGGCTTAATAGAAATCTTTGTCGTCCCCTACGCCCTCCTGTCGGCCGACCTCCACGACCAGCAACCTATTTATCTTGCTCACGATCGTTATTTCGTTCGTCCCGGTCGACAGCCTCGGCCCGATACTGCCCGACAAGCATCCGGCCGCACCACCCAATCATTTTTCCGACCGATTTGCCGATCATTCGTACGAGCGAGCGCCCGCACCCAGCAAATAGCCGGCTGAGATCGGGGAGCCCGAGGAAACGGGCCACTCGCCGAGGCCCATGAAAATATCCGAACCCGGCGAAATTCCGCGGGGAAGTTTTACAAATCGGCCACCCGGCTGTTCCATTAACGCCGCGACTTCGACTGATGATTCCCGCCGACGATTTACCTTCTCTTAGAACCACGGAGGGTGCGTTCGGCCCTGGAAATTTATTCAGACCTTTCCGTCGTTGCCTATTGCCACGGCCACGGCCGGGAAATCGGGGCAAGGCTGGATTTCTCTGCCAGAATATTCTCGAATCTTTCTGATGTTATGGGGGATGAGGCTAGTTCATGGTGTTGCGTTATTTATAATTTTTCTTACACGTTGTGCACGATAGATCTGCTTCGAACGAATGACAGAACTGAAACGTAAATTTCGGACATAATCGTGTTCCATTGTTTCGGAAATAATGTTAAACGTTTTCGCCTGATGACAATACCTGAAGGGGGTACGTATACGGCGAGAATATTTAAATGACGGAAATAGTATTTATTAAACATGTGTGCCACAGAAATAAAATCTTGAAAATATTAAGGTCTGCTGTTTCTTTCTTGTTCAACGTGCTAAAGGTGAGATAAAGGCTAAAGAATATAAATTAAAAATTATAAGTTACGCAATTTTTTTATTTATCGAGATCTTTATTTCTCCCTAGTGAAGATATTTTCACCCCCTCTGTTTCAGATTAATTCAGATTAATATTTCTGGATGACAAAAATACTGTACACACTGACAAGCTGAGTGAATATATCTGGAAAATTTCGATACAAAATAGCGTACCTATCGTTCCAAAAAAATTCACAAAGAGAACCGAAAATGTATCAATCCAGACAGCAATCCCTTCTTAAATGAATACCAATGAGAGCTTTGTGTTACTTTGAGAAATATGTACGAAATCTTCAAATTTGATTTACCATTAAATTACTTTACTATTACCATTAATTAATATTGTATATCTATAAACAGCAATTTCGACGAGAGGGGTAGTTTTTAGAAAAGCATTTGACGCGTAAGATAAAAGCAGCCTCTAAAAAGCTAGCGATAAAGAGTACACTTTGACACTTTGGTCACCATAAAAACAACCTTAATCTCCTCGTAAAATAATTTTATTCTGCCCAAAGATCCTCAGTCATAATTTGTAGGGATGAGAACCGGAAAGAGTGGAGAAATAATTGCTCGATCGAGCCGAGCCATCGAGCGCATCGAGCCATCGTTTATCCGCGGATCTCGCAGTTCCCGTTCATCGATCGGTGACCTTCAGGCAGCCACGAGGACATCCTCCGTCCACGAAGAATCCTCGCGAGACCCGATCGCCGAGTCGCGCGTGCCGCTAACCGAAGGGAGCCGGACGAAGAGGAATGGCGACCGTACCGAAATCCTGGCATTGTCTCTTCCCCAATGCTCGACGGATAATCTCGGGCTGGCCGTGCGTTGCCGCGTCCCCTGCGGGAGCCGCGATAACGCTGCCAAAACAGAGAGAACGGAGCCAACGAAGGGTTGCAGGCCGGCGCTAGGCGTCGCGCCGCTTTTCAATGGCTCGCCCGACGGAATTTCCGAGTCGGCCCTCTGTGCAAACCTGGTCGCACGAATCCGCGCGTTCCGGTTGGCCGCGGTGGCAACGAGACGAGGGGATCGAAACAGGCTTCTTCCTCTATCCTCCCTTGCACACCCCATCGTTTCACCTGGATTACGAGCTACGCGGCATCATCAATTGTCGATTTTCTGTTTCTCTTTCAGAGCCGGCTTCGAACGGCCCCTTTGTTCCTGCGTATTACATACAAGCTCTGCAGGGGACGCTCGCTGCCGCAAGCGTCCGGACACCTAGCTACTCTATGGGGGTTGGGGAAAATATGTTGACACCTAGCCAAATGGAAAAAACCGTAGTTAGAGCAGATGACTCTAATTTTGTTGAGATGTTGGGCTGACCGGTTTACTGGGTAATCAGTGAAAATGATGTACAAATTAAATAATGATGTTCTTTCAACACGTTCTCTCCACAGGTCCAAAAACAATTAACCCCTTAACGATCCGCGAAATTCAATAATTTAGGTTAAAGACTAGAATAATAATAATAGTAGTGATAACAGAATAATAAAGACTAGAATAATAATAATAGTAATAATAATAATAGAATAATATTATTAATTAATATAAATAATAATAGAATAATAATAAAGACAGCATATATTTAAGCTCCTCGCCATTTGTATTACAGCCTACGTCCGACTCAAGAAATTCATAGAATAAATAATCATGTTCAAATAAAAACTGCGACACTGGACATTTTGGCCAGCATGGTTGGCTTGGCGTTAATGAAACTTCTACTCCACCTAGCCAAATGGAAAAAACCGTAGTTAGAGCAGATGACTCTAATTTTGTCGAAATATTGGGCTGACCGGATAATCAGTGAAAATGATGTACAAATTAAATGATGATGTTCTTTCAACACGTTCTCTCCACAGGTCCAAAAACAATTAACCCCATAACGATCCGCGAAATTCAATAATTTAGGTTAAAACGTAGAAATGTCTGAAAAGTCGTAAAACAAGTCTGCAAAATTTTTTTGGTCTGTTATTATTTGCTAAGTAATGTAGTCTTTTTGTTCAAAAAGTGAAGAAATAGGAGAAATAGAATAACGTGCAAAATATTTTATTTGGACGTGATCAAATTTTTTATAAATATTATTCAGCAACATGTCGTTGCGATGGTCGCAAAGGTCGTAATTTATCACGAGCTTCGACCGAAAACTGTAAGAAAGAGATTTTTATATCTTTTAAAGTCTGTAGCTTGACTCCGCGTTAATCCATTTCCGATAACAAAATTGAGAACACGTCATTTTTTAATTCTCGCGTTATTCTAGCGAATTACCGTTCTCGAAATATTTTTTACTCACTGTCCAGTAAACTGGTCAGTATAAAAAAACATTGCAAGCCATTTCGTCTAATTCTGGTCGTGGCACGGATTTTTCGAAAAGTATTCCGTAAGCGAATGTTTCTTTTTTTTAACCAGTTAATGTAATAGACATTCGTTCTGGAACTTCACAGAGAAAGAGAGCGAGAGAGAGAGAGAGAGAGAGAGAGAGAGAGAGACAAAGAGTACAGTTTTGTACCTTCGTTCGCAGACTCGGTCGGACGATTAACATCGTGGAAAGAACGCGAGAAGCGGATCCCAACGAGGCCATTTAATCCGCCGTCGTTCCGACGAGCGAGAGAACTTCTTCGGGGCGCCGAATCCCTGGGGAGGGTTGCGCCCGCAAATTTTCTTGAGTAGCCGAAGGCCGAGGCGGACGGGGCCGGTCGTCAGCGGCCAGGCACGCACATTTTCGCAGAGCGGTCCGAGGATATGATAATCCCGGACGAAATGTAAATACGAGCAGACGCATGAATATTCAATCGACAGCAATGAGCGCGCGCGTGTTTGTTTATGCGTCCGGTAGGCCTCTGTTAAATTACTTAAAACCGGTCGCCGGCGTATCGTATTGATCCAGCGAATCCGGCTGGTGGCAAAGACGTCACAAAATTGCTGCAAAAATACATGTTTGCAGTCGAAGTCAGCAGCAGGTGCAAACATGTCCGCGCGACCGAACACTTTTCTGGCGCGGCTTACTGTGTGGAATAAATTGCTGGTCAATTATTGGGTTGGCAACTAAGTAATTGCCGATTTCAGTTATAGATGTCTCTCACTCCCATTTTTATGATATCCGTAAATGTTATATTATAAAATTATTATTATTATTATTATGTTATTTTTTATTATCCGTGAATGTTAGCAACTGGACAAATTGAATGCAGCGGTCAAGGAAAAGCGACCAGAATTGGTCAATCGTAGAGATGTCATTTTCCAGCAGGACAATGCTAGGCCGCACACGTCTTTGTCCACTCGGCAAAAATTCATGGATATTGGTTGGGAATTGATGTTACACCTACCATATAGCCCTGATCTCGCGCCATCGGATTACCACTTATTTCGATCCCTGGATCCCTTCGTGGTAAAACTTTTAACGACGATGACGCTGTAAAATCTCACTTAACTCAGTTTTTGGCCGAAAGGGATCAGACTTTCTACGAGCGTGAAATTTTCAAGTTGTCAGAGAGATGGCAAAAGGTCATCGAACAAAATGGAAAATACATTACAGATTAAACTTCGTTCCAAGTAAAAAAAAATTTTTTATTTCATTGAACAAATCGGCAATTACTTAGTTGCCAACCCAATATATCTCGATGAATTCAACGTGCCACGGTGACAGAATCTTATGTAATTTTTACTTCGAATATTTGAACGGATCGAACGCAAAGGAAAAATGTACAAAAAGAAAAGACAAAGAAGCGTATCGAACAAGCTGCAGCTCCGGGATCAGGTGTTCCAGACCTGTGTTTAAATAATCTGTGGAACTTTGCTAAGTTCTCCTCGATGCACGAAAGAGACACGGATCAAGAGGATCCAAAAAGCGTCGCCTTTTAAGCAAGAAACTCTGCTTCCACGGCGTTCGATGCAGGAGCGCAACGAGGTCGGACAAGTTGTCTAGTCTCGGAACGATTCATCCCCGGAACCGTGCGGGTAATTTGTACTCTGGTTTCCCCGGACGCCTCTAAAATTCGATAATACTCGCGCCACGTCCGCCAATGTGATTAATGTCTGCTCGGGAATGAATCACGCGTCGACTTAATCGCATTAACGATAAACGCCTCGGGGCCGCTCGCCGCTTCTGCCGGAACGTAAATATTAGCGTACAATATTTTCTCTCCAAATGTCGGTGTCGAGGCCGGGGCATGGACCACGATGTTTACGCCGGTATTCCCGGATTCCGCCGCGGACGTCTTCAGGTTAAATTCCGACGTCTTCGGGTCCGAGGGGGCACCGCGTGATAAGAACGCGACTCGCATCGGCAAGTGGTTCTTGGTCACCTTGCGTCACCCGCTATTTCTTCTTGGAAATCATTCGCGGTCTTTTTTTCCGAATTTTTTCGCTCTTTGCGACTGCACCGACTCCCGCCACCCCTCCTCTCTCCCGGTGACCTGAAAAATTCTCTTTATCTGTTTAATCTCTTTATCGGGGCACCTGCGAGCCTCGGGGACACGCCTTCGATGAACCGGAATCGATCTTGTCGTCGTCGCATCGATTATTTGCTGTTGCAACGTTGACTCTTGGCTGTCACCATCTTGTAATCGTCGTTGATTTGGTTCATTTATTGTTAGTACTTGATTAGCAATTATTTTGGGGATTCAGGGCGAAGAAGAAAATCGTAATTGATAACGGAGAGGGACATATTATCGTTGTTAGAATGTGGATTGTCTGTATTTATGGTAAGAATGTGTATCGCGAATGCGAAACAATAGAAACATTTTATGAGCATTCAAATTCTTTTTGAACTCGTTAACATTATTAACCCTAGAACGATCTCCTTCGATTTTTTTGGTATAACATTGTGGGGTTGCGAGCGACTCGATATAAAATCTTAGTAATTAGAATATTATTCATTGATTCCAAAATGTAATAAAACATATATTATATATTATAATTATATACTATATATTATAATTATATATACTATATATTATAATTATATATACTATATATTATAATTATATACTATATATTATAATTATATATACTATATATTATAATTATATATACTATATATTATAATTATATACTATATATTATAATTATATATACTATATATTATAATTATATATTATATATTATAGGATGAGGATTCTTGGCAGCATTGATGCTTCACTGATTTTTTGGCAAGTGAAGAATGATCGCTCTGAACGATCGTTGTTTCGGCGTGGTTCTATTAAGCGTTTGAAATTGAGTAATTAAAGCGATGCGGCGAATTTATTTAATGGCTAAAACGGGAAAATAACGACGGTAGTTTGCTTGTTGTAATCATTGAGTTTATTTAAGTGATGTGTGTTAAAATGTTGTGATAGTTGCGTCGTTATATTTTCTTTAATTAAACGTTCCATTAATATTCCATGAAAACGCTGATCCTACAATATTGTAATGATATATTGTATATTATAATGATATATTATATATTATGTAGTATAATGATACATTGTATATTATAATGATATATTATATATTATATAGTATAATGATATATTGTATATTATAATTATTATAATTATGTATTATATATTATAATTATACTACATATTATAATGTTATATTATATATTATAATTATATATTATATGTACATATACATTACATAAACATGTAATTAATTACATACATTACCTTTGATATTTATTAACACGTTCGCAGACAAATTAAAAATGCCTAGGATAAAAAAAAACGAACGTCTACGTAGTTCCAGTATTTTGCAATCGGCGCAGACGAAATTTATCTCGCCGTCATATTTCTCATCGAAGACGACTGTCGCCGATCAAACATTTCCGGTGCGGCGGGTAATCGTAGCGGCAATATTTTTATTGCGACGAGGTTCGGTCTCCTCCACGGAACGAATAACACCGCGTCGATAATGATCGGGACCGGTCTAATTATAACAATAGCCGGACTGTGATCCCGGGGACCAGCGATTCCCCGGTGTCCACGGGGAAAAGGGGGACCGCGGAATCGGACCGGCCGATGTTTGGCCAAGCTCGAACCTATCGAATAACTCGGCCCGTCCCAGGAGTATTTGCGCGGGCGGCGGGCGCGGCGGGAAGGGCTAGGTATCCGAGGCTGTGGATCCACGTAGTACAAATTTAGTAGCCACCCTTGTGTATACACTCTTCGCCGTGTTTCCTTTGTAATCTCCTGAGAGCCGAGCCGATGCACGTACGCTCGATATTCCTTGGCCGGATCGTGGCCCCACGTCCCTCGTTCCCCTGCTCGTCAGGTTCGTCTCGGATTCGTCGGCTCTCTCTCTCCGCAACGTCGACGATTACCAGGGGGGTGGAAATCCACGGGGTCGCCGGAACCTTTGAACTCCTCCACGTGTACCTGCTATCCAGTCCCGCTTTCATGCGGCGAATCCGCGATGCGGAGTGTAGTTCCAGGAACGTCTGAAACGACGAGGGGAGAGGGGAGAGGCTGGAAAGAACGGAGCGTTCCGTTCCGGGGCTGCTTTCTGACCCCGTCGATGACGATTGCCGAATGTTTTCGTTCGCTGAGAGGTGCCCGACGATTGCTTTTGAAGAGGATGAATACTTTTATGAAATTAATTGTTAGAGTACGCGCCTTTATTGCTTGTCATTTCCACTGCTTTCCCACTGCTTTTGTTGCCGTTTTGTAAAGCTCGCGTTGCCGGGAGCTGCGTTCGACATCTTTTTCAGTTGTTATTGGATGATCGAAGGTATCGGAATATATTTTTTACTAGCAACCCTTTGCAGTCGGAGCTATTTTAAGGCGAACTTAAAAATAGTTTCTTTGACGATAGTACAGTAAATTTTTCCTATTTGACGCTCGGATTGTCCATTTTTGTGTACAATCCGAGCGCCAATTACGGAGAATTTACTGTATTTTTATTTCATACAACTTGGTGCATTTTATTTGAATTTTGCGACTCATGCAACGGTTACACTTTTAACAGCTTTTTAAATATAAACATATTTGACAATATCAACATTATTTTACAACGTGATATGACTATTTTTCGTGGTGCCTTGGAGTCGTCGCTCGACTGCAAAGCGTTTATGCTTACAATTAGTAAACAGCGATCAAAGTCGATCCCACTTTAGTGCAAAAATTTCACAGCCTCCTTCACATAGCTTGTTAATCATAACAGTTCCTGGGAATTCGTAGAATAACCATCAATAACCTTGAAAATACCTCGAAATACCTGGATTAAATCGTTGGTGCCAAAGCAGCCTCGCAAGCTCGACCATCGTCTAGAAGGTAGTCTTCAGTGTTTGAGATCCTGGGAGGAGCAATTAATATTCCAAGAAACAACGGGTGAAGTCGAAGGGAAGACGGAGAGCAGAAGAAACAGGGAATTAAAAGGGGCCGGGGGCGGGGGGTGAAAACGAGGCAGTCCTGGCGGATTCGTCAAACGTGAGAAATCAGTGTCGGTTGTCGCGCCATTAGCGTCGGCACGGCAGAACGGGAAAAATTGGGCCGTGCCACGTGATCAGAATTCAAGGGAACGGTTCCCCGCGACGCCGAGGAACGGCCACGGGGCGCTAACTAACGCTATAATCAAGTAAGCAGTTTAGTCGAGCGATCCGGTTACGTCGACTTAGCCTCCCGTATCGGCGAGGCGTCACTGATTGGTTTACAGATCTGCTGAGCCGAACTCAGACGCTCAAAGGCCTCTCTAGTTAGCCGAGTCGCCCTTGCCGAACCTTCCGCCGTCCCCCCGTCCTCACCTCCTTTCGCGGATGTTTCATTAATTTTCCTGCGAATCCTCCCCCGCGCCGGGGTTTAGCACCTTTGATTCCGCGGCGCGACAAGACGCTCGTCCCGGCAGATCACGGTGTATAAATAAGTTAACCCTTAATTGGGGGAAAAATTAATCGTCGGTGCTCGTTGACGAACAGCTGGCGAAAAAGAGGAGCCGAAACGGACGGACGAGCATCTAACGGAGCTCCATTATTCGAGCGTCGCGATCCCGCTGTCTTCGCCGAGGCAATTAAGGATAATTTCGTTACTCCGTTTAGCTGACAGCTTTGCTAGCCGGGGGAGGACAGGCCCGGGAAACTGCTTGGACGTTGCCGAGACCTTCGGGAAACAGTCTGCAAACGAAAGTATAATGAGGCGAAAAGGTATCTGCTATGAAACGCCGCTCAGTTGTGGCCCGTTTTCTCGAAACGGTAGCACAAACAATAGAATAGAAAATAGATGTGGAATATGAAAGTGGATGCAAAAATTATAGCCGTATTTTTCAACACTGTTCTTAATAAATTCTCTTGTAACACGTAATAAAAATTTTCGTTCAAACACGAGTGTTTCTAAGCAAAAAAATACCGTTCCATATCTCGCGTACCTCGATTCTTTCATCGCCCCGAATTATGGAACAGTTGGCGCTCGAAATGCCCGTTTCAAATTAGGGACGTTACCTTTAATTTTAATTAAACGAACATGTCAAAGTTCATTGCGTTACGTAGAAAGTACCTAATATGTCAAACGATAGTATAAATATTCGACGATAACACTTTTCAGTGGCAATAAAATCGATGATAATTTTGCACCCCCTGAAAACCGTTCCACGATGGGTACCGTCACTTTGCACGAGGAAAGGAAGCTCCGGAGGACAATGAGCAACGCACGAGAACTTTGAATACGTTCGTCGCGGGAGCGTTTCTTATGGGATAGTGAACAGGAGCGACGCGATCCATCAGAAAGTCATTAAAAATCAGGGGAAGAGTTAACGACACCGCGGCGACGCGAGACGCGGCGTCCCGAAAGCGGGGTGCAGGATTCATTTTTCATCGGCGTCAACGCGGCCCGGTCCGGCCTCCGTTCTCCGTCGGGTTAATCATTTTTAAAGGAGCGACCGCAGGTGTCCCGTGCTCGCCGCTCGCTCCTCGTGATCTTATATTAAAGGAAACAGGGGTCGCGCTGTGCCGGGGCGTGCGACTTTCCGAGCGGCGGAATGAAATTTTCCGCGGGGGAGAAAAACCGAGTGCCCCCCCCCTCGGCGGCGAAATAATGAAAGGCAGCGGCACGATTCGCTTTGCATACGAGTGACATTTTTCACGTCCGTCAAGAATCCGACGCGACCCTCTTTCAAATTAGAGGTCCCCCGAAATTCGAACGCGACGCACCGTGAGACCCATTTCGCTGCTTTTCTATTCGGAAACGCTGCGCGGTAGTCGGCAGCGAGGCGATTTTTTAAAGCGAGAAATCAATTTTTCAACAGCGAAATATATCTCCCTACGAATCGGCAACCCTTTGAAGCCCCGATAATCGGAGTATTACCTTCATCAGATAATTCTGTAATTCAATATAATGTTCTAAAATACACATTTTGAAATAAAATACGAATTTCGAGATCATTTTTAAATCTGGCAAGCAAATGTTTCCAACAAAAGTTGATCAAAATTCGCTTCTCCTCACGTCAGAGTATAAAAGCTTCCGACAAAATTGTTGTTTATCAAATATGCTGGTCATCTGTATTTTTAAAATATTAATACACATTTTTGACCTGATAATATTTTAGCTGGCGTCGAGACGAAATCAATGAATTACTGTACAGTCGACTTAAACCTTGCAACAAACGGTGAAATAATTTAGGCCGAAGAAAGCGAATTCCGGGACCATTGTGGCGCAGCCTCGTTTCCGGGTCAGCTTGACAAATCGGCAGCATCATCCGCGAACTGTGCGTACTCGTTTCTCTCCGCGGTGTTCCGCACCACCCGCGGGGGGTGAATCGCGGTGTATCTGCAGCACAGGTACGTGTCCGAGGAACGGCACGTGTTCGCCATAACTCTCCCTCGCAGCCCCTATGAATTCTGTTGCTAATGTTGTGCCAACAGCCAGCGCTTTTTCTTCCGCAGACGAATAAATTCGCGCCCCTACGTGCCGCGTCAGGGCCGGCTATCGCGGACGTCCGTTCGAGCGCGTTTTAATATCGTGCGTCGTGTCCAAGATCCGCTGATTTTCTGCGTCACGTCGGCTCCGCTTCCCTTATTTTCAGATACTTCATCACCTCGTGCTCGCTTTATTACAACAACCAGCTTTGCAGTTAAAACTCTTGGCGCTGTGCACCGGAGATCTGAAGAGATTTAAATAAAAAAAGTAAAAAATTTAATTCTGAAAAGATTTAGAGATCTCTAAAATTTTTCGAACGTTGATACTTTTCTCTATAAATCCTAGGTTCAATAATCTTTGAAATATAGGTTGATTATATGGTGAAAATATTAAAAATGTCGATTATCGTTGATAGAAAGCGCGTAACACCGGTTCGTGCCAGTAAATAAATAAACGGAGGGATGAACGCACAGAGGTACGAAGAAGATAGCAAAGTAAAGGTACAGATTATCGGTCCCCGCAGGGTTCTCATCGGAGCGGCCCGTGAAATATCGTGTCGAATGGATTCGAATGGGTGCACGTTTCAAGCTTGTTCTCACCCAATTGAATT
Source organism: Megalopta genalis (assembly GCF_051020955.1). NCBI lineage: Eukaryota > Metazoa > Arthropoda > Insecta > Hymenoptera > Halictidae > Megalopta > Megalopta genalis. Next base: position 889,652 of record NC_135027.1, on the reverse strand, counting down.
CTGTTTTCCGAACCGGCTCGAGGGCTCATCGATCCCGGATCGATCGAGCACCGTCGACACAGTGAAACCGATCGCATCGGCGACACGTCGTTTTGACAACCGATTCGTCACGCTAACGAGCCGCCGTTAACGACCGCGTCGCGAGCAGATGCAGAATCGCGGGGACACGTGTGCACGATCCGTGATTCCGAAAGGTGACGCTCGAAATCCGTTCGGCAGGGAATTTCGGTGAATTAATTCGACGCTGTGTACTCCCAGGGGAACGGGGAGAAGGAGAGAGGAAAAGACAGAGAGAGAGAGAGAGAGAGAGAGAGAGAGAGAGAGAGAGAGAGAGACGAGGCGGAGCCCATTCTTCGCCGTTCAAATTAGCATTCCGAAGGGGAAGATTACTCGTCGCGAAGAATTCTTTGTCAAAGAGCCACTCCTGCTTCTCGGAAGCCTCTCGGCTCTGTCGGTTTCATTATGTTCTATCGATCGCTCGTTACCAGAGACAACTCTCGAAATACTCTTCCACGGTCTCGCTGCCGCGGCGAAATGTACTCTGCGAGCAAAAATTTCGGCGCTAAAAACAAAATCGAACAGAACCAAGCGCAGTCTATTCATTTTCCGATGTGATTAAGATTTTGCAAGCTTCAAAATCTGTGGCTTCAAACTGGTTCGCCTGGTTAAATGCAATGAAAATCTAGGAACGCTTCGAACTCTTCAACTGTTCAAACGCGATAAAAATCTTGGTAGCTGCAAAATTGTTCAGCAATTCGAACGCGATACAAATCTTGGCTGCTTCGAACTGTTCGATTGTTCAAACGCGATAAAAATCTTGGTAGCTGCAAAATTGTTCAGCAATTCGAACGCGATAAAAATTTAGGAACGCTTCGAACTCTTCAATTGTTCAAACGCGATAAAACTCTTAGTAGCTGTAAATTGTTTAACTGACCATATGCAACAAAAATCTTGGAACGCTTCGAACACTTCAACTGTTCAATCGCGATCAAAATCGTGGTAGCTGCAAATTCTTTAACCGTTCATATGCAACAAAAATCTCGTCAGCTTCAAACCGTTCAATTATTCAAACGCGATCAATATCTTGGTAGCTGCAAAATTGTTGAGCAATTCGAACGCGACAAAAATCTTGGTAGCTGCGAACCGTTCAACAGCAGCATCGAAACACCGTGACTTCCGAAGAAGCCGTTAGCACAGTTGTTTAATCGATAAACATCGGGAAGGCTTTGCGTCTTCTTCCACTACGATTGCAATGCGCGGCATTATGATTATCCTCGACTCTCAGCCCTCGAGGTTCTCTCCCTGGCTATCTCCGAATTTGGCCCGCGAAGGTTCGGTTACAAACTTTCCTCGTTTCCTGTTCATCCTCTGTTCACAGATCCATGGTTCCTGCAGGAAAACTCGCCGGATTTCGGGCATATCTGACCGGTCGATTAGTCAGCGAGGCTGCCGGAGGATCCTAACGGAAGGCATCGACGTCCTCGAGCGATGGTTGACGCAAGGAGCACAGGGTATTCGATCCTGTTCTTGCCCTCGGTTGTCCGGCCAGGCTTAATGAAAACCGTGATTGAAGCCGGTGCACGAGGGGCCAATCGATCGGCACGAATCACGAGGAGGGTGTTTGCTAGCCAATCACCGCCCTCCGTCCGAGCACTTTTTTGCCGCTCACCCTCTCTGTCTCCCTCTCTCTCTCTCTCTCCCTTTCTCTCTCTCTCGCTCTGCCCCTTTGATTCGATGGGATTCACGAGTTGACTTTGCGCGGAGTGCACCGTCCGCCGGGCCATCCGGATTTTCTTTGTGTCCGGGCTAATGAAACTCTTATAACGGCGGCGGGCCGGAAAACCTCGGATTTCGATGCCTCGTGCGCGCAATCGAGCGGACGCCATTTTTAGTCTCGCCGGAGAACCGCGTTATTGCAATTGACCAACGAAAAATTGCTTCTCGACAGCAATTCTCGCTCGCGAAAGGTTTTTTAATTTTTGATGACTTAAAAATTAAGCGGTGTTCTCTGTTTTAATATCACCGGTGTTAACGTCGAATAGATTATGCAGTAATAGACGGGATCAATTTGACGTCGAGTTACTATTAATTGTCACGGGCACATAGATGCACGCAATATTTAATTATTTTCATATTTTAATTATTTTATTACGAAGTTTTTCAGAATTTTACGAATTTAACAGAATTCGTAAATGTTCATTGTACGTGAATATGTACAGTAATGTCTCCCTAACTGACGCTCAGATTGTGCACAAAAATGGACAATTTGGGAAGAGGAGATACGATTATTCGAGCCTTGCAGCTCGTTTTTATAGTTGTTGACAATTCGTGACTATAAAAGTGAACCGCAAGGATCGAATAATCGTGTCTTCTCTTCCCAAATTGTCCATCTTTATGCACAATCTGAGCGTCAATTAAGCAGAATTTATTATATCCGCAAAAATGTTCGCAAAAGAATCTGGTTCCTATATGGAATTATAGATTCTTTTGCAAACTTTTTCGCAGATAAATAAAATCTCCCTAATTGACGCTTCGATTGTGCACAAAAATGGACAATTTTGGAAGAGGAGACACGATTATTCCAGTCTTGTATCTCGTTTTGTCTCGATTGTCAACGACTAGCGTAACTCCATTAACCTCGAAATGAGATAAATAAGGATTTTGCAAATTAGTCGTGAAAATATAATAATACAAAGCACGTTTTTGCTCGTAAGATGACATACGAACGAACTTAACCAAAAGAGAAACGAAAGAGAAATGTCGATGCTTCTTTTAGATCGTATTTCATCTTCCCAAATTGTCCACTTTTGTGGACAATCAGAGCGTCAATTAGAGAGACATAGCAATCGAATGAAGTTATAAAATTTTTCATCGTACCTTACCCAGTGTTCAAATACATATGCACGTAAGTACAATAATGTATCCCTAATTGACGCTCAGATTGTACACAAAAATGGACAATTTGGGAAGAGAAGATAGCATTATTCAAGCCTTGCAACTCGTTTTTATAGTTACCAATTGTCAACAATTACAAAAACGAGCTGCAAGACTCGAATAATGGTATCTCCCTTTCCGAAATTGTCCACTTTTGTGCACAATCTGAGCGTCAATTAGGGAGACATTACTGTATACGTCGCCACCAGTCTGAGATTAAAAAATGTTTCTGCACCGGATGACGCTGAGTTGTCTCACTTTCAACGATTTCTCGATAGAATCACCGAGGTTACGAACGCAGCTTCAGACTAGCGTGGGTTCGCAGATAGCAGAAAGGTGCCAAGGCTAGGCTGAACGTTGTTTTCGCGAAACCGAAGAGCTAACTTCTCGTCTTTGTCCCATACGAAGAGCGAGCGGCGAGAGATTAAATAAATAGCGGCTCGGTGAACAGAGAAGTTTTTCGAACTACTTACGGGTCCGATGTAGAATTTATAAAGCGGAGCCACCCCACGGCAACACAGAAACATCGGCTGCATTAGTTAACAGGTTGATCAACAGGAGTTTATCCTCCCCGCGTCTTCGAGGGGCCGGGGGACCGGGGATCCTTCTCGGACGGGAGACGGCGGGGGCGAACGGCGAGGGCAAACATTTTTCCTCGGTTCTTCGAGAGCTAATAACCTCTGCATATTTGATGGGATTCCATTCTGTAGCGAGAGATCGTTCCCCGAGCGATCCGCTGCGCGCTTCGACGTCCCCGTCGGAAGGGAAATCTAATTTCTTTCGCTAACACGATACAATTTTGATCCCGCGCCGCAATCTGAAAGCTTTTATGTCCCCGAGGCGGCCCGGATACTCGCATCCTGCCGCGCGTTTTCACCTTCCGCGCGTTTTCGTCTTCCGCTTTTCGTTTTTCCCTTTCTCCCTTAGTTTCACGGCCGGCCGTCCGGCTCCCAAGAGCTATCGATCCCCTTCGCCGATGGTTTTATTTCGAGGAATGACAGATAATTCCGCGCCCCGGCCCCACCGAAGCGGGGTCCCCCGTGTGGAAGTCGGCCGACAGGAAACGGGGCGACTCCTCGGGAGACCGCGCGTCGGTTTCCTTTCCGTCTTACGGTTTATTAACTCCTGGTCGATTAGTCGACCTCTGGATATCCTCCGTTCGATGGGCCCTCCGGGATTTACGCTCGAATTATTGTCTTCTTCTTCTTCTTCCGCTGTCGCAATCGCCGGGCCACGTGTGTCGGTTCTCCCGTTCTTTTTTAAACGACCGACATTCGCGGATCGATCGCCGGTAGCAGGCGAACCGGTCGTTTGACGCGTTCCGGTCGGACCTAATGGCGGACCGAGACGATTTCCAGCACGAGACTCGTTCGTTGAAGCAGCCGATGTCCGTTCGCCGGGCCGAGTCATCAGATGTGTGAACGAATTATCCACGTGTTACGGCTATTGGCAGAAAGGAATGAACGCTCGATAGTCAATTATCAAATTCAGGGATGCAGTTTACTGTTCCTTTCGTCGTTTTGTAAAACGCGTCGTCCGAGTCCAGTCCGCATTTTTATATTAATTTCTTTATTGTTGTTGTCTTGTCTCCGTGATATATTTCTTTTGTCATTTCCCAGTTATATTGTTGTTTCGTTGCTTTTTATGACACGTTTTTGACATTTGATGTCGGACGCGCCTTCCACAAGTTCTGCGTTCGAAGATGATAATGATAAATAACCGCTTAAAACGATGATGCAACGTATGCAACAAGATCCAAAAGCAATCATGAAACTCCTTACAAGAGTATACATATTATAGTAAACGAAACATATGCGACGATTGCTATCAATCCGAAAATCTCGGCCAAAGAAATGTTGGGTACAATAATTCAGATATACGGCCCTGTTTTATCAGAATATCGCCACGTGAATTTGTTTATGTCCGGTGATTCGACTCGGTGAACGGACTTGAAGAGTTTCATAGTTAAACCACAGGACCTTGTACGTAATCAGAGGCGACGGAACTCGCTAATCGAATGGACGCTTCTTTTTCGAGAACTTTAATAATCTTGAAACAATCAACATTCAACATTTTGCTCGACTCGAAGACATAGACAACTGGATCTCTCGACGACAGGAATTCAAGTTTGAAGCAACAGCGCGACGCCAGCCAAGGTCCACTTGGCAGGTTTGTCCTTGGTCTTGAGATTGAAGGTCCACACGTAGGTGGGTCCTCTGGTCCTGGTCTTGTAGACTGGACACTCGTACATGTTCCTGAGATCCTGCTTGTCCTGCGTGATCGCTCGCACGTTGATCACAGGCATAGCTGGGAACAGCTCCTTCGATTTCGAGTCGACGATGATTCCGGTTTGAACGTCCCATCTGGCGCCCTCCATGAAGATTCCGTGGATGTAAGCGCCGTCCCTGGGCGCCGAGCTACGACAGAGAACGCGGAATCGAATCGAAATTACGCTATCGTTCTCCTTTCCGTCGCTTACGTGAATTCTTCCTTGTTCTTCTTCGTCACGTCGCACTGCAGACACATCTTGTCGAGGGGTAGCTCTTGTCTCCTGGCAGTCGACTGCATAATGGCTGTCAATAGGGACTGGGGGTTGAAGAATCCCGCCAGCCAGACCGACGACGGCAGCTGGAACAAGATTTGAAGCGAGGCTTCTCGGTGACAGCGACGAGTGAGAGTTCCGATAAGCATTTCCGGGATAAGCATTTTCTTACGACGAAGTCTGTGGACCAGGTTTCCAGCTCCCTGATCCTCAGCAGCAGGTCAACGAACCAGCCGGCGAGGCCCAAGAGAGAAGGATAAGCCCTCTGAGCCCAAACAGGAGGCACTTGGTCGAGGAACACCGCGTTCTCCAGGTCCTCCATGTCCGACGTGATGGTCAGCTCACCCTTCAGACCGAGATCCAGCTCGCGAAGCGACCTCTTGATCTCTATCGTCAGATAGTTCATCCTTTCGCATTCCTGGAACGCTACGATCACGTACGGGGTCCTCTCCTCCACCTTGCCCATGATCTCTGTCATGTTGAACTCGTCCGGCAGCTTCTCCATTATTTCGTCCAATATTTGCTTCACCTAGACAGGACCGTTCGATCAACGAGTCATAAACGTTGCAACGTCATGATTTTACCTTCTCTTCCCGAGTCACCGTTTGCCCACCGGAGCTCCCAGAGTCCCTAGGTTGCATTTCGAAGACGGTCTTGAAGAGATTCTCCGCGGTCATCGTCAGGAAGCCTATCTCTGCGTTCGGATGAAGGCCGTAGAGGTAAGGGGACTCTGGAGGCATCGCTTCGTCGATGTACGTGTGGTAGCCGGTGAGATCGGTGTTCGGGGGTGCGGGGAATCCTTCAGAAAAGAAACTTATACAGGATGTCCCAAAAATGTCTCGCAATCCGGAAATGGCGGGTTCCTCGGATCATTTGAAGCAGCTTCTTCCTTTACAAAATTTTTCTCGGAGGCACCGTTAACGAGTTATTAACGAAAAACAGTGACCAATAAGAATCGAGTACGATTGACGCGAGGCGGCCTAGCCAACCAGCGCACGAAGCCCAGTTCCGCTCATTGGCTCGGTCGCCTCGCGCCAGCCGAGCTCGCCTCTCATTGGTCATTGTTTTTCGTTAATAACTCGTTAACGGTGCCTCGGAGAAAATTTTTATAAAGGAAAAAGTTGCTTCGAATAACCCGAGGAACCCGCCACTTTCGGATTGCGAGACATTTTTGGGACACTCTGTAGATACTTCCTGACTCTCATGACTCCGAAAGCCAGTTTAATCGATCGCTCGTGGAATTTCGTCACCTGGCGCTAACTGAAGCTCCCCGTCCACGAGATCCGGCTGCATCAGCTCCTCCAGGTAGGAGACGCAGAGCCTCCTGTCCCAGTCGTCCGTGATGTGGCCTCCGTACATGATCTCCCCGAACAAGTACCTTGATCCAGCATCGACCATTAGGGGACAATTATTCGAGCCGAAGCAACGGTTAGAGGGAGCATAGCGTGAAACGCGAACCTCAAGTCCTCCCAGGGCACCTTGGCCGAGGCCTCCAGGTAATTATAGAGGACGCTGACGCTGATGTGAAGGTCGCCGACGTTGAACGGGTAGATTTTGTTCCAGCCCTGCGGGCCGAACTTGCGCCGCTCGGCGACCACCGCGTGGAAATAGCACAGGGAGAACAGGATCGCCTTGAACTCGGCCTCCTTGCTACACATCTCGAGCGTCTCCTGGCTGAAGTTGTCCAACGCTTTGTGGAGGTTCGCCTGCATCCCCGTCGGCGGCTCGTTCGTGATCTTAATGGACGACTCCAGGATCCCCTAATTCGTCTCGTTTCAGCCACGGTCGACCTCGCCTTACAATTTAGTTAGAGGGTGCCGGGGCACAAAGAGAATGTTTTACTTGGGGGATGATGTGTCCCGCGGGCGTGCTGGCCGGCTCCGCGCTCATGAACACCCTGTACTCGGCGTGGGACCCGTCCGCGGCGACTTCCAGCTTCTTCTCCAACAGCGGCAGCCACTTCTTCACCAAGTGAATGTTCTGCAGCACCACCCAGTGGCCGTTCGTAGCCGCCTCGTCCATCGCTTGCTCCGCGACGGTCTCCTGACCCTGACCCAAGGACACGTTGTGGAAGTTCTGGTCGTCCAAGCTGTAGCCGAGCCGACGACCGAGATCTTCCACGTCCTGGAAGCGGAACGATTTCGAAGAAATATCGTGGAAGGTTCGCGCGGAGAAGTTCGAGGATTTTTCAATTTAACCTTCAGAGGATTTACTCCCGGGGATAGGATGAAGAAGATCGGCGTCGATGGGCCAGTTTCCTCGAAGGACTTCGCGAACTCCACCGTTCTGCCTTCGATGTACCTGGGACCCAGCTTCTCCTCGATGAACGCGGCGATCGCGTAGGTCATCCTGTCGGGTCGCAGCGCTCTCAGCATGCACAGACGCTGGATGGTCGTCTTGTTCTTCCACTCCTGCGGGAACTTCTCCCGCTCCGGGCACTCGCATTCGACCAGCTTCTTCCAACGTTTCGCCGAGCTCTCGATGTCCCTGTCTAAATTGCTGCGCGGAAAAACGAACGGAACGAGTGATCCGACCGGGCGAGTGATTAAAATGTCTCTCACCGAAACTCCTCCCGGCTGGCCAGGCTCCTGATCCCTCCCCAGCTGGTGTTGGTGAGAAAGTCAACGGGCGAAGTGACGTGGGGCGTGATGGGGAACCGCAGGAGGAAGTCCAGCTCGCCGGTGGTCACCTCGTTCCGTGCCAACAATATCTGGAAGGCCATCTGCGAGGCGAAGATCAGCTTGTCGCACTCGAACAGCCCTCTGCTGGTGTACATGAACACCGAATACGTGATGCACTCGATCAGATTCTTCACCCTGCCGGACACGTCCGGCGCCGGGTCCGCCTTCGAGATTGCGTTCTGGAACACGACGCTGAAGGCCTTCAGCGAGAACTGATAGATCGGATTGATGGTGTTCAGATCGTTCAGGATGAAATAGAGGAGGGAAGCTCTGGCGGCCGCCGGTCGATACAGTTCCCGAGCAGCGTCGATCTCTTTGCTGGTCCCGCGGGCTTCCGTCACCTTCGACTCGATTTCCGCCGCTGTCCTCTTGGTCGTCTCGAGGTTCTCCACCAGCGACGTGTCCCCTAACACGTTGCTGCCAGCCGACGACAGTCTGCGGCCAATTGTCGGCTCGTCATCGGAAAACGATCAGAGGATATCGGACGAACGGGAAACGTCGGGCCACCGCGAAAGCTCGCGCCGCTTCTGACGGGGCTCGCCGTCGAAATAGTTGAACAATTTGTTCGCAAGATTCGATCATTCGTTGCCATTTATCGTCGTTAGACCGCGGATCTTTACGCGAAATAAAAAGTCCTTACGATCGTTGCGAGAAACGCGAGTCTGATGAAAGTCTCTTTCCTCTTTCGGTCGTTTTAACAGGAAAGTTATTCGGAAGTTTCCTAATGTTTGCAAAATTTTATATTTGACCTAGTTGTTTCTGTTAAAAATGTCAGTCTAATCTTCATCGACCGAAGCAGCGTTAACCTTCTCGATAGCCTAATGAAAGCGCGAGAGAGCTCTTAGCGGTCGCACCTCGATAACAGCGAGTCCTCCAGGCTGTTCAACGTGATCTTGAAGTCGTTCTGCTGCCTGGTCAGCTCTGCCTTCAACTCCTCGAGGTCCGGTCGTTCGGCCTTCACCACTTCCGCCAGCAGTTGATCCTCGAGGCCGTCCCTCGTCACCGTGAAATTAATCAGGGTTGTTTGCGCCTGCATCTCGGGCTTGTAATGCGGATTAGCCAGCTTGGTGTGCAACAGTAATCTGAACAGCGGGTTGTACTCGACCTCCTTGTCGCCGATCTTAATCGCGCGACCCTTCTTAATCAAGTTCCTGCCCAACAGAGGATCCAACACCGGGTCCACCGTTTCGCCGATGTTCTCGACTAGAACGGTCGATCCCGATGCCAGGGACTGCTCGATGACATCCAGGCAACCCTTCTGACCGAGCCTAATGACCCTCAGGTCCTCGCCGTACTTCTGTTTGATCCACTTGATGCCCTGGAGCTGCGAAAAGTTGATCGTTTTAGAGGCGACGACGCGAAGCTCGCGGGTGGAACGATGCAATTACGTACTTGGGGATCGATCATCAACGGCCAACGATCCGAGTTTGTCAGGATGGTGGCGTTCTCTGTGGACATCCTGTCGTTCGGCAGGCCCTCGTTGTTCCATTTGGCTATCTGAGTGTCGTCCGTCAGCAAGGACAGCGGGTCCAGACCTTCTGTTATCGGAACCGGCGGCTCCATCGCTCTCAGGAACGGCAGCCATTGCTTCTGCTGTAGATCCAGCCGGAATTGCTTCGTGAAGCAGCCAACGTACGAGATGAACGCTGTTACCAGCAGCACGTCGCCCGGCAAGGTCGACGCTTGCTGCATGAAACTTGGACAAGTCGTTTACATTTAGCCTTTCGAAAGTGCAATCGCGAAAGCGCAATTTACTCCTCGCGAAACTTACTTTGCGACGGAGTCCGCCCACCGAACGTTCTCCGAGGCTAAACCACCTACCAGCCTGTTAGCCAGCGCGATAGTCGCGTTCGTAGCGTCAGCCTCTTGCTGACACTTCAACTTCTCGGCCGTGGCCTGCTCGAAGTCCGCCGTCAGCTTCGCCAATTGCTCCTCGAGAGACTGCGTTCCGAAGCAATAACGATACCAATAATGTTGGCGAGAACTTATGCGCTCGAAACGAATTATAGTCGAACTGTACAAATTGTCACCTACAGCAACTTTTCGTTTAATCACGCCCAACTTGTCCTGCGCGGCAGCGAGCTCGGCGTTCGCGTGTGCCAGCGCCTTCCTCTTCGGCTCCACGTCGCAGAACACCTCGTAGAACTTGATGATGTTGATGACCCAGGCGCAGAGACCCGCCGCCGCCGCCGATTTCGACCTAACGAACTCGGGTTCGAACTCGGAGTCCTTCAGGTACGGTTGAATGGCCTTGATCACCTCGGGATGGATGTTCTCCTTGTCGTAATTGATCAGAGAGTCGAGGAACGTGTCGACCTTCGCCATCACGATCTAAACGGGCGGAAGAATGCTCGCTGCAACATTCCGGGGCGATTCGTTGACCTCGTTTTACCTTGGCAGCCTTCCAGCTGCGATCCTTGGGCACTTTGCCTGCTGGTGCCAGCAGGACCATCACAGCCGCCGTCACGTTGGTCACAGCGCCTGGAGGCGAGCCGAACGACTTTAATTCGGTTAGGTTCGCCTTGTTCAGGGTGTTCAGAGCTTCCTGGGCCGCCAGCAGCGCCGGCTCCGCCTTCGTCAGATCCGCCTCGCAGTCCTTTTGCTTCTTCGACACTTCCTCCGCGATGATCGCCACCTTCGACTCCTCCTCGTCGGCTGCAGACAATCGAAAACGAATTTGCATCGGACTTAGGTTCGGCCGAAATGATCGAGGCTTGCGCACCTAAAGCCTTCTCCTTCTGCACCTTCTCGGTCTCCACGCCTACGATCGCGATCAACGCGTCCGCGGCGTCGTTCTTCTGCTGCAACTCCACCTCCTGCACGGCCAGCTTCTCCTTCAGCTTGTCCACCTGCACCGCGGTGGATCTGAGCTTTTCCAAACCGTTCTCCAACCTGGCGACTCGGCCGCGAAGCTCCTTGGACTTCGTCTTCAGCAAACGGGTGTACAGGCTGATCTGTTCGAGGAAGGACTTCGGCGTTGTGTAATTGTAGCGACGCTCGCTGGCTAAATAGTGGCGGCTGGCTGCGTTGACGCTGGTGTGGGCGTGTGCCATGAACTTCGCCGCCGAGTCTCTGAATCAGGAAAATTCGTCGGACTTCGAATTCGGAAAATTGCAGTCATCGTAAGCGATTGTTACGTTTCGGTACGTTGCCGCGGTTCGATCGCGGCAGTGTATCGAGACTGTGTACTCGGACCCGAAGCGCACGCAATTCGCCGAAGTCCGTTTCCAACAATCGTTGCTATTGCCCGAAGATACTATTCGCGTTCCCCTCGGCCACAGAATGCCCCGGAATACCTATAACTTTCGGGAAGTTCGTCCAACTCCTGCAGGAACCTCTTCGACACAGACATCAAAGCTTCTTGCGGCCATTCGTGAAACCAGTTTATCGCCGTGCTATTTATTATGGCCGGGAATTTCCTCGAGCGGACCCTTAAAGTGGATCCTACCGGGGAGAAGCAGAGAACTATTCGGAGCTGCCTGCGCACCCGGTCGATGAAGAACTTCCAGCAGTTCTCGCGGGTGTCTAGCATCCCGGCACCTTTCACCTCGTTGCGGACGCCTGTGACCGTTCAGTATCTATTAGGTGTATTCTACGCATCGTCATACGTCGTAAAGGGTTGTTGCAATCTGCTGAAGACAGATTTCCATCTGGCCTCGCGCCGACCACGTCATAATTAGGCTGCGGATCTTTTTGTGCACTTAGAGCGAAAATAGATAAACGAAGCACAGAACAGCGAAGACGAGAAAAGAATTTTAATAATACTGCAACGTTGCTTTTAGTATATTAACCCTTAGCGCTCCGAAGGCTCCGCTACGGAGACATTTGTCATTTGTTCCGTAACTCCGAAGGCTCCGCTGCGGAGCCAAATGTTTTTAGCACACGTTATCGTCGGCGTTAGCAATTGTTATCTGTAGTTAAAACGAGCTAAGTCTGTACCATTACGATTAAACCATTTTTTGACCTTTTCTATGGTTAGCAACATGGAGAAAAATAAATATTATGATGAGAATTTAGAGCCGAGTGATACCGAAGACGTATTTGATTTTGAAGAGTTAAAAGACATTGTGGAAGACGATGTTGGTTATGATTCTGACACTTCAAGTAGTAGTAGCAAAATTACACTACCAAAGAGACGAAGAATGAGAATTATTGAAAGTGAAAGCGAAGATTCATTACAAGACTTAGATGAATGGCATGATGTTACGGAAGAATTACATATTCCAGATAGAATACCTTTTAGTGTATTGCCACAGGTCACTGAACCGCAAGTTTCTACAAACATTGAACAGCCGATACAATATTTTTAATTATTTTTCACGGACGAATTGGTAAATGAAATTATAAAGGAAACCAACAATTGCGCAGAAAATGTTCTAAACTCGAAATAAGACTTCCTTTATCTCAGACGCTTCGCTCCAAAAATATGCCGGAGTTGCTGGTAGGCAGTACTCGAGAAACGCGCGGAGCGTTAAGGGTTAAAAAATACTGCAACGTTGCTTTTACTATATTAACATCGTTAACCTTTTAGGTACGGCTGAATTCTGTGCGAGGCTATTTCTCTGGACGGCAAAGTCTGATATGTACTGTACAGAGTGTCTGTATATTCTGTCTGTATATTGTTAAGATACAGTTATATTGTTAAGATAAGTCTGTATATTGTAAATCGATGTGAAGACAAAATAAGTGTGAAACAATGCATATGAAGACAATTATTTGATTCAAACGATGACCGAGTGAGCTACTAGAGTAAGCCACTATAGTGGCGCGTCGTTCAGAGAGATGACATCCGCGGAAGCCACTATAGTGGCGCGTCGTGCCTAAAAGGTTAAAAGAAGGAACATATCTTCATCTAATATCTGTTCGACACGCGAGACGATGACAATAAGATCCGCAGACTAATCGCAATGCTGCCGAGCAGCGAACCTGCAATGATGTTCTCGACTTCGTCCTCGGCGAACAGGTCGGGAACCTCGCCGGAAGCTAACATGTCGTTGATCAGCACGAGGAACTGCTCGTTGGCGACTTGCGCGTCGGTCATCAAGAACACCAGGCCCAAGTTCTTCAAGCCTGCCTTGTTATACAGAACAGCGAGCTCCAATTTGAGATCAGTGATGCCGTAACCCTTCTTCAGCTGAATTTGGAACACCTCCAGCGTGCTTATGAACGCTGCCAGCCGGGACAAGCTCTGCTTGCCAGATCCTCCTACACCAACTAGAAGAGCGCTGCCTCTCGGCGACTCTAGGATCCTGTTTATGCGACAGACGTGCATCATGGCGTCCTCGAAGAGCACCAGGTTCATGGCTGCTACCAGGTCGTTGTAGCTGACCATTGCCTCGGACAGTAGTCTGTGCAGCGTCGCCCATTCCCTCACCGGCATGTATTTTGGCTCGCCGACACCGCCTGCGGAAAATAATTTTTTAGACTCCAACGTAGAAATTGTTCGAGAACAACTGATTCAGAGGGGGGCGAAATGACCTGCGAAGTGGCAGTAAATGTTCGGTTTCTCTAGCACAGCTCCCTCGTCGACCTCTTCCACGTTCTTCTTCAGGATGTCTAGCTGCAGCTTCGAGAAGCTTTCGATGTCCTTCTCGTCGGTCAATTTGTCCCCGTAAACCCGATGAGTCTCGTGGAGCCAGAGCCTGATCAGATCTAGGGCGGATGGCAGGCACTCGTTGCCGCTGAACAACATTCCTTGGAAGCAGTTCGACAGTTCTCGGAGATTGAAGATGTAGTGGAACTTCACCGCTGTCGGGAGGAACATCTGGGCGCAGCGATGATGAAGTTGGATGGAGGCTTGCACTATGTTGTTGCACAGCTCTGTGACCGAGTGGGGAAACCTGCAATGGCAGCATCGTCAGGGACTATTGCACTGAATAAAGGCGATGATAGATACCTGTGCTCGACGTTGGACAGATGCTGGGACAAAATGGAGGCGTAGATCGTGGTCAGGGAGTCGGTGTTCGGGAAACTGACAGCGAACACAGAGAAATGCCTCTGCAACCTCGGATTAATGGTGAACGATCCGGCGGTTGGGTTCATGCAACTGACGTACTGACAATTATGGATATCTTTCAGCGTCAGCTTGGTCCTGTCGTACCAGTGACCGTAATCCAGATGCTGGCGAATCAGAGTGTGCGGTTGAACGGTCCCATAAGCGTCCACCTCGGGCATGTTCATGTCGTCTATGAAGTACACTAAAGTCTTGTTCCCAGGCGGGCCGTAATTCCTGCCGGCTTTCTTCTCCAGCGACTTCTCCAGGATCTTCTGCAGCATCTCCGAAGTGGTATAGAAATTGAAGGGCACGTTGGACACGGCATAGTTCTCGGGCAGGTGTAGAAGCTTCTCGGCGACCAGCACCGTCTTCCCACAGCCGGCGGTGCCCACTAACATCACCGGATGTTTCTCCACCATCAGGAGATCCAGGAAGTACTTGATCCTGATGGACTCCGCCGTGTAAACCAGCACTGCTTGCAGTGGTATCTCAGGGTCCAGCTCGAACTTGGGCAGACGTTCGGTCCAGGGTGTGAAGCTCTTCGTCTCGGCGTCGATGTAATAATCGAAAACGGTGCCCTGCTGCGGAAACCTGATCTGCTTGAACTCGTTGACCCACCATTTGCTGAACTCCACCCTGTAATCTACGGTTTGATCCTGGAACATGGAGGAGCCGAACGCCCAAACCGCTGCGAACACGAAGTAGAGTTCGTAGTGCTCCTTCAAGAAGTCGATGCCGGTCAGCTCCGGTTTCAGCAGACAGTGTAACAAGTGACAGAGCATCTCCACGTGCGCCATGTCGGCGATAGGCGTGATCTTCTTGAACCTGGTCCTCAAGGTGTCCAAGCAAGGAGGGATGTACTTGTCGAACAGCATCACCAGGTTCGATTTCTCTATCGGCGAGATCCTCTTCTCCACCCAGCTGGTCACGTAGGGGTTCCAGCCTAGGTCCTGAGGATTGATGTACAGGATCCCAGCTCGGGACACCGTAGCTGGAGTGGCAGTCCTCAGGTTCGAGATTTCGAAAAGCAGTCTCATCACGGGCGTCAAAGCGATCCGTTCGTTGCTGGCTAAAGTTAGAACCTTGTTGTCGTCCATGACGGTGTTCAACGACTCGATCCACATCGGATCTATGTCGCCATCCAAGACGATCCACTTCGGATTCTCGCCTCCCAGATTCGCCTGCTCTCTCATGATCACGGAGAACAGACCGTCCTTCCACTCCCTGGTCGCCGGATTGATGATCCCGAAGAGTTCGTCGTTGGTGACAGCTTTGGGGTTCAGATCGTTGTACACGGGCTTCCTCTTCATGTTCTGGTAGGTCCTGAACAGGGTCTTCCAGACCTGGGTCTTGCCAGAGCCAGCGGTTCCCACGATGAACACCGAGTGCCTCACTTCGAGCAGTTCTTCCAATTGGACGACCTTCAAGATGAACCCATCCTCCGGCTGAAGTTGCAAGTCGGCTGCGGCTTGCTTCACCATCTTCTCGAACTCCGCGTCCCTCTTCCTGGGAACGTCCAGCGCCGGGAACAGGTCCGCGATCAGTCCCATGAAGACAGGAAGATCGTCGGACACCACTTTGGGGATGTTGAAGTCCCGCAGGGCTCGCATCAGCACTTGTTCTTCGGGTCTCCCAGGATCTCCGCGTTTCAAGCTTCCCGCGACCACCAACACGGACTTTATGGCTCTCAGGCCCCAATCGTAGTGATCCTGCTTGGACAGAAGCTCTTTGCACAGAGTGTACAACGTGATGAACTTCCTGGCGAGAATCCTGGCATCTTGGAAACCCTCCGCCACCAGCATGATCTCGCAGATCAACTCGAAATCGGGCACCACCATGGCGCAAGGTCTGAACAACGCTTTCAAGTTCTCCGGGAGCTCCGTGCGGCCAGCGTAGCCAGGATTCATGGTGATGAAGATGCCCACAGTCGGTTCCAGGCTGATCGTCTCTCCCATGAAGTTGAACTTGTCCTTCTTGTCTCTGATCGCGTCCTGAATCGATTTCACCTGGACCGCCACCACCGACAGGACCTCCACGGTGATTCGATTGAACTCGTCGAAGCAGCCCCAGGCTCCCGTTTGTGCCAGGCCCTTGTAGATGTTGCCGCAGGACTTGTAGTCCATTTGCTCCGAACAGTTGAACACGTAGACCATTATGCCCAATGCTCGGCCCAGATCCTTCGTTGTCTCGGTTTTCCCCGTGCCGGCTGGACCTGCCGGGCCACCTCCCATCACCAGGTGAAGGGACTGCGTCAGGGTGATGTAGCACCTGTCCGTCAAGGGCGTTATGACCAACCTAAATGGAAACAGGAACATTGCGATAAGGTTCGTGGAGCGAGAGCTGACGCGCGATGTCGGTTATCCTCTAAGATACTTCAGAGAGTAAAGGCTAAATTAGAAGGGGGATTAGATGACCCGCGATCCTAATACTCAAGCTCTCGCGTTTCTCAACAATTCTACTCGACTTCCAAGGTTACGAACGCGCTCGTAAAGAGCCCTAGGCCCTGTAACAGGAACTTTGCGATAAGGTTCGTGAAGCGAGAGCTGACGCGCGATGTCAGTTATCTTCTAAGATACGTCAGAGAGTAAAAGCTAAATTAGAAGGGGGATTAGATGACCCGCGATCCTAATACTCAAGCTCTCGCGTTTCTCAACAATTCTACTCGACTTCCAAGGTTACGAACGCGCTCGTAAAGAGCCCTAGGCCCTGTAACAGGAACTTTGCGATAAGGTTCGTGGAGCGAGAGCTGACGCGCGATGTCAGTTATCTTCTAAGTTACGTCAGAGAGTAAAAGCTAAATTAGAAGGGGGATTAGATGACCCGCGATCCTAATACTCAAGCTCTCGCGTTTCTCAACAATTCTACTCGACTTCCAAGGTTACGAACGCGCTCGTAAAGAGCCCTAGGCCCTGTAATAGGAACTTTGCGATAAGGTTCGTGGAGTGAGAGCTGACGCGCGATGTCAGTTATCCTCTAAGATACTTCAGAGAGTAAAGGCTAAATTAGAAGGGGGATTAGATGATCCGCGATTCTAATCCTCAAGCTCTCTCGTTTCTCAACAATTCTACTCGACTTTCAAGGATACGAACGCGCTCGTAAAGAGCCCTAGGCCCTGTAACGCTAACCTGGGAGTGTTTCCCAGGTACTCGTGCGAATATTTGAACTGGGCATCGCAAATATTGGCGAAGCAATCCTTCTCCTTCTCGTCCCACCGGTGTCGCAGTTGACTTTGCCATTGGAAGGCCTGCGAGGTCTCCACCTTCGACTGCACCAGCTTGGCGACCACGTCCCTCGAGTGCACGTCGATCGTGCAGATCGTCATCACCTTCTGTCTCTCCTGCTTCGTCAGTTCTCCGATCAGCAGCGCGATCAGGATGCTCAGCTGGGAGATCTGTTTCTTCAGATAGTCCTTCAGCGAGTTGTCGTAGCCCTCCTCCAGCCTGGAGAACGCGATGTTCACCTCGGTGGTCCACCAGATTTGCGTGCCGCACAGAGACACCTGAGCCGGATAGTCGAACAGCCATTGTTCCCGCGGCTTCTCCTCGTAGGCAACCACCGCCTCGCTGAAGTAGTGCCTTATGGTCACCCTCATGGCCCTCTGCAGGCCGTTCAGCCACGCCTCCACAGCCCCCTCGCAAGTCATCTCGCAGTTCGCGAATTCTACGTACTCGCCGTCCTTCGCGAACATCCCTTCGAACACGAAGAAACGTCGTTTCTCAACGAATCCTCGTTCGTCGATCTTTAGAGTATTCCGCTGAAAAGGTGGATAAGATAAATTGAAGATCTTTAAACTCACCCAGTACGCGTCTGGGCAGATTGTCGGCGCTGTCGTCGAACTCCAAGCGAGCCATGGAATCGAACAGCTTCGTCAGATGCTTGGCCACCACTTCAGGCTGATTGCCGTTCGACAGGATGTCCAACAAGTCGCTGGACGAAACGAAGTAGAACCTAGGGAAAGCAAGACGCTTCGTTTCCAAGTACTCTGCCAGGGCCTTCTCGCATAGAACCAGCTCCTTCTGCAGGATGTCCAGAGCCGACGCCAGGCCCTCTTTGTTGGTAGCCTCGACCACGTTGGGCGTCTTCGCCATCTCTTCCGTCATCAGCTTGAACTCTTTATCTATCCTGTCGAATCTCTCCGCGTCTACCGGCAGCTGCCTACGAATATCCTCCGAGGAGGTGAAAATGCTCTCCAGGTGCATCCAGGTCCGCTGAACCTCGAACCAAACTGTGGTCACTTGATCCGCGATGCTGAGCTTCTTCTGCCAGCTAGATACCTCGCCTAAGAAGTGGGCGATGAACTTCGAGGTGATGAGGTTTTGCAATTGCACCTGGAAGAGGTGGTGATTGTAATTTTCGTTTCGTTCTTTTTTGGGAGGGGGGGGGGGGACGTTCGAAAGTTGGTTCAAGCACCTGGTTCTCTTCCAGGGTCTCTATGAGTTCTTCGCTTGCCCTGATCAAGGTGGCGCCGGTTCTGGCGTGCGTTTCCTTCTCGAACTCCATTTTGGACCACGTGGTGTTTAGCTCCCGCATGTATCGTTCCATAGACATCTCTTTTACAGCCTTGTCCACGATGTTCTTCACCTCCTCCTCGCAGTCATGAAGGTTCAGCTCCAACAAGTCCGCCAAGGTCGTCGACTCGTCCATCACGAATCGAACCTAGACGCAGTGTACACTGTTCAACGCGTTCTCTGACGTTACACAGCAGTCGCAAGGTGTGTTTAATAGATTACTGAGTTTTCTAACGATATTTATTTGTGAACATAATTGACTGGAGATACGTGACAGCTGTGTTGTTTCGTGGTGATTTAAAACAGTGCGGTCGAGACGCTGGTGCACCAAGCAAAAATTGTCTGCGGACTTAGTGTAATATACAAAATAGTGTAAAAACTATATGTGTATATATAGTTTATACATAATATATATATAATAATATATATTCTTTATATAATATATTTTATATTATAATATAAATTATGAGCAGACATAGTGTGTAATATACAAAATAGTATAAAAACTATATGTATATATAGTTTATATATATAAAATATATATAAATATATATATAATATATATAGTAATAAATATATTTTTTATATAAAACATATACATAAAAATAATGAGCAGACACAGTGTAATATACAAAATAGTGTATATATATAATACATATAAATGGTACGTAGAATATTTTGAGAATGAAATGGGCGAAGCGGGTGATTGAAATGAGCATGTTCGTAAAGTAATCAATTTATTAATCGAAGTATATACAATTCACAAAAGGAACGATTCACGAATGACGCGTGCGTGTGCAGGCATGCACAGCAATGATGAATAATAATAAGTCGAACAAGAAAAAATTGTAATCGTGCGCGTATTTACAGTGGACTTACGGTCATTTCTGGAGTCATGTCGCCCAGCTTCTGCAACACCGATAGCGTATATACAGCTTGTGCAACCTAGCATCTAGTATTCCTGTGAATACGAAAATCCTCTCCCGTTTTCCTAATCTCGGCGCGCCTAATCTCCCGACGAGTCGGGAATCTCACACGGAATAACCGATCTATTGGGTTGGCAACTAAGTAATTGCCGATTTATTCAATGAAATAAAAATTTTTTTTTACTTGGAACGAAGTTTAATCCGTAATGTATTTTCCATTTTGTTCGATGACCTTTTGCCATCTCTCTGACAACTTGAAAATTCCACGCTCGTAGAAAGTCTGACCCTTTTCGGCCAAAAACTGAGTTAAGTGAGATTTTACAGCGTCATCGTCGTTAAAAGTTTTACCACGAAGGGAGTTGTCCAGGGATCGAAATAAGTGGTAATCCGATGGCGCGAGATCAGGGCTATATGGTGGGTGTAACATCAATTCCCAACCAATATCCATGAATTTTTGCCGAGTGGACAAAGACGTGTGCTGCCTATCATTGTCCTGCTGGAAAATGACATCTCTACGATTGACCAATTCTGGTCGCTTTTCCTTGACCGCTGCATTCAATTTGTTCAGTTGCTAACATTCACGGATAATAAAAAATAACATAATAATAATTTTATAATATAACATTTACGGATATCACAAAAATGGGAGTGAGAGACATCTATAACCGAAATCGGCAATTACTTAGTTGCCAACCCAATAATACGAAATCACAAAAAAAACCGTTCGTACGACAATATCACAAACTTCACAGGTATCTGTACTCCCGAATCGTTCTCTTCGCGTTTCTCAACCGTTCCGCGAACCTCTTCGGTACCTTAGTGCTATTCATCAGCTGTCTCCAGTGTCGTTCCCGAATTGCAGGGTTCTGGAGCTCCCCGACAGCCCTTAGAGAAGTCAGCATGTTCTTCACCGTCGCCTCCAGGGACACGTAAGCGTCCCACAGTCTCATCTCCTTGTCTAAAGCTAGGAAAAAGGAACGACATCGATGCCTCGAAGAATTCTACGAGTCCTTGCTCGGACGATCACCAACCTCTGATCTCCTTGGCAAACTTCTTGCACTCGATGTCCATGTTCTCCACGTCGATCTTCCGCCACGGCGTCGTTTTCCAACCCTCTATGCTGCTCCTCACGATGTTCACGTAGTCCCAGAGCTGCTTCAGCATCCTCAGCTCCTTCCTACACTGCCTCAGCACCTTGAACTCTGGCACGATCACCTCGAACAGCGACGCAGACTCCTGGATGTCCTTCATCTGCGTCTCCAGCATCAAGATCTCCCGGTGGCCCTCGTCCAGTAGCTCGTAAGGGTTCTGGCACTCGTACTTGAAGAAGTTGTAGCGGCGAAATGCCTCGCGATAGTGCGTTATCGTTGTGTCGAACGCGGAGATTCGGCCTCTGATTCTGGACACCTCGCCTGTCGCCGAAATGTATTTATTCGTTTCGTTATCTCATCCGTTGGCTCGAGTTAGGCGAACTCTCGGCAGATTTCTGCTTAATAAAATTAAGCAGAAAGATTTTTATCTATCGTAGAACCGCGAGCGTATTGAAACAGATGGCAATCGATTCGAGCGAATGGGGAAGCGTTAAGTGAAATTTTCCGGGATTTACGAGCGTACCGGCCTGCAATGGGGCCACTTGCTGCTTCACCATGAGGGCGAGCTTCTTCGTGTTGGCCCATTGTTCCGGCAGCTCTTGCAGGAGGACGTTCACCTCCTCCGGGATGTCCTGGTCGTAAAACTTGAGCAGCTCGATCGTCTCCTCGAGCGGCTGGAACATCTCGTCGGTGGTCGGCTGTCTCTCTTTCACTTGCAGAAGATACCCCATCACGCTGACTAGGCCGACGTAGTCGCCCGGCTGGATTGGCTGGAGCAGACCCTCGTCTGCTCTCCTAAGGATTTCGTACTCTTATTATTGTCTCATCTTCGTCGCACGATTATCCGGCATAACCGCAGCGGTGAATAAAATTACCGATTGCATGGAAACATCGGGGCCGAGGAACGAAAGTATTTTTTGTCGCAAAATTTTCGACCGGTCACATTTTTTTATCTTCAAATCGTCGATACTACAAATATTTTTTCTTAAGAAACGAGTTGCTTTATTCGCACTTACGTTGCAATAAAAATAGAGGAGAGTCTAAATAAATTCAGACTGTGGATTTTTGTGCAAAATAAAAATTGCCTGCATTAAATGCAAGATATCAGAAGCTACGCTTTCTTTCTTTAATTGTTGTATTAAGTTCAAAGTAAATAGAACAGCATCTTGAAATTCTTTAGAATGTTTTTACCGTCTCGTATTTGTTTCACTTATAATTTCGTTATGAATGCATAAAATCAGCAGTCTAACCATTATTCTTCCAACGCAATGACTGCCAAGCTGATTTTGAAGAAATCTGTACTATACGCCAACATTCCCTTGTTTTAAATGAATAATAATAAGTAAATCCTTTTTTGTTAGTAACAGACGTTTACCTTAACAGACGTATCGTAGTGAACGTCTACCATGAGATAACTCGTGGTTGGCAATCAATGTGTTAATTATTTCCAGAGCTCGTCAGATTTAGCGTTAAAGTCTTTAGAAGCTGCAAAAATCTTCACCCGCGCAAAGTAAAAAAAAAAGAAAAATATAACTTCCTTCTTCCTCGAGTATTGAAAATAATGAAAATAAATGCTACGCGAATGTGATGTGTTTCTTTTATAGTTGGAAGGAGAAACACCTGATGAACGATCCCAAATCCGAGAGGCTGCTGGTGACGCGATCGACCAGATGTCTCTTGAACATGCTAGACCATTTGCAGACCATGTTCAGCACCGACTGTCTAAAGGGTCTCAGGTCTACCCTGAACCAGCCGCAAAACACTTTCGACGCTTCCATTTCCTCGATCTCGAGATAGAGGCCCTCGTAAAGGTCGATTTGCTCGCGGAATTGCTCCATTTTCGGCGGCGACCGCGCCGGCCCCTTGGGATCTTGGACAGCCACCATCTCCATTTCCTCTATCGTCAATTGTCGGCTATACTCGAGGAACTGTTGCATCACCATGTCCCTGTCGTCCAACCAGAGATAGGCGTACCCTGATAAAATAAAACGACGGAGGATCAACGGGATCGAATGGCAAACGCCGTCACGGGACCGTGATTAACGTAGGACGGCCATTCCCGAGGATTCGGCGTCTGCCGTTGCTGGCTCTTCAGCCTCTCGATGTCCTCGGTAACATAAATACTTTTTATTTCTATAAGGTACAGGTAATAGAAGTATGGAGAATTTTAAGAAGAAGATCGGCCAGGGCAAGTTTTTTTAACACTAAAACTACCGAGCCCCAAAACACGACTAATGTATATTGTTTTTTAACAATGCCATATTATAGTATTTATATTCTTCAATAAAGAAATGATATTTATATTATAATATAATAATATTTATATATAATATAAATATAAAGAAGAATATTTAAAAGAAATAATATTTACATTATAATATAATAATATTTATATATAATATAAATATAAAGAAGAATATTTACATTCTTCAGTAAAGAAGTGTACCTAAAAATTTCTCCCAGAAATATGTTCATAATATCAGGAAAAAAGTCAGAAGCCAGTCATTTCGACTGGTTCCATAGTTCCAGTTTTAAAGTTACTAATGACCTTCGAAGTTGCTGCAGAACTCGGTGGCATCCTCGACAGCAGTGGCGACGTTATTCAAAATTTCGTTCTTCATCCCCTTGATGTCGGAGTCCTCCTCGAGCTCCTCGGTGTATCCCGCGGCGTCCTCCTTCAGCCTGGGAAGCAGCGCGGCCATTCCAATGATATCGTCCAGCAAACGTAGGATCAATTGATCGAGCCCGTCGGGATCGTCTGGCTCCAGCGAGGGAACATAATAAAGATCAGGCTCTCTGAGCTCGAGCTTCGCTTCGAGCAAAGGCTCTCCCTGTCCGACGGAGTCCATGTTCTCCACCAAGTACCCTAACAAACATAGAAAAAGAGGATTCGCAGTCGAAACATCGGGGCCGTCGATCACCAATAGACGGAGGGAAAAGCGAGAGATAGAAACCTAACGAGCAGCCCAAAGCCCTCCGAAGGGACTCCGTAACAATGCCGTCGACGTACTCGACGTATCTGCGCCAGGGCTCCTCGATCTCGTCGCAGACTTGGAAGAGCGTCTTGTTCTCTTTCACCAACGAGTGGATCTGCTCGGCCGCTCTCTCGATCTCCGCGTACCGTTTCGATACCTTCTCGGGCCGCTCTTCGAACGACAATAAAGCGTCCTTGCGCCGGTCCTTTCTCTCGATCAGCGGCGTCCTGGTCCAGGGCTCGAGGATCGCTTTGATCTTGCCGACGTTCGTCTGTGCGGACTTGATCCGCCTCCAGAGGCCCTCGACCAGCTCGCCGAGCTCCACGATGTACTCCAAGACGCCGGCCGACCTCCAGCACAGCTCGTTCTCACCTCGGGACACCAACGAATCGATCCTCGTGATCTCGTTCTCGATCAGCTGGAACTCGACCCGAGTGGTCGTCTTTCGAACGCTGTTGTACGAGTCCACCGTCGCGCCCAGCAGCGTCCGGAACTTCCGGAAGGTCTCCACGTCTTCGGACACCTGCGCGAAACATCGTATTACCTTCCTCGGCTCTGATAAAAGGTATTCAAATAATATTTTTAATACAAATTGTGCTAAACGACTTGAATCTTCTTTAAATGTTAAAGAAGACTAGCTTGCCAGGGAGAACGTCTAGAGGAGAACGTTGCTCGAGGTACCTTCACAGCCTCGTCGGGGATGTCCGAGCGAGACATCTGCTTCAGGTAGTTGACTTCTTTCAGCACGGCGAGGAGTTCTGGGTCGAAGTTCAGGAGCAAGGTCGAGTCTTTCTCGCGCGCCAGAATGTTGCGATTCAGGCCGATGTCCACGGTCTCCGGCACGGTTCGCGCCCATTCCGTGAACAGCTCGTCGTCCTTCTCGCCGAAGATCCTGATCAGCCTCTCGTAGCGCCGCTCTATGCTCCGGCCCTCCTCGCTCGTTACCATCCTGAAGCAAAGTTTCGAATGCATAGGGCTTGGATGCGGGATTCGAATCGGCGAGCGTGTCCCGCGAGACTTTGCACCGGTAATGCCGTTTCGAAAGCTCGCCGGGGTTCTTACGGGTCGCGAATCTCGGCGGAAGCGACTCACGGGTGTTGAATAGTCTTGAAAGATTGGACTGGCAGGTCAATGCGTTGCCGCAGCATGCTGGTGAACGTGAGAGCCGCCGCAAGCGGCGGAAGATTAATTAGCGCGCCTCTGGTGCCGCGATTGAACAGCACTTCGACCACCGTCAGCTCGACATTTAGGAGGTCCAAAATCCTGGTGTAGCGATCCGTGAACTGCTTGCTTATCACTGGCCTGTCGAGCACGGACCCGGCGATATTAATCAGCTGAAAGATGAGATCCGAGGGAGATCGATCGCTTCGAATTGGCCTCGGCCGTTCTTTTATCGACCGCTGCTAACCTTGAACACGCTCTCCAAATTCCCGCAGTCGTCGAATGCCTGGCAGAGTATGGCGGCGAGCTTGCTGTCGAGATCGGTGATCGCCTTGTTGAATTTCTGACAATCGACGGAGAAACATTCGTCGTCGGGTTCCAAGGCGTCGTTGGCTCTCACGGTGAAGGAGACGAAAAGCTGCTGGAACTCCTTGTAGACGTTGATGATCCTGCTGCTGAGGGATCGGCCGAGTATCCCGCCGATCTCTATCTTCTCCAGTTTCGAGAACTCCATGACTGTGTTGAAGAGCCACTCTATATCGGCGAGCCTTCTCAGAAATGCGTCCAAACGTTGGAAAACCGCGCTGGAATTGAAGGTCCACGGCGGAGCGTTCGGCTTCAAGGCCGGCATGTTCTTCCGCAGCTCGAACTGCCGGCGGAATTCCTCGAGAACCCCTGTTCATTGAATTCAAGGAACTATTAAAATGTTCATCCACGGATCTTCGATTTACGATCTTCAAGGTCCGGATCAAGTTGTCGCAAATTAAGCGGTTATTAAATAACCTTAGACCAAGGGACTGATATCGAGGGATCATCAAATTCCTCGAGAACCCCTGCGGAATTCAAGAAACTCGTAAAACGTTCATCCGCGGATCTTCGATCTACGATCTTCAAGGTCCGGATCAAGTTGTCGCAAATTAAGAGGTTATTAAATAACCTTAGACCAAGGGACTGATATCGAGGGATCATCAAATTTCTCGAGAACCCCTGCGGAATTCAAGAAACTCTTAAAACGTTCATCCGCGGATCTTCGATCTACGATCTTCAAGGTCCGGATCAAGTTGTCGCAAATTAAGAGGTTATTAAATAATCTTAGACCAAGGGACTGATATCGAGGGATGATCGATTCCCGAAGCCCACCTCTCGACATCTGGACGCGCTGCAGCGCCTCGTCCACGTCGCTCTGGAAGATGGACGACGGGTCGAGGAATCGGCGAGCCTCCTGTATCAACAGGTTGCAGATCTGCCGGAGCATGATGATCACCTTCGACGAGCTCTGATAGTGGCTCGACTTCGACCAGGCCAATCCGAGCGAATGTATCAGCGTGGCCATCAGCGGCTTCGCCTCCGAGAACTCGACCTCCTCGACCGCTTTAAAGCACCTGGCCAGAGGCGACAGATACAAGGAGATCTCCTTCGCCTCGGCCATAGAGGACACCACGTTGTCGAAGAGCGTGCGGAAGCAGGGATAGTACGCGCTATCGGTGAGCTCCAGGATGCTCGCCATCTTCTTCACGCGGTCCTCTTGCAGCTGATCGTAGATGTACCTGAAAACGTCCTGCTCTTAGCAATTATTCACAGAGATCCAGGTTCGGATTCGGCAATCGGTCTACCTCAAATTCGCTAATTTAGCGGCCCAGTACTCCAATTCAATGTCAGGAGTTGGATTCTGGCCGTTTTCGAAGGCCGCGCCCGACTCCTGGGTGACGACGTCGTTCACCAAATACGCCCACTTTATCACGACGCCCTCGATGGCGCTCTTCAAGTACAGATCGACCGACTGGGGCCCCTCAGCTCGGACTTGCTTCTCCACGTCGGTCACCATCTCCATTCCAGCTGGCATCGGGAGGACTGTCCTACCGTTCACCTGCCCTTTCACCTAATTGATTAAAGATCAACTCTTTGATAGAGCATATTCCGCTTGATAAAGAATGAACTCACTTCGTTGCTCGATAAGGAATTTATTTATTACTTGATACAAAGTGCCTCGGAGAGCATGAACGTGTCTGCAGATGTCTTGGACCGCCACCTCGGGCAGATCTCTGTGGTTCTCCCGTTTTCTTAGCAGAGGAGCGAACACGCTGTCGACCAGAGTGGCCAGCTGGTCTACGACGCGGGACGATAGATCGCCGACGATCAACATCGAGGAGCAAGCGTCCTTTTCTCGCGGCAATGGTATCTGCTTGATCTTCACCGCGTAGATACCTGCATACGATCGGAATATATATGTATATTGAAGCAATGGGAACATAGATAGTCACTTTGAAGACATCATTTGTATTTCATAAAATCATTTTACTCGAGAGCATGAAAGCAAGGTAACAACGTTACGTTCTTATTTGCATGACTTAGAATCATAACGGCGTTAGAATCGCTGACAACGGTTATCGTCGACCGACAAAACTTATTGTTAAGATAATTTGCAGTTAAGCGAACTTTCTAGAAACTTTATAATTCGTTTCACTCGTCTTTTCGGCGTTCTCGCGTATATAAATTACATTTTACAAGTCAAAATGTACCGGAAACGCGACTTCTGCCACCGTAATTCCAGGCCACTCGTTCAACAGCGAGTGCAATTCAGCTTGGAAAATTCGCGAAAAATTCCGTAACCAGCCTCGCACCTTCGCCGACAAGTAGCCGTTGCTGACCGTGCCATGCGACTGTTATTCTTGAAGTTCAAGGACCATTTTACGAAGCTCGCGCCCGAGGAGCTCGCCGCGCGGTCTCCGTGTTTGTCTTCGGCGGAGCGGGAAGCTCGGCTCGGAAAATTCCGGGAAAATTACAGGACTCACCCTTGGTCCTCTGGCAGGGTATGGGGAACGAGCAGGACGCGACTAGCTGCGCGTTCGGCGTCAGGACAACGAAAAGCGCCGCGGGCACCGGATTATCCAGAAAGTCCATCACAGCGTTCCGGTACTCCTCGGTGAGCAGCAGCCTGGCCCATTTTTCCGGCTTCAGTTTCAGCGACTTCTGCACGAAACCTCCGATGTACTCCAGCCGGAAGTCCGCCGGACCGTCCGGCGCGGCCATCTCTGCGATGGCGAACAGAAATACGCGACGGGGCGGTTAAAAAGGCGGCGTCGTTAGAGGACCTCGCTTCTTCGGCGCGCCGCGATACGAAGCTCGCGGCTCATATTTCGCCGCAGAAAATAAACGGAAAGAAGCGACGGCGGGACGAGGGGGGTGAGGTTGGCGGTTAAAGGGGAAAAATGCCAATGGTGGCCGTCGCGCAAGCAGGTCAAGAGACCAGGCACCGACTGAACCCGACGTTCCAGCATTGGCCGATCGTGTCTTTGAGGTGGGCCTGCCTCGTTGGCTCCCTATTGTCGCGGGACGCACGGAATATCCGAGCGACTGACATTGCACGCGATCCCGCCTCCCGCGTACTGGCAGGTACCATTTTACTCTTCCGCGACCGACCGGCGATATTAGTCTGTGTTTCGCGGCCGCCGGTGCCTCCTCTGTCTTCCTTCGATCGGATCGACACGCGAGTGCACATCGCCGGCCATCTCGGCGGCCTGCAAATGTCAACCGGTCGATCTTGTCGCTGGAAACGGTAATTAAAGTGCGACGGCCGACGGCGAATCCTTAGGGACCCGTAGGAATTCCGACGGGGTGAGTAAACGAGTTCGAATTCGTTCGCGTTTGAGGGGCGGAGTTTGTGTTACGGGGGTAACTACCATCGCCGATCTTTACGTTCGTTGATGCTATCCTAACAGAAGAGCAATATTTGTGGACCGACAGAGATAAGTTGAGGTGAATAAACTTGTCGAAGACGTATAATTTCTGGCGAGGGTGGCTACCCTCTTTATCTTAAACGTGAATCAATCCTTTGCACTCGAGTGGCAACTCTGAGGTTGATTAAGGATTAATATACGCGATCTGGAAGAATTTGCAGAGCGCTGTTCTTATTTATTAAATTGTTAAGAATAGTGCTACGGAGATTTCACTTTTTCTTGCGTACACTCCCGTCCATAAGTACAAAAACATTTGCCACTTTCAACGAATAAGCGGCAAACGATATGAATTGATGCTGTAAAACGATGTTTGTCGGCGAAATTCTCTTTTGGATATAGAGGGTGTCTTAAAATTATCGTATATCCGGGAAATGGTGGGTTCGTGAGGTCATTTAAAGTAACTTTTTCCTTGGCGAAAATGCAATCCGTGGATTTGTTTAAGAGTTATTAACGGAAAACAGTGACCAATGAGGGGCGAGCGCGCGAACAGTAACAGTTTGATAGTAAATTAAATTGAGCGATTTAATTGTTTAAGTCTTTTAACTAACTTGAAAGTTTAAGCGGTAGATTAAAACAGCGCTACGAAGAAATCTTTTCACCCCGTGAAATCGCGGGTTCTCGGTTAAGCAATAATTGTTCAATTGATACATGTGTGTATGGACAGAGAAATCGCAGCAGCAATTTTCGAGCAGCGGGGTACGTTCCTTCCATAATCCGCGAGCATCGCAAATATTTTCGAACCGACAAACGTGCACAATAAAAAGATAGCAAGGGTGCAACAGATTAACACAGCTCGGACAATGGCGGGTCGTCGCGATCGTTCGATCCGTTCGACACAAAGAGACTCCGGTTGTTCGAGGTGGAAGCGATGTCGCCGATTGTTTGCCGGGTGCACAATGCAGGAAAGCGCGATCGGTGAAAACGGTGGTCCCATGATTGCTCGCCAGGGTGTACGGGTAACCCCGATCAGTTCGATCGATCGACCGTAAAAACGTGGAAACCGTGGTGACGTAAAAATAGGAAGGTTCTCTCTCTTTCTCTCTCTTTCGTTGCCGCAGCTGTTTACCCTTGGATTTCGGCCAGGCAGGAATGGCTCGCGACACTTTTCGATCATTAGGGCCATTGTTTGGGACCTCGGAGATTAAGAGCCGAAGCTCGAGGGTGGCCTGGAACCCCCCATAACGTTGCACAATGGGACGCAATATGTACAGAACGCTAAACGAACGGAGCAACACTTCGTCGGTTTGCTTTTGTTGTCTTTGACTTGATTTCGAAGTAATTGGGCCGCGATAGAAATATTAAATCAATTTCAATGACTTCTTATTGAAGAATGTGCACGGAAAACATTTTCCAAAGTTATAGTATACACGGTTCTTTGTATTCTCTGCATTTACACACGCCGTAATGCATTCAGATCCACGGCAGAGTTCGGTAAAAAGTAATCCAATTAATAATTAATGATTAATAATTATTTCGCTAACGTGAGATCATCTTAACGTATAATGATTGCGATGACCAAGTAATCAAGTAATCATAATTAATTATGACT
The DNA here is from genome assembly GCF_051020955.1 of Megalopta genalis. Taxonomy (NCBI): domain Eukaryota; kingdom Metazoa; phylum Arthropoda; class Insecta; order Hymenoptera; family Halictidae; genus Megalopta; species Megalopta genalis. The sequence continues at coordinate 859,553 of NC_135027.1, read as the reverse complement.
TATTTAACAATAAATACGCGGTTAACGATATTAAATAACCAAAGCAAATGTAATTGATGTTTGTCACGATTAACATAGAATTCTATAATCATGCAGTGACTACTTTTTTTATTACGGTTCACTGAAAATTTATTACTATGGTAGATGATAACAATTCCGAATAGTTTTCAGAAAATCTGCATGAATTTCATGACTCAACGGAAGACTTATTCTATTTGGGCCCCTGATTCGGACCCAATAGCAAGTAATAAGAAAAATTAATTAATCGTTCGTCCGCGATTATAGGTTATTGATCAATGACGATTGTAATGATTAATCAATTGATGATTACAATCAGCGTGATTACTTTTCGCAATCAATCACAAAAGTAGTCACGAAGTAATCCATGACCTTTGATCGACAGTCCGCTAACGATCGAGTCAACGTCCCCGCCAAAAAAAGCAACTAGTCGACTGTGACCGACGCAACGCCCTCGAGACAGTCATCTAATTCACCGAAAAGCGAAAGGCCTCCGGGAAAAGCGCTTGGAAAACGGGCGAAAGGGGACATCAGGGCCGGCCATCTGCCGGCCGGTGCCCGGAGGGCAAGTTCGACTCGCTTCGAGTGCACCGATCCGATTGCCGACGGCAGATTAGCCGTTTCCCAGAAAGGCTCGAGATTTTCCAGTGCTCGAGCACACACGCCCGGCTTTAGAAAAGCGGCCGCGTGTGCAGGGAACGCACAAAAGGGGGCCGGGCCGGCGCGGTGCGGCGCCGCGCCGCGCTTTTCATTCCGCGGCAGCTCGCGCTTCGTCGAATTAGGGAAAAAGGGAAAGAGAATGGGAAGGAGGCGAAAGGAACACGAGCACCCTCGTGCTCGCCGCGTCAAATTACATCCACTGGCCCCCACTGCCCCCCTCGAGTTTTGCTCCCGCTGGATACTTATCGCGCAAATTGGATCGACGCGGGCCGAGATCCGACGCGGCCACGCCGAAAACGCGAATTTCTTCTGCCGCGGCTCAGCGCGGGTCGGCCGTAGGCTTGTGCGAACGTAATTGGTAGCTTCTGGTAGCTCGCACCTCGGTAAATATCTTCGAGGAAATTTGTTCTTCCATTCTGCAGCCCGACGTTAATTTATTTTGTATGAAAATGGCGCGCAAATGGACGCCGCGTGCGAAGTGGATTCGGAAAGATCGAAAAACATGGCAGGCTGTCCTGAGAGACTGACTGAATGTTAAGGTAAAGGTAGAAACATAATAATGTCGCGTCACGCGAAATCACGTGGAATCATGTGACGTTCGAAGAGTCTGAGCCTGCGTATTTTCATCACTTCAAATCTGTTAAAAGCAGATGGTTCTAACAGATTTGAAATAACAGAAATACACAGACATACATTCCAATTCCAATATTTTTATTTAGTGTGCGAGGACTTCTAATTTCGTCCTGATATATATTTTCCATTTTATATATTTTTTTATATATTTTTTATACATATTTTATATATTTTTGGATATTTATATATTTTGTATATATATTTTATATATTTTGTATATATATATATTTCATACATATTTATATATTTTATTTACTTTTATATATTTCATATATTTTTACATATTTTATATATTTCATATATTTTTAGATATTTTATATATTCTTATATATTTTTACATATATTTTATTTACTTTTATATATTTCATATATTTTCATATATTATATATATATTTTTTTCTATATTTAACATTACGAATTATTTACCGCATTTTGTACAAACAGCTAACAAAAATATGATATTGTTGTGTGCAAAATACAAATTGCCCTTTGACAAAAGGCGTACAACAAAACCATTATTTTTCTCGCTCGTACTGTTCGAACGTCACATGATGTCACGTGACGTGATATTTAGTACGTTCCTACGTTTAACGTCCAGCGACGGTGGACATCTGCTGGAAGCCAAGAAGCGAATAAATCATCCGGCCAATCCCTTCGCGAAGCAACAGCCTTAATCAATTCATGCCTCGCTAGTAGATCCAGCCCTCGCTGGCCAGGCCTCGTCATTAATCACTTTTCCTTCGCGTTTCCCTAAATTGAAATCGCCGCGTCCGAGAACGAGACACGCACGGACGGGCCCGACATCGTTGTACTCGGCGGCCAAACAATTTGCACCGACCAAGGATAATGATTTCGGACGTTATCTACCCTCCGCCGAAATTTGTCCCACTCGCGTCATTCGTCTTCCGCGTTTCTTTATCGCGAAACAATACCCGCGCCCTGGGAGACATTGCCTCTCTTTTCTCTCACGAAATTGATGACCGACTTCCGGCCCGGGGCTAGCGTACCAAGCGCGGCACTGATTTCTTATTTAGGGACCGTTCGAGCCCGGTGTCATTTTTCACGCGCGCTTCCCTGAACATTCGTACCCCCCTCCCCTTCTCCCCCGCCGACACGCCTGCCGTTGAACAGATCCGCCCACGTTTTCTCGCACTGTTTTCCCGATTTTCCAGAAGGGGGAACGAGCCTTGTGTGAAATTATACCGCGATCATTATGAAACCTGACCCGTATTCAATTTTGCCGGGCCGATCCAGCCGGTCGAGGGTGGTTTTTTCGGGATATTGATGGTCCCCGGGGAGTTGCCGTGAAGCTGCCAGAAATTTGCTTCTGAAGTGGAAGCGTAAATTGTCTGAATACAAATTTGGAGTGTTTTAGTTGCTATATTGTTTAGTTACCATCCAGGAGAGGCGTTGTTGTCAGCGAAGCCTAGCATACGTGATCTTGGAATTACATTTACCTTCGCATCGTTATTTGACACTTGTATTGTCATTTGACATTGGTGTCGTTCTTTAATAATGAACGAAATGAAATGAATTTTTGTTTTATCGCAACGTTTAATTTATAATTAAAATTAAAATTATTATTAAAATTATTGTACAAGCGAGAAATGAGGGGTCCTAAGGTGATTTGGAGTAACTTTTTCCTCAGCGAAAATGCAATCCGAGGCTTCGTTTACGAGTTATTAACGAAAAACGGTGACCAATGAGAGGCGAGCTCGTCTGACGCGAGGCGGTCGAGCCAACGAGTGGCCGAAGTCCAGTTCCGCTGGTTGGCTCAGCCGCGCCAGCTAATCTCGCCTCTCATTGGTCACTGTTTCTCGCGAATAACTCGTAAACGAAGCCTCGGATTGCATTTTCGCTAAGGAAAAAGTTGCTTCGAATGACCTCAGGAACCCCTAATTTCCCGCTTGTGCAATAATTTCGGGACACCCTATAGATTACTTTCGATTCACTTGTGATATGAAATCAAATGAAAAATAAGTGCTCGAGAATATCGTCAAACGCGTAAGCTCCGATATTTTCGGAAGCCCTCGAGGAAACGAGTGTCGAGTTCTCCGGATGCATCCCTCGGGACGGAAATTACTATGTTTTCACGTAATCCAGAAGCGTGCGTCGCGACAGAAGGCCATCCGGCGGATCGGGCCGAGGACAAATAAAAGTGGAACAGTCTCCATGAACTCGACCCTAATCGAGTGCCGGCGCGATGGGAGGCGTGTTCGCGAGAAACGGCAACGCATCTGGCAGGATCCAGAAAAGTTTCCTGAAGGGGAGGCTTAGAGCTCTCCTCCGCGAGAAAGCTAGGGGCGGCAAGATGTCACTCTCCGAGCATGTACGCGCATACGTGGCGACCCGAGGAACGATATTATGATAATCCGGGCATTGTGTATTGACACTCCACTTGGAAAACGTCGAAGGGGGCTGCTAATAAGGCGCAACCTTTAAAAATGGCTCCGCGGGATTGATGGGGGCGGGAGCACGCGGCGAGGTGAGAAACCGGCAATCTTTTGCCCTCGGGCGAACAGACGTGCGAATGAAATTCCCTTCTTTTTTTGTTTCCTCTTCCTTTGGCAGACAATTATACGTCGGGATACGCGTATCGAGAAAAATTGGATGTATTCGACGTCCGCCGTTCTATTGTACTCGATGCTTGTTTTACCTGTAAATTGGCCCGCGTTTTACCATTTATTTTGCTTCCTACGGTGGATGAAAGTAATAATAATGAACTCGAGAGATCATGCTCGTTGCTTCTCATGTTACTAGACTGCGATTTTTTATGCAAAATAGAAACCGATGCATCGATTGCGAGAGATAAATACTGAATAAATAGTTTATTCTCTTTTTTGATAATTTTATTACATTAAAGAAAGAATTGTATTAAATTGAAACTAGTAATTTTTGCACATCAACGAATAAAATCCGCTGTCCATGACAGAAAAACGATCGCTTAATTAATTATATAATTGTAACAGAAACAGAAGAATATAGAAAGAACAAGAATAATGTTAACTCTCATGTCAAGGTCATATCAAGGTCATATCAAGGTTATGTCAAGGTCATATCAAAGTTATGTCAAGGTCATGTCAAGGTTATGCCAAGGTCATATCAAGGTCATGTCAAGGTCATGTCAAGGTCATGTCAAGGTTATGTCAAGGTCATATCAAGCTCATGTCAAGGTCATATCAAGGTTATGTCAAGGTCACGTCAAGGTCATGTCAAGGTCAACATATGAAATTTTTAAGTAAGGTATACAGTGAAGATTAACAAAGTACGAAATGATATTTTAATTTAAATAATTCCGTGTCCGAACACAGTTCAACGAATGATTCGCAAAGCTAATTTAATAAATAATAATCGCGTTAAAGGACACATGGGATTTGTCAAGGTTATGTCAAGGTCATGTCAAGGTCATATCAAGGTCATATCAATGCTATGTCAAGGTATATTTCTCTAACAAACATATCCCTTACGTCCTTTAACACGATTATTATTTATTAAATTAGCTTTGCGAATCAATCGTTGAACTGTGTTCGGACACGGAATTATTACACCTTACTTAAAAATTTCATATGTTGACTTTGACATGACCTTGACATAACCTTGATATGACCTTACATTGACCTTGACATGACCTTAACATAACCTTGATATGACCTTGACATAATCTTGATATGACCTTGATATATCAAGGTTATTCGTCATTTGTTCAATACCTCAGTGTTTTCCGTTAATAACTCGTAAACAAAGCCACAGATCGCGTTTTCGCAAAGGAAAAAGTTACTTCAAATGACCTCAGCTACCCCTCATTTTCGGCTGTTAAAATAATTGTGGATCACCCTGTATATGCACACACATGTACATATGTAAATACAATGAAATAAAACGTAAAAAACAAAATTGGAGAAACACAAAACGAGCAGATTTTCGATAAACCCGAAACGCGAACTCCGAGTGTAACTTCCGAGTTAAAGTTCAGAGTACAGCGAGATATTAACAGGTTTCTATGACCGCGGCCAGAAACGCCGAAATAACTCGCTGCAATCTGGCATTCCAATCTGTCCACGAACTAGTACACTTTCCCTCTCGGTGCCACGAATTCCGTTCGATAATGGCCGAGAGCTAATACGATCCGACGTTCTCGTTTCGCAATAAACGGCATCGCGAAATGTCGCGATCGCGGCCGCGGCAGAGGGCGAGCCACGGAACTGTGTAACACTTTTTCCGTAAATCTAAACGGGCACAATTCCGAAAACGAGCCGGCCGTGAGATCGAATTGGCCCGCCGCCAGGGACGTAGCGAACTTCAGCGAAAATTCTGTCCTCCCTTCGGCGACGAGTTTCCTTACGAGCAACGGAAGGCAACGCCCTCGGAGGCATTTATAATTCAGAGTATATCCGTGCTCTGCGGCGGGGGTGCGCTCTCTGTTGCGGTGCTAATTTCAACCCGTCCCGGCAATTTATTATTTTAATCACGGCCGTTGGCCCGACACCGTCGCGGACCGTCGAATCCATCATCGCACGGCCACGCGTTCAATTCGGCCGATCTCGTTGCGACAATTTTTGGAAACTATATGTTATGTTCGCCGACGCGACGCGAATCCACGATACAATAATGTCTCTCCAATTGACGCTCAGATTGCCCACGAAAATGGACAATTCGGGAAGAGGAGATACGATTATTCGAACCTTGCTGCTCGTTATTTTATAGTTGCTGACAATTCGTAATTATAAAAACGAGCCGCGAGGCTCGAATAATCGCATCTCCTCTTCCCAAATTGTCCATCTTTGCGCAGAATCTGAGCGACAGTTAGGGAGACATTACTGTATATTCCGCAACTGCGAATCGGTTTAGTTAGGGAAACTGATACTGAAACTAAATCTGAATCAAATTTAGAGTACATGTTATGCCAGAAGAATCAATTCTTCAACTACTACATTCGAAAGAACTTCTTCATCTATAATAAAAAAGCAGTGCTTAAAACTTCGAAATCCAAGATATCACAAAGTCACGAAATTCAAGCGAAACTAATTATTTTAATTATTCATATACTTCGTCGGAATGCAGATTGCTTACTTAATTATGACGAATGTTTTAATCCATGTATAAACGAGACAAATGACACCGTAATCTTTCGAAAGACTTTGAAACAAATCTGTCGACCACACTGAAGTCCAACAGTAATCTTGCCAAGCAGAACAAAAGCGACCAGTCGTCTGCTCGGCAGTCTCGAACTGGCCTGGTACGCGTTTCGCAGGGCCGGGATCAGTTTCCGCCTTTATACTAACGGAAACTCGGCGGGTTTACAAGCGAACGGCGTCGTATAATACCGTGGAACGCGTTCGAGGCCCTCGGAGCTGTCTCTAATGCGGGGTCGCGTCGGTTCCGGACGTTTTATGAGTTTAATTTGGCCGACGACGTCGCGCGGGACAGCGGCGCGGCGCTCCGGTTCGCACGGGAAATTCACGGTCGAATTTAGGGCGGGTCGGCGGCGCGGCGTTTCGGATCGGTCGGAAGCCGCGGGCCGGCGACGCCGCGAATTTGGCAACAGCTGCGGTCGCCCGGTGTCGTTACGCGCCGCCCTAAATCTCCCCGATGCATCGTAATTAAAGCAGTTACCGCCGCTGCACCGCGAGCGTATCGAGCCGCGCGTGCAACGCCGAGAGGAGCGGTTCTGGCCGCGTCCGCTCGCTGATTCATGGCGGGGCCCCGTCTCTCACGCGACGACTCCGCCGGGGATGATTTACCGGCCCGATCTTTTCGTGGCTCCGAAGTTTTTCCCTTCTGAATCGCTAATAACCGAGCGGCGTAGCTCGCTCGATCCTTATCCACGGCCCCGTGGCCAAGAAATAACCGTAAACACGTCGATAAGCGTCGTTGGGGTGGCCCGACGCATCGCGGCAGAGGGGTAGGAGGCGACCATCTTGCCGTGCGGGGCACTCGGAGAGCTCGCTTTTTTTATGGCAATGTATCTGATCGAAGCGGGAAACGGCCTCGAATTTTCCTTTCTACGATTGTTATAGTCGGTGCTTGTCCCGCTGGTCCGGCCTCGGGCGAGTGGGCGTGGCATTCCTGCTCTTGATTTTTCCCCGGACCCGTCTCCGGATCGCATCGATCCAAAGAAAACAGAAGAAGCCTCGAGGACACCGAACTGGATAGGGTAATGGGCGTGGCTTCGCTGCTCTCGCTTTCAATGAAGCCAGGGCGGCCAGCCAGAAATCTCTTCTTGCTCCACATTTTTTGCGCGTCGAATGATCCTCCGCGAACGCGCGCCGCACGTATTATCATCCTGTTCACGATTAACCGGCTGATTTCCACGCGAGCTTTCAGCAACGGGTCCGTGGTTGAACGGTCGTCTGACCATGCTCGTCTCGTTCCACTGACTCGGCAAAAGTCGCCGCTTCGATTCTCGCGGCGATCGTTAATTCCACGCGCGTAGGCGGAGAGCCACGTCGCCGGTGGCCTTTCCTCGAATAATTCCCACACCCCCTTCGCGCAGTTAATCTTCGTCGAAGGCTTCCAGGAGCCCCTGGACACGTCCGTCGATTAACAAGGCCGAAAAACGAACGGCGGTGTCGCGGATCTTCGAAAAATCCACCCTCTCGGCTATCTCGACACGGTCCTCCGAGTGTCTGCTAAGAATAGAAGGGCGGGGGGTTTCGTTAAAGAAGCACTGGAGGACGAGGACGAATGCAAACGAGCTCCCAGAACAGTTCGAAAAATCTTTTTTTTCCCCTCTTTCCTCCCCGGGATCTCGCGACGACGACGGCGACGACGACGGAATACAAAAGCAAAAGGGCTCCCGGCTAGCAAGTTCGCGCGTTCGCTAATTTCCGGCCGGGTCTACCGAGCCACGAAAAAGATCATTAAAGTTCGCGTTACCATCTGGTAGCCCGCGCTCTCACTCGCCCCGTAAAAGCGGGCGGGAATAAGAATGGAGTCGGGGGAAGAAAAAGACGAAAGAAAACGACGTGAGAGAGAGAAAGAGAGAGAGAGAGAGAGAGAGAGAGACCGCGACGTTTCGGGCGGCGGAACTTAATCCCCCAGCCACGGGAAGAAATTTCCACCCTCCCGGCCCCTGCGGAGGGGTTCCCTTCTCTGCGCCTTGTTCCACCGCCGCGCACCCCCCTGAACCGGCTGCTGAGCCACTTTCCCTGGAAATGCCCTTGGCGAGCGTCTGGGAAATTCTCGGAGTTAAGCTGCAGCAAGCTCTCCATTTTCGCCCACTCCACCGCCCCCTCTCAACAGGTTACCTGAGTTTCCACTGCGAAACTGCATCCCCTGACCCACCCCGACACCACCCTCGCTCGAGAACCGAGAGGGTTCCGCGCTAGACGAGAACCAGCTTCTTACACGCGTGTCTTCTCCGAGTCGAGGGCCAGCGACGACGACTTCGCGAGCTATCGGGTGGCTCGAAAGTCGAAGGCGGACGTTCCTGGGACGTACACCTTGTACCTCGGAGGGATCTTCTTTTTCTTTTTTATTCGCCGGTGGAGCGATTCAATTAAATTTTAAAGCCTCGCTTCCTTCGCGCTGGACTTTTCTCAGGCGTTTCCTTCGCGCAAATTGGTTTGCTTTTGTTTCGCCGTCTTCGGGCGTTCGCCTCGCGAAAATGTTAAACCAACAAGACGCAAGTTGGCAGAGAGTTCCCGAGTGCCGCGGGACTTTTTATTATTTATTGCTCGGCGAGGATCCGCGGTTCTGGCGCGACGGTGTTGTCGCTAGAAGTTCTAGGAACTCGGCGTGAAGGAATTCGAAAGAAGGAATGCCTGAGAGAAAGGGTGGAGGATCGAAGGATCATCGAATGGGCAAGCAGCGAGGCATCGCCGCGCGCGGTTAGGATAACAGAAGCGAAAGTGTCGAGGACGAACCTATCTTCCTTTCACTCTCGTTCTCGTCAGGCTCCTCCGCCTCCTGCGAGGGTGAACGGGACTCCATCATCGATTGAAGCAGCTTCTCGAATTCCTCGAGCTTGTCGCCACTCGGATTCTGCCGATTCGGCAACGGCACCATGATTTCCTCCCGCGTTTCCGACTTCTCCGAGCCGTGGACGCTCTCCACGCTACCCTCCGAATCCGACATCTTTCTTCTTGTCGTTTCTGGTGCCAGTTGGGAGATGTCTCACGGCGACGGCACCCCGAAACATTCGCCGATGCCCGGTCCCGTTAAACGCGATCTGCAATCATCGCCGAATCCGGTTGACCATCGGAACCCAGACGCTTGAACAATAAAATCTGAGGTGAGATGGCAAAATTTTAAGTTCAATGAGTTGTTGTCTAGATAAGTTGTTGACTAAATAAGTTTCATGTATCCAAAGTAACATGTAATAATATTGTATAATATGTTGCATATGTAGTAGTAATTTTGTAATAATATGTTACAGAATATATAGCTAATAATCCCGTAGGGAGTTTCATAGCTTAACCCTTTGCTCTCGAGTGGTGACTCTGAGGCACCGTTGAAAAAAAAAAATTGTTACAACACGTTCCAATATAATTTTTATACTATCAAAGCTTAGATATAAAAAGTTGTTAAAAGTCTAACTGCTGTATGGGAGTCACAAGACTCAATTTCATATGCATGAAATGCACTTTGTGACATAAAATGGAAATACTATAAGACAGAAAAGTTAATTTAGATTTACAGTTGAAATAGCTTCGTGGTCCGATTGCAAATGCTTTGAGCTAAAATGACACTGTTTAAGAGGAGCTTTAAGACGATCGTGTACCAAATTTTTTGTCATCCTTTCTTCCAGAATTATCGTTTCTTGTTAGACCTTGTTAGAAAGAAAGGGTTGACCGAAAATTTGGCACGATCATCTCATCACCAGCCGCAATTCAGAAACACCAAAAAAATTAAATTGAGATTACTAGTTTCAACCAGAAGTTTACAATGATTTAAAACAAAATAGCAGAAATTCTCTTAATATAATACTTTCATGGAGCACGTGATATGTTCTCGCTATTTTAATGCCTGTATTTTACTTAGAAGTTGCAGTTTCTAAAAGAAAAACATTTGAAAAACTGTCCGAAAAATGGAATATTGGCGGATAATGGGTTAAAGATCTCCTTAAATCGTGTAATTTTAGCTGAACTCTCCAACCGAACCATTTGCGCAGAATAAATGAAGCTGATCACGTCCCGTGGTCCACTCCGTGCAATTAAAGAGCTACCAATTACCGAAATATTCTACAAACAGTTCACAATTACTTTAAGTTGCCTCGTCCGACTCTGACGACCAATGCTACTCGGACCATCCCTTAGCAAAGCCATTCAGCAGATCACGAAAAAGACGTCGTCATCCCCGCGGCGTCCCCCGGAAAATCGGAGCGCGCGCGATCTCGTTCGCTTAATTCCGCGAATTAAAGCATCGATCATGGCGCGTCGAATCCCGGAATCGCATAAATCAGAGCCCGGCTCGGGCGCTGGTGGTAAAGCGTATCGAAAGCCGTCGCGTGTGTTTTGTAATCCGGCGCAGTTTTCCGCGGGATCAGGCGGATTAGGTGCGCGAGCGGCGGCAATAATTTCGCCGCGATCCATTTGCGAGTGTCGGGGCGGGGACGCGGGCAGGAAACGGAGAGGAAAATGGTCGCGGGACGAGGTGGCGGCCGTGTCGCCGACAAAGCCGTCACGTCTTGCGTGTTAGCCGGGGCGGCAGCCGCGGAAAATTGAGCTATCCGCATTCATATCCTCGTCGGTTTACGAGCGCGCTAGCGGCAGTCGCGTCTCCAATATTCGGATGATATTATTCGAAGGTTGCATGCAGCCGAGGCCTTTCCCCATTCTTCCCGAGGCTTTTCCAATACCCGAGCCACCCCCGGCGAAAGTGGAACCTTCGATCTGCTGACGTCGAGCCTCTTCTTTTTCACGGTTCTCTTCCTCCCGCGCCACCCCGCCGCCCCTCTTCCCGGTTCGCCGCCCCCGCGCCTCGACGTCTGCCACCCTCGCCGGCACTCGCTTCGACGTTCTTTTCGGAAACACTTTGCCTGCGACGTCCTCTTATCGCGTGTCACGACGCCTCCTCGTCAGCCCGACGACGACGTTCCGCCACGGGAAACAACCTGGGACCCGCCGAGACGCCCTGAGAACGGGCAAACGATGGAAGCTCTCGCGACTCCGCGGAACCTAGCCGAGTCGGGCGCTTTCAAAGCGAGAGCCTGTTACCGGGAGGTGTTGATCGATGCACCGTGTGCTCAGGGCTGGAATGGAGATTCGGGACTCTTGCGCTTCCACCCTTCGAGCGGCTGGCGACGAACGCTTCGGTCGTAGGGACGACGCCGGTCGCGGATTTTCTGATTCCAGACGGAGAACTTTCGGAATTTAGGAAGCTACGATTTGCCGGATTTTTCGGGGGACGTTCCTGTCTCTTTGCCTTGCATCGGGGATTGCTCTGTTATGTCTGTGTAAATATATTCGACGAGTGGAGCGAGGATTTTAAGCACTTCTAACAATGAGTCGATTAAATTGCAACAAAAAAACAGCGGAAACGTGTAAAGAATTTGAAGGCGCTGCTGTATTGTGATTCAACTTATTCGAGTTGATTAGAACGGGAATAGATGTCCGTGTAGCTTCTGTAAATTGCAATCGATACAGACAATTTTTGTTTCAAATCCGCAGTTGATCAACCCCTTGACATACCATTTTCTTCGCAGTTACTGCGATTAGAAATTTTTCGATTGCAATAATTTCTTCGAAGGGACAGAAAATTGATGCTTATCGTGTCGATTAAATTTACTCGAATGCTTTAATGTTGGTGACAAGAGATTAGAATTTTTTATTCCAATTTTAAAGGTCAGAGTAACATCTGTACTCGGGGGGGGGGGGGGGGGGAGGGGGGTGCTCGATGCCATTTGGACACACGTAAATATGTAATTCGAGTTTCTAACAATTGATTCAATTTGTCTCACGTTTCATCGAGGTCGATACAAAGACTAACGTATCCAGAAGTATATTGAAAAGTATGTTAAACGAAATAATAAATAACATTATAAGTCAACCTAGACTGTTACATTTTTAGTGAATAAGACGGACAATTTTTAAGTTCCACAAAAATCCGTGATTCATTAACTAGTAAGCTAGTAAGCTAGTTTCAGCAGTAGAAGCGGCGTGAGAAGGGGAGGAAGAGTTCTCAAAGCAAGAGGAAACGTTGCAAAGCCTTTGCCACAATGAAAAAAGAAATAATAAAAATACAGCCCAGAAAGCAGACGAGTTGTAAAGTAGCGAACGCAGCGACTGAAACGTCCGAAGCACAGAATTTCAGTTTTTGCTTTCGCAGCCCCGCAGCGCAAGTGTGCGGGGGTGCGACTAGGAGCGGTACGAACCTGTCGGTGTAAAGGGGGCTTAAAACGTGGATGCCCGCGATTTCGCAGGCACGAAACGGGCTGAGGGCAGTCCGCACGAGAGCTCCGACCGCGAAAACCAACATTTCCCTGGAGTTCGGCCGGATGTACCGCGGCGGAGGGCCGAAAAACTCGCGCACCCTTGTTCTCGAAACTCTCGGACCCTTTCGCCGTTTAATTGCTGTCATCCCCGTTGGCTAATTGGTGGATCGGCGGAGGGTGCGGTCATCGTCTCGGGCAAACAACAAACACCTAGCAACGAGGTGTTGTTGCCGCGTGACGACGTAAACGCTTTCTTATCGGCGATCTCTCGCAGCCTTCGAGTGCCTCGAGGAACCTCGGATCACGAACAAGGAAAGTCGATATCGCGGCGATAAATAGACACCGCGAGCAGGAAAACACGTTCGCGGCTTTTCCATTCCGCGGGGGCCTTCCTTGCTCTCGGGCATTGTTTACGACCCATAAAACCGCGGAAGTGCACGACGCACGTTGGGAATACGTTGCTTTGCTCGATTCGAAACCGTCAAAGAAGTTTCCTCCTGTTCGGTTATTTTACGACGTCGCTCATCCCTCCTCCCCCGAGCTTCCGGCTCGGTTTCGAGCGGATTCGAACGTCCTTGACACCGCGCGGCGCCACTTGCTGACGATTTTATGGATGCTGCGGTTAGTATTGCTCCGTCTATCGATTCGTCAGACGCTGTACTTCTCTGGAAGAATTTGATCTAAACGCAAGCACGATCGTTTCTGCGTCTCTCTCGGTCCCAATTTTTTGCAAGAGAGCAGCTGAAATGTCATCTTCACGGCTAGACGCGCATTCAAATGGTTACGCAGCAGTTATTATCGTGCAGCAATTTTCGTGACCTATTCCTCTGGAATCGACCTTCGGGATCCGACCACTGCGGAACAAAAATTCGTAGCTCTGGGTCCGAAGCGCCGCGGAGCTCGGAGATTTAAAAGCCGCCGGTGCTCGGGTCCAGTTGCGTGCGGACGCGTTTGTTATTTCCGCGCGTCAGCAATTTGAATCGCGGCGGCCGAGGCCCGAGGCCGGGACGCCAACAAATCCGCTCTGAACCTCGGTTAATTGGATTTTTTCCCCGCTTTCGAATAACAAGCAATTCATTAGGGTCTGTTTGTCGGACGCTGCCAAAGGACCCTCGATCCGTGCCCCGTCTTGGCTACGAAAACGAGAGTGGAGATTTACGCGTTGCTGCGCGGCCCGCGAGCCGCCGAGAGCTGGCTGCGCAAACAGGCCCTTGTGTACAGCCGACCGGCAAACACGGCTGCCATTAATTGCCATTAATTCGGCCGCGTTATGGAGAAGTTTCGAACTTCCGGCTGGCTTCGTTTCGCCGGTCCGGCTGCGTAACCAGAAAATCCGACCCTCGCCGGGGGAAACTTCGATCCTCTGCGGTTTCACGGATTTCCTGCAATCCCCGGCGATATTTTTGTCGACGAACTTTCTCCGCAGTTCTCCGCCACCTCCCCCTCGGGCCGGCTCGGGCCAGAGCGCCGATTCTCGAATTCGCCCGGCGGAAGATCCGCGCGGGATCTTTCGCGGGAAAAAAATGGCGAACGTTGCGGCTCGTAAAGAGAAGACACCGCCGAGAAGGGTGCCGCTGCCGGCGACGCCGATAACCGTAATCGGGGGTCGGGGGCTGAAATTAGCCGCGGTCAGAGAGGGAACCGGGAGCAGTCGGAGGTTCCTTCTCGGCGCCATTACGGCCGACTGTCTCGGGCCCGACAATAATAACAGTAACAATAACGCGGAGAGCCCCGTGAGCCCGGATATGAATATGTATCAGGTACATCTGTTGCCTCGCGAGCCCGGGTCTCGCGTTATGAGACGAGAAAGGGGTGCGGACGCGATTCAATATCGGTCCACTGGCTGTTCGCAGCCCGGCAGAAGTTGCCAACGGGGGTCTAATTTCTAACCAGCCTCGAGACCCACGGCTCCTTTCTCTCTCTCTCTCTCTCTCTCTCTCTCTCTCTCTCTCTCTCTCTCTCTCTGTCTGTCTGTCTTTCTCTCTTAGACACGCCCCCGCAGAGATCGCCCTCAATCTTCTCTAATTTAAAAGCGCATAGATGCCGTTTAATTAAATCGTCCGTATGAATTATTACGCCGGCGAGGTGCGTATGAATAGCACCCGGGGTCGCGGCGCGAGGCCCATTCTTTTACCGCGGACCCCTCGTGCCCGGCGCTAAAGAAATTCGACGGAGCGCTGGAGGGTGAGAATGAGAGCAATTTGTAATATCTTAATTCCTCCCCGAGGAAAGACAGAGGCGGCCCGCCGCCTCGTTCCTCCAGGAGAATGAATTAATCGAATCGAAACTAAGAAATTACGATTCCTCCGGGATTATTCGAACAGTCTTCTGGGAAGTTGCTGGTAGACGTGCGGGATTTTTCGTTCGACGACGGCGTCTTCTCCGTCGTTTCTTAGGGAAAAAGGGATGTTTCTCGCTGGAAATCACCGTCGTCGCGAAGCCAGACGGCAAGAAGGAGGAGGGCGGGAAAAAAAGGAGAAGAGCCTCCGTCGATATGACGATTAATCTGTCCGGGAACCGGAATCATCCTTTTCCGAGCGCTTTCTTCGACGCAGACGAGCGGGACGAACTTATGAACGTTCCCAGAGGATTATGCCCGAGAACAATGGGGCCTGACTCCTCGGCCCGGCTCCTCGTTTCCACGGAGTGACACCTTGTTCGCCGGGACTAATTACTTTCGGCTTAAAATCCTTAATTTGTTGCTAAGAAACCGACGACGGCGTGCCGAAGCTTCCGAGGGAGAAAATCTTTCTTTGCCTGAAAGACGTTTCTTTTTTCTTTAAAAAGGAGATGATAAGAAGACGCGAAATCCGAGAGATAGGACGATGATATCACGCGAGTATAATGACGCTGACCTTGCCCAGATCGGTCGAGGATTAATTTATTGACAGCAAACACGAGACGATTTTCTCGAAGAGAATTCGTCGATTCGATCGCGCCTAATAAGAATCGCAGTCAATTAGAGGAAATTGCGAAAGGGATTATCAGATACAGACCCTTCGTTTCTCTCTCTCTCTCTCTCTCTCTCTCTCTCTCTCTCTTTTCGTCCCTTATGACCAAGAGCGGCGGGACCTGACGCGATAATCTTATTTAGCCTTTCACTCGGGAAAATGGATTATTTCGGGCGGCGCTGAAAGCCTCGTGCTCGAAAATCGTGGATCCTCTTTAGTTACTCCGCCGTGCGCAGTTAGTTAATTAAAAGGTAAAGAGAGAAAGAAGGACCGCGGGTGGGACGAAGGGCGCAGCCGAAAGGGATGGCTCCGGAGTGCCCGGGATTTGTATCCTGATCGTGGCAAAGCAACCCTTCCACGTTCTCGCACCACGATCCCGGTGGATGTTTGCGCCGTTTCATTTGCGACTACGGAACCCGGTAATCCATTCCGTGAAATTACGAACGACTTTCCCTTGGAACGTTCGATCCGAGTTACCCCTAATCTCTGTGTCGCGGAGCCGTTATATCTTTCCGGGAAACGATGCTTCTCCCTTCGGAAGTGTAATCGAAATATTATCCCGGTGCCCTCTGTATATTTTTATGTATCCGACGTACCCTCTCGGAGAAGATTCCGAAAGACAAATACACTTTGAAGGGATCAAAAATGAAATTCGATGCCAGGGTAATTTAATATTAATCTAATGTCATAATGATTCAGGATGAATTGATGTCAAGGGGAGAGATCGCGAAGCGTTGGTAGAGTTGGCATGTTAAAAAGTGCGAGAATAAATATTTATAGTGCCGAAAGTGTGCGCGTAATTGAGGAGGCGACGCGTTCGCCGAAGGAAGCGAATGCAGCCGGTCGTCGGGGGTTGCAATCGCGCCGTCTATTAACTGCGGGTATTTACCCAGCCCCCGCAGTCGTTTCGTGAATTTTTCGCGACGCCCGTAATTTATGCGGAAACCCGACGGCGGAACATTAACATTTAT
The DNA here is from genome assembly GCF_051020955.1 of Megalopta genalis. Classification (NCBI taxonomy): domain Eukaryota; kingdom Metazoa; phylum Arthropoda; class Insecta; order Hymenoptera; family Halictidae; genus Megalopta; species Megalopta genalis. The sequence continues at coordinate 842,946 of NC_135027.1, read as the reverse complement.
ATTTGGGAAGCCGGGGTTGATCGTGGGTCTTCGATTCCCTAATGGAATCGCTAATGATAAACAGGGTGGCAAGAGGGCGAGATGTTTGCCGTGACTGTAATAACAGTCGCTGTCTCTCGAATCGGCCTGATAGCACGAAAAAATATACGCAGCAGCATCGAAATACACCGGGAACTCTGGGGAAGAGCGTCCCTCCGACGCGGTTTTCCATAGAACGGGCGTCGGGGCTTTCATCATCCCCGACAATCGAAGTTAGGCAACGGTGATAATAACGGAATATCGACGAATAATTGAGATGGAAGATTCGGGAGAGGAGTGGATATTGTTTCTCGGTGCAATAACAAATGAAAGAGGGACGGGATGCGTACAAAATATGATCTCCACCCCGAGATACCAACCCTCGCAGATACTGTTTCGAAAAAAATCGTTGGTGCGAGCACCGAAGATAAAAATAAAAGATAATTTTCGCTGTTAACACATCGATTCGGTTATTATTATTTTTTCAACAAATTGTTAAGCAACGATGGGTCCGCTGTATTGTGCTTTCTTTACAATAGGAGCACCTTTCGAGAGGCCAAATGCGATTAATTTCTCCAACGGACGCGTAGTTTGTTCGGTTAAACACGTTTCGCCGGGGGTGGATTGCACGCGGCCGAATGCATCGGGACGAATAGGGGGTATAGAGGAAAAAGGAGGGAAAAAAGCGGGGGCTCCGACAGTGAAAATAAACGGCTGGTACGAGGGGGTGCGTTTATAAGCCACCGGCTTTTTTGTAGTGCAAATGAATAGGTCCGACCCTCGGCCGAAACTTTAGCAATTTTGGGCGTCGGCCGGCTCTCTCGCCCGTTGCATTTCGTTTTCCTGACGAAAATTTCGACCTGTCTGCCCTGCGAGCTCCCGGAACACCTCGAGCGATCGTGTGTTGAAAGCTTGACGAGAAAGCCCGCCCCTTCGGAGAGCAGATCGTATCGCAAGGATAATCCTGCCGGAAAAAAGAAAAGCCTGGAGGACGCGACGAGGCTTTCCCTGTCGATGAGCTGCGAATCTATTTGGCTTATCTTTTAAACGGAGCGTCACAACCGGATAAGGAGGGAACGCCTCATCCATATCAATGCGAGGGCTGTAGTCGGGGCGAAATCAATTACCTGTTTCAACACGATTCACGCGATTTCAGAGACTCCATATTTTTTTATACACTAGTCGTTCCAGAAGCATTAATTCAGAAAACGTTCTCAACCCTCATCTGGCCACCATATTTATTTTATACAAACAAGCAAATTTAATTATACGTCTTTCGATCTTTTACCATTTTGTCAGTCTGACGAACAACTCGCAAATTAAAATACCTCGGGCAAGACGATTTAATTAAAAAAATGTTGATGCAAGAAAATGGATTGCATGCTCGTTTCCCAATTTCACCGCGAAGCCGGCCCTTATTCTAACTCGAGGATCGGAGAAAACGAAAAAAGACACGCTGTCTGCCCGCTGGAATCTTTATTAAAAATTTCAGCCTGTAAGAATAACGGAGATAATTAATCTTAACGAGTACAGTGAATGGGAACGGCAATGGGAACGTCTTAACGATTAGTCGTGGTATTCTCGTCCACGTTTATTATCGGCACAACACTCGGACGCAATTGCAATATCTTGGCAGATGATCTTCCATAATTTGAAAGCCTTCCGATTATTAGAATGCTGCTCGAAATAATTAAAGGAGCTGAACCAACACGCTTGTTAGAAGCAACGAATATAGTACAGCTGCGAATGCATAATCAATTGCATCTGGAAAGATGGGCAGACGATGGTTAATTTAGTGAAGCATCCTCTACTTGTTTCGAACAGCGTCTGATTCCGGAGCGACACGCATTGGCGAAGTAATTAAAATGAACGGACGTTGCGCTAATTCCTGATGCGTTTAGGCACTTGTATCAATTGACTCGCGTGATTACGGTCTATCGTTGTATTCAGGCGCTAGAAGACACTGCTGATTGTTAGCTTAAACAATGTAGAAAGGAAGCATGAGTTCTCTGTGCGCGCGAACAGCTGCACAAGAAAGCAAAACATCTGTCGTTATATAAAAATCGGTATCTACAAAAATCGGCGAAACGTATGGTAAACTTCTGACGCTGTAATAGCGAACCCCCCTGTTACCAGATTGCGGACCTTTATGCAGTTCAGCAGTTGTCTAACTTCGTTTCGGCTGCAAACCATCTTCCTGCTTACGAGTGGACTGCAGAGTTTTGCATAAAAATCAGCAGTCCGGTTATGAAACAAGCTGCGAGAATGAGAGTTCGCGTGAGGATCCGCAGTCTATTTCGAAGTGCAACATGCGCGGTATGCACACGACTACAAGAACATTTACGTGTGCGTCGAAGGTGACGCATACACCCTTCAGAATCTAGAAATACAATAACGAGACGTGATCGTCTGCACGTAATAAATATCTTCTCTTGTACTATTACACTGGTTCATAAGGCACTACGATCCTCGCTTTGCTCCTACGGTTCATGTTAGCCTGCCCTGCGGCTTCTCGTGGCTGATAGTCGTTCAAGAATACAAGGAACGAACAAACAAGGCAATCTTTCACATGTAACTGTTTTTTTTTCCCCCGATAATATCAATCGTTCCTGGCAGTAGCGTCGATAAATTTGAATAACATTCTCCTCCCCCTCTGAACGATGTCGATTCCTTAAACTTGGCAAGATCGGAAACTCTAATCTAACGAGTTGAATAAATTTGTTTCGACGCGAGAATACTGATCTCTCTCTCTCTCTCTCTCTCTCTCTCTCTCTCTGTGCAGCACGAGCTCCGTTGATCCTACTCTCAACGAATCCGGTAAATTTCATCTTTCAACGAATCAGTATATATATGCAAAATTTCTCCTATGTACACACTTGTTTCGTGACTATTAAATAATCTATAATTAGGAACTACAAGGTAAACTAATAATATCATTTTGTGCATTAAAAACGCTGCATTCGTTTAGCCCACGGAGTACTAACGAACGAGACGGGTGTTTCGTGAATTGTTTAACCACCCAATAACTCTGCTCATTGTCCGTCATCATTCCGTAGCAGCCACATTTTTTTTTGAACAACTATTTTACCCTGCATAAAGTTGACCAATTTTACTGTTGTGTTAAAAACGGAGTCGTTTTTGGCTTATTTGCTCTACCGTCGGTGCTTTGATATCGCTTGCCATATCCTGAGCTCGATCCCTCCCCTGAAAAAACAATTTATCACTGCGAAGAACATACATCCTTGACAAAATATAATCGGTCAAATGAATCAAGCATCCGTCGGTAGAATTATTCGTAATCAATTATTCAACAAGCAAGTTCACGCTTCGACCGAATATTTTTTGCAAGGTATAGAAATAAAGACGTCATAGTACCTCAAATTAAGTCTTCGAATGTCGTCACGGGTAATGTGATTCAGAAAGTCGTCTAACGTGTATTGTTCGTACGTAATCTGCAAACGACAATAGAATAGTTGATGACTCAGTATACACGTCCAATAAACACGCTTAAATGTGATAAGAATGTGATAGTTACCCTTTCAATTGATGCTTCATCGATTTGCAGGTTCTGCAACCATTCTACAAGAGTTTCATCGACAACTGAAGCTACCTCGGAAGATGCGTCACTGATAATTACTGGAACTGATATATTAGATGTATTTCCCGATACAGTTGAGGTGTATCTGTAAGTATAAGAATATGCCACCAGGATTTTCTAAGAAATTATTCAACATTCATTGAAAAACCTATTTTAATTAAATCTTAAGCCTGGAAATATGTAACGTACCCTGATTCTTGCCTTGTGGTTCTCCTGTTGATATTCTCACAAAGCCGCGTTAGGGTATTAATCTGAACTTTCTGTTCTTCAAACGCTTGCTGTAGTAGGGCTTGATAGGCTTTTTGACTATCGATTAACTCTTGGATTAATTTCATGTTCTCCATCTTCAAGTCTCCCATTTGATCTCGATACTCCTTCCAGTACCTATTGTCGATGGAATCTCCGGTTTTCTGTGACTTTACAGAATTCACCGTGGACACACCGGATGTGGATCCTTCCTCGGGTCCTTGGCCACCCGGCTGTACTCGTTCTTGGCCCAACAAATTAGCACCGAGTTCTAAAAATAATTTGATGAACATTAATATGGAGGCAAACGACTTTCAGCGCTTAAAAGTATACAATAACGACTAGATTATTACCAGGAGAAAGTACAGTGATGGCCGCCTGAACAGCATTTCTAACTAAATTATCCAACGCGAACATCCAGTGAGGTTTTATACTGTGCATTCGCAGGACTTCGTTTACTGCCGTTTGAAAAAGATAAATGGCTTGGTTCAGGTGATTAATAGCAATGGAGTCGAAGTCTAATTCTTCTTTCAACGTTCTAATAGCCGTTACTATTACTTCATGATTTTGTTCAGCTATGTAATCCCTCAGAGCTCGCATTAATAATACTAGATGACTCTAAAAAGAAAGAGTAATTCATTATTCGAAGCATTTACTTCGTGTATTGACAGGTATAATAGTAATTACCAATTGGAGAACAGTTTGACCCTCTGCCTGATGTATACCTCTCATCCACACCTCACAGATCTTCGCCTCGTCCTGCGTGAGGACTCTGGTGAGCGTCATTCTTCTCTGACTATCTTTTTTCAGTAAGTAAAAGCCTTCTTGTTCTTCGCCAGTCTTCTGACCTGGCTGGCCTGTAAAAGATATAACCAAATGCAAAAATTAAATTATCTCTGAACATTTTATTCGCCAGAGATGACTTAATAGTCCAAAGATTAATTATTAACTGTCGATGGGCTTCCGGTTAAAAGTTAAAAATTGCGAAGCTGGCTGTGGCCACTGACCTCCCAGTTCAACTTCGGGTGATAGTAAACCCCCGGAAGAGCTTCTTCTAGTCATCGAAACACCCGCCGTCTCCGATTCGCTTGTTTCTACGGAAGGTGTATTGCCTATTGTACTAGAAACACAAGGAATCGATATTAATTATCCGTCCTATTTGCGTCCGTGTCCTTAAGCTCTCAGTTGCGTGACGCACGTGTCACAAGGGCAAGAACATTTCCTGGCAGTTGTTCTGATTGGAAATAAACCTGAATACATATAACACTCACTGAAGCTGGGAGTAAATTCGAAACACTAGCTCGAGACAGTCTGTACAAGTATGATTGAGAAGCATATGTACAGTATTACATAATCTTGTTTTTAGTACGTTTTCATTGTACTTGCTTAGTACATCAAGCTTCAGATCACGGTATTATTGGCTCGGAATACGGCAGCGTATGGACTAACTTCTGAGGGCCACTTAGACGCAGAAGTAATGGAAAAATTGCTTGGGGATTTGACTCTCGAGTTTTACATTGCACATGTTACAATCACCAACAGGAAATTCCATTGCCCCTATTGCATGAATGCGTGACGATACAAAGCGTTGAATCGATTGTATTAATTTTATGCACACCATAACTAATGTTAATGATCACTTTTTCTGCCTATTACAACATTAATTCTTTTAGTAGCGATACTTTAAGTGGAATGGATTAACCTTTTATAACGTTAGCACCATACCTGTTAAAAGATAAGGTTGCAGTGGGCATGCTGATGGGAGACAGAAGGTGTGCTGGACTGCGCTCCCTCAGTGGGCTAGACTTTGTCAGCCCTCCACTGTATGTAACACTTCGATTACATTTTGTCACAATAAAGAGTCAATAAGAATTGAATAATATAATTATTCAAAAAAAAAAAACAACAACAAAGAAACAGACGATGTTTGACATAACAGGACTAATTCGAAATACATTGTATGCGATGTATTCAGATTTATTATTGACTAAACAAAAACAACCTGTTCAAATTAGCTTCAACTATCACAATAAGCTACGTCGACATGTACATAAAAAGACTTGTTTTAATGATTAGGCCAGACAAAATACTGATCATTAAAATCCGTAACAGGACCCTTTGCATTATCGCGTGAATAAAATAGTTTCATTACCTATCGTCCGATTGTGAGGTTTGTATAGGTGCCGTGGAAACGATGTGATTATTGTTTGTTTTGTCGAATTTTCCTAAGCGTTCAAGCCTGTCAGCAGGTACAGAGATGCTACGACTAAAATCTGGTGGAGCCACCAATCGACTGGCTTTCTTTTTCCTATGAACGTACCTATATGTAAGAATTTATATTTGTTTATGTAGCAATTAATTTATATATATTACATACTCATTTAAAAATGGATCCTCCAATAATTCGGCTGCGGAAGCTCTTATGTCAGGATTCGGCTCGAAGCAACGCAGAATAAAGCTTTTGGCTCTGTCTGATAGTTCGGACGGAATTTCCGGATGTATTTTATAATATCCAACCTATTAAAAACGAATCATTTTCAAAAAGGTCTACATTTTAAATACTTGAACATGTTACCTTAAAGACAGCAGCTTGAGGAGAACCCAGCTCGATGAATGGTGGTTTACCAGTGGCCATTTCTACTATGGTGCAACCCAGAGACCAAATATCTGCCTACAATTTATATTAAATTATTTATATTAAATTTCGTTTGAAATGCAATTATACGCAGCAAATATAACTTACAGGTGCACCGTATCCTCGTTGTCCCTTGTCGATCACTTCTGGTGCCATGTACTGAAGCGTACCAGTGAATGTCTCTGTGCTGGGACATAAACCGGCCAATCGTTTCGACATGCCGAAGTCTGAAATCTTGACTACACCGCTGTATGTGTTCACCAGAACATTGTCGCCTGGAGATGAGTAGCAATAAGTATTCAAAATTCTCGATACTATATAATTGTAGAATTTAGAAATTAATTAATTCACCTTTGATATCTCGATGAACAATTTTTTGATCGTGGAGGTACTTAAGGCCTTCCAAAATCTGTTTGGTATAATAAGCAATCGTGGATTCGTTTTCCTTTAGCGGGCCCCATTTTGATCTCAGCAAGGCTGACAAACTCCCTGTAGTTATTAAAAACTGAATAAATATACACTATACATCTTCCTTCTAACAGAACATTTTATTTGATTCGTTTACCTCCAGGGACTTGTTCCATGAAGATTTTGAAGTATCCATTCTCACTTACTGATCCCAAGTACTGCACGATATTCCTATGTCTCAGCTGACTGTGTAATTTAATCTCTTCATGCAGCGGCTGCACATCCCCTAAATTTCTTTCGCGTATCTCTTTGACTGCAATTCTGACTTGAGTGTTTAGGTCCCGAGCTGCATAGACAACGCCGTACGTACCTTTACCCAGGATCATTCGTTTGCTCTGATCATCCAATTCGTATTCAAACTAGAATAAACGTAATATTAATAAATATGCACCAATATACATGATACGTTTCGTAGTTACAACGGAATGTGGATGAAACGAGAATACAGATAGAATAAGGATATAAATAGATATCCCACAAACCTTCATCCTTTCATCAGTCATGTAGGCGTCCAAATCAGTGACCATACCTTCCTGATCTCTGGTCATTTCCAGAATCAAGTCGTAAAACCTCTGTCTACATTGAACCGAGGGGAAGTACATTTGGAAATCATCGGAATTTTGATGAACGTACAAAAAAAGACATCGTTCATCTCGCTTATACAGACTCACGCTGCGTATCATGTTCGCGGTGAAGAGCCAATCGTGGACTTGCTTGCAATTGCTCTTCATGTTGTCCAAGCACAAGTTCCAAATCTGAACAGACTTCTCCTCTGCCCCGAGATTAACGTTCACATAGCTCGGCATGAAGATCTTGGTCGGCTCCAGCACTAAGAGCTGAAAACGAACGATCGGTGACCAATTCGTTTTTTCATTTAACCGCGCATCTTCTTAAAAGATTGATTGATTAAAGTCAAGCTAAGGACCTGCACTAAGAGCAGTTTTATATTATTCTTACTTTGACCCAAAATGTACAGAAGTAAGCTGGATTGGTAACACAATATTATAAGCCATAGTCTCCCGAATTGGAAACTGGATCCTTTGTAGAACGATTCCATTTATCAACTTACTGGAAACCGTATACTATCGCCGACTTCCGATTTCGTCGCTTCGACAAAGTAGTCCATCCAAAAACTAAATATTTGCTCCTCTGGCGATACCTCTGCTTCCTCATTCTTTTTACGGAACCTATCTATCAGCATTATGTTTCCTATCGTCGATTTCAGGTACCTAAGAATAAAACATCGTATCATCAGTAAATACAAATTCGATTTTTATACGAACGTATGATAATTAATGAACGAATTTATGCGTACCAGTTTGGCGGCTTCAATTTGAACATGCACTCGGCTGCTTGAATAGCTTTAGAGTAATCCTCGGCCAGCACACTGATTTCAAAGAAGGTGGCTACGTCCCAATAGTCTTTTAAACTCGACAAGCTCCCTTTCTTGCCAATGAGATTGTTCAACACCATGCCTATGTGCTGCAATTCCTCGCTTTTTGAAAACTCGTTCCCTGCTATAACTAGCAACGTGGCGAGATTTATTCCAGCGTATTCGTTTGGTTGCACCTAGGTACAAAATAATTTTATTAGAAGAAGGTACATAATATGATGACCATTTTCTTGAAAAATAAAAGTTGACGTACCTCAAAACCCTTTCTATACCAATGAATAGCGTTGTTTAAACTTTCTTCATCCGTATGTCTACTTTCTACAAATTTATCCTTGTATATTCTTCCACAAAGACACAACATGTCCGGAACATGATTTTCTTTCTTCTCCAGAGCTTTTTCTATAACTTTCAGCGCTCTTTCTCTGTCGCCCTCTTTATTTCTTCGATTTAGTGCGAACGCGTACAGGTACCGGATCGCGGGGGTATTGATATAATTTTTGTGCGTTGGTATAGTCCTCAGGTCATCGACCAGTTGTACCATTGCATCATAATCCTAAGTATAGAACAAAATGATTAAAAACAATTCTTAATGACGCATCTTTTGCAACGAAATATAGTTGTCTTGCCTGTATCTCTCGGAAAGAAATCAGAACGTTTAAGACAACTTCTCCCGAAAGGACGTTTGGGTCGTCCAAACGTTTGCGCATGTTGTTCAAAGCCTTTGAAAGCTCCTCGCCCGAATATGTTTCTCGTGCTTTCCGCAAGTCTGCTAGGAACTTCTCTTTCATGTGTGCTCTGACAATATTAAATGAATTTGTAACAGAAATTTTGATTTTCTTGTCTATACAAAAATACAGAATACAGACATACTTGGATTGTACTTCAACATCTTGGAACAGTTTCTTAAGCCTCAATGTTAGGTGTTGCTTTGGATCTATAGCTTCCTCCCCGGTAATTCTTGTAGTGGTTGGATTTGTAGCTACACATGAACCACAGTCCACCATACGGTATGAGACAAATGTGTAGCTTCCACACGACAACTACACATTTAAATGTAACATATTAGTTAAAATGCTTTCCAATAAATTTCTAGAGGTAACAGTAGATGTACCTTGAGCCTAATTGTAGTTTCAGAGTCCATATCATTATGCAGCAAAATATTTTCTTTCATACCAAAACTTTCCCTGACACCAAGATGATAGAATAAAGCAGATTGCTGCAGCTGTATACTTAAATCCACTACAGCTACATCTGCATTGTAGAATGTATCTAACACATTTGTCTCCCCGAAGTCTAGCTTCTCAAACTATGGAAGCATATTTTTATTTAATTTTACGTAGTCGATTGCATTTGTACAAATGATATTAGTTTGACTCGGTAAAAGATGATGTTATACCTGTATATGATGCATATTAGCATTAACAAGGTTGCAAGCTTGTCTGACTTCCTCTAGTGCTTTCCTCCTCTGAGCTATATGCTCCGGTTGTTGTAGATCCAAAACACAAGCCACATCCATTTTAGGTCTTCCAGAGATGGTAGTGTGCCCAGAAATGTCGCTGTGTGTACCAACACTGTCTGTGCTGGAGATACCTTCTATAATTGTTGGTTGTAAAGGAGCTAAAACATAATGTAAGTTCTGAATTCTTTTTTATAATACCAGTCGTCTGCATAGTACAGTGATAATTACCAGTTGCATCAGTTGTATCACCGCAATTGGAGAGCATGTTGCCCAATTGTTCTGTAGCAAATAAAACTAATATTCTTAATTTGTACTTGTAGGTCTCTGGGAAACTTCAACGGATATGAAAGACACACAGTTACCTGTAAAGGTACAGAAAACAACCGAAATAATAAGTATAGTATATGTTATACCCACTGAATAATATACTGCTTTCTAGAGTTTCAACTATTCACTATCTGTCAGACGTTCAGTGCATGTTACAGGACGAACACTTGAGAACATCATTGCAGATAAAGATTGCCGGGCTTCGAGAGACTTTGGACCACGGTGAAACAACAGATTGCGGAGGAACATTAAAGAGATTATCAAGTTATGACATTGGCGCGCGACAGTCTGGTGTACAAAAAATTAACTGAACATCCCATACCGACTTTGAATAGAAGATTCTCAGTATTTAATTGATCGTTCGATCTAAGATTAGCGTCGAAAAATACCTTTTGCATTGGACATTGTAGAAACGATCGTCCATTTCTTCTAGAACACACAAATCCAGAGTCGAGGTCGTGCACAAGCACAAGACAACTGGTATAAAGAATTTTCCTGTTGGTTCACAGATGGCGGCGGCGGCGCTCCTCTGCCGGTATAAAAATAGAAATCTCTTAAGATAGAACGCATTATAATAAAAATGAAATGATTATTGCGATTAATGCGCATACCAATGTACATAGAAACAACTCGCGAGCAAACAATATACCTCACCGTTCCCACGAAAACAAGCTCGAATCGTTTAATCGATTCACGGAACTTCGTATTATTACATTTTATTAGACAATGACAATGCCATTAGTCGTTTATTATCTTGTTTACTCTAACAATCCTCAACTAATCCGTTCACGTGATTAGGAGCTGTAAGAAGAACGACTCCACTTAAAAATTCGAAATCGACGCCATTTTGCTATGATCTGATCTCGATGCTATAGTATAGTGTGTCAAATTTGTAATCTAATGTAAACCCTGCAACAATACAATAAACAGTATTAAAAATATTTTCAAACATATCTATGGAACCAAAAACGAGCAACGATTATACATATACGTACATATAAGCAAAATCACTCAGGATATTGACCTTTTTATGATATACTTCAAGGTCATTGAAATCGATACATGTACCTTTTTGTAAGTAATTACCGAAATTATTTAGTGCAATTTATGCATGTACCATGCAACATTGTTTCTCCGTAACTATATTAAATTAGTTAATTGTCAGGTATGGGCATATTAGCTAAATATGTTCATAGTTGGTGGACTCTATCGTCCATAACAAAAATCTGCACGCGAGATAGTACGGAGAGTAGAGTTGCTACTGCCACAAAACACTTTTGTCGATCGACTAGAGTCGTCGGTTTACTCGGGTAGCATAACCATCGAGGAGGTTGAAGCAGTGCAGGAAAGGCGGATAATGAGTTTCTAGGTCGTGGTAAAACCGTGGAAACGTACCAATGAACTCCACAGGAATAGGACGCCAGGAACACGAAGAATCGCCTTTACAATGCATTTATTTATATATGTATATGTATATATATATAAATACTTGGAAGCTCTGATACTGGCCTTGAATGAAACGAATCGAGTCAATTGCACGTTGTCACCAGGCCCGAACGATTCATGCATCCGTCGAAATTCATCACAGTTGCAACCATGTCGACGTCGGATCCAATTAGCTAAATTTTTATAGAGATAACTTTGTTCTCAATAAAACATAATCGTACATCCTCTCCACCGTACATTACACGGTACATGCCATGCATCCCTTTAATCCACCTTTATGATCGTGCAATCGAAGAGGATAATTTGACACCAATTTTCTAAATCTGAATAAATAACACAATGACCATGGACCACAATTTTGAAAGAAAATTTACCTTACTTCCTGTCATATTACTGCTCCCAACTCACAATGACCACTGCGAGCGACAAGGAATCGACGATGATTGCACTGGTTTTGAGCAGGCTGTTTGACTCCTATGCCAGTGTTTGCATCGCAATGAGGAAATCTGTAATTAAAATTGAACGACAATGAAACCGGATTTCAAATACATTAAAACAACGACGTAGGTGAATCGCGATCGGATTAATCAAAAGGGAACAATAGATTTTTTTGCGACGGAACGAAAGCTGTTAAAGCGACGCGATCTAGCGGACTGACAACAAGCTGCTTGTTGATATTCAGTAATAGAAGGCAGTATAATCGTGGACAGAAAGGTTTTGAAAGGTGAGCATGATTCGTATATACGCGGTTTACGAGTGCGTGAAGAATAGTGGGGGCGCAGTGATGCGCGGAGCGGCCACTCCGCAGCGCTCCCCTTTCAATAGGAGTGCAGAATATGCAGGAAGATCTATCTAGAATTCTATCTAGAAAACGCGGTACACTCCTCGAACGCGGGAACCTCTGAATACTGTAGCCTTCTCTGTAGCCTCCTACACTTCCTCTTCGCCGAGTAAAGAACCGTGACCTCTGGACAGGAATACAGAATACACTGATAACTTAATGATAAGCTCTTTGTATATCCTACAAGTCTGATATAGGGGGTCCCCGAGAACTGGCCTGCCCCACGATCGACCGGCAAAACACGTCATTTTCTCGTGACCGAGGAACACCGAGAGATTTTCTCGCTCCGGTTAATCGATCGACCTCTAGCTGCTTCTTCCTAGAAACAATGCACGAACAGCTGCACGTTATTCTGATATTTAATATACAAACAGTCTGGCAATAATTGTCTTAAGAATATGCAAATTTGTAAATCTGGATGCTGATTTTAACTCTATGTTCTATTGATTTGATTGTAGCCATTGGAATAAATTCTGTTTTACCATGTGTCCCAAAAATTAGAAGCCTGGCGATATCCATAAACTGTTTAACACTTTACATACTTTTGCAATGATTTTTACAAGCAAAAAGATTAACATTTGAGAATCTCTTAATAAAGTTTTCAATGACGTCGGCAAAAGTTCATTCATAAATCAACAAGTTATCTCTTTCTCAAAATTAGCAGTCTGTTAATTTTGTTTTGCAGTAGGTGAAGTGGCAAAAGTTTTGGATATTTGACTGATGAAAGGGGAAGTCTCATGGGAAGTCTCAATGACCGGTCGCGCGATGAATGAAATGACGCGGAACAGAAGGTTGCGGATTTGCGGACCCGTCGATCTCAGCGTCTCAGATGATACCCTGATCCTCGGGGAGCCTCGCGGTGTAGAAACTACTCGAGGAATGCGTGTAATGCGTGTACGTACACGTCACGCCCACTCATCGTCGCCATCACGTACGTGGCTCGTCATCGTGTACATACGCGCCTCTTCACCTGCATACGTAGACGAAGACGAGCCTGCACGCACACTTTACGTGCCGGTTTGGCAATGTGTATGCTCTTGGTTATGCTCCGACTCTCTCGTACTAGTCGTGCGCACCTACATATATGTACACAGATAAGAGATACGAGTGTAGCAATAGATAACGGTATTGAAACTGTTAAAAAAAATACATACCAAATGCGCATTTACTAGCACAATCCAATGTTTTTGATACGATACGCACGAGGTTTATAATTATTTAAGTTAGTAAGAAATTCTTTTGAATTGTGTGTGTCAACAATTTGTGTGAGACATTTCATTGAAGCTAACTTGCTGTACTATAGTCCTATGTAGTTCACTATCTGTCTGCACTGTTCAGGTAGAGGGCGCGACAACCACTGATTTTGAGAGCTGCTAGACTCTCTAATGTACCTAAAAACATAAATGGTACCATTACTGTTTAATAAATCTTTTTCTCTTATTCTAATTCCAATTCTCTGGATGTGTACACTTCAGAATAACATTTTCATAAAATCTGCAGAAAAGGTTTCCCAAAGAGATAATGTTCTTGCTGCAAGAAACAGGAGTTTTATCTTTCAGTAATAGTTCTAGAATGTTCATTTAGACATTTAACTCTTTAATGGAATTTGTTAGCAACAATCATACCTTCCTCGGGGAAGTTAATCGTGTTTCAAATTCAGTTATCAAACTTGTATGAAACACATACAATACGAGTCATTGTTTCATTTCATTCAACACAAATACTCTAGTAGACTCTGAGCAACCTATAATTCAATTTGCATCCTAGAGGTGGCAGGTAAAGCCGTCTATGGCAATTTATAACGTATCATTTATTATGTGGACAGGCTTCGTACCTTTAGAGTTCTACTTTTGTTCTTCAATTCTATGGGTAGTTATATTGCATTTATTAATTCTTTACCTCATGATTTTGTTTCGGAATGCCGACTATTGGCACGAAATCCGTTGCACTTTACATAGAAACATATGTGCATTTATTGGCGGTCATTATTCTTTCTCGGAGTTTGGAAAAGGTAAGATCATACATATTTGGAGAGTGGATATTAGTCAGTTTCTATAACTAATTAAGTGGAACTTTATGTCGAAACGATGACAGAATATATAATAAGAGTTGGTTGCAAAAAGGAATTGATTTTAATAGTATTTACTTATTATGCATCGACTATTGCTAGAAAATGAGAACTTCGTCCGGCGATGGCATCGATGAAACTGCCACTGCCATTTATCATGGCGGCATCGGACCGGTCGACTTCGTCGTTGCGTCGCTCCGGCGACTTCACAGGGCTTTATAACCGCCACTTATCATTTTTAACAGTATTTCGGCGCTTTCTTCAAAAATAGGTGCGTTTGAAAATTCCAATTTCTGATCAATTCTTGCCTCTATCCTATTTAATTTACTATTAATTGATTACAGAATTTCGAAGAGGAGTACATCAGAAAAGGACAATGGCGAATCTTGACAGAACACCAGTAACTTCTTCACAGGAGTAGGTAAGTTTAAATTCTAATTTCGTTTCATTAAATCAAAATTTAATAAATAGGATAATTGCGAAAATAAAATTAATAGGAAAAAAAATAAAAATAGGAAGAAAATAAAAATAATTAGGAAAATAAAAGGACAATTGCGAATCTTGGCAGAACACCAGTAACTTCTTCACAGGAGTAGATAAGTTTCAATTCTAATTTCGTTTCATTGCATCAAAATGTAATATTTCACAACTATTTAATAAGCAAAACTGAAAGTAGATGTATACAGGTGTACTAAGGTAGATTAAACATATTCAAATATATAGGTTACTTTTTCAATAAGTTCAGTCGGGACATCAGTTTAGGAAAAAATTGAGAGTTGTCAGCACTGTATGATTGTTCCATAATTCCAAGTCCAGCAGTGGAAGTAATACAGCTATAGCCGTCTGAATAATTCGCGAGGCCAAAGAGAGGGATTGTATAAATTTACGATAACACAATGGTCAAGGCGACGGACAGTTTTAACGAAGTCTGCGGACCAATCGGTTGCGCTCGTTTCGCCGAAGATCGATGAACACAGAGGACCGCGTTCGAGATATAACAATTCCAGCTGTCAGTCGCATCCTTCACGCCCGAATAAATTCGTGCCCCCCCGGCGAGCGCGAGGGAGTGTGCCCCAGACAAAACAAAAGAGCGCAAAGAAAGGTCGCGTTGTCTTACTTCGCCTCTTCTCATTTCCGTCGTTCTCTTTCCCCATTTGCCCCCGGTCTCCCAATCTTGTTCGGTTCCCTCCGGACATCCGTGGCTTGACCTTTCGACGATTTCATCCCCCGGGCCTTCCGTTCTGGTCTGCGCCATTCTTCGGCTGCCACTTCCCCCGTTAGCGTCTCGTTTCGTCTCGAGAATGCTATCCGAGAAAATACGTCGACCGTTTCCCGATCGTTCTCCCTTCCCTCCTTCGAGAGTCCTTCTTCGGATATTCAAATCAATTACCTGACAAAACTTCGCTCATTAATCCCCGTACAAAAGATCCTCGGGTAGTTCTTCATTCGCTTTCGATTCGCGCCCTCAATCCGCAAATTTAAAAAGCGTTCCATTTAGAGTCTCGCGTTTAAAGAAACGAATCTCATAAATATTTTGTAGCATCTTTCGGCGCCGATTTCATGGAATTTTAATTGCGGCCAGCTTCCGCTCGACTGAACGCGACTTAAATCACTTTCGAAGGGGTTAATCTGCTTTCTCATATGAAATCCAGAGGAGCAATCGCTCGGCGTAGCGCCACGGTTACTAGATTATTCGCGAAAACGGGAGCATAAAGTCCGAGGCTCGACATACGTGAACCCGAGCCCCAAGGAGAACCCACCCCTAATTTCACATTCATGGTCCTTCGACCCTCGAAAATATGAAGTTGTCCTTGGGAAAGAGGACAATTTAACATCTGTCGGTTGGATCGTAAAAGAGAATGTATTAATAAAAAAAGAAACACACACACACAGGCAACAGTCGTGCTGTAAAAAGTCCCTTCGTCCGCAACTTTCATCCCTCGAAGCTAAACATGGCGACGTTGACCGTGACCTGGCGAAAATTTCCACCCCTTCCAGACCGTTTTAAACGTTGAAAATATGCATAGAACAAACATTCGCACTTGATGGAATCATAGCATCGAGCTTATCTTTTGTTTGTGCACGTTCCTGAGGAACGTTTTTGTCTCTGCCCCAGTTTTCAGTGGTAGCCAGTGCCTGGAAATAGCGACACGAATGCCGCTCGGCAATGATCCGTGTAGCTCTATCGAATTGACTTGCAAATCCCGGTTCTTCGATACGCGTCGACCGCATGCACGATGAGCCACGAAATCGATGACGGCTGTGGATGACAGCCGGCTCCTTGACTCGCGAAATGGCGACGATTTAAAACCGACCACGTACCGGTGTCTGTTAGTCGGAGAAGCCGACGCTTAGTCGGGAGCACGGAACAGCGCTCGGTTTTCGTCGCTCGCGACCCTCTCGCCTCGCAATCGGCCCGATATTTCACGACACGGGCCGTTACACCGACGTACCACGGAATTACAAGTGTACACGGCCCGTTGCGAAGGGGATGCACGTCCTCGCCACGAATCATTCGACGCGAGAACGCTCGCAATTTAATCCTTTCCCTTGTTTCACCCCGCGCGCTGCTGTTGCCACCGGAGAAATGAACGCCGCCCCAGCACCGGCATTTGGAAATTAGCGCGATTATTGGCTCGCAATCGTTAAAAAATCGCCGGAATTTCGAGCTCAAAATCGAACCCGACGGTTAACAAACCACCGCCGCCGCCTTGATTTTTTTCATTATTCCAAGTTATATCAAGAATTAATAATCAAAAAAATTCGGAGAAATTCTAGAATACTTATCGAACTTTCTACTTCAACGCGCAATCGGTGACTAAGGTTTTTTTTAAGCGGGACAACCAGGTAGCCAGGCCCTTGCGCTTCGAAGATATTCAAAGACGAAAATTTCCTTTCGCGTATAATATCGACGAATACCGTTTTCCTGTTACCGAAGAAACGTTTACAGCCAGAGTGTCCATAAAACGTGTCTCAGAAACCCTCGTTGCGAGTATTCGCGTGTCGTATCTGCGAGCGAACGTATTAATCACGGAGCAACTATGTGCAAACATAGCTCTAATTCTATCCCTAGGCGGACTGATGTAGTTGCATATTTGTACACGAGCGTGTGCATCCATAAAAGATCATCACCATCGGATTGTGATCGATCGAAGTACCTGTTAAATATGTAATATCTCCTGGAAACGTTGAAATAGAAACAGAAGGCGCGAGAAGATTTCGATTCGCTCCGAGAACTCCACATCCCGGCCGGCCTCTAACGAGGTCTACTGTCTCTGTCTGTTTATAGAGAGGGCGAATGAATGATTGAGCGCTTTAATTCGAGCGACCTGGTTCCAGTAAAAATTAAGGGATAGGCACACGGGGGGCTGAGAGAGCGAGACAGACAAAGCGATAAGGTATAAGGCAGGGAGAGAGAGGGTTGGGGAGAGAGAGAAAGAGATAGTCCGGAGAATCCTCGTCCACGGGAATCGATGGTCGGAATGAATTCTGGCAGCCGTTCGGTCACGGAGCTGATTATCGACAGTCACGGAATAACTCCGCCGCGCGGCAAATATAATTCATGTCGGTGTTTGCATTCCCGGTAATTTATTATCGGCGGAGGTACGCCGCCCCCGGAACGTTCGCGGCTGTGTATGCAGGTTATTATTTATGACGGTCGCGATGCCTTCCAAAACATGTGGCACACATCCACTTTCGGGAAGTTGAAGGAACACGTTCCGCGCCGAGAATTCCGGGAAACTCGACGTGCGATGCATCCGGAACACAATTAAAACTCGCCGAACTAACGATCCTTGGCGGGAACGACCGAGCGAAGTGCCATTTCTCTTTCTTTCCGGTCGAGAACCGGTGCCCCCGTCTTTCCTAACGATCACACGTTGTCTGGGATCCTCTCGAAATTTCACGAGGATCTACTGCTTCCAAGGCTCCAGGGTCCTTGGTGCTCGTAACGCTGACGATCGCGAATCGATCTCTCGAGAAGTTAGATAACCTTTGGCGTTCAGGGTTGTAGGCGTGTTAGGGTTGCAAATTTTTAGGGTAGCGATTGGTTTAGAAAATTCTACGAGTCATCGTGATGATAACGCACGACTTAGATAACTATAATAATAAGAATAACAAGCAACACGAGTCTTCGCATTGCTACAACT
Organism: Megalopta genalis; assembly: GCF_051020955.1. Lineage (NCBI taxonomy): Eukaryota > Metazoa > Arthropoda > Insecta > Hymenoptera > Halictidae > Megalopta > Megalopta genalis. Next base: position 824,299 of record NC_135027.1, on the reverse strand, counting down.
TTTGTTGATTTACTTCGCGATTCTCCATTGAATGCCTCGACTTTTCCGTTCGGGTTTTCCTCACCTCAAATTTTCTTTTTCATTCTTTCTTTCTCTTTATTGTATTTTATTAAGTCTCTCTCTCTCTCTCTCTCTTGCTTTCTTGTACACACTGTGTCTCACATTATTTCACTCGCTGACTCGCTGTTACTCATTCTCTCTCTCTCTCTCTCTCTCTCTCTCTCTCTCTCTCACTGTTACTAATTTTCTCTCTCATCCACCCACTCGTGCCGAGCCTTTCGGCTATGCAGAACTTGGGAGAACCGAAGCAGTAAACTCAGATCACCGGAAGCTGTCCGCTCGCAGTTCCAAACGTTCTGCAGTCATCGGTCCCATTCATTCGGTAATTTACAACACTCGCTCTCGATCACCCTGCCTTTCATTCCCCGGAAAAACTCTACAGTATGGTCAAGTATAGGATCTGCGTGTTCATGGTCTGCCAGCTTTTTCATTACTTCCGAACTTGGGAGATTCTAGAGTCGCGATCGCCCCGGCATCGCAGAGCAAGGGTCTGAATTTAATTTAGCGTCGCCCGGCGGATATCTTCGGGCTCGATGAGCAAGCCATTCCTTTTCCATGGGCCCCGGTAACACAATAAACGCAATACCGTCACGCAGCGCTTCCCGTTAGCGTGCAATCGGCCGGAAGTGTCGTCGAAGGACTCGATCGTCACGCGCCCGTTCTTCCCCGCCGCGGCGTTGTCCGTGGGGAACGATGGAAAGAATGCAAACGCGAGAGGACAGAAAGGCACCGACATAATTGATATAACCAGATAAGACCGGGAGAGCCTCGGATAGGAACGCGGCTTGAATTCGAAGGTTCCCGAGGGCGTTGGAACGAGACGGAACAGGAGCGAGAGAGAGAGAGAGAGGAGGGACAGAGACAAGAGCAAATCGAGATGGGTGGACGAAAAGAGAGGTGGCGAGCATCCTCTCGCGGAATTCCCCCTTTGTCCGAGCCGAAATTCCATCGGCAGCCGCAAAGAAAAGACGGGCCCGGGTTGAACGAGCCTAGACTGTCAACCGGCGTCTCCCCCGCCCCCACCCCCTCTTTCTTTCACGTCTGACGGATTCATTATGTAATTCGCGTAATGGGACTCCACCGCGATCCACCTCCCACCCGAAGACGTCTTGGAATTCAATTGTTTCAAAGCCGTGGAAACTCGACGCAAGGGGGAAAAGAACGAAAGACTTTCTCCCTTTCTTTCTTTCTTTCTTTCTTACCTTCTTTCCTTCTTTCTTTCTTTCGCTCGCTCGCTCGCTCTCTCTCTCTCTCTCTCTCTCTCTCCCGTTCCCCTTCGGCCTCCCTTAATTTTCTGTGTGTACGTGCGTCCGACGTTCGCTAGGGTTCAAACCGGCGCAAAAGACGCCGGTCTACGGGTCGGGCGTGTGGGTGGGCAAGCCAGCCAGAGGAAATAATACCCGCTCTCCGACCTTTCAAAGCGGCTACTCAACTTCGCAATTTCGTTTATTGCGCAGTTTGCGAGACCCGGCGGCGCAAGATCCACGCTCCGTTCGAGAACCCGGGCGGAGTTCTCTATTTTTTTTTCTTTTTCTCTTTTTTCAAAACGTTCTTCGTTTGTGCGGGCCCTTCTTATCGAACGGATATAACGCGATATCGTTCGCGATCCGACGGTATCTTTATTCACCGAAGTTCCAGCCCCATTACGCTCGTCCGTCTTCTTCTGCTCCCCAATGTTTCATTCATGCCGCGAGACTTCCGAAGTCGAACCCCGGGTATATTCCTTAATTTAAACTCCTATGGTAATGCACATCGAATTTTCTTGCGGAAATTCATGTCCCGCTTCTCGCCGGCATACTAAAAGACACGGCGAATCCGGATAAGTGTTACACCTCGCGCGGATTTTCGAACGCGAGCTTCGCGAGCACGGTGCTTCGGATGAAGGAATTCTAGGGTAAGCGAGCCGAGTTTTGGATGAAGGAATTCTAGGGTAGGCGAGCCGAGTTTCAGGAAAAATTGAACGTATCGAATAAGATATATTAAATAGTTTTATTGGAAAGTAAACGTAATCGAAGAGGCACAGCAATTGGTCACTCAAGGTAACCGTCCCCGCTATTCTATGAATACTTCTCGAACTTATGCGTCCAGAATCCGTGCAATAATTATCATAGAAGCACCCTAGGATCATCTAGGACCTCCGATAGGACTCGAACGGCGGAACTCGTCGCGAAACTTCTCGACATTTCGTTAGCCCCGAGTGATATTGACCGAGGACAAGATGGCCCGCCTCGGGCGGCGAACTCTTCCGCCATGTTGCTCGGAGAGAGACTGTAAACTTCTAGACGATTCTTATTTCCCGTGAACGACACCCTCGCGGGGTTGAAATTGCGCGGCACGGCCGATGGCGGACGGATAAGGGCCACGGGAAGAAAGATGGCAGATGAGGAAAGGGAGAGGGCGCGTCGGATTGCTCGATTCTTCTCGGCGAGAATTTCTTTGCGGATTAATATTTGCGCTGGCTACGAGCACCGCGAGCACGGTATCCGGGGTTCACGGCCGGAGGGTGGAGCAGAACAAATAACGAACGTGGTCGGAGACAAATGGGCTGGATCTCACCCCTCCCGGGCCGAGCCCGAGAAACGCTACACCCCCGCGGAGGCCTTCGGTGTGGCAGAATAAAAAAAAATGCTCCCGCACCCGGGAACACAGTCTTCTGACGTGTTACCACGCGTAGAACACACACGATACACCTCGGATAGTTGGAGGAAAAATGCGATCGTGACAGGGTCAGCCGACCCGAAACATTTTTTCCGCTCCCTCCGTGTTGCTTTTCCGATTGTTTATTTAAGGGCCGCGGCCTCCGCTCGGTTGTTTTGCGACGGAACTGAGTGGAACATCGGTGACAGGGTCCGCGGTGGTCCACGAAAGTGTTCGTACACCTTTTAAAACGCAATGACATTTTCAAAACTGGACTAAACGACTGATCAAAAATTTAAGGAACGAGAGTTCTTTTTCTTTTACCGTTCCAAGTAATAGAAATATTTAAAAAATGGTATAATAGTCCTATTAAAATGGTATAATAGTTCTATTATTAAAAAAAAAATTCCGGTCATTTTTAGTCCACTTTTAGAAAAGTTCTTGCGTTTTTAAAAGGTGTACGTTCACACGAATTTATCGAATTTGTATTCTTTAGTTAGCAAATACATTGGCTGAAATTTCCATACAGCCACTTGATTTTTTGGTGAAATTTTATGGATTTTATGAATTGGTAATAAAAGCGCGAGGCTGCAATTTTGAAACAATGGCGAGATCGAAAATATCTCAGAAATGATTCGAGAAGGAAAGAACTTTCAATATATTGTCGCGCGTATTTATTAAAAATGATCAAGCAAAGCACAATGTCCGGGCGCCGATGGATCAGATTTTGCGCGAGTTAACTGTCCAAGTACTGTTGTGTCCAGTGCTTAACGCAGAATTTCCGAGGAAGGTGAACGGAGAAATAAATTCGCCAGATATCCCGCGGCTTTCCGTTAACTACATCCGAGCAATTTAAGGAGGCAGAGAGGCGAGGAAAACGTTGGAGAGCATCTCGAGCGCAATGATCGGAAGCCTGCCGATCAGGAAACGATAGGACAGCGAATTTTCCCACAGTCTAATGCGTTTTTAACGAGCCGCTTCGCCCGGAATCGGATTCAATATCGCGGAACCGTGAGATCAGCCGAACGAACGGGCGTGTACAATTCGTACAGCAAACAGAAAGCCGTAGTCCCCCGGACAATATTTGCGCTCGTCGCAGCTTTTTAATAAACCGGAAAGCAAGCCAAGTCGTCTCGAAGAATCCGCCGGCAACTTTCGCCCCGAGTTTGCCGCTCGTTTGGACGCGCCGCGAAGCTAATTACACCCGTAATTCCGCAGTTGCCCGCCGCGTCTTGAACGTATGCCCGTTCCCCGGGAAGTTTCGCCGTTTCCGCGACCGTATTCCGCCAAGATTTACGCATTGCGGGCTATGAGGAACGGGGCCGTAAGTTCTTTCCGTGGTTTCATGGCCCCTGACCTCCAGACGAGCGACAAATCCCCGACCCCGAATCTTGCTCGCACGTGTTTTCAAAAAATATCGATTGCACCGGCACTTGTGAATTTTAATTCTCGCACCGATTTTCTGGCGAAACGATTTTTAAATCTTTTAATCGATTCTATAAAAATTTATATGCAGTATTTTATTATGAGGCACTGACGATAATCTCGACAGTGTTATAAATATTGTGCACTCGATATCGAGTTACTTTTTTATTGCAGTATGCATAGATTTGCGAAGAATTGATTTTTCATTCAACGTCCACTGTAACAGGAGGTTTTCGGTCGACAGAATAAATTTTCCCTTAACTCCGGCTTCTACGAAAATCATTTGTAAAAGTCAGAGCTTTGATTTCCTTTTCAACGTTCGCGAATTTCGACGAGATCCGCGATTAATAAAACCGGATATCCAACGATGCGGTAAAACAGTTCCGCGATCAACGGTTACATGAATCATTCGTGTTCGACTTTGATGCATCAGGCTATCGGCGAACGATTGATAGTTTCTCTTCTTCGTTAACAGAGAGACCAGGAGGTCTAGTGCACCTTAAGAGCTCCTTACGAGCTCCTTACGTGCGCTCTGGCCGATGCACTATTCCGCGTTGCATCGATGCATGAACTGCTAACGCTGACAACGCTGACTTATTTGTCTTCGAAAGTCGGCTTTGACAAGGCGCTGCTGCCACGGCAGCGGTGTCTCCGCCGAAAATAAATCTTCGGGATCTAATGGAACGAATAAAATCGCGACCTCGCGTTTCCGAGATACATAGTTCGAAAGTTCGCCCAGGTATGCTATTAAGTAAAATCGCCCTGGCGTGTTCGCCGCCGTTTCTACATCTCGGATCACGAACGCGAGCTACATACATATATTCTATACATATATCCTCCGAAACAAATTCTACGTTTTCGACCTACTTCCGCGCGCGCGAACTTCCCCGGGCACTCTTCCTAAATCACGTTCTACGCAATCGTAAATGCGATCACGCGATAAAATTAATCTTTTATTATTGCGCAATAAAGTCCATTAATTGCCGTGGTCCGCAGTTTGTAGCCCCAGAATCTGACTCGGAGTTACGATCCCCCATTCGGACGAACTAGATCCTAATTTATGTTCGAGATCGTAAAGGTCCTTGCACGGTTAACAAGCCGGCGACATCCTTTATCGTGATGGAACGTGATTCGACGAAGCGGGGCTGGATCAAACACCGACGATGGCTGTGCTTCGGTATCGCCGAACGTGCGGCTACTACGTGTACGAAAGACCCGGCAGCGCACTACTTTATGGCAATAGGTGTCGGTGATGTAATAAAATTGCTCCCTTATATTATATTTCCGAGGTTATCCGAGAGGTGTTTGCGGCAACGGCCGCGGCCGCGACGGCCGAAATAAAACCAGGAAAAATTCGGCGGCGAGCCGAAGCGGCGGATTATTATTGGCGCGAAAGACCGGCGTGAACCGGAAGAAAAATCCGCGGAATTAATTAATATGAACCGATAGCCGGCGAAGGGCGAGCCTGTCGATGAGAAAATACTGGGCTCGGGGACCGGCCCGCGTCCCAGCAGGGGCTTCCTCGGCTCCCAGCCATTACCGAACCCGCGGCTAGCAACAAATTCTGATCTCGTATAGCCGGGCCGCGAGAAACCCGAATTAATTAATAACTCCGAACGAGGCCGTGTATCGACGGTTTTTCGTTTTTCCGCGAGTTTATACGCGCGCTCGGCCATCCGTCTGTCTCCGTGGCCGACTTTCGCGGATATCCCCCTTGGGGATGTTTCCGGCGCGATAAACTGTGGCCCGTAAATTTCTGCCGTTCCCGGTAACGATAATGCAATTCGGTGGGGATCATCCCCGGTCCGCCCCCCTCTTCATCGGCGCATTCTGCTGCGAGCGTAATCCACGTTGATCCTTTCTTATCTGTCTCATCGCGATCCGCGCGCGGCCAAAATGATATTTTATTAGCCGGCCTGTTCGCTGTTGCTGCGAACAGTCTTTCGGTTTCTACGCTTTCGGCACTTTATACGAACATTCCGGCGTTCTACCTCGAATATAATCCGCGGCGGACCGTCCCCGTTTATGTACGGCACAAAAGATAATGAGATTCCATTAACGCCAGGTTTACGGAACGCTAAAAACAGCTGTTTTTCACGTAGTTTATAAAAGAAACGGTAAGATTTATTCTGATTTTTAAGCAGTGTTATGCAAGCAATTTCTCCCTTATTCGCCGCTCATTTTTATTTTAGATTGATTTATTATGAAATTAGGTTATTTTAGATTGCCAATAATTATAAGAACGAGACGCAAGACTCGAATGATCGTGTCTCCTATTCCAAGATTGTCCATTTTCGTGCGCAATCTGACCGCGAATTATGGAGAAATTACCGTGTATTGAATAAATAACCCACGAATCTACCTTCACAATAATTACAAAATTAGTGCCCCCTCATTTCGACGGATTTCTCCCCTAAACCTGAGTTAACTAGATCGATGCGAAATATCGCTCTTGGCACACGAAAAAGACGAATCCTCCGATTTCGGAAGATTTAGGAATTTTATTGAAATCTTTAGGCGACGTATCCACGCATGTGCCGTGACATTTAATTAATTACTGCTCCAGTTACCGGCAGTATACCGTTTCCGATCATATCGGAGTCTCCAGCGAAACCTTGGAAATTTCTAATGAAATTTCTATGGAGCCGGGAGTCCACCGAGTCGGACAAAAGAGTTATGTCGTGCCAGGTAGTCGATAATACTTCAAACAGACGTGTTCCTTCCGACGTCTAGACGGTCTCGCCGGGCCCGCGATCGTTCCCAGAAACGTATCACCGTCGGAATACGTAATTTACGGGGGATGGTCGGTCATCGGGAATACCGTCGGCCGTCTCGGCGCCAAAATAAGCCGTGCCTCAAATTTATTCTGGATCGCGAGCTAGGGTGGGTAGAGGCGAGATTCAATTTTCAATAAATTCGGTCGACTCCGCGCACTCCCGCACCCCTTCCTCCCCCGCCCCGCGTTTTTTCCTCCGCTACTCCTTCTTGTTCGCGGGCTCGAACAAACGAAGTTCAATTTATGATTCAATTTTCGAGCCGCCTCGAACGCTCCACGCTTGTGCCTCTTTCTCCGCCTTCCTCCGCGCCGAGTTTCGATGTTGATCAGCCGGGGGCCTTAAGTAGAACACGAACTCTCGCAGATATCGATCAATTCGGCGGCCGGAAGCTTCGATTCTTCGTGGCGGACCTAATATTTTCATGCTTGCCACGGGAGCGATTCGATTCTCTTCTGCCGAACGCGTCGTCCATGGTTCGCTTGGGTCTAGCTTAGCCCGAAGTTCTTCCAATGGTACTTAGGATCTTACATGACCTCCGTAGAATTTTCTGGGCATCGATTTTTAACAGAAGTTCCGTAGAAGTGAGCTTAAACTCAGCCAAAGCTGCGCATAAGTTAGCATAAACCTCGGGAGAATGGAATCCGTTGATTCTCGTGGGCATTAAGTGCCGATCAATCCACCTTTCCGGGTCGAATTGGGCCTAGAACGGACCCTGGCTGAACAGTTAAGTCTAGAAATTATTATATTATTTATCATTCCGTGAGGTGATCGTGTAAAATACATTTATAACAACAATCTTTCTTTTTATTAATTCTTATAGCTTTCCATAGCAGTATCACGATTCTTATTTCAATAAAACTTTCGATATATTATATTAAAATATTTATATATTTATAACAAAGCATCAATATATTTACTGTACAATATTTATGTATTTATAATAGAACAGTTATATATTTATAATAAAATATATATTTATTATGAAATACATGTACGGTTATTATATTGATAGGTGTATCAGAAAGGGTCTTCTTTTATTATTTAGGCCAAAGGGACTCTGTCCTAGTACAAAGGGTTAACGGTACGATTCTGTATCTCGAGAGACGTCGATTAATTTTAAAGTGTTCGAGCCAGAGAGGGAGAGAGACTACTTCCTCCAAAATTGCCTCTATCGTCCAGCGTTTGCTTCGGAGAGCGAAACGAACGGCGTGCAATTTACGATACAATTTTCAGAGGATCTGGAACGTGTCTTTACTATCCGTCGGTCCATTCGTCGCAATCTCTTATTCCTAAAGCGAAATTAAGCCATTCGTTTTGTCGTGGAAGATGGCCGATAGAGCGGCGACTGCGAGAGAGACAGAGACAGAGAGAGAGAGAGAGAGAGAGAGAGAGAGAGAGACAGAGAGAGAGACAGAGAGAGAAAGAGAGAGAGAGGGGGGATAGAATCCTCTTATCATGGAGCAGGCTCCCGTTTAATTTAATTACATTAGAAATTCTTAATCGGCGTGTCCCGGCTCCGCTCGTGGATGGCCAGGCTGAAAAAAATGATCGAGCCGGCGAGGCGAACGGAGCGATCGATACGCAATATCCAGGCAGATTTCCCGATCCGTCGCAATTATGTCGCGTGGCTGCCGCGACGAGCGATCACCGATAACGACGAGCCGAGCGCGGATTTTATGGATGTTCCGGCACAGAATCGGGGGAGGTGACGATCGGTAATTAATTTGAATAACGTGACGTTGATGTATAAGACTCGGCCCGCCGGGTTTCTTCGTCATTGCCCGCCCCGCGATTGGCGGATATTTTCGCTTGGCCGCGCTCCGTGACGTATATCACGAGATAGAAACGGCATTTGCGTTATGGTCTAGTTACACGCAGATTGAACGCTAGTATTTCAATCGTTGCGACGTGTGCTCGGTTGCGCGACGGTTGCTCCGTATCGGATCAGCCGGCTTTCGCGTTTATCTTTTATTAGAAGCGTCGGAAGATGTCGGCGAAGTGTCAGATTCGATTACGAAATCGTTCGACGTACGTGTCGGTTTCCACCGGGTCTGAAATCAAATTTAGCCGCGGTTGTCTGCTCCCCGCGCGTTAACTCGGTGACAATCGCGGGAAAGTTACTTAATTTTTCCCGGCAACGATCGATCGTCATTTTGATCGACGCGTTCAATCTCTCCGGTCCGACGTTTCTCGGTTTTAAATCGGTCTAAGCTTGCTTTATAGACGGACGTTCGTGTAACATCGTTCGAAGATCGTTTAATTAATTTTTAATTTACCGACGTCAAAGACAACAATTTCGATGGTCTCCCGTCGAAAAAGCCGCGTTCCTCTAACTACGATTAGCATATCAAAGGCCGGCGAATAAAACAATTTTAGTGGAAACCAGCTTTTTCTCTGCGCACGTTGCGCACGCGCCTCTGACTTCGTTTCGCGTATTAATTTCGTTCTGCGGACGCCGCGAAATCAGCATCGACGCGACCGTATCAGTCGCGGCTCCACAATATTCCGAGCTGCGAACGACGAATCGAATCAGAACGTGGCTCTTCGTCGCTCAAAGACTGCTGCAGACAATTTGTCTGGCGTTTCGGGCCTTCAATTAGCGACGAAATCGTTGCCACGTTAGTCGCGGCAGCTCGAAAACGGGGACCGCGGTTCTTGTCATGTCTCATGAAAAAACCGGGCATTTCGTACGCACGCCAGCCTAACACAGCAAATTCTTCCGGTAATGCGAAATTTTGGGTTGCTGTGAATTTCCCTGTGCTAGTCTGACGCCTATGTAATTTATTGCTAAGACAATACAAAATGGTCTGTTCGAATGTGAGTCAGGTAAGAATCGTGGCATGCGGCCTGCGAATTGCCTTCGAATCATGGCGCGTGGCCTCCGAATTGCCTTCGAATCGTAGCAAAAAAATTAGAAATAAAATAGTCAAGTCATCGTTTTTATTCCGGTATGATGGCCGCCGTCTTTTCCGCCGACTGCCAATTCCGAGTTTCTATAGAAGTTTCTCGAAGAATCGCGACATACAGTAATGTCTCCCTAATTGACGCTCAGATTGTCCACAAAAATGGACAGTTTGGGAAGAGGAGATACGATTATTCGAGCCTTGTAGTTCGTTCTTTTGTAATTGTTGACAATTGGTAACTATAAAAACGAACCGCAAGGCTCGTGGACAATCTTTGTGGACAATCTGAGCGTCAATTAGAGGGACATTACCATAGTATTCTCAGATCTGCCGGTTTCGATTCCGATCTCCGAACATTTCTGGGAGAAATTACCGCACTCCCGATCGAGATGCTAATCAAGAAAAACGGTTCGTTAGTCTCCTTCGGAAGGACTCTCGGAGATTACGTATTTCCAGACAGCCTAGTATCGCGGGCAGTTGATCACCGAGTTAGGTTGCTTAATAAGACGTCCCCGGCCGTGGACGGCGTGGAATTGGCTCGGGCCGTTCGGCGAGTTTCTTTAGCGCGTTTACGCGGTCGGGAACGACCGCTGAGATACGGTTAATGGGTTGCGGGATGTTCGTAATTTTCGCGGGGTGATCGTGTCGCGTGTGGAGAGAGCACCCGGTCCTTTCGCGTCCTTTCTTTTTTTCGCTCTCCTCGGGTCCGGCAATTATTTCTCGTTTAGCGTGTTGCCGTATATCAGATCGACGGAACCGGGCAACTGGATACAGACGGTCACGTCCGCGCGTGCTCCGGCAATATCGCCGGGCAGGATCTTTATTCTTTCTTATTACTTAATATCCCCGGTAACGAGGATAAATGCGACGGCCCGGGTCCCCGCTAATTGGCACGATACCGCGCACTCTATCCACATCAATCTATCGCGTTTCCACCCTCGAGACGCGTCCCGGAACATCCTCGCGAGAATACATTGCCCTGGGCGATACTTTTTTCTCCCGTTTCCGTTCCCGCGATTCCCCGCTTGCGCACGCGTTTATTCCGAATATTAGAGGCGATAACAGAGATCTTTAATGGTTTGTTTAACCACGAATAAACACAACCAACGGCCAAACAAAATCGCGTTTAGTCCGGCGAAATTCGAATTCATTTTATTCGTTTGCAGCGGTATTTTGCAAGTTCGTACGTGAACGAAATTTTCGCTGTAATTGTTAATTAAATATGAATCGCGTTAATTTTCAAGCGGAATATGTTTTTTAAGTCCCGGACTGTGTGCCGTGCACGCGAATCATTCGGCGATCGAGTATACATAGAATACGTCGTAGAGGCTTTGATTCGCGTTTCGGCTGTCAATCGGCGATATATGCCGTTAGCGTTACACAAATCGATCCGCGTGCTCGGGACGGTTTTCCGTTTAGAACAGGGAACACGCCGAACGCGTTTCCGTCGATTGATCGCGCAGAATATTCTCAATGGTACGGGATTTCCTTGACGTTCGCGGGGAATATATACGTTTCCAGATATTGCCGCTGGAAAAACCGGGTCAGTCGAATTGAATAAATAAACGGACCCGGTAAGAAAAGCCTGCCGCTGTCGATCGGAGATCAGACGCCTGCAATTCTTTCTGGGATCGGGCTCGTATCCGATCGCGCTGTGGCAATACACCGCGGGTATGCTCCTTCCCGGCCGCGGTTAGATTACCATTAACGATAACGTTCCCCACGGTCGATAGACTGACCTTTTTCTATCATTATGCAACTCGAGATTCCCAATGGCCTCTTCAAAACATAGGATCCTCGAGGATCTTGAGAATGTTCTAGCCGATATTACATTGCAGTTTCTAGGAACAGCAGTTTCCCAGTGACTCTGCAGTACGTTAGAACAGATTCACAAAGTACGGTAAATTCTCCCTAATTGATGCTGAGGTTGTGCACGAAAATGGACAATTTGAGAAAATTTGATGAGATACGATTATTCAGCTCATTTTTATAGTTGTTGACAATCGGTAGCTACAGAGTGTCCCAAAATTATTGTTCGAGCGAGAAATGAGGGGTTCCTGAGGTCATTTGAAGTGACTTTTTCCTTAGCAAAAATGCAATCCGCGGATTCGTTTACGAGTTATTAACGGAAAACAGTGACCAATGATAGGCGAGATTAGCTGGCGGTCGAAGTACAGTTCCGCTCAATTAGGAAGAATTTATTGTACTAACGAAAGTTCCCAGGTCTTTCGCAGAACCCTAGATTTAATTTATTTCGTCTCATTTCATTTATTTATTCACGGGAAAAAGAATTTGATACAAGAGAAATTAAACACCAAGGAGAAAACAAAATCAAATTTAAACGAAGAAAATATTATCGTTTGTAAGGGAATAAAATAATGTGCGCATCCTTAGATGTTTCGACGGCGCATACGATTATTCGGTTGAATTAACGCTGAATTGTTTCTATACGATTGTTTTTGGACGACACCATTTGTTCAAGATCTTTGGAACTTTCCAGAGGACTCAAAGCTGTCCCCAAAAGGCGGCACTGGACTTCGAAAGGTTTCCCGATGAATTTATCAGCGACCTTTTAAAAACCGCCCGTAGGGTTTTCTTGCCGCTGTACGCCCTTTGGATTAGATCATCAAAGATCCATACAGAAGGAAGCTCTTCAAGGAAATCCACGGAAAGCCTCCCCCATAAATCCATCAAGGGAGAACCTCCCACACGTTAGTCCTTAATAAAGTCTTTCAGGGAATCCCTGAATCCCTTCTTCGAACAGAATTTTTCCAAGGGCATTTGCATCCGGTGTTTGTTAAACTTAAATCCACGGAAAATTATGAAACGTTCGCGGAAGCCTTTCATCTTGCGAGCTGATTGTCCGAAAAATCCTGAACCATTGTTCGAACGGCCGCCGGTCCCTTCATAATTTACTCGGTTCCGCATCCCAACAGGCGGCTGCTATATCAGTCACCCATTTTCGCTTTAGTGCCGGCGCCCCCGGCGCTGTCCGCGTCTCTGGCTCTCCTTCCTCTTCCGGTTGTATTCCCGCAGCTCCATCATTCAGTAGTAAACATACGCGCGTGGTCGGCCACGAGGAGCCGCATAATAAATTCAACCCCCCGCGGCTCAGAAATTCTGTTCGCGGCCGCGTGTCCCGGTTCCGGTCTCGTTTCCCAGTCGGACGTATCCCGCTGCTAGATCAACGATAATCAGCCGAGCGAATTCGCGTTTATTCTTGCCGAAAATACGGCCGCCTCGGGTACCACGTTATGTTTCGTTTGACTCGTTTAGAGGGCTCGGCCTCCCGTAAATCTGCCCGTGGAGAACGCCTTCCCCCACACACCCCTCGCCGTCATCAGCTGTACAAAGAGTCGCTCGTTCCGACTTGTTGCAGTTTAATCCTTGTAATAAAATGTTTACTCGAACCTAGTAATTATGGCACAGCGTATGGTACTCGCGTATTCAGCGAAATAGTAATAATAGTATAATATTATATAAATTGAGTAAAACTATGAACAATGTTTAAAAGTCCGTGGAATAATGGACTGGTGTTCTTCAAAATGCGTTTTTTTTAATTTTCTCGTTACGGGCTCAGATAAGAAAGTTTAGGAAACATATTTTTAATTTTTTTTATCGTTCCAATCAATTGCAATCTAGAAATCTTCTTGTATACTCATTTCGTAGGAAGCTAATCGGTCTAACATCTCAAAAATATTCAAGTCCTTCGAAGCAATTTTGAAAAAGTTATTCCGTTTGAAAAGGAACGTACTTTCCGAGGCGACTGTACGCGTATTTATGCTGTTTCCAGTTGCATGAATAATGCTAATCGCATTGAAAAATAGCGTAAAAACTTTTATATTCGAAAATATATACTTGAAAACATCTGATAATAGTAAACAGTTGACAGAAAAAAAACCGTGGTCCATTCGCGACAGGAGAAACGGTGATGCTGCAAAATGTTGCTTATTCTCGTGGGAGGTCCAGGGATTTTCGGCGAGACCGGCGAGGTGCCAGCGGGAAAAATAATTAACGGGAGAGGTCGATGAGGTATTCGGCCTTCTTTGAGGCTAGGCCCGGTCCCGGAAGATTTTATTTCGTGCACGCATGGCGGCCCCCGACGGGGCTCTTTCATTTTCAGCAATCCCTGGCCGACAGTTTTGCTTCTGGAATTCGTGCTCTGATAATTCCCGGCGCTATTCACGCCCCAGTTATCGCGGCCTCGCCGGCTGCGCTCTAAATCGTTATCTTCGGCGGACGCTACAAAAGAATCACGCGACTCTCGACTTTTTAATTACGAGCGTCGCCGTAATTCGGGTCCTCGAAAGAGAAGAGATTACCGCCGAAAATCACGTCGACGAGAATTCCCCGGTTCTCCCGCGGCGGTCGGCAACGCCGCCGCTCGGGTCCCCCGGTTTGTCGCCGATAAAAATCGCCCGCGAGTGCTCCCGTCGAACTTTTATAATGTTATATTGCTCGCGGGAGGAGCGGTGTAAACAGAGAGGCAGCAGAGAGCAGCCTTGCTTCGCTGGTCGATGGCGTTTCCACGGGAAATGGGAACTTCGCTGCCGGTAAGAACCTGCCTCGAAGCTCCGAGGCGTCTCAGAAGTTTGAACAACGACTCGTTGCTTCCGATTTAATCGCTTGATTGCGATCGACAAGGCACGTAGATACTTAGACTACATCCTCGAGGAGAGCACTCCGCCGGTTTTATTCAAAGGGAACTTATTACGAGACCGTCCATGTTTTTATGCAAATGCATAGTTTTTTTTTAGGGAATTGGCAGGCCGATGAAACCTCGACTGAGATTTACGTCACGATCAGCTGAACGCGTGTAATAACATATTCTGTTACGAGGACTTTTTTGAATTCTTATAAATATATATAACATATGTTTGAATTAAGAAATTTTTCTCACGATTTCTTCTAAGAAAGATTTTTCTTGAGATTTCTTCTAAGAAATCTTTCTTTCTCCTTAATTAAGAAATTATTTCCCATGAAAGGGTCTCTATGATTTCAACAATTTTAAAACAGATCACAATTTTGGAAATCCATCGATTCGACCGGCATAGTATTAGTGACACTTGGTGTCAATAATTTTGATAGGCTGAAAATAATGTGACAATACGAAATAAAATAATATAGCAACACGAAACAAGATAATGCGGCAGCACGAAATAAAAAATCAAATCTACCGTAATTAATGTCACAAGACTGCAATATAATTGCACAAAAATCTGTCTCACACACAATGGACACACGAACATGACGCGGAAAACACACGCGTCGCTATAATAATCGAAGTAATCGGGCTGTTTAACGTTGCCCAAACATTGCAGACGTTCGTAACGCAGATTTTCGCGCGCAGATTCGCGCAGAGATCGCGACGCGTTAGAAATTATTCGAAGCGTGTTCACGTAGGTGTCCAATTAGAGAGCCGAGGTTAATCCCTGGTGACCCACGGGTGCTCACAGTATTCGGTTTTTCGAAACCGCAACGAAATCGTCCGTCGGATGGGGTTCCCGGCGATATTTACCGGCGCATATTGACCGGATCCGAGGCGGACTTTCAATCTTCCAGGCCGGTTCTCTCTCAGGTGCTCGTCGCCTATTCTTCCCGCGAAACTTTCTGTTTAATGTTTAATCGCACTCGACCGCCGGCGAGGAAAGTGCTCGCGGGAGTTCGGCGGACAAACAGAGGAGGCCGGGAGGAGGGACGGCATCGAAGAAATTGCGTATGAAAAATGAGCGAAGAATATTCGGCCGCGCCGAGACATACTCGGCAAACACGCCGGGGAAAGTTGATGTTTGCATTAACACCACGATTTCCTTGTTGCCGTCGACGGTGCACATCGGCTCTGCGTTTCCCGACCGGTGCGCGACCCGCCGCTTAATTTTCGCGCGGCCACGAGAGCGTCAATGAAATACCGAGCCCGCGACTCCCTTCGCAATTTCACTTCGAAACGCAGCTCGGCCGTGAAAACATTTTTTTCCCCCGCTTTTTCGCGCTTGCCATTTCGGCAGGGTCGGATATTCGGTGGATTTCCGTATTCGCCGGCCCATTTCCGTAAGTAGATTGCACCGGTTGCAGCTCAGTTCTGTCGCGAACGCGCAGAATCCGTCCGTAAGTATCCCAAATGACTGTGAAAATGTCTAAAAAAAATTTGTTCGTTTGAAATTACATTGGAGATCGTTATCTGCGCGTTTTTTGGTCTAACTTTGCCCCTAACAGGACAGCCCGGGATCTTTTTTTCAGAATCCGATAATACCGGGATCTTTTCTTCTTTTTAATACAGAATCGTTTACTCGGAAAAAGATTTGAACCTGAATGATCCTTGATTTCGGCGGGTCCGGTAGCAGCTCTGATGCGAAAAACGTGGGTGGTTCGCACTTCGACAGATCGTTTTCGGATCGTCTGTTTCTCGGAGCTCGTTACCCGGTCGCGTTTAATCAGTCCGCCCGTCCGCGGCGTTCATCAGCCTAATAATTAATCAACGCCGGGTCGTATCCCAATTAATTTCGACGACTAATCTGTCAGTTGCCTCGCGCTCGTCTAAGACGCTCTTAATTCGACTGCTTCCCGCCGGGGGACGCATTCTTGTGCCTCGATAAATCAATTCGTCTCTCTCGCTCCGGCTGCAGGGCGCGGCGCGGGTACACCACGTCCGTGTCCTCGACGTCTTCTTCCGTCGTCATGTTGTACCAAAGACATTATAATCAGCGTGCCGTCGCAACCTTCTCCGCGCGCTCTCCCAAGTGAATCCGCTTCAAACCAGTTTCTCGGCGCGACGTCAGGCTCTGATGACGTCCTAAAATATGCAAGCTCTCGCCACCGAGCGGTTAGTTACCCTCCGACCGGCTACACACGGCCACGCACACCCGTCCACGCACACTCTTTCCTGCCTTCGGAGACGAACCGTGCCCTTTCAACAGACCCTCTTGTCTCGCGTTTCGATGCTCGCACCTGTACCACCCGGATCTACGACCTTGCCCGTCCCGCGCTCCCGACACTTCAATATTTATTTTCGGCACTCGCTCGTCGTCTAGACTACCGACGCTGATTTATTCAGCATTTCGCGAAATATTGGCACCGGAGAGTTCTTAATAGCTCTTTCCGCTTTATTCAATTCTACGTTACTTATTTTAGGGTAGCTTGTTCCGTGTTCACCGATTCACTGATTTATGGCAAAACGGAGTCGCTGAAACAGAAAATTGCGAACACGCTGAAAGAATTTTCGTAACATTGTCACGCTTATTTTCAAGGTACCTGAATTATTAACCGTAACAATTTGTTTTTCTTTAACTTCTGTTTCCGGGGACGGGACCTAGAAACGTTTTTATTTCGCACGAAAACCCGCTCGGGGTCTAATTATCACGCTCGGCTAAGAGCCTAACCGAAAGAGATTGATTTAAAATCCTCGCAAACGGCGACTTCTACGATGTTTCTTCAGCATTGGACGTCCCTGTGTTCCCATTGTCCGTCCGCCATTCTTCCGACTCGATAAACCGTGTCCCGGGTCTCCGTAATACTGACGATAACGGAAGAAACAGCGACAGCCTTCTATAGAAGGCCGCGGAGCATAGTTTGAGTAGAGTAACGAGTAGAACAACGAGACAATGCCGGAGCGGCAACCGCTTATGGCGTTTCGTGAAAGCAGCCTGAGAAGATTCTTTCGGTCGACGGCGTAGAATAAACCGTGCCGCGGCGGGCGACTTAATTTCTTCGCGGAGGCTTTTGTATCGCCGGCCGGGGAGGACTTTGTATCAAGAACGCTTGTCTCCATCCGGCTCCGGCGAGGCTCTCGCGTACGCGGCGAACGCGTCGCGGACACAATCTGATAATAAGTGCTACTTTGAACGTTTTACCCGGGGCCCTCGTTTATTTACTCTTTCGCCGCCCCCTTACGGGGAAGCGGAGGGGAGCAGATGTAGTTCGTTAAAGCGGCTTTCATTCGACGAGGCGCGGCGCGGCGCGGCGTTTTCCAGCGGGCGGGCCATTTCCCATTTCCAGCAGCCAGAGAGCCAGCCAGCCGGGATCCTCGCGATTGTGTGACGCGCGTCGTTGAGCATCCGAGTGACATTATTTAATCGCGATAGACGACGCCAGACGAGGGAGACGAGAGGCAAGGGGGGTCCGCGGGCAAGTTAAGGAAATGTAAACATCGAAAATTAATCCTCTCGGTTTCGCCGAGCCGGGCCGGGTCGGGCCGGGCCGGGCTCCGCTCCGCTGCTCCCCCTTTTGTCTCCCGAGCGAAAGGACCGGCAAACAATAGAGATCGGCTTTAATGAGCACGCTTTCGTCTCGCTCCGTTTCAGCCTCTAATTCATACCGAGACGCAGCCGAGCATTCGACCTTACCCGATACTGCCAAACTCGACGGCGCGACCGTTCTTTCTGGCCTGCACGACCCTCGGGCTTCGGAAAATTCCTTTGCTAATAAGCGTAATTAGTCTGCGGTACTTTCTGCGGGGTGAACATTGTTCGCAGGAGCCATTTCTTGTCTTGGATTCTCGATCGGTTAATCTTTGCCGTGTTTTCAGCATTTTATAGCCACTCACTCTTCCGGCGAATGCATCGAATTCGCGGTTTAAAAATGAACGTAATCTCTGTTGATACAGTAATGTCTCCCTAATTGACGCTCGCATTGCCCACAAAAATGGACAATTTGGGAAGGGGAGATACGATTGTTCGAGCCTTGCAGCTCGTTTTTATAGTTTTTGACAATTCAATAAAAATGAACCGCAAGGATCGCTTAATCGTATCTCCTCTTCCTGAATTGTCCATTTCCGTGCACAATCTGAGCGTCAATTAGAGAGACATTACTGTATCTTGAACAACGCTAATTGTTAGACTAAGAGTTTTCATGCAAAATAAAATGTTTCTATGTTAATTCTAAGAAACGGAAGTTAGAAATGTATTTCTTTATTTAATAATGTCGATATATCGAAACCGGTAATGGTGGTAATATTCTGAAAATATTTGCAAGCATTTATAGGATTGCCATGAACGCATCAAATCCGCAGTCCGCTCATTATTGATCCGAATATTCGTTTCCATTGCAACATATTCGAACGAGCCGAATTTTACTTAGAACGTTTAGAATGTAAAAAAGTTTTAGTACCGTCCGCAACGATAAATGTGAACTTTCTAATTGCAGTTTCATGAATTCGGCGACTCTGATTCCGCGGTGGAATTTTTTTTCGGGCTGATTTTCAGCACTTACCGCGTTAAATTGCGGCCCGTGCAACCGGACAAAATATTTCTGTCTCCCAATAAAGCTTGCAGCGAATCCCGTAATTAAACTCCGAGGAGCTGCGCTCGGTAATTTTCGAATAAAACCGAAAACAGCGACTTTTAATCCGGGACCGTGCGAACGTGTGAATCGCAGAGGCGTCGCAGTATGGTTTTCCGATGGAGCCCGGGTAACTGTCGAAGCGTCATTAAAATGCGTTTTCTGGGATCGGGTTGATTACGAATGCCGGTCGCGTGCGGCAGCTCGTTAAACGAGAAACGATTACCAGCAGAGACCCGTGAACCCACGCACACGGCTCCTCCCGGTCCCGGATGAGATTTTGATCGGGACCCGGGGAGCGGAGTTCCCGTCGCTCGGGAGAGTCTTCCTCAAAAATTGAATCCGACTTAATTGCTCGTTGGCTTAATAGACTCTCGCAGAATCGGTAATTTATCGGTCCCGGCGGACGATTTTTCCCGGGCGCAGGCGTGTTCGGCCGGTTCATCGATCGGTTCCGATAAATCTGTACTCGATTTCACGGGCGAACGTTCTCCGGCCGAACGAAATCCTTTCAGCGCGCGTTCCTAGGGATTCCTCGGTTAGCCGCGACGCTTTTTTTTTATTCTTCCTCGAGCACGCCATCGTGGCGCGAGAACTTTTCCCCGCCGACCGAGGGGGGAGGGGGGCGAGTTGTTACCCGCGGCGACCGGTAACCAACGACGTTCGCGAACTTTATTCAGGTCAGAAACGGTAACTTCATAATCTCAATTTAATTACTAAACCGTTCTCAATTATGATCCACTTTAACGTTTTCCGGAACTGGGCGAAGTTCCGTCCAAAACAGCCTCGCCACCCTTTTGCCGGCTCCTTCCCCCGGAAAGCGATTCAATTATCCTCCCTGCTTAATCGCGTATTCCGAGTTACTCTGTCCCCGAACTGTCTCCCGTTTGATCCCCACGGGCCAACCAACCGGCATGCCACCCGGAAAAACGTCTAGCGCAGAGCTAGCCTAGAAGCCTCCCGTCGTTCTGATCTCTATCGGACTCGAAGTAAACCTAGCTGGCATCCAACACGCATAGAAAACTCACCCCTGTCAAACGAATCCGGTCTAGATACTAAGTCTAAGCCACGGCCACCCCGCAGTTTCATTCAGAGCTGTCCCAGATGTCGTTCAGACCTGGCGAAGACCTAATTAGTACCCAGACTAGACGGGTTCGTGGAGGCAGAGCTGTTGGGAGACACGATGCAGACAGACTGAGATTTAGGCTGCTGTCTAATTCACTTCTAATTAAAGTTTCATCGAGGCTTTTGATGCAGGTCTTACTTATTTGACTTAGAATTAACCTCAATCGGACGTAGCATCGAGTTCAGTCAGATTTCTCGTTCACCTCGTTGAGATCTAGCTTTGATTTACTATAGATCTAATCCAGAGATCATTCAAATTCGAACTCGGTCCTAATCTGAATCCAACAAACGTCTCATTCGGAGCCAGCTTGGTCATCCAAGCTCGCCTAGGCCAGACCTAGCTGAGATCAGACTCGATAGGAACTTATTCGAAACCTGGACAGAGCCAGCCAGACCTAATCTCTTAGTGTATCCTACTTCCTTGAGCTAGCTTGCCTCGATTCCGTTGGCGCAGCGGTACACGTTCGAAGAGGATTCGGATACGTCGAAGGATCGCGAGACTTGGTCGAAAATGCGCGCAGCCTTGGCCTAGGAAATTCTTCGGTTTTTCCTCCTCTTCGGTTTTCGCCGTACTCGAGACGACCCGCGAGGCTTCCTCCGCCAGCACTTACGAGAATTATAATTTCCCTGATTCGACGAAACTTTCGTGACTAAGCTTGCGAAGGGAGATTCTCTCTCTCTCTCTCTCCGTCTTGCTCCTCCTTCGGAAAAGGTCTACGAACCGATCCAGTCCGTCTCGAATCCACTTGGTTTACCTTATTAAGGGTGGCCCAGCCACCCCACCTTTCCGAATCGCTGTTTGATAGAGATGAGTCGGCAGAAACGGACAGGGGACGACAGGTTCTCCAGCCATTTTTAAATTACTCCGGGGGAGGAAGACGGCGCTAAGTGTTCCTCTCAGATTGATTGAATGGATCTCTGATATATGAGGACGGCCCTCGAGCGTTGCACAAATTCAATCACCAGACCCTCTTCTTTTAACACGTTGGCTCTCCTCAGCTCCCGCGCCATTGTACACAATGTCTTACCGACCTTGACCGTCGTCAATTTTTTCTCGAACGAAGTCCTTACGATCATATTACAGATATAATGATCAGGTTCGTCCGGTTTTCGCGATCAACAGCGTGTTCCACGTAACATTTTTGTTCTCTGCTGTTAGCAGCTGATCCGTTGCGATGTGTTTAGTGAAACATAATTATTAACATAATTATTCGGATCATACAATTTTTGTTGATATGGTTATTATAACAATATTGCAAGAATTTGGAAATTTCTTGCGATATAAATATAAGTTCACTTTTCTTGTTTTTCTTGCTTTTTTTATATTATGCTATGAAATCATATACAGGGTTATTTTAACGACACGTGCATTACTGTGCATGACTGCATCACACAGTTAAATTACACATAGATACATATAAATGTATTACATTAATGCGACATTACATTGACAGATTGAACGGTAAACCTTGTTTTATACCGAACTTATTCGCATATATTGGTTCGCTTAGTATCTTCGTATTCGTGTTCAAAGAATTATCCTAAATGCAATACGAAATTAATTAATCACGAAGAAAATTGAATATTTAGTTTCTCCTCGATAGCCTTTTTTTTTCATTTTATGACCACAAATATCTTCGTATTGATTCGACAAAGGGTTCATCGATTATTTTCCATCCGAGTGTCAATATTTGTCTTCCACTTCCTCCACAAAGTTCGATCATCCGCCGGTGACAAAGCCAACATTTTCGTTGCCGGAGCGTCCCTTGGCAGAAGCTATCGATCGGTCTTTAACGTTCCATCCGCTTGAAGCCTAGGGGAATATCACCCCCGCCTCGGCCCGTTTCTTCTTTTTACGACGAGGCGTGTAACTAAACGAACGTCTGTGCCGACGAAGCCTGTTAATAAAGGAGCTGTAAAATCGTCCGCCTCGCAGCACGGCGTTCCCTCGTCGAGCGATCGGTCCGCGTCTCGACGCCGCGCGCCGCGCCGGTTCGTACGATATTAGCGTCGTTGACATTGGCCGCGGCGGCGCGACGCGACGCGTCGCTTTAATATTTTCGCAGCTCGCGTCGGCGAAGGGTTGGACGCTGTCGAGGCCACCCGGAATGCGTGGGCGGCGGCGGCGGCTGCATTTGTATTTTTTCCTTGCTTTGCCGTGTCCTTTCACGGGGCCGAGCTGTTGCACCCTTCCAGCGGCGCTTTTCATGCGCCGCGCTCTCCCGGCGCTGCTTATCCATTCTACGATCAGCTGCAACAACGAGCGAGCTCCATTTCCATGAGAATCCGGCCGGGCGTTCTTTCGTTGTTAATATTAAAAATAGAATGTCCGCCCGATTCATCCGCGACGCGGCCACTCGGCCGGAAGCCAACGATCCTCTCAATGGATCCTTTTAACGCGGCCGCCTTTCGGCCCGGTTATTGCGCGAATCCGTGCTTAAGATCCGCGTTATCGATACGCATTCACCGGCGGCGGAGTCTTCGTTGATTCTACGAACGGCCTAGATTATAATGGCCAATGGAGGCGCAGGATAATGGCGAGACTACCGGGAACTATAGTGGAAACGGACGTTCGTGGCCAGACGTAATAAAATTATGCAGAGCATCTCGGTCGCGTGGTGTAATCGTGGAAAGACTGGTCTGAGAGGAGGAAACGGTAAAAATTATCGGAAATAAATTTTTTTATATCAACGATGTTTGTATGGGGTGATTCTGCGCGAAAAACTGGATGGAAGATGTGGAATGAAGTTTTCCGGTACGAGGCTTCGTTTGCGAGATAATTTGGGTTTAATATTGTCCGATCATGGCTGACCGAATCTACTTGCCGCGGCAGAAAATCTTTAGCATTCGTTTTCTCGAAAACGGAACCTCGTAGAAAAAATTTTCTTTTTCATTTTCGAAGCACTTTTTCACGTAGAATCGTCCTGTCTGAGTTTTATTGATGTATGTTAAAATGAAATTAAAATGGGGTTGCTTTCTTTGCACAAAATCTTTATATCTTGAGTTTGGCTTCTTTTTGAAACAGTTGGTAGCACGTGTCAGAGCGCGTGCTTTCGACGTTTTGTACTTTGCTTTTTCTTCTTCTTCCGGATCGGTTTGCAAGCCTTTCTAATTGACGTCACGAGACTCAATCATTTTTCTTGAAGTCATATTTCACTGTTGTAATCCTTCGAGGTGTTTCGAAGGAGTTTCGAATCTTCTTTATACGTATTTAATATATCATAAATATCGTCCGATTCCGAAGATGCAAACAATCGTGTTTTCGGCCAACTTTCTCGCTCGCATCGCGAGTATTGACTCGCACCGTATTTTCGGAGACAGTGATCTGGACGCGCGGGTCCACCCCGATGCCGGGACGTTATTTACATTCCGCGGGATCTCCTCAATGGCGTATAACCTCAGAAAACGATTCCGGTCCAAGGGGAAACACAGACTCTCTCCCGTCATGAAATCTTTTTTTCGCGCACGGCTGAAAGCACTATTGTAGCTGAGTACACACCGGAAGACTGCAAACATCGTCCGTGAATTGGGATGTGCTCGGGGCCGGCATCGCGCGCGCCCCGTCCACGGAAGGTATACGGGGGGATGATGCTCGGTCCGAAGTACCTGTCTCCCCATAAAAGCTTTAAAAGCAGTCCCATGCCCACCAAAGGAGTATTTATACGACGCCGGAGGAATGTTTCATTGTTGCGCGGCGCGTGACGGCGATTCGCTAAACATTAAAAACGGCGAAAAAATGGAGTCTCCATTACCGAACACAGTTTCCTCTTTTCGGCTTCGCGCCTCCCGCTGACGTTTTATCGGCCGCTCTGAAATATCACCGTCTGCTCCGAGAATTAAGCGACGCTGCAGTTAGCGGATAATTGGCCCGGCAAGTTGTTTTAAACATCGCGAGAGATCGTCAAAATGTTCTCACACATTTATTTTATCACATTTTCGCGTATTTTCTTCGTTATTTTATACGGTTGCTGTTGTTCGATATTTACCGTTAAACTATCAGTAAGTACCTCTTACATTCTTCAACTGACAGTTTTATCTGTAGAGCATCTAGATATATTAATAATGTTTATATTTATCTATAGAGCATCTAGATATATTAATAATGTTTATATTTATCTGTAGAGCATCTAGATATATTAATAATGTTTATATTTATCTGTAGAGCATCTAGATATATTAATAATGTTTATATTTATCTATAGAGCATCTAGATATATTAATAATGTTCATATTTATCTGTAGAGCATCTAGATATATTAATAATGTTTATATTAACAATGCTGTAGCGTTCATTAGTACCATCACAGTTAGAATATTGCTCCATCATATGCTGTTTTGTCTATAAAATTTTCTACGTATTTCTTCCTCTTTTTCCTTTAGTTCTAATCATAAGATCGATCTCGACATGAAACATTACATTGTCTATGACGTACAACTAACTGTATTCCCCAAAGGGTTTATACTCGTTAATAAATGAAATAAAAAGAAAATAATAATATCTTGGAAGAAAAAAATTCGCACTAATTACGCATCTGCATTTATTCTAATATATTTCTATCGACAGCGAGAGAACAGAATTCGACGTCGACATAGAAAAATAGTACAAATAGCAAAGTAACAAACACAGAAAAATAGTAAAAATGAAAAGAAAAATAATACCAAAGAAAAATACCAGAATCACCACACGTAAAAGCAAAGTATAACAGCGGGTCGTATCGGACCCGGCAAATGGTTCAGCCCAAGAGCAAAGCCGTTTGAAAGCTTCTATTTGCCCGAAGTTCGCTTGGCTCGTGAGAGCTCAGTGACACAGTTTCGGCCCCGAATCGACAGTAGAGGAGGCGTTAACGATCCGTTTCATTAGCGCTCCGACCTTTTTCGTTCTCGACAATCGAAGCCGGCGGGCGCAGCTTTTTACCGTGGCGGCGTAAACGAGGAAGCGGCGCACGTATTTATAGCTTTCCTCGTAGCCTTGTAACCCCGCGTCGCGGCTTTATCGTCGGCACGGAGTCCTTCGTCTCATTGTTCCCGGCTTCTCGCTTTCCGTGGAAACGAAGGAAAAAAAGGGGTTGAAAGAAAGACGCGCGGGTGGTGCGCGGGGGGGAAAGCGGCGGTTGGAAAGCGAGATATTCGGAACGCACGGGAAAGAAACTCGGCGAGAAGCCACTTAGGCCGGTCACAGTGCGGGGGAGGAGGAGTCGCGCAGAGGGCCGTGTTCCGGCCATGAGAGGGCCCTTTCATCGTGAGACCTCATTGTGCGGCCCCCGCCCCCTCCCCGCGGAAAAGAAACGAAACGTCCCTCAAGCTCAACATTTTCATGCGACGCCCAACGTTTTCCCGCGTGTCTAGCGAAAATCTTTGGGGGAAACTCCGAGGATTAAATCTAGCGGGAAGTTCGATTCAACGACCGCCCGCTCGGCTGTTTCTTAGAGGATCAACCTACTCCCCCCCGTCCACCTTCTTCGAGATCTAATTGCAACAGCGGAAGAACGCCGCCGGATTTTTCCGGCCGGCCGTTCGTTTTATTTGATCTTCAATTACAGTTTCGCAAGCTCCGCGCGCCACCGACTGTATTTTCCGGCGATTCGATCCGAACCGCGTCGGATTTTTCCTCGTTCTCCGACCAGCTTCTTCTTCTCCTCGCCCTTTTTCTTCTTCTTCTTCTTCTTCTTCTTCCTCCTCTTTCTCTTGCCGTTCTCCGGCCGCGCGCGTCGCACTCGATACGTCGAGCTGAAAGTTTACGGTACAGCGTTTTAATAAATTTTTAGCGGGCCCTGTTTGTTTGGCGTGCTACCCGGTGCTTACGAATGCCGGGTACCCGGACTGCGAGTCACGAACACGCGAAATTGGCGTTCGCCTAATTTACATATTCCCGTTCCGTCGCAAACCACGCGAACCGAGCTGCCACGCGTATGCCGACCACGCCGTCGCGAACACGTTCCTCGTTCCGCCACCCCGATCGGCTCGCCGCCATTACAGTCCGCACAGAAGCCGTCGGGAAAAATGTTCGTTCATCGTATTCCACGGAAGCTTAACAATCGCCTGTGTGATCTTGCAGCGCGAAGCGGGTGCGCGTTCTCTAAAACTGTGTCTTATTCGAATCGATAGACAAATATTTGAGCAACGCATAAACGTTTCAGATTTAATGTTCCCCTCCCTCTACCCACAGCCCCCGAGCATATATACGCACGGCTAATTTGATAATTAGCCACGGTCAATGTACGCGGAGCCGTGTTTTTGCGAAGAAAATAAAGCCCACCTCCGCGGCAGCTAAAATTCCACCCAATTTTCTTTACGAAGTTACTCACTCGTGCAAACGTTTGCAGTCTACTCATTATTACACCGTTCTAAATTATGTGTTTACACAATTAACTTTCGAGCACCGCGATGAGTGCTTCATTCGAGAGGGATGAAAGCGTCGGAACGACGTTCTCTGGCCCAGTTCAAACCGTTTTCCAACCGGTGTCTTAATTCGCGGCTTTTTCGTTTGCCTTTCTTCCGGCCCATATTCTTCGCATCAAACTTCATCGACGGAACAGTCTTCGATTGGCTTGAATTTCGTGGAGCGTGTAGACAGTCCCGAAACCAGTGTTCTTTACCAACTAGAACAATTCGCTCGTTTGCGAGAAGAAATTGCATACTTGTACAGGAAATTACGATCGACAAAATTGCATCAATAGGATCATCGCTGATGTAAAGCAATATTTCATTTAAAACAAACGTTAATGACCTTCGTATGTCCTCTTTTCGCTACGCGAAAAATATAATAATATAATAATAATAAAATAATAAATAATAATAATATAAATAATATAAATAATGTAAATAATAATATAAATAATATAAATAATAATATAAATAATATTAATAATAATGTAAATAATATAAATAATAATTTAAATGATAATAATAACGTAAATCTAGATGGCAATATGTGGTGACCCACCCTGTGCCGTAAATTCTCCCCAATTGTCCTCCAACTTGGAAACGAAAAGCCTCACGCCTCGTTTTTACAGTTGTTAAAAATCGTCAACTATAAAAATGAGCCGCAAGGCTTGGATAATTATATAATTGGGCAATAATTAGATGATTTAATCTTGGATAATTGTATCTCTTCTTCCCTTAATTATCCATTTTTTGCCTACAAGTCGAAGGACAATTGGGGAAAATTTACAATTTATATATTCCAAAGGGATCAGATCGTTGAATAAATAAATAAATAGATATTCTAAACTTTGTTGAATTCATTTGGCATAGCAATTTTTCGCTTGCTTAAAAAATGACTAGAGATCGGAAAACGATCAATGATCGCGATTCAGAAATATCATCGTGAGAGACTTTCGGCAGATACATTCTCGGGAGGTGAAATCATGTTTGGCCATGGCTGACCTCAAGCTGTCGGAAGAATTAACTGGAAAATGACGGGGAGAAACGGCAGATTGAGGCGACCGTGTGCCTAGGGGTTGCGCAAGGTGATGGGAGAACGTAGGAAAGCCGCGACCCTCGCTCTATCCAGGCTAGATCGCGCGGATGCTCGTAGAGAGGGTTTCTGAATAGAGTTTACCCCGGCGAATTCAATCTCGCCGCGAGAAAAGGACGCGATCGGCCAGCTCGATCGCCTATGCAGAAGTCGTCGGCCCGACCCGGTCCGACCCGACCTAAGCCGCCGCGACGCGACCCGACCCGACCCGATCGTCGACCATACACCCCGGCAAACGCGGGGAGAATCGCTTCCAGCCTGGCGAAGGAAATCGGTCGCACTCCAGGGAAGCATCTTCGACCTTAGGGTATACTGATTCCAGCCGATACCCGTTCGGGATCGGGGTTTTTGCGCTTCGCAAAATTTTCCGAGCCCACGCGGAAACAGCCTTCCCTTCTTGCGGATCGCTGCGTTTCTCTTCGAAGAGAGAACGAGCATGGGATTCGACGAGCGCCGAAAAGAGAATGCGAGGCGATAAACCCGCCGTAAAATTATTTGCAACGTCCTCCGGGATGCTTTGAGTCGGTATTTTATCGGTAGCCGCGGGAACCGCGTTCGATTATATGCACGCGAAAATAAAATTCGTCGGTTTGTTTAGCGCTCGCGGAAGACGAGGACTTGTCGAATGGACGCCGTTGTCGAGCATTTTAATTTAATGCTATTTTTACCGACGGGGTCTCGGAAGACATCTTTCAACATTTCAATTGAAAATTATTTTATAAATCGCAACGAGAGGAGTTCACGATCTGCACACACAAAGGATCTTTGATTTTTAAGGAATAAGGATTCGCGAGATTTTAAGGACGCCGCTTCGATGGGACGTTCGAAACAAGGACAATCGCTTTTATTCATCAGCAGAGAGAAAGACGACGATTCTAAAAGATATTGTCACATTTCTATCAAACATAGGATGATTAAAAACGTATTACAGTAATGTCTCCCTAACTGACGCTCAGATTCTGCGCGAAACTGGACAATTTGGGAAGAGGAGACACGATTATTCGATCCTTGCAGCTGATTTTTATAATTACGAATTGTCAACAACTATAAAAAACATCTCCTCTCTCCAAGTTGTCCATTTCCGTGCACAATCTGAGTGTCAATTAGAGAGACATTACTGTATTTTGTTTTATTCTTCTCCGTTTTCGCATTATTTAAACATCTTGAACAATTACACTATTTTCTATTATATCTTTTATTGTACCATTTCTTTTTTCTTACTTTCTTACATTTCTTTTTTCCTTACCTCTTTTTGATATGCTACTTTCACGACGTATTATCGTATTATTGCAACACAGAGACTCTCTCCGGTTGAACAAATAAATACTATCAAGAAAAATCGCATCTAGACAGCTGACGTCTCGGGTAACAATCGCTGTTGTCAACGAACGTCCACCCAGAGAATTCCGATGCAAACGCGAACGAAGTTCTCATTGTTCGCGGTTCCGGGTCCGCGGGAACGGATTGTTATAAACATTATTTGCGGACCGGTAAGTTCGCGGTAGGGTCGAAGCGAGAGGACGGGTTTCGCCGTAGCGAGATTACGTTTCGTCAAACGCAAAAACGGCGCAATTAAACGGCGGAAAGATAGAGGAGGAAAGGCAGGGCGGAGGGTAATGGAGCAAAGCGAGCCTTTATCTTTCCGAATGTGTGACACGTCCTTCCCATTATGCGTCCACCGGAGTCATTTACCCGGGCACATTCGGCCCGGAGCGTGCTAGGGTCGGTATCTTTTCGACACGGTCCCCTTGTCCTCGCGCGGATCCGCTCGATATTTGCTCGGCGTTGCTCGCGCCGAGCGGCCCCTGTGTTAATTCGTTGAACAAACGTTTTCCCGGTTCCGCGGGAAACGCGGGGGTGTGGTTGGGGGGTGGTGAGCACTTTCTCGCGGTTGAATCGACGTTTCCAAAGTGTCCTCGAACGGCCGTCTCTCGAGCTCGTTCGATTGTTCGACGTTGAACGGATCCCACTTCGCCGCTCGAACGTCGCCCGTTGTCGTAATAAATGCGTCGAAGATTGTCCCGGATGATTGAAGAGATTGGACGATGGGGGATCGTTCACACCGGCGGCGATCGATCGTCTGCGGGGATCAGTCGTTGTTTCACCTGAGACGCGCAGCTGATGTGTAATTGTTTGCTGGACGGAATCGTTGTCCCGTGGCCGGTGACAAAGGGACAGGTGATCGCGGTTGGGGGCGGTCGCGCGTTAACAAGGGAGGCGCGCTATTTAAAGCGGGGTTGAAAACCGTGCAAGACGCGGCAAAGAGTTCCCCGTCTGCTTCCTGACTGGCTAGCCGAACGGAAACGCGAAAACAATCGGTGGAACTATATTTTCACGCCACTCTCTGTCAGCAGCCATAATCAGCGACCTGACGCAATTCTACATTTTGGTAGTCGGTTAAACATTTCCCTTCAATCCATTTGTTTAGCATCGACGGGCCAAATGCACCTTCAATCTTTCTACGAAAATTTAACGTGATATTAAATAGCAACAATAATAATAGTAATAACGATAAATAAAATAATAATTTTTCTGCGATTCTGAAATCTCCCGACGCAATTTAACGCTATGTGTCATCTAACTAAATCATTGCTTGTGTTATATTCTGTAAGCCAAAGGCTATCTCGCCCGTTCAATTAATAACAATGAAATAATAATAAAAATGAAACATCCGGTAACATTACGGAGTCGATATTTAAATGTGTATAATTCAACGCAGTCGACGAAGATAATTGACAACTTATGATCAGACGATGATCCTTATCGTCAAAATTGGACCTAGAATTTATTCAGAAATGAATTCAGTCGGAGCATCGATCCGGACGCAGCTCGGACTAGCCTCCAAATCCGACTCCGCGATTGCACCTTGTGGCAGCTTGTTTGCAAAGGCCCGGAATACCTGTCCACCTGTCCGCCCGAAGTCCTACACGGTTAAAATGATTGCAATGGCCAGTTAAAGCTAGCCGGGCCGTGCTTGAAGCTCCCTGCGCCGGTAAACAGACTGCATTAATATACTTTCATAGAGTAGAAACGAAGTTATAAAGCGAGACGCGGAGAGGCCGGATTCAATCAAGGTGGAATATCACTGCAAACAGATCCTCGGCGTATTTGCCGAGGCAGAGGCGAAGGTCCTGGAGACCGCGGACGCTGCTCGTCGTAGACGAGGGTCGGACGCATCTTCCGGTTGCTGCGCCCGCGTCTCACCCCCGTCTCCGGCACGCAATAGCCAGGACATCCTCGGGGCAATTAAAAGTCCCGGGGGCCAGCTGTTGCGTATTCCGCTCGCGCACGATTTGCCTCCGGTTCTCCTCCGCGATGGAAGCGATTTCTGAAGTCAGCCGTGCGAGAAGCCGGCCGGCCGCGGCCGCCTCCTCTCGGCTGGAAAAACGCGTCTCCCCGGGCGTTCGAACTGAAAAATGCGAGATGTGCCCGTGACGGGGTCCCCCGTCTCTATCTCTTCTCTCATAACCCGGGAAAAAAGCTCCTAGAAGATGGCGCGGTCGAATATTGCCAGGAGGAGTGGCGGCGAGGGCGAGAGAGGGTGGGCGAACGATGGCACCATTGACATTGACTTTCTCTCCGGGGAGAAAGCTGCTAGCTGCTGCTGGCCGGGGGCTGCAGGTGGGTGCGGAAAGGATGGGCGGATCACTCCTGGACGGAAACGGGAAGGCAATGCGAGACGACCAATTGCGCGGAAGAAAATTATGAGAGCTCCCGGCTGCGTAATTTCGTCCTCGACGAAACCGAGGCCAGACTTCTGCTCCTTTTTTCTTTGTCGCGGACAAGTGGAATGTAAAATACTTGGACTCTGTGTTGGGTGCCGGGTTACCGTGGGTGACCAATTGCTGTGCCTTCGCTTTTATCGAATAAGATGTATTGATTTTTTTTTCGTTCAAATATAAACAAAATAATAGAACAGATCCGGGTGTAATTAATTTTATGTTTACGAAACAAGACGTATCAGAAGCTTTTATTCGAAAAGAAAGCAAATACGAGAATGTAGAAATTTAGCATGTCTTATCCGACGAATGTAAAGTTAATTGTACCCGAAAAGAATCAAAAGATTTTTCGAAACGAAGCGCAGTGTTCTTGGCGGTTGCGCGTTCTTCGATTTTGTTTGATCTCGGACCTCTTTTCCCCGATTATTTGTTTTCTGCCTCCTATCTGGAAGTTGATATGTAGGACAGGAAATAATTATTCGTGTAATAGACGGCGGAATGGATGGGACGATCTCGCCATTTATAATCATTAACGCGCGACTTTTCAGCGATGCAACCTTCTCGGCGCAGGTGACAAATTGTTGTAGTGACCATTTATCCCGTATCACCTGTTAGTCACAATGACGGATAGATATCAGTTCGCAAATGGCGTCGCGCCCGGTAGACAAAATTATACGGAAACCTCTAAATATTTGATCGGAACTCGGAAGAACGCATCCATCGGATGCTAACAGATTTAATAATTATTTATTATTCGTGGATGAAACTGTCTCAAATGCCGGATAAGTTATTTAAATTTCCGACTACTGCAAAGTAGAATTGATCTCCGTCGACCGGGTTATGCTGAGCTAGAGTATTTAAATCATCGCCGTAACGAATACATTTTCAGAAATTAAGCGAAATAAACAACTGTTACACCGGGAACAACGGAATGACTAATAGGCGCGCGAGAAGTATTTGCAAAAATATGGTTTGAGAAACTGAATAAAGCCGAATTAATCTGAGCGGATTTTCATGCATCGATGGATAAAAGAAACAAATGGATAGGTAAAACGTAAAGAGACGGTGAAAAAATTAAAAGCAACTGGAGAATGTTGATCTATCAATTCGGACAATTATTTGAGAAAGGAAAAATGTTGCAGCTGGCACAAATTTTTATTTTGCACAAGGATCCGCGGTCTAGACGTTGGCACTGTTAATTAACAGCCGCGTGAACGGTGCGTCGTTCGAGGATTAAAAACTGAATATTAAATACTTCGGCGCTCTCTCGGTCTAATTAGGGACCGTGGCGAATCGCGCGTCACCCATGTTAATTGCGAGATCCGTTTTTAGAGGGCTCGGTATCGGTCGGTCAGCGCGGCCGGAGCGATTAAAGGTAACCAGGAATATTTGAATAGTAATCGGACGTCGCACAGTATACCAGGTATCGGGGAGTTTCTCTACGTTCCCCCGTAGTTCCCGGCAGTTCTGTTATACGAACGAATTTCAGCCAAAGTTCGTTCCCATTCGGTTATAACGTGTGGCTCCCCGGAGGCAGGTTCGCGAGGAGGCGATTTGCGGCTTGATATCCGTAACGGGTTCGTTGCATCCTGTTCAACAAGCGTCCGGGGACCCGGGAAAAACAATAAAGCGTTTTAATTCCGGCCAACCCTGTGCTCGCAGACCCGCTTCGGAGGGCTTCGTCGCCGTCAAGTTCGCATCTCGCGTCGCTTATCCCTCCATCGTTCAAGAAGCAGTTGGAGTATTCCTTCATCCGGAAGACTTTCGAACTTGAATCTGTTTGCGCGGGAACGGCGATGATCGATCAGCCTGTTGGCAAATTCTTTGCTGAAACGGTTTTATAGAGACGAGAATAGATCGCCTATGGATCGTCTCCGATCGTCGTTATAAAAATGACAAGACTTTTTATATTCAGTCTTCTGAGAAATTTTTTCTTGCAATACGCGCTTGAGATTCTTTTTTTGTAGAAACACCAGTGAGCTGTCGACTTGTACGGCTTTATTAGAATGACAAGACCGAGTTTATTCAGACTTTTCACCGTTTCTATTGTAATGTATTCTTTTGAATTAACCCTTTGCACTCGAAGCTACTTTAACTGTGAATCTAAAATAATTTTTCTGATTTACAGTATCTTCATTCTATATGACAAAGTGCACTTTATGCATGCGAAATTGAATCTCGCGACTTACACAACGATTACACTTTTAACAATTTTTTTTAAATCTAACTTTGTTAATGCAATAATTATCTTAGAACGTGGTATAACAAATTTCAGAGGTGCCTCAGAGTCACCACTCGAGTGCAAAGGGTTAAATTATTCCGTCATTTCGTGTCGGAGAGTCCATAATCTCAATAATTCCAAAATTAAAACGTGAGACCGAGGATTGTTATATTATTTTTAAAAATCTACTATATATGATCAATTTCACTCCTATTTGAAGTTACAATCTAAAATTCTATTTAAAAAAGCTATTATAATTTAAAATTCTTAATTAAATCTCCGTTCAAAATCTAATATAATTTAATGTTCCGATTGATTAGACGGGCTTAGCGTTATGCTATTATAATTAAAAATTCTTAATTAAATCTCCGTTCAAAATCTAATATAATTTAATGTTCCGATTGATTAGACGGGCTTAGCGTTAATGAACGAAATAAAACAATAAGGAGACAATATCACTGGAAAGCGTGAGGTTTCAGTGGAGCACCGTTCAAGGAACATTTTCATAGAACAGTTGTGCGTGGCGGATCCATCTGGTTCCTGAGGATATCGTTCGCATGATCGCTCATTTATCACCATAGGTAGGCTGCGAGACCCGCGAGGCACCGATCGCCTAAACACGACGCGACGCGACGCGTCGCGACGTCTCCAAGTGTATCGATAATTCATCGCTCGCCGTTGCTGGATACGCCCAAGATGAATTCGGTGTTTCGCGACCGACGATCCATCATTCCGAGTGAATTCGATAAAGCGGCTATCATCTGGGAATGGTGGCGGAGGAAGGCGGTGGAAGGCCGTGATAAAGTTTCGCCCGCCGAGTAATCTGTCTCCGCGCAGATAGAAAGAAACGCGTTGCCGATCGTTTCGGTAAACGGAGCGGCCTGAAGAAGAGTCGCGAGAGATATCCCTTAACGCAGAGTCCAAGGTACGGAAATGATCCGTTTTCATTTGGCTCGGAGAAACGGCGACGGCTTCATTAAGCTCGTCGTCGTAGTCGTCGTCGTCGTCGTCGCTCCGTTAATTTCTCGCGGCGACTCGGCCACGCCCGGTGAAATTCAACGGAAACAAACGCGAAAGTATTCGCTCGTGAATGAAAATCGGGGTCGCGAACGAGTTCATATTCAGCGGCGGCGCATTTAATCACACGCGCGGATTGCGGCGAACGGCTCCGCGGGATATACGTTTGTAAATAATTAGAAGCGGGCCGCGGTATCGGTGTTGAAGCACCGTCGATAGAGAAAGCGCGTCGGTGCCGCTCGAATAATTATATTTCCTCGGGTCTCATTAGTACTTACGCCGTCCGCGACCGTTCCACTGGTGTCGCACTGGAAATTACCGAAGCCCCCGTTTCCGTTCGCTACAGCGTTGTTTAGTTTGATGCGGTTCCACCCCCGCATCCGGCTCGCCGTTCACCGGGACACGAAGATCTCGACCCCGCACGGTGCGGCGCTTATGCGAGCATCCGGGACAAAAATCATACCTTTTAAGCTAATCGATTTTCGACCGAAATATATTATAATAATTTGTCAAAGGAAATGCAATGATGCATCGATCTGCGTGCAAAAATTATACGATTTCATAATGAAAATTCTTGTTTATTTTGCATCGAATAATCAAATCTTATGTTTCTATAAATGAACGTCCGCGTGCAAAGCTGTTGATTGAATATGTGCGTACATATTTTGTTGGCATAACTTCTCGCATAAAAGATTTGAAACTATCAAAATATACTATCTGACGAATATGCCGAAAGTAGAATTCCAGGATATTTTTATACCATATTTTTACATATAACCTTATCTGAAGTGTAGAGCAGGGTTGGATCAGGTTAACAGGTTTAGGTCAAGGTTACGACAGGGTCAGGTCACGGCCAGGGCAGCCTCATGCTACAGAAAATAGCCGGGAATTTAATTGCAGATTTTAGATCGATGCATTCGAAGAATTTACACATCCGAGGTTCGGACAATCGAGATCGCATTATGCCCGCCGATTCGTCTGTTCGGACGGGCTTGTACACAGACAGACGTAGATGTACGACACGTTCGCGTGCCAGTGTGTGCCCGCATTTATATTCCACGTGACACCGTGCAATCTGATGATCGAAGCACCGGGCGGTCCGAGGTCGGAATGCACTCAGATCGCGGCCGATAGGGTGTGCCATACCTCGGGGATGATTTGTCGCAGCGGCGAGTGCATCAATCCTGGCTGCAAGATGCATTTCGCGAGAGGTACGCGACACCCGGGTCCCACGCGGACGAATAAAAGTGTCCCGGGTCCGGCGACGCGCTCGGATCGCAGCGGAAAAGAGGTTCGCGGGGGGTGAGGGTGGGGTTGCTCTAGCTAGCTGCGCCCACCTCCATAAAATATTCCAGTGGCCCCGGCTACGTGATACTCGCGTAACGCACGGAATATTCCTTTGTATCTTTGTCTAAAGGTGACACGGCTAAAGTGCACTTCTCTCCGAGGAACGAATGAGAAATGAGGGAGAACCGTCCGACGGATAACCGAGGCGAAGAAGTATGGAGAAACTCCGGGACACAAGTTTTTACTACACCCCTGAAACAGGGTGGCGAGATGGCACGGAAAGGATTAACGGGACCAGGCCGATTCCTCTTTGTGGGTGGTGGGGAAAAAAGAAGAGAGAGAGAGAGAGAGAGAGAGAGAGAGAGAGAGAGAGGAAGACACCGGAGAAGATAGCTGGAAGATGCCGCGTTCGAAGGGACGTGAAAGTTTGTCCTTCGGACCGGCCGAGTGCATCCGCGCGGTCCGAAGTCCCGTGAATTGTTGCCCTCCCCCTTTTTTCAACCGCCCGCTCCCGGAGAGGGATGACAGGCGTTATCCACCCCTAACTTTGTAATCTAAATTTTCCACGCCGGCGCCGTCCAATGGGATCATCGCTGCCCTCTCACTCTCACGCACCACGGTACTACGCTCATTTACCGTGTGCCCTTCTCGGACGAATCGCAAAGTTTCCATGGAAGGAAACGTTATTTACTGGCCGCAGCAATTGATTTACATCTGCATTTTGAACGCGCAATTTTCGTGGCTCGACCGCCGCGCAATTTATCGGCGATTACGCTTACGGGGGTGGGTAGGGATCTCCTATAAGCGTCGAACGCGGACGGCTCGACGTGTGCGTTCGCCGCTTGCGATTAGACGCAAAACGCGTCTACGCGCAGACGATATTTTCGCGGTATATTGCCTATCATATAAAACAGTGTATACAGAGAAACTGAGGTAACGTTTTCGAAATCGATCGAAGTTTACTCGCATTTTCGCTAGCGTCGAAGGAAGAAAATTATGAAGAAAGGATGCCGAGAACTTTGACAGAAGGAAAAAGAGAGAATATTAAAGAGAGAGAGATGAGTACAAAAATGAAGCATATTAGAGACGCGTATAAAAAACGAGACGAAGAGAGTTATTGTAGCATTTCGATAAGAAAACATTTGCTGAACAATGAGGAGACGCCTAGGCAATTTTTTTTAGACTGAGTAAAGAACGTGTGACATTTGCTTATCTTTTACCGTCAGTAATTTGTCGGTACATTTTTATACGTGAACGCGCTTCTAGGAAAACAAAAGCATTGTTTTCCGTTGCATCGGTAGAAATGCGTGCGACGTACAGGACGGTGATCTCTTGCTACGTGATCGATTAAGCCAGGATCTGGAAGTTCGTTCTCCGATCAATCCGTGGAATATTCAATGGACGAGATCCGGACTGTACGAGGTTCTGAAAAATGAATATCTTTTTTTTGGCGGAAAAGGCGAATCGAGTATTCCGATCGGCGTCTCATTAAATCGAACGAGGCGTATTTACGATCGAGTACAAAATAGCAAATTGGTTCTATCGGCGGTCGCCCTTCGATCATCGTTAGGGATGGCTTATCATCGATTGCTATCACGAAACACTCGCAAATCAAGATTACGTGGGCCACGTCGTTCTCGCCTCGCCCCTCCGTTTCTCTTTGCTTCTTGCCACTCGTCTATGTCGGATCGGGTAATTTCGGCTAAGTGGCTCTCGCTCTCTTCTCTCTCTATCTCTCTCTCTCTCCCTCTCTTTCTCTAGGATCCCGCGGAGAACGATCATGGAGGGGTTGAGATGCTGTTCCGTTGAACAACTTCCGGCTGGTGGATAACGTCTCGAAGCATCTTCGCCATTTTCGGGAGGCAAGACTTAGGCGAGACGAGGCGAGGCGAGACGAGCGTGAGAAAGGATCGCGATGTCTCGTCGAATTAACGCCGTCCATCATCCCAGTCCTTCCGGCCTCGCATAAATTAACGGTTCTGCACCCTGCACGGATCCCTGTGCCTCGTCCCCGGTATCGAACGAACGTGTATCACGTCGCCGGATTTCATTGACGCGGGGGCGGCTCGGTTATTAGCGAGATATCGCTAACGAAACGACGGAGGAAAAAGCCTGGGCACACGCGTACACCCTCGATCAATAGGGGAGAACCAGCAGCGAGAGTGAGAGAGAGAGAGAGAGAGAGAGAGAGAAGCGAAGTAATTTTGTTTGAGTTAGATCTCGGTGAATTGCGAGCTCAGGGGGTGTATATTTGACAGCGAACGCTTGAATTGAATACAGAAGCGCATTGCGGTACTAAGCATAAAGGGATGGCGGGGGTTGGTACAGGGCGGCCAGAGGGAGAGGGAAACTAGTGTTATAATTGTGTCGGGGAAATTACACTTTCAAATGTTCTAGCACGCCGCGATGGAAACATTTACTATTACCGCGAACAGTTGTAATTTCATTTCCAGTTTTCCCTCCCTCCCTCCCACCCTCATGGTCTCCGGCCCTCGTTCACCTCTCGGTCTTCCCTCCATGTTTGCCTCATATTCCCACGGAAATGTGGACATGGAAAAAGCTCTCGCGCGTGCAGTCGTACACGGCGGAAGATGCAATTAACCCCGTCGCGCCGGGGGATCGATCCTAGATCGGCAGAGATTGCTTCTTATCTGACGCCCCGCGTTTGACGTAGTCTTCGGTCTCTCTCCCGGAGACGCTGCGCCTCGAGCTCGATTAATTGTCTCCCGGTGAAACGTATTAATTAGACGTCGATGCGGGGCCAATTGTTTCGGCAACTGTAATAGTGCGTAATTGCTGGATTTAGTTAAGATCCTGTTCTGGTTCCGCCTCAATGGGGTATCTATTAAGGGGCGTTATCTCGGCACTACTGTCTTGATAACTAAATATTCGAGCGGATAGTTCGTGCCACTGTAGGATGAGCTTCTCGGGAATCCTTCCTCGGATTACATTTTCCCTAATCGACGCTCGGATTCGGCACAAAAACGGACGATTTGGGAGGAAGTGGCACGATTTTTCGAGCCTTGCGGCTTGGTTTTATAGTCGTTCGGTAACTAGGGAGAACTAGCGTCGATTAGGGAGAATTTACTGTACCTCCAAGCAGGAGTATTTGTGCTTTTCATTGTTTATTGTTATACAATTTTTTCCACGTTTGTAACGATTCGAGTTCGCTCGGTTATAGAAAAAGAAGAAATATTTCTAGCGCGTCTACATTCGATGCTTTCTTGACACCATTTTTACTGATATTATATTAATTTACTTAATGTTAATTTACTTCCTATTATAGAATTGATCGAATTAATTTTGCGATGACTATAGCAATAATTGAGAAGTGATTATTCGACTGCGAATCTTATGCATTTATGGCAGAATTTAGCAGCAGCCGGTTTAAAATACGATTAACCCCTTGACATACCATTTTCTTCGCGGTTACTGCGATTAGAAATTTTTCGATTGTTATAATTTCTTGGATCAGAAAGAAAATTGATGCCTAAATTTACTTAATGCTTAAATATTGATGACAAGAGTTGAACTCAATAAGTTGTTACTAGAAATTTTCAGGACGAGTCGTCAAAATACGGCAAGGGGTTAAAATAATTAGAAATCGTCAATGTATTATTTCTCATTTATTAAAATTACTACCAAAAGCTATTGCTAT
The DNA here is from genome assembly GCF_051020955.1 of Megalopta genalis. Taxonomy (NCBI): domain Eukaryota; kingdom Metazoa; phylum Arthropoda; class Insecta; order Hymenoptera; family Halictidae; genus Megalopta; species Megalopta genalis. The sequence continues at coordinate 784,720 of NC_135027.1, read as the reverse complement.
TCGGTTCCGGTATCTTTTAATTGACGCAAACGATTTTTATCTTGCATAAAAATCCGCGATATAGCGATCACATAGAAAACATAGAAAACACGGAAAATAATTTTCATTAAAAATTACTGATAAACGTGCATTAACCCCTATGGTAAAAATAATGTTCCATAGAAACAATTAAAAGGTGTCTTTCGACACCATCGGAGTTCGACTTCAAAGCTATTCATTCAGAACAGGCCAGATTCGTCATTACGGAGTCAGGGATGAAACGTTCTAACGTCTTGAACGGAACGGAAAAAACTCGCGGTTTCGGCGAGCTCTAAAGGGAGAAACTTCGCAAACGAAGAGAAAGTCGTTCGACGCCAAGTTCGGCGATCGTGGAGAGCGCAAGCTCTGGTTCGAATGATCCAATGGGGACGGTCGGCGGGAAATCAGCGAGCAATGGGTGGATGGGCGAGCGGGTCGGGCGGGTAGGGACCGCGTTCGGGCGGCAGTCTCGGATACTCGGCAGCGCGGTCCTCGCAGTACCGCGGCAACCCTCAAGCTAAAAGCATCGTGTTCGACTCTCGACAGTGACCCGCGCGTGATACGTGTCGTGAAACGTGAGAACCTCCTTCCCCTTTCGTTCTCGTTCGCTCGCGACCAAATTCGTGCTCGTCCCGTGCCACCTCTGTCTGTCTGTCTCTCTCTCTCTCTTTATCTCTTTCTCTCTTTCTGTCTCTATCTTTTTCTCTTTCTCGGTTTCTCTCCGTTTCTGTCCTTCCCCGTCGCGGCATACACCGTTCGTGTTTTCGCGCGCGCCGGAAACTGGTGATTCTTCGTGGGCCGAACACTCACGTCCAGCGAACGATCCATCGCGACGCGATCGCCGCGAGTTACCACCGGGCTGTGTGTGATATGTGAGTGTGTTCGTTTCTCGGCGTTTCGTCTCCACCGCCGACGATCGCAGAGACTGGTCGAGAGACAGCGAACAGGGACTTACGCGGCTCGGCGAAGGTGAGAATTTTTACCCTAAAATGGTACCGCGATCTGTTTTCTCGAGCGTTCGTATCGGGAGCTCGAGCAACCCCGCTGAATCTAATCGGCCTGGCATTTTGTCGAGAGAGTTCGAAGAGCTCGAAATCGGTCTTCTAGCTTTCCCTGTGCTTCGTACAGTCCGCCAAGGGGTTGCGGTAGCACCCCGATAACCGCGAAGATGTACGCGGAATTGTCTTCGATTTATTATTTATCCGCGCAGCACAGCGGAGGAGTGGTTTCCGCAGTGAACCAGATGTCGGAAATATCGTTGGAATATCGTAACATCAAAAGGGGTTGGTAGACGGCGATAAACTGTTGCATAATGCCCCGTTCATTCAAGCAGTCCTCTGAGAGTGTCTGTATCGTTCTCGGTTAGTGTTTCTTGGAAATGGTCGCGATATTATTTTCAAAGCGGGTCAACAATGCTGCAGACAATGCCGCGTCTTCAGTAGCCAGGAACATCGGAAAGAAAAGCAAAGAGAGAACGTTGGAACACGATCCCAAGGATGAATTCTTAGAACTCGCGTCTCTCTCTCTCTCGCGCGCGCGCGCGAGAGAGAGAGAGAGAGAGAGAGAGATAGCTTCAACCCTTAACTAGGCGCCCGGAATTACACAATTAGGCGCATGGACTCAGCGGTGACACAATACTTATTTGTGAGCTCACGATTTCGCTGAAACATTTCACCGGCCTGTTCCACTTACTGAAATTCATCGGCGAACATTTTTGCTTCTCGGTCATTTATGCGCGACGTTCCAACATCTCCGACGTTTCTCGTCGCCTAGAAAGAACATCGTGAACGTCGTCGGCGACTGAAAACGTCGATCGTGTACGCTCTTGGAGATTGAACCAAGGGTCACCGCATCGATTTTATTGTTTCACGGTGTTCCATCTGACGATAGGGGGGAGGGAGGGTGAGTATGGTTCCACCCCGGCATGGTCAGCCATTTCGCATAAACAGACCCCCGCTAAGGTCCACCTCGGCGCTTGTGCACACAGAGCGAACCGGTGGCACGACGCGACCCTGCCGCATTTTTCGCTCGTCGCACGTCCCGGAGGACTCGCAGCTTTTTTTTCGCGAGGTGATCGACCAGAGGCTCCCCCGCGCGTTGCGTAATGCCGAGAATAGTTGTAACACGGGGAACCGCAGCTGGCGGAGTTCTGAGGTTGCGCTGCCGCGGTAACGAGAGCCAACTCCGCCTCGGCGCTCCTTTTTCTCGAATTTTTCTCTTGCGGCGAGCAGCGGGCTGCTCCGCGGAAGAATATTAGGGGGCAATAATGACGCGGACGGGGCTCGTTCCGACGAATTTCAACCGAAACAGCCGCTGGGAAACGTAATGCAGTTACCGCCGCATGCGCCGGCCACGCTCTTTTCTAGATTTTCTTGGCTCCGCTCGAAATTGATTAGCGAACAACAAGTGTCCGCGAGAAGCATTCCTGACCGTTGCGAAGGGAAAATTCGAGCGAGATCGCGTTTTTCCTCTTTCCTTCGCAATTCATCGAAGAATCGGCCAAAAATGAGCTCCAGTTCGTTTAAAAATGATCGAATTCCGAATAATTAGCTAACACATTTTGTGAAGAGGTTCGCGATTTTTCCACGAACGATATCGTTCTTGGATGAACGAGTTTTTTTTGTCTGTTCTCGGAATTGGTATCAGTTGGAAAACGATTGGAGATTTGTGGCGAACACATTTATGGCGAAAATGTGTTGTTGCGATTTAAAATAGTATAAAGATTGAATCTTCGCTGTGACCCACATTTCTGTTTACGGAGAAGTAAAAATTAACGATTAACGGAGTATGCCTGGAAGTCGGATATCGAGTTCTAATAAAGGAGACGATGTTCTAGAATGCTCGAATTACATCGTCAAATTTTTGGGACTCGATAGCATCGCCGCGAAGCACGGCTAAAACAGATTTCAAAGTCATATAAAAATCATTTAACACGTTGACTGCCATGCGTATTTACAACAAAATCTCCTACAGGCCACCCGTGCCGCTATAGGAAGCGTGCGCTGTTAATTCATATCTGTTTCTGTTCCTGCATGAACAATTGGAATCTTTGCCGAGTACCGAATGGTATAACTTAAAATCTCTGCCCTTATTTTTTTTCGATAATGAAAAGAGATCGGATTGCCCGGAAGGAGAAGCATAAATAAAATTACATCGTCAGATTCTGATTTGAATACTGATAAATATAATCTTAGTGATAATGAATGTTATGAAGATACTATTGACGAGATTTTACGAGAATTGGTCATGGAAGAAGAAAGAAATGTTGATGATACTGAGGAAGCTACAGTTCAAATAAAAGATACGAAATGGACCGATCAGAGGCACGAGCATATCTGAAAAAACAAACAACTTTTTGTCCAAGCTGTCCTGATCAACCTCAACTTTGCAGAGAATGTTTTAATGTTATACACTGCGAATAATTTTTTTAATAAACCATTTTTATAAGAATTCAATAGTTTCATTACCTCCTGTAGAATATTTGTCGAAATATTTTCGGAAATCCTTTGTAAGTAGTCAAATCAGCGTCACCCGAATTACGGGTGACGTGGCCTGATGAGAACTTTTGCTGTCACTCGAATACGGGTGACGCGGCAGTCAACGTGTTAAAAGTGCAGGAACGTTAATTTACATCGATTATAATTTACATATTTAATTTATATCGTCTATTTGCGGATCATCGTCGATCGTAGAGTTCCTATTCGATCGCAGTATTCCCACTGCAATTGTTATCCGGTGCTCTCGCAATGTTTGCCCCGAATCCACGACTCGCCGAAAAATTTGCAAATCGCCATTGTGTCGCACGAGCGAGCCGCCCACTGTCGAATAAACGTCCCGATCGTTTCATTAGGCTGATACACAGCGAGGATGTTTCGGAACAGCGGGTAACAGTTCTAGAGGGCCTGTAAACGAACATAATATATGTAGAGCTCCGGTTAAGAGCATCGCGACGCTGAAATGAATACTATCGAGCGAAACACGAGCGAATGACGGAAGGGCGCCGTTACGGGTGACGTTCTGCGGTTAATTTGCGGATTCGTTACCAAAGGCCTGTAATGTGAAACAATTATGAACCAATTGAAACCGTGTGTCGCATCGATAGACTGCACGCCCACCAGTGCAATCTTTCAGCGAGTTTATTGCTGCTCTCAAACCGGCGGAATTATAAAATGTTCTTTAGACTTTCGTTTTGAATCGGCTTTTCGAAGAAACGAATCGAATGAGAAATTATAATGCCGGGGGAAAAATTTATATAAATTTAATACTAGAAAAGTATAAACATTTTACTATCGAGAAAGGAATGATTTATACTGCTGCTTTATACTGCTATACTTTACTTAACTACTATTATACTGTTTTATATTTTATACTGCTATTTCTGTTGCTTTTATACGAAGCAAGCGACGCAAAATAAATAATGCAGATGTATCTCGGTGACAATTATGTTTAATGTTGCTGTTTCTACGAAAGCTAGACATTGACTCAAGGTTATTTAATTATTTAATTATTGTGGAATAAAACTTGTTCCTTATAGAGCCTGTGCTACTGTGATGAACTACTTTCTCAGCTGCTGTAGGTATATTATCGATAACAATACAATTTTTTTTCATTAAACTTGTGGAACCTATTTTCAGATTTGTCACAGTTGTTGTACATTAAACAGACATTACACTAAATTTCGTGGCATTGGTTCCAACAAAAGCGCAGTGCATAACAATTAGCTAATAACGACGGTAACGGCGTATATTTTCCAATAATAATATAATTAATAGTTATGTATAGTTCATCCGCAAAATATGCGTTCACTGCAACAATTGTGAAAATACTTTCTACGTCCGCTATTTCGCTACGGAACAGTGCCAAACCTGTTCCAGCCGGCGGGAAAGTTCAATTAGAGGATAAGCCGTCTCGCTAACAACGACACCCGAAAAAAATCCGAGCTCTCGCCCGGATCGTTCGGCATCGAAGCCTCGAATTCGGGCTTTCAGCGCGTTTGTCGACGGCGGTGTAGCCTCTTTAACGACGCTTCTCCTTCCACCTCGTCGGAGCGACTTGTTTTCGCGGCGTTCGTCGGCTGGCCCAGTTTTTCTGTTTCCTCTCCCCGGTTCGTTAATGCGTCCGAATCGGGATCCGGATTCGGACGGCACGGGCGCCGATAGTGCGTCGAACGGAATTGATTGCTCGATATGATTAACGAGTTCTCGTGTCGGCGGGACAAGAGCGCGCGAGTTCAGCAGTCGCGCGGAGTCCGCTCGAACCAGATATTTGACGGCGGAAAGGTCTCTATTAATTGGACCGAGCCCCGCGGGGGCTCGGAAAGTCGCGATTTCTCCCTTTTTTTCTCTCTCTCCCTCTCTCTGTTCCGTCGATGTTTGCTTTCGGCGTTGACGTCGTCGCGGAGACTGGCCGATCTACCGGCTGCGACCGGTTACGCGGCTGAAAATAGGGAACCGTGTAACGCCACTATTTCCAGACGCGGCCCCGGCCCCGGTGTATCGTCGTGCTCGATTGCCAATGAAAATTACAGCCCCGCGGCCGGACGGCTCTGTTACGCCGGTTTGTTTATTAGAATTTCGCGAGACCGATTCGCTCGTCGAACATATAGAATCTTCTAATTCGTCCGAAACCAGCGCGTTTGATACACGGCCGCGTAACGTTATTATTAACGCGACCCGATTCTCAACCAATTATTATCCGGCGGAAATTAGAGACAGGACTCTCATTACGATCGCCGCGTTTAATTATCGAAAATGTATTAATTAATTGTTGCAGCCGTGAACTCGTCTGCTTCGCTCGCCCGCTCGCTCGCTCGCTCGCACGCTCCCTCCGGCCGCCCATCCTCGCCGCTTTTATCCGCGGCCGTTCGCGCTCGCCCCGGCGACTTTGCCGTCCTTTATCCCCGCGAATTAACGGCTCAGTATGGAATATCGCATTACGAGCGATATTAAAATCCGCATTATAGCGATGCTTGCGCCCCTGTTGATATTTCCAACGGCGCGTGTAAGCTTCGGTTAACATTCGACGAGTCCGCCTCGATCTCCTATCAATATTTACCTGTCTCGCACATGTAAAGTCTACCGAAAATATATAAATCGAACGCGATTCGGTGCCGGTTGAACGGGATTAACATTGAAATTCTGTCTATTATAATGGGGCGCGACACGAACAGAGCGAACGATCTGCGCAAGAGTTCACATAGCGGCGCGCACTTAAGAGCGCACTTAATACTTTCCTGCCGTTTACTCGTAAGTCATTTTGCTTACTGGTGCGAGCCGAGGTTTTTCGAGGTCATCAACGTGTTTTGATCGACGATGAACTTGAAATTTACTTTCGGTGTGTCGCCGATTGTTCCGCTTCTGTTGCGCTCTCTCTCTCTCTCTCTCTCTCTCTCTCTCTCTCTAATATCGTGATTCAGTCGAGGATCTATTCGGTTGCATGTTTATTAGAAAGTAAATTGCGCGGTTTTGCGTTGCAATCGCGTTGCGTTTGATCGTCGGCTGATGCGACGAAGTGCGGAATAATTTGTTTGTATATTTAATATTTGTAATGATAATTATAATAATATTAATATAAATAGAATAATATAAATATAATATTAATGTTCATATAATAATATTAATATAAATAGAATAATATAAATATAATATTAATGTTCATATAATAATATTAATATAAATAGAATAATATAAATATAATATTAAGATTAATATAATAATATTAATAATTTGTAATAATAATGATAGTACATAATAGCGGTAATAATGGTATATATTAATCGTATAATAATCCTAATAATAATAGCGTATAATAATCCTAATAATAGCATATAATAATTAGACTGCAGATTTTATGTGAAATTTATGTCAAGGATATTTACATAAATCTAAATTGCTAGATTTATCTCATTGGATATTTTTTTAGACTTCTATATAGTAACAATTAGACAACGAATATTCGCGATAAAAATAAGTGGCTGCAACTTGAGTAGGTCGAAAGATTGGAAGATCCGCGCGGCCTTCTAATAATTCAAGACCCAAGTGCGTCGAAATCTTCGCAGATTTCTCGCAGCGATTCGCGGTGCGTCTGCACGGGTCATTGGATATTTAGTATTGCTCGGGGCGTCGGTAATTTGTTAGGCCATTCTGCGGCGATCCGGATGGAGGGTAATAGAAAGGGCGACGTAGAGAGGTCCGCCCCCTCCGCGTACACTTCGGGAACAGTTCGTGACACGTGTTCACCGGCAAAACAGCCCCGGTAGAAGGGTTCGCCGAGCGAAGACGGAGTTACGGTTCCGAGGGAAGTTAACGACTCGCTGGGGAAGAAGTTTCGGGGCCCCCTCCGTATACTTTTAAAACACGCCTCCGCCCGCCGGAAGCGGTCGAAATCGGTCCGGTTCCTCGGTTCGCGTCGCGACCGAACTTTTGTAACGGATTCAGAGGGATGAAGCTCTCGAGGAATCCGATTGAAATTGAATATCCAAAGAGAGCGACCGTGAGGGGGTGAGCGGGAGAGCAACAGAGATGTACGGGGTGGAAGAAAGATGGAGGACGCGGCGATAGAGAGATGAGAGAGAAGGAAGTTCGTCTTCCGCGACTCTGTCTCTCGTCTCTCTCTCTCTCTCTCTCTCTCTCTCTCTCTCTCTTGTCTCTTTCGTCTCTCTCGCTTCCGCCGTTCTTCCGGCTTCGTCTCACTTTATTATTACCTCGGCTGCATTGGGACACAGGTGGCGAGAGGGCGGAGGGGACCCTGCTTATTCTCCTCTCGTTGTAAATCCTGGCTCGGAGCACGGTCTAACCGAAAAACTTTTTCGGGCTTTTTATTCAAACATTATTTAAAGCACCGCGCCGCGGGAAGTATCGCCGCGACTTCCGTGGAATCGCGAAACGTATTGAAACGTACCTTCTCTTCGAAACTTCTCTCTCTCTCTCTCTCTCTCTCTCCCTCTCTCTTCCGCCGCAGAGCATCCTGGGACCCGGGATCGAGCGGATCGACCGGCTATCAGGAATCCTCTTTCGGATCGTTCGAACTGCGAGGATTATTCGTGCGATTAAAATGCAGATTTATCGCCGCGATGTGGAACCTCGAACGACCATAGCGCAGACAAATTTTCTGAATTGGATAATCTATCTTTGAGAGCATCTGCTGCGTCATCGTTTTCTTTTCACTTTATCGAAATCATTCTTGGAGGGGATGGGAACCAGCTCGAGTTAGCTTCCGATTTTTCGGAATCGTTGTTCGGATTGGAACGATTGTTTAATATTACAAACGACACGATCTGCGAAACGAGAATAAAAATGAGAAGATCGATTCCATTGTGGCGATAACTGGACTGCGGATTTTGCGCGCTTGTGCCAAAAAAAAAACAATGGGAAAGCGTGATCGATGTATCAGTTCGAGTTTATTAAAATTGTTAAACGAAGAAAGAAATTCCTTACGATCGATGCAAACAATCTTTATTTTACGTAAAGATCCGTGGTATAGTGATTACTAAATGCGGATTTTATGCGTTTATAATAAAATTCAGTAGTTGAAATTTCATACAATGTAAATGTTAAAAGACCATGAAAATATCTATGCATTATTTTCAACTGAATGAAATTATTCGAGGAAGAAGGAAATTTTTATTTCATTCGTCTTTGGTGCAATTGATGAATATTAGTTCTATTTTCCATAAAGATCCGCAGTCTAGCGACAACCAACTCTATTTAACTTCTTCTACTTGTAAGATACTGGACTAATTTCAGAACAGAAATGTGGCTTCTATGTCCAGCAAGAATTTAAAGTTCCTTCGCAATTATTTAAGATCGCCCCGACGGATGCTTCTTCCTAGGAACATTAACTTATTGTCTCCATAATACTTCCGCTCATGAGCAAGCTGGTAAATCACCGTTGACGAAATAAAACCTCGCGGCACGCGAAATATTGCCGGCGCTACCGGTTACAGATCCGGTTGCCGTCGATCGTTTTATGGTCGAGTGAGAACGGTGCCAGAACTGTTCGTTTTATTCGCGCGGCAGAAACAGAAGCGTCGTTTCAATCCATGTAAAAATCTCGGCGCGTCGTGTACCGAGGGCTCTCTCTCTTTCTCTCACTTTCTCTCACTCTCTCTCGTTCTTTCTCTCACTCACTTTTTCTCTCTCTCTCTCTCTCATTTCTCTCTCTCATATTTCTCTCTCTCATTTCTCTCTCTCTCTCTCTCTCTCTCTCCCTCTGTTACCCTTTCTTTCTCTCTCCCTGTCTCTCTCTTTCACTCACTCACTCGTCGCTTTCCGTTATTTACGTGCCAACAAGTAATCGCGCGGCGCTCGCGACAACTTGTTGCTTACTAGAAAATTCTGAAGTAGCCAGGACCCGGAAGAGAATCATCCCCCAACCCTCTCGACCCTCTCCTCCGCGGGCCGCCACCCTCTCGCCGGATAATTGCGGGGCGGATCGCGTGCACGCGAGGCTTTTTCCAACCCCCGTTCAACCGATTAACAACCGGCCCGGGATTAGCTTTTAGCTTGTCGAGCAAAAACGATTACCCGGCAAGGGCCGAATAACACGTTCCGTTGAGTCGCGGGACCGTTGCGACGAAACGACGGACTTCGTCCTTCTTACTGCTGGTGCGGACGACGCGACAACTTGGTTCATCTTGATTTTATTGCTGTTTCTTCGGAACGCTTCGTCGGGGCCGGAAAAACTTTGCGAACGATCTTTAATTCCTCGCACTACCATTTCTTTCGCTTAAGCGTCTCGATTAGCATTTCTTCGTTCCTTAACGCGTTAAGTGCCGAATATTAACTCGAAAAATTCACGCAATATCAAAGTCATTTAATCAATGAAACGAAAACTAGAAAATGAAAATTGATCATAGGAAATATAGGCTCAGATATTTTGTATTCTACGAAACCTAGCAACATTCAGTTTGTTCAATATATTGCAATAAAAATGAGTTTCGAAAACCTAGTTAAAAATCAGTGTCACCCATACGTGACCCCATATTGTCCCGATACAACGGGACAATTTTCATTTCTTGCGTGCAGAAATAATTTCTTTGATTATGAAAAATTGATTCTTGTCGTAAATGCACAAAATCTGCAGCCCAGCGATAACTAAAAGCAGCTTCGTCCACCGATCGCTTGAAATAATGCTGTACAAAACGATTGATGACAATTATGTCTTCGTTACGTTTCATTCTTTCTTCGCGATGCAAAGGTTATGTCAAGGTTATGCCAAGGTTATGTTATATTAACACTACTTGCACCGATCTTTTGCATATACCTATTTTCGTCAAACTAATTTCACGCAGTATCGCAGTAATTTTATGTAGTACGCCATACTTATCGCAGTACGTTAATAACATCTTATCGCAGTCGATGATTTCGTTCCGTCCCCGAAGAGCGACGAAAAATCTCGGGAAGGGAAATCGTTAGGAAGTAGAAACGGTAGAGCATTAATCGGGGCGAGATTTAGCTTGGGAAAGCTACCGGTTGGATTCATTGCCGGCGTCTTTGGTTGTTTCGCGGAGCAAGGAATTTCCATTGGTCACGAATCACGGCCGGCGGTTTCGCGCTTAGCGCCGGGCGGACAAATTGGAGGCAAACACCGGATGACGGATTCGAGGGAGCGTGTTCCGGATTTTTCCGGGTGCCCCCCTCGCCCCTGGCCCGTCGACGTACTTAGTGCACGCAAGTTAAGGGATGAAATTGGGTCAGCGGCGCCGAGAGACAAACGATCCCGACACGTAAGCGAAACTCGGCTCGTGTGCAGCGTTGTTCGCGCCACGAGATATCCCGGCGAGCGAGGGACGGGCTAATGAAACGCAATGAAACGTACGTAACAAGAGAAATAGAAGGAGAAAAAGAGAGAAAGAGAAAGAGAGAGAGAAAGAGAGGGACAGAGAGAGAGAGATAGAAAGAGAGTGACAGAGGGAGAGAAAAAGAGAAAAAAGAAAGAAGCGGAAAAGGGCGAGAGGGAGAAAGATAGAGGGTAGTTTTCAGTTAGGTGGCTCGCTGCCACGAGCCCGTAGCCGTGGAAACCTTTCCCACCGGTGACAGTAAACGAGATACGACTTCGCTGGTGAAATAACGTACCCGTCCCCGTTCCCGTCTATTTTCGCGCGAAAATATTTCCCCGGTCCCCGAATAATGCAGCCACTCGCCCGTGGATATCCCCCGCTATGCTCCCACGAAACCGTAAGATCTCGGATTGATACGGTTTTGATTCTTATGGCGCCATCGACGCCGAACCGTTTCCCGTTTCTATTTGCTTCCGATCGGACACTCTTTGATCTAGTTTATTTTCACCGGGGCTTTTTAGAGCGGAGATTCCATCCCGGGGACACAGGACCGGGCTTGGATTAGTTCCGTATCACTTTCGCATCTGTTCTACGTTTTCCTCCCCCCGTCTTTTAACTCCCCTCGGAGATTGGAAATTTATGGGCCAAGACGCTTCCCGATTGCTTCGTCGCCGCTGCGTCGCTTGCAAAATGTGGCCGCCGCGAAAGATGAACTTTAGGGCAAGTGTGTCAATCACTGTGCCCATTTTAAAGCGATGTTCATAGTTTTCGACGAATTTTGTAGCTTTTTTTGACCTGTATCGTAATTCTTAAAATATTTTAATTATGTGTTGATGGCTTTTGTATTAGTACAAATTTTTTTGTAATCGAAATACACACATATATATACAGGGTGTCCCGAAAATATCTCGCAATTCGAAAGTGGCGGGTTCCTCGGGTCATTTGAAGCAACTTCTTCCTTTACAAAAGTTTTCTCCGAGGCACCGTTAACGAGTTATTAACGAAAAACAGTGACCAATGAGAGGCGAGCTCGGCTGGCGCGAGGCGACCGAGGCAATGAGCGGAACTAGGCTTCGTGCGCTGGTTGGCTGGGCCGCCTCGCGTCAGCCGTACTCGATTCTTATTGATCACTGTTTTTCGTTAATAACTCGTTAACGGTGCCTTGGAGAACATTTTTGCAAAGGAAGAAGTTGCTTCAAATGATCCGAGGAACCCGCCATTTCCGAATTGCGAGACATTTTCGGGACACCCTGTATACATATATAGATTTATAAACGATATAACAATATATAACAGAATGGACAAAACAGTCCTTGAGCGAGTTACTGTGCCTCGAGATAGATGAAATGTAAATTACTGTAAAGGCACAGTAACTGAAGACAGGGAGAGGAATCTACGGCGTTAAATTGACATCCCCAGAAGACTATCGAAAGTCTAATCGATCGTGTTCACGTTGTAGCGAGGCAAAATTTCGATAAAATTATGTATGGCTCGCGTACACAATGGATGGCCTAATATTTACCGGCGAGATTGGCCATCTATGATGAATGGATAACGTTGATTATTAATCGGAAATTACATCGCGGCGTCGAATGATCCTGTTTATGACGTGTCCCGGCTTTCTGAGTTACGCTACAGGATGTCTCATAACGCGAGCGACCCAGTTCGGCGGGCCAACAAAGCGTCCGAAAGTAATGAAGACAGTTATTATGCGGCACAGAGTAATTCTTCCGATAAGCCGAATGCAAATATTGAAGCACCGGCGTGCGCGGAATTTAACAAGGATTACGACGAATTCGTTGTAACACCGAAAAATATCGAGTACCGGATCAATGGCCGGTCAAACTTCGTACAAAAATTCACTGGTTCGCCGAAGTAAAATCGCCGCGGATAAATTTCGCCGGTCCACCATGAAAAGTTAGCTTCGTCGCGCTAAATTCGCGTAAATCCACGAAATTTTAATAAATACAGCGCGTTTCATTTGCACGATATATTTTTCATAAACATCTCTGTCCGGCAATCAAATATCAGTCGATAAAACACAAAACTCGTTACAGTCCGCACTAAATCAATCTTTAAACCGTAGCCGTTCAACATTTTATATGCAGACCTCCGTTGTACACGATTCCACCGCCGAACCGGTGATAAATACACGCGATAAATCAATACAAACGAAATAATTGAACCATCGGAGGAACGTAGGCCGAGCCAGACCCACCCACCCGCGCTTAAAAAAAATTTAAAAAAACGAACTCCCTTAAACGTAGTTTTGCCGCGCGCAATGTTATCCGTTCCATTTAATATCTCCCTCTCTCTCTCTCTTGGGCGCGCGCGCGAACCGACTAGGTGTATTTAATTTTCACCCGGCCAGCAGATTCATTATCGTTTTCGTTCGCCCATTAATTCGTTAATTAACATTCGCCGATCGGTCCCGATAAGGGAAAAATCCGTTCGAAATCCCGCGTACCAACGCCGAGCATGTTCCCGTGTCCGCCAACACAGGCGAACGGCTGCCGTCTCTGAGATGCGAAATAAATCGGCTTTAAAATTAGCTGAAATTCCATTTCCTCGATGCAGCATTTTTTTCGGGGGTGGGAGGTGGGGTGAGGGCAGAATCTGAATAATTTCGTTACGATCTCCACTCTTTCGTAATCTCGAAGCTCCCCGGCTTATTCGCACGTGAATTAAAATATAATATATTCATTTGCTTGGGTGTCGGACCTCTGCAATTTCAATACTTAATTTATAAATTCAACGAATCCTCGGTCGGCGGACCAATTTCACAATTGTACCATTGACGATGTTTATGATGATTCTGAGATGCGTTCGGCAATTTTTCGAAACACTTTTTCGAAGATATTTCTTGCAGACTTATTTTATTAGTCTTTCTATTGTTCCTGATGTAACAGTAATTTATTTTATTTGATTGCCGAAGAACGAGTAATCAGGTGGACGATTTAAATAATCCGGGTCAAAATTGACCTAGCCCCCGCTTTTCGAGCATTAAGTAAATTGTACCCGTTTAGCGTAGACCGCAGAAGTGATCGTCAATTCGATTATTCGATTATTCAAGTTCGCACACCACTGTGCAGCGTAAAATTGCACATGCACGACGGGCCTGAGTCCCAGGCGTCCGCTGTCCCGGTCGAGAAGCGTCGAAGTTAAGAATCCGATGGGACAGGACTCTCCCGTTCGCTAAGACGCCGAGTTATATTTTAGTTTGCAGGCAGGGGAAAGTAATTACCGAGTTCCCACTGATTCGGCGAGCCTCGGGGACCTGGAAAATGCGGAACTTTCGGACGCACGCGGTTCGTTAACGAGTTGCGTTAATACGCGAGCCGCGCGCGCGCTCGGTTACTCGGGGATATTTGTATTTGTGGAGCGGATTAACACGCTGGCCAACTCTGGACCGAACTTCGGTTTGCCGGCGACTGCCCGACGGAAAGATTCCCCAGTATTTCTCCCCAAATGGTCCCCCAACGTTTCTCATCTTCGCCGAGTAAACTCCCGAAGTTGTCCTTTATGGTTGGAACTCGGCCACATTTTTAACCCGTCAGCCGGGTATGACGAATCATCTCGTCGTACCAAGACGAGATAAATGGGCATGAAGGTGTTTTTCGTTGTGGACATTTTTTAAAATAATACGCGTAAATCGCTACGATCATTTTTCCCAGACATGATTGGAGTCGAAATCGAAACATGCGGATCTGAGAATACTAAGTCGCGATAAGATACGATTCTTTCAGAAATTACTGTACAACGTCTTTTAAATTCAATGTAAACGACAAAAGTATAAAATTTTGAATCGATTCTTTTTGGCAAAATACAGTAATGTCTCTCTAATTGACGCCCAGTTTGCGCACAAAAATGGACAATTTGGGAAGAGGAGATACGATTATTCGAGCCTTGCGGTTTATTCTTACAGTTATAAATTGTCCATAATTATAAAATCGAGCCGCAAGGCTCGAATAATCGTATCTCCACTTCCTCAATTATCCAATTTAGTGGACAATATGAGCGTCAGTAAGGGAGACATTACTGTACAACGCTGGCAATGCGCAAGAAGACTGTAAAAAGGCTTCTTACGTTTAATAAAAATTCGATGACCTAATATAACTCTTTTATCGATAACAGTAGACACATACGTTTCACGTTAACAAATAAAAGACATCAAATATGAGACCAATTTTTCTAAAAACAGCAGAATAATAAAGCACTGGAACTTCGACAATAGCGCGAAACTGACACCAGGGGCGAATAAATGTCACCGCGGCACGAATTTTTAGATAACAGCTTGAAAAATCGATGAAAGATTCACGAATGACGCGTTCATGAAATAAATGAATGCTTTAATGCCTCGCATTATGAACCGCTACGATTTTCCATATTCGATGGAGACAGATCGTCAGAGTTCGGCCGGGAACACCGGCCGCGCATCGATACGCATTTTTCAATTAATTAAACTCCATAGTATCTCGGTGCAGCCCCGCGTTGTTGATCCATGGATTCGTTCGTCCCAAATAATGACCGTGGTAAACGTGATATGACATTTACAAGCCCCCGTCCCGCTTCCGCCAGCGATCCCCGTCGATGAAAAGTTTCACGTTGCACGGTTTCATTTCGTTCGAAACGGATACTGCTGGCTGCAAAACTGCTTTGCAACTTGTCATTCGGCGCCATCGGCACCCACGTTGTTCCCCTTTGATTGCCCCGGGGCTGCTTTATCGCCTCAAGCTTTTTCCCAGTGCACGCCGCGTCAACTGCTTCGCGATTCGGCCGATCGTCCCGAACAGCTCCGAATCCATCGAGGTTTAATGATTCGCGGCCTACGGTCGGATGATTTACCGGCGCTCTAATGGACGGGGCTCAGTTTTCACGGAAACCGAAATCCAGTCTTTTACGCATCAGGTTTGTTGTCGGCCGTTTCGTTATCCGCTTCGTTTTATTATTCATCGGTACTCAACATTTAACGCTGCCGGCCGTCGGCGTTACAAAATTTATAGATTTCCACGCCGCGGATTTCGCGCGTTCGTTGTGCTCTCTCTCTCTCTCTCTCTCTCTCTCTCTCTTTCATTCTCTCTCTCTCTCTCCCAGTGGACAAATCCGATCGTAGTTTAATGCTTGATAAAGTTTCGCGGCCTCGATGGAGGCTTGATGGAGCAACCATATTTCTGTGTGAACCCGGTCCCTGGGAATTAGTACATCAAACTGTATATATTTGCGTAGCCGTCCGCGGGCGCAGTCATTACATTACTTCGTAATTGTGTTCGGAGTGGCCTCTACTGCCGGCTGAATACACACTGATTCGTCATAATATTAGCGGATTCGCGCGAAACCGACGATTCTGCCCGTTATCCGTTCGGCCGCGAAATTAAAAAACAGATAGGTTAAGGGTCCTAGTTCACCGACACATTCAGCATCATTTTTCGTTCACCTATTTACAGATTTTCCGCTGAAATTTACGCGAAAATACAGTTTCTCCAGCGTTTCATATCGCTCGGTTCTTCGGTTATACAATGAAATATTTTCAGAGGCTTCGATTTCATGCGATAGCAATGAAAAATAAAAATAATGTAAATGTCCCAATTACCGATGCTTCGAAAAGCTACTCGGACCAGTTATCGTGACCCAAATATTACTGGTAAGTGCGAAATATTTCTAATTTGTTTCTCTTACGTTTTCGAGTATATTTATACTAAATTAACTCTCTGATAACATATCCAACTTAAATGATACTATTAAAGCATAGCGGAGACTCCCTTAGCTCAACATTTATTTTTACGATATTTTGGTGTCCAAACGTTCTTTTATCTGATCATTGTAATATGTAGATTCATTGTCGTCTATAATATTTTTATATAACGTATATAATAGTAATAATATCTTTAGATAATAGAATATTTTGTTACCAGGATATTACAATAATATTCATTCAGGGTATGAAGACAATCGCTATTTCTACAAATTTGTTCACCCCTCCCCCCACCCCTTACTAACTGCTGCAGTGGGGCAGCTAATAGGAGGGGGAATGTAAACACAAAGGCGCCTTCTTCTCGCGCGAGAACAATACCCCTTATATGCTGCTCTATTCATTCTGAAACTGTACAAGAAATGTTAATGTTTATATTTCCTTCATATAACACCAAGTGATTCTTATTGTACACGAACACTGTTTTAGTCGACTGGAAGCTAATTATTTGAAATCATGACTATTCGCATAAATTCGGTTTCTTCATGGATCCGCTGCAAACACAAAACTTGTGCCTTTCGATAATTTTTTCACAGCTTACAGTAAAATAACGGAGTACTTAAATTTCTTATTCTATACTGTATATACTATAGGATGTCCCGAAAATGTCTCGCAATCCGGAAATGGGAGGTTCCTAAGGTCATTTGAAGCAACTTTTTCCTTCGCGAAAATTTTCTCCGAGGCTTCGTTTACGAGTTATTAACGAAAAACACTGACCAATAAGAGGCGAGCTCGGCTGACGCGCGGCGGCCCAGCCAACGAGTGCACGGAGCCCAGTTCCGCTCATTGGCTCGGCCGTCTCGCGCCAAATGATCTCGCCTCTGATTGGTCACGGTTTTTCGTTAATAATTCGTAAACGAAGCCGCGGATTGCATTTCCGCTAAGGAAAAAGTTGCTCCAAATAACCTCAGGAATCCCTTACTTTCGGATTGCGAGACATTTTTGGGACGCCCATCATATTGACTACTATAATCTCGAATGTTACATTAAAGTATCGTTGTCCAAAATGTCTAGTCATGTTATTGCGATCGTCGTTAAAATAAACGAACGCGACGGTATTTCGGATGTCCTCGATAATTGGCACCCTTGCCCTACTGGCACCGAATATCGAACGGCCTCCGTTTCTAAGAATCGATGCCGTAGATTCGCGAGAACGACGCTCGAGAAATGAAATGGTACAAACGCGTCCGTGACAGTGAGGGAGAGGCGAAGGGCGGGAATAACGGTTAGAAAAACGACGCAGCATCGAGTTAACAAACTGAAATCACAACTGCGCGAGCTGTAAGCGCTGCAACATCGGTTTCGAAGCACCGCGTGCACCGCGCCGTGCCATTTTTGCGCGTATTTTCCGGCCGGTTGGCTCGAAATCGTAACGCTGAGCACACAACCGGGGGCTCTCGCAACTTCGTTCCGGCGTTATAAATCTCGAATATTCGAATACCCGGAAGAATTTCGCGAGCGCGCGCCGATGTTTTTGCCCGATGAAACAGCAAAATTACTTCGTTTACCGACCAGAGAGAGAGGGAGAGAGAGAGAGAGAGAGAGAGAGAGAGAGAGAGAGAGAGAGCAAAGCCCGGCGATCGTTCCGCGAGCGATGAAGCACCGCGTTCCCTGTAAATGATGCTGCCAGCTAGGCGCCGTTTTTTCCCCGGGTCCGAATTCCTCTCGCGGTACTAGCCGCCTCGCCCCTGCACCCCCCGAAAAACACCGTCGCCCGACGCTCGAATCCTCTTACAAAAGCTAGTTGCGCCGTTTGTTTCCGCGTTACTCGTGCCGGGCGGCTTTGCGCGCCGCTTTTTCAAAGAACCGCTAGGCCTTTTCCGGGTCCTTTGACATTGGATCGGAGGAGCATAAGGTGCAGTTGCGCGCTGCAATTATTTTCTATCATTCTGTATACAGTTCGGCGACGGCGGCAACAAGTCCTCGGAGTTGGCTGTGTCCCATATTTTTCATGCAAAAAGGTATTGTCATGGGAAGCATGAAATTAACGATTAATTCAATATATTTCGAAGCGAGAGAGATATCGAGTTCTAATAAAGAAAACGATGTTCCAGAATGTTCAAATTAAAATCTGAAATTTTTAGGTGACGCTGAGTCTAAGCAATCTTGTGTGATATTCAGGATGTCCCAAAATCATGGTATTTCCGGGGAATGAGAGGTTCCTGAGATTATTTGAAGTAACTTTCACCTCAGCGAAAATGCAATCCGCGGCTTCGTTTACGAGTTATTAACGAAAAACACTGACCAATAAGAGGCGAGCTCGCCAGCGCTCGCCGAACCAATCAGGTCTCCACCGCTCGTTGGCTCGGCCCCCTTGCGCTAGCTGACACTCGCCTCTCATTGGTCACTGTTTTTCGTTAATAACTCGTAAATGAAGCCACGGAGAAAATTTGTCTAATGGAAAAAGTTACATCGAATGACTTCAGGAACCCCTCATTTCCCGGAAGTATCATAATTTTGGGATACCCTGTGTATGTCTCCCATAGGAACTGTAATAGCAGATGGTTAAATTGTCAGCTGTTCAACTTACGAAGTAAATGGTTAAAGGGTGAAACTCAAGGGTTAAGATGACGACTTCGGAGCCTGCTATTTAGCAGGCGGATGGTTATTCTCACTGGTAGATGTAGCAGCGTGGTAGATTGGTTTCTGATGAAAGATAATGTCAAGTTCTACGACCGGATACAGCCCCAAGAAGCGAACACTTACGCGTTTGCATGAAGTTTATATAAACTAACGGCACGGGAACGGCGTTTTCCGGCGTACAAAGGCTGAGAAAGCAGCGACGCGGCCGGAATAGGGTTTTATCTGAAGCGTGCGGGAACGCGATAATGCTGGCTCGGAACGGCTCGAGTATTTTTCTTGGAAAGAATTTCGGACTCCGAGTGTATCTTGCGACAATCACTCGCGCACCAAGTACAATCCGTCGCGAAACATGGTCGAGCCGAATGCAGCAAATTCTAAGAACCAAAACCGCGTGACGGGCGTTTAACGGAGATCCAAGCGAAGCTTCGCAGCTTTGATTGGCTTAATCGGTCCAGTGCTGACCCCCCCGCCTGGCACAGAGCAATCGGGACACGAGCGACCAAGTCGGACGTAATCGATGCAAAAGCGAGCGAGTTCACGGTCAAAGTGTAACAAGATTGCGCGGCGCGGAAAATCGCGCGGAGCCGAGGCCGGCGTGAAATTTCGACGAGTGGCGGCCGCGTCGGCCGATCGGAAGCGATTCGAATGCGATTTGAATTTTGAGTACACTCGCGGATCTGCATATGCAAACAGACCGGCGTGGTGCAGCGTGCCGCCAGATACGATCGTCGCAGCCGTGCGCGCGATTCTGTACATCGTGTCGCCGTCAATCCGGAGGAAAAACTCTTTTTATCGGCGAACGACGCGTTTCCGAGACGTCGTTAACGGCCGATTCCACGTTCGTTTCCGCTCGGCAAACATTACCGCGTTAATCGTTCTTGTCCCGAAAAGTCCGCCGAATTCGAGTTATTGCTTTAATCGACTGGACCCGAAAGGATAACAGGGGCGGCGGTCGCGGGCGAGTTCGATCGGCGCCGCCGTGCCGTCGCGATGGTAATTTCGATTC
Source organism: Megalopta genalis (assembly GCF_051020955.1). Classification (NCBI taxonomy): domain Eukaryota; kingdom Metazoa; phylum Arthropoda; class Insecta; order Hymenoptera; family Halictidae; genus Megalopta; species Megalopta genalis. The sequence goes on along the minus strand of NC_135027.1, from coordinate 764,584 downwards.
GTATTCAGTCGGGGCCGATTGATCGCGAGCCTCTGATTGAAAGATTACCGGGCTTTAAAAACGCCGTGAAATTTATGCGGCCCATCGGAGATGCGCACGTGCAAGCCCGTACACTCGGGTGCACAAGGCTGATCGATCAGCGCGCCGTGCCGTGCCATGCCGCCCCGCGCCGTGACTTCGTATTCTAAAAACGTTGTTGCGTGCCTGTCCATGCTCACTGGGCGGCGCGGCGGGTGGAGAAAGGATGGCTAATGGATTGACTTTCCAAGCGGAACACGGTTTGTTCCTTGTACCCCTGTCGAGGGAAATGAGCGATGGCGTTCCGAAAGACACGCCGCCGCCACCGCCACCGCCGCCACCGCCACCGCCGCCGTTCGTCGTACCGTCATCGATCCGCGGATTTTTCTCGCGCACCTCGTGTTTCGGGGGACGATCGATCGCTGACGGATTTCGGGTAGCGAAACGAGGGTCAACTCGCCGAACATTTCATACGTCCGCGAACAAATCGGCCATCTAGCCGCTCGAAGAAAAATTGAACTTGATCGGTGTCCGCGACTCGTGTCCATGTTCTGCCTCGGCTCGACATAACTCTCGTATCGATTTGACATCATTTTTGTGGACACTCAGGAGATAATTGTGTTCCGTGGCTGATACATCCTGCGCCGGAAAGCAGAGCGTAGCTTCGACTGCTATTTCGAAGCGAATCGATTTCTACGGCGGCGAAAGTGTTCGCAGGAAAGGTGAGCGCGTGTCAGCGAAATCATTTCTGGCGAATTATTTCAACTTCAACTTCAACTTCTTTATTTTAACAGTAGATTTACGGAGCACAAAGAACAGCTGTTTTATATTAGTTTGTAAAAGTAGTAGTAAGACATTTATTCAGATTTTTAACAAGCGTTATTGGAACATTTTCCGTAAGTAAGATATAAATTGAACAAGTAACTCATAAATCTATCTTTACGATACGAAGAATCGTAAATTAAGAAATTTGTGTGTTCGACGGAATAATCGTAAATTAAAAAATTAGCGTGTTTGACGGAATAATCGTAAATTAAAAAATTAGCGTGTTCGACGGAATAATCGTAAATTAAAGAATTAGCGTGTTTGACGAAATAATCGTAAATTAAAAAATTAGCGTGTTTGACGGAATAATCGTAAATTAAAAAATTAGTGCGTTTGACGGAATAATCGCAAATTAAAAAATTAGCGTGTTCGACGGAATAATCGTAAATTAAAGAATTAGCGTGTTTGACGAAATAATCGTAAATTAAAGAATTAGCGTGTTTGACGAAATAATCGTAAATTAAAAAATTAGCGTGTTTGACGAGTTTGACAGGATTAATTTGACGGGTTCCGTAAATCTAATGTTAAGTGCGAGGGTCGCAACGTGCCCTAACACACTGACACATCATTACAAACATGCCTATTTTATTAGATGCATTTCACTTGTTATTATCAAGATAACACGTGCACAAACTATTAATTCGTAATCTCCTCGGTACTATTTACAAATGTATCGTCGCCTAACTTGCAGATGTTCCGCGGTACGTGGCTGCAGTGTTCGACGCTGCTGTTGACGCTGCTAGGGACGCGGCTGGTGTTCGTGGTCGCCCAATGTGGATCGTTCGGCCAGGACAGATTGGAAAAAGAGGACAAACAGGATAAGCTGGCGCTGTATAAAGTCACTTTAAGGACTTACTGGTCGAGGGCGCGATTTCCACGGCACTACCCGGAATGGAAGCCGCCAGCTCAGTTCGGCAAGCTGATCGGTGAGTCTTTGAACATTTATTGCTGCCGCTGACCATTCAATTTTAAGTCTTTGCGGAACAAGGCGTGGCCGTCGTTCTAACGATAATCTCTAAATTCATGTGGAAACTAGCGGAAGGAAGGATCTAGGGGAAAAGCGAGGCCTAGGAACTAGAAACTAGGATCAGAGTGCGGGTCTGTCATTTTCGAGAATTTTGATTCAGAATTTTCTCAGAATTTTCTCAATTTTCTCAGAATTTTCTCAGAATTTTTCTCAGAATGTTCTCAGAATTATTCTCAGAATATTCTCAGAATTTTTCTCAGAATGTTCTCAGAATTTTCTCAGAATTTTTCTCAGAATGAGAAGACACGGAAATGAGGGAAACCTGCGTGAAAACCAGGACTGAGAAATATCGGAATCCGATCTCTGCGATCAGGAAACAGGACCTTCTTTCGGTTCGTGTTTATTGGGCTGAATCATAATTAGGCGACGTAGGAGAATAAGCGAAAACGAGACGAGGTCGGAGAACTAATTACGAGGCGAATGAAAATTCGCGAATGTCAATTCGCCGGAAGCCCGGGAAAAATCGAAGGCGGCGAATTCTCAGGGAAATTCCGCGAACCTGATCGCGCTGCGATCAACGCCGCTTATTTCTGAAGCGTCGCGCCGCGGGCGTGCACCGAGCAACGTCAGCTCGCCGGAACACGCCATTTCCTCGGTTTGTTCTCTTCGACCTCCTTTCCCAGTCCGCGCGAGAAACGATAATTGGAGAAGTTGGAAATTATCGGACGTCGACGGGAGAGCACGGTGTGTCGTTGCGACTCGCGTCTGCGATGATTGAGGTCTCTTCCGGGGTGCCAACCAGACCGATATATACCCGCTGGAAGGAATAAGACTCTCCTTCTCCGAGCCGCGCATTCTTCGACCGTGGATTCTCCGCGATTGAATGTACCTCGGGGGAGAGGTCTCGCGGCCGGAATTCTTCGGTTCCTTCGACAGAATTTTCGCGAACATATCATCGACGGTCCGCGGCACATTCTGGCCGACTGTCGGGTCTCGTTCGACCTTTTATCGCCGCACATTGTACATCGTTCCGGCGCTAAACGGCCGCAGTAAAAATTACTGCCGCGAGAAATGTTTCACCGCAACGCCGCGCGCCGCGAGGAGAAAAGTTGAAACGAAAGTAACGCGTCGTGAAAATCAGCGAAGTTAACCGGTACCGCAGTTTTTATTCCTTTTGTCCGGCGGCCTGTCGATACCGGCACTTGGGCTTTAGTGCCATCGGCTTCGAATTCACCGTAGATTTCCTCGGTCTCTATTAACCAGTTAGCTGTTACGACCTCTTTGAAAAGTGCGCACGTACAATTTGTACGTACTGACTCAGAAAATACATACAACTTTTTTAGTAGCAATTATTTTTATTATTCTATTTGTTCGTTTCGTTTCATCCCGGTCTTCAAACATTCAAATCGTCTTAACATTTACGAATGTATCTCAGTTCTCGTTAAAATTGCAATTTAAACAGAGCAGTTTTTCCCTTATCACGAGTATACCCGTTAAAAAACGGCTCGAACTGGGTAAAAATGCCCGGTATTTCACCAACACGGCATTTCAATTTCTGCCGCGATCGGTAAAGATGATTCGAGCGGGTGCTCTGTTCGCGGTGAGCACCGAAAAATCGCGTATTCCGCCGAATTTCATCGGCGAGTATCGATGGAAGGGTCGCAATCTAGAGAATCTCGCCGCGCGGAGGGAGGATGAAAAATTCTCGCGACGGTGTGCCGAATGATTCCACGTCGAAAATCGCGATCGGCAAGAAATCCTCGTGGAGAAGCAGCGACAATTTTCCCGCAGGAGCGGAGCTCCATAAACGAGAGAAATATTTTAGACAGGTAATAGTTGCGGAGAGGAGTGGGGAGGCAGAAGGGAACAGGTGTCGCGGGTCCCTGACGGTCTATAAATTTCTCCGGCGCCTCGTAACTCTCGGCAGTTTCGCGTTCTCGATTCGTGCCTGTGGCCAGGATCGTTGCCTCCCGATGTCTGGGAATCGAGAGTCGAATAAATCCGGCCCGACAGCGGCCGGAACATTGCCGCGGCCTGTGTGCGTTGGTCGAGCGTTGGTGTTCCCTCGGCCCGCGCCACCGCGGCGAAGCCGTCAAATTCGAATTAGAAAGGCACGCGTCCGCCGAAATTGAATTTCGGTTTAAAGACCGTGCCCGTTCCCGCATTCCCGGAGCAAAATCAAGGGCCCTGAGAGAGAGAGAGAGAGAGAGAGAGAGAGAGAGAGAGAGAGAGGTGGCGCACGGCTAGGGGTCGCGCCGAAGAACACGGAAAAGAGGGAAATGCGGGGAATGCGGACGCCCGGCATTTCCAGCGTCGACGGCATTTTGTTTTACGCCGGGTCGTCCCGGCACCCTCCGGCTGAATTCGTGAATCGTTAACCGTGTCCCCGTCGTCTCGCGGCCGCCGCCCGCGGATTCCACGCGGAGTAAGAAGCTTTAATCCTGCGGATTCTCCGAGCGTCGTTTCCCGCCGCGAGCACGGCAAATGAAGCGTGTTGCAGGAATCCGATCGATTCCGCGAGGATTCCGCGACTCACGCCGAGGGTAACCGTCTCGGGAAACGCAGCGGGAATTTAGGAGATCGTTGAAACATCGGTGAAAGTGTAGCCGAACCTCCGACGTAAAAATCTGTTGTAGTTAAAAAATGTCGACTTTAGTTATTTATTTATTTATTTATTTATATGGGTTATTTATATATTTATTATTAATCTGTAATATACATATATAAATTATTTTAAAATGTTTTTATTTTATTTATATGTATATTATTTACAATAAAGGAAAGAACTGATATTAATGCAGACTTAACACTAGATTTACGGAACCCGTCGAAATGGCGGGTCATTAATTTTTTAATTTATGATTATTCATATCGTAAAGATACATTACGGCAAATGTTACAATAGCACTTGTTAAAAATCAGGATAAATGTCTCATTGTTATTTTTATAAGCTAATGTAAAACAGCTGTCTTTTGTGCTCCGTAAATCTAGTGTTAATACAGAATCATCGAGTCAGCAGTTAGGTGAACAGTTTATGGTTCTTTCGAATCTTACTGCAAATGTGTCTATTTTCTCGCTGTCGTCATTAAAAAGTTGTCGTCCCGTAAAAAGAAGGGTCAATCGCGCTAGATCTCGACGAGTAGAACGACGTTCTGAAGGGCGCTGCTGACCCAGCAATTCGAGGAGGAGCGTCGAGGTCCATAACGTCCTCTCGAAGTTAAAATTATTGACGGATCCAAGGACGCCAGAAAGCTTTTAATCATTATTCGTCCGGATTCAACGTCGTCCGTGCACCTTCGAGAGACGTGTCCGGCGACGAACGTCCTTAACCACCGAACTCTCGCGGTCACGCCTTCCCAGGATTCCCGCGGCGTAACGAACAGTTTACCAGCACAATTTCCAGACGTAGAACGCGGCGGCTAGATAACGTCTGTTCCTAAAAGCCGTCTGATGGACGAGGGTGCGCTTACCGGGCGGAACACGCCGCGCAGGGTGCCTCGGAATCGCGACAACCCCCTTGATCGCGCGGACCATCGAACGATCGCGTCGATTTCTTAATTCACGTTCGACAATCGAGCGCCGGCAGGTCGACGCCGAAGCTTGAATTTTCAATTCCAGCCCGTCGAGTATATGTATATTCCCCGCTTGCCATGGCGTGCTCCATTTCCAGAACACCCCCGGCACTCCTGTATCGCCACTCGACCCCTCATCGAGCGTTTCCATGAGGGCGCATTTCCGCCACCTTGGACCCTGGCACAATTAAGAGAAAACTCTCCGGTGGAAGAAGTCGGAAATGGGTCGCAGTCGCGGGTGGTTGGCGGAGCCGGAGTGTAGCAGGCGATAAACATCGAAGCAGTTTAGCAAGGTGTGCGAGGGGGGGAGGGAGCAGCAGCAGGGAAACGTAATCGAAAATCCTTTACGGCGATTCGTCGCGCGACTCGGCGTTGCAATCGACGGGGGTAGTTTTTCTAGCGACGTTCTCTTTTTCGCCGGGATGGCCTGCATTCCGCAGGGTATCCCGAGGAGGAGGGGGATGAAGAAGGAAGGAAGGCTTCCTGGGATACATCCTGCGTGTACAGCCGGACGAGCACGTACGTTCGCTAACGGCCAACTAATGGAATGGAATTCGCGTCCAGAACGTCGGTTCCATCTCCCGACCTCCGTATCCGCTCCTCGAAACCCCCGGCTTCACCCCCGACCAACGCCGTACCCTCGGAGGAACCGTAAAATCGGCACCGACGCGCGTTGTTTTCCTTCTGCAATCCGGGCAAGTTCGCCAGACTTAATTCGATTCTTCCTCGCCCCCTTTTTTCTCGCCGGAGCCCTTCTGTTCGTTTTATCGACTCGCCCTCCACCCCCCCCCCCAACGCCACGAACAACCCCCTCCAGCCTGTTCCGTCCGAGCGGGGCCGCGCGCGTTCCCTCTCGTCGCCCTTCCGACGATTTTTATCCTTTTTTATTTCCTTCGCGTTTTTCTCGTTGGCCGTGCACTCGACCTCGCCGACGGCCTCTCTCCGCTCGAGTCCGCGCGCTTCCAGCGAGCGTAAGAGCGTTAGCGCGTGCCTCTAATGCCATCGGGCGCCGGCCGGAAGTATCGACGGTCACGTACGCTGCACGCTCATTTCTATGTTCTTCTTTCGCGCTGTTTCTACTCTTTTCCGTGTGCAAATGTTCCGTCGGTTTCACGCCGCGATATCGCGATATCGCGACGCGAGGGGTCAGATTTTGCATCGTCGAGATCTCGCTCGGTTCCCGTTTTCCGGAATTCCGGCCGGTGCCGGAATTACCGGTCGCGTTGCAGTATTAATGGAACGATTTTGTTATTTCGACCCGTTTTGGGGCCGAACGTCGTCGCTTTGTCGAAAACGTGTCGGGGCTTTGCGGCTGATTTCAAAAGTTGCTGTTATGTAATTCGATTATGCGTGGCACAAAAGATCGGGATCTATTGTTCGATGTTCCCGTTGTTTTAGACTTCGATACACGCTCGCCGCGCTCTCTATACGGACTAATTTAATCGCCTAAAACGATTGTTTCTCGGCTCGAACCGTTCCGCGGCGCTTTTAATTTGTTCAATAATTCCTTTGATTGGTTCGAACGTTTCGCTCTTATTTATTGCAGCAAAATTGTCGTGGCGAATCGTATATCATATTATACTGTATCGCTCAATTTGCTCGTATTTTTTGTGCACAATGTAGCAAAGGGTCTTTCCGGTTGACATCAATAAGCTATTGTTAAATAGAAATAGATTATTACTGATTTTATTATTTATTTATTACTGTTAAAGAGAAATAGATTATTACCATTTTTATTATTTATCATTACTATTAAATAGAAATAGATCATTACTACTTTTGTTATTTATTATTACTATTAAATAGAAATAGATTATTACTACTTTTATTATTTATTATTACTATTAAATAGAACTAGATTATTACTATTTTTATTAGCTATTATTACTACTTATTATTACTATTTATAGTTCTCCGAGGAAAATATCTTTGATTCCTGCTCCGCAAAGCTTCAAAAAATGAACGTAACAAATATACACATTTATTTCTGTTGCCAGCAGTCTTCACAGTCTTAAAATACGAGCAAAATAGCACCGAAAGAATTTCGATTTCGCAAATGTCCTCGCGAACGCTCAATCAGATCGAAGAGCTTCGCGCACGGAGGTCGAATGATACAGTTTCCCCGTTGCATTTAGGGCAGCTCGAAGGTTCGTGGCCTAACACACGATCGATTCCCGGCGAAAGTACATCCTTGCATTCGGTCGCGAGGTCTAAGATTTACGATTCCTTGTCGGAGAGAAGCGCCGGTAAAATCTCGGAAAATCGAGCACGGGCTCGCTAATGTCGCTCGGCGTTTTCCCGAGGGAACGGTGCGGTCCCGCTTATTTCCCGAAGCGTCGAGAAAGGGTTCATCGCATATTCAGCCGAGCGCGAGCGAGCGACCGGGCGCGCGCCCGGTCGTCGAGGTCGACGAAATGTGTTTGTCCGCCGCGCGCGCGAGAGGGGCCAGACTACGGGGAAGATAGGAGAGGGAGAGAGGAGGGAGAGAGAAGAGAGAGAAGGAGAGAGAGAGAGAAAAGAGAGACTCTCGCGCGAAGCAGGTTGAAAGCGGGAGGTAAGGAAGACGGAGAGCAGAGGAGCCGGACGGACGACGCTGCGTGCCGCGGCGACGTCGCCGAGGAAGAAGAACGCTTTGCGCCGGAGAGTTTTCTCTTCTACGGACGCTCCAAGGGCCGTTTCTAATTATTCTTCTCTCGAGACACCCGCAGCGCGCACGGTGTTCTCGTTATTTTTTTTATTTATAGCCGCGGAGCGACGGTTTCGAGCTGCGAGAAGCGGAAGGACGGAGACTGCTGCGCGGGAACGAGTCGAGCGAGCTAGAAACCGGGATGGAGAGAGAAACGAAGAGAGAGAGAGAGAGAGAGAGAGGGAAGAAGAGAGACGGTTCGAGGCGGGAGACGGCGAAGGAGAGACGGAGAGAGACTCTTGGGGTGTGCCCGAGAGCGAAGGGGGCGTAGGTAAAGAGGAGAGGTATTTTTAGCTCGAACCGAGAGAGTCGGGGCTCCTCTCGTTTTGCTCCCATTTCTCTCTCCTTTCCCGTATATACCAGCTGCGCTCGAATCGACGATGAAAAGCAACAGAGAGAGAGAAGAATCGGGAAAAAATGATGCACTTTGCGCCGCGTTTCGCCGCCCCGTCGCATTCGCCTAGCCTCGCCTCGCCTCGCCTCGGCCCGCCGCCTAGAATTTCTGCCGCATAATCGTGCATCTGCCTCCCGGCCCGATAGGAAATATGCTCCGCCAGACGATTTTCTCATTTTACCCTATCAAAGAGGCGAGGCGAGGCGACGCGACGCCCGCCAAGATTAGAAGACTCGCGCCGGGTCGCCCCGTGTTATTTTTCGGTTGTCTTGCCGATGGCTGTCCCGCTCCGCTGACGGCGAGAGCCCCGCGACGAGAACCGGAAGCTCTAAACGGGCGACAAGTGGCGTGGGCAGATTAAAGAACGATGGGCAATATTTAGTCGACGAGATTCCAGACCTCTTCCTGTTTGCTCAACTGCGGCGACAGTCGTCTTACCCCGTGCCGTTCCTCGGATTTATGGGGCCAACGGGCGCTGTACATACTTACACATTGTCTAGGAACATGCGGCTGCATACGAAGCGCGGCGATACCCGCGAACTCCTCTAAATTATCGGCAGATCGTTTTTGTCTGTGTCTATTAGAATAGACCGCGAGTCCGGAAGCGTTGCACTCGACGACGCGGATGCGATCGAGCGTCGGAAATTCGGCATCGTTCGAGCCGAAGGTGCGCTCTTTAGGGTGCGCCTAGAGACCTAGAAACTCATCAGTGCTGGCGGGTTGCCCTGTTTCGGGGATAACCTCGACTTCCAATTAAATGAAACCATTCGCGGCTTCTCTCTCGTTCGAATCTTGGAACGAATCGCATTGAATCCGTGGACGTGAAGAGGCTCTTGGTCTCCTTGTCCCAGAAGATGTTATTCTTCAGGAGTCCCGTTCGCGAGCAACGCGAAAGAGAGGAGCGATTCCGCGAGTGTTGCTCACGCGCCGCGGAATTTCCAAAGGCCTGAAGCTGCGGCCGGAGATGAAGAGGGGCCCTCTCGTCGCGTATTCTTCGTTCTTCATTCCTTTCGGTCCTCTTGTATCCTTATTACGGCTTGTTCGCCGTGCGTGCGACGCACCGCGGATAAAAAGGTTCCCCCGACGGTTTTTCAGCCGAGGCACGAGGCTCGCGCGCGCGTTTATTAGCTCCGCTGGTTAATTAAACCGAGACGTTGAAAGTCCTTGGAATTGAAATTCCAGGTAATATGAATAGCAGCCGGAATATGAGCGTTCTCGTCTCTCCCGGTCTCTCTCTCTCTCTCTCTTTCTCTTTCTGTTTCACTTGATGCGTCGTCGTCGTCGTCGGCGGCGGCTGCTCTCAAAGCGGTACATCTTCGCGCGGCATCTCGCTGTTTCGTAATTGCGAGCAGCTTGTTCTTCCCCCGTCCTCGACTCGCGGCTAACAAGGATGATTCCTTTAATTGAGCAATCAGACGGACATCGATTTCGCCGGTGAAACGGCACAGTTTTTGCGTCCCCGGGGGTCCAGGGGAGAATTTACTTGGAAGCACGGGAACGGGTTACCGGCTACGGGACGTTCGGCGAAATTTATACGTTGGACGGTGATCTAGGGAGAAGGGATTTCGAGGATTATGCGCTTTCTTTGCCGGGGATCCGGCTAGATTAAAATCGAGCAGAACCTTCGGCGAATTTTCTCGAGACCCGCTTTAATGCTCGTATTAGTTTCTCGACGAATTTTCTTTCCGCCGAGATGCTATCTCTGATCGCAATTTCGCGACAACGCTGAGTTTCAAGGAATTGTTCGCGCTATTTTAACGGTTTGTAAAACGTGGACTCGCAACCAGAATTCTAGCTGCCGGAACGCGACGGGTTCGAGCACGGCAGTTTTCTCCGGCGCGAATTGTTTCGTCGCCGATTTTTATGGAGCGTTTATTTTTCTGATTTTTCTGTCTTCCGTTTTTCCGTCTCGGTACAATCGTTTCCCTCTGAAAGGATTTTAAATTATCGCAGAATGCCGCGCAGCCGGGACGACGAACGGCCGAGCAAAACGCTTCAATATTTTTAGCCCGACAATAAGGGCCCCATCTGGTTTCTTCCATCCGTCATTACGAGTCTCCGCGAATGTCGGACGCATTAAGCCCCACTTTTCTTGCGATCGCCGCGCGATTCATCTTTCCAGAGCATCTCTCGATCCACGTCATTTGCGTCATGGCCGTTTTTCCGATCGCGATGTACCATTTCCCGTTCCTCCGCCCGTCACGGAAATAATAACGAGGCGGCATGCTCGTTGTGTTTACTCGACCCTCGGAAATTGTTCGCGTCGCGGTGACAGAATTCTACGAATCCACGCCCGCACTTCATTCGAATTCAATACTGTCGTCGTTCTACTTTTAGATCGAGCAATCTTCTTCGGTCGTACAACTTTTTCCTCGGAGGCGCAAATTTTTGCCCCAGGCTCTGCAATTATTTTACGGGCTCCACAATTTCTTTTCTAGGCTCTAGAGTTTTTTACAAAGCTCTACATTTGTTTTCAAGGTTCTACAATTTTTTTTTCTAGGTTCTATAATTTCGTTTCTAGGCTCTAGAATTTCTTCTCTAGGCTCTAGAATTTTTTTCTAGGTTCTAAAATTTCTTTTCTAGGCTCTAGAATTTTTTTCTAGACTCTAGAATTTTTTTCTAGGCATCTATATTTATTTTCTAGGCTCTACAATTTCTTCCTAGGCTCTAGAACTTTTTCCTAAGCTCTATAATTTCTTTTCTGGGCTCTAAATTTTTTTCCTATCACTACATTTATTTTTTAGGTTCTACAATTTCTTTCTAGGCTCTAGAATTTTTCTTAGGCTCTATAATTTCTTTTCTAGACTCTAAATTTTTTTCCTATCACTACATTTACTTTTTAGGTTCTACAATTTCTTTCTAGGCTCTAGAATTTTTCTTAGGCTCTGTAATCTCTTTTCTAGGCTCTAAAATATTTTTCTAGGCTCTACATTTATTTTCTAGGCTCTAGAATTTTTTCCTAGACTTTTGAATTTTTTCCTAGGCCCTGGAATCTTTTTCTAGACTCCACAATATTTTTCTGCAGATTCCACAATTTTTCCTAAGTTCTACAAATTTTTCTGAAGCAGCACGATAGCTGTGCAACAGTGTTTGAATCCTATAATTTTATCTCGAGCCGAGAATTACATAAATCAGCATCTGCCCTAGATCTTCGCGATCACCAAACGTTGTTTTCCATCGCGCATCCGTTCCGTCTCTTCCTAAGAATGCATGTCGCGCAAATGGAAACGGAAACTTGTTTACACGCTCGCGTGGCACCACGGTTTCCGTTATCGATTCGGTTTGACGGCCAGCGAATGCATCCGGGACAATATACTGATGAGACCCGCGAACAATTTCGCGGCGGCGTGGAATGGCCAGGTCGCCGGAAACGATTCCGAACTGGAACCCCGTTATTTTTCTAGCTGCATCGCTGCGGTGCGCCCCGACGAGAAAAAAAGAAATTGTTCGCTTCTATTTAGAGAATAAACAGCGGGATCGAGAAATAGGTATTCAACGGTCCGGGGGCGCTGTTGTCGACCACCGGTTAAGTGTTTATCATGTATCCTCTTGATTTTCCGTTTCCACCGTTTCTTTCAGCGACTGGTTTGCTTCTGTGTACGCGCGACACGGTCGATCGAACCTTTCGATAGATTATTGGCTGCATCGTGAACGGTTTTCCACGGTTTTATTAGGTCTCGCTTTTTAGCAATAATTGCACCGCCTTTATTGCCGACGAGAAATCGACGAAAAAAGTTTTCATCTCATTCTGAAGCACTCGGGGCAAGTGTGTCAATTACCGTGTTCGCTAAACCCACGTCGGAAGTTTTCGAAACAACAGGTAAATTTGTTTCGATCATCGAATTAATTTTTGCTTCGGAAAGCATCGTTTTTTTGTATTTATTGCATCTTTGTTCGTTAAGCTTTTCAACAAGACCGAGTCAAAGAACGCATGAAAGCATTATTAGGAATTGAAAATATTTAAGAAATTAAGTTTCTGATTCGGTTCTGAAAATTACACAGATCCAATTTTATCGAACAAATTTCGATGTCTGTAATTTAACAATGTTTTCTTAATTTAACTTCTGAAATACAAGCAAAATTATTTTAAGAGCACAGTGATTGACGCACTTGTTCTATGTCGTGCCCTAAAAATCTGCAAGCAAACACAGCCGCGATCTCTGAAAAATTTATCTCGTCTGACCAGGACGACTGATTCTACTCACGGCAACGCCCTGCAGCGTCGCAAACAAATCATCGCGCGTAGATCCACGGCTTTCTCGCGTTTCCACCGGCTTCCCTTGTAATTCCAGATTCCGCGGAAACGGCGGATCGGATCGCGGGGCCTAATTTTCCCACCGATCCTCGTTTGTTCTAAAATTAGCGCTGCGTTCCGCGGCAGCGACACCTCCGTCGCGCTGCGCGGAAACAAAACCGTAGCGTCGAGCTCGCGGAGCGTTCTCTGTGATTATCGCGAGCAGGAAGCTCGGCCGAGATAAGCCGCAAAGGAGGCTCGACGAAAGAGGGACAGACAGACACAAATACACAGAGAGCGACCGGGGGCTGGCCGAGGGGGAAGAATACGACGGAAAGCTTTTTCTGTAGCAGATGTACCGCTCGCGTCTGAAAACCATCCGCCCCCTTTCTAGCGCCGAGGCTTTTGTTGATTTAATAAACGCAAGCCCTCAAGCTCACCGCTTCGACTCTACGCATTGTCGTGCCCGACCCGTTCCATCCTTTCTCTCCCCGTCTTGTTTACCCTCTTTCATTCGGCCGGCGCGGCGCGGCGGCTCGCTTTCCTCTTCCGTCCAATTTATTTACTTCGCCGCGCCCTCTCGTCCGTGTCGCATTTTTTTCCGTCGTCTCTGTTTGCGGCTAACTCCGCCGGGGTCCCGTCCTGAATTTCGTTTCCGCTCTCGCGCGCGTGTCCTGCGGCCCCTTCTCGCCCCCGGTTTAATTGTCCGCGAACGTTGATCAGACCGGGATCCGATAAAACCGGCTACCAAGCGCGTTTCACCCGGCTCGCGGACCCGACGCAATAACCTCAGAATCGAAGATGCACGATAGCGGATCGCCTAACCTTTCCCGATAACAGACCCCTCCGACAATGGTCGGGGATGCTTACCGAGGTAACGGCGCCTAATATACGAGCCATTTTCTTTTTTAACCCTTAGCACTCCGAACTATTCTGGACGTTGGCTACCAGCTACTCAGCGCCACTTTTCAGCAGAAACGAGCATTTACAGACCCTCGTATTGTTTAGTATGGTTTTGGAATTAACTAACATATTATAATGATATTGGACTTATATGAATTGGCTGAAATCGAGAAATTTGCAAAAAAATCAATATTTTATTTTTTATAATTTTGCTATTGCTTGTTTTATAATTTTGTTTTGTTGTTGTAATCGCTATCTATGCGAACTCTTTCTCTCGCCGCCTTGTTGCTTGGACGATATCACTATCACTGCTATCAAAACGATAGACTAACTGTAGAAGAAAACCTTCTACAGTTAGTCTTTCTAACATATCTGTATAAACGTCTATCTGGAGCTCATCTTCGCTACTACTTGTGTCATGAGACTCATTCGTGTTTGAACGTTTTGCCATTGTTCTAATAAAAGATGTGAATAAATACATAGGTTGAAAATTTCTAATTGTTATTACTAACTCACAAGATAATATTTACCAAAAAAAACTTTTACCAAACAATTTATTTACCAAGAGAAGAATCACTTTTCCGATTTTCTCACTCGTTAGATCTATCTATACCGCCCGACGCTTCAAACCAGACTGAGTTCAGCTTTGAAAATCTTTTCCTCCAGATTTTATTTTTATAAATCTCACTATACAGTGCGTTCTATGTTCGCATACCGATCTTTCTTCTACGAACTTGCCTTATCGCTCTTTTCAAGTGGCGCCTTTGAAGTGCTCGGACCGTCGTGAGCACGCCTCTCACGTTCTCGTCAAATGACATTTCTTGTATATTTCTTATCCTTCTTGACATTTCTTGTATATATCTTAGTAATTTTACTATATTTTGATTTGATTTCTTGTGCCATTTCAAGAGAAAACTTCAGGGAAACATGCATGTCTCAAAAAGTTGCGCTGAAATAACTCAATTCCCCGTAATCGCTAATAAACTTTAATGTCCCACGAGAGGGGACAGCGGAGTGCAAAGGGTTAAATCATGATCTCGTTGCTCGTATTAGAAGACACTGTCCTACGGTTCTATTTTTAGCGATTTTCCGAAGCAGATTTGCCCAGTTTCGACCTGTTTCTACTTCGCTGGCGGGAGGGAGGGATATAAAGAATGCAGGCGATGCGTGTACCTTCGACGGTATCTCTTTTCTCGGACGGTTGTCTTCGGGCTGTTCGGAAAGCCCGGGGTCTGGATAGTATAATTAGACGCGATAAGGAGGCGACGCTAACAGAAATACGTAATTAAGTTGGAAAGGGGGCGAGCTCGAATCAACACGTCCCCGAGGAGACAGCGAAGAGACTGGAAGGAGCTTGCCGAGTTTTCCTGTCGGTGTTTCAGGGAATTCGTAATTTCGTAGATTCCTCGTCGGCGTATTTTCCCCTTCTTCTCGCTCTGTTCCACATCGGCCGCGGAAAATCTGAATCAGTTTGCGAATTTCCGCGCGCGCCTTCCGCTCGAAGTTCAAAGGTCCCCGAGCAACCGGTGTCAAGCGCTAATTTCCTGTGAAATTATTCAAATATCTTCCTCCGGCCGATCATTCGCTCCCCTTTCGTTTGTAGTATCCGTCATTCCTCTCTCTCTCTCTCTCTCTCTCTCTCTTGTTCTCTGTCTTTCTCTCTTCTTCCCTCTCTCTCCGTTTCTCGTTCTCTTATTGCGTTCCGCGAAAGAGCTTTCTTTCGATGGCCGACCGAACGGGGAAATGAAAACATTCGCGATTTGTTTGCTCTCCGGAAGATTGAACACGGCGATCGCTCGTAACGAAAGTCACGCCGCGAACGACGATTTAACGCGACGCAGATAGAATTCCGTGCCGTCGATTAGCCGGGTTATCTGTCGTCCGGTCGGATCGCTATTGGCGTTTGATTCGCTCGTATCGCGGAGGCCGGGCGCCCCGTTTAAAAACCTTTTTTTCCCTCCGGCGGCCACCAAAGCCGGCCGGGAGTTCGCGCGCGCGCGCCTCTACCACCGCAACAGAAAGTAATTTGCGAGAGAGGAATAAAAATTACGTTTCAATGGTCGCGTGACGTTGCCAATTATTGCAATTTGCTTCGGCGGCTCGCCCGGCAATCTCTGTAAATTGGAAAGCTGTTTATCGAGCGACAAATCGTGCCTATGTAGTTTATATTCGAACGTAATCGTGCGCAGATCGGTTGGCGTAAATCATTTCGATTTCGGAATGATCGTGTTCGATCGTGGAAAGTCCGATTTCATGTCACGAGGTAAAAGTACCTATTATGAAACACCGCGCAATTGTAACCCCTTCTTGAAACGGTAGCACAAATAATAGGATAAAAAATAGATGGAGCATGCGAATGTGGATGCAAAAATTCTAAACATTTTTTTGAACATTGTTATTTGTAAATTCACTCACAGTGATACCGTTATGCAACAATCGGCTGTAAGAGAAACGATTATTCGAGTACGTTTCTGAGCGAGGACGTAACGTTCCATAATCTCAATTTCTTCAATTCCTTCATTGTCCCGATTTATGGAATACGAAGACATGAGAATGATGTTCCATAATCATGACAGGTACAACATTTTTTATTCATATGGAATAAATACTTAAGAAAACAGAAAACATCAAGAAAAAATAGAAATATCGATCTATTGAACACTTTTAAGCTACAATAAAATCTATGATAATCTCATGTCTCCCGAAAAGCGTTCCATAATCGGTACATTCACCTTAGACACGCGAACACCTCGGGGTCTTCTTCAAGGAAAAGAAGAACTCTCAAGATGAGGGTTGCGAGCGCAGTTCCAAGTTCAGGAAGGGTCGTGAAATAAATAATATTATCCAGCGAAGGGCGTGCTCGGGCCCTTCGTCGTATACCTGCCCTGAAAGGAAAGAAAAGAAGAGGTAGGTGCGAACACGTTCCGCGGATCGCAATAAAGTAACAAGCGTTTCACAGACGCCGGCATTAAAAATATTGAAGTGGAGACCGAGATTCGTTCTGCGGAGACACCTCGCTGTCCTCCACCGAAATGAATCATTAAAACGGCTTCACGAAAAAGGAGAGAGATACTCGTGACACGGTTCTCAAGAAATAACCAGTAACCCGAAAGGGTCACGCTCGGGTCATGAGGACAAACGAGCGAAGGACAAGTCGCCCGACGACACAAAATAGCCGTCCAGGATCTTCGCCGGTATCTCGCTAACAAGAATAAAGGTGGACCTGCTCCATTTGCTGGAAGTGTTCCCGCGGCACCAGGACGAAGCGCACGACCGGAACATTTCAGAATTTATACGCGAACCTGAGCACTCTCGTCTTCGGGTATAATCGATCCAAACACGGCAAACAACTATACCGGGCGTCAATGCTGCGTTGATTGTTTCCTTCGTAACCTCGGCTCGTAAACGAGTCGTAAAACGACGGACGACGCGCAAGCCTCTTCTTCTCCCGTATCTTGTCCATACGACTACTGTTTTATGATGTCTCCTGCTGGATATTAGAGCATCACACGCATTTAGAGTTTAGAATTTAGAATTTAGAACTCAGAACTCAGAATTTAAAACTGATAATTTAGAATTTGGAATTTTCGAATTTAGAATTTGGAATCTGGAATTTAGAATGTGGAATTTAGAATGTGGAATTTAGAATGTGGAATTTAGAATGTGGAATTTAGAATGTGGAATTTAGAATGTGGAATTTAGAATGTGGAATTTAGAATCTGGAATTTAGAATGTGGAATTTAGAATGTGGAATTTAGAATCTGGAATTTATAATTTAAAATCTAAGAATCTAGAATCTGGAATCTAGAATCTAGAATCTAGAATGTAGAATGTAGAATGTAGAATCTAGAATCTAGAATCCAGAATCCAGAATCCAGAATCCAGCATCCAGAATCCAGAATCCAGAATCCAGAATCCAGAATCCAGAATCCAGAATCCAGAATCCAGAATCCAGAATTCAGAATCCAGAATCTAGAATCTAGAATCTAGAATCCAGAATCTAAAACCTAAAATCTAGAATTTAGAATTTAGATTTGTCTGACTCGTTGTTACAGAAGAAGGGGTTAAGAAGCTTATCGAAGCTTTGCCGAAGGGAAACGTACCGCTAATGCGCCCCATTATTTTCTTTCGAAATGATTCCCGTTTCGCCGGTGATTCCAAGTCAAACGCAGAATCTTAATTACCCCGCACGGCATCGGAAAATAATTCTTGATTAAAAACTTCTTATAGACCTTGAAAGGCGCGAAAGCGAGCTTCGACGAGGTCGTTAACATGCTTTGAAAGTTTCGTCGCTTCCGCCGTCTCTCTTTCCCTCTTCCCCCTCTCGCCTTCTCGCCGTGTAACTAGCTCGTACGTGTACAAGTGTGTGCACTTTTCCCCTGTTCCACGATCAAAAGCCGTCACTCCCTCTGTGCGCCGTAAACACTTTACGGAAGCTGGCGTGAAAGCTCGTCCGATCGTCGACGGGGGTTGAAAACACCCCCTGGGACGGGGTGCGGGCGTAGCCTCGCTATTTTTTCGCTGCCTCATTGACCGACGTTCATCCGGCTTGATTGTCGACTTCTCTCTGTGTTCTTCGATTCCTTCGCGAACGTGTCTGTTGCTCGAAGTTTCCTGAAGACGGAGGCTATCTTTCTTCCAATACCTTTGACAGCGAGATGAAAAATCGCAAGAAACGACCTCTCCGCTTGCTGCTCGCTGTAAGAATTTTTAGCTCGAGCCTTCTTCGGTTCTATTCTTTTTTCTCACGCCTTACAATTTTTACAATGCTTTCATTGATTCGATATGTTTCTTCATATGTGGACTCTGAAGCAATTTTCCTTATCCCAAAATTGTTCTAGAGCTTCACAATTTTTTCCTAAGCTCCACACAATTGATCTTTTTGATTCTCAATATTTTCTCGAGATTCTAGAGTAGCTTACCGTGTCCCAAAAATTTTCTAGAGCTCCACAATTTTTTCCTAAGCTCCACACAATTGAGCTTTTTGATTCTCAATATTTTCTCTAAATTCTAGAGTAGCTTACCGTGACCGAAAAATTTTCCAGAGCTCCGCAATTTTTTCCGAGCTCCGCACAACTAAGCTCTTGCGTTCTCTATATACATATAATTTTGTGACCCCGGAGCAGACTTATCGTGTCCCAAAAATTTTCTACAGCTCCGCAATTTTTCCCGTGCTCCGCACAACTAAGCTCCGGGGTTCTCTATTTTCTTTCCAGTCTCGAGAGCAGCTCGCCGTGCCACAAAATTTGTCTAGAGCTTCGCAATTTCTCCCCGAGCTTCATACAATTTTCCTCACGTTCCGCGGCTATTTCTGACCGTCTAATTCGTCTATTCAACGAACCCTCGGCTTCTCGCCCGCGACAGCTTCGCCGGCGAAACCGGAAAGTGCGAGTACATCGTCTCTAAAAGATGCGCCCCGTTTGCAAGACGCTCGGAATCCGGCGGACAGAGCCACGCGTGCCTAAAAGAGCCGCTAAAAATTGCAGCCGGAAAATCGTCGGCAAGAGGCCGCACCTAATCTCGGCTAGAAACGGCGGCGGTTCCAAGTTAGACTTGGACAGGATTTTCCTCTCCGGAGGCTGCTGTTCCGATTCCATGAATAAATCGCAAGGGCGGCGACGCGCCGGCGAGAATCCGGGCGTCGGCAAACAAACCGGCAACGTCAGAAAACAATCCGCAGACGGGCGGAGCGAGTTTCCTTGTTAACCGATAACGCCGCGAAAACGTAGAAACCGCGATCGGTATAGCGGTTGGCATCGCGGAGGGCGAAAAGGGCGCGGCGGGGCGGAGGGAAAGTTGTCGAAGAAATAGGGAAGCTGAGGGCGGAGTTAGGGTTAAATTATGCAAAGTGGCCCGATAGCTCAACTTCCTTTCGACCCGGGACTAGCGCAGTCTCCGCTTAATATTTCTTTTAAAACTTGTAGAGCCGGCCACCCCCTCGCCACCCTTCACGGCCCCGTGTTCCTCTGTCCGCTGTTCCCTCCCTTTCTTTCCGCATCCACTTCTCGCAGGTGGACTGCGCGGAGTTGCACGGGCAACCCTCGTTTGTTTCAAAAGCCGGCCGTCTCGAGACGGATTGCAGGCAGAGTAATAAGAAACAGCGGGGAAAGGGGGCAAAGGGCGAGCGAACGAAGAAAGAAGGGACGAACAAGCGCGACAAAAGCCCGCGGAACAGATGGTACTTTCTTAACGTCGTTCCGGGCTGAGTTTAGACGGCGCGGCGCCTCGCCGGGGTTAAGTACAAAGGCGCGGGCTAAGCAGCCGGAACATTCGGAAAAATTAAAGGACACGTTTATACCCTTTCACGGATGGCGTTTGTCGATCCGTTTGACGATCCGAGTGCCATCGGAAAATTCAGATCCGGTTCTCCGGAACAAGCTTCTTTGTATCGGGTGTACAAAGCGATACATTTTTTGGTAGTCGAGGTCGTTCGAAGGTCTAAAAACCATTCGAAATGAGCCGTGAACGGTTGTCGCGCTATTAAAAGTATAAGAGATACAGGAAATTCTCCCTAATTGACGCTGAGATTGTACGCAAAATTGGACAATTTGGGAAGAGGTGACACGATTATTCGAGCCTTGCACCTCGCTTTTATAATTGCTGACAATCGACAACTATAAATATTCTGTGATATTATTATGTAATATTAAATATTCTCTATAATAGTATTATATAATATTAAATATTATATAATATTATTATGTAATATTAATATATAATGGTATTATATAATATTAAATATTCTCTATAACAGTATTATATAATATTAAATATTCTCTATAACAGTATTATATAATATTAAATATTCTCTATAACAGTATTATATAATATTAAATATTCTCTATAACAGTATTATATAATATTAAGTATTCTCTATAACAGTATTATATAATATTAAATATTCTCTATAACAGTATTATATAATACTAAATATTCTATAATATATTATTACATAACATTATTATACATATTATTTCAGCTTGTAAACAAAAGTGGACTCCAGTTCCTCAAAACATTTTTATAGTTGCTAATTGTCAACAATTATGTGGAAGGTTAAATTACAATCGTATCTCCTTTCCGCGAATTGTCCATTTTCGTGTACAAGCCGAGCGTCAATTAGGGAGAATTCACCGTATTTAGGTGGCTTGTATCATCCTCCTACGCCGAGAGCCGGAGATAATGGATAAAACAGCAATTTTTCGACGGAATTCCCGCGGCTGCGGCGGACGGCCAGCCAATCAGACTCTAGATTAATTCCGGAGTGAAATTAAATAAATTCTTCGCCGGTCGTCCGATATTTTTCTTGCCGCGGCTTCGGTCTTTTTACAATATTCACCGGCGAAAGTACGCCGGCTTTCCCGCTTCCCGCGGAATTAAACCGACGACCCCCCGCGGCGTTTAATTTCGAATATTCGTCGGGCAACGCGCGTTGCCAAATAGCTACAGGCGGCCCTGTTCGCCCGGCCTTTTTCTTTTCGCATTAAGTGCGCCGCGCGCGCGCCACGGAACCAGCGTTAATGCGAATTTAAATCGTTCCTCTACGCAGAATAAAGCGTCCGTCCGTCGTCGCCCCGAAACTCTCGGAGGCTCTAACCCGCCGCTCCGCGACCGATAAAATCGCCGCCGCGGCAAGCAATTTCAAACTACGACTTCGCCGATATTCCCTCGCCTCGGATTATCGGCCATAAAACGCGCTTTTAATCGCCCCGATTACACGGCGTCCATCGCTTTGATCGATGCCCGCCCCGCGATCCTCTTTCACAACGATTTTCCGCGTCGAATACCGGAAATACTTTCTGTTCCTGTATTAAATTGAAATTAAAATGTGCCATCGGGCTTATTAAAAAAAAAAAAAACAAAAAAGACCGTTCGAAAAGGATTTCCGATAGATACTCGAGTCGCCGTTCGAATTCTTCGAATAATTCTAGCCTGTTTGTGTTCTTCTAACTGGGTCGCAATGTTTTCAGCGCCGATAAAAATTTTCTACATTAATTCCATTCAGCTACGAAATTGATCGAGCTGCTGCGTCGAGATTCGTTCAAGCTGCAAGCTTCGTTCGAGATGAACATTTTCTGCGAGAGATATTCTTACAAGAGATACGAGCTGAATCGTCGACTGTTCCAACCCTTTGCACCATGATTTCTTTCGCAGCTACGTTGATTAGCACTTGTTCGTCGTTAATAAATTCCGAGAGACGAGACGGATAATTTATATTTATTTTAGATCAATATCTTTCATCATCGTGAAAAAGAAATTTTTCATTTTCTTTCAATTTAACAAAATTTCCGCGGAATTTTTATGTTATTTGATAAGCATTTGTCGCGAGTAAAAATTGTTGTCATGAAGTACGTTTATAAAATGTAGCTGCCCATTAAAAAAGGATTTTGCATTTTTATAATACTATAAAGGTTCTCTGAACTTTCATGTTATTTAACGAACGTTTGCCGGAGGTAAAGATATTATTACGCATTTTATTTTAACGTTGAAATATTTTTGCTCTTTTTTAGAAACACGGGTCACTATTTCAGTTACATGCAAGCTATTATTTCAGGATTATTGCAATAACAAAGACGCCTTTATGAAAAATGATCGGCTAAATTATTTTATTCCAGTACATATTATACTAAAAATCGTCAAAAGTCTAAATAAAATCTATGTAAATCACCGAGTCTTATAATTTTTACAAGATGAGACAAATCGAATCACTTTTAGTACTCGGTTGTTTTCTTGTTAAGATCATGTTCCAAATTGTCTCGTGCGATATCATAGTGCAAGCAATGAGATTCGCCGAGTTTTCGTCGCGAGTTCCAACAAACTCGAAACTAATCACAGAATAACGTCGTCGCGTGTAATTCGAGGATGCGCCGAATCGAGCGTTTCAACGGAGCTGTTAAATGATCGATAAATATTTAAAGCCCTCGAAAGTGCAGCTGGACGAGCGAGACAAACAAGAGTAAGGGAACAGAAGTTTCCGAAGCGAAGAAATAAAGTTGGTGTCCTCGGGGCAACGCTCGACGCCTGTCAGAAGAATTTCACCCGCCATTTGTCATCGACTTTTTCAAAATACTGTTGCCATCGGCCAGCTGCAGCTCGGTGCAACGACCTGCGCTCTCGGAAAACCGCCGTCTTCCAGATCGGGGACAAGTTTTCGAAAGCATCGGGCACGACGCTCGATAAAGCTCTCTCCGCTTTCTCGCTCTCTTCCTCTCTCCCCCCTCTCTGCCCCTCTCTCTCTCGCCCGCGCGTACGCCGTGCTCGCTCCCTCTTTTTCTCTCGCTGCCGCGAGAGCAATTAAAAGTTTTATCGACGTTCCCCCGTCGTTTCGCTGGCAAGACGAATGCCATCCCCTGGTGCACCAGGCGAGAAGATTGCCGGTTAATGTAGCGTTATAAAGCGGCCCGGTTTTCGCGGCTCGTGCGAGAATTTCTCTCCTCTCCTTTCTCCCTCTCCCCCCTCCCTTCCCACCCCCTTTCATCTCCGCACGCCTTCTTGTGCGTTCCTTTCATCCGAGGGATCATCCTTGGCTTTCGAGCGCGAGATGATCCTCCGATCGCCGAGTTCGATATGCAAGGTATTTTCGAGCTGATTGTGGAACGATTTGCACGAAAAATAAGTCGAGGATTTCTCTCTGAAAATTTCTTCTCCCTCCTCTCGGTAACTCCCTCTCTCTCTCTGTCTCTCTCTATCTTTTTATATTCCACGAAATTCTGCTGAATTTTTGATGAAATTTCAGCCGTGCCTGATTAACTCGCCGGCTAATGCGCCGATTAATTAAATAACGAACTCTTGCGCGCGTTTCTGTTTTCATTGATCCAGAAGAATCCGAACGGACAATTTAATTCCGCGTAGCGAGACGGTTTTTTGGAGAACAAAAGTCTACGGAACGCATTGTCTAATCGACAACCGTAACGCGGCATTAACGCTCGACCTGTTCGCGAATTTTCAACGTGCCCGAATTCTTCGTATAATTACATTTCAACATTTCCTTGGAAGCTTGTGCATCAAGTATAACGAACCTGGCGAGGCCATTAAAATCGCGCTACGTGATAAATATAGCCACGTCGCAGCCACGCAATTCGATTAATGCCGAACTATTAAGAGACCGTGTCACGAGATCGAGCAGCTGAAAAGAACATCGCTAATCAAGGCACTCTCTGTTCGAAGCAGAAAAAATCCGCGAATGTTGCTAAACGCTTCCGGATCTCCTTTGGATCGCGTAGGAACGAGCTTGCAAAATCGACGGGCCCGTTCATCGGCGCGTCCCACTTTAAAAAAGCCGGCCGGTCACGCGTCCCGTTAACGAGTTTCGTAATCAATTTCCGAGCCGCGATCGCTTGTTAATCGCGCGGTCGCGTTATCGAGCAGCTCGGAGCGCCCGAAAAGTTTCCCATTCGGGATGATAGCCCGATCGTCTCGCAGAGCTCGGCCGTCCGGAAAAGTATTTCAGCCGGCAGGGTGCACATCGGCGAGCGTTCGATTCTTATGCAAATGTCGGGTGCCCCGATCCCATCTGACAGCAATCTTTGTTTCACTTCCGGCCGAGGGACACCGCCGCCGCGTTAAAGTTCCGACGCTTCCGGGAACCCTGTCCCATTAAATCGCCAGCCGTTGCGCACGGAATCGATATTCATTCCGACTTTTCGAGCTGTTATCGCGACGCCAACGAAAGAAAACTTTCGGCCGCCTCTCTTATCACGCTCATCACGATCCGATGCAGCGACTCGCAGAACTTATAAAATCGCGATCATCGCGAATTTCTCTCGCGAGCCGCCTGTTCCCCCTCCCGCCCCCGTCCCCACCCGTGTAGATCTTTCCGCGGGAATCGAAGAATAGCCCAGGATTATTCACTATACCGAGATGTATATAAGCCGGCATTGTCCGGCCACTTTGCAGAAGTTAGGCGATAACTCCGACTACTTCGGCGCGGGATCTCGAAAGCGTCGATAAGATTTCAGCCCGACAATTTATTCAGGAAGTATCCCAGCCATGAAACACCCGAGTTGCCCGGCGAGCTTTTACTGCCGCTCGAACGGATTTACGAAATTGTCCGGATTAAATTCGATTCGTTTTTTGTCTCTTTGTTATTTTTTTGGCAAAATATTCGTCCGCGACATCGTCGATCGGCTTCGCGAATTTTCCAGCTGAAATTCTATCCGAATGTCAAATCCCTCGATCGGGACGTTTCTTCGTCGACTCGTCGATACCGCTCGAGGGATCGTTAAGTCGACTGAACGACCGCGAAAAAATGGAGCGAACCGCGCGCGCGGTTCGGTTTAATGCCGGTTCCCAGCGACGGAAAATGGAACGGCGACGGGACGGGACGGGACGGGACGAGAAGAGACGAGACGCGTCGAGTGGATCGCGTTTCATCGCAAAAATTCCGGCTCGTTTTTATTTTCACGCCGTGCTTTTTCGCCCGGCGACTCGTCGATCCCGTCGATTTCATCTCCGGCCGAAACGGAAGCCCCTGAATTACGGGCGGATCATCGTTCGAACGGCTCCCGTCGGAATCATTTTGTTATCGCCGTCAATATTTGCAGTTATAAACGATTTCCGGGCCGGTTAAATCACTGGCTGTTTGCCCCGACGCGACGGGACTTTCGCGACCGAATCATCGACGATAACGTTAATCTTATTTTATCGCCGTGCCACTCGGCGAACTCGCTCGCGAGTAATTAAATGACAGATTGGTTCGAGAGGCGGGGGTGGTGGGGTTGGGGGGAGAGCGATCGGAGCCGTTCCGAAAACAATTTCTGAAGGGAACCGGGCCCTACGAGAGCATTATTCATGAAGCAAACAGCCCTTCGCCTGCAGAATTGCAAGCCGAACACGCTTCACCTGTGCCGGACGTCGTTGTACTTTGATCCCTTGAAGGGCCGCAGGTGTCCTCGTGGACGTAACCATCGGCTTCAAAGGTCAATAAAGGCGGAAATACCCTTGGAAAAACAACTTCTAGGAGAGCACAAAGGAATACGACAAATGGAAGTGTCAAAGTAGAAGGAAAGAGCGCGTCCGAGGTGCATCAAACGTGAGTCGTTGCATTAGAAAAAGTCCTTCCGTGCATCCAGCCCTTCAATCGGAAAGCGTGTCTTCGAGATCCGGGAGATCTTGTGCGCGCGCGCGAGCTTCTGCGAACCGTCTAATAAAGAGCGTGCTGCGAACAACACGGTGCTGTACTTCGCGACCCTTCAACTGCACAAAGGGCTTGTTTGACTAGTCTTCGCAAAAGCGAGGGCCACGAAAATCGAATTACAGAGAGAAAGAGAGAGAGAGAGAAAGAGAGAGTACGCGACCGAATTAGAAAAAGTAAAAGGGCTCGCACGGCTGCGAGAAATTTCACTGGCGATGCTGGCCTTGTGATAATAAACAAATATATTTCTTTATTTTATTCAAAATATTTATTTAAAGTTTTTTATGTATTTAAAATTTATTTGAAAAATTATACACTTAAAATTATATATTTAAAATTGTATATTCAAAATTATATACTTAAAATTATATATTTAAAATTATATATTTAAGATTATATATTTTAAATTATATATTTAAAATTGTATATTCAAAATTATATATTTTAAATTATATATTTATTCAAAAATGATTAAAATTTATTTTATTCATTTAAAATATTTGTGATCCGACAATTGAACAATTTTATAACAGGAAACAAAGTATAATAATGCTGAACGATTCGACTATCGTTTCTACAGTTTCGAAAATTGCATAAAATTCGAGTGTTCGATCTAATCGAACTAAAATTGTTAAAACTTCAATTGCACAACATCGATAACAGTTTCTTACGTTTCGCAGAACTTAAAAAAATTGAAAAAAACAATATATCGCGGATTAACGTGAAAATTAATTTGCAAAACCAGGGAAAACAATTTCTTCGTTCATATTTGAATGACGCGACGGTCAAAGTGTTAAGTGGTGATTAGCCAGAAAGAGCTGTCGTTGAAATAAAATTAGGAGAGTCGAGAGGTGCGCGGTCTTGATTACAAAAGCGGTGTACAAACCCGGAGAAAAAGTTAATTAATAGGCTCTCGCGATAACAGCAACGATCCCATTTCATTCCCGAAAACATTAGGATCCTACTTTGCAGTAACTCGAAGAGGTTAAACCGCGTCGTTAAAGATGCAGATTAGAAGCGTCGAGTAGGTGGGTCCTCGAGGGGTTGACAGCTGCGGTCCACCCTCCTCTGGCAGCGACGCGGGGAGAGTGTCGTTAGGTGGGCGTAATAATAGCGATGAATTGTTGATGGCATCGCGCTACTCTGTATTTATGTACAGAGACAAGCCAGCATCCCCCGAGTCGCGCTGAACCCACCCTCCCTCTCTCTCTCTCACCTCTCTCCCTCGATCGTCCCTCCTGTTATGGTCAGAAACACGAGTCCATGCATATTGTCACGTGGCCGACGCATTCTCCCGCTCCTAAAATATGCACGCGAGGTTGCTGCTCTCGTTACGACGAATTCATCCCCGAAATTCGTCCACATCGGCGCGTGTCTCTGCGAAGAGGGTGCATTTTTGATTCAGCGCGCAGGCGACGGGGTTGGAAAAGGAACCGGCGACGCCGGTTCATTTCGAGACAGAAATCGGAGATTTGATAGTCTCGGGGGAATATCATCCCGCCGCCCCATGAATATTCGTTTGCCAAACGATGGGGACAACGGTCCTCGTTTCGACGACTTCAGTGCCGAGCGAATCGGCTCGGCTAAAAGTTCTTTAGCGTCGAGTCGATTCCAATTTGTCTTCGTACTTTTCTCCGGTGCGAAATCAACGGTGTTTCAACGGAACAGAATGTTAGATGTAGGCAAATTTAGATACAATTAGACAGAATGTCCCAAAAATGTCTCGCGATCCGGAAATAAGGGATTCCTGAGATCATTTTAAGTAACTTTTTCCTTAGCGAAAATTTAATCCGCGGCTTCGTTTACGAGTTATTAGCGAAAAACAGTGACCAATGAGAGGCGAGATTTAGTTGGCGCGAGGCGGGCCAGTCAACGAGCGCGCGGAGCACGGTTCCGATGATTGGCTCGGCAGCCTCGCGCTGGACAAACTCGCCTCTCATTGGTCACCGTTCTTCGCTGATAACTCGTAAACGAAGCCGCGGATTGCATTTTCGCTAAGGAAAAAGTTGCTTGAAATACTCTCAGGAATCTCTCATTTCACGCTTGTACAATAATTATGGGACACCCCTAACAAAGGGTGCGTCACCACATATTGCCATTTAGATTCACGTCACTCGTATCGAAAAATTATTCGATTAATTACAAGATGAAATTATATGATTTCGCGAGGAGCACATTCTGACGACACCATTTCTCATGTTGGTGGACGCGTTTAATCACAGCGCTTCCTTAAAAATGTATAATTCAATACAGAATATCAAAGCACAATATCCTGCTTAACAGGATAGTTATGATATCCTGCTCGTCAGGATAAATTAACTGTCTCCTGCGAGTGCACTCGTCGCGAAGGAACGGCGTCGTCTCACGTTACTTGCGCGTACGCTCGTCGAAACCAATTAACTGTTAAAATTTCCAATAACAGTGTCCAACAAAAAAGCAAAAAAAAAAAGAAAAAACACAAAACAACCGAGCAGCACGATGTATGAAACATGACGACGCCACGTTTAATGAATCATACGAGAAATAGCAACTCATTTGGTGCGAACACAAGTCACGGTGGCCGGGTCTCTGTGTGCGCGCCGACTGCAGCTCGTTCCCCGTAACGCAAATAACGCGTAGAAATGACGGTCGATGCGCCGCTTCACCGAGCCGTTGCACTCTATTTTTCCATGCTTTGCGGGTGGGTGGGGGAGGGGTGGATTTAATGAATAGAGCGACGACCGGTGTCATTCCCTGGCATTGCGCGGGGGCGCGAGACTGCAGCTGTTTGACTTCGTTTGGAGCGCGCGGCGGTCACGTTCTTTATTGCATCGAAATTAGAAGTATCAACAATATCCAGCACGGGAGAATACTAAATATGCCGCACATGTTTCGTATCAGAATTCCTATGGGGGTCTGGCATCCGGCGGGGTGAGCGAGAGAGACGGGAAGAGAGAGAGAGAGAGAGTGAGCGAGAGGGAGAGAAAGAGAGACCGAGGTCGTCGGTGTCCATGGTGCGCGCTCGGCGAGTCGGGAGCAAGGCAAATAGAGGACGAGGAGGGCATACAGAGACTGGAATTCGATATAATAATCTCGATAACAACTCCCCGAAGGCATCCCCTCGATTTTCCCGTTTTTCATTCGCCGGCGAACTTTCCCTTGCAAAAACACGCGCGCGCCCCGCCACTCGCTGTAGAACGGCGTGTCCCAGATCAAAATGGAACCGGCTATGCACGCGCGAGCATCTCGCCCTGTTTCGCTGTTAAATTAGCAAAAATATAGGAAACGGTCCGACCGCGCAGGTGTGTCCATTGGTCTGTCCATCCTTCCGACGACGACGACGACGATATCGTAAAACCGGCGGGTTTCCGTGAATTATTCGCGGCCCATTTTGGTACGCGAGTTTCATTAAAACTTCGCCGAATAATATTTCGCCTCCTCGTTAGCTCCGCGGCGCTCGGTCCTCGTACTTTCCGCAGCGTCGTCGCCCGCTGTAAACGGCCGTGCTCTCGGATAAAAGGATTCCGAGGGTGCCCGATCATTAACTCGGTCGTGGTAACGCCGTAAATCGGCTCGGATGCATAAAAGCGATAACGATGAAACGGGGCGCCGCGCCGCGTCTGCGTCTGATTATTACCGGGCATTTTCACTTGCAATTAACGCCGATAATTACTCGGCGTTAACCACTTGTTATTGGTCACCGTGTCCCGTAACTACCGGTTTACGCGCGTATTAACACGACTCGCAGAAAGTTTACACACTTTGCTCCCACGGAGCACCTGTTAATGGTCGGACAAATTGGTCAAACAATGCTCGAGAACGTTTTGTTTCGTTGTCGAACAAGTTTTCGAGCCGCCGATTTTCCTCGGCGCCGTTCCACGCTGGCTTCCGTTCGACGGAATTACACGCGTATTCCGAGGCGTCCGATTCCCGATAATGATAGTAGGTCTACCGGAAGGTTCTGTCCGATAAAGTTTCGATAAAAATTTCAAGTTTCAATCCATATGCACATGTTGATTTCAGACATATATGACTATCTCTCTTTATCATTTCATTTACACACATGTACTCTCCTAAATAAACTGCAACAAAGATGTCTCATGTCATTATTAAGTGAGACGCGGTGGAAACATGGCTACCGATGATAATGCCAGACCACATGCTGCTTTGGCGACTCGTCAGAAAATCGCAGAGCTAGACTGGGAAATTCTGTCGCATCCACCATACTCCCCAGACCTAGCACCCACCGATTATCACTTGTTTCTCTCTTTGCAAAACTTTTTACAGGCAAAAATATTCAAAACTGAAACTGATGTCAACCAAGCACTAGTTGAGTTCTTCGCCTCTAAAAATAAATCATTTTTTAAAAATGGCATTTACAAGTTGCCATCACGCTGGCAAGAAGTCATAAGTAACGATGGAAAGTATATTCTACAATAAATATTATAACATGTATGAAAATTGTGTTATATTTCAATTCGAAAACGGACAGAACTTTCCGGTAGACCTAATACAACGTAAATCGGTCGATCATTTTCGGGCCGTTTCCACTTGCGGCGAACGGTAATTACTTCATAGCAGCCTCTTGCGTTGACCCGCGGGTCAATCGACCGTCGGCTCGCGCGCGTCCGAAGTTTTCAATAATTTCCGGTAGAAGTGGAAGCTGCCGTCAATGATCGGGCATGCTGAAATCAACTTCGCCGGGAACTTGAAGCGGCCGCGCCGTTGTCGTCGTAGCGACGTTTTCGTTGACGCGGAATCGAACCTGTGTCCGATTACCGTCGACCAATTTTCACTTTAGTAACAGCCGCGACAATCGCGCGATATTAACTAATCATTGTCGAAGTTGACTCGCGACCCGACCATCGGTTTACAAACGATCGATGTTGTTCGACGAGTTTACGCGATTCCGATCAAGTGGAAACACCTGTTTGCGGTCGGACAGGTAAACTGCGCGCTGCAGGATATCGATAGAAATTTACGTCGAGCTCGATGGAACCTTTTATGCGATTAGTTTAATCGATACGGGCTTCGGTTGTTAATTAGCGTGGCTGAATATTATTTTCTTACACGCTCTCTTTTTCTGCAGATACGTAGCCTCTAGCATTACTTAAATTTAAATAGAACTGTACAGAGTGTCACAATAATGTCTCGCAATCCGGAAATGGGGGATTCTTGAGGTCATTCGAAGCAACTTTTTCCTCGGCGAAAATGCAATCCGCGGCTTCGTTTACGAGTTATTAACGAAAAACGGTGACCAATGAGAGGCGAGCTCGCGTAGCGCTAGGCGGCCGAGCCAATCAGTAGAATTGGACTTCGACCGCTTATTGGCTCGGCCGCCTTCCGCCAGACGAGGCCATCTCTCATTGGTCAGTGTTTTTCGTTAATAACTCGTAAACGAAGCCGCGGATTGAATTTTCGCTAAGGAAGAAGTCACTTGAAATGACCTCAGGAATCACTTCCTTCTGGATGTTAACATAATTACGGGATTATTGATATTTCGGTCTCTGTAAAGCTTGTTAAAGTATAGATACCAGTCCGTGATCCATACTAATCACGCATTCTGTCGATAACGCGCGACGCAATTATCCAGGAACCCGCGGGATTACATATCTCTATTTTCAACAGCGAAAATTTCCAATTACTTCTGCGCTAACGTGTTCCCTATTTATTAAGACCAGCAGCGTGTTCCCTATTCTAACGAGCCAACTAACCCGCACGTTCGTCGCGAAGGCACGCAAGATTGCCTTCGTTATTCTTCGCGGCGCCGCGTCGTCGTCGCCGAGATTACCCCCGCGAGCGGAATTATAATGCGCGCTTAGGCGTTCCGAGTCGGGGATGCAGGAAGTTTGTTGCGCCGCGTCGCGACCTCGGATCCGCACGATTCGCCGGCGAGAGGAAACGCTCGCGCGAACATTCCCGCAGGTTTCCAGCGGGGGAATCGCGAGCACCGCAAATTCGAGAACCGCTCGACGGATTCTCTCGGTCTCGTTCCCGATTTTTGACCGGCCGCGAACCTGTTGCTTCGCTGTCGAAACTTTCGCCTCCGAACCCTTTTTAATTACCGGCGTCTATCCCGGCTCGAACCTCTCGTTCACCCTCTCGATTCCTCCGGAAATTTTCCGATTAGAATCTGGTCACCGTATAGGGACTGCTCTGCGTAAGCAGACCGAGAATATTCAACGTCAATTATGATTTCTAGAGAGCGGATTTGACGCATTTATGACAGAGTTAATTAGGTCGAATACGGAACGTTAAAGATATTTGAGTCGTTTATTTTGAAAGTGGCATAAGTCACTTTGTTTTTAAGTCGACATATTTAAGGGTTCGCGTTTTAACACGTTTAAAAATATGGATGCTAACTTTCGAGAAGATTTACTTGTATTTGTTATCTCAGGATACTGATATTTTTCTCAGTATAAATAATTTCGTATAAACATTAAAAAATCACCACTTTTCATTACGGTAAAGTGACTTATGCCACTTTCAAA
Organism: Megalopta genalis; assembly: GCF_051020955.1. Classification (NCBI taxonomy): domain Eukaryota; kingdom Metazoa; phylum Arthropoda; class Insecta; order Hymenoptera; family Halictidae; genus Megalopta; species Megalopta genalis. The sequence goes on along the minus strand of NC_135027.1, from coordinate 732,385 downwards.
ATAAACGGCTCATTTAAAGGATTTAGCTTTTGAAGAATAAACTGTTGCGTTATTTTCAACTCATTGATGTCGTATCATATTATAAGTGGATAATAACAATTTAAATAGGACTTCTAGAATATTTAACATTCTACTGTGAACAATTGCATTTCTTTTCTAGCCCAGCGTGCTTTGAGCGTCAGGTACATAGTCTTCTCGCCGTTAATTTGCGATCTCTTTGTACGCTTTCCAAAAGGGGATTCTTCTTCCCGCAAATGAACACTAATAACGATGATAATAATAATAATATTAGGTACCCCGGCTCGGTACAAGAGCGGTTCTCCCAGCGAATCGCAAAGTCGATTGAACGCCGCGACGTTCGAACGCCGAGCGCGAAATTTATGCTAAATATTCCGATACAGAGGCCGCGGAACTCGCGAAAAACCGGGAAAGTTCGCGGGAACTTGCGGGAACTTCGGCACGATATTTTCGTGCCGTCGAAGCGCCTCCGCGTTTTCGACTTTTAATCGGTTTAAATTGGCTGCTTGACCGCCTTTCGCCTGCCGGATCCTTGAATAATGCCGTCGGCCGCTTAGAAAATAACCGTCGACGGCTCTATGGTACGTAAGCGGTTCGGAATATCTGGCGACACGTCCGCGATTCTCGATTCGGACCCGAAAAGCACAGCTCGAAAAATCTCTTTTCGCTCCCTGCGCTGGGTGAATCGATACGCGATAGTTTTTCATTCAGAAATACAATAGCAAAACCGAGGAATCTTTGCATAAAAAACATCAGGAACGTTACAGAAAAATATGCAAAATACACCAGGTCTCTAAAACTGTTTAAAAAAATCTCCTCACGTTTTCTCTTGGGAGAGCGGAAAATTGACGCTAAATCGATCGATGCTTAATCGATCGCGCTTAATATATCTTATTTAACGATTATTAAAATTACGATGGTGTTTCTATGAAAAACGAAGCACCTTTATTCCAGCCAAAATTATCTAACGAAAATCTAGGTTAACGAAAATCTTATCTAACGAGATCTAAATAAATTAAATCTTGTCATTCTTACAAGGAAAATCGTTCCAGTTGCATTTAACGCTTGGTAGGTTCAGCGTTAAGGATCGAAATGCACACGTCCTTAGCAAAGAATTTTCTCTTACTCCCACCGTTTCAGCTAAGTGACGCGCACATCGATCCCATTGTCTCCATTTCGTAGAAATAAATTTTCGCGAGGCCCGGGAGAAGGTAATCCAAGAGACGCGCGTTCCGTTGATTAAAGAAGGAGGCGTCCCGGCCGCGAGACCCTAAAAATACGGGAAGAGGCGTGGACGGGTAAGACGGCCTGCCTCGTTGCAACGTTTAATTGGCAAACTGGGACGAGAGCGTCAAAGACGAGCGTCGGGGCGACGCGGCGTATCCATAATTGGAAGAGAGAGCTCCGTCGAAGGTCTCGGGTTTTAGAGATGCGCGGAGAAGAAGAAGACGACGTCGCGGAGCGAGAGCGAGGGGTGCAGGCGACCGGGAAAAGGGACGGTAGCAGCCCGGGAAGGGTTACCAGTGCATTAACTGCCTTTGCCACTCATCTCGGTGACGTTGTGTACCGTTCGCATTATCCATCGAGACGGAGGCGAGCTCGGGAACGGGGAGGAGCATCGGCTAAGCCGATTTGCTCGCGTAAATCAGGGACGATACTTAGGCGGGCTGCGTTCCCGGTTGCTTCTCCGGGAACACCGAATCCTGGAATTCCACTTTTGATCGTCCCACCCGCCCCCCTTCTCGCTGAAATCCTCGTCTGGACGATTTTTTCGCGATCCTACGACGTTTCGTCGTTTGCTCTTCGTGCATTTCGTATGCCTCTTTTCGCTTTCGATCCTTTTGTTCGCGGAACAATGCGTCGAAAGTGTACAAAACGATGCGAAACGTTCTATTATAACTAAGTAATTGCCGATTTGTTCAATGAAATAAAAAATTTTTGTTTACTTGGAACGAAGTTTAATCTGTAATGTATTTTCCATTTTGTTCGATGACCTTTTGCCATCTCTCTGACAACTTGAAAATTTCACGCTCGTAGAAAGTCTGATCCCTTTCGGCCAAAAACTGAGTTAAGTGAGATTTTACAGCGTCATCATCGTTAAAAGTTTTACCACGAAGGGAGTTGTCCAGGGATCGAAATAAGTGGTAATCCGATGGCGCGAGATCAGGGCTATATGGTGGGTGTAACATCAATTCTCAACCAATATCCATCAATTTTTGCCGAGTGGACAATGACACCTTTACGATTCACCAATTCTGGTCGCTTTTCCTTGACCGCTGCATTCAATTTGTCCAGTTGCTAACGTTCACGGATAATAAAAAATAACATAATAATAATAATAATAATAATAATAATAATAATAATAATTTTATAATATAACATTTACGGATATCATAAAAATGGGAGTGAGAGACATCTATAACTGAAATCGGCAATTACTTAGTTGCCAACCCAATATTTCTGTACTGTAATCGAGTTCGAATATTTTATAGAAACAGGCTGTCCAACAGGCCGACCGTTTCTACTCGCGGTGTAGGTCGACGGATCGTTGAAAATCCATTTGCGGCGGAATTTTTAAACTGCGAGCTAAAAAAAAATTCTTTGAAACAGCAAACGGATAATTGGCCTCGATTGTAGTCTGCCCGTGGCCGACTGTTTCTACTCGCAGCCGTCGACCGACGCATCGGTTGAAAAATCCGCGCGCGGCACGCTTTTGAAACGGTGCTCCGAAGGTACTTTGAAATCGGAGGAAAATAATTGGTTCCGACTACTGTAGTAGTCCGTCGTCCATGGCTGACCTTCTCTCTGCTCTCGCGTCTTTCATAGACGCACGGTAGTTGAAAATCCACGCACGGTGCTTTTATAAACAAGCGCGCCGGTGATCTCGCTTCGAAACGAGAGAAAGATGAAACACAGCGCGCGCGGCCGTTCGTCATTTAGCAATCGATATTCGGCGTCGAACAAGCGCTCCGTTCAGAAGTGGCTCGTTCCAGATCGACTCGGTCTCTCGCCCGCGCAACAAAAACATGTTGATCCCGGGCGTCGTCGGCGGCACTTAATCGCGACGAGCAGAGCGTCGACAGCAGGAATTAGGGGAACCAGGTCAATCTTCGGAGTCTATGGACCGTGATTGGGCCGCGGCGGTTTTCGGTCGAATCGCGAGCGATGCTTGAAAGGCATTTCGGTGGCGCGCGATCGGGCCCGGGCTTCGATCTAATTCTATCTATTCTCTCGGCGCCGAAGTCGCGCGTACCGCGAGCAACAACAGGTTCTGGCAGAATGTTCGCTCTTGAAACGAAAAAAATTAGTCGGCTCCGCGGGGTTTTTCAGGCCGCGAGAGCACCCTCGTCTCGCGTGCTCTAGTCGGGTGCGCGCGCTCCGCTGCACCCTCGAGCGCTCCGCGGAGCCGCGCTGCCTTGAATCATGCTAAATATCCGGCCGAAAACGAGCCGGCTGCCGTTTGCGGGGAAACTTACGCAATAAAACCGGGAGCAACGCGCCGGCCAGGGGCGAAAACGCGACGCGACGCGACGCGCGAGCGAGCGTCGACCCGCCCGGAATTCCAGTCACGTCGACGGAGAGCCCGACCCGACCCGGCCCGGCTTACGCCAGCGGTTCCATAGAATTTTTTCGCGATTCCTCGCCGATCCGATCCGACTCGCTCGATCTTGTCCAACGTGTCCGCCTCGTAGAGCTTCTCGCGAACGGTCCCAGAGTCCCTCTTGAGCCGGAACGACGCCGGCTGGATCGGTGATCTCGATATTCGCGAAATGGATGCCGGACGTAGATCATCCCTCGCAGGAATCCATTGTTCGCGAATGAATATTTTACCGGCTGCGTGACTCTTTGGCAAGAATGCCCGGGATTCTACTGGCGTTCTCTTCGACGGCGGTTCGTGGGAAATCGTAGAATCCTGCGATATACAATAATTTCTCTCTAATTGACGCTCGGATTGTCCACGAAAATGGACAATTTAGGAAGAGGAGACACGATTATTCCATCCTTGCGGTTCAGTTTTTTAGTCACGAATTGTCAACATCTATTAAAATGAGCTGCAAGGCTCGAATAATCAAATATTATGACGGAAATCGCTAGAAATCCGAATGAATATATTATTGTTGCTTTTCTATAGAACTAGACGCTTCGATTGATCGATAGGTGTAGTGTTAACTGTAGTAATTGACGCTCTAATTGACGCTCAGATTGTCCACAAAAATGGACAATTTTGGAAGAGGAGATACGATTTTGTTCGAGCCTTGTTGCTCGTTTTTTATGGTTATCGATTGTCAACAACTATAAAAACGAGTCGTCCGGTTCGAACAATCGTATCTCCTCTTCCCAAATTGTCCATTTTTGGACACAATCGAAGCGTCAGTTAGGGAGACATTACTATAGATTGGTTACACAAGTTCTCCGAGCCAGAATCGTATCGCATTTAACCAGCAACTAGCCCGCTGCTCCATTAATCGGAGAGACAATCGATGAGGTGGTGCGCCATAATCGAGGGTTAATTCAAAGGCATCATCTCCGGGGGGAGGGGGTTTGTCTAGTTAGAATTGGGTGGCGAGAGGCTGCGGTGGCCGAAGCAATCATATAGTTTCATCACGTTTTTGTTGTGAAACAGCGTGTTTTACGTAACTTTTCTGTGATTTGTTGTCAGTAGACGTTACAACGCATTCAGTGGAACACAATAATTCAGTAATTTTTATTGATGTGGTTGTTGTATCATTATTTTTACAAAAACTTTGGATATTTTAAAATTGGTGTTAATATAGGCTCGTTTAATATTATTCTATCTGTGTTTCAAAAATTATCATAATACGCAATTAGAAATTAATTGATCACGGAGAGAACGAAATATCGACTCGATCGTTCATTATTTTGTATGACCGTTTTATGACAATTTTTTGTGACACAGTAGGGCAAAGTGTTTGGGTCGAAATCGAAGAAACTTTAAAGCGACGATAATTTTTTTATGTCGAAGCTGAAATATCACAAAATAATATTATTACAGAAAATATTATTATTATAAGAAATAGAGAGAACGTTGTACGAACATTTTTTAACGTTAAAAATTTATGTTCTACTTTTTAGTCCTATTTTTTCGTCTAATAAGTTATACATGAGTTCTCGTAGATATCGATAATTAATGAAAGAAAAAAAGTTAAAGGAGCATCGATTTAAGCGACGAAACCAACGAAATCGAGATTTCGTGAGCCCGTCATTATTTCGGCCACTCTGTGACGAGACTTCGAAGCATCGCGAGCTGAGAGGTCAATGCAGCAACGGTAGGGCAATCGTAGAAACAGGGGCGGAAGTTAGGAGGTCAAGGTACCTCGGAGGGTTGTTAAGAAAGTCGTTAGAGGGGAGAGGGGAGTAGAACAGGATCCCGGAAATTTTAATTCAGCTGCGCTGCACGAGGAAGCCGCGGAGAAAGAATAGGGAAGAGGAGGAAAGAATAACGAGGAGAGGTTAGGTTAGGGGACGGCATCTTCGGATAAGACTGAGGAGAAAGCACGGGGAACAAGGAAATGAAGTGAATCGGTGGCTCCATCCCCGAGGAATTATAAACAAATGGTTCGCCGGTGTCGGGCTGGGCTAGGTTTAGCCCCTCGCTCTTCCCCGCAGCCATCCACCCGCGCGTCCCGCAACCTTTCCGCGTCGTGTAACGACGCGTTATTCCGGCGGTTACGAGGTGCTTGCGAACTTGCCGCATTCGGGCCTCGCAGCCCCCGCGAATCGGGGTGCGCGTAACCCGCACGGTGTCCGCGTCGCCGCCCCAACCATCCCCCTGCATCCAAACAACCCCCGGGACAACTGCATTTGTGTAAATTCTGCAGGTGACTAGAATGGCCGCCGACTAACCTCGGCCCTGTTAGCAATCCCGAATTATTCGAGACACTCTAATCATGGGTTACGAGGTGCTCCGGGAATACCGGGGAATGATGCTATCCATCCAGGCGAGCTGCGAATTTTGATTATCAATTTCTGAATCGTTCTTGTGCTCGTTGTCTCACGGAATTCGAATATTGGAGGGTCGAAGGTTCGTGGTCGACCTGTTGCAATTTTGTGAAAAAGAAAAAAATATTAGGGGATTGCGTTATTGGGCTCGGGGGGTGAAAGAGGGTGAAAGGTATACGGTAATTTCTCTCGGAAATGTTCGGAGGTCGGAATCGAAACTGGCAGATCTGAGAATACCGAGTCGCGATTCTTCGGGCGTCGCGGCTCGTTTTTGTAGAAAAATGATGACTTAACTTTTTTATTTCTCATTTTTTGACACAATTAGAAAGGCAATTCGGAGGCCACGTGACACTATTCGAAGGCAATTCGGAGGCCACGTGACACTATTCGAAGGCAATTCGGAGACCATGTGACACGATTCGAAGGCAATTCGGAGGGTACGTGACACGATTCAAAGGCAATTCAGAAACCATGTGACACGATTCGAAGGCAATTCGGAGGCCACGTTCCACCATTCGAAGGCAATTCGGAGACCATGTGACAGGATTCAAAGGCAATTCGGAGGCCACGTGCCTCTATTCAAAGACAATTCGGAGGCCACATGCTACTATCCAAAGACGTAGGATTACATAGACGTAGACCTAGCACAGTGAAATTCACAGCTACCCGAAATATGGCATTTCCGGGAGAAATAGCTGTACTTTCTTCAAATCTAGATTTACACAGCCACTAAAAACAACTGTTCTATATTACTCTGTAAAAGCAACGATAGGATATTAATTCTGATTTTTAACATTGAACATTATTATGTAATACTTTTCGCGAATAACGCATACATCCATCAAACAACTCGCTAACTTTACAATCAGAATAACCGTAAAAACGAAAAAGCGACATAGTTGCCGCACATTCGAAAATGTTCATCGCGTCGAACGAATTTGTCTCGCCGCAAAAATTGTCACGGATTTAAGGAATGAAGCGACCCCGTTACAACGACGAGGACGACGACGTCGGGAAATTCGACGTACGATTTTCCCCGGCCGTTTTATTGCGGCTCGCATCTAGCTGCGGGCGCGGGACATGTTAAACCCGACAGTTTCGAAAATCCGAACGGAGCGCGGAAAATTCGTCGGCGTACCGGTGAACTCTCGAAGCTGGATACGTACGTGTTCCCTTTGCAACGACGATTTTTCGTCGTTTGTCGCGGCTGAAACGGAAGCGTGGCCGGCGCGGCTCGACCGCCGGAAATGTTCGGTCCGAAAGTTCGGCGAGCCTTTAATTTCGACGATTAGCGTGCTCGGGGCGCAGCCTTGGCCCCTCGAGGTCTTTGGCCGAGGGATAGGCGCGGGGCGTACCAGCGATATTTCGAGTAGCTGATGGCCGCCGCAAGATCGCGGGGAAAGAACGGGGTTGTAGCTGCTCGCTGGGCGAACGGCGGCGGCCCGTGGTAGCAGCCGCAGCGGGGCTGGCCGTGTTGATGGAAAGTTACGACGCGGCTAGCAGTGGCTGGTGCAACGTCCAAGGGAGAGAGGCAGCGGCCAAGGTAGCAGGATTAATACGTGGCACGCGGTGCACCGGTTAGGTGTACATAGTCGGCTGCGTGCAGATACGGTTATGGCGCGTGCGGTTCGAAATTGGTTATATGCACCAGGGGATGCAACACACGGGGTCCCTCGTCTTCCGTCCGCGGCTACGGCGATAATGCCGCCGCAGCCTCTCCTTTCGCAATAAGGGAGGGCCGAAGTCGGTTCTAACACTGCAACTTTAATGCACGGTTGCGTGTAAACCATTGTATTTACAACGACGATTATTCGTGCGGACCTCTTACCTACTTATTCGAGATTATTCAGCTGCAACGGGTTCGTTGCGCGACATGGAATATCGAAGTTATTTATCAAATGAGCCGTTTATATATATATATATATATATATTTTGAAAGTGGCATAAGTCACTTTGTTTTCAAGTCGATATATTTAAGGGTTTGCGTTTTAACACGTTTAAAAATATGGATGCTAACTTTCGAGAAGATTTACTTGTATTTGTTATCTCAGGATACTGATATTTTTCTCAGTATAAATAATTTCGTATAATCATTTGAAAAATCACCACTTTTCATTACGGTAAAGTGACTTATGCCACTTTCAAAATGAACGGCTCAAATACGGGGGCGAAGTGTTTCAAACCGATCACGAGGCAGAGTTGTGCGGAATTACAATTGATTCGCTGAAGGAATTTAATTACGAAGTGATTCGGTTACATTGTAATTCGTTTAAATTGTATTTGATTTACATTGTAATTCATTTAAATTGTATTTCATTTAAATTGTATTTCATTTGAATCGTAATTCATTTGAAATTGTGTTTCATTTAAATTGTAACTCATCTGAATCGTAATTCATTTACATTGTAATTAATTTGCGCTGTAATTCAATTACACTGTAATTCAATTACATTATAATTCGTAATTCGCAGGGAAAGCGACGCCGCGTACACGCGAAATCTCCATCATTCAACTGTCATACCTACACAACCGTGCACTCGCGTTTACCTTCATGCACCGTTCCATTCGTACGTCCGACACCCGTTGTTAAAAGTGCCACTATGTTTTTAACGCACTCATATGAAATTAGAAGGGCAGATATATTTGTTGACGAAGCATTTACATCGCAATTTTAAAGCATTTAAGAAAGTTAACTTTTAGGCGTCGAAAAGTTATTTTCTTCTTTATGCAGATGTCTATTTCGTGTTTATCTAAGTGTAATAGATGAGCGTGTCACAAATGCGATTCTATATTATTATACTTGATAAGTGACTCTAAGACATCACTAAAAACTGATTCATCACGTTTGAAAATAATATTTAAAGTACCAAAATTGTTGGTACATTTAAAAAACTGTTAAAAGTGTTGCATGAGACGCAAGACTCAATTTAATCTGCATAAGATGCACTAATTATAAACCATAGAAGATAGAAATATTATAGTTCAGGAAAACTTATGTGAACGTTATGTCAAGATTGTACCAAGTTTATGGGAAAACTGTGCAGCTGACGTAGAAAATTGTTCAGTCGTAAGAACGAATTCGCAACGTTACAGAAGTAAAGGAGTTACAAAAACGAGCCGCGAGAATGGCGATAAGGATTCGCATGACTAGATCTAAAAGGGACAAAGATGAAAATGTGCACAGCACATTCAAAAGTCCTCGCCCTGAAGAGTAGAATATCGCGTTCCCGAGATCTTGCAAGCACATTTCGCGACTCTGCGCGCGGACGGCCATTGCGCCCGTGATTTCGAGTGCCGACAGAACTCGGCCGAGCAAACAGACGGCCGTCGACGTGGCCCTGTGTCAATGCCGTCGCGGCACGCGAAGACGAAAACGTGGCACATCCCGACGAGAGTGGCGGTCGCAGGGACGGCGATCACGCCGAGAATTAAAGGGCTCTCAGGGCCAACGTGGCTCTCGCACGGGATCCGGCGTCCGGTGAAAGGCAGAGCGGCTGATAGCGCGCCGTTGTCTGTTCGTCCCGCCCCCGTTCCTCCCCTGGAAGGACCAGAATCCGTCCGAGCGTCTCGTGGGATTCGTCTGGGTTTCCAGCTAGAGGGTACACGGAGTCGCCTGCTCGGCTAACGAGAAACGTGGCTGGTTTCGGGCCCGACGTTTCGCCGTTCTAGTTAAGAGATAATGCCTGATCGATAGGGGAGACTCGGGACGGTGGTAACGCGTTAAATATATCAAAATATCTGGTAAGTATTTATCACATATTTTGTAAGTATTTATTAATAATATTACTGATATTAGTACTAATAATAATAGCAATAATATAATAGTAATAATGTTACTAATATTAGTACTACTAATAATGGTAGTAATAATATTACTAATATTAGTACTAATAATAGTAGTAATAATATTACTAATATTAGTACTAATAATAATAGCAATAATATAATAGTAATAATGTTACTAATATTATTAATATTAGTACTAATAATAATAGTAATAATATAATAGTAATAATGTTACTAATAATAGTAGTAATAATATTACTAATATTAGTACTAATAATAGTAGTAATATTATTACTAATATTAGTTCTAATAATAGTAGTAATAATATTACTAATATTAGTACTAATAATAATAGCAAAAATATAATAGTAATAATATTACTAATATTAGTAGGAATAATAATAGTAATAACATAGTAGTAATAATATTACTAATATTAGTAGGAATAATAATAGTAATAACATAGTAGTAATAATATTACTAATATTAGTACTAATAATATTAGTCGGAGCCATTTTAACTTTAAATCCAAAATAATTTCTCTGAATTATAAGGAACGATGCATAATGACACTTTGCACGTCGAACGCCAATACATCTACTATATCTCTATATTTTAATAACAATGTAAACACCTTCGTGTAGGATCGGCCTCAAAATATTCCAACCATCTTGAAATTTAAGAATATGTTTTCGTTTTCACTAAAATTACAATTTAAATGGTACACTCGTCGTGACGCAAAATACGGTAATGTCTCCCTAACTGACGCTAAGATTGCCCACAAAAATGGACAATTTGGAAAGAGGTGACACGATTATTCGAGCGTTGCAGCTCGTTTTTATAGTTGTTGACAATTGGTAATTATAAAAACGAACCGCAAGGCTCGAATAATCGTATCTCCTCTTTCCAAATTGTCCATTTTATGTGGACAACCTTTGCGTCAATTAAAGAGACATTACTTAGACATTACTTAGAGACATTGGTACCCACGTCTCCGTGCCGAATATACTCGTCGAACACAGCTAATTGTCTATAAGTAACACGACTAAAACTCTATTAAAAAGAGCGTGGCGGATACGATTCTGCTAAAACACGATTCGATTCAAGATGCAACGAGAAGACGCGCGGTCACAGAATCATCGACGGACCTCGCAGCCGAAGAATTGGCGCACAGAGGACGCGTGGCTACAGGACGGAAGCTGGATCCGTCCGTGGAACTCGAGAGACAGCGGCCGTCTCCGGTGCAGCTAGGAAACGAGAGGTTATCGTCGATGAAGCCCGACTCTCTCGATTCCACTCGACGCAGTTTCTCTTCGCGTACGCCGTACGGGAATCGTTTGGAGCCTCGCGGAGGATCGATAGCGCGCACCGAAGTGCAGACGCGCGTTTATGACGTGTACACCGGAGAAGCGTTCTCGCGAGTTTACGAGCTCGTAAAGGAAACGCCGGGGAAACACGGAGGTCTCGCAGCGCGAGCCCTGGCCCGTGCTATGCCCGCCGTACGATGCCTTCTCGCACTCCAATTCCGTTCTCCGTTCTCCGTGCGTTGGATACGCGCGGAGCCGCACGGAGTCTTTCGTCGTTGTCTTTCGTCGTTGTCCTCGTCGTTGTTGCACGCCGTGGACTCCCACTGGGTCGAGTACACGGTTAAGAGGGCCTCGTTTATGTATAATAAGCTCGGGTTAGGTATCCGCGTCTCTTCTGGCCTCCGCTTGAGTACAACTCGACCCGCCCCCTCTCTCTGTCTCTCTCCCCTCCCATCCTTCTTTCTTATTCGCCTGCCTTTCTCTCGAACCCGGCAGACAGAGCGACCGAGGCGGGGGAAAAGCTCGTCGAGGAGATCCCGGTGAAGAGGCCCTTTACCGAATAGACCGTAAGCACCGAGCACTACCGAGGAATAATTTTAGCTTCGGGCGCGACAGGCCCGCGAGGCGACGCGTGCGGCTACACCTGTTTCGCCGGATTCTCGACCGCGTAAACTGTGCGACTTAGAGTTCGGCCGACGAGCGTCTCCCTTTCTTCTCCGGTGATTCCCGAGATATTTTGGATTGTAATGCGACGGCGTGATTACGGTCAATTATTTATTTATTTATTTATTTATTTCTATTTAGTGATTTATTTTTGTAGTCGCCGATTGTTAACGATTATAAAAACGAGGCGGAAGAATAATCGTATCTCCTCTTCCTAAATTGTCCATTTTTGTTTGCAAGCTGAGCGTCAATTAGGGAGTATTTAGGTGGCTTGTTTCACTGTACAGTAATGTCTCTCTAATTGACGCTTAGATTGTCCAGATAAATGGACAATTTAGGAAGTGGAGATACGATTATTCGAGCCTTGCACCTTGCTTTTATAATTGCTGACAACCGACAACTATAAATATTCTGTAATATTATTATATAATATTAAATATTCTCTATAACAGTATTATATAATATTAAATATTATATAATATTATTATGTAATATTAAATATTATATAATATTATTATGTAATATTAAATATTATATAATATTATTATGTAATATTAAATATTATATAATATTATTATGTAATATTAAATATTATATAATATATTATTATATAATACTATTATACATATTATTTCAGCTTCTAAAAAAAAGTGGACTCCAGTTTCCCAAAACATTTTTATAGTTGCAAATTGACAACAATTATGACAACGACGTGCATTATGACAAGCCGAGCGTCAATTAGGGAGAATTCACCGTATTTAGGTGGCTTGTATCATCCTCGACTCACAGCTACGCCGAAAGTCGGAGATAATGGATAAAACAGCAATTTTTCGACGGAATTCCCGCGGCTGCGGCGAACGGCCAGCCAATCAGACTCTAGATTAATTCCGGAGTGAAATTAAATAAATCCTTCACCGCTCGTCCGATATTTTTCTTGCACTGTATATCTATTATCGGCCACAATTCCTTTCTTCGGAGTGTAAACGTTCCTTTTGTACGTAAATATTAATCGATCTATCATTAAAATCGCAGCAGGTATTCGAAATGGTTGCGATAAAAACTCGACAGTTTCTCCACGGTTTTCCAGGATATCAATGAAAGGAGATAACAAAAGCCACGATTTTTTAACGTCGAGAAACACGGCGCTTTTCGCGGGTGTCGTCTAAACACAATTCAGATCGTTTATTAGTCCAGTTTTAAAAAAGTTACCGTGTTTTTAAAAGCTGTCCGAATATTAATGGGAGCGACCGTGTGTGGCAACTACATTCATAAGTTCAAATCATTTATCAGTCCAGTTTCAAAAATGTTACTGTGTTTCAAGAGGTGTCAGAATATTAATGGGAGTATCCGTATATATATATAGGAACTGTATTTCAATGTACATGTCTACGTACATATACATCTGTCTATCTTTCAACGATCTACATACAATAAATTCTCCCTAATCGACGCTCAGCTTCTACACAAAAGTAGACAATTTCGGAAGCTCTCCGACAAACTCTAACGGTTTTAAGAAATTCGGAATTCTCGAAATTTCTCTTCTACGACGGACCCCCTTTTTATTTATATAAAGTATAAGCTAAGAACTAATGGGAGTGGTCGCGAGACATTCTTCTCGCGAGGAAGGCTTCCGGAGCATCGTTTCGTTCGATTGTGTCTGACCACAGCCGAGCGTTTCCACTTACAGCCAGGAAATAAAATCGATAGCACCAGACACAGAAGCAAATTCTTGGATCAACAATCCCCGCCGGCTTCGAACGATAGGACGCTGCGAAACATATTCGAGAGGGGACAGGATCAGCGCGATACAAGAATCTAATTTCCTCGGTAACAGGTCCGAAAGCGTCGGATAAATACTGAATTACCGACGGGCCGATCCAATAGGTTCTCCGTTTACAGGGGGGCGGTGGAGAAAGAGAGAGAGAGAGAGAGAGAGAGAGAGAGAGAGAGAGAGAGAGAGAGAGAGAGAGAGAGGTCCTGCATTGTGGGTCGTGCCCGGAGCACTCTGTATAATCGGGAAAAGCGGTCGGACAGGGGTTGGAGCAGCGAAATCGCGCGAATAAGAGCCTTAGAGTCGGTCGCGCGGCGCAAAGGGCGAGAGATCGACGGATCCCGTCGACGAATTCGACGGCTTTGACGTCCGATTCGCGCGGCTAAGGGGGATATCGAGGGCCGCCGAAGCTTTTCCGTGCCAATAATCTTTTTTTTCTGCTCCCCCCCTGCGCTCCCCCTTGCGCAAGAGGATTTGAATACGGTTTGTGCCGACGCGAACTCCGCGAGGAACTCGAACGAGAACGACGCGCGGCGTCGAACCTCTGGGGGGATTCGAATTGTGGCCGGCAGCGTTTATGGTCGCCCGAAAGACCCGGCGGATTTAAATTCTGCTCTCGGCGGCGGCCCGAAGAAAAACCGACCATTCCCGGGATTAGAATTCCGGCGTCGCGGCCCCTCCACGGAGAAACCGTCCGCTGCGGAGGATTTGAATTCCGTTCGGCACGGCGACCCCGAATCGACGTCGCGCGCGGAAAAACGAATTTACCCGGAAATTCCGTGTCCCGGTAACGATCCACGGGACGCGTGTTTCTTTTAGGGATCCCGAGATTCCGTCGCGGGAACACGGCGGCCCCGTCGTCCTCTAATTTCTCTTTCTCTTTATTTCCGTGGCTCGTATCTCTCCCACCCCCCGCCGACGCGCTCGACGAGCTCATTTATTTTTTATCGCGTTCGATTACCCTCCACGATCCACAACCCTCGGCCTCGCTCCATCCCGGATCCCACCCTTGAATTATTAACTCGTGCTCCGTAATGTCAAGGTTACCGGTTCCCTCTTTCCCTCCGCCGCTCATCCGGCGCCTCTTTCTCGCGCCGTGATTAATCGACTGATTTGCATACGATCGCGGCGAACTGCTCGGTTCGCTCTGACACTTCTCTTAGCGACGTTGTTTAATTGCCGAGCGTAATCACGGGAATCGCTGCCGGCGCTCGGGGAGTTTCATCGCGAACGAGAGCAGGCGACGCGATGTTTCAATCTTTCCGCGAATGAAAATTTCGACGGACGTTATTCGTGATTGCGGATTTTTGTGCGACGTTAAAATTGATCGGATCTGTTCGAACATACCGAAGTCGTTTAGGAATACTCGTTGTTGCGCACGGCACAAAATTAAACCGCCGGAAGTCGTGAGGAGACGACACGATTTATTGATTCGGACTCCACAGTCCTTCGGTTTACAATCTTTGGAGCACGGCTCCGTTCGACGTATGATTTGAAGCACGGCTTCGTATGAACTATAAAATTCAAGCACGGCTTCGTATGGGCGCAAGGGGCGCTAAATAAAACTTGACTGTTAACGATAACGATATCTTGGAGAATCCCCCGTTATCAAATTTGCGGCAGTATATATAGACACCTGGCCGATGTTCAAGGAGAAGCATCGTCAGGCGTCGAAGGCCGGTCATTGCCTCCTAAGGCAAAAACACCGCGTATACATTTAGGCCGAGGCGAGCGTTTGACGGTCGGGCCAACGCACGTCGATCGTGTTATTGTCTTGCCGCCTCGCCGTTTATTCGACAAAAACGGCGAGACGGCGTACATCGAAAGTCGAACGTGCGTTGACCCGCGGTCCGCGATTCGGCCGGAACACTCGTGTTTCTTTAACAGTTTTAGTGGCTTCGAAATGCTTGACGTAAATGCATAAAATACGAGATCTATTCGAAAAATTTTCAATTATCGCGAATTTCATAATATTCCCAACTTGGTTTCCTTTGCCCGACCAGATATATTTGTACATATCTAATTAAAATATAAGTATCAAATTAGTTGCAAGATTTTCTTTCTAAATAGTATTTTTACTCGGTAAGAATTTAATAATCGAAAAGTTAAATGTATTAAATGTATATATTAAATTTATTAAATTTATTAATCAAATGGAAGTTCGACTCAGACATTTAAATTAAATAGCGACAAATTTAGCGCCAGCCTCAGCGGTTACACTGACATTACAAATGAATGAAAATGTCCTTCTGCTCGTCTACCCGAGCAAATAAATATAGCAAGTAACCTACTTACAGGTTCATCGAATATTAATGACGAGGAGCTGTCTCGAACGTTTTCAAACAGGAATCGACGGGATTTCGAGGTCCCCCATCGCAGAAGCGCTCAGATCCCTTCTCGCTTACGATATTTTCATTTATTCCGTGTTACCCCTCAGCGAAACATCGACAGGAGGATTTGTTGAAAAGTCGGCCCCGACCCTCTTACCACACGCATCGTTCACGAGAAACCGCTTGTAACCCCATCAACCCGAAATCTTTCCCATGTTTGCCGCCCTATAGGGACGCTGTTAGGCCTCCGCGAACGGAAGACGAACGCCGATCGGGGATGAAATCCGCGAAACTTCCGGTTATCGGCTCCGAAAAGTCTCGTGTACCTGACGGGGGACGCTTTTGATACTTTGCGCGCGAGTTGAATGCTTGACGATGGCTTTATCGGATGAACATTAATGACAGGATTAAACTCGTTAGCTGGGAGATCTCGGGGATCGAGTAGCGAAAACGTAGTTGAGCCTTTGATACCGCCACGCGTCTTTCTGTGTAACACCGGCGTGTGTTTTAGTCGATCCTCTTCGCTATTAAAAGCGCCGCCGGCTGCTTTATCGTTTGCCGATTCCGCTAAATCTGGTCGTTACTTTAATCCCTCCTGCCGTTTAGAAAATTCATTCAACGGTCCAGCCGTACTTTATGCTTCTGTTCGATCGCACGATTATTCCTACGTTCCAGCGCAAAGTAAACACTTTCGCCGACGTGTCGCGCGTACGCGGCTGACGGAATTATTTGCTCGGATTTCAGAATTATAGTAAATTCTCTCTAATTGATGCTCGGATTGTGCAGAAAAGTGGACAATTTAGGAAGATTGGATAGGATTATTGTAGTCTTGAGGATCGTTTTTTATAGTTCTCGACAATCGGTAACGATAAAAACGAGCCGTGAGGCTCGAATAATCGTACTTCCTCGTCCCAAATTGGTCATTTTTGTGTACTGTGATTCGTAGTCTATTGTATTACGCCTTCCGAATTTTATTAGGATCTGAAAAAACGTAAGATCCAATTTTTGCTTGAAAAAAATCATAATTGATTTCGTGGAACTTAACTTTTCAATTTTCGTTCAATTAAATGAAACACTTTACTCTTACGAAATTGTTCATGTGGATGTCGTGGCAGTCAAACTGTTTATTCCAGAACAAGTACAGTAATGTCTCCCTTACTGACGCTCAGATTGTGCACAGAAATGGACAATTTGGGAAGAGGAGATAGGATTATTCGAACCTTGCGACTCGTTTTTATAGTTGTTGACAACCGATAACCATAAAAAACGAGCAACAAGGCTCGAACAAAATCGTATCTTCTCTTCCAAAATTGTCCATTTTTGTGGGCAATCTGAGCGTCAATTAGAGAGACATTACTGTACTACAGTTAACACTGGACCTATCGATCAATCGAAGCGTCTAGTTCTATAGAAAAGCAACAATATATATTCATTCGGATTTCTAGCGATTTCTGTCATAATATTTATCCTAAGAATCAAATGTATCGTACAAATTCCTCGTAAATGTACGTGAGTTGAGGAATTTAAAATCTGTCATTCTGACGGATACCGTAGTATCAAAAATAACTACAAGGTATCCCGAAAGTGACTCGGAATCCTGAAATGGGAAGTTCCTGAGGTCATTTCAAGCAACTTTTTCGTTAGCGAAAATGCAATCCGCGGCTTCGTTTACGAGTTATTAACGAAAAACACTGACCAATGAGAGGCGAGCTCGGCTAGCGCAAGGCGGTGCGAGGCGACGCGAGGCGACCCGATCTCGTCAGCCAAGCTCGCCTCTCATTGGTCACTGTTTTTCGTTAATAACTCGTAAACAAAGCCGCGGATTGCATTTTCGCTAAGGAAAAAGTTGCATCAAATGACCT
This sequence comes from Megalopta genalis, assembly GCF_051020955.1. Taxonomy (NCBI): domain Eukaryota; kingdom Metazoa; phylum Arthropoda; class Insecta; order Hymenoptera; family Halictidae; genus Megalopta; species Megalopta genalis. The sequence continues at coordinate 714,687 of NC_135027.1, read as the reverse complement.
CAGGAATCCCCTACTTTCGGATTGAGAGACATTTTTGGGACAGCCTGTATACTTCGTTGACCAACACATTACACTATCTTCCTCAAAAAATCCGATACAGCTAGATGTATTTCGTAATTATCCAGGAAAGCCGTTTCACGGCCGTAGAACGATCGCGAAATAAAGAACCCGGGATCCGTCAGTTTGACGGGTCGGGGCGGCTTCGGTGCTAAATCATCGAGGATTTACAAACACTGCTGGATAACAGGTAGCGAAAATTTCGGGAAAAAAATCGTGCTCCCCCGGGTCCGATGTGCGACCCGGAAAAACGACGTTCCGCGCTGTTAACTAATTTTCACGGTGCCGTTCCGATTGGACCATTCATTACGTGCCCCGGTATTTCTAACCGGCCGAGAGGTCCTCGGGCTGTCGTTGGCTAAAAAATTGTTTGTAAGGGCGGACGGACCCTTTCCGCTCGGGCATCAATCAAAATAATGTCGAGCGGCGAGCGCGGCCGTCGATTTTCCGGATCAGCGGCGGAACTCGTTACATCGGGGATCGATAGGGGGAAGACGGAAGCTGGATCGTCGGCCATGAAACACGCCGCGGTGTACGTGTGGATCGCTCGCCACACGCGAACAACAGTCGGAAACCAGATGGAGAGCCGGAAACGGGCTGGGTCGCCGGTAACGGCGCTACTTTTATTACCAATATCGCCGGGATCGATAAGCATAAAATTCATAACACCGTTCCCATGGAATACGGGGACCCGCGGCCGCCGTTCCGGGCCCTTGCCGAGCTTTATTCTCTCCTTGATCCGTTTTATTTTCTTCGTGTTTACGCGACACCGCCGGAAACATCGGGAACCGAACTCTCCGTCACCGGTCGTTTGATTCCGAATTATTTCATGGAGACGGGGGAGGTGGAGGAGGGGGGATCCAAGGGAGTATACCAATTTTCACTCCCGGGTTTACTAGGCTGTAACTTTCCCGCCGCGGAATCTCACGCTTTCCATTACAGTTCTATCACCGCGCGGAGTCGTCTGCGGTAATCTGAATCCGTTTAATGTGCAGCCTGCAGCGGAGCACGGGAAAATATACATTTTCCTTGGAATCGAACGAGCGACGCGGCTTCTTACTCGCATCGGGGTCCCGGATATCAATCGACGTTAATGACAAAGTTTCGAGGAAGCATTTGTCTCGGATAATTGTCCGAATGAGTTCCTTTTGGTCGAATATTTTATTATACATTAGATTATTTTGTTATTCATTATACGACATAAATTATTCTAGCTATTTAATCGAAACATTCTTTATTCGAATATTTCGAAGAATTCTTTGTTGGAATAATTTGAGAGAGAGCGATGTGGAAGATATAAATTGATAAACTATGAAAAAATACTTTATATTCTGTTCTTTATATATATATATATATATATATATATATATATATATATATATATATATATTCCATCATTTTTTAATTCTCATTCGAATAAATTTTCGTTTGATTAAATTTTTATTCGATCGAATATTTATTCGATAGTGTCGTTACAGCAATTTTTATGTCGGGCACGGGTCTTTTATTGATACCGTGCTTTTACGATTTCGTTTTATTCATGCGATTGTGCATTTTTATCACTTTCTGTTGAGCATGGTCTCTCTAATAATACCATGCTTTCGCAATTTTATTTTATTCATGCGGAATTTCACAATTTTATGCCGAGCCACGGCCTCTATTTATAGCGTACGCTTTTACGATTTTATTATATTAATTTGGGCTTATTTTTACAGTTTTAGAATATAAGTACAAGAATTCGTAGCGAGAAGGATTCAGTTTCTACGAAAATATCAGTAAATTTCATTCCATTTTCCAAGAATGATGAAAGTACAGCGAATTCTCCCTAATTGACCCTTAGCTTGTACACAAACATGGACATTTGTGGAAGGGGAGATACGATTATTCGAGGCTTGCGTCTTCGCTTTTGCAGTTACCGATCGTCGACAAACTAAATTCTCCACTTTTATTTTCAAACTGATAATCAATCAGAAAGAATCTACTGTTCTTCTTAACGGAATCAAAAATAGAATAAAACCAAGTAGGTTCAATGTTAAAAATCGTCTCTCTAAACCTATCATGAAAAACAGTCCCAATATCGCCGTCATTTCCCAAGCAATCGCGAAACAAAATCTGCCTGTTTCACGAACGAAACAGCAGAGAAATCGTAGTTTTCGGAGCTGCGAAACCAACGGTTAGAGCGTTATCCAGCAGGCAAAGACACGTCCTCGAGCCGCGTTATCGCGGCAACGTACATATGCACATCCTCGAGCGCAGCCTCTCTCGGTGCACTCATTTCTTCCTGCCGCAGTTTTCCCGCCCCGCCTTATTCGGCTCGACATCGTCGTAATGGAAGCTCCAACTGGAGCAGCTCGTGAACGAGCTTTCGCCGAGGGAGAATGCGGGATTACGTTGGCCAGACCGCTAGGAAAAAAAAAGATCCAGCAGAGGAATCGGGACGGAGAGAGAGAGAGCACCGCAGGCCCGGACAACAATGTTCGGATACGCTCGAGCGTTTTATTTCACGCTCGCGGCGAGCCAGCCCGACGATCGTCCCGGGGAAACAAACTCGCCGGGACCGTGATTCGGGTCAATCTAATCTCGTACCCTAAATTCTGTTAACCTCTGTCCCTGCAGTTCAATCACCGAAGGCTTTTCAAGATTAGACTTCGAAAGTAGCATTATTTATAGTCATCTGGACATTGTATTTGAGGGAAGCTACTTGGTCTTAGTTCAAGATGCTCTGTTATAAATTTATCGTTGAACAATTAGGCTGTGGTTGTGTATAATTGGAACATTCGGAATCATAGTAATCCAAAGAAAATTGTTCTTCTGCCTAAATTCTGTTGACCTCTGACCCTGCAGTTCAATCACCGAAGGCTTTTCAAGATTAGACTTCGAAAGTAGCATCATTTATAGTCATTTGGACATTGTATTTGAGGGAAGCTACTTGGTTTTAGTTCAAGATGCTCTGTTATAAATTTATCGTTGAACAATTAGGCTGCGGTTGTGTATAATTGGAACATTCGGAATCATAGTAATCCAAAGAAAATTGTTCTTCTGCCTAAATTCTGTTGACCTCTGACCCTGCAGTTCAATCACCGAAGGATTTTAAGATTAAACTTCGAAAGTAGCATTATTTATAGTCATCTGGACATTGTATTTGAGGGAAGGTACTTGGTCTTAGTTCAAGATGCTCTGTCATAAATTTATCGTTGAACAATTAGGCTGCGGTTGTGCATAATTGGAACATTCGGAATCATAGTAATCCAAAGAAAATTGTTCTTCTGGGTATCGTCTTTAAAAAGGGTACATTTTGTTGATCCAAATTGTCTTATTTCGTCATCGAACAATCAGACAGCGGCGATGCTAAATTGGAACACAATCGGCGCAATATTTCAAGGGAAACTATTTTAGCACAGCAAGATAGATGACAGAGCTTTCGAAATGCCTCGGCAAAAGGAAGAAAATACCGTAACTCCTTCCACTGTCAAAAATTGATCTCCGAAGCGCCATCGACCGCGAACCCTCGGCCGCCTAAAATCGGCAGAATCCACCCCGGCGATCATCGTCGGGCAAAGCTAGCGGAAGAAATCGCGGCGGCCATTCGGTTACTTGTATCCCCTATTTACCCTAGCCACCCCCGCGCTCTGTGTCCACAGCGGGGTTGCGCCGGGTCCCTGGGCACGTCCTCGAGAGCACTCGATAAGGCCGGAGCCGGTGTTCGCGTGTTCTTGCACGCCCCTTTCCAAAGTCGCTGGTTCCATGACGACGTTGAACGATAGGGGATGCCGGGGAGGGTCGGCGAAAGGGACAAAGAGACAAGCAAACATCGGGAATATCTCCCCGCGCGGCGACTTCGTTCAAGAAACTGGCATTTCTGTTCAGGCCGGGGCGTGCTCTTGGAGAGCAGCTCGGATCGCCTGGCGGGTCCATCCGGCGCACCCTCGCATTCAACACCGTGTATTTCGACTTAATCAAGCGTGGCTAGGGTCGAGCCACCCCTTGTGCATCCGCACGTGCCCGCTTTTCAACTTCTCACCTGTCGTTCGCTCGATGGCCCCCTCTGTTTGTCTTCGCCGGCTGTTCGACGCTCTTCCACTTCGGCTTGCTTCTATCCTCGGTTATCGCGCTGGGATAGCATCAGCCCTGCGGCTCCGCAGCTTCGGCTCCTCTGGAAAAGGTGGACCGTGCACCTTGGGACGCTTGCTGACCCGAAATAGGAAGATCGAGGACATCGGGAGCAAATGAAGGCGAGCCAACTTTGCTGGGCGCTTTGCTGGGCTGCCGCTCGTCTTCCAGCGTCTGTTACCCTCGGTTTTTTATGGAGCCACCGGTGCTGCCGGTTTGACGAACCTCCCCGGAGACCCCGGTGACGTCTCCTTAACTCCCGTACCCCCCGGTACGGAGTTTGTTTTACGAGGTTCCTTATTTTCTCCGGGCTGAAGACCAAGGGGGAGGCCGAGCCTTTTTGCTTTATCGCGGTCACGGGCTGGCGGGAATTAGAAGTTCTCTTTGTTTGCGCTGTGTCGAATGGAACCGTTGGGCAAAGGGACGGAGGGCAGACTCGACTTTCGCCGGTTAGCGATCTTTTTTACTGACGGACGTGACGTCGAAGAAAAATTCCCCGAGCAGACGTTGTTCCGTGCAGACGTTCCCGCCGATCGCAAACGAAATGCAAACCGGTTTTGAGTAATGCAATTTTCGTCGTTACGTAAGGTGTCCCGGGGAAACCGCGGCCGCCGGAATTCAGTGAAAATAATCCCCGGAACGTTATATAAATAGAGCGGCCCGTTCCGTAACGAAATTTTCAATTACGCGTTTGAAGTGGCTGGCCCCCGCTGGTTCTGATTTTATTCTATTTCGCGTGACGACCTCTGCTCCGCGCTCCTCTCACCCCCCTCTCTCTCTCGCTTTCTCTCTCTCTGCCATTTTTCCTTCTTTTATTCTTCCCTTTTCTTTCTGTTCTCCCCTTTTTTCAGATCTCTCGGCACTCGGTCTCTACTCTGGCACCCTTTTTGTCTCTCCGCGGCGCATAAAATATGCAGACCGGCCAGCTTCCGACCTACCAAATTGCTTCCCCCTAAAAAATGGCCGCCGACTGTTTTTTACCCTCTGTCCATCGTTCGCCAGGACACCGTCCACTTACCAGCTTGTTAGGCGACGCATTTCGCACTTCGCTCCTTCGCCCTGGCTCACCCTCGAGCCGACATCGCCATGACGAGATTGACATGGATGTCTCAAGTATGGACGAAGGCGGAGTTGGATTTGCACAGAGTGGGGAGGTAGAGGGTTATTAGTGATTTTTAATTAAAGAATTACATCGTGTTACGTTCTTGTTATATTATTTACTGTATAATATTATTACATTACATTATATAGTAAACTAATAGTATAAACTATTATAAACTAGTAATCAATTTTAAAGAATATTTACTATACGTATAAATGTATCATTAATGTAAAGAAATTATTTTCCCCTGTATTTGGTCGACGAATTCATTAAATACAATTTATTTGTACAGAACTGTAAATATCAATTTCAATTATTTTTTAAAATAATGTATATACAGTTTATAATGTTCATACACATACATTCCTGACGTCATTTCAAGTAACTTTTTCCTTAGCGAAAATGCAGTCCGCAGCTTCGTTTACGAGTTATTAACGAAAAACAGTGACCAATGAGAGGCCAGATCACCTGCGCGTGACCGCCGAGCCAATGAGCGCAACTGGGCGGCCTCGCGGCAGCTCGACTCTCATTGGTCACTGTTTTTCGTTAATAACTCGTAAACGAAGCGACGGACTGCATTTTCGCTAAGGAAAAAGTTACTGCAAATGAGCTCAGGAATCCCCCATTTCCGGATTGCGAGACATTTTTAGCAGACCGTCTATAATAAATACAATTCTTTAATTGTGAATTACTAATAACTATTTCCACTGCCTCTTCACTTATTTTGACCGTCGATTAAAAATGTCAGATGTTTCGACGAGAATTCAAATCCAAGAGAATTGACAGGAATAACGCGAAGATGGACGGACCGACTACGAGCGAGAATATTTCGGAGAGCATTACGGTATCAAATGCAACAGCAGCTACGCCAGCAGGGCAGATCGAATCGCCGGTAATTTCGCGAGGGGTCCAAGAGTCCTGTAACCGCGTCCGGGTCTTAACCGCGGCCGTATCTTCCGCACAATGAACCCGTAGCGCCGTGTTACTCCTTGTAAGGATTGTAACTCCTTATAAGCTCTCGAGGGTAGTTCCGCGGGCTAATATCCGCCGTGAAGATCGGAAAATACATAACCGGGAGCGTTACGTTCCCCTTTATTTGCATTTCAAATGTTCGACCGCGTCCGAGAGGTGGCGGCCGCGCCAAGTTTTTAATAGGATCGCCGCGATGCCGCGAAACCGAGAAATCGATGGGAAAAGGCGTGCAGCTAGAAACGAGGGGGCCGGAGGGGGGACGGAGCGAGGGAGCGAGCGTCGGCGGCGGCGGCAGCGAAACGTGTGGCTGGCGAACAGAGATCGGCGGAAAAGCGTGCCGCGGACCGTTTTTAATCTCCTCGTTTCGCTGGCGAGGTTTTTGTCGGCCTCCGCGGAGACTTACGTTCCGCGGAGCGGAATATTTTCAACCGCGATACGAAAATTTGGGAAAAATAGGATAAGCCGGCCCGCAAACGGTGCAACTTTTTTTCGCCACGGGTTCGGTCGAGTTACACAGGGACTCGGTGAAAAACGGCCGGATGGATCTTCCCGGATGTACCAATCGAGATTTAAACGAAAAATCAGCGAAAATCCTCGGCCGGCAACGGAAATAAATTCGCCTCGAAATAAATTCTGTGCACGGCGCTCAAACGCGCTCCGGTCTCTCCCCCCCGTCTTTTTATTTCCACTTTGTTTTCTCTGTTAACAGACAGCTCGAGCACCGACGCGAATTACAATGTTGGCGCTGCCAATAAGCGATCCGTTGTTTCCTCTCGCAGAATTCTGCATCTGCGTCCGAACCCGACGGCTGCAGCCGAGTCGCGAAAAGTATCCGAGAGCCTTTCGGAACGGTGTAAACTTTTTTTTTTGTAATCGGACAAAGCGGTCTAAATTTGTTCGAGCTGTTACAGGAATCGGTTTACTAAAACATGGCTGAAATATCGTTTCTCAAAATTGCGATTCGTTGGAATTTCGATGATTACGACACGAGATGCAGTTCCCTGAATTTTCTTCGTAGACTCGGATTAAATGGTCGAAAAGCGCGAGTTTAAGAAAGATGTAGGTCGCTTGGCCCAATTAGAGAGAAGTAGATCCGTTTTGAAAGGCCTTCGGACACTTTCGTGACGCATTGTATAAAAGCTATCGGAGGTTTTCTTTCGTTTCTGGCTACAGCCTGCTCGTTGACGCTGTCTCCAGGTCGACAATTTCTTCATTAGAACGGCACTTCGAAGATTACAGAATTGCCGCCGATTCGAATTGTACTAAACTGCATTTAATTAAATTTCGCAACAGTACGCCAGCTCGAGGATTAATCAATATCTCCAATAAATTGAAGAATAACACACTGTACTCGGATAATTGAGAATGCAATGGGAAAACATTTTTCGCTGCCTTCGAAACAGGACAAGCTTTACAATTGTGAATGAAAAATCGTATTAAAAACAATTCCGGATATTTGTGCTGGCTGGATCGTTGCCGGATCAGTAGGAAGGAATAATCGAATAGTGACGTTATATTTGACGACTTATCGCTCTGTAAAACAAGCTATAAAAGATTTAGTCGCCACTAAGACCGTTGATAGGAAAGAACCACCTTTCTTTATTTATAATTTCCTTTTAGCACCAGACATATATGCTTTGAAGACAATTGACGAGTTTCGGATTAATATTAACACTAAAATTGAACATTGTATTACACAATTCATTTGTACACATATTTCAATTCTCTTATCTTGTACAGTATACTCCGCGTATCATCAACTTCTAAACTATAAATAATAAATTATATTTCTATATCGATGACTCATAGACCTGGATGTCGAAAGTTCTATCCTCTTCGAACTAGAAAGGAACGATTGTGCAGTAAAAAAAAAAGCTCCGAAAACAGAGAGAGAGAGAGAGAGAGAAAATATTTTCCATCCCTAACCAGTTTTTCGCGAGCCACCTCGTTAGCAAATTCGATAAAAATCGGCGTGTCGCGCTTCGTGACGGCGAGCGCAATTCATTTCGGAGATCTTCCGTTCGATTTAATAATCGTCTTTTACGGGGATAAGGATATGCAACGACGAGATGGACCGAATTCCGTGCTCATTTTCGGTCTAGGAAGGAACAGGGCACCCGACGAGAGCCGGAGAAATAGGCGCGGGGGGTGAGGGCGAGGGTGAGGGGGACACGGATCGGTCGAAGCAAAGTCGGACGCCGAGAGAATAAATTTGAATGCGGTCTTGCCTGGCCCGGCGAGGTGGCGCGGTAATCGAATGATATTCAAATTTAAATGCCTGGCGCAATAAAGTGTTTAAGAATTTAGAACTTTATTTGACTTTCAGAGTGACTTTTTCCCCGAGCCGTTCCCGCGCGCCCGCCAAGGCGAGCCGTCGGCCATCAGCCCCAAGTCCGCCCCCAATCCTCACGCCGCCGACTCTTACTTTCGCCTTACGAGCGGACGGGAACGAAGAGTTCGCAGTTAATTTCGCATTTCGTCGCTTTTACCGTCTTCCGGGCACTCGTTCCAGCCGCGCGGACCCTCCCACGTCCCGGGACCGGTGTTAATGGGCGCACCGAGCGGAAATAGCGAGCTTGTTCTTGCGAGTGTCGCATTATTTCCTCGGCGCCTTCCATTCTGCGCGGACCACCCGCCCCGTTGCGGTCTCTGCTGTCTGGTTTGGCATTTGCGTACACACACGTTGCTCACCGCGGGATTCCGACGTCGCGAACAGAGCTGTCCGAAAACTAATCCTCCAATTTTTGAGAAACGAGAGGATGCGTTTCGCTCTTGTGTAAGATGTCGAAACGCAGATTTTGGGCCGCGGCGAGATACGGATACTCGCAGCCGAAAGCGTGAACTTTTGTCCGAGGTGCTCGCAGTAATTCGAGTCGATTTCGGCAGTGTTTTAACCCTTTCCGTACGAGCGCCGGATATGCAGGGCGTTCCAAAATTATGGTATTTCCGGGAAATGAGGGGTTCCCGAGATCATTTGAAGCAACTTTTTCCTTAGCGAAAATATTCTACGAGGCTTCGTTCACTAGTTATTGACGAAAAACGGTGACCAATGAGAGGCGAGCTCGGTCGGCGCGAGGCGGCCGAGTCAACGAGCGCGCGAAGCCCAGATCCGCTGATTGGCTCGGCTGCCTTGCGCCAACCGAGCTCGTCTTCGATTGGTCAGTGTTTTTCGTGAATAACTCGTGAACGAAGCATCGTAGAACATTTTCGCTAAGGAAAAAGTTGCTACAAATAACTCCAGGAACCCCTCATTTCCCGGAAATACCATAAATTTGGGACAAGTGCCGAATACATCTGGCATTCATGTGAGCCATATTTCTGACATATTAGAAGTTATTCTAATAAAGTCTCTTCTTACAAGGACTCCGAAAGAAACAGCTACAAGTGTAATCATCGTTTGATCCGAATTGATTTACAAAATTTGAGGTTACATTTTTGTTCGAAACTTGTTCATAGATTTTAACATATTGTCGGCCCTTTACAGAATGTTTACAGGAAACAAAAGATTTAGAAACGGATCAAGCACAGTTATTACTTAAGAAAATCTTCGTACAAAAGTGGACCGACCCACTGTGCTATGTGCGCATTTTCGGCACGGCACCCCGTGCAGTGGGAGTGTCACGGCTGAGAGTGCGCTCGTACCGAAAGGGTTAAAAACGGGTTAGGCACCCTTCGTAAAGAGCGGCCGGCTCGCGAGCCGGTAACACGCGCGCGCGGTCTATCAGCGAAATCCTGTTGCGCGAAATAAAATTGGACGTGTTCGGCAGTCGGGCGTGACGATATATAGACGGGAAATAAAATTATTCCTTATTATGTTATTTCCACGGCCGTTCGGCCTCGGTGTATCCGAGCGGAAAGGTTCGAGCCGACGCTGATTGGCCGGGACCAGAGCCGGCAGCCTTTCTCCCTTTTACTTTTCACGACTGCCGGGCTCGGCCCCGTTTCTCCTCGAAGACCATCGCGGAAATATTTCCGCGCGACGTCGGCACACGGAAATATTTCCTTCGTTTCGCCGACAGCTCTGTGCCGACCTTGCGCGCGCGCACCGCCTCCCCGCGGTTATTGTAACGGATCCCTTGATTATATCGCGTCCAGGCCAACGGGGGAATTTCATTTCACCGGGCTGATTGGATCACCGTTTGAAAATGGAACGGTGTTTTCGCGGCGCTTTAACAGCCCCGGCCTTAATTGGCTCGCGGCGCCCTTTGAGAACGCCGACTGTAGGCCCTCGCCGGCGCGAGCCCGCCGTCCCATTGTCCACCGATCTCGACTGTTTTCGCGGAAATTTCGCTTCCGAATCGCTTCGATCGCCGGCCAGATTGAAACTCCGGTCGCGGGCTGTTTTGTCGTCGGCAAACAGACCGGCGCGATTACGTCGTTTCGAAAAACTGAGCGCGGCCCGTTAAACGATTACACGGATCGAATCTACGGGAAAAGCTGATCCGAAAATGTAGACGGAAGTTTTCTGATACGGCGCTTCGTTCCCGAGATAATCGAGTTTCAGGATTCACTTGGCTCGTCTGATCTTGGCCGACCTATTCCACTGCGCTCGAAGCACCTGCGCCGGGAACGCAATTTTCGAAGTCAATTATCTCGGAAACAGGGACCCGTACGAAAAAATCGCGTTCTACATTCTCGGTGCAGTTTTTAACGTAGAATTACACCTGCGTCGACTTTCCGCCGTTTTTTTCGAGCACCGCGCGCCTACGGCTATTTTCTTGCGGTCCTCTCGTCAGATCTTTTCGAATGTACCATTCCTTTTATATTTAAACTTTAGATATATAAAATATAAAATATACAATGACATTGTGGTTTAGAATAAAGTAGAATAAGCTGCTACATTATTTTTTAATGCTTCGAATCGGAAAGTGAAACAGAATTTAGTTTTCGTCATCGGTGAGTCGAAGGTTCTTCGATAATAATTCGACGAAGTGCAAGTCGATTTTGCAGAATTGTTCGACTATGTTTCAACGACCACCTGAAAGCTGCTAACGCGAGAAAATTCAGAGAGTCCTCGCGATCGTCTGAGGGGGCAGGAAAAATTCTTATCGGAGCGCGGCGGAGTCGGGGAACGGGGCGGCCTCTCCCAGCTCGATTACAGTAATTCTCAGCTCGTGAGATTGGCCCGACGGTTGATCCGCGTCGGAACGTCGGGGATCGTCGAACGACACTCGAGGTGCCGGGAAACCGGAAGCCTCGATAACCACGAGGAGACCGTTCCACGGTGTTCCCGGTGCAATTCCGAGCGGCGTCGCGGCAGCCAGCCGGGGAGAAGTTCAAATAAAAAGCAGCAAGAAAAGGCAAACGAGCCGGGTAGCCTCTTATTACCAGCTCGAGACAACTTCGCCGGAGCGAAGAGACTGCCGGGGATTCGCGGTGGAAACGTTGGAAAGAAAACGTGCTGCGGCGGTGTGGGGGGGGGGCGGGGATATAGACGAGGGTGGGTTGCGAAACGAGATCAGACGGAGGCCCCGCGGTGCATCTCGAAATCCCGCGAGAACCAGACATACCGTCTACCGTTTAATTTCACTTCCTTATCTCGGACTCCGTATAATCTGACGGGCTGCAATTTTCCGAAGATCCTCGGGATTCCTCGCGGTCCTGTCTCGCTGCAACGCCGCATGCTGCAACGCGCGCCGCATCGCGTGCACGATGGGTTCAACACGCTATAAACGTATTTCGAAATGCTGCGGAATCTGGTTCAACGAGCTGTAAGAATATCCGGAAATACAAACTCGGACGATCTTCTCGCCGTGCAGATGTATTCAGATTTGTCGCGTCGTGATCGTCGAACGCATCTAATGCAGGAAAATACTCGAACGCTGTTACATCTTTTGTTAAGAGAAGAGTTAAGACTGCGGGTCTTTAGGCAGAGTAAAAATTGATTGCATATGTAACAAGAAATAGGAGCCACTTACGGATTTTTCCCTTTTAATGATTACAGTAGATTGCAGGTAATACCTCAATACTCGTTAATTTTTCTGATTATTCTGTTACTTCAAATTATAGACTATTCATTTTTTTCATAAATGCATAAAATCCGCAATCTTCTTTAATCGTGGCCAATTCGGTTGTTAGAATAGAATTTTTATTAGAACTCTTTGCAATTATTGCGATCCTATTTATTTAAATAAAACTGTAAATTCAATGTTCATTATTTAATATTGTTAATATTATAATTTTACTTATTAGAAGTTTTATTACAATTTATGCAAATAACTTATTTATTCTAGGAATTTGATTGGAAATTTCTTCAGTAATTTTTTCTATTGTATTAAATTATAATTTGAAAATGGAACTCATAATATTTTATGACATATCTAATTATAATTATAGTACATCTATATTAATTATTATAAATTTTATATTAACATTTAGATTGTGTGTGTGTGTGTGTGTGTGTGTGTGTGTGTGATTAAAACTAGGTGTAAATTCCTCCTCTTTCTGTACAAGTTCTGTACAGTTTTATATATAATATATATTATAATAATATATATCACAATATATAATAATACATACATTACAATAAAACAATAATAACGTATTATAATATTATATACAATATTTTATATATAATAAATCTGAAACCCTAATACGTAAATCGATTCTAAATCAATTCGAAATTCCGCCGGGAAGATCGACGGCGATTTAAGTATCCCGCGTTACCGAAAGATACAATGGTGGCCCCGCCCCTTTGCCCCGCGGGGCACGTCGAATCGATACACACCAGCCCCGTAAAATTCGGTATACACGAATATCCACGGGGTCGCGTACGAGCAACGCGAGGCGTGACTTAAAAACCAAGAGATAAATTGAAATTCCGCGATACGTGTCGCGGTCTCTTTATCCGTCTCTTTCTCTCCCGGCGTGTTCCTCGTTTACGCCAGCCAAAAAACGTAAAAAGAGTTCACCGCGGGGCTCGACGGAGTGTCTGGATACCACGAGGAAAGAGCCGGGGAGGAGAAGGAGGAGGAGAAGGAAGAGGAGGAGGAGAAGAAGGAGGAGGAGGAAGAGGAAAAGGAGGAGCCGGGGAAACACACAAAAGTATGCTGGTCTGAATGGAGATTCGAGCTGAAATCGAAAAGCATAATAATGGGGGCTTGAACGATGGGATTCAATTTCGAAAATGGATCTTGGAGAATGCATGCAAACTGAACGGGGAACAGGAGAATCGAAATGGGACTCGAAGGCAGCACGATGTTCCTTCCGAAAACCAAACAGAAATGCCTCGGAAAATAGATTACGATGTTATTCAACTATTCAGCGACCGTTCACTGTCAATTCTGCGACACGATCCTATTTCAATGGATAAATGTCAATTTGGATCAGATAATTCGTTTAATAACTTGTTTTCATTTTCATTGATCACCTTGGCATGTTATCAATGAAACAATCAGACTGTGGATTTTATGCATCCTCGACAAAAAAGGAATAAGGACCATTCAAAACTATATATAACATTATAATGCATTATTATTGTTATATTGTAATGTATATGTATTATTATATATTGTTAATATTCTATGTATTATGATATATTATTATCGACAAATTAAACTGATTGAAGAGTATCGATGCGCTATCTTCGTACTGTTGAAGTTAATAATACTTGGAGCTCGATCCTCGGGTCCGTCAGGACCTAGAATATAAATATTCTCATTTGATTATCCAGTTTCTGACAATTAATCGAAATTGTCAACAATGATGCATCAAGCTTCATGCAAAAACTGAAGAGCTTCAGAAAATATGTTGAAAAATTGCTAAATAGAATCACAAATGATCCCAAGCATATCGAGTAATATTTTTGTGAAAACGGTTCGCTGTTCGAGGGTTAAACAAAGAGTCAAATGCACACCTTATCATATTTTCTCTTTTGCTGCACGCTGTGCGACGAAAGCTGTTTCCCGTCGACATCAATAAACCGTTGTCATTATTGTTATTATAAAACAAATTTTAATTCATCAGCGATTTAATTCCGGTTAAGCCAAGCAACGAACCAGTCTCCGCGGTTTCCAGTTAAAAAGGTTGTTATAAAAGCGCGATTACGAACAGGCGGAGCTATTATTTAACAGGTTTATAAAACAGGGAATATTCGTGGAAAGCGACTCGCCGAAGTTTTTCCGCAGATTTTCCGTTTTGCCCGGTTTTTGAAAGTGAGCGTGTAGAAAAGTTTGCAGCTCGGACGAGGAGAAAAAGAGCGAGAAAGCGAGAGAGCGAGAGAGAGAGACAGAGAGAGAGGGAGAGAGGTCCGCAACGCTCCCACTTTCTCTACTTTCTATTCGCCAAGCCGAATTCGGCCGACGAAGCGACAGGGCCGCGTGGCAAACAAATTTAATCGCGGGGCTTACACAGCAGGATTACTCGGGCACCGCAATCGCGGTTCGGTTTCCGCGCGCGAGATTTGTCAAGAGGGCGAGTGTGCGCGCAAATCCCGCGCCGCGCCGCTCCGCACCGCTCCGCACCGCTTCGGATCGAGTTTATTCACCGCGGCCCCCAGGACCGAATATGTGGATTTCCGGGAAATCACGCTCGCCGGGGCTGAACCACTCCCGGCATCCTGGAATCGCCGTAGATACGCGCGGCCATGTACGTGTCCGCCGCGATTTTTGACACCTCGGCTCCCCGTCTGCCTCATTATCAGGCCCGCAAACCGCCGCGCCGCTTCCGCCGGAAAATGAGGTCCCTTTTTCGGATAGTCGACGGATAACGGCTGCGAGCCGTGGACATCGTTAACAAGTCTCTCGGTGTATACGTTGCGTTGATCATTGTTGTCGGGGGTGGACTGGATATTTCTGTGCTTCTCTGCTCGCATCGCTTTCATCGCGAGACTGTTCCGAATTATAATACGTGTCACGGGGAACGACCAACGAATGATTTAACGATGCCGAACGTTCGGACCCGTTTTATAGACGCGGAACGATAGTTTCTTGAGGTAGACAGTCACGATCGAATTAACTGAATCGGATCACGGTGTCGTAGGTCGCATTTCCGAAAATTTTGAACAATTTTTCGTGTCTCAACTCTTTGCACTCGAAGCCGTTCGAAGTTTTAATTCGAAAGTAGTTTCTCTGATTTATAGTATTCCCATTTTATACGATTCACTGCATTTTATATGTGTGAAATCGAGCCTTGTCGCTCGTATAACAGTTTTCACAGTTTTCAGTTTTTTTTTTTGAAATATTAATGAATTTAATACTAGATTTACGGAGCACAAAAACGGCTGTTTTATATTAGTTTATAAAAGTAACAATAAGAGTAACATATACAGGATGTCGAAAAGAGGCTCGTGATCTGGAAATGGCGGGTTCCTCAGATCATTTGAAGCAACTTCTTCCTTTACAAAAATTTTCTCCGAGGCACCGTTAACGAGTTATTAACGAAAAACAGTGACCAATAAGAATCGAGTACGGCTGACGCGAGACGGCCCAGTCAACCAGCGCACGAAGCCCAGTTCCGCTCATTGGCTCGGTCGCCTTGCGTCAGCCGTACTCGCCTCTCATTGGTCACTGTTTTTCGTTAATAACTCGTTAACGGTGCCTCGGAGAAAATTTTTGTAAAGGAAAAAGTTGCTTCAAATGACCTCAAGAACCCGCCATTTTCGGATTGCGAAATATTTTTGGGACACCCTGTATATCGAATAAATAACTCATAAATGTATCTTTACGATACGAATAATCGTAAATTATGAAATTAGTGTCCCGTCATTTTGACGGGTTCCGTAAATCTAGTGTTACCAATGTACGTAGTATTTTGGAACGTGATACCATAATTTTTAGCGGTGACCGAGGCGTCGTTTGTAGCCGACTCCAATATCACGGCGCATCGAGAAAGCAGGATTTCCCGGATTTCTGTTAGTTCTAGGTGTCTTCTGACACGGTTTCTGTGCTAGGCAGCGAACTTGTTGCGAGACACATCCCGGTGAAAGTCGGAACTTCGCCCGAGACTGTACAAGAAGTACAAAGGGCGAAAGCTCGGCACAGATGCGAAACGATCTGTAAATGACAGGCGCGTATATTTCATAATTAATGACAGCGCTAAATTCTTATACGTGGCAATTTGTGCGATGTCTAGCACAGAGGGTCATTCGTCAAGCGAAGAATAAAGAGAATAGGAATGCTTGGGAGAGCGATGGAGGCGCAAAAAGCGTCCGGTTAAGGATTCGGTTAATCACCGAATCAGCCTGCAAAAAGGTCCAGTCAGTCAGAGTCGAGTTCAGTTCGTCGAATATGCTTGTGCGCTAACCAGACAATTCCGCGGGAAACTTTTCGCTGGTCGGGGTAAACAATGGCGCGAACGAGTGCATCGAAAAGGGGGCGCGTCTTTCGAAGGATGAATTCTGCGACTGCACGGAAGAACGCCGCAAGTTTTTTTCTTATCTGATGCACTCTTAAACAGACCATTTTGTGTCGTCTTTCGGGAACTCGCGTCGCGTGCCGCATCGCACGTTTCATCGATTTCGTCGTTCCTTAGCATCGACGTAGCAATAAATTACATAGGCGCAGGACTAGCACAAAAAAAGTCGCAGCAACCCGAAATTTGGCATTTCCGGGAGAAATTACTGTACTGGCCTAAAGTTCTGATCGCTGATGCTTCGCGTTATCAGTGTTCCAAATTGCATAATTTCGTTCAGTTCGTAGAATTTGTTTCCCAGATGCTTTTATACCTGATAAACACATAAATTAAATTTGTTAAAAAGGTATCAACATCTCTCCTGGATGCATCGGCTGAAATTTGTTGAAATCGTGACTCGCAGTGCTTTTCCTTACAGCCGCAGAATTATTCACCGGCAGAAAAACCTCCAGGACGGCGCGGCGTCCTAAATGAAGGGCCGACGCGCAATATCGTCGCATAAATTTCGCAGTGCATGCCCCACGGGTCGTGAGGTCGCGGTGCCCATTCGAATGAGTGGCGGCAGTGTGCGGGGTTGGGTCTACACTGGCTGCAGGGACCGATCCCGATCGAATAGGAGTTAATTCGAGAATTCGAAACCGCCGCGGAGGCGAGGATGAATACGCCGCTGTAGAACGCGAGCGGTCCCGTGCATCGAACCAATTCCACATCGTCGACCAAATTGCGCGCTTGTTGACGTCACGTCCGCTTCCGTTCGGCCCGATTGTTATTGCTTTCCAATGACACGGGCCGGGGCCACGGCGGACGGTAATCAGTAAACGCCGCCCTTCCGGCACCATTTTTCCACGGGGGTCTTTGTCTTCCCCGGGCCGTCGCGTCGCGCGCATCGAATTTCGAAAACCCGTGAAGCCACGATGTAATCCTATACGATCGAATGAATCGAAAAGATGTAACGACGTTTTTTCGTGGCGGCTCCCGTTTTCGAGATAATCGACATCGAAAGTTCATCTTGTCCGATCGTCGCAGGCTGTTTCTGTCGAATACGAAGTTAACGTACGAAATCGATTATTTCGGAAACGAAGCACCGAATGAAAAAATTGTATTGCATGTTTTTCACTCGTTTTTTAACGCAGAATCGCGCGCTTCTTGTTTTCCGAAGCTAAGTTTAGAAACAACGGCGTGACAACTGGTCGAACATCGTTCACAATCTTCCTTCGCATTTACGCTCGAATTTCTTCGTGTTAGTCTTTCAATCAGAATCCGCTGGACTTCGGATTTTACAATTTTACGAAGTCTCGCGTACATTGGAAGCTCGCGGGAATCCCGCAGCTTTGAAAATTCACTTACATCTGCGGGAGCACAGAGTCTGTCGGATTCGCGTCGGACAAAATGTCCTCTCGCAGGAAACACAGACCAAGATTATAATGCCAGCGGAACTCGTAATAACTTATCTCGTTTCTTTTCGAGATTCTTAATGCGCCGGGTAGAACTGGAACTCTCATTCCCAGACGTTCCCTTCCCTCCTTCCCCTTATCTTTTTTATTCCACCCCCAAGAACAACTTGGCAAGCCGGACCGGGCCGGAGCTCCGTTGTTGTCGGAGTGTAACTTGTAAAATCGAATTAACTCTTTCGCGCTCGAATAAAGCGATGCAAGCGTCGAAAAAGCGTAGAACGCTTTTATTCTTCGAATTAGTTCTACGCCGGCCAAGACGTTTGAGAAACTAAGCTTCGCCGGCAGCTTTGCAGCAATTACCCGGGGCCGCGATAAATTCAGGGCAAGCCGTGCAACGTGTCTCGAACAGAAACCGTCGCAGTTGCTGCAAATTGATACGAGACGATCAAAGAAGTTCGAGGTCCGGACGCGGAATCGATTTCAACGACATTTACATTTTATATTTATTCCCGGGGATAATTATTCGCGAACGGCGGAACTTCGCGGGGACTTCGATGACCGTTTGTATCCCGGGAAAATAATCTACACGGTTCTACGAGTAATGTCTCTCTAATTGACGCTCAGATTGTCCACAAAAATGGACAATTTTGGAAGAGGAGCCTTGCGAATTCGAGCCTCGCGACTCGTTCTTATAGTTACCGATTTTTCAACAATTATAAAAACGAGCCGCAAGGCTCGAACAATCGTATCTCCTCTTCCCAGATTGTCCATTTTTGGGGACAATCTCAGCGTCAATTAGGGAGACATTACTGTACTCCGACACGTTGGAGAAAACGTTGCACGCTCGAGACATTTACAACGTTCCAGAGCACAGTGAAAAATAACGAATATAATCTAGCAGATCTTCCGACTTTCTTCGAACAGAAACAACGGCGATCATCTTCGCTGCAGGTAAGAAAACGGCGCTCGAGGCCGCGTAACAAACTGTTCGCACATGCTCGCAACTTGTGCTCGAAAATGGGGCGAACAAACGCGCGGTTGGTCACCGTAAAAATACGTTTGCCGGGCTAAACAGCCCGGCCACGTTTCCTCTCGTGTTCCTTTCGGAGCAAACAATGCCGCCGAAACTTCGGATTGAACGGCGCGAAGTGCGAGTACATTTCTCGGAAGTTGAAAAACCAAGTCGAAGTTGCTCGGTGCCGGTCTCTCGTTTTTGGGATATCGCCCACAGCGGGAGAGGAGGGGTGCGAGTTTTTGTTTGCGTCTGCCGCGAAGGGCAACCGCGGGTGTTTCGCGTTTGTCATGATCGCGGCCGCGCATAATTAACGGTGTCAAGTGTTGCAGGACATTGACCGCCTCCAGTTTGCCCGGCAGACACGTCGGGATGCCTCGTGTCCCGTTCGCTAATCCCGTCTAATGAATTTACGATCGATCCGAGGCTGACTAATCGGCGAAGGACAGACGCTCGACGCTACCTTGGCCCGTAGCATTCTCATTTCGCCGGTGCCGTAACTTACTCGGCTAATTACTAAAAGCGGCTCGATTAATGAAACAATATTTTCCGATCGCGAGAATCGGCTGCGGGATAATCCGCAGCGATATAAGTTATCAGAGCTGAATAAGGAATCGAAGCTGAATCTTGCATTTCGCATAAATTTAAAAATCGTGTACTTCGCACGAATTTGAAGCGAAATCGTGTATTTCGCATGATATTGAAGCTAAATCGTTTGTTTCGCCTGCATTTGAAGCTATATCACTTATATCACAAGTATTTCCACTTCGTCGGGAAAATCCGATTCGTTACAGAGACGGAACGTTTTTGCTCTGTCAATCTGTTGACCGCGGATGCTGAACTGTCAAAGTATCGGTGTTTTTGTTGCAAGAATGTTCCTATCTGTAGAATAAATTTACTAACTCAATTACAATTGGATCAAATGACTGCGTAAGACGTTCGATTGAATTAATTTGCAACTTTCCTGCGTCGCGAACATTTTTTAAGCGCGATCGAAGCATGCACGAATAAATCTTGCAAATGTGACGGGAGAAGGTGTTATGAAAAAAATATATGCAAAAATGAATAGCCCCACTAACGCGGCCTGGACAAATTGCGCGTTCGAAAATGCTGGCGGATCCGTGGAAAAGTAAGCACGTTTTCGAACGAAGAATGAACCATCGGCGAATGTTTTATAGTTCACCGAAATCAATCGCGACGGGAATAGAATTTTATTCGACTTTAATTCGGCCGAACGTGCGCGCGAAAAATATAGTTCGATTTGCTAAAAGGGGATTAATATAAATCTCCGGCGGGAATGAAGGGTTCATTACGCTTGATCGAGTGTTTCGCTGTGTCAATTTTAAAGCGCTCGCGGACGCTATAAATAACAGACGCCGTTTATTATTCACCAACACGTTCGATTGGATTCCCTCGATGGTTCTAACGGTTCGCCGTTTATTTTCTGCTCTAACGATAGCGTTTATAATGCACCGGCATTTTAGAAAATTACTCACCCGTCCGTCCGACGAAGTTGCGAGAAAGGTGTTGCAATTTCGGATAACAACGATCTCCTATTTAACTAGTTGGCTGCGGCGCCTTCTTCTTAGAACGCGTATCTATATGTGTCGCGAGAACTATATATATAAGCGATGACGAGTATACTCGCTGTTGAAATATTGAATCAAAAACACGGTTTTATTTGATAAAATTAACAATTTTATTATTAATATTTACTCATTCACTTAACATTAACATATACTACATACGTAATAAACGAAAAACGCAGAAAAAATCAAGTACTTATAAAAGTTAAAGAAAAGCAAGCAAAGAAGCAAGGAACGATATACAGGGTGTCCCAGAAATGTCTCGCAATCCGAAAATGGCGGGTTCCTGAGGTCATTTGAAGCAACTTTTACCTTTACAAAAATTTTCTCCGAGGCACCATTAACGAGTTATTAACGAAAAACAGTGACCAATGAGAGGCAAGCTCAGCTGACGCGAGGCGACCGAGCCAATGAGTGGAGAACTGGGCTCCGTGCGCTGGTTGGCTGGGCCGCCTCGTGTCAGCCGTACTCGATTCTTATTGGTCAGTGTTTTTCGTTAATAACTCGTAAACGAAGCCTCGGAGGAAATTTTTGCAAAAGAAAAAGTTGCTTCAAATGACCTCAGGAACCTCCCATTTCCGGATTACGAGACATTTTCGGGACACCTTTTATATTAGCACTTTGCACGTCGAACACCAATATCGTGACTCTTTTCTAATCTTATTTTTATAGCAATATAAACACCTTCGTGCAGGATTCGCCTGAAAATATTCTAAACATCTTGAAATTTGAGAATATGTTTTTGTTTTCACTAAAATTACAATTTAAATAGCCAATGGTCACTACCTTTCACGCATGACGAGTATACTCGTCACGACACAAAATACTGCCACTTCTCCGTGACGAGTATACTCGTCAAACACAGCTAACCGGTTAATTTAACCTTCGCGATCAACGACGATTACAGTGCACACGCGATCACAGTGTGCTCCGAAAAAATTATTCAGCCGTATTATAGCTCGCGCCGACGATTTCACCGGCGCTCGTTATCTTGGCGGAACAAGGAGGGTCTTTTGGGAAGCAGCGCGTCGTTTCGGGAATTTTTGCAGATAAGGGAAAATCCGTGTCAGTGCGGAAGAAAGATAACTTCCGTCCCCCGGGCTCCTCGGGGCTGCTGCCGAGAGGGGTTTATGAGATTTGCAATTCACTTTCGCGCGGGGTACAAGGCACCAGCCAATTTAATCTGCACGCAGATCTCGGTCAATTAATGAAACCTCGGAATATTCAGCTCTCGGGTCCGGGGGATCGTTAAGTGCTCCTTCCCGCGGTATCAGACGTTACTTTCGAGATTCAATTAATCACCGAACCCGGCGAATTTACCGTCCCGTCGCGGCGGGTTCGCGCGAACGGAGATGAAGACGCCGGCAAGCCGAAGTTCCCGCCGACGCTGATTTCCCTCGATCTTACCAGAAACCCTTCCTTCCCCCCTCGCCGCGCGATCGATACCCCGCGCGCACTTATTCATTTATTCGGGCCACAATAAAATCTTTGATGCGCCTAATAACCTTCGCCGGCCGTCTAACGTTTTTAATAACGGGCGCACTCGTAACCGGACCGCGAAACTTTCGGCGTTTATGGCGTATAAAAAGCTTCGCGGAGTGATAGAATAGAACAAAGTTTAATAATGTTTTATGCAGTTTTTGTTTGCCGCGCGCTCTGAAACTGTTTATGAAGCGGATAGAATTTTTATCTTGCCCCGGAACTTCCGTAATTTCTCCGCGTACAAATGGGGACTCGCTTCTTGAAAATTTCGTTCGGCTCGTGTCGAGCACGTTATTTACAACGTTCAATTAAATAACGTAACAGCGAAAGTAAACGAATCGTCGGACACGCCACACCGTTCCATAGATCGACGCGACGCTCTTTGAAATATTTATTCCGCACGAATGAAAAAAATGTTTACGATCATGGAACACCGTTTTCGCGCCGTAACCCCGTGTCCCATAAATCGGGACAACGAAGAAATCGAGTTTCACGCGCGACATGGAACATTCTGCTCTTGCGTTTTGTCTCGCCGCGGATTCTTACGTGAACGGTATTCGCGCGAGTGAATTTGCAACGAACAAATGTTCGAAAAACGCGGTTAGAATTTTTACAAGCGCTTCCATACGCTCGATCGATTTTTCGCCGTGCTATTTCTGCCGCCGTTTCAAGAAGGGTTGGCGGTTCAGCGGTGTTAATAATAGGTGCTTTTACCTTACGGTCTTTTTTAATCGGGCGTTTCTGATTGCAGTTAGTGCGACTGGAATTATTTAATAACCAGATGCAGAGCACGCTATTCCGGTTGCGATCCGCGGCGGAGGGAATTTATTTCGGGCGACCGTTGCCTGAAGCGAACTATTGAAATCCGTCGTTTGAAATATTTCTTCGCGAACGGCGTCGAATCCGGGGAGAATTTTCGTCGAAGCTTGACGATTCGCGGCTCGCTGAAGATATTAAAAGACACATCGGTCAAATAACTCTCGCATCGAAATCCCGGTAAAAGTACATTCGAAGAATAAAGCGCGGGTATCTCGACATGCCGTTCTAAAAGCGTTGCATCATCGAATAAAATGCTGTATTTAGGACGAGCCGAGCTTAGCCGGACGACAGATGTGTTATCCGAACGTTTATTTTAACCTTTTCGGTACGGCTGAATTTTGCGCGAGGCTATTTCTCTGGACGGCAGAGTCTGATATGTACTGTACAGAGTCTGATAGTGTATATTCTGTCTGTATATACAGGATGTCCCAAAAATGTCTCGCGATCTGTAAGTGACGGGTTCCTCAGGCCATTTGAAGCAACTTCTTCCTTTACAAAAATTTTCTCCGAGGCACCGTTAACGAGTTATTAACGAAAAACGGTGACCAATGAGAGGCGAGCTCGGCTGGCGCGAGGCGATCGAGCCAATGAGCGGAACTGGGCTTCGTGCGCTGGTTGGCTGGGCCGCCTCGCGTCAGCCGTACTCGATTCTTATTGGTCACTGTTTTTCGTTGATAACTCGTTAACGGTGCCTCGGAGAAAATTTTTGTAAAGGAAGAAGTTGCTTCAAATGATCCGAGGAACCCGCCATTTCCGGATTGCGAGACATTTTTGGGACACCCTGTAGACTGTTGTAAATCGATGTGAAAACAAAGGAAGTGTGAAACAATGCATATGAAGACGATTATTTGGTTCAAACGATGAGCGAGTGAGCTACTAGAGCAAGCCACTATAGTGGCGCGTCGTCCAGAGAGATGACATCCGCGAAAGCCACTATAGTGGCGTGTCGTTCTGAAAGATGACATCCGCGAAAGCCACTATAGTGGCGCGTCGTTTTGAAAGATGACATCCGCGAAAGCCACTATAGTGGTGCATCGTGCCTAAACGGTTAAATCGCGCGCACCGATGGAACCGCTGTGTTCCATCAAATTTTCTAGTCGCCGGAATATTTTCCGGAAAAATGATTATTCAGGGTCGACGGGGCGAGGTTCGAAAGATTCATCGGTTACAATGAGCGTCTGGTAAATTGGGGTTGCCGGGGGATGTCTACTGTCTATAGGTTCAGGGTGTAGCGATGTTTGCCGCCCCGAGCAAACGTCGGTCCGGCGATATTTTCGCCGGGGCGATCAGTAGGTAAGCCAATCGACGTGTTCCCGCGGTAATTGGACCGTTCCGGTGCTTTTAACTGGCAAATAAATTTCGCCCCGGCTGGAGGGCCGGCCTCTCGGGCTTCTTTAATTGAAGATCGTACAATAAAGAGGGGCCGGAACCGAGCCGATCGCTCGCATTTCTTTTATTTACGAGCCTCCGGCGCCGGTCGAGGGAAGATCCTTGAAACTTGAAAAGAAGCAAATAACGCGCGGGGGAGGGAGGGAGGGATCTGATGGTCTCCATTCGGCTGCGTGCGGACGAGTCCAATAAAAAACACTTGTCATGGCGCATCGATCCATTTCCGATAGCGAACTCTCTCTCTCTCCCTCTCTCTCTCTCTCTCTCTCTCTCTCTCTCTCTCTCGCTTGCCAGCTCCGCCGAAAATCCGGCAAGACCTCGCGACCGCCTCGGTCGCGTTTCATTGGGTCCGACTGTGTTGTCCCACAAAGCATTTTTTAATCCCCCGAATCGGAAGCTACGATCACGGACGTTGTAGAGAATTTTTTAAACCGGTGCAAATCGATTGCATTCGTTGGCGACTTTATCGGAGCTGAATGCTGCTCCGATGGAAAACGGAGTTGGTCAAAGTTTCATTCGGATGGCGGATAAGAGATAAAGACTGACGAATCAAATTTGATTCAACGCTATCGGATAAATATCCAATCGAGTACAAATTCATCTAGATGAGAATTTAGATTGCGAATAAGAATTTATTCGTACAGGAATTCATTCGGGAAATAATCGATTTTGATCAATATTATTGAATATAAAGTGTTCATTATTATTATCATCATCATTATTATTATTATTATTGTTATTGTTATTATTATTATTATTAATATTATTATTAATAATATATAATATAATATTATTATATTACAATATATATATAATAATTAATTATTAATATATATATTTCCTCGGAGAATGAAAGAATGCGATGGCGAGCATTCATAGTCGGTGGAGACAATAATACTAATATAATAATATTAATATATATATATATTATTATATATTATTATTATTATATTATTATTATTATTTTCTCCACCGACAATAATAATATGAATGCTCGCCATCGCATTCTTTTATTCTCCGAGGACTCTAAATTGCAACCGTGAGCCAATTATATGCACACCTATATACGAATATATTCTCCTCTCCACGTTTTTAAATTCTAGCTAAATAAGTCCGTAAGGCTATAGCAAGTTTAATTAAAAAACGGAAACATCGAGAAAGTTCTAAGGATTGTAAGCGCGAGAAGAAAATGATACGGCGAATAGGGTGAGAGCGAGAAAGAAATTGTCCTCGCAGAAATAGGAATTCGTAGGACGCGGAATTATTCCGTATCGATTTTCCAGGGTGCAAGGGAAAAGGGTAGTGGGGGGCGCCGTAAAATAATAATGGAAATCCGAGGGGCGCGGGGCAGGGAATTTTTGTGCAGCAGCGCAAATGAACAAGCCACCCCTGCGAGCAAACAACAGCGCGCAACACGCATTTTTCCCCGGCGGAACATGTCCGGACCAGGGCCGGCTTTTAGGGCGTTCTTGTCCCTTTGTTCGGCCGCTTCATTTTGATCGTTGTAATTATCCGACGCGGGGCGGGGGAAGGGCGGAGGGGCGAGCGGCGGGCTCTCGATGATTTAAAATGGAGAATTCAAACAGCGGGCCGGCCTGTGTCGCATGTAACCTTATTAATACGAACGACCGAGCGATTTTCATTAAGCTGATCCGAGGACGCAAGCGGGTCAGAGGGAACGGGGAGAAGGGGGGGGGGGGAGCGAGTGCAGCGGGAAATCATCGAGGACCGACGAAATGCAGGCTGCACCGGAAATGAAATTCCCGCGGCAAGTCGCGGCCCGCCGTCTCCCGGATAAACTGTTCGGCAAACAACCATCGACCAGACCTGTATCGCAATTAACAAATGGCCGTTCCCGGCGTCCTCGACAACGTCCCGGTGACAACCGGCCGCCGGATTATCCTGCATCATTGATCCCTGTTATCTTGATGCTGCCGCCCGCCCTTACCACGGCCATTTCGCAAATGTTTGATCATCGGCTGCGGATTTTTCCGTATTTACCGCGTCTGTTTTATTCGAACGAATCAGGCCTGGCGGCCGCCAGCGAAATTTCCTCTGCGAAATGTAAACGTGCGCCGGCCGCCGAATATTATAGACACACGACGGATTCTTGTTTAAAGAAGATCGCAATTTAATGTCGGCGCAAAATTCGTTCAACCGATTTCATTTATTTATTTATTTTTTTTATTTATTTATTTACGGACGAATGTCCGTTACGAGGTATAACGGAACAAATTAAAAAAAGAAACGAAATAGATTTGGCAACATCGAGTGCACGACGAAGAGATTGAACCGGAACTGCGACAGGCTAATTTTGATGGACGTAAAGTAATTGGCTGAAAACAGTTAAGAGGATAAAGGTCTATACACTTGTTATCTAAATGCGTAGATTGATATTAATACCGCAACTATCAAGCCTCAAACATGACTGATGCATATTTTTTTATAACAATGACAAGGTTGGATTTGTTTGAACTTCCTGCGATTTTGATTATAATATATGCTTGAATGAAGAAGTTTGTGTGAAAATTTTGGATAGAAACATTTTTGTAGTGTGAAGGATTGTAAAAGCAAAATTCGGAATCCAGTCGTTTCACTGATTTGGCAGATTTAGGTGTAGTGCTATAATTGTAGTACTATAACTATTGTGGTACTACAATTGTAGTGCTATAACTATTGTAGTACTATAATTGCAGTGTTATAATTATTGCAGTACTACAACTGTAGTGCTATAATTATTGTAGTACTATAATTGTAGTGCTATAATTATTGTAGTACTATAATTGTTGTAATACTATAATTGTAGTGTTATAATTATTATAGTACTATAATTGTAGTGCTATAATTGTTGTAATACTAGAATTGTAGTGTTATAATTATTATAGTACTATAATTATAGTACTATAATTGTAGTGCTATAATTATTGTAATACTATAATTGCAATGTTATAATTATTGTAGTACTATAACTGTAGTGCTATAATTATTGTAGTACTATAATTGCAGTGTTATAATTATTGTAGTACTATAACTGTAGTGCTATAATTATTGTAGTACTATAATTGTAGCGTTATACTTATTGTAGTACTATAATTGTAGTGCTATATATAATTGTTCTAGTACTATAACTGAAGTGCTATAATTATTGTAGTACAATAATTGTAGTGCTATAATTATTTGCAAGGGATCTTTAACACTAATAAAATAAAAACAAAGTCCGAAGAGTAGTTTTGTTACTCTGGAAGGAGCATTGACATCAGTGCGTCGGGTCACTGGTGAATTATTCAGTAACCCATGGATCGATTTGTATATGAAGCGTGGGTCAGCAACAGTTATTCTTAGCTTTAAACAGTTCATTTTAAAGGGGAACATTAAAGGATAATAATCATGAACAAGAATGGACGTTGGATGTGCAGTTTTAAAAGCAACAGAGCGTAGCATCGTGTGCTTTATACGCTTTAAAGTGGAAGAAGATGGTATGAGAGATGCATATTCTAATATTGGATAATTAAGCGAATAATAACGACATAAGAGAGAGTGCTAGGATTAGAGAGAAACGTCTGCGATTTTTATATGAATAAGAAAGCTGCTGATTTCGTAAGCTTGAAATTTTCGATCTCGGTTCGTCCGAAACGTCCGGAACAAGGAGGCAGAGAATAAATCTCTGTACACACATGCAATGCTTGCAAAACTGTGGAACTTCGCCGTGAACGTTTTTCAGAATTTCGCACGTATCAAGAGTTACACGAACCGACATGCCCATATCACGTAACATCTGCGTCGGACACCACCGTTGCCATGAACAATTCGAATCGTTGTAACTTTCGGTACGCTCGACATTTCAAGTTACTTCCCGAACAAGAGTTACTCAATTCCGCGGGAACGAACAGATCGACCGATAAATCCGCGCGGTTTTAATTTCGAATTTAAATTTCCCGAATAATAACTGTCACACGATAACGACGTTTGCTTATTCGTTCCGTGCGAGTAATAAAGTGATGTATTTTTTTTCGAAAAATCACGAAGTGTCAAATCAACAAGAATGAACAATTTACGATTTAATCGTACAGATTTAACCTTCACGCAGATACTACGTTTTCAATATATTAATCGCTTTATTGTTCACACGAATAATGATGTACGAGACATAACTGATCGGCAATTATTATGCAGGAAATTTAAATTCCAAATTAATACACGCGTAATAATACAGGGTGTCCCATAATTATGTTAACAGCTCGGGGAGATTCCTGAGGTCATTTGAAGTAACTTTTTCCTTAGCGAAAATGCAATCCGCCGCTTTGTTTACGAGTTATTAACGAGAAACAGTGACCAATGAGAGGCGAGCTCGACTGGTGCGAGGCGGCTAAGCCAATGTACGGGTCGTAGCTCACTTCCGCTGATTGGCTCGGCCGCCTAGCGCCAGCCGAGCTCGCTTCTCATTGGTCAGTGTTTTTCGTTAATAACTCCTAAACGAAGCCGCGGATTGCATTTTCGCTAAGGAAAAAGTTACTTCAAACATTCCCAGGAATCTTCCCGAGCTATTAACATAATTTTAGGACACCCCGTGTATTCGCCATTTCAATTAGAAAAACGGGGTAACTCTTGATGGACGACGATAACGAAGGAAGAAAAGCCCCGGGAAAGAAGAGAAAATGGAAGGCGTGGGTGTTGAACGAGCGGGAACAGAAGGCGGTGTTCAAGTTGCCCCGGCGGACCATTATTTTCGCGTAAACTCCGCCGGAATTCGTCGGGCTGTCGGCGATCTCGGATTCTGGACACGGAATCTCGCGATGTTCGACTCGAAAACTTCGTCAGGTGGAATAAGAGAACGAATAAAGGGGAGGGCTCCGCGAACCGAAAAGTCCTTCGGGGACGCGCGGCGGCCTGTTCTCGTTCGTGGAATTCGTGAAAGAGGGCTTCGCGAGCTCCGGGAACGCGTGGCTTCTTTGCCGGGTTTGGAAAACATGACCGGAAACCGGAGGAGAGGCTGCCTTGTGATTTGACTTGAGTTTGCAGCGCGGTCTGCTTTGATAACATCGACTCCGCTTATGCCGGAGACCTATCTGGCTCCATTAGGCCACCGTGCCCGGGTCCTTCGGGGGGTGAAAAAACGGACCATTTTCCCTCTATCGGCTGGCCAAGAACGTGAACCGTGTTCCAGGAACCCTAGTCTTTGCAGTTCAAACTGCATCGTTTCAGGATCCTCGGTAATTCTTATATTTGCATGAGTTTAATTTTTCAAAACTTTGATGTGCAAGGTGCTTCAAGGGATGGATTTTACGCAACTACAGTAATGTCTCTCTAATTGACGCCCAGATTGTCCAAAAAACTGGACAATTTGGGAAAAGAAGATTCGTTTATTCGAGCCTTTTGATTCGTTTTTATAGTTATAAATTGTCGAGAACTATAGAAACGAGCTGCAAGCCTCGAATAATCGTATCTCCTCTTCCCAAATTGTCCATTTTTGTGCAGAATCTGAGCGTCAGTTAGAGAGAGATTACTGTAACAGCAAAATTAAAAAAAAGTATTTAGTCTCTCTCTTATTTTTTCTTTAGTATTATTCAATATTATCCGAATGAATATATTATTGTTGCTTTTCTATAGAACTAGACGCTTCGATTCATCGATTGGTCCAGTGTTAACTGTAGTAGAGTAATGTCTCCTTAATTGACGCTCAGATTGTCCACAAAAATGGACAATTTTGGAAAAGAGGATCCGATTATTCGAGCGATTTGGCTCGTTTTTATAGTTATAAATTGTCGAGAACTATAGAAATGTGTCGCAAGGTTCAAATAATCGTATTTCCTCTTCCCAAATTGTCCATTTTTGTGCAGAATTTGAGCGTCAGTTAGAAAGAGATTACTGTAACAACAAAATTAAAAAAAGTATTTAGTCTCTCTCTTATTTTTTCTTTAGTATTATTCAATATTATCCGAATGAATATATTATTGTTGCTTTTCTATAGAAATAGACGCTTCGATTGATCGATAGGTCCAGTGTTAACTGTAGTAGAGTAATGTCTCTCTAATTGACGCTCAGATTGTCCACAAAAATGAACAATTTTGGAAGAGAGGATACGTTTATTCGCTCGTTTTTATAGTTATAAATTGTCAACAATTATAAAAACGAGCCGCAAGGCTCGGATAATCGTATCTCCTGTTTCCAAATTATCCATTTTTGTGGACAATCTGAGCGTCAGTAAGGGAGACATTACTGTATTCCAATTTGCTGTGAATTTATATTCGATTTGTGGTATCGGCGGCATCTCGTCCAAATTCTTTATCGATTTATCAACGCTGGAATCACCGAACCGACGTTCTGATGTTTCCTTTTACGGTTCGCGATGTAAAAACGTTTCTAGGACGAACCTTTGAACAGGTTCGAGAAATCTGAAGGTAGAAGGAACGCCAGTGCTTTCGTGGTTAAATCGATTCTCTCGGCGTCACGCGAGAAGAATTAAGTCTTACCCGATGCATGAAATTCTCGGTAATAAAATGATCGGAGCAGTCGGATGTGTCGTATCCAAGGGACGACAGAGACAGCTTTCAGCTTCCGTGGCAACCGGTGTATCGATCCCGAAACTTTGGCCATCGTGTTTTACGATCGCGGGAGCGGGAACTTTTCAAAACATCAACACCGAAACACGCTTCCTCCGGCTGATATTCGATGCCGTGACTCGGATTGATGCGACCGAAATGGCCCGCCGACTGCGACCGGGCCGCATCCATCATTTTTCGTAATGTAATTGTCAGGCCGGTTCGTTA
The DNA here is from genome assembly GCF_051020955.1 of Megalopta genalis. Classification (NCBI taxonomy): domain Eukaryota; kingdom Metazoa; phylum Arthropoda; class Insecta; order Hymenoptera; family Halictidae; genus Megalopta; species Megalopta genalis. The sequence continues at coordinate 683,647 of NC_135027.1, read as the reverse complement.
GCATCGTTGCCTGGCGTCTATCGATCTTGCTTCGCCGGCAACGGCACTGTTTTCCCTGGGATATATAACTCGTCCCTCGGGGATCGCGACGTCGCTGCATTTTTCGGAGGAGGAACAAAGGATTCCGGGACGGCAGCGATGGTTCCACGGAGTTTCGCGGGGATTTCTTTGAAGCTACGGAACAGGTTCCGATCAATATTCGGAGACTCGGTGCCGGCTGCCGGAGAATTGAGTTCGGCGTTACCTTCGCCGAAGTTCCGGGGATGTGACGAGAAGAAGGCAAACGTAGCCGGGCTTCGTGAGACTGGAACCTGGAACGTGTGGACACGCTCATAATTAAACCGAGATTCGGTGGAAGGCTGTTTCGCGCATCGAAGTGCATTCTAACTTGGTCGAATCGTTTATTCAACGATGCCAATCGTTCCCAACTTTTTCAGCGATTCTTTCGCATCGTCTGAACATTCTGCCATCGCTATTGTTCGCGACCGTTCTTCATCTCTGCAGCTTGTTGTTATTATTCTTATTACTATATTATCATTTTCATTATCGTTACTATTATTAGACTATTATATTATACTATATTATTATATATTATTCTACTGTTATATTCTATTATTATATTGTTATTAGATTATTATATTATACTACTATTATATTATTAGACTGCGTTTTTAATGCATTTATGGCAAATATGACTACAGTAATATCTCCGTAATTGACGCTGTGCACAATCTGAGCGTCGATTAAGGAGAAATTACTGTAGTTGTAATTGACAATAGTAGAAAGATTAAATGCATTTATAAGCGTCACCGTATTAATTATTATCATTTATCATCTACTGAAATGATTCAAAAATAAACAGACTTCCTATTCTATCTCCATTTCTTGCAATTCACGTAGGCAATTTTTATTTTGCATAAAAATCTGCAGTCCAGCTATTACTATCGTTAATAATGCTACTACAACAATCTCTGTAAAAAAGTATCAACCACGTTGACATAATAAACATGTTGTCTTTATTATTATTATCTTCGCTCACGAATCTTTACGCGGAAACTTTGTTTAACGATTTCCTAAGATTATAAGGAAATCGTACAACGATTTCCCAAGATAAGTGGCGAGGACACGATTGCAATTCCTCCAGGAAATAACCGGATAAACGAACCCGCTTTAGAACGTACGATCCCCGAAGTTTTGTTTCCGGTTTCGCGGGAGTGTTTCCGATCGACCGCGATCGACGGGATGCTTCCGTGGCCAGACGGTATCAGCCGCGTTCATCCCTTCCCGATTACAGCGTGTTCCTCGGCGACATATTCGACACTCGGCAATTTCTTCCGGGCAATCAATACCCATTGTTCCGAATTCGTGGACAATTCGGCGCGTGCTGGGCTGGTACGCGCGCGACCGACTATTGATTTCTGCACTTTCCTGGAGAGCCTCTCGAACCAATTCCACTCAGAACTCTCCTCTCTCTCTTTCTCTCTCTGTTTGTGTGTGTGTGTGTGTCTTCTCTGCTTCCTCGGCACAGTTTGGTCTTCCCTTCCCGCGAAACCGAGAGAACCGCGATCCGAGCGAACGCGCGCGAAGATGCCCGCGTTCTCAAAACGCGAGCACTCTTCCGCCGGGAATAGCGGGTCCCTCGATCCGCGCCGGCACCCTGCAATCACCGCGATTATCTCGTAATTGGTCTCCGGCGTATTTCACACGCGGGCTCGTTGTTTACGCGGCCGTGAAAACTCCCGAAACGGCAATTAGTAGCGTATTCCCGGCACGCTGGGACCGCGCGCTGAAACCAGCGTCGTCGAGGCGACGGCGGCTCGTTCCCAGGTTTCCAGTGCAATCCCGGCGAATGAAATGAATTATTCATCGGGCCCGGGAACTGCGAGACGGAGGGGCGGGAGGGGCCGAGGCGCGGGAACCGGGCCGAGAAAAAAGCGACAGCCCATTTGTTTCGGCGAATGCTCGAAATTGGAGGAACCAGCCATTGCCGCGGCTCTACCCTCGTCTTCGTTGATTGACCTCCCAGCCGAATCCCGCTGGAGAACCGATGCATGGATGTACGAGCCTCCAGGGACTCGTCTCGGCCGCGTCTCAGCCGCGTCTGGCAACTTTTCTCTGGTCCAAGTTACCGCACGAAGACGAGCTCCCGGCGGCCAGGCTGGCCTCGATTAATCGGGGATCTCGTTTGGATAGAATGGAAAGTGATCGATTAATCCGCTTCTTCTTCTTCTTCTCCTCCCTCGCCCCTCGCCCCTCGCCACCGGGAGAAATTGTTTGCCGACTTTCCTATTCGATCTTCATCCAGGAATTGCACCGTTCGAGCTCGCCTCTTATTCAGTTTTCAAGGCATTTAACGCTCGGTTCGCGGAACCCGTCAGAATGACGGATCGCTAACCTTTCAATTTATTTTTCAATATTATCTTCATAAACTGACGCGCACTTGGAACAGCGACATTAAAGCATCGCTAATTCTTGGCAGAAAAGTGGTCAGTCTTTGAACAGCTTTAACTCCGTTAAAAACTATCGTAAAATTGTCATGTTTCTTTTTAAATTGATGTTTGAAGTCTCTACTTTACGATGGTACGTACTAATTTTTAATATTATGCGTTTCCATGTTTGTGGAATTACAAATTCGGGAGGGCATGCTCGCAATGCACGTTCGAAAAAGTGCGAAGTTTAACGTTCTCCATGGACTGGAGTGAAATTTTTTCGACCCTGCCGTTTACAGCATCGCAAAGTACGCACTTTCATCTTTAATTTGCGGGCAGAATTAAGCCGCTGCGTTTTTTTCCTCGCAACGTTACAGCGCTTTGAATAACAAATGCGCCGCCGGTGTTAGAATAACCCAAGGTACACCGCGAGGAGGGTTGCACGATCGGACTTCTACCTCGCGTGTGTGCGTTTCCTCTGTGTGTTTAGCGTGTTTCTAGTGTAAATTGAACGTAATGTGAGCGTATGCTCTAAGTGCGTTCTACCTAAATGTGCTGAGTTTATTACGTGGATGTTATTGCAACTTCAAGCAAACAAAAATTAACGATGCTTTAATCTAGCTGTTGAAACAGCTGTTTTGTTTGAAACGGCTGCTTTTTAAGCGTCCCTTCACTATATGTATAATATCGTCTTTCAAAAAGTTACTGAAAACTTAAATGACTTGATGAACTTTCAATAACCTTAAATGACCTTAAAAATGACTTGGTGAACCTTAAATGACCTAAAATGACCTTAAAAAATGACTTGATGAACCTTAAATGACCTTAAGTGACCTTAAAAATGACTTGATGAACCTTAAATGACCTTAAGTGACCTTAAAAATGACTTGATGAACCTTAAATGACCTTAAAAATGACTTGATGAACCTTAAATTACCTTAAAAATGACTTGATGAACCTTAAATTACCTTAAAAAATGACTTGATGAACCTCAAATGACGTTAAGTGACCTTAAAAATGACTTGAACCTTAAATGACCTTAAAAATAACTTGATGAACCTTAAATGACCTTAAATGACCTTAAAAAATGACCTCATAAACTTAAATACAAATCCAGCGGAATCTTGATTTTTTGGCGCATAAATAAAGAAACTTCGTTTCGGGCGAACTATGACCCGGCTTTCGTCTGACCTTAGTGGCCAGACGAAACTAAAAAAAACCAGACGTTGCTAAAGATCTTTAGTCATGCTACAGTTCGAGATAGCTTATGCATCGCGTAAAAAGAAGCCGCGAAATTGTAGAAACCTCGAGTCATCGGTCGGCTGGTTTCGTTTGCAGAAGCATCGAAATGAAAAACGAATTAAAACGGACCAAGGATTTTTCTGGCGACCGGGGCCGATTGGTCCGGCAGCCGTGGTTCCCTCGCCAATCCCGGACCGCAATTGATATCCTAGAAAAACGGGGCCAAGGATTGCATAGAATACGTTGTTTGCGGGCGGTCTACATCGCGGGACTGTCGCTCTGGGCGCGGTACGAGCAGCCGGAAAGAAGAAAAGGGCGCTTTACGTGGCCGCAGGCTTTGAGCCAGATAAAATGGGAACACACCGTTAGCTCTCTTGGCCGTTCTTTTCCTCTCCGGCCGGCGGTTCCCTCCTCCAATCTGCCGCGGGAAAAAGCCACAAAGGAAACTGGGACGTTAATCAATTATCAGGCCGCGGCGTGTATCCTTTTCCCGGCTGCGAGGCAGCAGCCCTCTTGTTTCCTGGGGCGATTCGCGCGAGCCCCTGTAGCACGCGACCCGGTCCCCGGGATCTTTCCAATCGTCGGAAGCGTTCCCGTGATCGATCCCCGAAGATCGGCCGCCGGGAGAGCCTCCTCGGCAGCTCCTCGGAGATCAACGTTTCCTCCGTAGCTCGTTCCGAGGGGGCGAAACTGCAGGTGAACGTCGCAGCTTTTTCAGCTTCTCCTCGGCCAGACGACGACGACGACGACGACGTCCCGACGGACGTCCTAGCAAACGGCCGCCACTTAATCGCGACGGAGACCCTCCACGCAGCATCTTTTTTCATCCGGTCCAATTACCGGCCACCCTCGCTTCCCAGCTGTAATTGCTCGCGTCTAAACTCCGGGAAAATTCGAACTCGTATCTCCTTGTCCGATGGTCCAAGGGATTCTCGGGTCCCTTGACTCTCTCCACCCTCCACCCTCATCGCTGTTTCTTTGAAAAATATCCGACATAAGCCTCGAAAGTCGCGCAAAACCGAGCCCGCGCGATTCTTTCGGAAGATCAGCAGTCGATGGGAAAAAGGGCCACGCGCCCTTTTATGGGCGTTGTTTAAGTAATTGTTCGTTTGAATGAACGATTATTTGTCATTTGGAAACTTAAATACGAGACAAGAATAATTTTGCTCATTATTCATATAAATCTGAATAAATGATTTAAAATGATAAAATGTATTTCTTATTCATGAATACGATTTGAATGGTTACATATTAATTGCCGTTTAATTGCTTGATATTAATTATTTTCGATCACGAAGAAAGACGCAGGTACCTCGATAATGATAAATGCAAATTAATATTTATCGCGCGATGAACGAGGAGACAAAATAAGGATCACTTATTAAATGAAAGAGGAACTTTTCAAGGAATAAAAAGGAAAGGAATGAAAATTCCTTTCAAAAAGCAGTAAAAATGGAACTTCTAATTCGCAAGTCTACCGAACGTCGTGCAAACAAAAAGGACCGTTGCAAGCAATAACAGCCTAGCTTAAAAATAATTTTTTAATCGAACGAACAATTCGATCATCGTTCGCCAATATAAATTATTACTTTAATTCGTAATTTCTTATTTATTATTTCAAATGAAATTTGCCGGACGATGCTCGCAGGAGAGTCGACCGCTCATGCCGGGATCCCCAGCAGCGGAACAACCTTTCCCGGATAATTCATCCCGTCCAATTTCTCTTCGTAACTTATTCAAGAAGAATCGAACATCGATTCCGGGCCCGGAAAGGTCAAGAGAGAATCGAGAGCTCGCCGCGCGTCTCTCTTGAACATTGTGCGGAGCAGCAACACAGTGCTCGTCGATCCGTTCGTTCTCCCTCGATTTCAGCGAACGATCCACCGGATCGATTCCCGATTCCCCGGCGAGTAGAAAAGTCATAAGGAGAACAGGGGGAGGGGCAAAAAAGAGGAGAGAAAGGGTGATCGAATTATACCGACGGCGGACGGCCGATCGTAGTCGGTGGAAGCCGCTGGCTGCCACTCTGTCCGACATCGTGGCGCAATACTGATTTTGTCAGCGTTTTTTTTTTCATCCCACCGCGGTTTCCTATTCGGATCCGTGCCCCGTAAGGATCGCGACGCCGCGAGTCCGAGCGGCGGATCGCAAATAGAAGCCGAGTCGCAAATAAAAATAACTCGGGAAGCGTAACCCTCGGCCGGTGATTCAGCCCGGCGCAGTAATTCAGCTTGAAGGATGAGCCCGCGGGAGAATTCGTTTCCGTGGCCACGATATTATAAATTCCCGCAGGTTGCTCGCTAATTCTGTTCGCGATGTCGTACGTTCGACGACCGCCGAGTATTTTTAACTGGCTATTCGTGTTTCCGTCGCGCGTTTCCACGCTGGAATTGTGGCCGTGGTATCGGCTCGTTGATCCGTATAAATATTTACAAATTCCTTCACGGTGTTTTCTAGCCTGAACGGTGTTCGTTTTCGAGTGTTGCTTTCGACCCTTATCACACCAGTAATACTGCCAAGCATTAGCGTTCTACTCCAAAACAATTCGAGTGAAATAGTTCACTGCCAGAATTTCGCGATTATTGCGTTCCGTTCACCGTAAGCCAGCGCACCCGTGGAAATATCCGCCGTAATTTTCAAGTAAAATATTTTATTTCATTCTATTACTTTCAATTTATCCGGAGTTGGCTACAAATCGCTCTGTAAAATTCTTGGAGTGATAAAAATCGAATCTCGCTCCTTTCAACACTTTTTTGTACCAGATTGCCGTATATTGTTCGACAAGCAGGAACGCCGCGATGAAGAGGAATCGAGGGATATTCGATTCAACGACGCGTCTGTATATTATTTTATAACAATCTTAGAAATCTGGTTATTTTATTAACGTTATGAGAAAGAAAAATGCAGAAAATTTGTACACGAAAGAATACGAAAGGGAGAACTGTTCGTCGAACGCGCGAAACGGAGGAACGATTAGAAAATTTTCGAGGAAAGAAAAATCTTTAATAAAAACGAATCTCGCTCATTTCAACACTTTTTTGTACCAGATTGCCGTATATTCTTCGACAAGCAGGAACGCCGCGATGAAGAGGAATCGAGGGATATTCGATTAAACGACGCCTCTGTATATTATTTTATAAAAATCTTAGAAATTTGGTTATTTTATTAAAGTTATGCAGAAGTTGGCAGAAAATTTGTACACGAAAGAAAGAACTGTCCGTCGAACGCGCGAAACGGAGGAACGATTAGAAAATTTTCAAAAATCTTTATTCTGTATAAAGCGACGACTACTTCGATTTTTACGGTTCCGGCCGTGATTTCGGGCTTCCCTGATTATTCGGGCGGCGCCGGAATGAAGCGGGACAGGGGGGACGTTAAACGAAATCGGCAACAGGCGTAAACGGTGTCCGATAGGAAGCCGTTTAAATAATTCGCTCTCGCCGGCCGCCGGGCTCTGGAAACATTGATATAATTAGGCGTTATTGTCCGGTAATAGCTCGCCATCGAAAACAGTAGCAGCAGCAGCAGCAGCGGTGGCAGCAGCGCTTTGCCCGTGGAGAGTCCTCCGGGCCGGTAAACGTGTTGGTCATTTGTTCAATCGGCGCAACGGAATGGGGCTGGTAGGACGGGATGGCGGCTTTTCGATGGGGTTCGTCGATAGGAGGGGAGGGGGAGCCGAGCAGCCCTTTCCGCTGTTAACCCTTCGGCTGTTAATTCTATCGCGTCGAACGCGAAAGGTCTCCCTTTGCCGGCGTCTCACCCCCGCGGTCGCGACTACAAAAGCAGCAGGCTCGCCCGGACGAATACGACTGCGTTATCGCGTCCATATCGATATCGTTATCGAATGGCCGTACAACCGGACGCCCCACCTCGCACGCCGCCCTCGCACGCCGTCGCCCTGTCCCACCGTAATTCCGCGAAATTAGCGAAATTGCCGACGCGATCCCGTCCATTCAACGGGGGAATCGCTGGAAATATTGTGCGCGCACGCGTTAGGAGACACACATACACACACACATATATTATCGGAGCACACCCTCCTTCGAAGCGTTTATGGCGAAGTAATTCTGTTTGCCAGCGGCCTCGTCGCGGATCCGCCGCACTTATCGGCGCGTCGGGCGCGCTCGAACGAAATCGGGACTGATCAGCTGACGAGGCAATTACTTATTGTTACTAACACGCAATTACTTATTGGCCAATAAGTAATTGCGTGTTACATTGCAAAAGCTGTATTGTCGTCTATCGGGGGGAAAAACTCACGACCTACAGTAATTTCTCTCTAATTGACACTTAGATTCTGCACATATATGGACAGTTAGGGAGGAGAAGGTACAATGGACAATTTGAGAAGAGGAAATGCGATTATTCCAGCCTCGTGGTTCGTTTTTATAGCTCTTGATAATCGGTACCTATAAAAACGAACCGCAAGGCTGGAATAATCGCATTTCCTCTTCTCAAATTGTCCATTCTTTCGTGCATTATGTTGCGTCAATCAGGGAGACATCGCTGTATTGGCCGACTCGATATTTTGCTCGCGATCTTTCCGAGAGTTTCTCGGCGGTGAAACGGTCTACGGTAGAAGAAACTGAATTTCTAAGTGCGAACGAAGAATTGTGTCGTCATAGGAGAGCGTCGCGGCGGCGGTCGTGGTTGTTAATGCAGAAAGCATGTCTCCGTTTCGCCCTCATTTTTGTAGATTAGTCCGCCAGGATGTAAATTTACATAAGGCCGCGCTGAGTGTATTCATGGCTGTTGAACTGCTTTATGTAAATACCGGCGTGAAGCTGGCTTTAAATGAAAAATAAGTTCGCCCTTTCGAGTGTTCTCTATGTACTGAATAAATCCTAGATCTATTGGGTCGGCAGGAAAGTAATTTCGGTGCTTCAATGCGAAAGAAATGTCAAGTCCTTCTATACCAGAAATGAACTTTATAATCGGTCGAATATTTTCATGATTCCGCGCTCATAAAACATCCGGTCCTTGTCGATAAAAAGCTCCATCAAGTGCGATTCGAGGCTATCGGTGAAATTTTTACCATTTAAAAAGATTCGTAAACTTCGAAATTAATGATAATCCGTTGGTGCGAGGTCGAGACTGTGTGGAGGATGCGACATCGCTTCCCAACAAAGCTCCAATAATTTTGCACGCGTTGCTAAATATGTACGAGGTCTCGCATTGTCGCGGCGGAACCCGATTCCTTTGCGATTTGCCAATTCCGACCTTTTCACTTTGATTGCTTCCTGCAATTTCATAAGATGTTGGCAATAAACGTTTGAGTTGATCGTTTGGTTGCTTGGAAGCAGCTCGAAATACACGACACCTTTATAGTCCCGCCAAATTGACAGCATGATCTTTTTCCGACGCAGTTCAGCTTTCGATATGGTTTGTGCTGGTTCATCACGCTTGGACCATCACCTTTTTCGATTAATGTTATTGCAAACGACCCATTTTTCATCGCCAGTGATAATTCGTTTCAAAAAAGGGTCGTTTGCATTACGTTTAAAATGCGTATCGCAAATACCGATTCGTTGCGTTAAGTGAATTTCTTTCAATTCATTCGGAGTCCAAACATCGAGCTTTTTAACAAGTCCAAGACATCTTATGCGATATTCAATTGTTGTGTGTGATGCATTTAACCTTTTTGCAATCTCTCGTACAGTCATACTTTGATTCGATTCAATTATGGCTTTGCTTTTGTCATCGTCAACTTCGGAAGGTCGACCAGAACGTTGGTCATTTTTGAGTGAAAAATCTTCCGAACAAAATCTTTCGAACCAATTCTGACACGTGCGTTCCGTTAAGCAATCGACGCCATAAACTTCGCGTATCTTTTTGCGAGCCTCGGCTGCTTTCTTGCCTTTATTAACAGTTCCGAAATGCTTTCCCTTCCTTTTCTTTTTACTCGAAGAGAGAAATTAAATTGTTCTCTGACAAAATCGCGCGTTCTTTCCGCCGCTTATTTCATCGATAGCGCTTCCAAGAGACATCGTCCCGAATCCTGCGATTGTTGATAACCTTGTCCCCCGATAATCGGGGAATTAAGGGCGAAGGATCGCGAGAAGGCGATTCGGCTGGATCGTTAACGATCGCCGCGTCCCCGGCTAAATGGATTACCAGAATGCTGAGCCATTGAAGTCCTCATAATCTGGCAGACCGTGTATCATCAGACTGGAAGCTCCGCGACGTCCACGAAATTATGATCGCTGATAATTGCGATCGATCGATCGGCGGGCAACCCGGCGAACTACAAATCGCCGCGTAACCGTGTACACACTTTCGAATACGGCTTGGGCGCAGTAGATCGTGGAACAGGTTGTTTCCAGGTCGTTTTTCACTCGTTCCCGTTAGCCCGGGTCGTTTGCTGCACGCTTCCGTGGCCTTAACTCCTGATCCCCAATAACCATTGACCCGTCCTGAATCCGCGAGACGTTACGAAGTTGCGATTCCGGCCGCGAACCTTGCCCCGCGCCAGGTCTTAAATCTGACGAGGCGGGATTAGAGTTGTGCTATTTACTGTGCCCAATAATGAGAAGCTGACCGATCGATCCGTGATCGCGGATTTCTGCTATTTATTTGCGATCACGGAGAAACCGTTCTGATTCTCGCATTTATTATTATCGAGGCTTAGAGTTGAGACTTACAAGTGTCTCGGTTTCGTTAAATTAACCCATTGATTGCCGATATTATTTGAAATTTAATTGTTCTATGCTGATCCATAAAAATTACTTTATTTTGTTAAAATTCGTAAGGGGTAAAAATGATGAAATAGTAATCGACGGCATATAACTTTGCTTTGCAAGTTTAATTCCTTAATTCCTTAACCTTGACATAACCTTGGCATAACCTTTGATTGCCGATATTATTTGAAATTCAATTTCTGTGCCGATTCATAAAAATTTCTGAATTTTATTAAAATTCGTAAGAGGTAAAAATAATGAAATAGTATTTGATGGCATATAACTTTGCTTTGCAAGTTTAAATCAATTGACAAAATACTTTAATGGCACAAAATATTTTGAGATGTTTTCAATGCGGCCGTCGATGTGTTAATATGATTTTTACGTGCCAACAAGATCTTTTAGATCTACACGTACACTTCTGTCCACAAGTTTATGGACACCTGCCATTTTTAATGAATAAAATACGAATTAATGTTGTAAAACGATGTATATGGACAATATGATACATATATGGTACATATTTCAGATATGTATCCAGTAACATCTAGTAGCATTGAATTCGGTGACTGAATGACTACTAACAAAATTATTATTACTTAAGTCCTTTAGGTAATAATTAAATAATAACAAAAACTTTAATAGCGAAACCGTGGTCTCACTTCGACAGAATAGCTCGGTCGAATAAACAAATAAATAAGTAAATAAATGTAGCGTTGTCCAATGAGACAGACCGCGCGACAACGTAACCCGAAAAAGCGCGTAATCGCGGCTCGCTGGGTCCCGTCGCAGGCGTTTTCATCTCGCAAGGCTCGAAAAGCTCGGCGAGGTTCGAGCGTCCGTCGAAGCGGGCTCGAATTTCGCTCCGACGCGTTAGGGTCGTCTAGGAAGCGGGCCGCTCGAGCGGAAAAGTGGCGTTTGAGGCGCGGAACGCTCCGCAGGAGAAATTAAGGCCCGTCCGGAAAACGAGCCCCGGTATCCGGCGACGTCAAAGAGGCCGCCACGGCCAACTCGACCGTGAATTATGCAGGATTTTCTTCGGATTCCTTTTCAACGACTTCGCCCCGGGAACGCGCGTTTGCTTTGGGAACACGGCCCGGTGATTAAACGCGGCCTCTGTGCCGGCGTTTATTTTATAACGAGCCATCTCGATTACTCCCCGAGCCTCCTTGCACGCGGTATCAGCCCCGGGCCCCCGCCTCGCCAAATACCGTTGTGTTTGAACTGGCGCGGCCGGGGGAACGGAATTATACTCTTAATTTAATCGGCGAATTAATGGGGAACCGCCCGGCCGAGCTGTACGACCGTTTGTTTAGTTGCTCCGATAGTGGAACTTTCCTACGGCGAGCTAAAACTGCGTCGAGCTTCCCTTTCTATTGTTTTATTCGTTTCGGTTGGTCCAGGAGCTCCCCCCGGGGGAAGTTCAACCGACCGGCTTCCGTCGAGATCGTTGCGGATGGAGAATTGTGTACCGGCTACTCGAGTCTGGACGCTTAAATTAACTGATGCTAAGACGCGAACGGCGCCTTCAAAATATTTTAACGAACGCAGAGCTTTATGACACGGACAGATGCCGGAGTTCCGCTATTTTTCAGGAAATTGCGCGACGTCTATTCCGGACGATCTTTAATCAGTGGACCCGCGAACTTCACGCAGTTGCGATCGAAATGGGCAAATCGAATGGAAAATAGCAAGGATAGCAAGATCATTTAACCCTTAGCGCTCCGAAGGCTCCGCTACGGAGACGTTTGTCATTTGTTCCGTGAATCCGAAGGCTCCGCTGCGGAGCCAAATGATTTTAGCATACGTTATCGCCGGCGTTAGCAATTGTTATCTGTAGTTGAAACATGCTAAGTCTGTACCATTACGATTAAACCATTTTTTGACCTTTTCTATGGTTAGCAACATGGAGAAAAATAAATATTATGATGGGAATTTAGAGCCGAGTGATACCGAAGACGTATTTGATTTTGAAGAGTTAAAAGACATTGTGGAAGACAATGTTGGTTATGATTCTGACACTTCGAGTAGTAGTAGCGAAATTATACTACCAAAGAGACGAAGAATGAGAATTATTGAAAGTGAAAGCGAAGATTCGTTACAAGACTTGGATGAATGGCGTGATGTTACGGAAGAATTACATATTCCAGATAGAATACCTTTTAGTGTATTGCCACAAGTTATTGGACCACAAGTTCCTACAAACGTTGAACAGCTGATACAATATTTTAAATTATTTTTCCCGCACGAATTGGTAAATGAAATTATAAAGGAAACCAACAATTACGCAGAAAATGTTCTAAACTTGAAAGAAATATCTAATAACTCTATTTGGCAAAGTGAATACTGTGACGCTTGTCCAAGTAAACCCAGAATGCACATGGGAGATTGTTACCAAAGATATCGCACCATGGTGAATTACAAAATTTAAAATTTATCTTTTATTCACAATAGGAAAATGTATATTTAAAAAATAAATAAAATCAAATGCATTCGCAAGGACGTGTAATCTTCTCCGCTCGAAATAAGACTTCCTTTATCTCAGGCGCTCCGCTCCAAAAATGTGCCGGAGTTGCTGGTAGAAACGCGCGGAGCGCTAAAGGTTGAGTAGTTCGTTAATATTATTGCCAACAACTTACTGCCGGCTTATTCAGATCATTTAGATAATAATGAAATGGCCGCAGTGGCGGCCCAATGCTTACGACCGCTTGGAAAGCAGCGTAATTGTTTGAAAACTCGACGATAGAAGAACTCTCGAAATCGTCGAAGACGAAGGAAGCCGCAAGTAAGAACGAGTCGGAAAAATGGAAGACCGCAGATAGTCGAGGAAGTCCTCGAAGAAACTCGTTGGGGGATCGCGCGAGTTTCAGGAGGAAGCCCGGCGAACAGGCGATAGGATCAGCCATGGCGGTGGGAATCGGGGAGAGAGAACCGCGGAGGATCTAGGATCTAGGAGGACCGGGGCAAATGAAGGGCGAATCAGAGCGGAGAAATCAGGGACCCTGTTGGACTCGCGTCGCCCGGGAATCCGCGGAAGCTAGAGGACACCGTTTAAGTCGCGCGGGACCTGGAGGAACGATCGAAATCTCGGCCGAGGGATGATCCGGAGCTAAAAGAAGACGGCGCGGAGGATCCGGCGCGGAAAGAACGAGGAGAACAGGCGGCCGAGCCAGGGACAGAGGGGGCTGCCGGCAAGTTATGAGGCTGTATTTATCCCGGCTTAACCTACGACCGACCTAGCTCAACCTTCCGAGACACGGGCCGCCGCCCCCGATCCTGGGCCACGATCCTGGATAAGAGCTGCCGTAGGTGTACCTGGAGAGCCGGCGTCGGAGTCGCGGGATAGGGCTGACGCTGGCGTCCCCGAAACTACCCCGGAACTAACTGTTCGTATAAATTTGTGGGGATTCGCTCGCGTTCGAGTGTAAGAGAGATATGGGCGCCCCGGCCGGCCGGCGTCGCTGCGCTGCAACTGGCGTGGACGAGCCTGAGGGAACCGGCAATTTGTTCGACCGACGGCCGAGGAGATCCAGGAAGAAACGAGCTCGATGCGGGACGGCTTGCCGTAGGAAAATGTGCGACGCGGTGCAGCCGGTGGGCCCCGGAATTCGATTTTTATCGGCGACGAAAATTGGCGGCTGCTCGGTCGAGCGGCGGCGGACAGCTTTCATCTCTTACCGGGGCGAATTATGAAAATCGGTTGGCAAACGCTGGCGCTGTTTCGGACCAATGACTTGGCTCACTGCGATGCGGGAGATGGCATTGTACATTTGTATTTTAATAATATAATAAAATTTCTGTTTATACTCGGAACAGCAAGATTGAAGCATCGCTAATTTTTGGCTCAGAGATCGAGCAGCTGAAACTCTTTGAACAGCTGTAATTTTGTTAAAAGCTATCGTAAAATTATGCATTTTCCTTTGAATTCAAGCTTGAAGTCTTTACTTTACGACGCTGTATTCTAATTTTGAATATCGTGCGTCCCCGTGACCGTAATATTCGAAAGCTGGGGGCATGTTCGCGTACCGAAAAAGTGCGAAATCGCGAACAGCCGCTATGGACTCGCACAAATTTCAAGAATCAAGGATTGACAATTTTTCAGTAGAAAGATTAGTGATAATTATAAAAGCGTCAGAAGAATATAGCAAACACAAGAACAACGGTGATAAGTTGCTAAGAAGTGAGAAAGACGTTAACGTGAGTACAAGAAGATAAAATACAAGATAGAAATAATAGCGATAATAGAAATAAGATTAAGAAAGAAAAATATAAGAAATAGGATAAACAAAAGGAGCCTGATAAGGACAATATAATCAAATAGGAGAAAATGGATGGACGTTCGGTCGAGTGGTCCGGGATAACCCTGCACCCCAACCGCGCACCCTTCCGTCGAAAAAACAGTGCGAAGATTGTTCGACAGAAGATTACCATCGTGGAAACGTACGAGAGAAAAACGGATCGTTGAGAATGTCAGAGTAATTAGGGAATGTTGTTGTCGAGGTCCGGGATTATAAAAGAACCACGTGGTGGAGGAGAAATTAGTTGTATTGGAAAGGACGGCAGCCGAGCGATTAACAGGAGTAATTCGAGGGCGAGAAGAATCGGAGAACGGGGCGGCGGGAACGTTGATGAAAGCACGATGGAAACGGCGCGGCAAGGTTTGTTCCTTTCGCGGAGCGTGAACCCGACCGAAAGGCTCGGCTTTAAAATTAACGATCGCGCGCGCCTTTTTCTTCCAGGCCGGCCGCTATTCTTTCCGCCGTCCGCTTCGAAATGAAAATAGGGGATTTGCCGAGGCCGGGCGCCGGCGAACGCGTCAAAATTTTCGCCAGCTTTCTCCGGTCCCTCCGGGCCGCGGCTGCTGACCTACAAACAAAAGGCGAGCCGCGCGAAGGGACCGCGGGCAAACGAGCTGTTAAATTATTTAACTCCGGCTAAATTAGATCTTACCGCAGCCGCGCGGTGTTCTCTCCCGCTCTCTCTCGCTCTCTTCCTCTTTCTCTTGCTCTCTCCCGCTCTCTCTTCTCTCTCTCTCTCTCGCTCTCTCTCTGTAGTTTCCGTCGGCCAGCAGAGGCCGACCAACCAGCCTCGTGGTTTTTCCTTCGCTTTCGGCCCCGCTCGCGACAAAAATGCCTGTCGCTTTTTGCGCCCTGCCTCCCCCTACCTGGAAATAAAGTGAATCCAATTATTCCCGACCCCCGGCACCGGCGCAATTACCGCTACCAATTCCAGTAATGTCCCCGACGCTAGAACGCCGCGAGGAAGCCTACCGCGAGACCGTTTTCAGCCGGGGGAGAGCTTGTAATTGGGAACGGCGGTCGGGCACCGTGGAATCTGCGTGGAATCTATGGCGAGACCGAGGCTCTGATAATGAGATCCGCGAAGGGCCGGCGAAAGTGCCGGCTTACGAAGGGCCAGCTGCCCGGACGCAGCTTCTCTTCGACGACCCTGGATTGTTAACTCTCGCCCGCCTCGTCTATTTAGCACGACTACCAACCGCTCCAACTTCTTATTCTCGGTATAGACATCCTTCAAGATGAACATAATGTTTGTCTCGTCACAAGAGCCTCGAGGAAAAAAATCCCTGTAAAAAATCTTACAGTATCTTATAGCAGAATATCATTGATTTTCCCGCGCGGCATCTCGTAAGCTAAATCGTAACACGACCCGTTATGATCGCGACTATTCGCCTGTATTATCATATACGTAAAATCGATTATGGCCATTTCAACAGTCTCGATTGGATACGTTGATCTCGACGATCATTTATCACTTGCTTCTAGAATAAATGTCACGCGACTGCTAGTCTTGCGTAATATTTTCGCGTTTTCATCACACCGAAGGGTTATAAATAGGGCCAGCCCGTCTCTAAATAGAATAAGTAACAAAACAAGGAAGCGTCCAAGTCGTCACTTCGCAGACTTCTAACTCCTCCATAAAATACAGAACGAGATCTGCAATCTCTGTGGGATCTTCATAGAAGCTTGCTGCGCCTAAGAATTTTTTCCTGCGAAACTATCAGTCGGATAGACTCGAGACCTTCTTCATTCCCACCTGGAAGGTCCACTCTATCGTTCTAATTTCTTATTTGAAGAAATTTCTGTCCTCCTCCGGGGACTTCGATGTCACGAGGTCGGAAGACGGCGGACGTCGCAGCGACCCAGCGGTCGTTACACCGTTGTTATTATCGTCGCAAGCGTTGCATTTACAATTCCCGGACGTGGAGGTCGTCGGGGCCGGTCCGAAGGAGCGAATGACAGTGCTCTGCTTATTTCCGTGGAATATCGTCGTCGATGTCGCAATCGGCGCGGATGAACGGGATCGTAGAAAGTCGGGGCTCTCGAAGCACGAGAATTCCAGAAGTTCTCCCGCGAGATCGTCTTGCGCTGCTCGAGCTTTTCGGGAGTGGCGAGAGTTCCTCGGCTCGCGAGGACGATCCCGGCTGCAGTGGGTCGCATCCAACGAGGAAACTTTGCCGGGGATCAGGACGCGAGGGGGGTGGAAGCCCCGGCGCCGGGAGCTGCGGGACGCTGCGACAGACCAGGCTAATTTCTGACCTCGTTGGAATTTCCTGCGGCAATTAAATTAAACGGCCCACCTGCATACCGAGATGTCCCTACCACCCGTTTGATATGGGTCTACGTGTGCCCGGAATGCAACAAGGTGCTCGTTGAACGGCTAGAATACCCTGCGACAAGGCCGAATGCCATTCGGTAGCTGGATTTCTTGAGAAATGCCCCGGCTCCGCCGTCACCTTCCCAGCGACGCAGCTTATTTCGTGTCCGCCAGCTCTCCGCGGACCCGGTCGCGTCGCATAGCGCACGAAACCCGCTAGGAATTTCTATATTTCCGGATGGGACGGGACCGGGCGACTTCCAGGCGACGGGAGACTGCGGTCCAGGTGGATGTCGCGACGCCTGCGAGCCTCGAATGAGTCAATTAGCTGCAATTCGGTCGGGGATTATTTTTATCGGCTGGTCGCGGCGTTCTGTTTCTCGGTGCATCCGGGTCCTTCGATCGACGTCTTAGTTCGATTTATTTTCGTATGAAGATTGCTTGGATCGCGGTGCAGCGTGCTGCACAGATCACCGGGAATCTGATGCTGAATCAGCAGCATATTGATCGCCAAAAAGATACGCGCACATCTTCGGAAACTATGTTGTAATACGATGCTGATATGAATAAAATTCTGATTTCTTGTGTTATCGATATTTAAACATTTAAGTAAATGTGGACACGAAATACAGTAATGTCTCTCTAATTGACGCTCGGATTGTCCACGAAAATGGACAATTTGGGAAGAGGAGATACGATTATTCGATTCTTGTGGTTCATTTTTTATAGTCAGCTATAAAAATGAGCTGCAAGGCTCGAATAATCGTATCTGCTCTTCCCGAATTGTCCACTCTTGTGCAGAATCTGAGCGTCAGTTAGGGAGACATTACTGTAAATATAAATTGTCTCTTTCCTTGTTAGAAATGATTCAATTGAAACACTGCCAGTCATTGTAACTGTTAAGAAAATGGCAAGGCTTTGTCAAAGCAATTATGGACTTTCTGTTTTCGTCACATTTTTGCTCGTAGAACACACTGTCGAAGTGCGTACGGAAAAATGCGGGACACCTTGTATAACAATTAATATGAAAACACGGAACAAGGTAAAATTTATTTCTCGAATTAAATAAATTTTGCTTTAATAAAGTGGCGAATGAATTTAAAGCCAAATACGCGGTCTTTTCTAGTGTCGCATAAAAGTGTTTGTACACCTTTTAAAATGCAATAACTTTTCCTAAAACTGGACTGTGATGATAGGGAGACTAGTATACTGGACAATGACCAAAATGTCTTCTTTAAATCTTTCTATCCTTAGAATAACAAAAAATACGAATATAAACCACGTATAAAACCACGAATCAATTACGAAAATCAATTATCCAGCGGTGCAAAAAAATAACGAACGCGGACATGCAGCATATTTCTCAGCGGTGTGCTTCGCACGAGTTGAAAGGGCTCCGGCCTCGCCTCGAGCACACGCGCTCGGCGAGGACGCGCTTTCACGCCGGGAATCTCCGAGAAAATGGCACCCAGATGCAAGAAAGAATTGAACGGCTGATAAGCAAAAACTCGAATTGCCGCGAGAGTAGCCGAGCTCTCCTCTCGACTCGTTTTGCCTCGAAATCTCGGGATCTTTATTCTCCCGTCCCGTTTATCTTTGCTGGGCGGCGCGGCGCGACGCGGCGCGGCGGTCTCGCGGCGTGGAAGCCGCGCGCAATAAAGCCGCGACGAACCAAGGGAAAGGACAATGCTGGCTGGGTGCATTTTTTATGCTCGCCGCGGTGTAACTAATGCGGCACGGTTTTACGAGCGACCCTAAAGGGCCGACGGGACGGTGTCTACGCGTTTATTGAAGCCGAGGCAGTAAACCGCGGCCAACGGGACGGCTGGGAAATATTTTAGCGATGGGACAAGATAGGGAGAGCCGCAACTGTAGGCCTCCAAGAAATCAAGAAAACGTCGGACGTCGCCGACAAAGGTTGGCCTCGGCGTCGAGATACCTTTCTCGTGGGTAGACGAATTAATTAACACCAGAATTACCGATGATTGATGTATACCTATTTCGACCGGAGGGATCAAAATGACTCGTTTTTTACATGAACAAATCATTTAAGAAAGTAAATTGAATTTTATGCGTTTTTTATATATTTTATTATCTTCTGAGCGAAAATTGATTATTAACTGAAGAATGATAACAATTAGAGAGAACTTGGACTCTTTTCCTTTTTCTGTGCAATCGTCGAAATCTTTAAGCCCTAAAGATGATCTCGAGGTTGCTCAGAAGAAGATACGAGAAAGATCAAGATCAATCAGAGAAAATCGAAACGTTGTTCAGGCTTAACTTGATCCGTATTCACTTCTGATTCGAATCTGGTCTTATTTAATCGTGGCATAATCTATGCCTAGTCTATTGACCAGACGACAATCTACGCTTAGTTCGAGAGAAGATGCAAGCAAGATTAAGATCAACCACGGGAAACCCAAACGTTATTCAGGCTTAGCTTAATCCGTATTTACACCTGATTCGAATATAGTACTTGCTTAAGCAAGGCTTAATCATAGCATGATCTAGACGAAGAACCGCGTAAATACAAAGCAAAGCCTGCGATCTTGCTTCAACATCTACGGATTATTTTATTGAAAATTTATTCAATATTTATTGAGACAATAACTGGCAGTAATTAATAGTCCTGTTAAAGGTTAAGCCATTCTATATTTTTATAATTCTGAATAATTCTACCTATTCTATATTTTTATAATTCTAAATAATTCTACCTATTCCATATTTTTATAATTCTAAATAATTCTATCCATTCTATATTTTTATAATTATTTTGATTATATATATATATATTATGCAACAGTATTGATAGTCCAGTTAGAACCAGAAAATTTCTGTTGATGCTACTTAACGAGGAATTTTGTCCTAGGAAAAATGAATCGTACCAGGCGATTCACACTGAGTGAAAATAACCGACATTTTTTTGTTCGAAAAAGTGAAATTAGCAATTGATTCATGATACTTGGAAGCGTGATATCGAGTTCCAATAAAAGAAACGACGTTTTGAAATGTTCGAATTGTGCTCTCAATTTTTCCGAGTCCCGATAGCATCGCCAGTTTTCGAGTAACAGTTGATTGAAAGTTGCACAACACGCGTACGTGCTTCGCATAGGAAGCGCGCAAGCGGACGGTTAATTGGTGTTCGCGCGAGATGCAGATTGCGCGGCTGACCCGTATCCGGGACAGATGAATCGCAGCTGATTAGTGTCAGTGGTATGAATCTTGCTCGGAACGATATTCCATGGAAATTGAAAGCTCCGGCAGGATGGTAATCGTCTTGTTCTCGTCGGAGGTGGAACAGGTTGCCCCTTGGAATTTCCTGCGCGAGTTTCCTCCGTAATAGGATTAGAACTTAATTGATGTCGCGGGCCGTCGAACGGAGGGCATCTACCGACGTTATGCATCTCGGAGGACGTCCTGCAATCGAGACGCGTCAATCATAGAAATATCGATGCGTCTCGAGTGGGCCGAAAGAGCATCGTTGGGGGCTACAGCAATGTCTCTCTAATTGACGCTCGGATTGTCCACATAAAATGAACAATTTGGGAAGAGGAGATATGATTATTCGAGCTTTGCGGTTCGTTTTTATAATTACCAATTGTCAACAACTATAAAAACGAGCTGCAACGCTCGAATAATCGTGTCTCCTCTTTCCAAATTGTCCATTTTTGTGGGCAATCTTAGCGTCAGTTAGAGAGATATTACCGTATTTTGCGTCACGACGAGTGTACCATTTAAATTGTAATTTTAGTGAAAACGAAAATATATTCTCAAATTTCAAGATGGTAGAATATTTTGAGACCGATCCTACACGAAGGTGTTTACATTGTTATTAAAATATAGAGGTATAGTAGATGTATTGGCGTTCGACGTGCAAAGTGCCATTATGCATCGTTCCTTATAATTTACAGAAATTATTTTGGATTTAGAGTTGAAATGGCTCCGACTAATATTATTAGTACTAATATTAGTAGTATTATTACTATTATGTTATTACTATTATTATTCCTACTAATATTAGTAATATTATTACTATTATGTTATTGCTATTATTATTAGTACTAATATTAGTAATATTATTACTATTACGTTATTATTATTATTAGTAGTAGTAGTACTGATATTAGTAATATTATTACTATTATGTTATTACTATTATTATTTTTGTACTAATATTAGTAATATTATTATCTATCGGGGGGCAAAAACGCAACGATCTATTGGCCGACCCGATACAGTAATGTCTCTCTAATTGACGCTCAGACAGTCCACAAAAATGGACAATGTAGGGAGAGGAGATACGATTATTCGATCCTCGCGGTTCATATTTAAAGTCACGAATTGTCAACAACTGTAAAAACGAGCTGCAGGGCTCGAATAATCGTATCTCCTCTTCTCAAATTGTCCATTTTTGTGCACAATCTTAACGTCAGTTACGGAGACATCGCGTTCGCCTAACGTTCGATCCGGTTCCCTGGAAGCTGCTCGATCGCCTCGCGATCGAACGGATCGCGGCGATCCGGAGAGAGAACTCTAGTTAGTGACCGAGTGTGTTTCCGAACAGATCAATTGCCCCCTCCAGCGTCTAATAACACGAGGGAAATGCGATGCGGGGCCCCGTTCCCGCTGGCAATTACCGGGGCAGTCCAGCGAGTAGAAACGGTCGGGCTAAGGTCAGCCAAGGGAGAAATAGTCTTGCCGGAAAATTGGCTACGATTCCGTGACCGCGGCTGAAACTTTACTGACCTAGCTCCTCTCTCTCTCCCTCTTTTTCTTCCTCTCTCGCTCTCTCTCTCTCTCTCTCTCTCTCTCTCTCTCGACCTGCCCTCCGCGAACGTATTTCCCTCTCCTCGCTAATTGAACCGGGCTACGAAGCATCGCGTGTCCTTGCTAACAGGAAATTATCGTCGCGCGGTCGGCTAACGTTGCCCTCACCTGCCGCCGCACCGGCCAACTTTTCCTATTTATTCCTGCCCTGGGATTGGATTAAATTACACCTAAACGGCCAGCAAGAAAGCTTGATTCTTTCACGAGCTTAACACCCACCCCGGCACCCGCGCAACCTCTTCTCCTCGGCGATCTTTTCTCCACCGGAAAGAGAACTTTCCCGTTCGAGAAATCAGGAAAGTCGGCCGATAGAAGAAATTCGTCTCGATTTCTATGAAACTTCTTTAACCTCCGATCGGATGCTACGCTCCGACGCGTTCTCCGCGTAAGAATTTCGAGACGGTACAACATTTACTCGAGCCAAGGAAGGTTTGCGAAGGTGCGGTCCGACGTGACTAGAACTACGTGGCTCGACTTCAGGCGTGTGCAGGAGCGGAAACATCGAGAGGAGCCGGGCTCGCAGCAGCAGGTCGGCCGTCGCTCGACAGTTTTGCCGGCGAAGTTCCAGGGAACGATCCGTTAATTGTTTATTCAAACTGCAGTCTCGGCGTGCCTTTTCGACTGCCGCATGCCCGATGCTCCGGCCCCGGCCCCGGCCGGCGGTGTAGCTGAATTAAACCATTAATCGATATCGGAAAGTGCTCCCAGCAATATTGCCTCGCAGGATATAGCGGGGAACGGTCGTTACTCTGTCAAACGTACCGAGCAGAAATCGCGGTCGTTTCAGCCGGCGAAGTTCCCGGAGAAATTCTCGGGGCTTCCTGCGGGGGGATCGGGCCACGTTATCGAGAAGCCGGTGATCTCTGGCCCGGTTCGTAACACTTTAAATCTCTCCCCTCTCTCCTCTCTCTTTCCAGCTTTCCAGACTGCCGTTGCGTCGCGCCGCACCGGCGATATACCTCAAAGTAGCGCGCGCGGAATCGATGTCGCTCGAACTTGGGTACTTCGCTAAATTGGCGCTCGATTGTCGGGGATTCTTTCCGAAATTGATCGCCTAGTAGTCCGCGAGCGTATTCTCGTTTCATTTTTTTTTCTTTTTTTTTTGGCCACTGTCGCCGCTGCTGACTGATGCACGCCGAATGAAATTGCGGGCGGTGGAGCCAGCTTTAAGTTCCAGATGTCCGCGAACTCGGTAATTGAGTTAGAGGTCGGCGCAACCTCGGGACGGACTTACGACGCTCGGAAGCTGTTGCATTCGGGGTCGGCGAACTGCTATCGATTCGCCGCGCCGATCCGAGGCTCGCTTCTCTCTAATCGTGTACACGATTTCGTCAATATCACGCGCGGAATGTATGTAACGCGTTGTACGTGCACACGTTGTCCGACACCGAGAGTCGACTTGACACGGCTCACCAGGCGCCTCAACTTTGTGCCGGGTAGTTGTTGCACTGCTTTAACCCCGTACTGCAATAATGTCTCCCTAACTGAAGCTCAGATTGTCCACAAAAATCGACAATTTGGGAAGAAGAGCCTTGGGAATTCGAGCCTTGCGACTCGTTTTTATAGTTACCGATTTTCAACAATTATAAAAACGAGTTGCAAATCTCGAAAAAACAGGAGACACAATCATTTGAGGCTTGCAGCTCGTTTCGATAGTTCTCGACAATTTATAACTATAAAAACGAGCCAAAAGGCTCGAATAATTATATCTCCTCTCCCCAAATTGTCCATTTTTGTGGACAATCTGAGCGTCAATTAGGGAGACATTACCGTATTTTCTTATCATTTACGATGTTTAGAAGTTTTTCGATTGCATTTCTTTGGATACTTAAGCTTTAGCGCTCCGCGCGTTTCTCGAGTACTGCCTACCAGCAACTCCGGCATATTTTTGGAGCGGAGCGCCTGAGATAAAGGAAGTCTTATTTTGAGCGGAGAAGATTACACGACCTTGCGAATGCATTTGATTTTATTTATTTTATAAATATATATTTTCCTATTGTAAATAAAAGATAAATTTTAAACTTTGTAATTCACCATGGTGCGATATCTTTGGTAACAATCTCCCATGTGCATTCTGGGTTTATACTTGGACAAATGTTACAGTATTCACTTTGCCAAATAGAGTTACTAGATATTTCTTTCAAGTTTAGAACATTTTCTGCGCAATTGTAGGTTTCCTTTATAATTTCATTTACCAATTCGTCCGTGAAAAATAATTTAAAATATTGTATCGACTGTTCAAAGTTTGTAGGAACTTGCGATCCAACGACCTGTGGCAATACGCTAAAAGGTATTCTATCTGGAATATGTAATTCTTCCGTAACATCATGCCATTCATCCAAGTCTTGTAACGAATCTTCGCTTTCACTTTCAATAATTCTCATTCTTCGTCTCTTTGGTAGCATAATTTCGCTACTACTACTCGAAGTGTCAGAATCACAACCAACATTGTCTTCCACAATGTCTATTAACTCTTCAAAATCAAATACGTCTTCGGTATCAATACGTCTTCGCATCGTAATATTTATTTGTCTCCATGTTGCTAACTACAGAAAAGGTCAAAAAATGGTTTAATCGTAATGGTACAGACCTAGCACGTTTCAACTACAGATAACAATTGCTAACGCCGGCGATAACGTATGCTAAAATCATTTGGCTCCGCAGTGGAGCCTTCGGATTCACGGAACAAATGACAAACGTCTCCGTAGCGGAGCCTTCGGAGCGCTAAGAGTTAAATATTGTGGAGAAAAGAACAGGATTTTATTGCAATTTAAAAAGAACGAAATGGCATTCGTATTTAACGGGTTCTTACTAGAAACCTCGCTAGCATAATAAATCTAAATACGTTCTTCTCCTTCCAAGAAATGATTAGAGTCGAAAAAGTTGCGATCATTATGATCATTTTGATGAAAATGCAACGGCAACAACATTGACGCTGCTTTATTCGTTTCCTTCTCTGGCCGAAATTTCGACGGTTCGCGAAACAAGTTCGTTCGGAACGGCCAGCGATCCTTTCCGAGTGTTGAGAAGATGATAAAACCGGTGGATAACCGAGTGCCGATCCCGTCGAATCGGGATAGACAATCGTCGAATCGCAGGGCGGAATTTAAACGGCGCCGGACACGGGTATCCGAGCGACAAAGAATCCGCGGAATCCCGTAGGCATTCGACGATATATTCTGCGCGGCCAATGAATGGGCCGCGAGCTGTCGAACCCCGGTATCGCAGGTATTCGCGCGTGAGATCGGCTGAAAATCGCGCGGATAGGTCGAACAGCAGCGTTGACACAGTTGTAGGCGTGCTCTCGGCGCCGCGCCGCGAGCAGAGAGAACCGAATGGGTCGCGAATTGCGCGGCGAGGTGAAGCGGCGAAGAAAATTCGCGGGGAAATCCGGAAAATCTGCTGGCGAGGCTTAGGCCGCGCGGCGGAATCGATAACCGGCCGAGCTCGGGGCTGATTAATGGACCGATTGATTCGACTTTCTACCGGCTCCGGCGACAAATCGCGGCGACTTCATCCGACTCGCGGGCGAATTGATTTCTCCCCGGAGTTTTTCGACACCGTGCGCGCCACCCGCGCCGTCGAGTTATTCGCTCGGAAAAAATATTCTTGCCTCTCATAAGCGTCTTGGGAAATGCGCCGCCGATCGATGCTGCATTCAAATTTTATACCCCCGGAGTACCGAACGCCGTTTACCTCTTTTCGCGCCGAGCGCGTTCACATTTCGGCTTTTCAATTGAATTTAAATCGAAGTACCGTTTCACTGGTATTTATACTTTAACGTCTGCGACTCGCGTGCCCGACTTCCGACGGAGGGTACAAACAGATTCTGGCTAAAGATAGAGGCGGTGTTCGTCTATTTAAAAACGAAATGAAACGTCCGCGTTGAATATAAATTTTCTGGCCCACATCGGAAGTTATAATTACGTTGATTAAAAGCGATGGATACTAAAATGGGTTTGACATGTGTGGCTTCGTAAGAATAACGAGGCTGAATTCATTTGAACTTTTCAACATTTTCACTGTTAACTCAATTTATTTTTAATTTATTTACTGCAACGAAACTTTTGTTTAAACAATTAAATTGGTTGTAAGATTCGTTTTGGTGTATCTTTGTACCAAAAAATTGATTCAATCTTCTCCCGCGAAAGGGTCTTCATAATGTCAATAATTTTATACCAAAAAATGTGAAATATCGATCAGTTTGATCGAGACGGTAAATTCACTGTTAACAATTATCCTAATTGAACGAGATAGTTTTCGTTTCCTGCACGATTTCATTAACATTCATTCCTAGACTTTGATATCAAAGGAATCAGATTTCGTTTCGATTCCGAAGAAACAAAAAACGTTTATATTCGGTAGATTATATATAGAATCATCTTCAGGAGTCTGACAAAGGGTTAATGCCAAGAAATTCGTACAATCTCGCAACAGCGAGTGAAGATCGAGTCAGATTTGATTAACAAAGACGATTAAGAGGATGTCCGAGCCTTAGCCGGCGTGTTTAAACGGAAGCTAACGAAGCATTAGGGCTAAGGACTTTCCAGGGCTCGGCTTCGGTGCCGTATTATTGTTGCCGACGATCAATTCGGCTTGGCGGCGGTGGGCCCGGAGTAAATCAGGATCGAATCTTCCGGACCAATCGCAATACCCATTAACGTGCTGGAACTCGGAGAGGATGGCGATGATCGCGGTGATGGCGGTCGCGTTGCGGTCGTCGTCGACCAATCGCGCTCTCTCCTCTCTCTCTCTCTCACTCACGCTCTATTGCTCTCTGAACGACCCCCACACTTGTGTCCTCCGCAAAATCCACGGGACTATCGGACCAGCTGGGCTGAGGGGTTGCGAGGTGGTCCTGTCAGACCGGCTTTCCGGTCGCCAGAAATTTATCGGTCCCTTCGAGGAGGGTGGCGAATCGCCCGAAAAATGGCCGGCTTTCCAACACGCGACGTGTCATGCACAGGCGGCTTTATGGCCACCCGGAAATCGTGGCGCAAAATTTGAATCACCGAGTTTACCGCCGGCAAAAATACTCCGTTCACCGATCGTTCCGTTCGTTCTCTTGTTCGAATATAATCGGCTTGGCACGCCTTGGCTCGGCTCGGCGTGGCTTGGCTTGGCTCGGCTCGGCTTGGCTCGTCTCCACTCGGATCGCTTTGGCTTAGCTTAGCTCGTTCGGCTTGACTTGGCTTGGTTTGGCTTGGCTCCGATCGCTCAGCTTGGCTTCGGTTGGCTCGGCTCCGCTCGCTCGGCTTGCTTTGGCTTAGCTTGGCCTTGGCTTGGCTTGGCCTTGGCCTTGGCTTGGCCTTGGCTTGGCCTTGGCTTGGCCTTGGCTTCGCCTTGGCTTGGCAGAATCTATGATTTTGCATCGGGTTCTCTCTTCAACGATCAAATTCGTACTTAACATTCGCTCGAAAATTCGCCACGGTCACTCGTCGCACTCATGCCTCATTCGAAGTTCTTTATTAGTTCATTGGTTAAACCTAAACTAATTTTCCCACGAAAAAATTCAATAATCACGTTTGCAACATCCGCGCAGTTTCGCGGACGCTAATCAAATTAGACTCGTATAATAGATCACAAAAAAAAGAACGAATGCTCAGACACGCAATCGTCTCTGTCGGCCTTTGTATCCGTGAAACGACATTGTTCCGTTCCGAGAGAGCAAAAATTCCGGGCCGGTCTTTGTCCCCGATAAAGCAAGCCGAGAGTGCAGCCGACACGAATTTACCTGGGCCATCGACGCTGAAAATGGAAGCGGACGCCGCGGCGTCGCGACGGATCGCTTCTCTGCAACAGAAACGATCCCAGCGCGAAATATCAGCCGATGATGCGTCCCAGACCGACGCCTGAATGCCTGAACGCGACTGGCACCGGGTTCTAGGCATGCCGGGAACCACGCTTCCGCCGGTGAACGGTTCGCTTTCGTCGGCCGTTGTACCCTTTTAACCCATTATACCTTGTCGAGGGATCGCGTCGGAAACGCCTTCGAAAATATCGCGTCGGGGCTCGCTTTCGCTGGTCGAGCGATTTTTTTTCTTTTTTTCTTTTTTTGGGGGGTCGTTCGATCCCTGTTTAAAAAAGACCTTTGCACGGGGCCGACGTTTTGTACACCGGCGCGGCGTGACCTCGGGAAATGGGAAATTCGGGACCGGACAGGACAGGTGAACGATCGAGCCTTGATATTCAATCGAGAGCGGCCGTCATGGAGGCACTGTCGTGGAATTTTGGATACAAAATTATTTTGTTTAGGAACAATTTCTTTTGGCACGGTTGCATGGAAGCTCTGTATATTATCGTCCAAATCGAATCCGGCTTTCACGAAAGTTCTCTGGATAAGGGACATCGTCGAACGAAGCGTCAATGGTTATTGAACTTTCAATGAATACAACGGGTTCGAAGCGCGATTTTCATCGGCGCTTCTGTCGCGATTTTCTCTGTGAATTTTGCTATCGCACAGAAGCCTCGCTGGCTATGCGGCAAAAATGTTGTTTCGTTCAAACAATTTCTGATAAGGGGAGCGTCTGCTGTTCGATTTTTTCCTAGTAATTTTGTTGTTTTATTTATACAGGCTGAGTCACCGCATATTACCACTTCGATTGTTTAAATTGAAATATCTCAATAGATATTTAACTAGATTTAATTTAATATATATTAATTTAACACTTTCGGCATGCATATAATTTTCCGAGATACATGAAACGCGTTTTTTAAATTTTTGTTATTGACTCAGATATAAAAGTCAAAAAAATATGAGTTTCTTATCTTTTTCGTCATTCCATGTAATAGCAAAATTAAAAAGATATAGTATTTGTCAAGTAGGTTAGTTCCTCTATCACTTCAAAAGCAATTCGACTCATCTGGACCAATTAGAAAAAGGTAATTCAGTTCGAAAAGCTGTAATTCATCGATACGTTATATATTAATATCGATCGATGTAATAACCCTTTCCACTCGAACGGCGACTCCAAGGCGTCATTATAATTGTTACGTCACGTTTCAGCATAATTTTATTAACCAAATTTGTTCATACTTGGAAGAACTGTCGAAAGGATAACTGTTGCATCTGTCGCAAAATTCAATTTCGTACGTACAAAATGCATTATAGGTTATATAAAACGAAAATGCAGTGGGTCAGAAAAGCAACATTAAATTCTCCGTTGATTTGCCTTCGAGTGCAAAGGGTTAATATCGATGTTCCGCCAAAAATGCTCGAATTAAACCGTGACACGCCAGGTGTACGCTACCCAACCTACATTTTCCTTTATTCTGCGGCCCTAAAAACGCTTCGAAAAAATTACGGAAATTAATGAAAGAGTCGGTCGCGAAATACGAAGCTCGCGGTGAAAAAAAAAAGAAATGCGGCTCGGAACACGATTTCGACCGCACTCGAGACGAGAACCGGTATCTAGCTAACTGCATAGCCGTCTCTGTGGAAGAGCGAAGCTCCGTAGCCGTCGAAACCAGGGTGGAGCACCGTCGAGAATGTTTCGTTGGTCGCGCGGCCCCTCCGGCTTTTCAATTACAATTTATCACTCGAGTTCCTCCAGCCGGCTACAAGCCGATCCTCCGTCAGCTTTAAAAGACAGAAAGGCCGGGGGGTGGCTGCTGGGCATGTAAATGCTCGCGACACCGATGCTCAAGGCGAGCACGAGCTAGCGAGCTAGCGAACCGTCGCCGTCGTCGACGTCGTCGTCGTCGTCGAGGGCTCATACGGGGGTGACAGGCGACCCTAATATTTTCTTTGGATGGTGCTTTAAGCCCACGCCTCGGCACGGCTGAAGAGTTGAAGAGTGCCGGCACTCGTGCCACGGAACGATACGATACCCGGCTTGCGGATTGTTAGAGCGCGGAACGTTTCAAAAGGCCCGCAATGGACCGGTCGACCGGGCCTCGAATAAGGGCTTTCAGATCTTCCTCGACCCGGGAAACCGCTTTGATAACTCCGCTCACATCGCTAGCAGCGCACCAAAGCCTCGAATCGTCCGGATGAATGTCCAAAGAAATTACTCGATTTTTCCGGCGCGAGGATCTTTCCTCCTCTCCCCCCTCCTCGTATCCTTGGCCTCCATCTCTGCTTTCGCTTCCTTATCGCGTTACTCGGCGAATTTGCTCCGTCCTTGTGCCATCTTGCCGATCGTTTCGGAAGCGATCGTTCGCTGAACAAAGATGTAACAACGATAACGATGATAATGATAATTCGTTTGTTCGTTAACACTAAACCTGCCGCGGTCAAAGTGACTGCTTTCTTATTTTCCAATTCTGCAAAGTTCTGAGACTCTTTCATGGAAAACGCTTGAATAAGTTACATTACTGGAGCAAGTTTTATAATAAAAAGTTTACAAATTCTAAATAAAGTCGGTCTTCTCGTTTTTGTGAAGCAGTACGTGCCAGTTAGTATTACTGCTTGGTAGGTTTAGTGTTAATGGGTCTAAACGAATCGTTTGTTGCGGATGAACAGATACACAGGAAGAGATTTTATAATATATAGCATAATAAAAAGTTCTCTGCATCGATCGTAATCATCGCAATAAACATTTATTCCTGTCTCGAATCATTTTAGTCAGTTATAAATAGTACAGTCGAATTGTTCGACTCTTCTTTTCCGTTTCAACTACTGATTTTTGTCACAAACGCGTCGGAAAACGCAGTCTATTAACGCTAGATTTACGAAACCCGTCGAAATGACGGATCACTAATTTTTTCATTTACGATTATTCGTGTCGCAAAGATACATTTGTGAGTTATTTATTCAATTTGTATGTCACCGACGGCAAATGTTGCAATAGCGCTTGTTAAAAATCGGAATAAATGTCTTACTGTTGCTTTTATGAACTAATACGAAACAGCTGTTCTAATAAAGTGTTAATAAATTAATAAATTTGAATAAAGTGTTAATATTTAGTGTTAACAAATATACGGTAGACATGGTAAAAACGTGTAGCACAGGAAAATATGATATACGAAGGACTCTGTCAGAAATACAAGGACAGAGTGCATAGAAGTACTCGAACAATGTTCATAATCGCGAGCAGAATGACTGCGTCGTTTTAGACAATGCTGGTGGTCTGAGAGCGTTTCCTCGACTCACAGAGGCAGGTAAACGATCCCAGGAAACTGTACGTATGGAAGAGATCGAGAGTCCTTGACAGACGGAACTGTCGCTGGCGTCCCTTTGAAGTGGGCCAGCCCCTCCGCGAAAAAATGTTAGCGATCACCGTTCGTCACAGAGCATCGTCAGCAACAGACGCATCCTTTTTGCCGCAGTTTCCTCCGGCAGGGACTCGCATAGATATCCGACACACGAAACGCATCGAAACAGACACAACATTATGGATGTTCGATAATATTTACAGACTGACTGTGTTAACGAAGATGGAATCTATCCCCGAAAAATTGATCTTTCGTCACATAAACGAAGAAAGTTGAATAAAATGGGCTTCGGGCGACGCTGACGTTCGACTAATTTTCAGAATTCATTTTTATTGCGATATATTCGAACAAACTGAATTTTACCAGGATATTTAGGTATTATTACCTTGCGAAAGAGATCGAATCGTTTGTGATAAATTTTCACGTCATATTCTCCGTCGCATTAATGAATCCACGCGGATCTCGCGCGCATTTTTAGAGCCGATTTCCGGTACACGCGCGGGCGACGCGTTAATAGTCCCCTTCGGCTTCGATTCG
This sequence comes from Megalopta genalis, assembly GCF_051020955.1. Lineage (NCBI taxonomy): Eukaryota > Metazoa > Arthropoda > Insecta > Hymenoptera > Halictidae > Megalopta > Megalopta genalis. The sequence goes on along the minus strand of NC_135027.1, from coordinate 652,164 downwards.
ATCACAATCCCGGCGGTTGTTATTTCACGAGCAAGGACAAGGCATTCGCAGAAGTCCTCGGGGCCTGCTCGAGTAGAATCGCGGCGATCGGAAACGGAGAACGATAGAGAAGGAGACGTTGTCGCGGGGAATCGCAGACGAGGAGACCAGAGGCTAGAGCGGCGGAGCTCGTTGTTTGCCAGGCAAGCAGGCAGGCAGGCAGGAAGGAAAGGCTCTGGGTCCGCAGAATCGAAGGAAATTTCGGCCGGAAGCCGGTCTGGTCGGCGGATTGTTTGATTTATCGCGAGATGCGCGAAAACAAGGGCTGTGCCAATATTAATCCGGCCAGAGTTTGCTCGGCTGCGTCGTCTAGCCGCTTCCCCGCCCTCCCTTGTCCCTTGGTTCGCCCCCTTTTGGGCGTGTTTGTCCTGAAACCGGTCGTGATCGGTCTGGGCCAGCAGTTTCGCAAGTGGGTCACAGTGACGCGGCCGGATCGAGCATCTCCTCTTGACGATTCCGCGCGCCGAAATCGGACCGGATCTCTGGTACGAGCCGGCTGGGATGCGATTTCCAGCCGGAATGAAGTCTCTCGCTTGGCTGCCCGATCGTTCGAGCTCTCTGCTACCAGCTCGGCTTTATTGACTACCTTCGGCTTTCTTCCTCGAGAGCCCTGTCGTCGTCGTCGTCGTCGTCGTCGTCGCCGCCTCTTCCGGTCGATCCGACGCCGGCGTTCCTTGAAAGGTAATTGTTCGTTCTTGCTCCTCGGCGGAAGAGACTCCCGGCTCGCTCGCGTTCAAACTCGCGTGTATCTCGAACGTGCTATTATCGAATCGCACGTTCGAAAAGTACGGGATTCGATCGTGCTCAACGATTCCTGTCGCGCAACGGGAACGGGTTTGTAAATGCCGGAGAATCAATTTGCCCTCTCGAATATGCCCAGAATTCCGCTTGTCTGCTCATCGCTGTCCGTTTCTACTTGCGCGGAACAATGAAACTGTATCGCATTTACATACACCGGTATTACTGTCGTCTATCGACTGATTTATATCGCGGCATCGTGGGAAATAAATTATACCATTTATGATGCATAATGCCCGTCGACTTGTGCACATATTGCCGCGAGTGGAATGAACCGGCCGTGGTCGGCCGGGATATTTTTCGCGACATAACGAACTGCATTTATTTATTCATTACGACCAAGACGGTTAGATCGAGGTTCCGAACGAGACGATAGAACTGATAAAAATGATTCTTATGACACAAAGTAATATAATTAGATGTCAATTGATATCATACAACAGAGATTACAGTAATGTCTCCCTAACTGACGCTGAGATTGCGCACAAAAAAGTGGACAGTTTGGGAAGAGGAGATACGATTATTCGAGCCCTGCGGTTCGTTTTTATAGTTACGAATTGTCAACCACTATAAAAAACTAGCTACAAGGCTCGAATAATCGACCTTGAGAAACCCCGAAAAATTGACCTTTTTTGTGCACAATTTGAGCGTCAATTAGAGAGACATTACTGTATACCTTAATTGACCTCGTGTTACTGGTATTTCTATTCGTTCTGCGAGCTGCTATCGCAAGATACACCGAAAAAATATAGTCTGCCATTTAAAAATAAAAAAAAAGAACAAAAATTACCTTCATATCTCTTTAGTTTTCATCTCCAAAAAAATCGATGCAGACATACGATGGCACTTTTAATACCGAAGAATCCTATTCGAAGGATTTGTCTGCTACTCGGATAGTTTAAAAAGAAATCAAAATTCTAATTATTACCGTGGGACACCCTGCACAAACACGCTCTCTCTATTTTAAACTGATTTCGGATCTCAGGTATCCAAGGTTAATCTCCGAGGCAGGTCTCCTCGAGGAAAAGCTGTCGCTGGTCTGCGGCCCGTTTTCCCCTGACGGTTCCCGGCGCCGTCAAAGATGAAAGATTTAAGACGCTCAAGTTAGATAGGATAGCCTGTATTTCCTTTTTTTTCTTCCGAGCGAGCATTTTGCGAGGCGCCGGGGCAATCCTGTCGGAAGACAGGGGCCAATAAACTCGTTCCGTCTGCGGCCGGTGCGACGCGCTTCTTCAGGATCCACGGGGCAATTCGAGGCAATCTCGCTCCGCTGAAAACTCTATTTCCCTGAAATTCGCGGGATCCGCGCGCCATATCCGTTTATAATGACGCCGCCTAATGTTATTCATAAGGGAGTTGATCGAGAGACGTAATCAGTTCCCTCGAGGTGGTCGAAGGACGACGGGGGACGAGAGAAAAAGAGCGAGAGATAGAGAAGAAGAGAGATAGAGAAGAAGAGAGAGAGAGAGGCAGAGAGAGAGAGAGGAATAGAGGGAGAGCGAGAAGGAGGAAGAGAGAGAGGAAGAGAGAGATCGCGCGTGGCAGCCACCGTAGAAGGAGGATCGGACGATCGAGAGCAGGCCTCGATCGAGTTACCTTTGCCCCGGCATATTCGACGCGTCGAAACTTAATAAAGCCGATTGCCGAATTGCCACCGAGAGCTCCGGGTTCCACTCGACCCTAAACACCTACGAGCAAACAAGACGATCCCTGCGCCAATGTTTGCCGCCGACAGAAAACCGGCGCGGCCGACACCCACGGACCCACGATGTTTGCCTTGGCCCCGGGTAATTAGTGCGCTCCGTGAAACCGTGTTCCGATCCTTCTTTTCCATCAGACCGCTGCTGGGTACACTGTCGTGATTAGTTTGATGAGCCTCGATGTTTGATCGCTTTCTTTGAACATGACTCCAAGAACCTCTGCTTCCATTAGGGAATTGCGGATTAAGAGGGAGATGCTCGAAGAGCGAATTACTTTGATGCGTCTGCCTCGGTTGACGGAAGACGAGCCACGGCAGTTTTGTCATTGCTGTCGCTGTCGGTTTACGGTTTCGGGATTACTCGCGTTCTCACGATTTCGGTTGCGTATTAAATCGAGCGACGGTTGTCGAATATTTTAATGGGTTTTATAATTTGTTTATAAATTAGTCGTTAGTTGGAGGAGTACCGATTAATTGGAACTGTCGATGGAGGTAATATCGCGTCGTCTTTTATTGTCCAATGTTTCTTCTATTTTCCTGGGAACTTTGTTCTCTATTGCAACTGAACATGTCTTTCTATGGTGTTCACTAATGGGATTTTTCTCCGTGTAACGAATAAATGAGTAAATAAATGTCGCGATGGATCTTCGCGAGTAAACTTCGTTTACGCGATCGCTATAATATCTCTATTCGTTATTATTTCTTCTGTAACAAAGGATTTTTCTGCTCGTACACGCGAATGAATTATTATTATTAAATTATTATTCTTAGGGCGATTTTTCGTAGTATTCGCTGATCGTCTGTCCACAAAAATGGACAATTTGGGGAGAGGAGATGCGATTGTTCGAGCCTTGCACCTCGTTTCTACGATCATGGACAATCTAAAATAATCTAATTTCATAGTAAATCAATCTAAAATAATCTAATTTCATAATAAATCAATTTAAAATAATCTAATTTCATAATAAATCGATCTAAAATAATCTAATTTCATAATAAATCAATCTAAAACAATCTAATTTCATAATAAATCGATCTAAAATAATCTAATTTCATAATAAATCAATCTAAAACAATCTAATTTCATAATAAATCAATCTAAAATAATCTAATTTCATAATAAATCAATCTAAAACAATCTAATTTCATAATAAATTAATCTAAAATAAAAACGAGACGCTAAGCTCGAATAATCGCATCTCCTCTTCCCAAATTGTCCATTTTTGTGCGCAATCTGACTGCGAATTAGGGAGAAAATACTATAATTGAACACAGATCGCAATTACAGCATCCCGATCGGTGTCTTTCGAGGTGATAGAAATATTTATCTGACGTTATTAAGCCGGCAGGCTATCATTACTCTAACAGAGTCCATTACGGTCGCGTAAAACGCCCATTGGCGCCGCTTTCTGTCAATGTTAGCCACTTCCAGCGAGTGTTAATCACGGCTAGTTTGCATACGGTGGCCGGGCTGCGAATCAGCCCGGTCGCGGACAAACCAGCCCCCGGATCGATGCGGATTTTTGATAAAACGTCGATCGGCCCGCGACCGGTTTCAGGTAATCTCGTTGCAAGACTAACCGTGTAATATATAGTTGCAGGCGGGCTGCCGCGCCGGTTGCCGGCTGGTTCCGGCGGACCCCTCGAAATTGTTCATAGCTATTGCAAATCTCCGATTCGATATAGGCAAACGGGTATCGATCGCGTCTGCACGAGTGCCAGCCTACATCGAGCATAGAGAGCTGTGATACGCGTTACGTTCGACCAATTTGCGGTCTCGCCTCTTTTCATGGCCGAATACCTTTAATGGTTTGCGCGAGGTTTGCCTCCGATTGACCGTTCCCTGTACCCGTGTACATACTGTTGTCGCGCCCGTGCCGATACCGTATTATTAAAGCCGAATCCTCGTGTCGGTCCGGCTAAATGGCGCCAGAGAATCCGGCCGGAGCCCCGTCGAATGTATGGAATTGCGGTCCGGGACCGGGAAAAATCTTCGAAATTTCCGTGGAACAGCGTCGTCGCTGCTGTCACCGGCGTCGTTCGTTGCTGTTTCGAAAGATCTGCTCGCGTCATCGATCTTGCTTCTTCTAGGAGAAAATGATCAAGATCCGAGGGGCGGCTGGTCTCTCGAGGCATGGAAATCGCGCGGAAGGTCTCGCGATCGAGCCCGCGGATCGCATAAATTCGCGATATTCCTTCTAGCTCGGTTCCCGGCTCTCGAAATCCGCTATAGATCAGCGGGAAAACAGGATGATCCGAGGCATTCGTCGTCGGGACACCCTGTATAAGGGAAGCTAAGCAGGCCGGGCTAGACGGCCGGCTCCGAGCCCACCGGGAAATCATCCCCTAGGCCTCGAACTCCGACCATCGAGCCGCTCCAGCCGCGCTCCGACTCCGTCAGCCCCCGTGAATTGCTCCTCGAGCCGTGCTCGCCCTTCGGCGATTGATACGCGGAGCTTAAATTATACATGGGCCTGATCCCCGGCGCGCCTTAGGCGTCCGGCGAACATGGATCCGCCGCCGGATTCCGCGCGATCATGCGAACACCCGCCTCCGTTCCTACGAGATGCCATTTTTGCCGGGCGCCGAGACGGCTCGGATCGAGCTCCGAGGCATCGGGCAACGGTGATCGATTAGTTCCCAGACGGACAATGGACCGAGAGAAAGGACTTTCGAATGGATATTCCGTATGCTTACGCGTTTCTTCGCGAGCTACATTCCGGCGAACGATTCTTAAAGCTCGGCTATGCCGTTGTCCGAAGGATTCCCACGGCGTTCCAGGGGTTTCGGGCGTGTTACGGGATGACGCTTTGATGGAACTTCACAGAGAACGTTAGACGCGGCTCGAGAAATTGTTATGGAACTCTGCTTTGTGCTCTCGTTGGGAAAATTCGTCCGTGAAGGGAGCTTATTTTTTAGTCGTTTCAACCGGTTAGCTGATCTCTTTGAAAGGTGTTGGGAAACGTGAGCGATCTAGCGATGATTAACGAATTGTAATACTTTGTTCACATTGTATAGTAATTGTTATTTATGTCTTTTTTTATTTGTCCGTTTCATTTCGTCTTGGCTTTCAAATATTGGCTTTCATTATAGTACTGTTCATATATTCGAAACATCGTGTTAACGAATACGTTGCTTTAGCTTTCTTTCTTTTTAGTTCCCTTTCATCCACTTTGTGGATTCGTCCACAAAGCAATCCGAATCGTAATACTTTGTTCACATTTTATAGTAATTGTTATTTATATTCTTTTTATTTGTTCGTTTCATTTCGTTTTGGCTTTCAAATATTGGCTTTCGATTCGTTTTGGCTTCCATTATAGTACCGCTCAAATATTCGAAACATCGTGTTAACGAATACGCTGCTTTAGCTTTCTTTCTTTTTAGTTCCCTTTCATCCACTTTGTGGATTCGTTCACGAAGCAATCCGAATCGTAATACTTTGTTCACATTTTATAGTAATTGTTATTTATATTCTTTTTATTTGTTCGTTTCATTTCGTTTTGGCTTTCAAATATTGGCTTTCGATTCGTTTTGGCTTTCATTATAGTACCGTTCAAATATTCGAAACATCGTGTTAACGAATACGTTGCTTTAGCTTTCTTTCTTTTTAGTTCATCCACTTTGTGGATTCGTCCACGAAGCAATGCGAATCGTAATACTTTGTTCATATTGTATAGTAATTGTTATTTATATTCTTTTTATTTGTCCGTTTCATTTCGTTTTGGCTTTCATTATAGTACCGTTCAAATATTCGAAACATCGTGTTAACGAATACGCTATTTTAGCTTTCTATCTTTTTGGTTCCCTTTCGTTTACTTTGTGGGTGAATAGAGAGATTCGTCCACAAAGCAATCCGATCTTTTACCATTTTAAAAGGGCCTATCGAGACGAATATTGCACAAGTTCGTGGGAGTATATTCCAGGAGATGAAGCTCCGATGGCGTTCCCCGACAATCTCACAAAGAAAGTTCAACCAGTGACAGTTCCGAAAATTATGAAAGTTCCTGGGCTAGCGGGGAACCTCATCCGCAAAAATCCCTATCTTTCGGCAACTCTGAAGGAACTTATCTGAAAATATTTCTGCATTTTGCAAAGCTCGGTACCACCGTTTTACCGTATCGCGGCGAACTTGAGAAGAACTGTCTCGAAAATGATTAAAAATGCTTATTATCAAAATAAATTAAATAAATAATTGATTAAAATAAATAATTGATTAATTAAATAAATACATTAAGTTACTAATTATTATTATAACCTTGCATCTCTCGAGCAGCTTCGATCCCAAAAATCCTTTCGCTGCAGTAACAATTAATTTCGTCAAATTGAATTTAATGTGATTAATTGATAAGGTGAAAAATGCCAAAGTTAAGTAAACAAGAATATGTAATACAAAGTAATGGTTATATTATCGTTATATATATATATATAGATATCGTTAGATGTCGCAGGAAAATAGGAAAAAGGCAGCCAAGATAATGAATTCGAATATAATACATTTGAAAACGGAGTTAAGATTTCGTAATGATCTTAATACAACAATCTTTTATAACGATCTTACAATAATAATAATAAAAATAATAACAACTTTAACAATAATCTCGTCGCAGTTGTAACGCTGCATTCGCAGGAAAAGTTCCGGAATTCCCTCGTTACCCGACGAGAATCGACTGCAGTCGCAACGGATGCAATAATCGCAGCTGAAGATCGGTCGGCGAAAGGCAGCGACAAAGTCGCTGGTAGGCGGAGAGACGACTCGTCGTTCGATATTAAATCGGGCCGAGTAGAATATTGACAGTGTCGTGAACACGTAATACGGAAGTTCCGTCTTTGTTCACGATTATCGTAACCCTGGCAAACGAGCGGCGCGCCGGTTACCAGCGGCGGTTCATCAAAGAGGCTGCGCTCACCCGGAAACCGTAAGGTACTCTCGAATCGCTCGGAAGGAGGGTCTCCCCGGGGGACATCAAACCCATCGGCAAACGGCAGTCGTCGCGCGTACACGCGCGCAAACACCGGCACACTCGAATAATCATCTCCGCGCGGGGCCAGCTGGAAAAGATGAATTTATTATCCGCGGCCCGTCCGACCGCTCCCCGCGCCCCGCCGGCGGTTACTGCTCGCAGTTAATACTACATGGAGGACCGGGGCTGCCGGTGATCCTTAAGTACCGTCGGTTCTACCTTGTCAGCGCAAATGAACTATTAATGGAGGCGATTCCTGCTCGGCCATCTCCGAACTCTAATCGACTAAGCCCGAGACTTTGATCGTCTTATTGCATTCCGCTCGGGGCAAAATTATCCTCTGGAAACCCGTTCCTCGAGCAACCCGTCCTTACAGACGAGATTTTAATTATGCCACTGAAACGTCCGATCTTTTAATCTTTTCCACTGCCATAAATCCCACGCACTTGATGTTTCTATCGCAACTTTTATCCACTCGTCTCGACTATTTTATTCCATTCCACGGTTTCATTCTGTTCCTTTATTTTTTGCAGTTTCTCGTTATTTTTGAGTCAGCGTTTGTTATATATCGCTCAGACGAGTGTTTTATTATTATTGTTTATTTAGTATTTACGAGCGAAAACACTTTGGACTCCGCAAGGACAGAGAAATTACGATAATTTCGATTATTTAAGAGCGAGATATAAGCGACGAGATTCCAGAAAATTTAGGTTTGTCGCATCACTTTGATCACAGACAGCGTATCGGACGGACCGAACAATTCGGATGTCCGTCGAGGACACGACGGATTTGCATTGATCGCGGACGTTACAATGACCAGATAAACACGAGCGTCTTGCTGCAACACCACCGCCGGACAGTTTCGGCTCGTTCTCCGCCCCGTTCGATTGTCCGTGGCCCGTGGTCTCGAAGACAGGACTTTGTCCTAGATCCGTGGGAATCTGGTGGTTGTTCGAAACTTCACTGGTACGGGAACTGCCCGGGGAGTGTAAAAGCTCCGGCGAACGCGGTCTCCAGCTTTTTCTATGCGCCCTTTAGGCATCGCCGATGCGCGAAGTAGAATAGGTCCGCGCTTGATCAGACGTCGATTACACGGTCTACATGGAGAGCGAAGGACCGTGTTTTCGCTTGCACGTTGGAAATTCACGAACTCTCTCTCTCTCTCTCTCTCTCTCTCTCTCTCTCTCTATTTGTGCACGGATTGTCTACGGTATTTGTGTAGTTTTTTAAATGACAGGTGGAAGAGAAATTTAGCTCGTACGTGGTATATGGTATTAGTAATGTATTTATGTATGTACATTATTGTTATAATGTTACATTGACACTCGAAAGTCGATTGAAATGTTTTATTGTTAGTTTTATGAAGCAATATTAAACAGCTGCTTTAATTCTCTGTAAATCTAGTGTTAAAAAGGAGAGTGTTATACCAAAGAAATTTACAACATACAGTATATGCAAGTATATACATTTCATATATATATATACAGTATATGCAAGTATATACATTTCATATATATATATATCTTTTATATTATCTTTGGTTTACAATAATAATACTTCGAGTAAACAAAATTGATTAGAAAATGAAATGGTATATTAAAAAATTTCTCTGGTATGATAAAACTTTTATAAAGTAAAACTTTTTAACACTGGTTTTACGGAGCACTGAAAGTAGCTGTTTAACATTAGTTCATAAAAGTAGCAATAAGTTTCTTCTGATTTTCAACGAGTATTAATGCAACATTTGCGTATATTGTAACTAATAAACGTATCTTTACAATCTGAATGAATGTAAACTAAAAAATTAGTGAACCGTAATTTCGAAGGGTTCCGTAAACCTAGCGTTGATATCAATTCAAATCACAAAAATTACGATTAACATAATAATCTCATCGTAATTGCTATTAATTTTCTTCTGGAAAAATGTCTAAAATCCTCGATCCGAAAGACAAAAGTATACAAAAAATAGTCCTCAAGCGAGAAGTCAAAGCTATACAAATCGGGTTACAAGAGCACGTCTTTGCCTTCAGCAAGCTATCGTTCTCGACGAGATTAAACGAGTAGGCAGACGCGTATCCAGACGCGTCTCGAACCTAATTTAAGAGTCGACGAGCGCGGGAGGCGTCGTCGGAGTCGCTCGGAAGAAACCGGAAACTCTCGGCGACAGGTGAGACAACGTGGCAATTCGAGAGTTCGCTCTCGATCCGTGCACCGTGATAAACCAGCGCCGCGTTCGCTTGCCGTCGCGACGAGCGAATAGGCAAGCCGTTTCGCAGCTCGCCGAGGCCCCCGGCGCGCCGTTTACCACGCGCCGTTGCGTCGACGTCCCTGGGAACGGGCCCCATCCGTTACTTCCGTCGACGAGATGTCGACCTATCGCGACACCCGGCTAATCTCGACGGCGGGAATCGATCAACGAGATTGCTCTTTTACTCGCCCCTCTCCCCCCCATCTTTCTCTCTCTCTGTCTCTCTTTCCGCGTTGATAACGCCGAGCCTCGGTGCCGCGTTTCCGCCTGGCAATCGCCCTTCAACATTTTTACTTCCGGTTTTTCGAGTCGGACTCCCGGGTCTTTTATTACCGGAGAACGTGCTCCGGGTATTACGGCCGACAAAAGTGGTTCTAAAGTTGAAATGGAAGGTGTTACTCGACTTTAATCGGTCCTCGACACGGTCTCGAAGCGACGATTACGATTTCGTTGCCGGCGAAAGAAACTTTATGAGGGTTTTTCGGGTCGACGGAGGAAATACGTACTGTCCTGGCCTTTGCCGTCGACAAACCCGGAAAGAGGTCGGCCGGATTATACCTGATAGAAGTGCTACGAAAGTGGAACCGGTATTCTTCGGATTTAATCGGTGTCCTCGAGCGTCGCTATTGAAATTTCGTCACTCGGGGACAGTGGGACTTCTGGAACGTTCCTGACACGATTTCCGGATTCCGTCGTTAAAAGGAAACAGAGCGCGTCTCGCGAACTCCGCCCGCTCAAATATCTTATAAGGAATCGAATTTTTTTGTCGTTCGAAGCTTCATTCTCGAGGAAATCGACATCGGACGACTACCGAGTACGCGAAACAGTGTAACAATGTAACAATGATTCAGATGGATGGATCTCATATTATGTCACTTATAAATAGTACTAATATAATAGTACAATTAGTAGCGACATGATCTTCTGGTCTACTTTTTTTCTGCCTATGTATAAAGAAAAATGGCAGGGAAGTGCATCTGAATAAACATAATACACATAATTTAGATGGATGTAACAATGATTTAGATGGATGGATCTCATATTATGTCATTTATAAATAGTACATATAATAGTAGTACATAATATATAGTACATAATAGTACTATTATTATTATTATAGTTATTACATTATTATTACATTATTATTATTACATTATTATTATTACATTATTATTATTATAGTACCAATAGTAGTACATAATTAGTAGCGACATGATCTTCTGGTCTACTCTTTTCTGCCTATGGATAAAGAAAAATGGCAGAAAAGTGCATCTAAATAAAAATAATACACGTAATTTAGTTACTAAGTTATGTCATTCACGCAAAAATTCTTGAAAATTAGGAATATTCAAAGTCGACTTTCGCAACGACGAGGCTTCCACTGAAAAAATTTCATTCTTTATCTTCGATTCGTTCTTTTACGTAGAATCGCCCTCTGCTCGCTTATAGCACCGTGACACCTTGTATGCAGGGTGTCCCAAAAATGTCTCGCAATCTGAAAGTGGCGGGTTCTCAGGTCATTCGAAGCAACTTCTTCCTTTACAAAAATTTTCTCCGAGGCACCATTAACGAGTTATTAGCGAAAAACAGTGATCAATGAGAGGTGAGCTCAGCTGGCGCGAGACAACCGAACCAATGGACGGAACTGGGCTTTGTGCGCTGGATGACTGGGCCGCCTCGCGTCAGCCGTACTCGATTCTTATTGGTCACTGTTTTTCGTTAATAACTCGTTAACGGTGTCTCGGAGAAAATTTTTGTAAAGGAAGAAGTTGCTTCAAATGATCTGAGGAACCCACCATTTCCGGATTACGAGACACCCTGTATATGTGCAGATATCTAAAAAACGATGCATCCGCGTCTCCGTGAAAATAGCAAATCGCAGTAAAACCAAGCAGCTGAAATTTATCAGAATACAAAAAAAGCATCGGATTAGAAAGTAGAACGTATTCCGAGCCCTAATCGGTTTCCGATAAATGTTCCAAGGGATCGACGAACATTTTCCGATTCGGGTATGAAACTAGAAGAGGGTTTCGGGGGGCGGGGGGGCTCCGAGTTCGCTGGAAGTTCGTAAACGCGGAGTTTCCCCGCAAACAACCGTCAACAGTGATCCGAATATCGAATCGCTGGATATTCCGGAGGTTTAATCGGTGCTCAGGGCGACGATTCGATGACGAACGATAACGCACCGATCTCTGGTCGGCGGCGCCGGTAACCTCGCCGTAAGTTAAGACGATTAGGTATGGATTACGCGGTCCTAACCGAATAGACCCTCCTAATGGATGCATACCAAAGCGCATCCCCTGAATTTCGATTAAGCGCACCATCGAAATCGCGAGATCCTCTGCGGAGAGGGGGGGCGGGTGGCAAGCGGGCGCGCACGCGTGCACACGCGCAAACGGCGCACCTTCGATTATAACTTTAAATTAGTTCTGTTGAGTTCGTTACGCGATTACATATCGCGACGCATTCTTAGCCGGCAGCTAATTAAGCCGCGGGGCTTGCATCCGCCGCGCCACCTCGCTCGCCCTCTATCCGGCCCGATTCCGATTCAAGTTTTTGCGAGACGCCACGGAAATCGGAACAGTTTAATTCCGCGTCGGCTTCTGGAGACGCGAACGACCCTTCGAAAGGGTCTCCGACCCTTTTGTTCCTTCCGACTCGATTTCGTTTCAAGGGCCGAGCGTCATTCGGTAAATTCTTCTTAATTCGCGCACAGATCGCGCACAAAAATGCACGATTTCGGAAGAGGAGACGCGATTGTTCGAGTTCTCGCGGCTCATTTTTATAGTTACCGATTGTTAACTGTATTATAAAAACGAGCATAAAGTCTTCTCAAATTGTTCATTTTTGTTCACAAGCTGACAGAAAATTCGGGAGAATTTATTGTAATTAATTCTCCCAGCAGTCGTTCCAGTAATGTGATGCGAAATGAAAATTTGCTGCAACAGTTGCAACGAATGGGAGCTAAATAAAACTGCATTTCATTTCTTGAGCGTTTTAATAAATTGAGAATAACATTGTAACAATCATAAATTACTCTTACGCTTCAATCTTACATTTTTTTCGTGCTTCGTCCGTCCATTCTTGTCGTAAATGCATGAAATTACATAATTTACAATCACTACGAGCTTCAGAAACGCATACAGAGATCCCAACGCAATACAGCTTTAGAAGTATTGTACAAGTATATTCCAAATTGAAGAATTTAACATACATTAATTTAACTTCAAATTACTTTAACTAAGTAATCGTTCTATTATCTACACGTTTCTGTCATATACGTTTCTATTATCTGAACACTCGGCCCGGATAATCGAGGTCCTACCGAGCATCGTAATCACATTATTTCTCCATTCTCATTTCTTTCATTGTTATTCTATTATTACCAGCATTACCGTCATTATTACCATTACATCGAATTTTTCTAGAAATACGAAAAGGTCATCCGGCCCGCCGATGCTAAACGAACGGAATTAAATTAGGATTCCGCGAACGGTAAAAGTGGAAATCATTTCGTTCTCGAATCGAGCGTTCAGTGGCGGCGTGGCAGTTAAAAATCGCCTATTAACGGGCACAATTAACGGGAACCGAAGCGTCGCGCGCCGGCTCCCGGCGGTGGGACCTGGGTGACCAATTACAAGGCGGGAGCGGAGACGGTGCCCTCTAACTGTTTGCTCTCGGAGGGTTGCCATTTTGATGGAGCACTTAATCGAAATTGAGGGGTATGTAGTTTGGTATGTATCCATTAAGAGGGGCCAGCGTCGGGGCCGTGGCTCCGCGCCGCTCCTCCGTAGCCGGCATCCGTCACCGGGGAATTATGCGCATCCAATAATTCAAAATCGCGGGCCACGCATTACGCTCGGCGGTGCTCGCCGGCGAACGCGCTTGCGAGGCCACCACGTTCGCTCGCCAACTCGACAAAACTAATTTAAACTTCTGATCCGAGCGGCGGCGGCGGCCCGGCTTGCGACGGCGCCCCGTGATTTTGATGGTTCGGTTAATCGAAATTTCCGGCCGCCCCGGATCGCCCTGCTACCTAAACCCTTTCTTCCCTTTGTTGCGCGGACTGTTGCCGCGTGGCCTTCGTTTCAGAGCGAGTTCGCTGCTCCAGCGGCGACCTATTTCGGCACAAAATCGCACTTCGTTGCACTCTTTCGGAAACAATCGCGACGATCAAAAATGTTTTAGCTCTGCTTATCTCGACTCACAGCCGATCCAGATACCAGCAGCTCATACGTTTTACATAGTGTCCGTATATTGTCGCTCGAAGTATGTATATTAACCCTGGTATGCGTAAGGGAGGGTCGAGGAATGTCCACAGGACTTTAACCCTTCGCTGTCACCCTTCGCGATGCACGCGTGTCGTACAACATTCAAACAACTGTCGCGCGAAAACTAACGATATCATCGACACCCGAAAATTTGAGAATATAATTTGAACATTTCAGAACATTGTTTCGTTTATTAGAACTCGATATCTCAGTCGCAAATGTATTGAATTAATCGTTGATTTCACTTTCGCGAAAAGAAATGTAGCTCGTTTCGTATTTTCTATTCTTTCTCTGACAATGTTCTTCTATTAATTTTGTATATTTTATTTTGGCAGGTAGCTAAACGTGCCAATTATACTTTAATAAAATTTTAACGATACGTTAATAATATTTATTCTTCATATTTTTTTCTTACATGGACCACAGAACGTCCCTTAAGCAGACCTTCGAGTACCTCGCGCGTCCTAGGGTTGATTTTCTTTTAAAAAATTACGAGACGTACGTCATATATTATTATTATTATTAGAGATAATAGCAAGTCCACGATACCTAAAAGTTCGCAGAAACGTGCTGGCGACAGCTTAGTGGCATCATTACGAGCAAAATCGATACTCGGTATCCGCGCAGATTTGCGAATAAACTCTTGCAGGACCTTTGCAGTTGCAGGATCGGGGGGAAATTAGTTCGAGGAATTCGTTCGTTCATTTGGCTAGCGAATCACAATGCAGCGCGGTCTCTATCCCCGGCTTCAAAGAGGAATTAATACTCGCCTTGCCAGTCGGGACATCAAAAAGCCAATTAATGAGCCCGGGGGGGGGGAGGACAGAAAAGCGCGGAGAGTAGGCACTCGCGAGCAGAGCGTCGCCGGCCAAAGATGCCATTAAATTCGGACCAGTTTCCAATCCGAGCAACAAGCGCCGTCGCCGTAGCGCTGGAGCACCCTCCATCGAGCCTCCTCCCACTCGAGAATTCTTGGAGGCTCCCTAAAAATAACGTCGGTGACTGGCGCCGATTAATCTGTCGCCGCTCCGCTCGGCAAGCAGAAGCTCTTCTCTCATCGATCGCGGCGCTCCTGCAGATGTAGCCCGCAATACCCGGGGCCTTCTCGTTAGTTAGTTTTCAAATAAATCAGTCCCGTTGCGTACTCCGCAAGACGTTCTAAAGAAAGGCCTGCAGGAAGCCCGGGAGGGTTGCACGGGGAAAAAGAGTATCGTCTTCACTTTTCGAGCCTCTCGACTTCCGCGGAGCCTTTTTTCCTGCTCGATGCTCAAAGGGCATCTCCGGCCTGACCAAGCACGCCCTTTCACGGGTTTCACAAACTACGCGGCTCTGATTTACGATCGACCATCGACCTTCCTCTGCCCTGCTACTCGCACGGTAACCAACGGCCTTGAGAAATTCGCTTCGGTAGCGAACCGGAGAAACGCTTGAGAACGCCAGCGAACCCGTCGCACGAACAAATTCAATCTTTTTATGGAGGCTATTCGAAAACATTGTTTGAAACAGTGGCTGCAACGTTGGTGATTTTTTACGATTCTCCACAATTTTTTGAACAGTATTGTCAGCTATGTGAACTCTTGTGTCAATAATAGCAATTTTGTCTGCGACTCTCGAACCTTTCGACGCGATTTACATTATGTACTTTCGAATTAAATCGCTGTGTACATTATATTCCGTAATCTAGATATAATATAATAATATATTTAATAATAATATATAATAATATATAATGTATTTAATAATATATAATAATATATAATAATATATTTAATAATATATAACAATATTTAATAATAATATTCTGTAACTCAAAGAATGTTTTGCAAAGAGCCGTTTGATCAATAAATAATAATAATAGTAAACATTTCACAGGAACAAAGTTCCAACAAGTTTTACAACGCATGTTGAATCGGGTACTCGATTAAAAAGAGATATCGCTAACGAAGATATCGCTAACACCAGAAAAAATTTCTAAATTTTCCAAACCACTCCAAATCTAAACACTGTTCACTGAGCCCTTTCCGCGCGAGAATTTAGGGCATAGAGTGCAGATGTGTTCACTATGTCGACATTTGTCCTCAAAGGGCTAACTCAAGCTCTGTGTCTCGCGTGTTCGAAGAGGCCAGCAATATCCAAGCTCTCCAGGTCCTACGCTCTCACCGTAAATCCAGTTTCTCGAAGTTTTTGCTCGGAACGGTTCCGCAAAGAGCGAGATTCTTCGGAGCAGATTGAAGACACGCTGGAGGACCATCAGAGAGAAATCCAAAGACTCTCGGGCAGGGAGGACGAACCGATTCGATGCGGTGGCGAGAAAGGCTCTCTTCCTCTCTTTCTGTCTTTCTTTCTTTCTCTCTTTCTCTCTCATTTTTTCTGTCTCTCTTTCTCTCTCATTCTCTCTACTTCACGCTCCCTCTGTCTCTCCCTCTCTTTCTCTCTTCTTCGCTCTCTCTTTTCCTCTCTCGCTCGCTGTCTTTTTATCTCTCTCTCGCTCTCGTTCTCTCTTTCTGTCTCTCTCTTGCGCTCCCACTCGCTCTCTTTCTCTCTCTTTCTATCTCTCTCTCATTCTGTCTCTCTCTTGCTTTCTTTCTCTCTATTTCTGTCTCTCTCTCTCGCGCTTCCTCTCGCTCTCTTTCTCTCTCTTACTGTCTCTCACTCCTTCTGCCTCTCACTCGCTTTCTTTCTCTCTATTTCTGTCTCTCTCGCGCTCCCACTCGCTCTCTTTCTCTCCCTTGCTTTCTTTCTCCCTATTTCTGTCTCTCTCTCGCGCTTCCTCTCGCTCTTTTTCTCTCTCTTACTGTCTCTCTCTCGTTCTGTCTCCCTCTCGCTCTCTTTATCTCTCTTCCTGTCTCTCTCTCGCGCTTCCTCTCGCTCTCTTTCTCTCTCTTTCTGTCTCTCTCTCGTTCTGTCTCCCTCTCGCTCTCTTTATCTCTCTTCCTGTCTCTCTCTCGCGCTTCCTCTCGCTCTCTTTCTCTCTCTTTCTGTACCTCACTCGTTCTGCCTCTCTCTCGCTTTCTTTCTCTCTATTTCTGTCTCTCTCGCGCTTCCTTTCGCTTTCTTTCTCTCTCTTTCTGTCTCTCTCTCGTTCTGCCTCTCTCTCTCTCTCTCTCTCTCTCTCTCTCTCTCTCTCGGGATCAGCAGGCGTGAATACGCGAGATGAATCCCCGCGGTGGCAAGCCCGCGTCGGGCGCACGCGAAGCGTGACACTCGCGTGCTCGAATCCGCGTGAACACGCAGGCCCGAGGGCCATAAGACGCGACGGAGGTGGCGCCGGGGCCCCGTAATTATTTCTTCGGCAAATATTCCGGCCGCCCCGTCGGCTGGCTGGCTGGCTCGCTCGCTCGCTCGCTCGCCCGCTTGTTTCGCTTTTATTAAACCGTGCCTGGCTCTTTCGTATACGCCGAGCCAATTCGCCGGCGCCCGGCAGCCACGAGCTTTTAATAAAAGCCGATATTAAAGGTATTAAGTGCGGAGTCACCGCGCGCGCCAGGCCCGGCTCATCGGCGAAAACTCGCGGTTCCTTTCATTTATCTTTTCCCTCCCTCGTCGCTCCCCTCCTTCGTCGCCCGCCACTTTTTGCTCCCGCGGCCAAGACTTCGATCGAATTATCGCTCGGCCGAGTCCGGCGATTCGTTAGGGGGATGAAACACCCCCTAGCCGTTCGCCTCGACCGATAGCGATCGCGTTTCAAATCGCGGGGTTATTGTCCAGCTGATACTTGAGCGGGAGCGGGCGTGATTAATGGAATTATCTCGGGGCCGCCTGATAACACCGATACGAGAGCCAACCCGTATCCGATATTCTCTGCCTTGTGCTCGCGACGATCCTCGTCTGCTTCTTCTGTCCTCGTTAGTTCCAATCTCGTTGCTTCCAAACAAATGAACGTGTCGCCAATAGATCGCAGCGTTCGTGAAATATTTTACGGTAAATATTCGTTCCGTGCTAATAACGTGCGTACATTCTTTTTTCTACTTTTTGTGGTTTTCTTCTGTAGAGTAAATTGGGATAATATTAACTTACTGTTCTAAAATAATATGATTATATAACATTGATTAATATTGATTTTGATAATATGTGATATATATGTTATAATATAATTGTAATATATTTATAATTTTACTATATGAGTATATAATAATAATAAATAATAATAATAATAATAATACTATTTAATAATAGTAAATGATAATAATAATACTATATAATAATAGTAAATAACAATAATAATACTATATGATAATAGTAAATAATAATACCAATATAATAATAGTAAATGATAATAATAATACTATATAATAATAGTAAATAATAATAATAATACTATATGATAATAGTAAATAATAATACCAATATAATAATAATACTAATAATAATACTTCCTATATAATAATAGTAAACGATAATAATAATACTATATAATAATAGTAAATAATAATAATACTATATAATAATAGTAAATAATAATAACCATAATAAATATTACCATTGCTTGACAACATCGAGCGGACATGTAACAAAAAATTTGCATAAAATGCAAATATTCCGTGTTCAATGAATTCTGGAAAAATCGTTTTCGCAACCATAATAATTCTGAAAAAAAGATATCGAGATCTTCCTGGTGTTAATACTAACTGAATAAATGTCCATATACTTATGGACGATGGTGTATATATTCGGAAAATACAGAAACGTGTTCAATAAATTATTGATTATTTATCGATCTTAACTCTGGCACTCTAATAGCAAAAATATGCTCTTTGTTCTGTGAACAAAAAGAACAAAGCTAACAGCATATCGACAATGTTAAATCATGAAATGTCATTCGTATCGTTGAACTCTTAAATTTTGGCCAGTTTATCGATAATTTACCAATTGAATAATTGCGGGACCAATGTTTGTGCTCGAATGTTTGCGGGACGATGCATCGAGCAAAGAAACTCGAGCATCCGGCTCCGGTGAAACGATCGCGCTCTCAGGACGACAAGGACCAGGGACGGCGGCGCAAGGCTGCAGAAAAAGGAGAACGCGAGGATATCTCGTCTCAAGGGCGCAGCATCAGGTGTATCAATTCTGATAGGCTCCCGATCGTCGGGCAACTTTCCGTACTCTATCAAAACACCATCAATCTTCCTCCTGGTAGACAATTTCGGAATAACCATCCGGCGCAGACGAAACAACTGGCGCCCACCCTCCCCGCGCTCCTTCACCCTCCCGCTCCGTGGGATCCACCCTTTCCATATCGCTCGCCGCGGGGGTAAGAAACGGGCGTCGATTCGGGGCCGAATAAGTTCGTCGGAAAAAAGCCCGACCACCACCTCTTCTCCTTTCACCTCGCTCTCCTTCTTCTTCTTCTTCTTCTGCCTTTGACCCGGGAGAACGTAGCCGCGGGTGGAGAACTCGCCCCGCGATAAAACCAGCCCCTTTTTGCCTATATCCCCGACCGAGCCTTGTCTCTCCGTTGCCTGTAAATCTTCGGCCGGCGTCTTACTCGGTTCGATTGAGAGTCATTAATATCGGGCTCGGGAGACGGAACAGGAATGTGACGGCGGCTGGGGGTGATAAAGAACCGAGGGTGAACGTGTTTATGATCGATCCTATGGGGCGAGAGTTCTCCTATAGTCACCAAACCCAAAGGGTTGTATCGAGTCAAGACAGGTCGTCGAAATCTGTTTTTACAGCGAACAGATGTCACGGTTGAACGATGCCAGTGGAATTCGCTGTTAATGGTCAGACATCCGGAGACGTTGCAGTCAGGGAACAGTGACTGGAGTAGGCACTTTACGATAGGCACGTACACGATAATGAATATAGAACACAGTGTATGTGCATAAATGAAAAGTGGATAGCATTTATGCAATTAAGAAAATTGCACAAATCAAATTGTTTCTTTCTTCTAAGAAAGTATTGATATTTTTTTATTGTTTTTCTTTTGGTTAAGTTCATTCGTGTGTCATCTTGTAAGTAAAATAGTGCTTTAAATTATTATATTTTGACGACTAATTTGCAAAACGAAATCGCATTTATGACACGTTAAGATTAATGGATTTACACTTATTACAATAAATTCTCCCTAATTGACGCTCAGATTTGGCACAAAAATGGACAATTTGGGAAAAGGAGATACGTTTCTATCGTCGTCGACAATCGGTAACTATAAAAACGAGCCGCAAGCCTCGAATAATCGTGTCTCCTCTTCCCAAATTGCCCACTTTTGTGCATATTCTTAGTTTCCGAGCCATTCACGTGGCAAGAAAAAGATCGGCGATAAAAATTGTTCTTGAACAAGTGAATATGGATAACAGTGAAATATCGGCAAGTAGAATGAGTCGTCTACGATCAGCCATCGGCACAGAAACGATCGAATTAACTCGAGCACAGATTGAGCAACAGTTCGTTGGAGGATATCCGCGAGCTAGCAATTTTCAGTGGGTCTGAGGAGACCCAGCGATCATCGCGGCGAAGTTTATCGTGCCGGAGTAGACGCAGTCGGCCGGTAGTCAGACGCTCGAGGCGAACGCGAACGAATGATCGCGTGTATCGCGTCGCGGTCTGAGTCGGACGGCGGAGCATTCTCGGGGAAACAATTCCACCCCTCGAAGATCAAGAGCCGCGTTAATTCGCCCTCGAAGATCCCCATTAGAAACTAAACGCACGGGCCGTGTACACACTCCCGGTCTGTTAATGATTCGGTTACAAAGCCTGGCCCGGTGTACACGCGCAGCTCAAACGGAACACACATCAGCCACCTGCTTCTCTAACCCTCGGGATCAAGGGGGTTTGTGTGCGTACGACGCGCCACCGAGGTCTGCGACGGCACAGCCCGCAGGGCTCGGCTCGGTCTCAGACGGATCATAAACCGGCCCGGAGACTGCGCGGCGGCCGCGGAACGGAACAGCTGCGGGAAAAATTTCGCAGACGAGCCGGGACGTCCGCGGACAGAGGAGCCCTGGAAGAACGGATGATCAATCAGACGGACAGCAACGACGTTCCCGTTGATGTCGGGGATCAAGGAGAGCTGGTCGAAGGGCTTCCGGAGCCTTCGTTCTTCATGCATTTATGTAGGGATCGCTTAACGCCGTTGGAGAACTGTGCAAGCGATGGATAAAGACGCGGAAAGTTCGCGGAAAAAACGCGATACTGCTAGGACTAGATAGGACCGGTGGACCTAGGATCGAATTTAGTTGCCTCGGAACGATGTTTCGTTTTAATAAAATGGTAATTAACGGTTCGTGGAACTGGTCGTTTAGATACATTTTTGGGGAGTTCGTTCAACGAGCTTTTTCGCGCGTATGTGATGATAAAAATTGCTAAAAATCTGAACGAATGTGCGCTCGTTATTTTCATGAAGCAACTAACTATAACTAACAATAACTGATTTGGGAGATCTGTGCTGGGATCTGTACTATAGCTGCACTAGGATTTCTTTCAGAGCTGCATTGGTCGCATAGCACTCGATTGCAACGACAACATAATTTTTGATTATGGCAATATTTATTTTAATATTGAGATATTGATAATTGGAGGGTAGAGTTTTATTTCGATTTAAGAGTCGTGAGTAACATATACTATACTTAGAGGAGATTATGTTTCAAATCTTCGCAACGAGTCCGACACGATATTACGAGGTAAGAGGTCCATCTTCATTGGGAATCTTAACGAGCACAAAAAACTAGCAAGTTCACCGAGAAAATTCATCGACACTTATCAGGAAGAAAGTCTAATTTAACAGTAGATTTACGGAGCACAAAAACAGCTGTTTCATATTAATTAATAAAAGTAACAATAAGACATTTACTCAGATTTTTAACATTTGCCGTTGGTAACACGAATAAATAACGTAAATAACACAATAATAAATAACAAAAATTGAATAAATAACTCATAAATGTATCTTTAGAATACGAACAATCGTAAATTAAAAAGACCCGCCATTTCGACGGGATCCGCAAATCTAGCGTTAAGGAAACGTCCCTGCAATGAGAACTGCGAACCCTTTGAAGCCAAGAAGCCCGCGAGTTCCAAAGGTTTTTTGTTACCCTTCAAGAGGTGTAAGAGCAGGAGTCCTCGGGAAAGAACGGAGCGATAGAATCGAATCGGTACGAGGAGGCTGAATGAAAAAAAATTTGAGCTTCGGAAGGATTTCAGCGGCGGACCGGGCGCAGAAGGAAATGTAAAGCCGTGGAGGAGGGCTACGTGACGAGCGCGGGAGACAACGGCCGTGGCAACGGGTTGCAAGAGAGAGAGAGAGAGAGAGAGCCGGATCCCATGAATCACTCCGAAAGAATTGACAATTGACAAACAGAACCCGTTCGAAATCCCGGCGCGGCCGGAATTCCCCTTTCCACGGTGCTCTTTATTCCGTCGGTGGCCGCGGCGGCTGTACACCTGCTTTTTGCCCTGCCCGCCCAACACAACCCCTATATATCTATTCTTCAGTGACTGTTGGTATTCCGTCGTTATTCTCTCGGACCGCAGTCTGCGCGCCGAGCCGCGTCGCGTCGCGCCGCGCCGCGCCGAGAGCTGAAAAAAATACGGTTTTAGGGTTTGTTCCGTGCTTTCCGAGGCATTCAGCATTTATGCGCGTCAACCCTTCGACTCCCGGGAGGGAGCGGATATTTAAGAGGCATCGTTATACCGCGCTCTTTATTAATATTATTTCTGTCGGTAAACGTTCGCCGAGGTTGCCCGCTTGTCGGGATCTATCTCGTCGAGGGTTGCTTGTCTTTGAATCTTAAGAGGAACAATGCTCGGCGGCAGGGGGGAGGAGCTTCTCCCTTTGTGACCGAGGAATGAATCTTTTATAGAAATCCGTCCCCCTCCCGACGTCCGCGGAGTCCACTTTGTTCCCGTATCGGGGCTCGTGATCTCGTCGGCGAGCCCCGGGATCCTTTTTACCCTATAAATTTCGCCCGGTCCGCACGCGTCGCGGTGTTTCGCTTCGCTTCCCATCCGATCCGCCGCGACTGTTAGCGAGCGAACGAGCGGGGCTCACCCTTCTATCTGAGCGCTGTCGTCATAAATTTTCATCGGCGCGCACGCGAGAGTCAAGGGCAAATAATTTATTCCCTCGCCGGCCTCGAGGATCCATCCAGCCGGCCAGACAACCCACCGATGCTTGGCCAATTGTTATGCAGATTGGAGTAACACCAGCCGGCAGTTACCGCGGCAATTTCGCTGACACTTAGCTCGGCGAAGTCGCCCGATTCAAACCCGACCCGTAAATAATGTCGTTTACGGCTCGCCGATCCTCGGCCGACACCCCCGCTTAATTACCAACGAGCCCCCTAATTAACGCGGCCGTCCGATTCGAAGGTACCGATCGAAACGCAACTCGTCCCGTCGGCTGCTGTTGCGCCTAATCAAAATTCCCTTTACTTTTGAAGGGCAGTTTTTAATCGAAGCGCTGCAATCGATCGGCGCTCTTTGATCTGCCGATTCTTTTTAACTGTCTGTCTCGGGCCTTGCAATCGGGTATCGCACTGGAATACAATGTTAATTGAGTCGTTTGGGTGTAGGAAATTTTGCGCTTGTTAAGGAAAGCAGGATTAAAGTTATGGGATAAATTATGCCTAATTGACGCTCGGATTTTGCATAAAGGTGGACAATTTGGGAAGAGGAGACACGATTATTCCAGACTATAAAAGCTCGTTTTTGTAGTTACCGATTGTCAATGACTGTAAAAGCGAGCCGCAAGGCTCAAATAATCGTGTCTCCGCTCACAATCTGAGCGTCAATTAGGCAGAATTTACTGTATCCGCAAAAGAATCTGGTCCCTGTATGGAATTATAGATTCTTTTGCGAACATTTTCGCAGATAAGTAAACTCTTCCTAATCGCCGCTTCAATTGTGCACAAGAATGGACAATTTGGGAAAAGGAGACACGATTATTTGAGTTTTGGATCTCGGTTTTATAGTTACCGATTGCCAACGACTATAAAAACGAGCCGCAAGGAGCAAAAACGAGCTTTGCATTATTATGTTTACATGACTAATTTGCAAAATTCTTATTTATCTCACGTTAAAGTTAACGGACTCGCACGGATTGCAGTAGTCGTCAACGATCGATAACTATAAAAGCGAGATGCGAGGCTCGAATAATCATGTCTCGTCTTCCCAAATTGTTCATTTTTCTGCAGAATCTGAGCATCAATTATGCAGATTTTACTGTATCCGCAAAAATGTTCGCAAAATAATCTGGTCCCTGTATGGGAATTATAGATAGATTATTATAATTATAGATTATACTTTTTCGTAAATAAATAAAATTTCCCTAATAGACGCTTCGATTATGCACAAAAATGGACAATTTGGAAAGAGGAGAATTATTCGAGTCTTGCATCTCGTTTTGTCTCGATTATCAACGACTAGTGTAATACGCGTAACTCCATTTACCTCGAAATGAGATAAATAAGGATTTTGCAAATTAGTCGCGAAAACATAATAATGCAAAGCACATTTTTGCTCATAAGATTGTATACAAACGAACTTAACTAAAAGAGAAACAAAAGGAAAATATCAGTATGCTTTCTTTTTTTAGATCGTATCTCCTCTTCCCGAATTGTTCATTTTGTTACACAACCTGTGCGTCAATTAGGGAGAATTTACTATAGTCTGCGATCGTTGGTTGATCTTTGCTCGTTGAGACGTTACCAACGGGATCTAGGCCACCGGATCGGAGCACCTTGGCTCCCAGTGTAACCGTGGATGCAACTGTAATAATCAGGATGCTTATTGTTAATCACTACAAAGACGGTAACATGGAGTACACGGTCCTCCATTGTTGCGGAGGCCTCGCGCATGTTCGCGCAATCACGGACGTGTAACCTCGAGTTGTAGTTAATTATAATCGTATTAGATGGTGCACCGGGAGTCCTGGACAGCCTCAGACGTGTAACGATTTCCAGGAATTGTCGTGCGCGAATCCCCATCGATGCGCGTGGCCCCGCGCGTTTTCATTTCGTCTGGAGACCCTTAACAGGATTACGGCTCCACGGGCTGTTTCAAACAATTCGTGCAACGATATACGCTAATGTAATTACGTGAAAATTCTCTTCCGTTTAAAAATTCGTAATCCTCCGTTAACGCGTTCAACGGCGACAATCGACCATCGAAATTACCGTAGAGTTAATGCAATTTAATTAATAATTGAACCTGGAAGCTAGATAGTTGAAATTTCTCATAGCGGATGAGATTAGAATATTTTCGCATCCGAAACGATTCGAATTCAGTTTGTTCGAATATGTTGTTCCTTTGCACTCGAGTGGCGACTCTGAGATGCCACTAATAATTGATACACTATTTTTCCAAAAATCGTTGTAATCCGAAAGTGGCGGATTCCACAGGTCATTTGAAGCAACTTTCTCCTTTACAAAAATTTTCTCCGAGCCACCGTTAACGAGATATTAAAGAAAAACAGTGACCAATGGCGCGAGGCGATCGAGTCAATGAGCGGAACTGGGCTTCGTGCGCTGGTTGGCTGGGCCGCCTCGCGTCAGCCGTACTCGATTCTTATTGGTGACTGTTTTTCGTTAATAACTCGTTAACGGTGCCTCGGAGAAAATTTTTGTAAAGGAAGAAGCTGCTTCAAATGATCCGAGGAACGCGCCATTTCCAGATTGCGAGATATTTTTGGGACACTCTGTATTTTTAGTTTATATTTCTTAATATAATTATTATTCATCGGTTTATATTTTTTCAAAAATGTTAAAATTCCGTTGTGGTTGCCAATAGGCTCAATTTCACGTGCACAAATCGCAATAAATTGTGTAAAATAGAAATACCATAGAAATACCATAGAAATACCAGAAAATGTGTCTTGTATTTCAAATTCGAACAGCTTCGACTGCAAAGGGTTACAACGAGAACGAATGTTCAAAATCGGCAAAAAATTAGTATCACCCACGTGTGACCGCCGCGGCGCCCGACGTTTCCGCGTAAAGATCGCTCGCATTTACTAATCTCGCAACACACAATATTTCCTGAAACAAACCGTGTTCGGCAACTCGGTTAAGGGCCGACTCGCTGCGGCTCGGAGTCGCGACGTATGAATTCGAAAAAAAATCTGCGCGAGACCCGGGTTAATTAGACGCCGCGTTTTCATCGCGGAAATATTTCGCCGGCCCCGATAAGAGACCGGAGAGAAAAATTCCCGTTTTTCGGGGACATAAAACAGAGCCGGGGACAGACCTTCCTTTCCGCGCCTCGCCAGAAAAGATGAAAAAGCTCCGTTCGCCGGCAAATGGGACGGTTATCTGGACCTCGGCCAGTTCGAGCTTCCCCCGCGGAGTGTCGTTTTAAGGGACACGAAATAATCTCTGACCGCAGTCAGCCGGTGGTGGATCGAACAGTTTTTTCAGCCCGACGATCTCCCCAACAGCAGCCGGCCGGGCTGATCTGACCGCTCATTACGCGTAATCTGACGAGAGCCACCATTAATCTTCGTCCGACGGTTCTTTGTCGGTTCTTCGAGGTATGCCAGGGCTCGACGCGGCCGGGACACGATCCGGGCAGGCGATTTGCGAGCCAATTAATCGAGTTATAATAGCTGTTCCATTATTGCCCGTAATATCAGCCGGGACAGCTACGTTTCTCGTAACATCGAATCACCCGTTTAAATCATGTCGCTGATGTTTTTCTTTCGAGATCGAAGCAAGTTCTGTCTGTCCGTCGGCGCTTGAAAAAGCACAGTGAAAACATTCGGTCTAAGCATTTTTAGCAATCATTCTTTCAAACGATCATTCATTTATTAGGCGATTCATACATTAGCATTCGAAGCCATTTCAACTCGAAATCCAAAACTGTTTCTCTGACCCACAGTTTCTCCATTCTATGCAACTTATTGTATTGGGTTGGCAACTAAGTAATTGCCGATTTGTTCAATGAAATAAAAATTTTTTTCTTACTTGGAACGAGGTTTAATCTGTAATGTATTTTCCATTTTGTTCGATGACCTTTTGCCATCTCTCTGACAACTTGAAAATTCCACGCTCGTAGAAAGTCTGATCCTTTTCGGCCGAAAACTGAGTTAAGTGAGATTTTACAGCGTCATCATCATTAAATGTTTTACGACAAAGGGAGTTGTCCAGGGATCGAAATAAGTGGTAATCCGATGGCGCGAGATCAGGGTTCGGTGGGTGTAACATCAATTCCCAACCAATATCCATCAATTTCTGCCGAGTGGACAAAGACGAGTGCGGCCTAGCATTGTCCTGGTGGAAAATGACACCTTTATGATTGACCAATTCTGGTCGCTTTTCCTTCACCGCTGCATTCAATTTGTCCAGTTGCTAACATTCACGGATAATAAAAAATAACATAATAATAATAATAATAACAGTTTTATAATATAATGCTAACATTGCATATGCTAACATTCGCGGATAATAAAAAATAACATAATAATAATAATAATAATAATTTCATAATATAACATTTACCGATATCATAAAAATGGGAGCGAGAGACATCTATAACTGAAATCGGCAATTACTTAGTTGCCAACCCAATATTTTATTCAGCGAGATTTGTGACTCGTGCAACAGTCACGCGTTTGATAGTTTCGGAAATATTTACAGCAACGCGAAAATTATTTTTTAAGCGCATTGCGTGAACACAATTATCACGAATGAAATTCTGTCGACGTCCGATTAATTCTCTAATTCGGTCTGGTTGACGAAGGAATAATTTTGGGAACTGGTTCTTGCGTTCCCCGCAGCTTCTATCGATCGGTGGCATGTGTGTGTTTCGCGGCGTGAGATGGAAATTAATTTCCGCGCGATCTATATTTGACAGCGGCGGGTCAGTCGCAGGATTACCGAGCAGCGGCGGCCCCTAATAAAAGCTGCACAATGGGCCGCGATATCCTAAACGCGTGACACGATTCTCGCAGGCTCGTAATTAGTAGTCTGCCGGTCCGGCCGGCTGCGTTAAGGAGGGTTAATCGATAAAGTCAACCGGGATCACCGCGGGCGTCTTGCAAATGCACTCGCGCCATTTGCATAATTAAATCTTGCTCACCTGACCGCTCGTCGGCCTCGCCCGTTCTGCCCGCGCCCCCTGCGCCCGATCGATCTCGAAGAAACGAAAGCTACTCTAATTACGCGTACTCCGGTCGCGACGCCCTCTAAGCAAATGTTTGCGTCGGACCTTCCTCCGCGACTTTTTAATACGGAAGGGAACGAGTCCTCGTCTAGCAGGAATCTAATTAACAGATGGTCGCGCATGTTTCTAGTTTTACGGGGAACCGAAGTTAATTGCAGCGTCCCTCCTTCGTCGATGATCTTCCTGGATGGGAAATAATTCAGAAGTGTAAGAAATCGTATTCGATTTTCGATAGATTTTTCTGGTTTAGAAATGATATCTCGCGAAAGCTATTTTCATCTCGAGGTCATTTATTCAATTAATTAACGATCGATAGTCGCAGTTAGATGAACAAAGACTATGGCAAGGGGATGCGGATTCATCGTAGATGATGCTCGATTGTATTTTTGATCGATACCACTTGTGCGCGCTCTTCCAAAACCAGACCTTTCCCGTGTCTGACGTATCGCGTATTTTACTACTGAAACGTAGCTATTATGGACGAATTAATACACAAATTGCGCTTTAAACTTGCAACGATGCTCACAAAGCACTCTAATCACGGTCATACATCGTATGGATTCCCTCTGAAATGAACCACGCTTCTGTGGTTCGAGTTAAGCAGTTCGTACGAGTATGACCGTGCAATTATTGACTGTACTACTGAAACACAATTCAGCAGACGGTTTAATCAACATTGGATCGTTACTTTCGACTCTGTAACCGCTTCCACTGCATCCGTTCTACTCTGAGAGGCATTTCTGAAGATCCCTGGCCACTTTTGCCTAAAAACTCGCTGTCGATTCATTAGCGAAATTAATTAATAAAAAGTATCTTACAAATCATACATTTTGATGAAGCTGACCTTTCGATAACTGTCATGTATTTTCCTCTGCCGTTATAGCATAATGTGACAACGATTTAGAACAAATTGAGAAGGAAAGGAGGAAATAACCCTAGGACACTTAATGTATTAGAATGTTTAAGGGCTGCTTAAGGGAGGGTTATTTTGTAGTCGCGTAAGAAACAGGGCTGTAAATATTACTTTTCCTGTTCGAGGTATATTTTCGTATACCATAATATAATATATAACAATACCACACCATAATATAATATATTTGCATAATATATGCAAAATAAAATATGCAGAAATAAAATATAAAATATTTACGAAGAACATTGTTAGAAGAAAAATACAACTTAAACTGTTTCTATAAGGAATCATGCACGATATTTAAAGTTGTCAGACTGCCCGTTACTGCTATAACTTTTTGAAAAAGTGCTATAAATATTATATTTTCTGTACAAGATGTATTTTCATATACAATACTGTTAGAAAGTATATTTAGGCAGCAGCTAAAATAAAATATGAAAATCGAAAGAACATTGTTAGAACAGAATTACAACTTTGACTGTCTATATCTCAGAAACCATGCGCGATATTTAACATTCTCGAACGGCATTCGATGGCCTGTAATGTACACAACGTACTAGAGCAGCTTTTTACCACTTTTTGGGACGAGGACGGCGCTGCGCGACGTCGAATCCGCTCGGATCTGATCCAACGCAGCCGTCGGATCCGCTGGAAATATGACGGAACGGGGGGACGATGGAAAACGAAAGTTCCGGGACCGGTTGTAACGGAACGGTTACTCCTTCCGCGATCGATTCGAGGCCGTTTCCGGTCAGTTGGCCGGAGAACGCTGGCGACGAAATCCCTTCGGGAGGGCCGACGCGCGACGCGACGGTGCGGAAACCGAGCGACACCCTAACCCAACCTTCCGGACCTTGCCGCGTGTCCCTTTCAGTTTTAGCTTTCAGTCAAAGCCCTTCGGTCGCCAGGCCGGGCCGGGCCGCTGACTTTTCGGGCCGGCCCTTCAAAGAGGCCACGCACAGCCACCCTCCGGCGACGCGACGCTCAAACGCACCCTTTCGTCCTGCTGTTCCGGCTGCTGGGAAATTAACCCGGTATTTTTAGGACGGACCTCTCTGTTCCGACGCGGCCTCCGCGAAACCAAAGAACACGATCCGGGGGCCTGCGTGCTCAGTAATTAGTCGGTGGCCCTTTTACGCCCCTCGCGTTTCGTTCGCTCGGTTTGTGTCGACAGTGCCCGCGAAGTATCGCGGCGGGCGTAATGCTTTGGCAGTCGATTTCAAGCAGACTCGTCGAGAACGGAGTCGTTTAAGACGTTAATAGAATTTCGATCCGTCTGTTTGAATCACGGTAAGTGACGTTATCGAAAATGTTGACCTGTGCCTTGAAATGTGATTTCAAAATGTAAGTAAAACACGCCGAAATGATAAAAGGGCAAGTGAAATGAATTATAAAGTTATGATATATTGATCTTGACTTTAAATTATGTTAACAGTAAATTTAGTCAGCAAAAAATACACGTTCGTTGCTCTGATTCAATATTGAGGCGTGTCTAAATAATTAAATTCATAGTAAAAGGTGGTTAAGGTTTTATTTTCCTAATAATAATCTGGTTTACGAAAATAACGAGATACTGTTTTCAATAAATATAGTCAGCATCGCATCATATAAAGTCAGCATCGCATTATCCAGATAATTCTGTTTCCAAATAACGTTTTTTTTTTTTAAATATCTCACTATCGAATTAGAACAGCGATTGCTAATAAAGAGCATAAAGAGTTCCTTGTTCCCCGTAACGTTGA
The DNA here is from genome assembly GCF_051020955.1 of Megalopta genalis. Taxonomy (NCBI): domain Eukaryota; kingdom Metazoa; phylum Arthropoda; class Insecta; order Hymenoptera; family Halictidae; genus Megalopta; species Megalopta genalis. The sequence goes on along the minus strand of NC_135027.1, from coordinate 621,396 downwards.
AAATCTGAATTACGCCACTACGCTTCTAACCCGCTCATTTATGCGGGTTCGTAATTTCACGAGTTGGCTTGTAAAATTGTAAATTTCACCGGGTACTTGTTGCATTTATGAAAAACTGTGTACAGTCAGGGCTTTTATGAATCGTTGGGATTTTTTGGTTCATCGTGCTGATTTCTCGCGACGGCAGATCTTTATTTATTTGCTCCGCTTTCCGCCGGTTTCACAGCAGCCCTTACGTCTAAAAGCTGCAGGATCGCTTTAACCCCTTGAAACTCCATTCTCTCGTATATGAATAAAGAATTTTGCAAATTTCGTGTAACGTATTCCATACGGCAGACTTTCGGGAAAACGAAATCTCCCGGTCCTTTGTGTTGTCGAATGAAAGTCTACGGTTCATTCTGGTTAACAATTAAAACGGACCTTGATATATTGTCTTTGGCCCAAGGGAAAATACGAAATAATATATGCCTCCTCTCAATCTCGCAATAATTGGCTCGCGATCTTGTGAACAAAAAATGTATGCGACGCAAGCGGCATCGCCGACAAAAATGTTACAATGTCCGCGCATTTCGCCGAACTTGGTGATTTTTAATACGACAAACATGGCCTTGCATTTAACGAGCTACAATGGTAACGGTGCATCAAACTTAAAATTCAGCGATATTGTCTCAAAGTAGAGATTCCAAGCTTTAATTTCAAAGGGAGATCATCGCCCTACGATGATTTTCCGCGGAGTTATAGTCGGTCAAAGTTGGCCAATTATTATTCAAAGTTGTCCTCGATCTTTTTTAGCAGTGTATAAATATATTTAAAAATGAAATTAAATCCGCAATACCTAAACTATCGATCGAGATAAACGGAAACAATCGTGCCGGTCATGCGTTGACCCTTTGTTAACCCTCCCGAACGAACCGGGAACCAAGAAATCAATGGTGCACGCGAATCGCGGCAAACACTCGGACGTCGACGCGGCCCCGCAGCAAAATCGAAAAGCAGAATCGACCAATTCCCCGTTCCAAACGAGCAACAAACACCCTCCGGAGAAAGAAGCCGGAGGAATTGATTGAAAAACCGGAGCGAAGGGTGCCCGTCGTCCGCGGAGTTCCGGCCCTTCGCGTGGAGGGACGAGCCGGGCGCTGTAGAGAAATGCTCGGAAAGTTTTCCATTCGCTGTCGTCGGCTAACGACGCGAAACGAGCCCGGCCTTCCGTCGTAAATCCGTCGCGCCAGGAAGCCGGAGGAATCCGCGAACGACGGGGACCGGAAGCGGATGCTAACCGAATCGTCTACGCTCGCCGGCGGAAAAGAAGAACGCCGAGGGGTCGGCCGGAAAGGGGAAAAGGGTTCTTGTTAATCCGTACGCGAGACCGATTCCATCGAGACGGAACGGCGACGGAAACAGTGGACGATGCATGATTCATGAGCCGGAAGTACCGGCTTCCTTTGTGCCGGGGCCGTTCGGGACTCGCGGGGCCTTGTCCCGCGATGGCAGGTCTTTTGCATGCTGATCGCCGCCGCCGTCTCAGCTGTTCGTTACACTTCCAGGAACGCTATGGCCACCGTTATCAATATTTATCGGGAGGTTCTTCGGATGATGGTCGGCTATGGGGTTCTGAAAAATGATGGGTTCTCTTTGGGACTTTTTCCGGTCGCAGTTAGTTGCCACGGTTATGAGTTCATGAGGTGCTACATTCATTGGCGACTAGATGACGCTTCTGGTTCTTGTGTAATATTTTAGAACGTCGTCTGATTAATGGCTGGGGTATACTACTTGAACTGATCTATTTTCGGTTTTTCGTAAATCTATCGATTTGTGACGAAAATTGTGGCCGTTTATTGCGGTTAAAATGTTCTTGTAGAATCGCTGTTACATGCTCTGGTCATCACATTTTATAAATAACTATATATATAATAATTAATAATAATAAAAATAATATAATATATAATAATATATGTAATATAATATATAATAATATATGTAATGTAATATATAATAATGTATGTAATATAATATATAATAATATATGTATTGTAATATATAATAATATGTGTAATATAATATATAATAATATATGTAATGTAATATATAATAATATATGTAATGTAATATATAATAATGTATATAATATAATATATACAATAACAATATATATAATATACAATAATTAATAATAATTTTAACATTAAAAATACCACCGTTAAATGGTCAGTTTTCGACGTCACAATTATACAAATTATAAAAACAATTCCATGAGAAATGATTGATTAGATTACATCGTCGGAGCAACGACTGCAATAAAAACTACATAAAAACAAGATGGATCTTCTCATTTCGATGAAACGATCTCTATCAGTCGATTTTACTGTTCGATAGGATCAATGTTCAGTTTCGTTAACATCAAACGAGTCTTCAGAAGGCTTATCGCTTCGAAACAGCAAATGCCCTCCGCACAACTCGGGTAAACGGCATTTACCCGAGCTGAAACAATCGCACAGATCGAGGGTTCGTAAAAATGGATAAAAAGTTGCTGAAGTAGTCGTCGCGTTGATCCAAGCGCAGCGTGCCGATTGAAAGGATCGAATTCAGCACGATCCGTCGTCGCATTTAAAGTATCCAGTTAGCAACTGGAGCAGAGAATGTAGGTTGCCGGTTGTGCTCCTCGATCGCCGCGAACGGCAACAAAACGTTTCGGTTCGAATTAATCGTTCCTTCACCGTGAACCAATTAAAAGTCAGCGGTCCCTGTCGCGCTCGAGTTTCTCCGCGATCCGGAATCGTCGCCGGCATCGGCGTCGCACGGTGAACACCGCGAACAGGCCCAGGCGACCGAGGGATCGGCTCGCGTTCGTCCGAAGTGTCGGGTGTCTCGGCGTCGAGTGTCGGCGTAGTTAACCCTTTGATAGGGTGACGGCGTCGCTCTCGAGGGGGTGGAGAAGAGGCGGGAAAAAGAAGCCGCGGGGACGCGAGTCGCCGACAGCATCGGCGTTTCGGTTTCGTCGAACGACGGAACAAGTGGTCGGGAATCGTTGCGACGAGGATCGACACTCGGCACGAACCACTCGAGAAGAATCGCGGGGCCGGAGGGGGGGCGAGCGGACGTCTCGATGGGCCCCGTGGGATCGAACGGGCCGATCCTCGTGAGCACCGATCACCCGGAGACTTCCCCAGCGTCGTCACCGGCCACTGCTTTTCATCCCCCCTTCCTCCCCCTCCCGGATCGTTCCGGCAGTTTGTTGTCCGCCGCGTCGGAAATTGACCGGAGAATTTATTCGAATCGTCCCGACGGTTTTGAACTGCGTTCCCGTGTATCTGTGTCCGCCGGTGGCTTTCCCGTTGACGATCGACCGCGACGAGTCGTCACCAATGTTTCGGCCGTTTCACGAGTTCTTCGTTTTATGGCTCTGTGTTGCTGACAGAAAAGTTGTCTCTATTGAGTGAGCAATGATCTGCGACGATGTGGGTATTAGATTGTAATTTTTTTATGACAGGCTCGCATCGTTTGAAAATTATATTGACATAGTCTTAACATACGGAGACTGTGGATCATTTTATTACATATGTAATTATATATAATTTTTCATTACATACTTAGAGATTCGTTTGAAGTTTTAGTTTCAGCACTAGCCATTAGCCATTAATCGGATTTTTATAGAAAATACAAATTTTCTGCATTAATTGCAAGACGCAGGAATTGCATTTATTTATTACCTTATCGCTAGATTTATGGTGCACCAAAAAACAGCTGTATTGTAATCAGTTTATAAAAGTAACAATAAGACATTTGTTCTGTTTTTTTTTAAACAAGTGTTGTTGTAACATTTGCCGTAAGTAACATATGAATTGAACAAATAACTCATAAATGTATTTTTTCGATACGAATAGTCGTAAATTAAAAAATTAGTGACCCGTCATTTTGACGGATTCCGTGAATCTATAATATAATAACTATATCTAACTATATATAATATAATAACTATAAGTTAATAACTATATCACGAGTTGATAGCAATACAATATTATCAAATTTTTTAAATGTTTTTACTGTTCTGCATTTGATCTACTTATTTTTGTCAGAAATCCATAAAATCCATAGTCCAGTCATTAGTATATAATTTAGCTCCATGCTTTACTTTTAGATTAAAGTTCTAATCTCAGTTTTTTTAACGTTTCAGTCATTTTAACGTTTCAAAGTTTTAACATTTCAACAACATCTCGAATCTTACCGCACACAAATGAGCACGTACAACGATGAATCGAATTGAAATCGAATCAAACTCAGGATTTCGGTGCAATTAATCAAGTTCGATGGATTTAGGGACAGTATCCGGTCGAGGCCGAACCAGCGGTAAATTATATTTATTAATTATCCCCGATGGAGCCCATCGACGCGTTGGACACAATTAACGACCGCAGCCGGAGACGCGTTATAAGAGACATTTGGAGCAGGTAGTGCCTCGAAACGGGACCGACCCTGCCTGGAAAGCCATTAACGGTTAGGGGTTGTTGCCCGGGGGCTGTCCTGCTTCGTGTTCACTCCGAACAGAACGTCCGGCCGTTTGCCCACCGTATAAACAAGTCGGCGGACTGAAACCGATTAACAAATGACTGACCTCCGGCACGGTTTCTCGCGAGTTCTCGCTCGATATATCAGCCGGGTGCTGGCACTGTCGTTCTTTTTTTTTTTACGAGACTGCGAGAGCTGTTCGTACAGTTCACTAGCGATTGCATGCCACATTTGATCCCGCCGCGATATTTTAGAGCGTCGCAATTGGCGCGAATCGCGCTAAAACTGAATCGTCCGGCAAATGCTCGATTTATACTACTTAAATTTATTTCTTTTTCCCGCTTTTTCGTGTATCCAGCGATTCGCGACGGATCCACCGATCTCTGTGTCGATTAACGTGTTTCTACTGGACGAGCGTTTCGTGCTTTTATCACCGCGTTTCATAATTAATTAAGGAACAACGCCGGTCTGGAAAGCGGCGAAAAAAAATCTGTTGGCTCAAAAAATTGAGCAAGTTCGACAGTTCTTCGCGACAGTATAGCAAAAGCAATACAAAATCTGATCAATAGTCTTCGTTCTACACGTTTCGAAGAATAGTTACAATTTGTTACTTGATCTTTCTTCTTCAAAATCGCATACTTATCGCGCCTCATTTCCGAGAACCTAAAGCATCATTTAAATCATAATGAAAGAAAATTTGCATTTTCTGAAAATTCTAGAGTGGCGTTCACCTCTTAAACGTTCACCAAATATATGGAACGTGAAATTCGCCGTTCCTAGGAGACCCTTATTCATTCCGAACCGATTCTTTGCATTCCGCGTGTTCCGGAGCAGGATTCCCGAACGCCGGGCGCACCGACACGCACCCCGAATCCCCATAACCGCAATTGCGGCCGGAAATTCGGCGATAGGATCGGGCAATATTCCGCGGAATTCCGCATTCAGTCTGGCGGGCTCTCGCGATCGAAACGAAGAAACGTCTGCAGTCGGTCCTCGAGCCCGTGCGCGCCGCCCCCGCAAATGGAATTGAACGTCAGAAGCTCGGCGCTCGAACAAACCAATTTGTGCTGGCAAACAATTCCGCGGAGATGTAAGTAAGCCGGTGTACGCGCCGCACGAGATTTCCCTTTAATTCGCCTCTCGGGGATTGGTGCGCGCGAGGCCGGGGCGTTGCGCGAGAGGGGCGAGGCAAGGAGCGTGTTCCGCGAGAAAATAAAAAACAGGTCGGCCGTGTGGGCGCGATAGGAAGGAATCAGGAGCAAGCTGCTTCTCGACGAGGGAAGACGAGGCGAGCGTCTCCGATTGCGTCTTCTAATCGGCGCTCCCGCGTCCCCGATTAGATTCTACTTTCGTTTTCCCCGGCACCCCCGCCGAGGATCAACTCCCCGCGGGAAGTACGGAGCGTGAACTCCCTTAAAAGTTCCGCTCGTTTCTCCCCGAGCGGCTCGCAATTCCCTCGACAGCGGGCGAGGAAAGAAACGCGGCATTAGCGGCGCCGCGAACTTTTGATCACGTACCCGGCGAAACTGTTCCGTTTCCATCGCCGAAGCGAACCCGCAGCCCACCCTCCCAACAGCGCCGAACGTGTCATTCAATTAATCGAGCAGTTTAGATCGCGCCGCGAGCTATTCCGCCGCGCTGCTTTCCCGCCGGCCCGCTTCCTTCCGCCGCGACCTAACGTCTTCCAAAGACGAACGTCTCGGTGCCGGTTTAATTGCAGAGAGTTCGAATCGGAAATGTTGGATTGGCGAGAATGGTTTGTGCCAATGGAGAGTTGTTACGTTTGGATTGTCATTCTTTTGTTAACCCTTTGACATATACCATATTCTTCGTAGTTGCTGCGACTAGACATTTTTCGATCGCGATAATTTCTTCGAAGGGAAAGGTAATTGACGATTATCGTGTGCCTAAATTGACTGGAATGCTTGAATATCGATGACAAGAGATTGGAATTTTATTTCGATTATAAAGGACAGGATAACATCTGTACTCGATAAGTTGTTACTAGAAATTTTCATGACTGGTCCGACTCGTCAATGTACGGCAAAGGGTTAAGATTATCATTTTGTTGTGTTCAGCTTTGGTAGTTCACATGTTTAGGTTATCATTGAAACAAATTCTGTGTAGTTTGCAACTGATAGTTCGCTGTCAATCTTAACATGGAGTGCAGAAATGGACATTTTCGATGCATTTTACTTTTTTATTTTCGTAAAGGCAAGAAAGCGGCCGAGGCTCGCAAAGAGATATGGGAAGCTTATGGCGTCGATTGCTTAATGGAACGCACCTGTCAAAATTGGTTCGAAAGATTTTGTTCGGAAGATTTTTCACTTAAAAATGACCAACGTTCTGGTCGACCTTCTGAACTTGACGTTGACAAAACCAAAGCCATAATTGAATCGAATCAAAGTATGACTGTACGAGAGATTGCAAAATGGTTAAATGCATCACACACAAAAATTGAATATCGTATGAGATGTCTTGGACTTGTTAAAAAGCTCGATGTTTGGACTCCGAATGAATTGAAAGAAATTCACTTAACGCAACGAATCGGTATTTGCGATACGCATTTTAAACGTAATGCAAACAACCCTTTCTTGAAACGAATTATCACTGGCGATGAAAAATGGGTCGTTTACAATAACATTAATCGAAAAAGGTGATGGTCCAAGCGCGATGAACCAGCACAAACCATATCGAAAGCTGAATTGCATCGGAAAAAGATCAAGCTGTCAATTTGATGGGACTATAAAGATGTCGTGTATTTTGAGCTGCTTCCAAGCAACCAAACGATCAACACAAACGTTTACTGCCTACATCTTATGAAATTGCAGGAAGCAATCAAAGTGAAAAGGTCGGAATTGGCAAATCGCAAAGGAATCGTGTTTCACCGCGATAATGCGAGGCCTCGTACATCTTTAGCAACAAACTACAAAATTATTGGAGCTTTATTGGGAAGCTTTGTCGCATCTTCCATATATCCCCAAGCTTGCACCACCGCATTATCATTTATTTCAAAGTTCACGAAACTTTTTAACTGGTAAAAATTTCACCGATAGTCTCGAATCGCACTTGATTCGAGTTTTTTTTACCGATAAGGACCATAAGTTTTACGAGCGCGTAATCATGAAGTTACCAGAAAGATGGCGAAAGAGGTCGTCGAACGGAATGGAAAATATTTGACCGATTAAAGTTCAATTTCTTGTACAGAAAAACATGGAGTTTTCCTTGACATCGAAACACCGAAATGACTTTCCTGCCAACTCAATATAAGCACCGTTCGCAGCGCGGACGAAAAATTGCGCGAGCCCGCCGCAAATTCCGGGATCAGGGACCGGAGGAGTCTTTTTGCGCGGGGCGGCGCGAATTAAAAAAAACAAGAAGGAGTGGCGAACGCGCAGCGGTTTCCTAAAATATACAACGGGGCAGCCATAAACCGCCGCGGGCCGGGCTTTTCAATTGCTCGGCTCGCTCTTTTATGGCGGGCCACGTCGCGGCACGTGCGTGGAAAAATTGAAACGCGGCCCACGCGGAGGCGGCCCTGACCGCGGCGCCGCGCGAACGCACCGGAATACCTCGCGAATTTACATTCGAACGTACCTGACGGCATGATCGTGCCACCCCCGCGTCGTCGCACCTCTCGTGCATCTGGCCGCGCGGCGCGGCGCGACGCCATTAAACTCGCGTGGGAAACGGGAGCGCGTCCGAGAATGAATGCGGACCGTGAAAACGCGCCGGATATCCGGCCCGGAGAATATGGGGAGCGGCGACGTGCGATATTTTCCCGCGGAAGGGAAAAACCGCGGTCCGAAGGGCCGACCGGCCGAATTTCTGCCGAAATTCTGCCGACAGATTTACGGTCGCCAATTTCTGTCGCGTTACTCCCGCTGACTCTATGCAACCTACAGCGGCGGCTAGGCCTTATAAAGGCCATGTACTTAACCCTTTCAGGACCATAAGGTTGTTAAAAGTTAGTACTAGTATGCAACTGTTTTATTTTATTTTGTTTAGGCGTAAAATATTATAAATAAAAATCACAAGAAAAATACATAACAGTGTTTTTGGAATTTTATGGAAAATATTTTTCCCGATGGACTATAAAGGTAACACAAATTATGGTTAGGCTTATTCTGCAATTTCTTATTGCTCTTATTGCTACCCTTCTTGCTTATTGTGCAATTATTTTATTTATTGTAATAAACATTACAACGGAATGTTAACTAAAATAATACAAAATTATGAAATAATATTATTATGCAAAATGATGTGCTAATTATGATATTCTGCGAAGCAATTTCTTTTGGCTTTGAAGCAAGGATGAACGTTGCACATAGTGCATACATTATGCCTTCTATTTTCAATGCGACGTTTACCTCAATTTGTACACCTTTGCATGTTGCTGGCAAGTTGCGTGTCGTACCAAAAATAACCAATAATTAAATCACGACGATCAACAATTTTAAAATAGGGAAAAATGTTTCCCTTAGTCACGAAGGGGCCAAGTCCGGCTCTCCAAAATAATTTAACAAATGGAAAACGTTGCACTGCGTGCAGTCGATTTTTAGTTCGCACAAACATCATCGTCATCAATTTCTCAGAAATCGTTCATTTCCGAAGGTGAGTTTCAAGCGAGACGAAAATTCCTCTTTCCGTCGAGTCGTAGCGCGGCCGATCGAAACAATTCCTGGCGCAGTTATTAGACAACTAACGGAATTTTTGTCGGGCAACGGATTACGTAGGGCGTTTCCTGGAGTGGATTTAATACGGTCGGGAAATCAGTTTGAAACGACGTTACCCGCGCAGACACAGGGGTCGCGTTTTCGGCTACGAGTGCCTATTTGTATGCGCATCGATATGGGAATTCGTATGGTAATGCGGTCGAGGGGCGCGCACCCTCTGAATCTCTTTTTTTTTCTACTCGCGCGGCCATGCTAGGGTCCTCCTCCGCCGCGGAGGACCTCCCGCGGCGCGATGACGCCTATCAATCATGCCTGACAGAATGCCGTAACGAGTTCGTAACGATAATTTCGCCCCCGGCTGCACACGATGCACCGCGCCGTTGCAATCGTGCAGCCGCGCTAGTGCACGTTTCAATATTGCACGAGGGAGAGAGCGCGCGCGAGAGAGAGAGAGAAAGAGAGAGAGCTCACCCCGTAGGGCTAATTGAAACGCGCACGCGATTAAATATTTTGAAAGCGAAGGCTAATACTTGCTGCCCCGAAATTTCGCCTAATGGAGAAGCGCAGTCTTCTTTCGCCGCGGAGCATCCCGTCGGTGAACCGCGATTTTCCTTTCGCGTTTGCTCGCGAATTAACGCTTCGCTTTGCTAGAAAATACTGGGCCTGTTTCTTGGAGACCGTCCAAGACTGCCGGAGCGTTTCCGCTCCTGCGGTTTTGAGATTCTGTCGTTGGATTTTGTCATTGGTCAGCAGTAATTCAGGTAACGGCTTAGCTGAATAAAACGCCGAAAATTGTTTTTGGACGTTTTTCAATCACAATTGCAACGTTCGACGGCTCTGACCCAGAAAAACTGCCTGCAGAAAATTTCTCCTTAGACTGCGCGCTTCCCCGCGCATTTTCTCCTCTCGCGTGCATTTTAAAATTTGGAAAAAAATGTGGCACACTTCGGATCCAATGGCGCGTGTCAGAGAATTTTTTCGGAATTTTTCGTCGCGAGCTGTGGACGCGAGAGACGGAAAACCGAGAGAAAAGCGGTAAATTGCAGATTTCTCGAAAACGAAGGAAGATCCGGTTTTTATATCGATTACTTGATGACAACGATTGGACACGCGATTTAAGAGAGATGAAAACGAATTGTGATTCCCGCGACGCGATACGCAGCGAAAATGTTCGCGAAGCACCGCGCGAACGCGAAGTTCGCGCGCGGTTTTCGATTTTCCGGCGCGCGATCCCGCGGCATTAGCTACAAAGGCCGGAAGTATTTGCAATCGATCGCGCGCGAACAATCGAAACAAGGGACGATAAAAATTCCACGTCCACCCCCTCGATTCGTACACAAAGCGGGATTAAACGGCGAGTGCCGCGGGAATCATGAAAATTGAATTCCTCCGTGGATCGCGTTATTAAAACGGCGCGCGGATAAGCGGCCGCCGGATATCAGGCGGCGAACAAGGACTTTCGCGGTGCAATCTGCGCCGAAAGGGGTGGTGCCCGGGGGCCGAGGGGCCGAAGGGACGAAGGAGAGAAAGGATTCTCTCGCCCTCGCCGCGAGAAAGCGCGAGACCTCGCGCGGCCGGTCGAAGCTGTTTAATTAAACGCGTCGCGGATTCTGCCGCGCGGCGGCGTCGGCGGCGCCGCATCACGCCGGTCAACCTCGTCGCGCTCCTCGTCCCCGTTTGTAATTGAAACACTAACGATCTCGCAATAATATATCTGATTCGACATACGCTGCATTACCGTTAATTGCGATGGCAGGGGACGGCATATTAATTACATAAATTGAATTAATTCGGCCGCGCACGGTTCCGGGCGGCGCGACGCGATCGCGGGTATACCGCGGTGGCGATCCACGGTTTTCGGTCGCCGGAATCGTCGTTTTTCCAGCGCGGCTCGCAAAACAGAAAATTAGAGGACTCAATTTTGCCGGCATTGATCGGTCCGCGTGAAAAACCGGCCTCGTTAACGTTAATTAGGACGCGGCTCGATAAGCCGGCGCAGCAAGAACTCGTGCTGAATTATCCTTTAAGATGCTCGATACTTGACTCGGTATAGTGATTTTCCCAAGAGCAATTGGTACGCTGGGATACGTGACAGACACGAGATAAGAAATGCGAGATTTGTTCGCCTAATTCTGGAGAAACGCTTCGGCGATTGTTCGTTCCACGGATGAGAGATAAAGACTAACGAATAAATTTTATTCGACAGTGTTGATTCAATATTCAATATTCGATACAAATTTATCTAGATACATATTTTTTCGAGATAAAGTGTGTTCGAATAAGGATTTATTCGTATAGGTATTCGTACGGAAAATAATTGATATAAAAATGATAGAGTATAATGTGTTTTCTCATTGTTCATCGATTTATTTCTTCCACGTTATTTTTTCGAATAATTCGAACGAGTAGATCGAATAATTTACGACGAGCAACGAACCATTCGAATAAAATATTCGACTAAAATATTCGAGTAAAATATTCGACTAAAATATTCGAATTCATTCGGATAATTATCTCAGATAAATATTTAATCGAGAGAATCCGAAAATACCGTTCAACTCTGATAGAAAATGGTAAAACATTGACAAATTAAACGGGTAACCCAAGTACAATGACAATTATATATAGTATAATTATAGTAATATTATAGTAAATAGTATATATATATATTGTTTCGGCCGAATCGCGGACCGCGGGTCAACGCACGCTCGACTTTCGATGTACGCCGTCTCGCCGTTTTTGTCGAATAAACGGCGAGGCGGCAAGACAATAACACGATCGACGTGCGTTGGCCCGACCGTCAAACGCTCGCCTCGGCCTAATTGTATACATGCAGCGTTTTTGCCTTAGGAGGCAATGACCGGCTTTCGACACCTGACGATGCGTCACCTTGAGCATCGGCCAGGTGTCTATATATACTGCCGCAAATGTGATAACGGCGAGATTCTCCAAGATATCGATATAGCGAACAGACAGTTTAATTTAGCGCCCCTTGCGCCGATACGAAGCCGTGCTTCAGTTTTTATAGTTCTGTCGTAGCCGTGCTACACTGCATACGCCGAACGGAGCCGTGCTCCAAAAGCTTGTAAATCAAAGGACGGTGGAGTCCAAAACAATAAATCGCGTGTCGTCTCCTCCCGAATTCCGGCGTTTTTAATTTTGTGCCGTGCGCAACATATATAATATTATTATATATTATTATATATATTATAATATATTATATATTATTATATATTATTATATTATTATATATATTATAATATATTATATATTATTATATATTATTATATTATTATTATATATATTATAGTAATATTATAGTAAAATTATATATAGTATGTAGTACATGACAATTAAATACATGACACGTTTAACAAACACGATCCACTATGAAAGAACGAATCTGAATTGCAAACATTGTGCGGCAATTCGAAGGTCCCTTCAATATAAACTTGTAGGAATTCAATGCGGACGGCGACAAATGAAACAGCGCGTCCGACAATATATTGCAGGAATATATATAACAGGAAACTATACTTTTCAAGGGTGTTTTCATTCCGTGAGAGCAAAGGCAGAAAGGAAGATAGTCCGACAGTGGATACGGGGGCGCCTCCGCGAACTTCCAGACTTTCGAAAAGTTTCGAAAATCGAAATTTTCCGGTTACCGAGGATTCCGCGAGAAACTACTTTTCGGGACGGCTTAGAGAACAGAACGATGCTTACCAGAACAGGGGATGGTTCTCGGGGTAGAGGTGATCTTCGGGGCTCGAAGAAACGCCGCGACTTGTTTCCGCGCACGGAACAACCTCCGCCACCGCATTAGGGAGCATTGCGAGAGCACGCCGTGTAATATTCAACTGTCTGCGCTCCCGCGACACCGGAAACACCCTCTTACCGAAACTTCAGCGAACTTGTGCAATATTGCGTTACACGTGGCTGCGCCGCGACCTGCATTCTCAACAATCCGCGCGCGACCTGCGACGATTCCGGAAAAATAGTGATTCCAGTCGGGGCCCTCCCTCCCCCGCCGCCCTCCTACGGTGTTCCCTGCAATTCCGCGGAAAATTGTCGGCCGTTCCTTAAATCGGAATCAATTGCAGCCGGCATCTTGCTGGAAACATGCTGACACATATAATTTCGTAAAATTATAGTATTCGATAAAATAAGAATCATACGAACAAATATCATTATATCGATATCGTATCATAAATAAAATGTCGCATTCAATAAAACTAAAATTGGAAAGCTAATTACGTTCCACGAGACCTAATACAATTAAGAGGACGCAATAAACAGCACGGAAATTAATTTTCGAATATATATGTAAATAATTCTGTCACCCATTCTGTCACACATGGGTGTCGCCACAGTGCAGGTGTTGAATCTAGAGCGGAATCTGGAATTAACTTTGCTAGTTAATTGATATTTATTCGATGATTCTTATGAACGCGACGGACACAAGAAAAAGTTAGCAATTCGACACGATTTGTTAATTCTGTCACCCATTCTGTCACACATGGGTAACACCACAGTGCAAGTGTCAAATCTAGAACAAAATCTGGAATTAACTTTGCTATTTAATTGATATTTATTCGACGATTATTATGAACGCACCGGACGCAAGAAAAAGTACGCGATTCGACCCAATTTGTGCTCGCTGTTGTTATAAAATGTTATTAAACGACGGAAACGGCGCGGCTGAAATATGGCAGCGATTAAAAAAGGAAAGATTAAAACGAAGGGAGATACGTCGTCGGAGGATGATTAGAGATGAAATCGACGAAAATAACGAACCAGGCGGCACGGAACAATTTTCTCATCGCACAATAATGCATCTCCGGACAGCCGAGTATCTTGATTAATATTTTTCTTGTTACATTCGCTGAAAATCTTGCAGCGGATTTTAGCAGCGTTTTGTGGCGTAGAACAATGCGAGGCATTCGGAATAATCGGTAAGTTCCCGCAAACGAGGACGAGGAGCCCGGGAAACTATTCGGATTAATTTTCATCGTGGAAACAAGTTTCGCAGGGAACTCGCGAGCAAAGATTTTCACGCAGAAATATCGCTTTCACCGATAAGAATGAAAATACGTTTTTCCCTTCCGCCTCGTATCAAGCGATATTTGACGCGCGATCTCGCGTCGGCAGATCAGGCGAATGCAAAGAAAATTGCAATTCAGGTGGAAAGTGACCCAGCATCGGCTAAAGCACCGTGTCCCTATCGGATCGGGGATAGAGCCGCGCTGTCGACAATTTCAATCGGAAGGCAATTTGTCCGAAAGACAACGATGGCCGGCGAAATGAGCTGCCCGGAGGAGTCGTGGGTGTCGGGACGGAAACGGGATCGATCGCGGATCGACGGACGGATCGTCCACGGTGATATATCGTGGCCAAAGCTGTCGGTATCTGGGAAGAGAGCTACGCCGACATAAATCAGTGTCGGCGGAGACGCTGGATGAGAACGTGGCGACAAATTGGAAACAGGAGCTCGTCTTCGTTTTCGTTTCCGCGCGGCAGACAGCGCGAGCCGGTCCGCGACAGTCTACCGAAACGGAATTTAATTTGCCCCGAACCGGAAGTGATCGCGAGTGATGCCGTGGGAATCTTTCGGCACGAGCGTCTGACCAGGCGCCGACTTGTTCTACTGCGCGCCGTCCGTTCGCGATAATGGACCGTTTCGGACACAAATTCCCGCCTGTCGCGATCTCTATCACGTTTTTCAAGGTTTCCTGCGTTTACTATACCCGCTGGCTGAACTATTTCTATAGCAAAAATTAGTCGTATGTTTGTAATATTGATTTATCGACGATGAGGACGACTAAGTGAAACTTGTAGAGTGATCTTTTCAGTAATAAAATTAAAATGTTATGAATTTAGACTGGCTAAATCAATAGAGTATTGATTATAATTCGTCGACAATCTCGCAGGAAGTGTTTCCCACCAATATATATAAATATATCGCGATTGTTTAAGCGAAGTTCCGATTGCTGGAATATTTCGCGACACTCCGCGAATAATTTGAAATAAATAAGTAACGCAGTCATTTACACTCTAGCGAGCATGGTTATTAATATTTTACCGAGCAACTGACCCGGGAGGTCCCTTCCTGTAATTATTATTACTAGAGTCTCTCTCTCTCTCTCTCTCTCTCTCTCTCTCTCTCTCTCTCTTTCCGGGGTAGGTAATAAAAAATTAATTACATACTGCAGTTCAATGTTTCTGAAGAATTCTCTGCGTTCGCAATTACGTCGCAGCTGCAGAGAGAGGCTCCCCAAATTCCCGTAAAATATCAAATATTGTTTCCGAAAGTTTACCGCGCGGCGCCCACCGTTGATAACTAATTTTTAAGCCAGCCATCGAGAATCCTAATCTCGGAACCGACCGACCCGCCTCCTTAATAATACCAGGACGAACCGGTAGCACTGTCGCGAATTAATTTTTAATCAACGGCCCCGGTCGCACTTTCGTTTTTAATTAAAAAGATACTCGGACGTCCGGGATTCGACGGCGTGCATCCCCCCCCCCCGGTTCCGTTCCCGTGGAATTCGCGTCTCGCCTGCGAATTTCGTGGGCGCAAGGATTATTCCGTGCAGGGAGCTCAGCCGGTTGTTCCGCGGGGACACAAAGGACCCGAAGAAAGCCGGGCGGCTGCGAACCCCTCTCGGATACTCTTTAAATACCACGGGACGAAGGAGCTTCCCCCTCGGAAAGGGGTTCTGCAAAAGTCTCTCAATCGGCTTCACCCTCGTGACTCTTGATCTCTCCGAGAGGGTGCTGCTGCGGGAGCACGACGATCCGGCCTCCCCCGTGTCCCCCTACGCGCCCCTCTTTCCCGGCGATCCTACTTCTCCTCCTCGTTGTCAATCAACGATGCATTATTCATTCCGCCGGGCGAATTTATCAGTGGCAAATTGGCTGTTGTAATCTCGGGATCGGTTTAATTGATTCGTTCGGCGGGAACGATTAAATCCTCCGAGCGCGGCCTCAAATCATCTAACACCAGCGCGGCTGTGTCTATGGACGTGTTACATGCACGTGATAGTTTCGCACCGATGCGAAATATCATTGATAATTGTGTGTTTGTTACATTCATTTTTATTTCGGAAGACTCGTCTGCGATCATCTCTGCGGATGCTCTTTGGTCTCTGTTTAGAATTATAAAGCCGCGATGCTCGAATAATCGTGTTTCCTCTTCCGAAATTGTCCATTTTTGGGCACAATCCGAGCGTCAATTAGGGAGAGTTTACTGTACCTGCGAAAATGTATAAGTAAATTCTCCTTAATCGACGCCTTCGATTGTGCAGAAAAACGGACAATTTCGGAAGAGGAGATACGATTATTCGAGCCTTACAGCTCGTTTTTATAGTTGTTGACAATCGATAACCATAACAAATTGTCCATTTTTGCACACAATGGTCCGTTTTTGTGCACAATCGAAGGCGTCAATTAGGGAGAGTTTACTGTACCTGCGAAAATGTTCGCAAAAGAATCTGGTCCCTATATGAAATTACAGATTCTTTTGCGAACATTTTCGCAGTATAAGTAAATTCTCCCTAATTGACGCCTTCGATTGTGCACAAAAACGGACCATTTCGGAAGAGCAGATACGATTATTATCATTGTTATATTATATTGTATCTCGTTTTTATAGTTATCGATCGTCAACGACTACTGCAATCCGTGCAAATCCATGAACCTTAACGTGAGATAAATAAAGATTTTGCAAATTAGTTGCGGAAACGTAATAATGCAAAGCACGTTTCTGCTCCTAAAATAACGTACAAACGAACTGAACCAAAAGAAAAACGAAAGGAAAATGTGTCAATATTATATAATATTTATTATATAATTTTTGTACATCGTATCTCCTCTTCCCAAATTAGATAATTTTCAACAGAGACAAAATTTCTCTCTGTTTTTTTGCAGACTGTTTTTTTGCAGGCTGTTTTTTGCAGATCCAGTGGAACCTCGATTATCCTGGCTTAATTAAAGAGACATTAATGTTCGAATAATCGAATTGTTCGTTAGTGCCTGATTTCGAATTTATTAGTTTGCACAGCAAATCGTTTCGCATATGGGCTCCCTTACGTCGAGCCAGTTATATGCGAAACCTATTTGGACCACCGGAGAATTCCGATATTGGAACACCGAATAATCGATGTCCCATTGTGCTGTTATAATTGCAGAAACAACTTCGCGACATTCTCCCGTTACAATCTCAGCTCGCCACGATGTAATAACCCAGTTCCCTAGAATCTCGGGTCCTTCGAGGCCCTGCGAACCAACGGCAAAGAGGTCGGAGCGCGGAAGCGACCGGAAAGATCCAAGATTCGCGACCAACCGATCTCTCCGCAGTACCGCAACGATCAATTTCCCTCTGCCATGAATGGATCGACAGTATTATTGTGTTGGAAACGGGGCCGCGAGATCGCGCGCACCGCAATTGGCTATTCACAGGGGGCCAGAGATTCCGTTTCGAGGGTAAGCTCGTTTCCAAAAATCCTGTACATGTTTCCGAGAGCGAGAGAGCGAGATAGAGAGAAAAAGAGAGGAAGAGAGAGAAAGAGAGAGAAAAGGAGAGGGAGAAAGAGAGATGCAGGCAACAACGGTGCGCTGGTCGGTGGATCGCGCGAATTCCGCAAATAATCCGCCGCGAACTTTTATAATCCGTCGAGATTCTTGGCAGGGATTCCGGGCTCGGGCTCGGGCCGGGCTCGGGCTCCCGCGGAGGCGGAACGCTTGACGACCAGCGCTGATATTCCGAGGAAAAAAGGAACGCTTTTCATCGCGAGATTCTTCCCGAGGGAAAATCGGATTTCCAAAGGGAGACGAGAGAGAGAGAGAGAGAGAGAGAGAGAGCGACAGCGTTTCGGCACCGCGGCAAAATCTGGCGGTTTTAGGCCGACGTCCAAAACGGTCTCCGCTCTGCGAAAGCCGTGGCTAATTCGCGGCGACGCGCGACGCGACGGCACAGCACGGGCCAATCGATTCGCCCGGCCGGAACCGAGGCCGGATCCGACCGTGTCCGGCAGATGTTCCGCGAAAAATTGCCTCGTTGCTCTCGCGTCCTGCCATCCTCCCGGCCTGATAGACACCGGCCCCGGGATCGATTGTCCCTGTTGCTGCAACCAATTGCCCGGCGATCATCTTCTAATTGGCCGAGCGGAGCTGATCGAGGCCCTTCGGGAATTGCGGCTACGCTCTGGCCTCTGCGAAAGTCGCCTAGCGTGCTGTAAAAGTGTTCGAAAGAGGCACGATTAGGCTGATGAGACGATTCGTTGAATTCTTTTTGCTCGTGAATTTCGGTCAATGACATTCGAATTGTGCGTTTCCGTTGAGAATCCGCGAATCTATGTCACCATGCGATATTTTATTGACACGTGGAGCGACGATGACCTTTGACTCGACGACTTTATATCAATATATAAAGACAATACGCCGCATAAATGCGTGAATACGCACTTACTATGTTCAATCACTCTCTGTCTAAATTAAATAAGTAAATTCTCCTTAATTTTCCTTTAGCTTTTAAACAAAAATGGACGATTTGGGAAGAGGAGATACGATTATTCGCGTCTTGCGCCTCGTTTTTATAATTACCGATTGTCAACCACTGTAAAAATTAGCCGCGAGGCGCAAATAATTGTATCTTCTCTTCCCAAATTGTTCATTATTGTTTACAAGCTGAAAGAAAATTGAGCAAAATTTACTGTAAGCATTAAACCCATCCAAATCCTTCCACGAAAATTTCCAACAATTTCTGAAAGAGAGAAATCAAGGTGCATTATTTGCATCAATATAGATAATAGACTTTAATATAAAATAGCGAGTTCCTCAGATCATTTGAAGCAACTTCTTCCTGTACAAAAATTTTCTCCGAGGCACCGTTAACGAGTTATCAACGAAAAACAGTGACCAATAAGAATCGAGTACGGCTGACGCTAGGCGGCCCAGCCAACCAGCGCACGAAGCCCAGTTCCGCTCATTGGCTCGGTCGCCTCGCGCCAGCCGAGCTCGCCTCTCATCGGTCACTGTTTTTCGTTAATAACTCGTTAACGGTGTCTCGGAGAAAATTTTTGCAAAGGAAAAAGTTGCTTCAAATGACCCGAGGAACCCGCCACTTTCGGATTGCGAGACATTTTTGGGACACCCCGTATAATAGACTCTTCTCGTAAGACGCGTCTCGTAGAATTTTTAACAATTTAATGCTCTTACTTCTGCAATGTCGACAATGGATCTAGTTAATGAACTTGTCAGTCACAGTCTTAGCAAAAGGATTTTGGCTGAAGCGTGTTCTCAATGGCTTCTGTTGATGGGTTTTTGCGATCAATTTTCTTGGAAAATCTTTTCGGAATGTCTTGTCAAAGTAATCTGTCAAAGACTCTTGCCAAAGAAGTCTTATTCATAGTCCTTGTGAACTAATCTTGTCAAAGTATGTCGTCAAGGGAGCGTCTTGTCTTTGGCTCTTGCTAAAATGCCTTGCTAAAGTGCCTTGCTACAGATTCTTGCTCTGCATAGTCTTACTATAGGGTCTTGCCACAGAGTATTGCTAAAGAGTGTTGCCACAGGGTCTTGCCGAAATGTCTTGCTACAAAGTCTCGCTGCATATTCTTGCTGCAGGGTCATGTTACAGGGACTTGCTGTAGGATCTTGTCAAAGCGTCTTGCTAAACGTTCTTGCTGAAACGATTTGCTGAAGCAATTTTCTAAAGCGATTCGCTAAAGGGTCCCGCTAGGAAGTATCGCGTCATTTTAAAAGACATCGAGTGCGTTATTCGGGCGGAGGAAAGGCAGCGCGAAATATCGCGGACGGAAGTCGCTGCGGCAGCGGCCGGGCCGCAGTTTGCTCACCTTGATGGAAGATCCGTGACACAGTAAACTGTCCTGGTTCCCGCGATGGGCCGAGAACGGCGCCGAGTAATCTGCAAATCAAACACTCGAGCGCTCAACGGGTCGCGCGGGCAAAAATTCTGCTCTCTCTCTCTCTCTCTCTCTCTCGCTCTCTCTCTTTTCCCCGGCCTCACGCAATTAAGCAATATCAATTATTGAAACGGGGAACCAGCGTTCGGCTGTTTATATTACGACGAACATTCCAATTACCGGGGACAAGTTTTGCGGAGCAATCGAGGTTGATTCGTTTCGCTCGTGAAATTGATGGGGATCGCGGGGGTCAACGAGGGCTTGGTGTTTTTGGGACGTTATGCAACGAGGATCTCCGGTTAGGCTAGCGACGCGACCGCGGTTCGTATTTTGGCACGGACCGGTCGCGATTCCGTTGCTCCGTCTCGCGGCAACGGATATTTTCTGACTCGATTGTACCACTGCGAAAACAAAAATTGTCATTCGACGTTTTGTTCTCCGAGGAAAATGAAAGATGCCGCGTGAAACGTTGCGCCGGAGCAACGCGAATGGAACAGGGATCGCCGTTTTCGAATTCCTCGACGAATATATTGTATTAAATAATCGGTGGAATTATCGTTTCATTCGAAATTCTTTTATCCCCCGCGCCGACCTGTCCCGGCTTTCGGGATTTAATTTATAATTGCGCCGTCCGACGCGTGAAAAATGTAATAATTCATACACCGCCGAGTCCCGATTTCGATCTCCGATACGCCGCCGATTTCGCGGGTGGAACGCGAAATTGAAAAAAATTATTCGCGTCAGGTTGTCCGACCAGATTTAATGCGCTGCGATCGGATGTGCGAAACTTTTGCAATTTTGTTTACGGCCCCGAATACATTTCTGGCGCGCGCGATCCTCCCCGGAAATCAGAGACTGCTTTCAATACGCCCGGCAACACTGTATTTAGCTCGTACGATTAATTAGACTTTCGTTAATCCGATACTTTCGCGATGCGATAAATAGAGGCTCGTAGTTCCCGCTGTAATTCCCGGTTGTGTCGGTTTCGGACGCTCCCCCACCCACTCCCTGCTACCCGAAATTTCTTACCGGCTTTATCCCTCCGGCTATCCGGCGAAGCTCGGCGGAAAAAAATCCGTGGTTCCGCCCCTCTGGCCACAGGCAGAGAGTTAATTGGAGGAAGCCGAGTCGCCAAGGCAACAGCGTGTATCCCTGGCGATACACGCGAGGTATCAACGAGGCGACGTACCCTTCCAATTTGCCGGGTCCCGATGAATCGTACATCACCCCCGGGTTTCGACGCGCGGCCGGCGAACAATGTCGGAGGATAGAGGAGGTTTCTGCCGCCTTGAACGAAGAATATTCCCTACCTCGGCCCGGGACCCCGTTGTGTACACAGGGTGGCCGAAACAATCGTCTTTTATTCGGAACAACGAGAAACCTACGCGAACGCTTCCTCGCTCGTTTCAATCGGGGGTCGTTTCAAACCGGGGCCACGGATCGTTCGACACGGGCAATCGTTTTTATTTTTGTTTTTTTGTTTGTTTGTTTTTTGAACGATGGAGGATTCCGAACGCTGTTTCGAATTATACAAATGGACTCGATCGAGAATATTGGTAGGAAATACCTTCTCGGTTCTGTGTTCGAATTTAATCCGCGAATCTGTCGGTTTTGATGGTCGATGCTTTCTGGGTCAACGGCTGAAGAATCGAACGGACGAAATCCTACCGCGAATGAAATTAAACCAACTTTTGGATGCGGTGAAATAGAATTAGTTGGGGAAAGTAGGAGCATTCAGAGATGCGCGTTCTTGTTTAAATTAAATGGATTTGTAAATGGGATGAAATCGTACGATTGGACGAATGAAATGGGGATTAGATTGACGCTAAATCGCATAAATGGGCGTAAAAAAAGGGACGTATAAATACACGTGTTTAAATTAAATAGCTTTGTAAATGGGATAACATCGAACGATTAGATAATGTGAAAGGGGGGTTAAATTGACGCTAAATCTACCTCTGTGTGTGAAAATGGCAAGGTTGAATTTGTTTAGACTTGCAATCAGTTTTGTTACAGTTGATGCCTGGATTTAGAAATTTATCGAATCATTTCTTACGACAAAGTGTTTACGGTTTCAACGATTTCGGGAGAAACGACGTGGAACTGATCATTTTGTCCGAAACGATAGATATAGCATTGACTAAATTGGAGTATTTTAATGAATTAAAGAGATTAAATTGACGCTAAATCTACCTGTGTGTGTGAAAATGGCAAGGTTAAATTTTGTTAGACCTGCAATCAGCTTTGTTATACTTGATGCCTGGGTTGAGAAATTTATTGAATTATTTCTTATAAAAAGTGTTTACGGTTCCAACGATTTCAGGAGAAACGATATGGAACTGGTCATTTTGTTATTGTTGAATAAACTGGAGTTGAATAAACTTGTTCCTTTTAGGAACAAAATCAAGTTTTAGGAGATGCAACTCGTAGTGCATTGTTTCGGTACACCCGGTACATTCACCTTGGCTCATGGGCGAAGAGAAAGTGTTCTAGGCTCGTACGCGTGCACGCGGAACGTCGGCGGAATGATGTATTGCGGCGCAACCGCCGCGCCAGACGAGAAATGAATGATAGAATTTTGACGGGGAACGAAAAACGAAATTCACGCTCGGGAACCGCGCGATTCCTCATCCCGGCTGGATTCGGCTCGGCTCGGCTCCGGGAACATCGGTTCCACCAGCTACGAGCACCGTCTTGAAATGTTCCCCCGTGATTTGGCCCCTCGATATTCCCGATGTCTTTGCAACTAAAACTGCAAACACGAAGCTAAATTCACAAGTACAATAATGTCTCTCTAATTGACGCTCGGATTGTCTTTGAAAATGGACAATTTTAGAAGGGGAGATACGATTATTCGAGCCTTACGGTTCGTTTTTATAGTTACGAATTGTCGACAACTATAAAAACAAGCTGCAAGGCACAAATAATTGTACATGTAACCACAATATAACCTTGACATTACTGTACAGTAATGTCTCCCTAATTAACGCTCGGATTGTCAAAGGAAAATGGACAATTTGAGAAGGGGAGATACGATTATTCGAGCCTTGCTGTTCGTTTTTATAGTTACGAATTGTCAACAATTATAAAAACGAGTTACAAGACACAAATAATCGTATATATAACCACAATACAATCTTGAGATTACTGTACAGTAACGTCTCCCTAATTGACGCTCGGATTATCTTCGAAAATGGACAATTTGAGAAGGGGAGATACGATTATTTGAGCCTTGCTCTTCCTTGTTATAGTTACGAATTGTCAACAATTATAAAAACGAGCTGCAAGGCATAAATAATCGTATATATAACCACAATATAACCTTGACATTACTGTACAGTATTGTCTCCCTAATTGACGCTCGGATTATCTTCGAAAATGGACAATTTGAGAAGGGGAGATAAGATTATTCGAGCCTTTCTCTTCCTTGTTATAGTTACGAATTGTCAACAATTATAAAAACGAGTTACAAGGCACAAATAATCGTATATATAACCACAATACAATCTTGAGATTACTGTACAGTAATGTCTCCCTAATTGACGCTCGTATTATCTTCGAAAATGGACAATTTGGGAAGAGGAGATACGATTATTCGATTCTTGTGGTTCATTTTTTATAGTCAGCTATAAAAATAAGCTGCAAGGCACAAATAATCGTATCTCCTCTTCCCAAATTGTCCAGTTTTGTGGACAATCTGATCATCAGTTAGGGAGACATTACTGTATTTCGCTTCTTCTCGAAAATTCGAAGAATCTTTGTGCGAAGAAATCGCATATGTACACCGATTAATTATGTTTGTTAACCAATTTACATTTACAACCACAGTGTTTCAAAAACATCTTGATCTGGTTCTCCTTAATAATCGACGATGCGTAATGATTCTCAACTTTTTAATGTTCACATCGGGAAAAAGGGGCTGCTATGAAACACCGTTCAATTGTGACCCCGACTTGAAACGGTAGCGCAAACAATACAATAAAGCATAGACAGAGCATATGAAAGTGGAGGTGAAAATTCTACTCATATTTCTGAACATTGTTCTTTCTAAATTCACTCACGCAAATACTGTTATGCGAGGATTAGCTGTAAAACGAAATGTTTACTCGAGTACAGATGTTTCTAACAAAGAACATACTGTTCCATATTGTGTACTTCAATAATACTTTTCAGTTATATTAAAATCGAAAAGCGTTCCTTAACATGTACTTTTACATTATGAAGGAAAATTCGATCTGCTTGAATTTATCGATTCTTTGTTAACTAGCAGAGATTGTTATTTTTTAGCTTCGAATATAGCCGTATTATATAATCGAATATTAGAATGTTATTACTATTACAGTCGAATAATTTCGATTACAGCGAGATAAGACAGTCTGCCACGTTTTCAACAGGTTTTCCACGATGAAAATATGCAAATGACGCATTTGCTCTGACGAAAAAATATTTCTCCAAATACGAAAACGTACTCCGTCCATTTCTACAATTTCATTTACGATTACAAGGAATGAAAATTGGAGTGTTAAAGGTGAAATCGCGAGACGCGGAGGGGACAGTCTGCGAGATACACGAACATAGTAGGGCATCATGCATCGGCACCGAATTCTCGGTTGCTCGCACAGCCCGGGAATAGAGGAGATTGCTCAAAGGAACGTAATCAGCCCGGGGATAAGAGCCCCGGGCCCGATAATGAGCGCGGGAGGGAAAAAATTGAGCGATAATCGAGTTCGGTCTCGTTACGGGCCGGCCGCGTCCAACGGAAATTGCTCCCTGGAAAAAATAAACCCGGCTTTGTCGTTACAGTTGTTCAATTTGCCTCGTAACTGCGGGGCTAACTCTCAAACTACATTCCGTCACGGTGGGAAAAAGATCAGGAAATCCCGTCGAGCCGCTGGCATTTTAATTAGAAATTTTTAATTGGCGATTTTCACTTCTCGATTTCGAGGATTCCTCTGTACGGGAAGAAAGCAATTAACAAATTGCCCGGCGCGCGCGACGCGTGTCTTTGACGCGTTCGCGTGCTCTAGAGGTCTCTCTCTCTCTCTCTCCCATTCTCTTTCTCTCTCGGGCCGTCGATTTTAATATAAAATTCTATCGGCGATATCTTTTTAGTTTCTTTCGATTTAATTGGGATTTAATTTATCGGAGCGATTACACGGATCGGGACGCTGTGAATTTCCCTGTGCTAGTCCTACGCCTGTGTAATTTATTGCGTGTGATGCGGCATGCGACGCGAGTTCCCGGAAGACAGCACAAAATGGTCAGTTTGGGCTTCTGAATTGCCTTCGAATCGGGTCACATGGCCTCCAATAGCCTTCGAATCGTGGCAAAAGATTGGAAATAAAAATGTTAAGGTTATTGGCTTCGAATCGTGGCAAGTGGCCTGCGAATTGCCTACGAATCGTGTCACGTGGCCTGCGAATAGCCTTCGAATCGTGTCACGTGGCCTCCAAATTGCCCTCGAGTTGTGTCAAAAAATTAGAAATAAGAACTAGGCACGTGACCATCGAATCGTGGCACGTGACCTCCGAATTGCCTTCGAATCATGTCACATGGTCTCCGAATTGCCTTCGAATAGTGGCACGTGGCCTCCAAATTGCCTTAGAATCGTGGCACGTGGCCTCCGAATTTCCTTCGAATTGTGGAAAAAAATTAGAAATAAAAACTAGGCACTTGTCCTCCGAATTGCCTTCGAATCATATCACATGGTCTCCGAATTGCCTTCGAATAGTGGCACGTGGCCTCCAAATTGCCTTAGAATCGTGGCGCGTGGGCTCCGAATTTCCCTCGAATTGTGGAAAAAAATTAGAAATAAAAACTAGGCACTTTTGTCCTCCGAATTGCCTTCGAATCATATCACATGGTCTCCGAATTGCCTTCGAATAGTGGCACGTGGCCTCCAAATTGCCTTAGAATCGTGGCGCGTGGCCTCCGAATTTCCCTCGAATTGTGGCAAAAAATTAAAAATAAAAAATTTAAGTCATCATTAATGTACACTAGCATGCAGATCACTGCCTTTTTCTGCCGACTGCCCCGAGTTTCCATAAAAACGAACCGCGAGGACCAAAGAATCGCGACTCAGTACTCTCAGATATGCCGGTTTCAATTCCGACTTGCAAACAATTCTAGGAGGAAATACTGTATTTCGCGCGTGTGTTTCCACAGCGGGGCACGTATCACGAGCTCGGAACAGGTTTACAAAAAGTATGTTCCGAGCAGTATCTTGGGAACAATGGCGGCCGAACAAACTGCTGAACGCAGAATTTGTTCTGATTGGCGATGAAAGAGCCGCGCGAACAGGCCCGGGAAGCGTTTCTCTTTCGATGCTATTTTTTTTTTCAAAAGAGGATCGAGTTTCGATGAAACGCGGGATTTTCGCGTTTTAGCCGGAAAATTCGCTGGAACAACAGACCGGTCTAATCGACTCGACTGAAGGGCTGTAATTACAGACGCGACGGACCGCGGTAGGTTTTTTTTTCTCCACCCTGCGAAATTAATTTCTGGCCGGCCGCCGCGCCGGTGCAGCGCGGGATTCTGTTCGGCGGCTCGCGAATGTTTATCGAGTGCGCTGGTAAAAAATTTCGAGGCCACCGGAAACGGATGCCGGTGCTCGGGTATCGAGCGCCGGGGCTCGATGAAGTGCTTAATTGAAAAGCGCTCGTGCTGCAGCTCGAAACGCATACCACAATATCAATTGCCCTCGTCCGGCTGCGATCTGCTGAAGTATCGGAATAACCATATCGAGCATGGTAATGAAAATTCGGCGGAAAATGTCGGCACGCGAGCGGATCGCGCGGGCCGGCTCGTCGATAGGACGCGCCGGCCAAGGAAACACGCCGATGCACCGGAAATCGATCGCGTTCAAGAATCATTTCGACGCGGCTGAATCTCGCGAGCCCGATCGGAGCTGGCAACGATAGCCTCGATAGTTCGGCCGGCTGACGTCAGACGGAAATTGGGTTATTATCGCTATGAATCGCGCTCTTGTCGGCGATCATTAATTTAACGCGATCGATCCATCGAGCGGAACCGATCCATCGAGCTAACTCGAAAAAGAAACTCGAGATTCTTCTGTTTCAGAGCTTCTCGTTCGAATGAAGTTCGCGTGGGCAATGCGTTCTACTTCTCGCGGATCGTCCAGTGTGAGATAATATTCGGGATTATTAATGTTATTATCTGTAGAACAAAGGTGGAGGGGTGTGAGATTATTTGATTGAGAATTGAGTCGTGTGAAAAAGCGTTTAACTAACGATAAACTATATATATACATATTATTTATAATATATATATATATATATATATATATATATATATATATTATTATTATAGACGGAATATATATATTTGTTATATCTAATTTGTTATATATATCTTCCAGTCGTGTGAAAGAACGTTTGGAGAGAGTTATGATTGTTGAACGAGTTATTGATTGTGGTAATTGCAATGTACAAGTGCGTTGGAAGATGTAATTTTCCATTGATTAGATATACATATATATATAGTTTATCGTTATTTCAATTAAATTATCATAAATCCAACAACTCTCATCCGCGATGAAATACCGTGCGCGTAGAATATTCTGTCCCTGTGTCTGTGTTTTATTTAGCTGCTTTGGAAATTATTTATATTTTTATTTATCGAGCATGCACGTTTTCCATCGTTTCGCATCGTTAAGCCGAAAGAAGATAAAAACGTACACGAACAGTTATAACGACAGACGTGAAAAAAAAGACATAAAGAACTCAAAAGAAAAAAACGAGATGGATTTGGGAATTGAACAGCTACAGAAAAAGAAAGTAGCGTTTTTGACGAAGGGACAGAATTTTCCCCGCGCCCCGTAATTAAAACGATCGGTATCGTAGGTAGGATGAACGACGTTCCGGCGAAACAACGGTAAGTTTGCTGATCGAGTTTTGACATAACGCTGGTTAAAGTTCGTGATCCGATGCGAAATCGTTTTGCCGGCGGTGAAACGGCGAGCGGGGAATGTTCAATTTAAAAATAAACGACGAATCCAGTCGCTCTGTCCGCATTCCGCGCTGTAATTCGAGTCGGAACACAGAGGCTAAAAAAATGTCGGGACACCCTGATAACCGTTGATTCGTACGTACGTACGGACGGACGGACGGACGAGGCACATGACATCGATACGATAAATATTCCCGTTGATCGATCGACGGGCCGATCGTCATCGGCCGACAGCTCGGTGCCCTCTGACAGGGAACGATGATTGGCGTGGAGTGATGGCGTTTCAATGAGAGCGCGGCCATCGACTGCGAAACGGTAACCATTTCACCGGTGTAATTTGGTCGCGCCATTTGTCGAAGCTGATCGCAATCCCGGTGCTTTATTATTCCGATTTTCGAGCACGATCCGTCCGCCGTGATCTCCTTCATTTTTACGAACATTTTTATCGCGAACGGAGCGCCCCCGTTTCACGCGATGATTCCTTGATCTTGACGCATCGAGCGCTCTCGCGAGACGATTGATACGGTCAGCGGAAATGGCAACAGAGATTCGTCTCCGCGCGGTTTTATTTTCCTCCTTTCCCGTATCGCCGATCGAGACACCGACTCCTTGATCTTGACGTATCGAAAGACTGGAAATCAAAATTATTATTATTATTTCTCGGCTTGTTAGAACGAGTGTTCACTCGTCTACATAAATAAAATTAAGGGATTATAAATGATATTATTTATTGTAAACCCTTTGCTGTCACGCTTGGTCAAAATGTCAGACATTTATTTTTCCACAAAATGTGACACTGTTATGAGAAGAAGGCAATTAACAATTAATTCGATATACGCTTGGAAGTGAGACATCGAGTTCTAATAAAGTAAACGAGGTTCTAGGATGTTTAAATTATATTTCCAATTTTTTGGGTCTCAATAGCATTGCCGGATTTTGAGTGACAGTTGCTTCAAACGTGCGACACGCGTGCTTCGAATAGGAAGTGTGGCACAGCAGAGTTAAGCGGGCCAAATTAGCCTTTAGATTGCAGAATATATATATATATATATATATATATATATATATATATATATATATATATAACGCAAACTAATAATCTAGTTAGAGAGAACAGAGTGTAAATTGCGTCGAGAGATGTGAGAATCGCAGAAACAATTAACGTTGTTGCTGTCGAACTTTACACTCCTAATTCTATTTATATAATTGCATTTACTACAAAGGGTGCGATAGGTTCTCCCTTTCGGAAGTTCACGGTGCCTAAACTAGGGACTAGAAATTACAAAATTAACCCTAATTGGAATATCAGAGACAGTTAACTAAAACGATCAAAAATGCTCAAACATTATAGAGACAGTAAAGCAGGATTCAACTGTCCCGCACTCCGTAGTTATAAATTTTGTATGTTTCTTTCTTTTATTCTCTCCGGAGACTGTGCAATAAAGTCCTATTACTATGATTATCACCATTCACCTAATGAAGCTCAATTAAACAGCATTTCAGTTGAAATTGCCCCTCCTGGTGCTCTACAATTAAAAACGTTTTGTTCTATTATCCGCTGTAAAGACTAGCCCTGCAATAAATATCTATTATTACCGTCATTACTCTCCCGAAATTGCCTGCAATTAGACGTATTTTGTTTCTCATCTCTGACGAGAGTTATTATGATTCACCGAACGATGGGAAACGGATGAAGTTTCCTCTGTCTCGATCGCGTAGCAAATTTATATTTTCATAGATATAATGAAAAGTAATTCATCAAATTCAAACATTCATTAAATCACAGTAATTTCTCCTAGAGATGCCAAATTACGGCTGTGAATTTCCTTGCGCTAGTCCTACGCCTATGTAATTTGCTGCGTGCGATGCGGCACGAATTCTCAGAAGACACAAAATGGTGGCAACTCGTGGCACGTGGCCTCCGAATTGCCTCCGAATAGTGGCACGTGGCCTCCGAATTGCCTTCGAATCGTGACAAAAAATTAGAAATAAAAACTAGGTACGTAGTCGTCGAATAGTGGCACGTGGCCTCCGAATTGCCTTCGAATCGTGACAAAAAATTAGAAATAAAAACTAGGTACGTAGTCGTCGAATCGCGGCACGTGGCCTCCGAATTGCCTTCGAATAGTGGCACGTGGCCTCCGAATTGCCTTCGAATCGTGACAAAAAATTAGAAATAAAAACTAGGTACGTAGTCGTCGAATCGCGGCACGTGGCCTCCGAATTGCCTTCGAATAGTGCCACGTGGTCTTCGAATTACCTTCGAATAGTGCCACGTGGTCTCCGAATTGCCTTCGAATCGTGGCACGTGGCCTCCGAATTGCCTTCGAATAGTGCCACGTGGTCTCCGAATTACCTTCGAATAGTGCCACGTGGTCTCCGAATTGCCTTCGAATCGTGGCACGTGGCCTCCGAATTGCCTTCGAATCGTGGCACGTGGCCTCCGAATTGCCTCCGAGTCGTGACAAAAAATTAGAAATAAAAAAGCCAAGCCATCATTTTGATCTTTGCATTACTACGGCCGCTGCATTCTTTCGCCGACTGCGCCGAGTTTCTATAAAAGCCGCCCGCGACGCCCGAAGAATCGCGACCTAGTATTCTCAGATCTTCCGATTTCAATTCCGACGACCTTCGAACATTTCCGGAAGAAATTACTGCAATCCGCCGTAGCGTTAAACAGCGCCAACAAGTAGCACTTTGTTTCGGCGATGTTCCAATTTCCGGATGCTGTTTGCGAAAACGTGAAACCGAGGTCGTAGGTGCCCCGATTCCTAATCGCCATTAGCGTCCCCGGCAGAGAAGCAGGTCGCCCGATCTACGTAGAAGCTCCCTGAATAATGCATCAAAGGATGGAACGAACATCGTTGGTTGGTTCAGCGTACGGGACAGTCGCGGGAAAAGAGAAAGTCGGCGGATAGGATCGCGGGATCGGGGGAGGAAGAAACACGCGGAGGGGATGGGGCGAGCAGAGCAACGGGCAGGCGAGACCGCGTGCGCGTGCACCCCCGGGGGGCGGGGACGGCCAGGGGTGGCCAACAAAGGGGGAGAAACGCTGAAGAAAGGGAAAGACGCTGGGGGAAATTGAATCAAGCAGAAGCACGGAGGAGCCCGAGAACAGAGGAAAATGAAGCGGTCGAATCAATAAAAAAAAAGAAGGGAAAACTCCCGGGGAAATTAAGGGTTTGTTGGATCGTGCAGGAAACCGGGACGCTTTTATTCGACCGGTTCTGGGAACCGACTATTTTTGCCCGGGAGGAGTGTGCTGCCGGTTCTGATCGAATCGCAAAAATAATCTGTACAGTTCGGGAATTTCGCGGAAAAACAAATACCGCCATTTCAATTTCGCCGAGCGCGCGCTGCTCTATTCCGGTTTTCCGAATTTTTTTATGGACACAGAGACACTCGATTAATTTCGCCGAGTACACCGAGTTAAATCGAAAACCTACCGGGCTGCATAAAAATACAGTGACTCGCATTAATATTCGGACACCTTTCGAAACGGAATCAACCGTTATTTTTTACAAATCGAACGAGATTACTTGAACTTTTTGGAGGCGTTGGAGAGAATAATTTACCGGGCGATGTTTGCAACGTTTTCTTTCTCGAGATTGAAATCGGTTGGAATGGAAACGAAACATAAAAATCTCGCGTGTGTTAACTCTTTCGATCTGAGCCGATAACGGACATTTAAAAAATGCGTTTCAATCGCTGTAAAACAGAAGCACGCTGATGAAGAGGATGCTGGAAACGTTCCAATCGAACCGGCGTCGTGCTAGCTAATTAAAATTATGTTTTGTTAGTTTTTCTCGCGCGTGATCGCTATTCAGCGAATTTCCATCGTACTCCAAAATTGTAATTATTATTGAGAAATTTATACGTATCCTTGATCAGTCTTTCGATCTTTTTACAGTCAGAATGTCGTAAAATGTTGCTTGCCTTTTCTGCGCTGGCTGAGACTATCGCAGAGGGTTCTGAGCCTTTTTAATAGGATTCCAGAAGAAGGTAAAGGAAGGATCGATGATAAAATTTTTCGGAATGACTGTCTCGACCGTAAGATCTCGATAGGTGGTTTTACGGGGACGAGGTCGGCCAGGGCGGCAGACGGAAACCTGTTAACATTCTCCAAAGGCATCGCCAGCCTCGTCGCGGCTTCCCAGCACTGAGAATCCCGGGGAAGCAGAGAGAACACATCCTGCGCCGTAAACTCAATTTTTTCCGGAGCAGAGAAGGGACAGAGGGATCGAGCAGGTCTCTCCGCAGGTCTCTTCTCTCGGCGATCGATGGCGCCGTTACGTTCTCTCTTTCCCTTTCTCTCTCTCTCTCACTCTCACACTCTCTCTCGCCATTTCTCCCTATTCGAGGTTCCCTCTTCGGTATCGACAGTTTCACGCCGTCGAATTGGGTCGTTTGCGGGCCGAGATCTGGTCTCGTTATCTCGAAAGCCGGCCGACAAATACACAGAGACACACCGGGGTGCGCTCCTTCTCCTCGTTTGCTATTTCTGGGTCGCGTAAAATCATCTCGATCCCGCGAGCTCGGCTTAATGGACACGGAGAATCGTCGCGAGGTGTCGATCCACGAAAAATATTGACCGAATATTGCGTACACGATCCGCAACGGGCCACGATTCCAGTCCCATCCACCGCTGGCAGCGCTTCGAGACGAATTTCGGCAGCTATTCCGCCGGGGGTGGATCGCTGCGTGTGCTGGAAGGGAGGGTTGGTCTTGGGAATTCTTCGGATATCTTCTACAATGATCCATTTTCGTTGTTAGCTCGTGCCTGAAATTTTCTGATAGGCCGGTGTGTGACTCGAAGAAAATTGTTTCTCGTTCCAATAATTTCGGGGAATTCTTCTCTCCGCCGTAAATCGGATTCGTTCTGTATGTTAAATTATTTTTGCACCGATGGATGTGCAAAATGCGCTCTTGTGTGTGCAATAATAACAAGAAAATCGAGATTGTGAGAACGGTTTCGGACAACAGCGACGGCGAAATGTTTAAACGATGATAAAAGAATTGCGAAAGAAGCTGAGAGAATGGCGATAACGATTGGCATTGATAAGTACGCGATTTCAACAGTTATAATGGTTATGCAGTTACGTTTGTAGACAGATTCTTTAACGATTGATTCTGCCAGTTCGATTATTCCCGTAGGAATGACAATTGTTCCGCCATTTGCGGAGCATTATTACAGAAGAACAGCCTTGAAACTATGATCGCAAATACAGTAATGTCTCCCTTACTGACGCTCAGATTGTGCACAGAAATGGACAATCAGTGAGATACGATTATTCGAACCTTGCGACTCGGTTTTTATAGTTGTTGACAATCGATAACCGTAAAAAACGAGCAACAAGGCTCGAACAATCGTATCTTCCCTTCCAAAATTGTCCATTTTTGTGGACAATCCGAGCGTCAATTAGAGAGACATTACTGTACTTCGGCTACGCGTCGAGTAACATTTTCGAATATTAACCCTTAAACTATACGCGTGTAGACAGAATCCTGCACCTATTTTGAGTGTCTTAGAGCCAAAAAATGACTGCTCGGTCGCAGAAAATCACCGCGACGCGCGCAAAGTCAAACCGCCCGACGAATCTCTAGAAAATTACGTTGCCGCTAGCATTCCAAACAGCAAACATAAGAGACTACAGTAATGTCTCTCTAATTGACTCTTAGACCGCGCACGAAAATGGACAATTTGGGAAGAGGAGATGCGATTATTCGAGCCATGCGATTTGTTTTTATAGTCACGAATTGTCAACGATTATAAAAACGAGCTGCAAGGCTCGAATAATCGTGTCTCCTTTTCCCAAATTGTCCATTTTTGTGCACAATTTGAGCGTCAGTAAGGGAGACATTACTGTAATCCCTCGCAGAGCCGCATCATCCCGTTCCAATACTTCTACAGAGGCGGAAGTCATTCTTCTCACCGGTATTCCGTGCGAGTTCGAGGTGCTAATCACTCTCGTAGGGTCGATTGTCCAGGTCGCGGTAATTTTATCGGGTTTGATAATCTTATTGCCGTCGGTCCCCGTGAAAAGCAGCCGGTTCGCAGGCTCGGTCTCGAACAAAACCGGTTGCGTCCGATCGTCTCGCCGAGGCGACCATCTGCCGGTCCATTTGTCGGCTTTCACGAGCGAGGGTCCGCCGGTCGGAAGGGTCAAAGAGCAGCTCGTCCAACCGGGCCGCGCTCTCAATACGGGCGCAAAAACCGTGGTATTACGTGCATAGGAAACGTAGCTTCCGTGATAACGGTCCGGAGGTTAATCACGTAACTCTTGTGCATCAAACTGTCGGCTCGGGGCGGCGTGGCGCGGTGATACAGCGAAATCATTTCGCAAATGGCTTCGCGAAAGGCTTGGATACGGGCGGCGGGGGACGGCTTTCAGCCGGATCAGAGAAAGCCGGTCTTTTGAGACGGACGTATAACCGGGGTCGGGCCGGTCGCAACGCCAATGGATAACTCTCCCGGATCTGTCTTTGTGCCGTTGCTTGTCCAAGAGCTGCACGGGAAACATGAAATTCCCTGCGGCATTAGTTCTATCGGCGAAGGAACCAGCTCGACGATTGTCCACCGAGGCGACGCGACGCGATGCGATGCGGCGTCCAGAAACCGCGCTTCGAGAGCTCGCCTCGGCTCTGCTCTGCTCGGCTCTGCTCTGTTCTGTTCTGCTCAGCTCAGCTCTGCTCGCCAATGCGCCCCGTCATTGCGCCACTCTCCGGCTTAATGGCGAGCCGGAACGTGCAAATCCTGTAGGCTCGCGACACGAGCGCGGTGTAATTGCGAGCACGAACGCCCCACGGCTAAAGGACCCCACGATTTAATGGCCTCCTGCGGCTTGTCTTCCCCGAAAACTGCATCCTCGGTCGATGACCATTCGTTGCCGCCTCTGCGAACTCGAATCAACGCTTCGCCCTCCTCCCCGACGAATATTTCATTGAACTTAATCGATCGGTCGGTAATAGGATCTTCGCTTCGCGCTTCAATTATACGCGGACGATTTCGAGGATCCGGTAGACGAATCACTGTGCATGAGTTACTTGATCATGATTTCGGTTACCTTGGGACACTGTTTGTGTCCACGGCGAGACTCGACTGCGAGTTCCCACGAGATCTACGTAGTACGATTAATGAAACTTTTTGGTACATGTTAGTATATTTTTCGTACATATTAGCATACTTTTCGTACGTATTGGCGTACTCTTGTCATACATAAATAGCGTATATTTTCTACATATTCATTGTGTGTATAAATACCCTAAGTCTAGTGATCGTAGTGGATGGTAAAATTCAATTTGTTCAAGTAGATCGCAATGAAAATTAGTTTTGGAAATTAGTCAAAAATCAATGTCACCCAAATATGGGGTGCCAAAGGTGCCCAAAGACTCCGTAAAAGTGTCTAATATTTTGATTGAATCTCACAATTATGCCATAGCAAGTATTTTAGGATTGACAAAAGAAACTAAAGATCGACATACATTCTTCGATGAAATATTTATTCGCAAAGAAACTTAAAAATTCACGCGCTTCGTCGAAAAGAAAATATTTATAATACTTGCCGAGCCAAATATTTGGCTCGATAAAAGATCGCGAGAAATCGATTCCACATCGTCCCCAATTCTTCGACGACCTTCATCCTCTCAGATTACGCGAGCAGAGCAAGCTAGCGCGGCTCTAAGAATCCTTCATAAAGTCGTTCCGTTTAATAAATTCATCTCGCAGGTGATCTCGAGAACTGCAAAGCTTGTCTTCATATTAAGCTCTCTTTCATGGCGCCGCTTTTCCACGGCAGACTTTAATATTTCAAACAGAACGCTGCTAGTAAGTTGTCTGGCAACAGCTACCTGTCGCCACCGGAATTAAGTCTCTCGCGCAGCTCTCTGTTCATCTCCCGAGCGGAAGGCTCTCCTTGAATTCGTTAATTCTTTCTATCCACGTGGGACAGCGTGTGCTAGCGCGCACGGATAAATCCACGGGAAGCTCCTTTTCTCCCGTTGTCCATTGTCGAGATCAAAGGGGTCGGAGATCCACTGCCCGAGCTAGGCAGTCTCTCTCTCTCTCCCTCTCTCTGGATGTGTGTATGGGTGTCTCTGTCTCTCTCTTTCTGTTTCTCTCTCTCTGTGTATCTCTCTGTCTCTTTCTCACTGTTTTTCTGTTTGTATGTTTCTCTCTCTCTCTCTCTCTCTCTCTCTCTCTGGCGCTCTCTGTCTCTCTCAGCCATAAGAAAACAGAATAGATAATTGGATTCAGCGCGTGACCAACGGGCGCAGCGCACAATCGACTCGCATTTGCGTCTGACGTTCGAGATAATGCGCTTTGATCCGGGGATAAACGCATCAGCGAACGGGATAAACACGCTGCGAAGGGAAAAAACTCGAGAGAGAGAGCGAGAGAGAGAGAGGAAGTTCCGATAGTTTCAGTCCGATTCGAAAAACCGAAGTCGTCCAACAGGGGGGGTACAAGAAAAAAAAGAAAGAAAAAGAAAAATCGTCGGAGGAAGTCGGCGAGGAAGCGAGACTGATCCCGAAATCCGGAGACTTTCCTGCGGATTCAATTAATCCCGGATAAATCGCGCGACTCCTCCGGCCGACGATCATCCCGGATAACGAGATGACCCAGATATCCGCGGGAGAGGATCGGCCCGATCAACCGGTCCCCGTCGAACTTAATCCCGAAACGTTGTTTAGAGACAACAGAGATAAACGCGATACTTTCGACGCGAGCAAATAATGCAGCCCCGAGGTAATCGCTCGGTTAATTGGACGTCGGCTTCGGGGCTGTAGTTGAAGGATTTCTTTCCGTGGATCCTGAGCTCGGTGAAACCGTAGGACCGGAGAGAGAGCGAGAGCGAGAGAGAGAGAGAGGAAGTGAGAGAGTGAGAGTGAGAGAGGATCCGTTCGATGCTGGAAAGTGGCTGTCGTTCCGGACGATCGTTAAACTAGCGAGCGCCTCGAAGTCACCCGGGAGATAAGACAGTATCACGTCGGTCGAGAAACGAGCCGTGGCTGTTTACGTTTCCCCGGGCCCGGCCACCGACGTAGAGACAGTCCGTGATTTTCTTCTCCGTTTCTCCGCCGCGATGTCGGCGCCGTTAAACGCGATAAATTGCAGCCGGCTGACGGTGCCACCGGTGCGGCCCGCGAGAAAACCCGCCCTCCCTCCCTTCCACCCCGCCGCCTGGTAATTTCTCTTCATTGTCCGCGGATGCTCGGGATCGAACCACCGTTACGGTGAATTATTTCGTTTGCCGGCGTGCTCGATCGCGGAAAATTACTATCTGCCCGCCGTCGCACCAACCTGTCCACCGTGTTCGCGTCCGGCGCTCTCTTCCATTCGCAATTTCATCGCGAAATGATTGCTCCAAACAAGCCAGGAATATATTTATCATCGTGCAATCGGGCTTCCTATTATTCCGATCGATGCGTTTCCCGGGAACGTTCACGAAGATGGTGATATTTGTTCCGTGCGAGAATTGGAGGGTAAAGTTTTACGATCGATTTTTGCGACGTTCATTAAATCGGAATAAATTATTCCGTCATCTGTGTACACAGGGTGTGACAAAATTGTTGTGTAAGCGGGAATGAGAGGTTCTCGAGAGCATTTGGAGTAACTTTCTCCTCAGCGAAAATGCGATCCGCGGCTTCGTTTACGAGTTATTAAGGAAAAACGGTGACCAATGTGAGGCGAGATTAGTTGGCGCGCGGCGGCTAAGCCAATGAGCTGAACGGGACATCGTGCTCACGTTGGCTGGGCGGTCTCGCGCTAGCCGAGCTTGCCGCTCATTGGTCACTGTTTCTCGTTAATAACTCGTAAACGAAGCCGCGGATTGCATTTTCGCTGAGGAACAAGTTACTTCAATTGACCTCAAGAACCCATCATTTCTCGCTCGCTCAATAATTTTGGGACAACCTGTAGTGAGAGCAGATGAGAGCTTGGAGTTCCTGTTATTAATTTTGTATATACTTGTCTTCCGAAGACCGAACGTTTTCAGCGATTCGACAGTGTCGTATCTTGCTCGAAAGAATTGTCCAGTAGAATCGGAAGCAGCTCGGACGTCGTGCGAGCGCGCAAGTCGAGAGCAACAACGGTTACTCACCTCCTCGCGTTAATTTGGTCGCAGCGGGTAGGCGAGTCGAAAACGAATGCCAGAAGCGTGACGAGGCCCGCGTAAAACTCTCCCCACCCCCTCTTGCCGTCTCACCGGTCTCGGGTGTTTTACGATTTCGCCGTGGGATTGGGTCAAACTATAAATACATAGGCGCCAACGTGGCCGAGAGCGGAGAGCGGAGCCCGCGCAAAAGTAACCGTTCCGCGGGACAGTTGACGGTGTTGCGTAATTGTTGAAAGCTTCTTCTCCACGAGAGGCCGGATTAAACAGAGTGAACCACGGGTTCCTCGGATCCGAGAACTCGGACGCCTCGAGCTGGTCGGTCGGTGCAGAATCTATTGAGTAGTGGAGCCGGTTACTGTGGGCTAATCGATTACAGTGCCGTTTTCAATTTTTCAAGCACAATTAACTTTATATTTATCGTATAAGACATATGAAATATTTTTATGTAAACTAAATTAATTATTTGTTCAAATTAAGCATGCAAATTATGGATGTTTTTAATCATTTGCATGCTTAATTTTAACAAATAATTAATTTAGTCTAAATAATAATATTTGATATGTCTTATATGATAAATATAAAGTTAATTATGCTCGAATACCGCAAAAATTATTTCAACTTTTTGATATTGAAATCGCGACATTTTCTATGAGGCTTATGAAAAGGCTTAAGAAATTACTGAACGAATGAAGATCAATATTCAGTATAATAAATCGTTCTTAATTCTTTTTTCATAGAATATAAAATTTCTGAAAGCGTGTTAGGTATTAAATTTGCATTGTGCACAGTTATTGAGGCTCAGTGTTCGGGGAGCGTGCACAGTAATCGATCTTCGTAACTGATTGACGCACAGTAATTGGTTCCAGGACTTCTCTTCTTCTCTCTTGTAGTATTCAAAGGTATTCACGGGAAATTTTCTATCGACAAAAGAAACATTGAACTTTGCCTTGAAGTCCTTAAAAAACGTCATTTAATGCCACAGCTGTATTTACCAGCGAATACACCCGATGGCCGCGAACAGGACGCAGTGATCAGCTCCTGCACCCCTCGAGCTCGGAGGGAAGACGTAAACGCGCGCGGCATCGTTTCCGTTTGAGAAAAAAAACAAGGAGCGGTTTTTCGGCGCGTGTGTCGAGGGTGGAATACGGTCTCTGATCGATAAATCGCACGTCCGGGACGCGCTGGCAGGAATCGTAAAGGGGTCAGCCGGTGATTCGATTGCCTTCCGGGCGATTAGCGCCGCGGGAAGTCGACTAGCCGCTGAATATTCATGCCGGGCGTCGTCATTTATAAAACTTAATCGAACGGCCACCGACGACAATATCATTTTAATCCATTGTGCATATTCGCCGCGAGCGGCAGCCGAGCGCGCCATAACGTCCATCAACTGATTGCGCTCGCTGTTGCGTGCGCGCGATATTCCACGGTAACTTCGTTCCCTCGTCGGCGAACGACTCGCGAAATCTGTGCCGTCGGCCGTACACGAAACGTCCCGGCGGAAATTCAATTAACCGCCATTGTCGTTCCCGATTCCGCCTTGTCTCCATCCCTCCCCCCACCTCCCCTGCTTCTCCCGCGTCTTCGTCTTGCTCGCCGAGAACTCGCTTGGAGAACTCGCTTAGAGAACTCGCGGAGATATTAACTCGTTCGATCGTTTCGCCGAGGACGACCCGGGCCGTTGAAACAATAGACTCGTGGAAAATTCCTCGTCGGAGCACAGCCGGCCGCGTCACGGTTCCTCGAGCGTGTCGAAAATGGTCCACGGGCCACGACGGGACGGTCTATATGCCGAGCCGGCCTCGTAGAGAGCACACATCGCTCCGGGGAAACCGAATGACGTTACCAGCCCTCGCAAACATCAGCAAACACGTCCACGGTGACGCTGGAAGCCATCGAAATGCTGGATCATGCGGTCGACCTGCAGCAACCCGGCCCCGACCCTGGATTCCCGGCCAGCGCTAATGCTCGATCCAGGAATCGTCGCGATTTTATCTCGCTCGCGATGCAGCAATCCTTCCGGAAACGCCTTATATATCGGCGATATTGTAACTGTAAGCACGCGAATTGCTTAATTAGTTAGACAGCGGCGAAGGTAATCGAATTGCTATAATGACGGTTCAATGCAGATCATTGTAGCAGAATTGCTAGAATGATCAAATTCAGCTTCTGTACCACCTTGGAATGATACACAGGTACCACAGGTATACAGCACGCGGCATAAAGGGAACGAATCGTCGCGATTTTATCTCACTCGCGATGCAGCAATCTTTTCGAAAACGCCTTATATATTGGCGATATTGTAACTATAAGCACGCAAATTGCTTAATTAGTTAGACAGCGACGAAGGTAATCGAATTGCTATAATGACGGTTCAATGCAGATCATTATAGCAGAATTGTTACAATGACCAAATTCAGCTCCTGTACCACCTGGGAATGATACACAGGTACCACAGGTTGAGAATCGCTGCTCGAAAGCGATTCTTCCGAATTAATTCTGTAAAGTAGTATGCGGCATAAAAGGAACGAATCGTCGCGATTCTATCTCACTCGCGATGTAGCAATCCTTTCGGAAACGCCTTATATATTGGCGATATTGTAACTATAAGCACGCAAATTGCTTAATTAGTTAGACAGCGGCGAAGGTAATCGAATTGCTATAATGAGGGTTCAATGCAGATCATTATAGCAGAATTGTTACAATGACCAAATTCAGCTCCTGTACCACCTGGGAATGATACACAGGTACCACAGGTTGAGAATCGCTGCTGGAAAGCGATTCTTCCGAATTAATTCTCTGAAGTAGCACGCGGCACAAAAGGAACGTAAAAGCTCGGAAGAAGCATTAAGAGAAATTAAAAAGCCAGCGGGTGACATTGAAACGCCCGCAAGGAGCAACAAAGAGCCAGCGAGGGACATCGAAGCGATTGCAGGGAAACGATCTCTTGCCTGAACGACGGTGATCCGTAAACGACGTAACGATGCCGGAATTCTTTTCGGAGACATCGTAACGCGAAGAATCCTGAATCAGGCTGGAAGAGTGACCCCGTTCGGCGGTCGAAGGGGACGGGGATGACCGTGATCGATCGTACGTTTCAGGAGCTGCGGGCCGGAAGTCGGCGAGCGGCCGCGAATGTTTGACTCGTTCCCCTAATTCGCCGTGTTACAACGAAACGAGCCGGGGCCGGGAGGGTGGACGGTGCGGGCATTAGGGCAAAAGTGGCCGGCACCGTCGAACAATCCGCCGGCATTACGGGCGCCGTGAACGGTTTCGGCTTCGAAATCCTGCGAAACTGCGGGGAGGCAGCGTCGCCGCGGCTAATGCGTGCCATTTAAACGTTTCACGGGACATTGTGCCGGAACACGGCACTTGGCGCGAACACGTCGGTTCGTTAGAGCGCCGTTTGTTTGCACGGCTTCGAAACACTCGTTTGCGCGATCGTCCGTCTCCGTGCGTCGGCTGAATTTCCCGAAAACGCGGCAAACCGGGCCGGATGCGAACGCAGCCGGCGAACGACGCGGTCGCCGAGCCTCGATCGTCTCTGAGATACGGCTTGCAGTTTCGGTGCACTCGCCGGAGATCGGTCGAGAGATTGCGCTCTGGAGGACCGATTTTCCTGCAGAGGACAATTTTCATCTGGATGACAAGAATTGACGCTGAACCTATCGCGCTCATAATGGCCGTTTTCTTATTTTACGATTCTGCGAACTTTAGAGACTCGTGGAAAATGCTTGAACGAGAGAGAGAGAGAGAGAGAGAGAGAGAGTTCTATCATTGCAGAAAATTTTGTATAACTTTACGAAAACTAAATAAGTTCAATCTTCTCAGTTTTACGAAGCTATGCACGCCAGTTGCTATCATTGTTCGGTAGGTTTAGCATTAAAGAAAAATTTGTTAAACTGAACATTAAATTCGTAGAGGAAATTCATGAATTTATTGACAACTCTGGCGCGTCAAGCTCGCTTTAACGAATTGAACAATGAACATTTACGATTTTATTGTTCGACAAGACACGTCGGTGACGTTCATTCTTGTATGGTTTTTTTTCAAGAAATTAATAACTTCGTTACTGGCGCGGAACGAGCAAGCAAGCAGCAACTATTATGCGGGAAATTTAAATCGAAATTAAAACTGCGCGAACTTATGGACCGATCTATTATTTCCCATACACAAGAGCGCGTATATGTGTAGGCGATCATGGCCGTCGAATATCGGCGAAGTGTTTTTCCGAAAGGGAGCTTCAAAGGAGCCGTTCCGATCAAAAACAAAGGGCCGCTTTCGGGGAGAACGGACCCGGCGCGGGAGGATTAATTAAGCGATCCCGTTCGCCTCGCGATGTAACGGGTGTCTCGGTGTCAACGGAGCGGACTGGTTCGTTTGTCCGCAGTTGGAACGCGGACCAGTCCGTTCCTTCAGGGCTCGTAGGGCCGTGGAGGTCGCATGGACTTCGTTAGCGCGGCTTTTCAAGCTGAAAGTCAAACAGTGTCGCGGCAGGATTACGACGCTTCGTTACTCGGTCCGTTCGGGTGCCGGGCAAAAAGCAGGACGAACCTGTCTCTCGAGTCGCGAAAACCTGTTCCGCCCGGAAAATCGAACGCCTTCGGAGGATGCAGTTTGAAATGGAACTGTGTCAGGACTTCGGGAGGCTCGGGAGACTGGGGAAGTCGACATAGTTGTCGACATAGTTGCACTGACAATACATAAAGTGAAGATATCGTACCAGTAATACAGACAATGGAGATATTATTGCTACTATTATTATTATTAATTATTTACGGGCTACTGGACCCTTTAAACTCATACGATTTAAATTCATATAATTAGTAAAATTAGTATTAAATGAGGTGGTGAAATACGAGCCAATGAATACTTGAAAAGAATTTAAGTATACACTCTCACGTTATTTTTGATATATTTTTATTATTACTATTATTATTATTAATTATTTACGGGCTACTAGGCCCTTTAAAATCATACGATTTAAATTCATATAATTAGTAAAATTAGTATTAAATGAGTTGGTGAAATACGAGCCAATGAATACTCAAAAAGAATTTAAGTATACTGTCACGTTATTTTTGATATATTTTTATTATTACTATTATTATTATTATTATTTGTTATTTACGGGCTACTGGGCCCTTTAAAATCATACGATTTAAATTCACATAATTAGTAAAAGTAGTATAAAATGAGTTGGTGAAATACGATCCAATAAATACTTAAAAAGAATTTTAGTATTATACTCTCACGTCATTTTTGATATATTTTTATTATTACTATTATTATTATTAATTATTTACTGGCTACTAGACCCTTTTAAATCGTACGATATAAACTCACATAATTAGTAAAAGCACTAAAATGGCTCAGGTCAATATCGACGTGATTAAACCAATAAATAGACTATGATCTAACTTCTTTTTCCTGCGAATAACGTAGA
This sequence comes from Megalopta genalis, assembly GCF_051020955.1. Lineage (NCBI taxonomy): Eukaryota > Metazoa > Arthropoda > Insecta > Hymenoptera > Halictidae > Megalopta > Megalopta genalis. Next base: position 577,772 of record NC_135027.1, on the reverse strand, counting down.
AACATTTCATTTTGCACAAAGTCTGCTCGTGACATAAGCGACGACAAAGGAGATCGTCGATAATCGCAGCAGCGTAAAGACAACGAAAACGAAGAAAACGGGACCCGTGTTTACAAAAGTCTCGCACGAAAGCGTCACCGTGGGAAACGATTAAATAAACTTCATCCCTGACGAAATTAAATATGCAACAGCACTCCGGCAGCCAGTTCTAGCTTTACCGAAAAATTCTAGTACGCTTCTGTGGCTGGTTTTGTTGAGACCCGTCGAATAAATTCGCTCTCCGAAGAAATTAGAAAGAGAGCTCGCTTTCCGTCCCCGCTCCGAGGGGACTGTTGCAGCGCTGACCAAGGTGCAACGACTCTGCAAATTGCGCGGCGTTCGTGTCTCCCGCAACCGAAAATAATTGCAGCGCCGTCGCAGCGTCGCTCGCCGAGTCTCGCTGCTAATAAAATGGAAATTCGGCTCAATATCGCGGCGGTTTCTTCCCGCAAGCGCCGGGACACCGCCGGGAACCTTCGTTAAGCAGCGACGACGCGAGATTTGCGGCCTCGGTTCTTCGTGCCGAATTTTTCCAGCCGGGACTCGTCAAGATTCTCGAAGCGGACTCGCGTGCTGACGGAAATGAGGCCTTCGGGGTCGAGTGCGCTTCCGCGACCGTCGACGGAGCGGAGCGGATTCCCCGGAGCCGGTTATTTCGAGGCGAGCGGAGCCTCCGTCATCCTCGCTCTTATTAATTGTTATTTTTAATTAGACGACCGCCGGCGGCTCCCGCGAACCAATCCGATCATTATTCGCTCGCTCGCGACGCGCGGCCGTGCATCGATACGGAAAACAGGGGAACGCGGAATTTATTGCTCGGTGGTCAGACCGATCGCCGGACTTCTCGTTTTTTCGCCGATTAATTGGCGGGTTCGGTAATGGGCTGAAATATTTACGGACTTAAAACGTGTCAATTAGGCGGACATGAGCAAGACTGCGAGGAAAGCTCGCTTAATGTCCAATTAGCGAGCCGGGCCGAAGCGACGCGACGCTTGAAAGCGACACCTCGAGCGCGGCGACGCGAATATGAGGAAATTGGACTATTCTTGATGCCGGCCGAATGATACTCTAGACGGTCGCCCTGATTTATCGTCGTTTGTTCGAATTCGGGCATTCTGAGCCTCCTGAAACGTTTCATTGCACCAGGAAATTGGCTCCGTCTGATTATCGCAAAAAAAATTATATTTCTCCTAAGGAAATATTTAGTATGAATTTCATCATATACGTTCCCTCGGGTGTTCCAAAATTATGGTATTTCTGAGAAACGAGGGATTCCTGAGGTGATTCGAAGCAACTTTTTCCTTTACAAAAATTTTCTCCAAGGCGTCGTTCACGAATTATTCATAAAAAACACTGACCAATGAGGGGCGAGTTCGCTCGACGTTAGGCGATCGGGCCAATGAGCGGAACCGAGCGCCGTGCGCTCGTTGGCTCGGCCGCCGCGCGCCAGTCAAGCTCGCCTCTCATTGGTCACTGTTTTTCGTCAATAACTCGTAAACGAAGCCGCAGATTGCAATTTCGCTCAGGAAAAAGTTACTTGATATGATCTCAGGAACCCCTCATTTTCAGGAAGTACCATAATTTTGGTAATTATTAATTATGGTACCATGATTTTTCTGCTTCCTCGACAGAATTTTGTACGAACGCGCCATTATTTGCCATGTTATTTTAAGTTGGAACAAAATTCTCTTCTTTTCTCCATAATATTTAAATATTCAAGGAAATATAATCACACGATAAATAAAAATTTTCTTCTTCTAAGAAATTATTATAACAGAAAAACTTCTGATCACCACAACCGAGAAAAAATTTGTGACGGAACTGCTCGTATTCTGGATACGCCTCGTAGTTCCCGGACGTCAGATCGTCGCGATTCTGAACGAAAACAATGGGGACACTCTGGGAACGACGCGACCGTAAAGAGAACTCGAGCGATGTCGTGGTGATCGATGCTCGGCGTTGAACGAACGACAAAGGACAAGCTTGGCCCGTGCGAGAAAGTCGTGGTTGTTCGCCGGAAGCTCGGTTTTAAGACCGCAAGCGTTGCAAGGCTTGCACGGGTGCGAAGGACACCGCCAGGGAATCCCCCGACGCCCGGGTTCTCCCTAATTAACTGTTAAGTAAGTCACCGACAGGCTCCGCTCGCGAGAGGATCGCGTTAAACCCGTGGTAAGGTCCCGTTGAATGGGACCGCTTGGTAATTCATGAACACAAGGCGAAAGTCCGGCGAGAATCTTCGGGAAACTGCGAAGAAAAGGCGCTCTCTATGGTGCACCGTGTTAACTCCGCCCGTAATCCTTGCCGTTTAAAGCGGCAGCCTCGAATAAACGGCTCCGGGGGCCCCTTCTGGACGCTTCGCGGGCGGCAAACAAAATCTTGCGACGCTTGGAACCTCCTCTAATCGGCTCGCTTCCTGTCAAGGTGCTCGAATTTATTGGTTCCGCTGGGAAGATTCGATTCATTTTGATCGGTGACAGTTTTTTGGCGTTCGTGAGGAATATATTAGACCTCTAGGAGAGATCTAAGACAGAGTTGGGCAAATTTTATTCGAATTAACGATAATTGATACGTCCGATTTATTTGTGAATAATGAATAATGATTTGATTCGAACAGAAAATTATTCGTCATTTTCGAATGACTTCGTTTATTCACAGCTTATATTCAAAGACTATTCGAATACAAATTTATTCGAAAGAAATTATTGGAAGTATTATACTAATGAAAATTGATTCGAAAAAATTATTGGAAGTGTTATTGAAATAAAAATCTATTTGAAAATATTATCGATGGTGTTACTCTAACAAAAATTGATTCGAGGAAATGATTGGAATTTCGGATACAAATTTATTGGAAAAAATTATTGAAAGGATTATTAGAATAAACATTTATTCGAAAAGCTTATTGGAAGCGTAATTCGATAAAGAACGCGTCTTCATTTAGCTTTCGCTCCGCGCAATCGACTGTGAGAACGTATTGTTGAAAAATCCGCAATCTGCAGCAGCAAACCGCAGCGGAGAGGAAGAATGGTCCCCGCGATGCCTGTTCTATCCAATTCTCAATGTTCCAAATTTCGCGCAGAGGTTTGAAAGCGTGCTCTATTCGGCAGCGAAGCAGCAGGCTCATTCAACGAAAACGGTAACGAGACGTGACGTCGGAAACGGTTCGTTACAAAAGCGAGCGGCGTCGCACGAAAAAAGCGTCTAAGAGAGAAAAATGTCTCGTATCTCCGCGTCCCGTCGTGTCGCCATTAAACAAAAAAAAAACGGGACGAACAAGCGTCGCTGATCCGAACGGAAGCGGTGGTCGAACGGGCAGCGACGATAACTCGGCCGAAAGCGGCCGATAGCTCTACGGAAATGAAAAAGTCGCGGGAAATGCGTCGCGCGGTGACTCCATTGTGCCGAGCGCGGGCATAATGGATAACGATACACTTCAACAGGTTAAAAACACTGTTCAGCAGCCCCTGCTTTCCGCATCGCGACGCCGAGATACCGGTTTGTTTAATATAGTTTCAGCATAGTTCGAATCCCAAAGCTTTCGTGCGAAACGCGACGTGTCGCAATGAGGTCCGACCATTGCATATCAAATGCAGTAAAAGATATTTTTAAATGTTACGTAAAATAACGTAACGTTAGGTTAGGCTAGGCTAGCTTAGCTTAGATTAGATTAGATTAGATTAGGTTAAGTTGGGTTAGGTTATGTTAGGTTATGTTAGGTTAGGTTATGTTAGATTAGGTTATGTTAGGTTAGGCTATGTTAGGTTAGGTTAGGTTGTTAGGCAAGGTGTGCCAGGTTAGGCCAGGTTAAGTTAGGTTAAGTTAGATTATTACATTAGTTTAAGTTTTAAGTTAGGTAGGTTAGATTATTTCTAGATTATGCAAGGCTATATCGCTGCCATGTCACATTATTATGGCAAAGTTATAGTTCGCTTCACCGACTATGTCTTCATCGACACGATTTCATGGATACAGTAAATTCTGCCCAATTGACTCTCAGCTTGTAAACTAAAATGGACAATTTAGAAAGAGGAGGTACGATTATTCTCGCCTTGCAGCTCGTTTTTATAGTTGTTGCCAATCGAACCAAATTTGCCACCTAACCTGCCAAAACCAAATTTAAATAATGAATCGCTATCGAAATCCAGAATCAAGCTCTGACGGCGGTTTTCGAATCTGAATGGCGAAGGGCTCTGTCCCTCGACGAAGGGATTAGACGGCGTCCTCGAGGAAGGAAATGAAAATTCGCTCGGCCAGGATCCACGGGAAACGAGCGATTATTGGACAAGTAACCGAACGGCGCGCCGCGCGCCTGGCAACGATGGATTTCCGGGGTTCGAAGGGGTCGCACGAAATATAATCGGTTTACTAATGAATTTATCGGAAATGGCAATTAGCTTCCATCGAATCTGATCGATGACGGCGACGAACGAAGTCTCGGACGCGCCCGGAGAATGGTACGAGAATGTGGGTCCCAACCGGCTCCGCAGTGAAAATTTCTCGTTAAGAAAAAACCACGTGGCAAGGAAAACGTTTCATAGGCCCGAACGTCTCAATTAGACCTCGCAGAATCAGAAAATAACCTTTAACCCGAGAAAGATAAACTACGTCGCAGAGGCGCCTGCGAAGACTGTTGATTTTTGTTAATTTTTCATAGAGGTCTAGTGATTTAAGTTTAAAATTACTTAAAATACAAAAAAATATAATATAAATGCATTTTATTTTTACAATAATGCCAAACCTTTAAAATGACTAGATTAACTTAAATAAATATCCATTGTTAGTATAAAATTGACGCCTTAGAAAAGCATGCGCCTCTGAAGCGTATGGTTATCTTTTACGTACGTTGTCATATGGTTATCTTTCTAGGGTTAATAACAATATTATCTAGCCCGCCATCGAGTATCCGAAAAATCGCACTGCAAAATACGCGTCGCAACGTGCCAGTCAAAAAAAGATAATTCGGAAGCACGACACTGAAATTCGACGCTGCTCTACGAGGATCCCCACAATGTATCGCAGCCTGTGACTGATCTCAAACTGTCGCGAGATCGTTTTTGAACGTAATGCTATACGCGGGCTGCGTATCACGGCTCCCACCTTCGAAAGAACAGCGATATCCGGTTTCAGCCGCGTATCAGATTTTGCACGACCGGATTCGCCTTCGGACGTTTGCCGTGATCCGATGAATAAACAGATCGATGCAACGTAGGCGAACGTACTTCCGGCGTCGACTCGCGGGGAAAACCGGGCAGGAAGAGCGGTTCCCCGGGGAGCCAGAGAGAGAGAGAGAGAGAGAGAGAGAGCTCTCGCGGGAAAGCTCGGCGTCAAAACAAGGAAAGGTCAGCGGCCAGGACTCCCCGGGAGCCGGCTGCCTCGTCGCCGGCACTGGGATCCCGGCGAAGTGGGTTATCCGCTATCCGGTTACAGGTCTCGGCGAGGCCAAGATGCACAGAGAAGTGCAGTCGCACGTGGTACACGGCCGGGCCGCGGTTGCATCGAGTTAAGACCGACTTGTTAGAGAAGTTCCATCAAGTTGGATCAGCCGACGCGGAGAGATTCCCAGCCTCTGCCGCGGCCGAGGCCAGGCCGCACGCGTCCCTGCGTCTCCCATTTTGCTCTCAACTTCCGCCGACACGCGAGCGCTATACCTCTCCCAGCCATCTCGTCTCGCCTTCCGGGAAATTTGTTATGTTTGCTTTGAGCCGCTTCTTCTTCTATCGGCGAGCAGGCTGATAAATGCGCCAGCTGTAATTAGACTGTTTGCGCAAGAACTCTTGGGAACCGGATGCTCGGGAAGAACACGGCAAAGTCATTAGCCGCTTCTGCGGTGACTCGCTTGACCGATCGCGCAGAAAAACCTGCGAGAATCGCGGCGAAGATGAGAGCTTCCGGGATGATATTACAGCGATGTTTGACGAGAGAGACATCCGGATACAGAAAGGTGTAAATTCTGCGTCGATGAAGAATATCTGCTGGCAATGATTTATGTCATTGGCGACGTACTTCTCGGAAATCTCGATTGAAGAATGCGGTGCGACGATTTAATACTAGGACTTGTCGGATCAAAATGGCTTGTTTTTTTAAATTAACCAGTCATTTACGAAAATACAGCATTTTCTACGTTTTTATATATTTTTCTAGTTTATGAGGGAAAATTGATTGTTATCTCATCTCGGTGTACGTATAAAATTATTGTACAATAAATAAAACAAGATAAAGGAAAACTGCTTTATATCATCAATTATTTACATACATTTTCAAAAGTGATACAAAATTTTAACAAACGTGTACTGAAAATGGGTAGACATTATAAGAAATGCCAAATATACCATTTTAACCTTTTTTGGCAGTTCTAATGTTAAACACAGAACAATCGCTAATTACCTGTGACGTTGATGCGACATTAAACACGCATACATACGCGCAGAAGAAAAATCTATGAATTAAAGCACACAAATAAAAATCCATTACAGAGAGTTACATCTTTCTCGGTAGATAAGGACACTCGAATAATTGCCCTGCAAATAAAAGCAGCGTACGATCGCGCCCGTCGAGAGCTGCAAAAAACCGTATTCACCGCACAACCCTAATCCAGAAACGAAGTAACTCGAAAGTCTCCGTTGGAAGCCGCGATTGAATCGAGCCAATTGATTTCCGGCGAATTTTCATTTCCAATCGGAGAGAACTTTCGTCGGATTTTCGCGTCAGCGTCGAGTTATAAGCGATTCAGGCTGCGAGCGTTTTTCACGGCGAATGGCCGTCGAGAAGTTTAAACGATCGGGGGAGCCGGTATGAAAATTTTTAGTAGCCGACACGAGAAGTGCCGGATAAGGGCGGAGGCAGATCAGCGATCGTAGCGCGCGGATGCACGCGAGTGCGATCGCGAGTGCGAGCGGATCCGCGGTCTATTGCTCGACGGTTTGTCGTTGTGTGCCCGGCAGAGGGAGAGAGAGAGGGAGAGAGAGAGTCCCACAGAGGTCCATTAAGGTCTTCAAAGAGCCGGGGTCCCGGCTTCCTCGTAGTCGGAGGCCGGATAAGGCAGAGTTTCCTTCCTTGCGCGGGATATCGGCGAGGTTCAAAGTTAGTTCACCGGGACTTCGCCGGGCGAGCCCCGAACGGATGCGACTTCGCCGAGCGATTCGTAAAACCTGAGCGGAATTTGTCGAGTTGCCGTAGGAGAGGACGCGTCCCAGTTTTCGACGACTTCGTCGCCCGAACGTTTATTTTTTCGCCCCGCCACCTCTTCCCACACCCGCGCGAGAAGCTTTCCCACGAAAACTTTCGCGCGCCCGGAACGCGCTCGACCGATCGGCAAATCCTCCGGCGAATCACGAATTAATTCGATTGCCGGGCGAACGCCCCGATCCTCCTTCTGTTCTCTTATCCGTGAAATCCGAGAATTGTCCACGAAATTTTTATCGTTTCGAAAATGCCCGGATTTCGCGCTGTTTCTCTCGAGAAACGGATTAAGCGGTCGCGTCGAGAATGGAATGTGCCGATGTGTCGCGGTGCAGTTAATTCTCCCCAATTTTTCTTCAGCTTGTGAACAAAAACGAACGATTCGGGAAGTGAGTTGTTCGAGCGGCTCGTTTGTATGGTAACTGATCATCAACAATTGCAAAAACGAGCTGCGTGCCTCGAACAAACGTATCTCCTCTTGCCAAATTGTGCATTTTCGTTTACAAGCCGAAGGAAAATTAGGGAGAATTTATTATACTGTTATGTACAGAATTACTTGTACTCATCGCAATTAATATAGAGACATAACGAACGTTGGGAACTGAGATTCGTGCGAATTCTCGGCAACGGAAGAAGTGCCGCAAACGAATGCACGAGGACGATGCGCTTCGATTGTTTTAGTAGATTCGACGCGTCAATAAATCTATTCTTAAAGTGGCAGTCCGTAAACTCATTATGAATCGGCTTTATTGCGGTTCGCGGTTTGAGAGGAGGATCTTCAGAAATGAATTATCCGAAGCTGGCAACCCAAGATATTTCGGAACGGGGATCCTCGAAAATGTTTTATTAAAGCGTCATGGTTGAAACTTTTAACGCGCTTTTCACGGAACGATGTTTATTGAATATCTTGCGAAGCAATCGTCCGATTCGACTGAAACTTGGCAGATATCTTCGGCGGATGCCCCTTTCTCGCTTCTGACTTCAATCGAATCGATATTTGGGAAGTTCGATGTTTGCGAGCCGAAAGATCCGAGAGAGTTTCGTATGAAACGAATTTCGTCTGTCCTCGGAACGTCCTCTTTCTAGCCTTCGATTGTATTCCGTTTACACTGGCTTAAAAGATATAGATACGATTACAGGCGTCGAAAATATTTTGGGTTTTCCTTTTTATTTTTTTTTCAGCCCGCAATAGTTCAATGTTGGAGCAACAGTCGACAAAAATGTTTCGCGTCGAGCTCGCCCCAGCCAGACCTCTGTGTCTAAAAAACAGAATCACTCTTTTTTTGCATGAAAAAAACACGCGTATTCTTCGAAAGTCAATAAAAAACATGCGCAAGGTTTGAAGTTGACACGTTCACCGGTTTCGTTTGAAAAAAAAGCCCCAAAATCCGTATCGCAATCGAATTGTTAAAACAGCCGTCCGGCAATACCGCCGTATCTCCACCATTTTGTATAGCGAAAGCGTAAAAAAAAAATATTTCAGAATTCTTTAGAGCTCATACAGTGAAGCCCCCGGGAAAAATTGCCAGTTCAGTGCGAAACATTCTCAAAAGAAATATGCCCGAACACGAGTATTATCTTTCAGTAGCACAACTCCGCGATAAGTACGGCTGGCAATAAATTACGATAACGTAAGCAGCCATTCGCGAAACCAGCTGTTACAAAAATATTTTTCAACTGTATAAGCTGCGCTCGACGCAGTCCCGAAAGTAGCTTTTCAATCCGAAGTCCGTGTTTCTCGAAGAAAATTCCCAAACCCGAGCGTTCATTTTAAGCGGTACGACTCCGCGATAACAATGACTAACTTAAAACGTTAGGGACATTTAATATTTTTATCGTAACGAAAAGGGGGTATCTAAATAATAAAAACGCAGCATAAAGAGTTCAAAATTATTTGAAGAGCAGTCGATAGATGATCAAGACTGAGGAAAGATGGACTAATTGGACTTTTTCCAAATTCTTAAAAATATAGGAACAATTGACAATCATTTCTGCTTCGACGGGGATACATTTTCATTAAACGTTATAAATTAATTCGGGGAAATTCATTTTTACGCATTTGAACCTGATTGACGGATACATGTTCATCAAATGGTACAAATTGATTCGGGAAATTCGGGAATTCGGGAACTTCATTTTTACCGTATTCGAACCTGATCGGAAAAACCACCGCAGTAATAGACGCATTAAACCTATTGATGGGCTCCGGGGAATCGGAGCGCTGCCATTCGCAGACCAGCTGTCTCCTGCGATTCGGCGGGAGGTTTCTCGCGGTCGTGAAAGAGTCCGACATTAGTCAGACGTCGCGACGGTTGGCAGCGAAGCTCGGTGACCCGTGTCTGCTGCAGATACCGCTAATTCCGTGTCGAAGATATAAATTTCTTCGGCGGGCGCGGCCCGGAATGCATAATCGTCGGGGCAGCCATTGGCTGGCGGGCAGAGGGACAGAGGGCCGGGGCCGATTCGTTCGAAGATAAATAGCTGCGGCCCCGAAAGTCTCGCCGGACGATTTGTCAGGCCGAGCGGCGTTGTTCGGCGGCGCACTCGATATCGGATCCAGGTGAGAACGAAAGCTTCGGCTCCTGGCGCACGCCTACCATCGCAACTGCTAATTAAAAAGGCGCCTCCCTCCCCCTCCCTATTGTCGGCGGACGCGCATTGTCCGCGGCCGGGATCGAGGGTAGTGAAATTCCTGCGGGCCAATCGCGTGAAAGCAGCTTTGTTCTTGGCACACGCTGTCGTCCGATGGATTTAGAACGAAAAATCGGCCGGATCGAACCCGGCTGAATACGCGTCACCCGTTTCTTTCAGCCGAGATCTTAATTCACTGCGCCCTGTCAAAAGCTTCGATTCTGTCCTCCTCGCCCCGATCACGCCCCCCCTCTCCGGGACACCATTTTGGACCTAATAACGCGTCGCGATCCTCGAGGGACGGGTCAGGTGTCGAAGTGAATTGAATGCGCGATCGAAAATTGCTCGGAGCTAGAGCAAGCCGAGATTCGGTGCTTAACGATCGACGTCTGACCGTGACTGACTTGATCTACTTAAACGATCGCGCTGGATGCCGAGAGGAGACGGACTTCGGGAATTTTTTTCTCGAAAACTCGAAGGGCTCGTTGGACGAACCTTTTCGCGTTCTAGATGGCTCACTTTTGATGGTATCTAGTAATTTTTTTGTTTGAAAATGTCTCTCCGTTGCGAAGTTACAGCTGATTTAACGAACAGTCTGCCGGAAGGAACGTGACCGTAAGGTGGCTGACAGTGGCAGATCGTTTCTACTTGAATCGATCTTTAATGGCAAACGGAAGTATTATGGTCGAATTCTGTCGATTCGAGTAACCGTTACCTTGATTTTATCGAATTTTCCGGCAAGAAACGTGGACGCGGCTCGCAGAAAATTCGGGAAGACTAATAATAAAACCGTCGCTTTGTCGGTCGGTCCACGATAAAAGCTCCGAGAGCGATTTTTGGCGCGGCAAAAATGCCATCGGAGTTTCGTCTATCTTTGACAGCCGCTGCTGTATAACTTCCCGGTTCTAAAAAAAAAGAGCTGACATCGTTAAGCCGTCGATATGCCGGAAATAAGCGTTCCATTCGAGCGTCCGGTAGCCTTTTTCCTCCGCGCGCGCGGCCAGACCATCGCCGGCTAATGGAAGTTATTAGAGACACGCGCATTTCCGATTGAATATTCATCGATCCGGGTTGTTTATTTCGGCGATAACGTATGCGGGCCAGATAAATCGATCGGGCCCGGCCGCGATTTAAATTCCGTGAAAACGGCGACAACACGCGCGCATTTGTTTCTCCGAGTCCGGTAGATGGCTGCTCGTCGACGACGCGGCACCGTTTCCGCGCGTGTCGCGGAATTTTATTACCGAAGGACAGGAAAATAAAATATAAAAAAAAGAGCACACGCACAGAGGACACAGACGTTTGTTCCACGGTTCATAAATTTCAGATTATTTCCCGGACCACCCACGCCCGCCGTCAGCTCCTCTTCATTGTTCCCGACTCGCATCGATGAAAACGATTACGCGGTTTATTTTATATCCGCGCTTGTCGTACCGCATTTTTTGATATTCGCCGGAGATCTCTGACCGGCCGAAAAACGAGCAATTTCGCGAGAAGCGTCGCCGTCGCCTCCGCGAATCAGTCGGACAATTGATCATGTATCCATTAATTTGTTTGTTTGTTTATTTATTTACTTATTTATTTGCTTGTTTAATTATCTGTTTAATTATTTATTTGTTTAATTATCTATTTACTTATTTGTTTGTTTGTTCAATTAGTTATTTATTTACTTACTTATTTGTTCGTTTAATAATTTATTTATTTACGTATTTATTTATTGACTTAATTAGTTATTTATTTATTTTGCGGACAGAGTTCTTTCGCACCAGATAAATAATGAATTTTATATGCAAGTGGAAAATTAATTAAGTAAAAATTAATTATGAGATATGTGAAATTTTAACGGTTCTCTTTAAGTAAGCATAATAAAAACGGTTTAATAGAGATTACCGATTCATTGAAAAAACCGATGTCTTCGCAGCAAGCATTTAAGGTCGAGCATAATCCTATTAATGCAATTAATGCGCCATTTTCCGGAGGTGGCCGGCGACTCCGCGAGTCTTCCACGCGAGAAAATCATAGCTCGAAAAATATATTCTTCTCTCGGATCGGTGATTCCGTCGTCGCTTAAATAGCCCTTGGAACCGATCCAGCAGTCTACTTTGATACACAGGTATGACGCAGCCTACGGCGTCACTCATTTACGACGAATCCCCGGAAGCCTACTTTCGACGGTTCATTCGCCGGAATATCGTCGGCAGACAGCGCTCGAACACGCACCGTCCACAAATTTCCATTAAACATCGTCCGATCCCGGGAAAACCGATCCTCCGTCGCGTCTTGTATTTCCTCTGATTTTTCGAAAATGTATTTCGAAATATGGGTCAACGGCCGGTCTAATTTTTCCTTTTACCTTCGAAAGTGATTAATAGTCTGCAATCCCTTCTATTCTTTCGTACATTCGACACGCTACGTAAAATTCCCATTTTTTCTTTTTTAGGACAATCCGCTTTCGAACGAGCCTAGCACAGTACGAACCTATTACTCGGATCCGCACTCTTGCGAATTCTGTATCGCGCTTTGTTGACTTTTTCTCTACGCCCGCAGTTGCTTCCGAGCGCTCAGCAATATTGGCTATTACGGATAATTAAAAACCCCACTCCGTCTTTACCGCCGGAACCATCGAACCAGTCGAAATAACTGGTTTCCGACTTTTTCCTTCGCAGTTACCGATATCGGAAAAATATTTCGCGGAGAAATTTTCAGGTACGCTTTTTTTCCATCGAAGCGTACATCGCGATATAAATCGTACGAAGTTCAAACAAATCCGATCTTTCTAATAAAACAATGCGACGTTCGCCGCGTGTAAATTAATTATTATATAAATTATATATGATATATATAATAATATAATAATAATAATAATAATATATATATATAACGATTTATATCGTGATATATTATATATAATATTATTATATATATATATATTATACTATTATATATAATATTATTATATATATATATTATACTATTATATATAATATTATTATATATATATATATTATACTATTATATAATAATATATATATATATATATATTATTACTTTTGCATGTAATTATTTTGGTCTCATTTTCTCTTCGGTCTCGTCTCTGCGAATATCTTTCTCTTAACTTTGCATTACAAACTCTCGCTTCGCATTACGTTTAATTCGCCCGGTCATCCGTTTATATTACCGCATCACCGTCACCGTAAGGATCCCGCTGCGCGGAATATTTATATTACGATTTATATTTATGATCATTACAATTGCGTCAACGGAATAATCAGACACGCGAACTCCTGCACGGCAACATCATTAATTTGTTCCGCGACTCCGAAGTGCCCCGGCGCAATTTACACCCGCGTATTTTCGAATTAAATCACTGTATAAATTATATCCTGCAAAACGTAAAGGGTGTTTAGCTCGCGTGTAATAAATAAATAAATAAATAAATAAATAAATAATATTACATTTGCAACGTGGAAACACTTCTTTCCCGTCGAGCAAACGAATCTAATTAAACTCGCTCGGCAAGGGAGAACGGATTTCTGTTCAATCCCGCGACGCTAAATCACGCGAAAACCAAGGGACTAGCTCGCGCGTTTCATCCGCAGAAGGGTTGGTGACGTTCGCAGCTCATCGGTGAGCCGATCGAACGTCCTTCGGGGGGGGGGTGGTTTTTAGGGTCGCCCCACAGAGAATCGAGTTCTCCCTCGCGGGGATCGATTCTAATCGGCGGAACGACGACCGGCCGGCCGGCCCCATTACCAAAATTCGCGTGTCCCTTCTTAGCCGACCCCTCGGGGCCGGTATTCTGAACCGTTTTCATCGTGCGGGGGTGTCCGGAACGCGGTGCCATTCCCCTCGCGGTTTTCGCTAATTTTGCAACTAATTAAGTCTCCCTAGAACTCGATAGGATTACGGCACGGCAGCGGCGCGTGCAATACAAGGGGCACGGCGGGGCGGGGGTGGAAAACCCTTTGAAAAGCGAATTTCGGGTCGGGCCCGGAGCCAGCCAGACGGAGAAACCGCAGCCGGTGACGTTTCGTCGGGCAGCTCGACAAATTGAAAACGCGACCGAAGTTTCGACGCGATCGTCCGCGTGGTTCCCCGTCCGCCACCCATCCCCCGCCCGCAACCGAGCCGAGTCCTCGTTCCCCGGCGAGAACCGTGCCGGTTCGTTAGGAGAGAAACAGCGCCGCGTCCTCGACGGAGACGTCACGAGATCCCAAGGTGTCGTGAGGTGCTCCGGGTAGCAATTAATGCGTGCGAGCACGTAAAAACGAAATTACACGGGCGGCGCTCATGAATTTTAATGGCCGCTCTGTGATCTTGAATCGTAATGCCCGCCCGGTATACAGCGGCGCCCCCCATTTGAATAACGTTTACGTCGTCGATTATACGTGTGTCGGCGGGACTTAATAGGTTTCGAGGCAGCGTTTCTCAAAGTGGAGCACACACCGGCGACACAAGCCGCCGGGAAGAAGATCGCGAACGACGGCGTGCAATCGAACCCGGGAACGTCCGTTCTAGATCTCTCTTCCCCGGGATCCGAACACGGCTTTCCCGTTCCCGTAACTAGACCGCGGATTCTCCCGCGAATTCAGAGAATACCGGGAGAAAGCATTCGCGACAGGATTCGCCCGGTATATACCGAAGGTTGTTCGGTGTGCGGCAAACGTGAACGCAGGGGGACACCGAGGTTCCCGTCGATCCCCGTGCAGACGTCGAACTCAGAAAACCGGAAAATTGCACGCAACAGCGGGAACCACGAGTCGATGGAAAACCGCGGATTTTCCGGGCCGCGAGCGAAACAGTTGACACTCTGATAATGTGCCTCGAGGCTTCGGGACGGGTCGATCCGCGCCCCACGAAATACGGTAATTTCTACCAGAAATGTTCGCAGTTGAAACCGGCAGATCTGAGAATACTAAGACGCGATTCTTCAGGCATCGCGGATCGTTTTTGGAGAAACTCGGGACTGGAGGCGAGAAAAGGTAGTGGCTGGTATATCGGTGTACGTTAATGTGAAGCAGTGCTGGAATAAAAACGATGACATAAGTATTTTATTTCTAATTTTTTGCCACGATTCGAAGGCAATTCTGAGGCCACCTGACATGATTCGAAGGCAATTCAGAGGCCACTTGACATGATTCGAAATTCGTAGACTACGTGACACGATTCGAAGGCATTTCGGAGACCATGTGACACGATTCGAAGGCAATTCGGAGGCCATGTGGCACGATTCGAAGGCAATTCAGAGGCCACTTGACATGATTCGAAATTCGTAGACTACGTGACACGATTCGAAGGCATTTCGGAGGCTATGTGACACGATTCGAAGGCATTTCGGAGGCTATGTGACACGATTCGAAGGCATTTCGGAGGCCACATGACACGATTCGAAGGCAATTCGAAGGTCATGTGACACTATTCAAAGACAATTTGAAGGCTACATGACATGATTCGAAATTCGTAGACCTCGTGACATGATTCGAAGAGAATTCGAGGCTCACATGACGCTATTCGAAGTTCGGAGGCCACATGATATGATTCGAAGGTAATTCGGAGGCTACATGACACGATTCGAAGACAATTCAGAGGAAACGTGGAAGGCCACACTGTAATTAAAGTAATCATAAAGTAATTCTCTCTAATTCGCACTAAGATTGCTCCCCAAAATGGACGATTTTGGAAGAGGAGATACGTTTATTCGAGCCTTGCGTCACGTTTTTATAGTTGTATCCAATCGGTAACTATAAAAACAAACTCAACACACCACTATACATTGTCGAAATCGCGTCACGGGTCGCATCGCACGCTTGATCAACTCCCTCGACCACTATCATCGACGTAGAAATAAATTACACAAGCATAAGACTAGCAGAGAAAAATTCACAGCAACCCAAAATTTAGCATTTCCGAGAGAAATTACTGTACACCCAAATGAAGCATCGTCACCTCGCGATTCAAAATAGACGAAATCTTAGATAAGAGTCCAAAAGAAATATTAATAAACATGAAAGAAAAATTGAAAAAATTATGCTCCGATTCACGATCCATTTCGCGAACGAGAATACTTTTAACGGCCACCCCCGCGCAGGGTTAATCACCTCCAACCAGCGAGTCGTTAACCGTTCCGGTAAGCCACAGCAGTCGCTCTTACAACGCTAAAAAATAGTGAAACGGATTCGGTTGATCCGGCCTGAGACCGCCGGATAGATCTTGTTCGCAAAGGCAGCAAGAAGATGGAACGAATGCTACGGGGAATAAATGGGCGCCAAGAAATTGAAGTCCGCGGCGCTCCTCCGGCCGCGGGGCTTGGGGCGCAAGTAAGATTCAAATTACAGGCGTTCTCCCAGTGCTTAATCTGCTTGGTCCGCGACTGCAAAACCGGGACGGGATCTTTTTCAACGGGCACGCGGAAATCCGCGGCAAGAGGATTAAGGAAGAAACACAGAAGACACCGGTCACGATTTCGTCGAGTTAGGAGCCGTCCCCTTCGACCGTTCCGAAGTTTAATTTATCTTTACCGAGATACGGCTGCAGTCCGTCATCCGGAACGGCGGACAAGCTGCGCCGCTTTATTTCCTGGCCAGTTATGCGAGACGCTCCGTCGAACCGACGAATTCTTCGCTCGACAATCTCTGCCGGTCGCTAACGAATGCCGCCGCGTTCTATTGTTTGCCTCTCGGGCCGCGAGAATCCTGCAACTCGGTCCACGCTGTCGAATCGTCCCGATGAAACAATTATGCTTAGCGATATCCGCGTTCAGCAATCATTACGGCCACTGTAATTAACGTACGGACACGCTTAAAATTTAGCGCGAGCTTCAGCGAGACCAACGTTGCGCTGACTCGAAATCGTAAACACGATTCATTCGAGGATATTACTTATTTGAGCCGTTTATTTTGAAAGTGGCATAAGTCACTTTGTTTTTAAGTCGATATATTATTTAAGGGTTTGCGTTTCAACACGTTTAAAAATATGGATGCTAGCTTTCGAGAAGATTTACTTGTATTTGTTATCTCAGGATACTGATATTTTTCTCGGTATAAATAATTTCGTAATAAACATTAAAAAGTCACCACTTTTCATTACGGTAAAGTGACTTATGCCACTTTCAAAATAAACGGCTCGTTTATTAACGGATATAAATCGTTCGGTACACATAGTTCTGGTTATACGTCAGCGTTATGCTGACGCGCGATGTTGTCGAATCCTTTTGGCAGGACCTGAACTCCTGGCTGGCCGTGACCCGAGACGAGGAACGGCTTCCTGTTTTCGCGCACGAGTTCCACGGGGTTGGCTACGTGTCCGGGCTGCCGATCGCCGGTTTTCTATTTTATTATGCCCCGCGATATGTTCTTATCCTATTTCGGCCACGTCCCGAGCAGAAATTCGCGCGGCGATCGATCGTATACGCCGGCGACTGCATGCATGCGCGGCTTCGGGATAGGAAACGGCACTCGAAAGTAAAAACACTGTTAACGGCGTTCCCTCCGCCGCCGCGGCGTAAACAGTGATGCTGGAAAGGATCGTTTCCCTTTCGCGTCCAATCGAACCGTTCGCTTCTATTCCGTCGGTTGAATTTTTCTCGCATGAGATAAAAGTGCATCGGGAAAGGTATCGTTATCGTTGAACGTTTTGACGAACTTATGACGGGGATTGGTAGATGTTTTCCGACACTTTCACTGTCGCGCCAGCAATCTCAAAAGCTTAATAAAATGATTTTTAAATAAATGTAAATGTATATATATATACTTTACTTAACGAGATGTGAAAGTTGAACAGCTCGGTTCAGTGGCATCAATTATTTCTTTAAAATATTCTGACGCTTCGTGGATCGCAACAATATTTTGGAGATGTAATAAAAATTACTGTAACAATTCAGTTTCTAATCGGATCAAATAATTCTGTCATCCGCACGTGGGTGTCGCGACAGTCGAAGCGTTGAAACAGAGACAGATTAAAATAATTGAGCAGTATCGACACGTTGCTTTGCATACGTTAACGTTATTAGAGGAACGATAAATTCATTGAAGTTATTAGTGAAACGATGAATTTATTAATGTTATTAGTGGAACGATGAATGTATTAAAGTTATTAGTGAAACGATGAATTTATTAAAGTTATTAAAGAACCAATGAATTTAGCAGAGTTATTGGAGAAACGATGAATTTATTAAAGTTATCAGAGAAACAATGAATTTATTAACGTTGTCACAGGAACAATGAATTTTTTAAGTGGCTCTCGTTGCCTAAAATTGACGTGCAAAATTACGAAGTCCAGTTGTCACGAAAGAAAAGAGAAGAAACGAATTCATCAATGCATAATAATAAATGAAGAACAATTAACGATGGGGTTACTATGTTCCACTTTCTCTTACGATGCGAACGAGTCAAAAGCCGGTGATAACCCGTAAAGACAGAGGTAGCAATCCAGAGTGTCTCATAATTATGTTAACACCCGGAAATTCGAGGTTCCTGAGGTCATTTGAAGCAACTTCGTCCTTGGCGAAAATGCGAGTTATTCCAGAAAAACGTTGACCAATGAGAGGCGAGCCGACGACTCGGTCGAGCCAGCGAGTGGTCGAAGCCCAGTTCCGCTGATTGGCTCGGCCGGCTAGCGGTACGCGAGCTCGCCTCTCATTGGTCACTGTTTTTCGTCGATAACTCGCAAACGAAGCCTCGTAGAACATTTTCGCTAAGGAAAAAGTTACTTCAAATGATCTCAGGAATCACTCCCTACCGGGTGTTAACATAATTACGGAACACCTTGTAGAATAGCTAGAACACTGCGTCAGCTGCGCTCCGAATAGAGCACCGAATAACGATTCCTCATTGTACTTGCGAAGAGTTTGCAATTCCTCTGATCCAGCCGGTTCCGAGGAAGCGGCGAAACGATGCGGAATAATTGCGAATGCATCGGGAGCATCGGTGGATTCGTGAAGCAGGGATCGGGGGGGGGGGGAGTGTTGCAATCGTCGACTGCAAATTCCTCGTGCCGCTTGAACGCTATGTCGTCGGAGGGGTGGCCCGTTAACGATCCCTATAACCGTTTCCCCGGTGATCCTCGGTGTGTCTGACCCGCATCAAAAAAACCTTCGGCCGGTCGTCGTCGCATTAACGGCGCGGCACGCGTCCAATTTACCGTTTCCAGCGAATTAACGACGCGCTATGGCCGCGTTCATTAATTAATTCCGCGCCGATCAAAGCTGGGACCGCCGCGTAATCGCGGCATTATTCCCGGGATCATCGTAACTAACAAACACACCGCGGCGCGAAAATCTCGTTCTAGATTTTCAGTTCTGAATGGGCCGCTCCGGTTAATTTTTCATTGTTCACGCTCGAATACGTAATCCGACGGCGGCCACCGCCGCTTTATCTCGTTCCGCATCCTCGTTGAACCGCGGAATCGAGATGGGAATTTTATCTGCCTGGGAACGCTGTTTCGACGCCTGTCACGCTCCTGGAATTCCTTCGTCGCGATTTTTATCTCGCGATTTTGTTTTCGTTGTCTTAGACAGCGATCTGGTCTAACGAGCGATCTGCAAGAATTAATATTACATCGTTGTTATTACATAATTATATATAATTTCGTTAGTTTGTAATTACATAAAATTACATTGTTATTAATGTAACATCGTTCGTTTGTATATTCTATATTTATTTAAAATTTCTACAATTAATTGACACGGTCACACGCTTAATTAAGATTTAATTGGAAACAAACTTGTCGAAAATATAGCTCGAGAAATGAAAGGAATTGACAAATACAATTATAAACGATCCGGAACGTGTTCCGTTATTTTTTTGTTAGGAATATTCGCGGTTCGAGTATTAAGGGAGAGAATTCAGGCAAAAATCAATTACCAGCAATGTTGCAGATAACATTTTGAAAATTTAACATTTTCATAGCTAAATTTTTCACGCTGATTCGAATTATGCGCAAGTTATTTGTCCAACTAGTTTCCTCGATAATAAACAAATTTGTTTTCTGTGAAAAACTTTAAAACTTTGTTATTGTACTCGTGGTTATTCAATCTTACCGATACTTATTGGCGCCCATTTAGCGCCAATTAGTTAACGAAATACACGTAATTCGAATCAGCGTAAAAACTGCTTTCAAAGTGCACATTTTCGAAATTTTATCGGGAAAATCGCTAGTAAATAATTGTTGCCCGATTACCCTTCCTCGACCAGCTTATGGTCTTCCAATATCAAAATATGTACATCCCAACGTCATGATTTTGCGTTACGTTATAGTCAATATTTCAAAGTGAATATTTTACGAACGGGCAGTTTATATTTTAAGCGAATATTTTATGCACGCGAAGTTTCTGCTTCCAGCTAATGTTTCATGAACGCGTGCATTAATTAGTATTTCGCGTTGATATTTTATTAACGGCCGTTATATTGGGTTGGCAACTAAGTAATTGCCGATTTCAGTTATAGATGTCTCTCACTCCCATTCTTATGATATCCGTAAATGTTATATTATAAAATTATTATTATTATTATTATTATTATTATTATTATTATTATTATTATGTTATTTTTTATTATCCGTGAATGTTAGCAACTGGACAAATTGAATGCAGCGGTCAAGAAAAAGCGACCAGAATTGGTCAATCGTAAAGGTGTCATTTCCCACCAGGACAATGGCTAGGCCGCACACGTCTTTGTCCACTCGGCAAAGATTAATGGATATTGGTTGGGAATTGATGTTACACACCCACCATATAGCCCTGATCTCGCGCCATCGGATTACCACTTATTTTGATCCCTGGACAACTCCCTTCGTGGTAAAACTTTTAATGATGATGACGCTGTAAAATCTCATTTAACTCAGTTTTTGGCCGGAAAGGATCAGACTTTCTACGAGCGTGGAATTTTCAAGTTGTCGGAGAGATGGCAAAAGGTCATCGAACAAAATGGAAAATACATTGCAGATTAAACTTCATTCCAAATAAAAAAAATTTTTTATTTCATTGAACAAATCGGCAATTACTTAGTTGCCAACCCAATAGTCTGCATTGCCTCGATACACGTAAAAGATAACAAGTTTCGCAAACGTGCGCGACGTATAAGGGCGCCACGTTATAACGAGGACGGAAATCGGTGCGAAACTTCTCAGACGGATCTGACGGATTTTATTTTCTTGTTTACAGGCCGAACACACGACTCCACCTACACTCTATACAGACTCGGAGAGCGGCTGTCCAGCGGTGCTAGATTGTACGTGGAAACCGGAAGGACCGACGGTCTGGATGCCGACGGCGACTCCCCTAACAGCCTGCACTCGTTTGCCGGGCCACCGGTGCCCCAAGGGGAAGGCACCAGTATCTCCAGAGCATTTTTGGACGGCAATCACACTCTGATCAGCATCATGTCGCGTATCAACCCCAGCCCCGATTGGTTCATCGGCGTGGACTCCTTCCAATTGTGCGTCGAAGGGAACTGGGTGGACACTGTGACCGTTGAGGTAACTTTATTTATTCAGTATACCACCGGGAGCCCTAAATCTCCCCTCGATTTACTGTCTCGCGTTGTTCGGTGCTTGTTATCCCGTTCGAACCGCGTACGCCGACCCCTTTTCATAACGGTGGGTCCCTTCATTTATTCCGGAAGGGTAGCAGGTAAATGAGAATTTCGTCTACGGATAATGAATCATAAGTGGGCTGTAGATTTTCATGCTAGCTTCCATGTTCAGAGATTACGGTTGAATTCTCTCTAATTTCTCCTTCAGTTCGTTGAACGAAAATGGACGATTTTTTCGAGCATTGCGCCTCGTTTCTATGATTATTGACAATTTAAGTTAATCTGATTTCGTGATAAATCAATCTAAAATCAAAATGAGCCGCGAGGTTTGAGTGATTGTGTCTCATCTTCCAAAATTGTCTATTTGCATTTACAAGCTGAAGGAAAATTGGGGAGAATTTACTGTATTGCTTGAGAACTTGAATGAAGATATGTGGTTACAATGATTAGATGTTTTTCGATTGTAATGATTTCTAAGAATTTTATTTAATTTATATTAAGTATATAAATCGTATTATATTAATATTATAAATAATACTAAATATATAATTATATATAATGAATATACAATTATATATGTAGTAAATATATAATTATATATATATATATATATATAATAAATATACAATTATATATAATAAATATATACTTATATAATATTAAGCATATATAAAGAATTTTATAAAATTAATATTTATCGTGCATCTACATTTACTTAAATATTTAAATACCGATGCCAAGGAATCAGAATTTCATTTAAACAAAAAAGAACGGAACAGCATTTTCATGCTTGACCGATTATTATTAAAAATCTCCACTGCGTCAAACTCGTCGAAGTATGGCAAGGGGTTGAACCAAAAATTATTTAACATGCGCGAACGTAAATTATTCAAAGATTTTAAATAAACCGAACCGTCACTGTCGTCGTTTAGAGATCGCTTTGGCGGTCCGGTCGTTGGTAAAAAGCGAATGGAAAATCAATCGTATAAAGCATTTCGGAATAGCCAATTCGAATCCGACCACGAAACACGAGCGCGTTCGAACGCGCCGAGCCGGCTTAAAAAATCCGCGGGATACGGATTGCATTAACGCGGCACGATTTCCCATCGCGCATCAGCCACGGCCGCTGAAATAGACCGGGGAAAAAAAATTCGTTTCACTGTCTTGATCGGGGCGCTCTATTCATCGAGCTAATTGCCCGATAAATCGCATCGGAAAAGGTGCATCGGGAATACGGAGGTAGTACGGTTGGCCGATAATTTTACGGAAAAAATGACGGCGACGGGAGCGAGATCATCGGCGATAGTAAATCGCATCGCGGACGAAAGTCATCGAGTCGCCGGTAGAAAGTGGCCAAGCGGATCGATGTTTTAATCCAGCCGTGACGGGCCCGCTCGTTTCGGCGCAGCGGCAGGGGTATATATTCAGAGAGGCCGGGGGTTTTTTTAGGAGGAGCTGCGAACAATTTTTTTGCCATCGGAAAATGGGAATCCGCCGTTCGTTAAAGCAGCGGGCTAGGTAATTTCGGCTGCGAAAGGGACGCTATGGAGAAAGAGAGCGATGGGAGAGAGGGCTGGCGGGGAGAGATCAGGGGTGATGGAGGAAAGGAAAAAAGGTGAACGCGTTTGAAAACTGTCGATCGGAGACGTATGTAGGTCGCGTCCCATTTACGGGGAATAGGTCCGAGGCAAATACGGCTTTTTCCCACCCCCCGGCCGGCCGCCCGCGACCCCATCTCATTAAAATCCACCGGCCATTCAAGCAACCAGTGTGCGCAATCCGACGGGCTTTTTTTTCCTTTCTTCCGGCAGCTGGACCCGCTGGATGGAGGCACGGATAACGGGTTCACATTCACGGCTGCCAACTGGCCGACCCAGCCCCAAGGAATCGCCTACAGGATCACCTCGCGGTACCCGGCGCATCCTGCTGGAAGCTTCTACTATCCGAACCTGCCGCGGCTGCCGCCCATCGCCACCCTCACCTTCACCAAGGTAAGCGATTCCGGCACACTCTGCCCTATTCTTTGATACAGCTTGGAAACCGACTGCCATTTTTTAACAGGGAAACAGAGAAAACTGCGGATACGTTGTACCGTCGTCGATTTTATCACGGGACGAGCTTCGAGAACTTTTTTATTGAGATTGAATGGAGTATTTTAATACATTGCATTCTTTCTTATTTTCTACAATTTTTGTTGTATTTTTATGTCAATTAAATTATAGGAATTATTTGCAACAGACGTTGATAGGATTTAGGGTGGAATTTCTGTTTCTTCGATTTACTCGAAGGGCACGATTTGAGAATTTTGTTACCAGGATATTGATGCATTCACACATTTGTGTGCTATGGCCCAATAATTTTATACATCGTTGTCGTCGGTAATTAAGTAATTATTACTACCCTAATCTTTGGTACAGCTTGGAAACCGACTGCCATTTTTTAACAGTGAAACTGAGAAAACTGCGGATGCATTGTACCATCGTTGATTTTATCACGGGACGAGCTTCGAGAACTTTTTTATTGAGATTGAATGGAGTATTTTTATACATTGCATTCTTTCTTATTTTCTAAAATTTTTTTGTATTTTTCTGTCAATTAAATTATAGGAATTATCTGCAGCAGACATTGATAGGTTTTAGGGTGGACTTTCTACTTCTTCGATTTACTCGCAGGGCACGATTTGAGAATTTTTTACCAGGACACCGGCGGATGTACTTTTATGACATTCATACATTTGTGTGCTATGATCCGATAATTTTATGCATCGTTATCGTCGGTATTACAGTAATTATTTCTCTCGAGGAAGTTAATAAGTTCGTACATATTCAGGAAATCTCTTTTTCGCAACGTATCGTAGCACGTACGTAGCAAGTTCTTTTCATCAAAATTTCATTAAAATATTTTAATCCTTAACTGGATTATGGCGCAACTTTAAACTTACCACGAATCATCTTTAAACAAGTCATCGTTACTATACGTAGTAAGTGTAATTACTTAAAAATTCGTGTAAATTAATCTGCAACTAACTGTATTGATCTGCATTAATGTAATTAACTGATCAAGCTTGCAACGTTGCAGCGTGGATTTACTTGCAGCGATTAATTCGGAAGTATGCAATATTTACCGAAACAATAACTGGCAGTAATTGGCAGTCCGGTTAACGGTTGACAAAACCGCGAATTTTGTTCGCCGAGATTCGTGCAAGCGTTCGCTAATTTTCCCACGTGGCGGTCGCTATCCGGATCACCGGTAGTTATTTTCACTCGAAGGCGATAGGTTTATCTAGACCATCCCGTTGCCGGGTGCCTCCATTATCCGAACCGCCCACACCCGCCACACCTACAGCCGCTCCACCATCACCGATGCCAGGTGATTCACGTACACGCAACCCTGATCTTCGATCGACCAATCGCCGCAACCGAGAACGCGGTCGCCGCTTTATCGGTTTCAAACGCGACTTTACGAGCCGATCCGAATCGAAATCAATTCGACCGCACCGATCGGAAAACCGACACGGTCCGATCGGCCTCGGCGCGACTCGGGATAAGAGATCTTGGTTATACGAAGGATTCGGGTTACTTCAGAGATCGCGGCTTGATATACAATATCGCGAAAACTGGGCCATTCTTCGGCTGTTCGGGAATTTTTACTGCGCCGTTCGGTCCCGTTCTGTCGGCGGAACATTTTCATAAAAATGAGAATTCTTCGATACTTCGAAAACTCGCTGGCGTGTCCAATCCTTTCGCGGTATTCTTCGTGCGGATATTTCAACCCTTTGCGCTCGAGCGGTGACGCGGAGGCGCCGTTAACCAGTTAGCTGTGGCGCCCTGCTTCTCGGAGCTGACGAGTATACTCGTCGGACACGGAGCAAGCGTCGCTGCTAAAATATTGGATCAAAGAGACGGTTTTGTTTTATAAAATTGACAATTTTATTACTATAATACTTATTTGTTCACTTGACATTAACATACAGTACATACATAACAAACGAAAATAAACGAAAAACGGAAAAATCAGATAGTTATAAATGTTAAAAATTCGAATTGCTTTTATAGCAATTTGTATTCAGCAAAGCAAAGAGCGATACGTAATGACACTCCGCAGGTCGAACGACAATATCGTGAATCGTTTATATAATTATTTATATTTTTTACTTGTTCATTTTATTCTGGCCTGCCTTCAAAATATTCGGAACACCTTAAAATTTAAGAATATGTCTTCGTTTTCAGTAAAATTGCAATTTAAATAACCAATGGTCACTACTTTCTACGTATGACGAGTATATTCGTCATGACACAAAATACTGCTACTCCTCCATGACAAGTATACTTGTCGTGAAACAAGATACTGCCACTTCTCCACGACGAGTATACTCGTCGTGACACAAAATACCGCCACTTCTCCACGACGAATATACTCGTCATGACACAAAATACCGCCACTTCTCCACGACGAATATACTCGTCATGACACAAAATACCGCCACTTCTCCATGACGAGTATACTCGTCGTGACACAAAATACCGCCACTTCTCCATGACGAGTATACTCGTCGTGACACAAAATACCGCCACTTCTCCGTGACGAGAATACTCGTCGTGACACAAAATACTGTCACTTCTCCACGACTAATACACTCGTCGTGACACAAAATATCGCCACTTCTCCACGACGAATATACTCGTCAAACACATCTGACTGCTTAAATATTGTCATATCACGTTATACAATCATTCTTGTACTATCAAATTTGTTTACATTTGAAAAGTCGTATGTCTCCCCACACTTGGATCAAAATGATTTTCCAATCGACTCCACCCGAATGCCTGGTCCCGGATTTTCTCGATCATCCGTTCCTCGCTTCTCGAATCAGCGATGCCAGTCATCGCGATTCCCCGCCGAGTCATCGTGTCCCCGAGCTGGGCCCGGGTACCGTCGCCTACTCGTCATCGACACCGTCATCCGCAACGTCGAACACACTTCCGACGACGAAGAGGGTCGCGAACCTGAGTTTCGTCAATATTTATTTACCGGCGCCGGCGACGCTCGGCTAACTCCGCGTCACCTAGACAGCGACGCTTCGAGCCACGATCACTATGACGGAGGCTGGCTTCTTCGTACGTGACCCGGTCTCGACGACATTCGAACCGGAAGCGACGGCGACGGTAACGAGGTTCGAGAACCGGCTGTTCAACTTGCTAATTATGTCTTCCCGGCTGCCTGTCCTCCTTTCTCGTCGACTTACTTTTCTGCTCGTCCTTTCCCGCTCCCTCCCTTTCACTCCCACGTTATCTACACTTCTCTCTCTCTCTCTTTCTCTCTCTCTCTCTCTTTTTCTGACGACAGAGAAAGCCCGTTTCGCCGGTGACAAGTCGCTCTCGCCACCGCGACAGCACTCTGACCCCAGCGAAAGCGACTTCCTCGTTCGGCCCGGCGCCGCTTACCGCGTAATTATCAAACTTTCCACGCTAATCCGATAGACCACCCTCTCATTTTTCCTCGCTTCAGCCGCCATCCCGTCCTCCCCCCTCCGAGCCGGCCCCAGCCGAGGCTACGTTTTTCCTTCGTCGTCGTCGTCAGCTGTTTCGAGGTCGGGGAGCATCTCGGAGACGAGCAACGGGAAGAAAACACGCGTCGTTTGCTGGCTTCGAGATGTCTCCGGAACACATGCAACATTCATGCGCGGCTTGATATTCAAAGGGAAACGTACGCGGGCCCTTTGAAGGGCGACGCCGAACGCCAGCCGACGAGCGTGCCAGAGAATTTCCACGAATTTGTTTAATGCGGCGTTCGCGCGACACCGGCGAAAATGTTTCGCGCGAATACACTGGAAAATGTAATAGCGTGGATTCTAGCTTGTCTGGCGACGGCGATCGTTCCGTGGCTAGATGGAAGAACGATGGATCGCGGAATGACAATTAGAAAAAACTTAATGCATTGATATTCTTTGAATTTATCTTTTGTTTGAAATTGCAACCACCAAATTCTGTCGTAAATGTTTAACACTGGATTCACGGGACCCGTCAAAAGTACGGGTTTTAATTAATGAACTACAAATTTATATATATATTAATTTAAATGATTAAGTTACGATTGTTAGTATCGTAAAGACACATTTATGAGTTATTTATTCAACTTATATATGCCACTTGCGACAATTGTGACGATAACACTCGTTACAAATCAGAATAAATGTCTCGTTGTTACTTTTACAAAATAATATAGAACAGCTGTTTTTTTGTGCTCCGTGAATCTACTGTTAATCTGCAGCCTAATAATAATAATTCGATGGAACAAGTATTCGCAAACATTTCAGACGAAGATCACGTTTCACGATGCACCGATTTAGATTAAATTGTTCTACTTTATTCTTTCGTTTTCATTTATTGAAAGGGCAAGCCTAATCGCAACGCGACCTACAGAGAATGACGAAATTTAAAGAAACGAAGAAGGTATTACAGATTTACGGAGCACTGAAATCAGCTGTTTTCCATTGATTTATAAGAGTAACGACGAGCCATTTATGCCGCAAGTGACACATTTATTGAATAAACAACTCGTAAATGCATCTCTACAATCTGAATGCAGCAAATTCTTCCTAATTGACGCTCAGATTGTCCACTAAAATGGATAATTTGGGAAGAGGAGATACGATTATTCGAGTCTTGCGGCTCGTTTTTATAATTATGGACAATTTATAACCGTAAAAATAAACCGCAAGGCAGTAAAATGCGACAACAAAATTTTTGCGAACACAATACAGTACTGTCTCCCTAACTGACGCTCAGATTGTGCATAAAAATGGACACTTTCGGAAGAGGCTTGCACCTAGTTTCTATAATTATTGACGATCGGCAACTATAAAAATGAGCCGCGAGGCTCGAATAATCTTATTCTATTATAATTTATAATCTTATTCTCAAATTGTCAATTTTTGTGTACAATCTGATATCAAAGATTTCCAAACAACCTAATACTTCAAACTAAAACCAAGTTGGAATTGTTCCTCGTTACAGGTCTCCTACGGCGTCGCTAGAGATAATAATTCTTGTATATGCAACAGCTTTTTCCGCAGTCGATGATTTTCTCATTGTTGTCTCCTCGAACTTTTTTCAACCTGCACTTCAGACGAAAATCGCGTTAATTTACACGGAGAAAGAAAGAGTTATAGTTCTCGCCAATCGGTGACTACAAAACAACTAAAATAAATAAAATCGCAATAATCGTATCTCCTCTCCCCGAAATTGTCCATTTGTGTGTACAATCCGATCATCAATTAGGCAGAATTTACTGTAACAGTATACTAAACGTAGGTGTTGGGTATCGGTGCTTATGCATAAGCAAGGAACTCAAACTGTTATTTTAGAGCAAAATAGTATTTTATTTAGTTAACAGAAACAAGGTGAGTAGAAGATGCAAAGGAATAGGATAAGGAGACAACCGAGTAAATGCAATTACTCTTGCGAAGACTGTCGTTCGACCGACTAGGCAGCGCAGTCCCTCTTTCTAAAGTTGCCAGGGACGCAGGACAAACATATGCAAGTGACTATCCTTAGCCTGTGCATTTATTGCCCTGGCAGCGTCGTCTCCGGCTCGAACGTCGCATCGGTGAGCCGACCTATAAGTGCACGACCCTCCGAGGGTCATACCGCAAGATATAATAAAACTAGAATCTAAGCATGCTGTATATACGCGATGTTTCAAGTGGAGTTAAGTTGAAACGAAGTCGCTGGTTGCTTCTATGTACACTTTAATAATATTACAGTCTGTACAGCTATGGTGTTAGCGATGCGTTATTTATGGTTTCGATGTGCGTTCTATCTGCGTTCTCAGAGTTCTATACGTTCTAGGAGTTCTACGAGTTCTCCCTACGTTCTAGGTGCATTCCCTCTTGTCACCTCGGTTTTCTGCTGATTGGTGGATGGTGGGTTTTGGTGAAGGAAATGAAGCGTTTTTGATTGGAGATGGGTGTGTCGGAAGGAACTTGAAATGAGGAGTGGGAAACTGTTCGAAAGTTCGGGTTTGTAATTTCTTCGTTTGTCAAATATGGAATTTATGAGTCTGTCGCACGTGTTGTCCGTTCGTCGGGTCGAAGAGTACTTTCGTTCGGATGCATTTTTTCTGTCGCAGGTATACTGCTCAATTGCTCAAGGGATGGCCAGGGACGTTCGACCTTCGGTGTTGCCGTCGCAACACATGCGTTTAACAAATATTAAAACAATATAGACATTTCAATAGTAGGAACCCGGCGATCGTCGAAATGCTTCCAACAGCACAAAAGGAATCCCAGATCGCGGTCTAGGCGACGAACGGCGGCAGAAGAAGCACGACTATCGTCGGAAATTGCGGAAGCTTTTCAAACGAGGCATCGAAGCCCGCCGTTTCGCGATATGCTGGCTCTTCGAACCCGATTCTTCGGACCGACGTATCAGCGCGGCGCAAGATCGGCATCAGCGGCTGCCACTCAGGCAGCGACTATTATGTCCCGGCGGTATTAAATCGAGCAGAATAATCGTCGATATTCGCCGGTGCAGAATCGCGTCGGACAGGCACAAACGTTTCACCGGTCGAATTCTGTTCGGCGCAGGGGGGGCTCGGGCGTAGCTCTGACACTCGATAAAGAGCCCCGATATCGATGTCTCTCCGGAGTCCGGCGTCGCTGGCCGGTCTCCTAACGGCGAAAACAGCGTCGGCGTCGACGCGGGGTCGTGTTCCGTTTGCGAATCGAGATGAAATTCGGTTCGATCACGGCGAGATCGATCGGGGAAACAATATCGGAGTTGGTCGGCGTTACGCGGCGCGGTACGGGAGCCGAACGGAGCTGTGCGGAGCGGTGCGGAGCGGTGGTTTGCTTTTCACGGGGCTGCGATTCAACGTCTGATCGTTTCTTCGCGGGTGAACGGGGACGCAACGGACGTCGCGCGATCCATCGAACCGGCAGTTGTTGAAGGGAGCGTAATTCACAGCTGATTAGGCTTGCCGGGCTCGACTCGTTTCGCGACTCACTCCGTCGGAGCGCCGGGCGTTCGGAACCGTCGAGCCGTGTCGCGCTAATTCCGCGGCTCTTTCCCGGAGAGAAGAGCGAAAATTCGCGCGCTCGCGAACGCCGTCGTCGGACACGCTCGCGGACGAGCGATCCGTGGGATTTTCTCTGTTTCGCGTCGGGAACAAAGACGAAAAAATCAGGAAACGAGACGTGGAAACCGGAGCGCGAACGGTTCCATTAAGCCCGAGCCGTCTTAGGTGCTCCATTACGCTCGAAATTGGAACGCGGGAGAACGTAATGTCCGCCTCGTATCGCTACGAGCTACCATTCCGCGCGCAACCATTCCTCGAATCGATAGTGTTTATGTCCTCGGACAGGACGGGAAAGGCGCGTTGCCGGTCGATTGGTCGCTAGATGCGCTCGAGCGGATACGAATTGCTGGTTGCGCGCGCGGATGATTGCCCGGACCGGGGTTGCCGTGCGGAAATGCAAGGAAAAAGTCTTATCGGCTTCCCAAAGCAAATTCCGGTCTTCTGTTCTATCTAATTTCCATGCGGACCGAATCATCGGGGACCCAGAACGCCGGATGAACGCTGAACCACTCGTGAATACGACGAACTAACCCGAAGCCCTGTTAGACGTTTCTGGTTACATTGGTTAACGTTAAACGTATCGAGCTGAAAAAAATTGCTAACGTGTACTGTTTTATAGAAACGACGAGACTTTTATCGAGACTTTTCGCTAGCTTTATTGCAACGTAATCTTGCGTGATGGAATTTAGTGAATCGTTTCTTGCGATAGATTCTTCATTATTTGGACGATTCGAAGATAAATAATGTGAAAACAGTTATTTTTAGTTACCGGTAGGTTTAGTTTCGAATGCTAGAATCGCTTTTTCGGATAAAAGAATAGTTACTTAATCAACCAGCTTGCTGTTTTTGGCGAGCATACTCGCCCTGATACAAAATGTAGGCATTTCTTCGGGTCGAGTATATTCGAGAGAAAAATTATATTATATTATATTAATAATATTCTATACATTAATATTATATTATATTATATTATATTATATTATATTATATTATATTATATTATATTATATTATATTATATTAATTATATCATATTATGTAAGGATTATGTAATATATATTTGCAATAACTTACAAACTCCTCAATCAAATTGCAACCGCTGACTAGTTAAAACGCTGCATCAAATCTTCGCCGTTCTTTTTTCCTTTTTCAATAAAAAGTGTATTTTATATAAATCTCCTCCGATCAATTATCTTTACTCAGTTAACCAAAGTTTGCAGCGTGTTCGAATAAATTCAAGCTGTCTATAAGACGATTCGCAGATCGAAGATCTTTAGCAAATTTCCCATCGTACTCGCCGACTTCCAACGGAAGGTGTAACGAAAGAGAAAACCGTACGGAAATGTAAGTTCCCGCGTGAAAAGTTCTTCGCTAGCATGTGAAAGCAAAGACGGTGGATCCGAAGGGCGGGCGGGTCAAAGAATAATTTGCCATTCCGCGAGGCGCGGCGAGGTACCATCTTTCACCGATCAATAAGAGCAAAGGCACTCATTCGATAGGAAAATTTACGGGGCCGTGAAAGCGCGATATGAAAAAGTTCGCCTTGGAAACCGGGTGAAATCTCAATTCCCGTAGGTGGAGAACCGTGTGCAAGAAGCCGGGAGCCGTTGCGGTGACGGAGGACCGTGGACTCTTTTTCCGTTCGCCGTTCGTATTTCAAACTCCGCCGGAAAACGTAAGAATTTATAACTGGTGACACGTTATTGGCTTCCACGGCTGTAAGAATGTACCGCTTCCTCCTAAAAGTCGCCGGACGCTTCGAGGGCGTGACGCGGCCTGAAATTATGACCCGCGGCACGTTCAACACCGTCAAATACCCGTAACTTAGGCCAGAACGTCAATTACTGTGTCCTCCCTGGTTTTTACTGATATCTGAAAGCTGCATTAGCGAATCACAGATATTGAAATTTTCTGAATAAAATTTCAATAAAAATATAAATTCATATAAATTTTCATTCATTTCTATATAATGCGGAAACTAATTTTTTACATTTCTGATCATGATTTCATGTGCTTCCACTTGATGTTAGTGAAACACTTAAAAAACATATTGCAAATAAAGGTGAAAACGAATGCAAAAACGGTTACAAAGAAAACAATAATACAGTCGACTTCTTAATACAGGGTGTCCCAAAAATGTCTCGCAATCCGAAAGTGGCGGGTTCCTCAGGTCATTTGAAGCAACTTTTTCCTTTACAAAAATTTTCTCCGAGGCACCGTTAATGAGTTATTAACGAAAAACAGTAACCAATGAGAGACGAGCTCGGCTGGCGCGAGGCGACCGAGCCAATGAGCGGAACTGGGCTTCGTGCGCTGGTTGACTGGGCCGCCTCGTGTCAGCCGTACTCGATTCTTATTGGTCACTGTTTTTCCTTAATAACTCGTTAACGGTGCCTCGGAGAAAATTTTTGTAAAGGAAGAAGTTGCTTCAAATGATCTGAGGATTCGAAGCAATTTGATAACTAAACCAAATTTACGTTTCGATTATGTAGAATGCATGAGGAACTGAAGATATGCCTTTTCGCGAGAATTCTGCAAATCGATGGATAAAACATCAGTTTCTTTATTAATATTAATAATTTTAGTAGATCAAGAGCAAACATCGCGCTGGATTATAGCAATAAATAACCCAGAAAAGAATACCTAGTTCAATTTACAATGTTAGATGGTCAAGATCACATGAAGTGGAATCAATTATTCAGAGACTTAG
This sequence comes from Megalopta genalis, assembly GCF_051020955.1. Lineage (NCBI taxonomy): Eukaryota > Metazoa > Arthropoda > Insecta > Hymenoptera > Halictidae > Megalopta > Megalopta genalis. The sequence continues at coordinate 544,608 of NC_135027.1, read as the reverse complement.
CGCGACTTTTGCAATAAATTCAGAACCGGAGAGCTCTAAACGCGTAAAAATCCGCAGCGCATTTCTCACCGTCGACGTTCCCATTCAACGTCGTTGATCGTGCTCTTCATACTTCCCGGGATGTAATATTCCTCTGTCGTTGCTGTTCGCCGGCTATTAATCGATGCTCTCCAACCACAAAAGTTTGCCCGGCGCTGTTCGAGGATCGTCAACCATTGTTTGCTAGGCTGGGTACGGCCACGGTTCCTGAATAAAACACGAGCACACCGAGAATGCCTTCCTCCGGGGCTCCAACCGAGATGGATTCCAGATAGCGGCGAACTTTCGATTTGCTCGGCGAAATTATGTTCGATCCTCGTAGAACATGATTTCGCAGCGTTCAACTACGTACGTCCCCGTTGTTTCGATTGTGTTCCATCGCCGAGGCCACGGGAAAACGCTCCGCCGACGCGATCGCTCCACGATCCGATTACTTTCGCGGTGAACTCGCGTTTCGACCAATTATAATGCGCCCGGCTCCGCCGTTACAATTTTTAAAGCGTCCGCTTCCCCGAGCGAGACTTCCTCGCGAAACATGTTTCCCTCCCGGAAAAGTCTTTGCGAAACTCCGTCCGCGAATAATCACGTTACTATTGCAATTTCCATCGCGAGCTGCGCTCCAGGAATTCCCCCCCTCTCCCCCCCCCCCCACCGATTCCCGGGAACCTCGTTAAATTCCAGAAGGCCTTGTTCGTTTCTACTTTGCGACAAGTGTGCCGAGAATGCCATCGGAAACGGCGAACTCGCGTTTCCGGCAGCAAGTTTCTTTTTATTTAAGCATCCGGAAAGCCCCGGCGAGATTTGTTTCCCCCGTTCCGTCGCGAACTCCCGCTGCAACGTTGCGCTCCAATTTCCCGATTGGAAGACTTCGGACTTGTAATCCGTCATTTTCCGAAATTGTAAGGGGAGACTGGATATAAATTGCGAATTTTACGGACGCGAAGCTCGGAACGTATCGCAGCGTGACACGCCGCGCGCGCGCGCGCGCGTTCTCGCGCGCTACGACGACGCGTCGGCCGTAATTTGCGGTCGAAATAAAAGCCGTGCACGCGCGTTTCTAAAATTGTTCGCTCCGCGATCCGGTAGACGATCGAACAACGAATATGCTAGCGCGTTTTATCTCGATCCTGCTCGTATTTCGCAGCGAAACTATCGGAAAAGGTACGAAGTGTTTCGATCCGCGCGCTTCTTTTTTTCTTTCCTGCCGTAAAATTCGTCGACTGCCACATTGCATATTTCTGTAAATTGTTTAATATCGACGATAAATAGTTCTACGCGATGCTTTTGACACACGTGAAATGTTATCTATTATTTATATCTATAAATATATATTATTATATTTATAAATATAACTATTTGTAAAAAGATATTGTATTTAAATGGTATCCCGGCGTATTCCCATTGGCGCAAAGAATATTATATTTTAATATAATATTATAATATAATAATATTTAATAATACCATAATAATATATAATATAATATTATAATAATTTAATAATATTTAATAATAATATAATAATAATATAATAATTTAATATTTCATATATATATTTTAAGAAGAGAAAACAAAATTTTGCAATTTTGACACATACATTGTTTCCTCGCATTGTTTCCTCGATCGAAGATTTGCAGCCTACGTTTGTCGCCGCGAGTTTATCCGAGGCTGGCAGAATAATTGGAGTAGGCGGGTACCGTCTGATGGCCAGAAAAATATGACGAGCCATAACTCGAAGGCGGGAGCTTGTACCAGCGTGAAAATTGATCTCATTACCCGCGGCGAACGCCGGAATCCTCCCCGAAACCCGAGGTCGCAAATAAGATTCAAGCCCTCGCCTACGTGCGGCGCCAATATTTTCCGCGCTGGGCGCAGACTTGCCAGCCCCGCGCACCGACCCGGCCCCCTCGCCGAAATCTAATATACCCGCTTATTTACGTACGTTACGGGACGGCGAAATAATAACGAGCCCTTTCACGCCCCTCGAAAGGGAAAACGCGAGGCTCTTTCGACGGTCGCTGTTTACTCGAGGCGCTCGTTGCGTGCCCGGAATTCCTCGACGCCTGTGCACGCTCTTTCCTTTCTGCAATCGAATTTCCACGGGCCGAACAAAAAGCCGCCCGCCGTACGACGAACATTTCTATTAGACTTTGTCGCCGCGTCCGTCCTGCCTCGGAGTTTAGAAAATTGAAGCGATCCTGCATTTTTCCTGTTGAAAACGACTCGCTTTTGCGAGGAATTCAGTCATTTCTCCTGGAAATGACAAATTTCGGGGTGCCGTGATTCTCCCTGGTTCTACGCCTATGTTCTAGGATCGACGGAGTCGACATCGAATCGAAAATTTACAATAGATAGATAGATAAATAGATAGATATTATATAATATTTAATATAATATAATATGATATAATATAATATGATATAATATAATATAATATAATATAATATAATATAATATAATATAATATAATATAATATAATATAATATAATATAATATAATATATATAATATATATATAATATAATATAATATATATAATATAATTATATATAATATTATATAATATAATATAATATATATAATATAATAATATTAATATAATATAATATAATAAATATAATATAATATAATATAATATAATATAATATAATATAATATAATATTAATATTAATATAATATAATATAATATAATATAATATAATATAATATAATATAATATAATTAATATAATATAATATAATATAATATAATATATATAATATAATATAATATAAATATAATATAATATAATATAATTATAAATATAATATAATATAATTACTAATATAATATATAATATAATGTAATGTAATTATTAAGGTCGACGGAGCCGACTTTAAATCGAAAATTTATGTCTGCAACCGACCGATCGCGACAGCGGACGAAAATCCAACATTGAAAACCCAATTTTCATATTACCGTCAGACGTCCGATCGCTCATTCTCGCTGTCGCGTTGCGCCGATTTTTCAGCGGCGAATAGAATTTCGCGGAATGCATAAACGCGGCAATTAGTCGCGCACAATGGGGAAGGTTACAGTATTAAATGCAGTCATACCGCATTCATAGCATGCATAGCGGAGCATCATTAAAGATGAACATTAACTGCCTCGGTCCGGCAATTACTCCTGATAACAAACTCCTGGCAATTATTATTACTATTGCGCGCATTCGCGTGGGGCACACAATTAAATATCCAGCGGAATTAATAACGCCGGGATTCTAGTCCAACGTTGTAACATTCTCTGGGACAGTCGGCGCGCGACGTGTTATCGTGTCGGTGTGCGGGTTTCGAAAGGTGGAGGTCCGGGGGATGTTCAAAGCGATCAGCAGAGGATCCACGGCGAACTGCATGCTCGTTGATAAACAGCGGAGATTGAGATGCAAGGGTGAACAGAGTCACGGAGCCCTCGCATTTCTCTTGGAAACCGGGTCGCTTATCTTGACACCGTGGCGTTGACACGGGGCCGCGCGGAAGGGACGATACGGGGCCTCGAATTGGTCGCAGGGGTCGCGAACGATCAACCCCAATTGGTCCCGGCTTAATCTGAATAATCCCCGCTCGTACATTTCCCCGGGCAGAGCGCGATTCTTCTTTAATTCCGCTCGGCCCGCCTCGTAACGCCTTGGACAGCTCGCTAAAACCGTTCGACTAAGGCGGTTGATGAAGAAGGATCGTCCGCGTATAAATAAAGAACAAGGGCTCCCGTGGCCTCGCGGAATCTCTTCCCCGGCGGGAGGGGCTGTAAATATTTCAACAACCACGGCCGGAAAATTTGCGGAAGCTCCGGGGACGGTCACGGAGGAATTTTCCAACCCTCGGACGATTTTCCTCCCCTAAAAATGTTCGTTCCCGCTCTGTTTTCGGATATACAGTAATGTCTCCCTAACTGACGCTCAGATTGTGCACAAAAATGGACAATTTAGAAAGAGGAGACACGATCATTCGAGCCTTGCGGTTCATTTTTATAGTCACGAACTGTCAACAACTATAAAAATAAGCTTCAAGGCTCGAATGATTATTCGACTTAGTATTCTTATTCGAGTATCTCCTCTTCCCGAATTGTCTATTTCTGTGGACAATCTGAGCGTCAATTAGAGAGACATTACCGTACAGTGAAACGTTGGATATCTGTTCAACGGCGGTGCAAAATTTGTTACAAATTTTACAGGCGTCGCGGATCTTTTCGTGGACGCGCGAATTGTTCGGTAATTTCGGGAATCCGGGGCGCGAAAATATTGTTCTAACGATTTCGGCGGGCCGATTTTTGCGGAACAAACGGCCCGTTAGGATTTACGGGACGCGTGAGCACCGCGAGTTTTAAAGAATCATAGATGGTTCGCTGAATAATTAACGCGCGACCGCCGGAGCGTCGTTAAACACGGATGAAATATTCATTCGTCGCTATTCATTTGCTGAACGCGCGAGGAACGGGGAGGAATGAAATATTGAACTTGTTATAACTTCGTGACAAAAAAAATCGTGCTACGATTCTTTTACGGTATTTGAGAAGCGGACACGCCCAATATTCAACACCGCAGCGTTTCGGATCGCAAAAAAATGTTCTACAATCCACACAGTGCGTTACAGCAACCGTGTAACGTTTGACAAAAATTTTGACAAAGATTTAACCTTCGCATTTCGACTCCGTCTCCCGATACAAAGAAATCCGAAAAATGTAACAATCTAGGGCAATGAAAAATAGAAACTTGAAGCCTTGAAACGAGCCGAGATAGAACACGGTGCCATTTTTGCCGACGAAGTTACAGCAGATTGAAAACCCTCGATTTCTCGTCTCCGGATTTTTAGCGATCCTGCAACTTTCGTCGTTACCTCGGTGTGCGCGACCGCGGTAAAAATCATATCGCTGTTTTCCCGGACGTCGCCGGCAACAAGGGGAGTAATGAGCCACGAACCGATACGAATTAATTCGTCAGGGGCGAGGGGACACGGGAGCGGGGGACCGGGCCTGAATGGCTCGCGAGCACGAGACAAATTGCTCGGCCGTAGGAGGAGCGTAATCGAAAACAGTCGGGATAATCAGGCGCCTATGAATAGTTGGTAATTACGTAAAGTACGCGAGCCGGCATCGAAATATGCTGCCGCATGCGCCCGTGTCACGGTTAACCAAGCCCTATTGCTTTCAGCCAAGTTGGGATAATCCGCTCGGGCCGACGCTTTGCCAACTAACGCGTCTCTCCCTTTATCTATGCCCGACGATACTAACTCACGGCTTACCAGCGTTAACGAGCCTCGCGGGTGGATGCGCCGCAGTCCCCGGGGAACAATTATAATATCGGGGATGATCGGGATAGCCGATGCTCCCGCCGGAAAAAGAAGTCTCGCCCTCCGCTCGTTGCTCCTCGGCGGCCGTCGCCGGAGCTCGCGAGAACTCCGTCGGAACTTCGCGTGTTTTGCGGACCCGGGAATAATCGCCGCGGCTTCGAAAAAAAATGTTAATTATACCCGTATCTGTTCTTTCGGCAGGAGCCTGCAACCCGGAAGTTTCCCAGAATCCGAAAGAAAGCAAGTCTCTTCGACGCCGACACCCGGTAATCCGTTCTCGATGAGCTGTTCCCGCTAATTGTTTCGCCGAATTCGAAGTTTCTCGCGGAAAATTTTGCGCACTGTATTAATTATGCTAATCGGGAGTTCCGCGGTAATTCCCTTGGGGGGAGGGGATTGCAGTTGATTTATCGCGGACGAAGGATTTTCGGCAACGTTTCGTTACTCGAATCGCGGATTTTATGCATTTATGGCGAAAGAGAGTATGCAGGTGTAAGATAACGATGCGAAGACATAACGAGAATTTGATCATTTTGTTACGCTGTTTTCAATGTATCCAAATTATTTGATGAAACTGTTGCGCACGGCACAAAATTAAAGCGCCGGAATTCGGGAGGAGACGACACGCGATTTATTTGATTTGGACTCCACAGTCCTTTGATTTACAAGCTTTTGGAGCACGGCTCCGTACGGCGTATGCAGTGTAGCACGGCTACGACAGAAGTATAACAATTGAAGCACGGCTTCGTATAGGCGCAAGGGGCGCTAAATTAAACTTGTCTGTAAGCGATAACGATACTTGGAGAATCTCGCCGTTATCACATTTGCGGCAGTATATATAGACACCTGGCCGATGCTCAAGGTGACGCATCGTCAGGTGTCGAAAGCCGGTCATTGCCTCCTAAGGCAAAAACGCTGCATGTATACATTAGGCCGAGGCGAGCGTTTGACGGTCGGGCCAACGCACGTCGATCGTGTTATTGTCTTGCCGCCTCGCCGTTTATTCGACAAAAAACGGCGAGACGGCGTACATCGAAAGTCGAGCGTGCGTTGACCCGCGGTCCGCGATTCGGCCGAAACAGAAACAGTTCGTTTCGATTTCATTTCCGTTTCTTGCAATCGAATTTCAACTAGAATTCCAATTTCTCCACAGTTAAGAATTGTTAGTTTTCCTTAAATTACTGTTTTAGCATCGGACATTCTTCGTGCGTAGGCGGCGCTCGCGTTTCGGTGAAAGTTCTGAGATCCTGAAATCAAATTACCCGTGAGTGATTGAAATGACCTGTAAGTACAATAAATTCTCCCTAATTGACACCCTCAGCTTGTACTAAAAAGTGAACTAAAAAATGGACACATTATTCGAGGTACGATTCGAGGCTCGTTTTTATAGTCGTTGACAATCGGTAACTATAAAAACGAGCTGCAAGGCTCGAACAATCGTATCTCCTCTCCCCAAATTATCCATTTTTGAGAACAAACTGAGGGTCAATTAGGCGAATTTATACCGGAGCAAAAATCGAGTATTAAATTCGTCGACGATGGCGTGCACACTGCGAAGTTAGTTCGATTAAAAGAACACGCGTCACGTAATCTCTCGTACACACCAACGTTACTTGGTAAATGCGTGTGGTTAAACGTACGAGAGTTCCCGTGAACCGTGTTCCGCCGCGTCTGACCACGGGCCGACCTTTTCTACTGCGCCCGGTGAAATTAAATCGCGTGACAAATTCTCTCCGGCGCGCCACGCTAATACTTTCCGGAACAGCTGTTCGAGCTGTCGGTTCGCCTCCCTCGTAAACTAATGCGGTTATTTGTACTTGCTTAAGTTTGTTGATTTAATAAGCATATCTCACAGGAACGATTCCGAACTTGGTAATGCGAGTTATAAGCAGACAGAGATTACAAGTTCCGCAGAGGGCTGTCTGTACCTACGGTTTTACCGGCGTTGCGAGGAAAATGCTACGGTTATTCGCGTTGCTTCAATTAACAACGTAACGATAGTTAAGCGCGTTTAGAAATCATCGCCGAGAAGAAACGTTCGCAGCGATCTCGCCGGTTACAGCAAGTCCCGCGGGGCCTTCGGCAAATCAAACACGGGGCTCTCCATTGTTTCGCGCGCAGCTGAAACAATTCGCAGGCCTAATTTCAAAGTATTCGGTGGAAACGTTGGCCGGGCATATCCGGTTTCTCGGCGGCAGCTCGCCGAGCGGAATTCGCGCAGCTCTGACAAAGGAAAAATTTATGGAGCGCCGCTGGAACGCGGGGCCGCCTGGCCTACGGCGTAACGAGCAAAACGTACATATTCGTCGGGCGCCCGGAAAACAGAGTTACGGCCCGAGACAGGCCTGGCCTGGCCGGGCCGGGCCGGGCCGGGCCGGCTTTTTATCGTCCGACTGCAGCTGCGGTGCCCGGCGACCGCGCTGGACGAGAACTGTTCAAAGTTTTTCCAACCCCTGGAAAAGCTCGTCTACTCGATCTACACTGCTCTCGTTATCTAGTTCCAGAACCCGATCCAAATCACAAACGATCCCGTAAAATCGATTGCGGATCGTATCCGATGATCGCTCTGTTGTCGATCGCAGCTTTCGACCGCCATTTTAATTCCTCATGCAACGCTGAAAATTCGATTCAGAGTGGACTACATTGTTTCTAGTATCCTCGAATCGATTGTTTCAAAATTCCTCTACTAAAGTTGAAATTCACATGATCGTCCATTCAAGCGCTATTACATGGTATCAGCTTCGAATTAACGGTAGAATATATTTCCCATGAAATTTTCGGTATCCCCCTTTCAAGTTACCAAGATCTACGAAATGTACTCTTTAATGCTTTTTTTATGCTATGTATGTAACAGTCGTGAAACCATTAATTTTTTCAATTTTATTGTCGCTCCAACCGATCGCAATGTTTGAACAGAATTTTTCAGCCGTTGTCTGTTCATTTGTAATCTAAAAATCGTTCGAGTTACTCGTGTGAGGACTTATCGAACCTTTCGCAATTAATAATATCGCGGATCTTTATACATTTATGCCGCGCGTAAATTCTATCGAGAAATTACGCGAGCAACCAATTTATATCGTTGAGAATTACCAACATTTTCACTTTAATCTGGCATTAACGAATCTACCGGTGAAAAGAAGATTCTTCGCGAACAAAAGAGAACTTTCCATCGATTGACTGTGTGAAAAAAACGAGCTTCGGGGACAGAAAATCGCAGAAGGATCAACGTTTCGCTAATTAATTCGACGTGTACAAACCTGGTCGCCGATCACGAGGAATCGTGAAATCGCCTGTAATCGATGCAAATCGCGAATGGCAGATGTGACGTCGCAGTGGAAAGGTCGGTCCGCGGTCGGACACGCAGTTAATTAGGGTCGCGTGGCTTTGGTCCCGAAAACCCTGACGTGCTTTGATACCGGCGGCGAAAACCCGCGGACGGAAGAGTTTAATCAAAGACCCGGCCCGCCGGGCACGAATTCGGCATTTTCGCTAATGATCGCGGACACTCGTGACCCAGTTAGCTCGCGGCATGGCAGAGAGCCGACGCCGCGGCGTTATGGCGGTTTTCGAAATTAATATCTTAAGAGCCCCGGGCGTAAATACCGTCGATGCCGTTGCACCACGGAGTCGGCCGCGGCGGGGGTCACGCGGAGCCCGGCACCGCCCGGCCCGGCCCGGCCCGGCTCCGTTATCATTTATGCCAATTAACTTCGTTCCGGCTAATGCGGCGATATTACGGTAACAAAGTGGTCGCGCCGGTTGTTGCCGCTCTTCTCGCGGCCGTTCCTTTTCTCTTAGACTCTAATGCCCCGGCCGGAATATTAAGGCGGCCCGGCGAGCCCCCGGCAACATCGGTGGCGCAGTTTAAGCGCGCCAGAATTAGGGGATTCCGGGCTGCCGCGCTGTTTTCTACTACATTATCTATTTATTAGCTGCGCCATTTCTGGACGGTCTCGCCCTTTGGGATTACCGGACCGCGGATTGTTAGGCAAAATCAGAATTGTATCCGGAGATCGTAGAAAAGACAGAAGACACGTGGAAATTTCTCTCTTTCTTTTATTATTCCAATAAGCGAGTGTAATAATCGCGTTAAGCGTATTAAAATCTTTTGATCTCTTTCCTGATTTCAATTACACCTGGCCATTTTTGTCGTAAAATCGGCGATGCTTATGAAGATACTCAGCTTTATTCGTCAATTTTCCATTCAACTGAATTTGCCGAAAATTGGCCAATTCGCGGTGACGATTTAAGTGCACTCAAGTCAAAATGACCTGATAATCGCGGGCCGGTGGTTGATTAATTCTCAAGCTTTCATCTTTCGAGTAAGATTGTACATATTTTACAGATTTTTGACTGACATTGTACGCATTTTTTAGTCAGATTTTTTAATCAGATTTTTACGTATTTTACAAGCCTGCAACCATCGACCAGCAATCCGGACATTCCGAGTAATCAGACGGGCGGCATCCGACGATCGATAAAAACCCTAGAAATTAACAAGGTCCCGGCGAAGCGACCGCGTGTTCTAATTGTAATAAGCGCGAAGAGCTCTCGAAGCTTTTGATCGAGAGCCCGGAACAATTATGCTAACGCGTACACCATCGTTCTATATAATCGGATTAATAGCACGCCCGGGCACGGGATGGTTATTCCTGCTGGAATTAATTGTTTCGGGGCTAGGCGTTGCTTCGCGGAAAAACAGCTTTCGAAAACGTTGCATCTCCTGGGCGTATTCTCTCGGTGGAAATCGCCGATGATAGTCGGCCACACGCGATATAAAAAGTTTCTCGGACCTCGAACCGGTCAACTTTTTTCGCTCGCGGCTCGCTCTCTCCCTTGTCGAACCAGGAGGAAACGAACGCGACGAAAGATTTAGTAGGAAAATTTCGAGGAAATCGCGGCCACCTCTCTCTCTCTCTCTCTCTCTCTCTCTCTCTCTCTCTCTCTCTCTAATCGCGTTAGTGGTCCCGTGGACGTCGCAGCGTCTAGGTAACGCGGGTTCCTATGAAAACACGGACGATTCCGAGCGAGAGGAGCGAGTCCTCAGTGAATTACGGGCAAATGCTTCGAAATTAGACGCCTCTGCTCGAAATCGAGCGATTCCGGGCCGGGCCGGGTCTGCTCGGGTCGGGTCGGGTCGGGTCGGGCTGTGTACGCGCGAACAACTTTCTAACGATCGTAAGTAGTTAGGGAGCGTGTTCGTCGATCAGGAAACTCTCTGTCTCTCTGCCACTCTATTTCTCTCTCTCTCTCTCTCTCTCTCTCTCTCTCTCTCTCTCTCTCTCTCTCCCTTTCTCTCTGTCTGTCTGTCTGTCTGTCTCTACGCCCGGGCTAAATTCGTTTCCAATTAAACCACAACCAGTCGCGCCAATCCTCCGTCGCTAATTTCATCCTCTTTTCTATTCCGGTTGTTTCGGTCGCCGGTCGCCGGAACCGACCGTTTTTCCTCTCGGTCGACGTGTCACGGTTTGTCCGCTCATCCCCCCGTCGACCCCTCGGCCCCCCCACGGACAGTCCTCATCCACCTTTCGACCGCCACCCACGCCTGTCTCTCGCTTCCTCGACGAGAGCGTTCTCCCTCGACATTGGTTTGTCACGCTTGTCCGATTATCGACGGATTAACCGCCGGGCCGTGCTGGCCGGCGGTGATGCAAGCGATGCGGTCGACCACCTATTCTCGACGCGGCTCGTCCCGACGCGAAACCGCCCGTCACGTAATTATATCGAACAGCTTCGAGATGTAACGCGAACTCGACGAGATGCCGAAAGCGCCGCGCCGCGCCGCGTCGCGACGCGACCCTCGAAAATTGGAGAACTTCCGGCTCGGGGCGGGGCTCGGCCGAGATCGGCGGGTTCTTGAGACACGCTAACCGCGGCAGGGTGCTCAGCCGACACCCCTGACGGACTGCCACAAAATCGGGGAGCAGATTTCTTCGGGGGGGAAGTTCGAAAATCATTAGCGGCCCGCGAACTTTTCGTTGAAACGCGGCCGAACTTTGATCGGCGAATTTTCGAGCGAGATGGCTGCGCCAGGATTTGATAAATTAGGTTCTGTGGGGACCTGAAAGTCAAAGCACATCGATCGGAGAAGAGCGTCAAAATGACTGCTTTAAGGAATAATTGTTATACTGTGGAACTTCTTGGGAAACAAAAATTGTGTTCGTCGATTGAAAAAGATATGCGAGCTGCGTAAAGACTTGTCTCATTTTCTAATTGTTTGAATGAGTTCGAATATGGGCCGTTTATTTTGAAAGTGGCATAAGCCACTTTACCGTAATGAAAAGTGGTGATTTTTTAATGTTTATACGAAATTATTTATACCGAGAAAAATATCAGGATCCTGAGACAACAAATACAAGTAAATCTTCTCGAAAGTTAGCATCCATATTTTTAAACGTGTTAAAACGCAAACCCTTAAATATATCGACTTAAAAACAAAGTGACTTATGCCATTTTCAAAATAAACGGCTCATATGTAACTGTATTTTTCAATTCTTTACCGTTTTTAATGTTCCGCACTCCAGCTGCTTATTTTTATCGTAAGAAGACCGCGGATACAGGGACACAGGGACCGGATAGACCTCTGTTCCTTTTTCTAATAACTTTTATGAGTCATGCATAATCGAATGCAATCTTTAAGCTCATTAAATATTTGACATGTCTTGGTTCCGATCTGCACGTTCCTGTCATAAATGCTTGAAACCGTCGGTCCGATTATAAATGCATAAAATTCGCAGTCTAATAATTGCGCGGGATAAGATGAAAGTTTTATATACGAAAGCGTGAAGTTCGGGAGCCATTGTTTCGGGGAAAGTAGAACATGTATACCACGCACTGCGTCCGAAATGTCTGTCAGTTTTGATCGAATAAAATCCTTAGACTCGTCGGTCTGGTTAAATAAAATATCGTATCATCGTTCACAGGAAATCTCTCGGGTCGTTCGCCCGATGAAAAATTTCATACACGTTGCACTCGCGGTGCAACTTTTACGGCCTAACAATTGGATCGCGAATTTTCAGATCCTCGAATTACCAAAATTATACGGGAACAATTCCCATTGAAATATTTGTTCTCGCGATTACAGTGCATAATTGACGGTTATTATGGAAATGACGCGGGGTAACAACAATTTCCCGAGTAATACGGTTTTGCCTTCGCCGAAGGAAACCCGGTTCCAGCGAGTTTCTATGGCCGGCTAATAAAACGGGTATAACGCGAATCGCATCGTGGAAAATGAATTTCTCGAGAGATCGATATCAAAAAGTGTGAACCGAATGGAAATATTTGTTCTCGTTGCTGCGGTTCATTAATTTTTCAATTTAACCGTGTCCCGGCCGGCGGCGTGCGCAATCAAATCAGAAAATATTCGCGACTCACAAAGACCGTGCATTTCGTTATTTGATACACGCGCCCAGTGCGATTACACAGGGTGCCTCGGCAGGCATCGTTTTACCGTTCCCCCGATTCGTCGTAATTGGCGGATGGAAAATGGTATTATTATTACTACTATTATTATGATTACTATTATTATTATTATTATTACTGTTATTATTACTACTACTATTATTATTTATTTATTTATTATTACTATTACTATTATTATTGCTATTGCTATTGCTATTATTGCTATTGCTATTATTGCTATTGCTATTATTGCTATTGCTATTATTACTATTGCTATTGTTACTATTGCTATTGTTACTATTGCTATTGTTACTATTGCTATTGTTACTATTGCTATTGTTACTATTGCTATTGTTACTATTGCTATTGTTACTATTGCTATTGTTACTATTGCTATTGTTACTATTGCTATTGTTACTATTGCTATTGTTACTATTGCTATTGTTACTATTGCTATTATTACTATTATTACTATTACTATTACTATTACTATTACTATTACTATTACTATTACTATTACTATTACTATTACTATTACTATTACTATTACTATTACTATTACTATTATCATTAGTTTACTCAACAAGTTGGCACCCATTGTAGCCAATATAAAAGAGTATTTCCAAGTACATAATAAAATTAGTTGCGACGAAAAATATTCGTGTGCTCCGTCGAGCCGTGTTACGAATTGAGCGCCAGCTCCTTCCGCTTCGTGTTCCGATCGCAATTTACAATAATCGAAGACAGGGATTCGATTATCCAGTTATTGATATCGATATTAGAACCGGCTAAATTCGATTTCTCCGCGTCCCGGCATCGAGAGTTTTCCTGCCTGAGGGGAGGGGAGGGGGGATTGAAACACGCCGGAAAACAGCTTGCTACGAGACCCGATAGAAAAGTGGAGAGCGTGATTTAATCAGCGTCCCGACCGGCGAATCAAATTTTCAGCGAGCCTCTCTACACTGTCGCGAACGTTTCCGTCCGTCCAAGACGAGATCGTTCGAGCACAATGCCAGCCGCTCGCATATTAATTAGTATTATCGTCGAAACTCGCGCGAATCGATATCGCGTTTTAATATTCGATGGATTCCGAGCCGAAATTCGCAGAGTTTCTTCCGTGAACTCCGCGTTTCCCGATCCGGAATCTCGAAGGCTGTATCGCGATTGAAATTCGCCTGGCTTTCTTCGACTATCCCGCAAATAAGCGAGTCACTCGATTTACAAACGACATTCGCGACATTAAAAATCCTACTCGAAGTTGTTATTCGCTTCGCGAAATCGCGTATTTCGGGACCGAGGACCGTTAAGAAAAAAACTTTGCGGAGCTGTTAATGGGCAAAGTGTCCCCTCGCAACTCTCAAAAGATCCGCGAACGCCACATATTAATTAGTATTAATGCCGCGGCGACGTGTTAAAAAGTCCGTAGTTAACGCTCGGCGAGCCCCGATGCGAAATTTACAGGAACCGCGCGGGCGCGCGCGCGTTCCGCTTTGAAACGTTCCGCTTCTTACTTTGACTGTTCTGTGAAAACGGTCGTAGTCGCGGCTACAAAGCGTCATAAAACGGCGGTGAAACAGCGGCCATATTTGAGCCTGGCCGCGGCGTATTTAACGCGAGCCCGCGGCTTCTAATTACAAGCTGAACGGAAAAGTTTTCCCCTCCCGTGAAATTAAGTCCAAGGTTTACGACGTCAACGCGGGAACTATTCGACCGAACGACTAATAAAGATCAGGCTTTGGCAAGTTCGACGAAGTCTGAACTGGGGCTCGAACCGAAGCGCGGACGATGCCGCGAACGCGTGTTAATTAGCCGTTTCTTGCGGCGCTAACGCGGCAGAGCGTACGTGTCCATTAGACGAGACGGATAAAGATGTTGCATCTGTCGCATTAACCTAAATATCCTCGTGTCGTACCTAACGTAAGGGTCATTCTCCAGCTTTTGTTCCCATTTTGATTACCGCGTCCGTGCTGCTCGCGTGCAAATCTAATTAGTATGCCTCATTCGAACGCGAAGTTCAGGATAAGAAAATTAGATCGAAAGCAGACGAATCCGCGTGAAATTCTGAGTCAGAAGTGTGGAAAGAAATTTCATTGTACGACGGATAGTTGCTGAGATAATCGAGTCCGAAGTTCGGCTGACATGTCTGACCATGACCGGCCGATTCTACTGGAAACACTCGCGTCGTCGGACGATCTTTTGCAATCGATTACGCAGGGAACAAAGCCGGATACGAAAAGAACTAGCTTCCATATTTTCGACGTATCTTCCCCGCAAAATCATCCTGCGAACATACTAATCGTCGCGCTTTGCATACAGCGTGCCTCTGCGTGTTATTCGCTCGTTCGTACCGCGATTCTTCGGCGTACTAACGAAGAGTTATTAATACACATTCGTTACAGCATTAATTCAAGGCTAAATTATTAATCCCGCCGTCACACCGCGCGTTTGTATATCATCCGGCAACATTTCATCTCCGTCGAGCTCCAAGAAAGCATCGAATTTGCATTCTCGCGCTCAGCCGCTCCATCATCGCGGCGACTTCGCTTCATTAATACGATCACCGATCAATATTCCGCGACCTCTGCCGCGTTTTCCCAAGAATTCTACAAAACGTAGGAACAGAATTCTGCCGGCGAAGCAACAGAAAGAAGAAACCAATTCTCCAACCCGAATCCCGAACGCAAGCGTTGCAACAATTTCGAGCGCACTCGGCGTATAATTCGAGCGGAATCGGCGAATTCCGACGCGTACGGAATTCCACGGGCATCCGGATCGTTTTTCACGGTTGTCTCGAGTTCAAAAATATCGCGTGCTGATCATTGGCTCGTTCCACCGGCGGCGGGTATCAAGTTTAACGCGGCTCGTCACCGCGATCCCATCGCGGGGCGGCCGTAGGATCGCCGCGCCGAACGGCGGAAGTAAACGACGTGAAATTACCGGCAATTATTAAATTACAGCGACGACTGCCGCGGTAATTATCGCCGGGGCCCCCCGCCGCCGCCGTCGTCGCCGCCGGGATTATAGATTTTACGCCGGACAAATTCGTTTAATGCCGGCCGACGTGCGTACCGCCGCTCTCTCTCTCTCTCTCTCTCTCTCTCTTTCTCTCTCTTTCTCTCTCTTTCTCTCTCTCTCTCTCTCTCTCTTTCTGTGTGTGTGTGTGTGTGTGTGTGTATTTGTGTGTGTATCCAGCCGGTGAAAAACCATCGTATCGATCGCCGGCTCTCGTTACGACCGGCGAAAAACCAGCCTCTCTCTGTGTGTACCTGTTCGCTCTCTCCCTCTCGCATTCTCTCTTCCTCTCTCTCTCTCTCTCGCTCTCTCTCTCTCTCCCTCTGTACGTGTATACATATTTTTTTATTTCTTTCTGTCCGGAGGGGAAGAGGACGCGCGCGGCTGCTCGCGACACGGCCCCGAGCTCGAAGCGAAATTCACGCGAGAACCACTGTGAAAAGCCATCGTTAGGAATATAAATAAAACTGTTCGTTTTATAGATCGGATCCCGTGTTCTCGGTCGCTGACGCTGCCTTTTGGGACCGGCCTCGCGATTATTGCGAGCGGTCAACGCTTTTCTGCGACCTCCGATTGGTCGCCGTCCGAGAGCTGTGGAATAGAGGGGGACGATGATCGGAGATGCACGGGGAGCGGGGGCGCGATTGTTAGACCAATCTTTTTGCGTGCAAATGTATCAGATATTCGTTGAATTTGAATCTGAATAACGATGTTGAATAATAATGATCGCGAAATAATGTTAATATTAATAATATTAATAATGATATTGAGTTTGACTGATTATAATTAGATTGCGGATTTTTTATGGATTTAGGGCAGAAATTAGTAGCCGAAATGTAAGATTATAAAGACCTAAGAACAATTGAATAATATTGGATTACTATGTTGGAAAATTTTTATTTTTATTTTATTATAATAGTAATAACATAGTAATAATAATAATAATAATAATAACATAGTAATAATATAGTAATGATAATAATAATTAATAGTAATAACAATATAATCTAATAATAATAATAATATTTATTTGGTCGACGATGGAAAAATCTCTGTCTTAATAACAATTTATTTTAAAATTATTAATAATACGGCAATACGTGGTAAAAGTAATAATTAAATAGAGTGAAAGAAATTGGGATAATAATATAGAATAATTAATTATAGAATATATATATATATATATATATATATATATATATATATATATACGCTATTAAAAAATAAAATAATAATAGTAATTGGAAATAATGTTTACTTAGTAATTGGTTGAAATCGTTTGCCCCGCCGTTAAAGAAGAATTATTTCGCTCTTATGGAATTTTTTTTATGGTATTTGTTTCGTTTAACGTAGGATATAACGATGGAAGAGAAACTCGTGATCATTAGACCAGCCTTTTACATATATCAATGTTTCCACGTATTTCCACATCCATATTATAAAATGGATTATTTTTCTGCGGCGCGTTATCGGCCCGTCGTAACGACTTCCTCTATGGAAGATTTTTAATTCCCGGTCTAATTACGACTGCTCTCCGTTTGGAGCACTCGTTAACCAATCGATACACTAATTTTCCACAATATTTGCGCCGATAGAGACGGCCCGTTGGCCGTCCAATTCAACCGGAACTTTTTCGCGGTCCACGTACAAGAGCGGATTCAAAGAGGAGCCCGCGTGCGGGGCCGGTTCAAACGCGGTGAATAAAATATTTCATGTTCTTTATACGGCTATCCCGCCGCCTGTGTAAATTCTTCCTCGCTTTTGTGACGACACGCGGCGTCGATCGGACCCGTCTCGCTTTTTATACGTCGATTTCCCCAGTAATTATGGCGTTTCTGGGCGGGGCTGGATCGACGCGCTACTGGACAATTTAATTAATTAATTAATTGATTAACGAAATAATTAATTAATTAACGGGTAAAGAAACGTATTAATTACGGCCCGGTTGTTCGATATCGATGCGGTACACAGCCGACCGTCAACCCGTCCCACGGATTAATATGGATAAACCCGATGGATAGCCGGGCATTCATTTCCATTCGGTCGCGCCGCGTCTTTCGTTCGATCCCCGACGTGCTCGAAGCGTCGTATAATCGAAACAGTTAATTTGCAAGCTCGTCAGAGCTCGACTGCCACCGAAAACGAGCCGCGGCCGCGGACCGTGAGTAAAAAGCACCGGCCCGCGGCCTCCCCCGAGCAATTGCTTTTTGCAATTATTTTTAATAAACCCTCAAGAATTAATTGCGTTAACCCCGCCCGCGAAACGGGACGCACAAAAGCGACCTCGAGCGCGAGGAATTCGTTCCAGCCGACCGTGAAAAATGCCATTCGCCCGGCGGTTCTTCGCGCGATTTCGATTTTACGCGCTCACGTGCGTGACCGTTGCACTTTTCAACGTGTCGCGGTACCAATTAAATAGTTTCTAATAGTGATCGTATAGTATTTTCTGGCATTACTATTTATTAATTAAACCGGCAAAATACCCTTTAGATTACTTGGATATAATATACAGCATGTTCCATTTGACGCGCCGCGCTCGATTATCTCCTAAACTATAGCTCGTTTCAAAAAATGTCCCAAATGAAGCTCACCCTGTTTCAAGGCAGACATCCTATAATGATCACAAATTTTTGCTGAGTGCATCTGCTTCCGAGATTTCAAGGCGATATTAGTTCTTTTCAATGGAACTGTACATTTTCTTTATATAAGCAAATAGCGCGAATCAACGTCAATTCATTGCCCTAAATTGATCTCCGAAGCTTTTTAAAGGTCTTTTAATGCATATAACATCATACATATAAAATCCAGAATTTCAAATGAAATGGCGCAAATTTTAATAGCGTGATTTGCGAATGATCGGTTGAAAACATAATACAGGCTGCAGCCGTGAATTTCGGAATAATTAACTAACGCTAATAAATCTCGTACCAGACCTGGAAGAATGAATAATTAAGCATTTGTCTAAGTTCAGAGGAAGCTGAGACGAATTTTAATTGATAATTTAAGGACAGTCTTTAATCTCGTCGGCCCGATCGTTCGCTGTTCGAGCCGGTAGACTCGCGGATCGGCGCTGAATATGATCGATGAAACGGTTCAGCAAAATCGGCTGACAAAACGTGAAACCGGTGAGCAGATCTGGCTTTGCGGTGTCACGTTTCCACGTTTTGCAGGACACGTTCGGTGCAGATGCACATGGATGCACTGGAAAGGAGGATCCCGCGCGAGCGACGCAGCCACCGAGATATTGGTTTTGGACAAATACTATGGACAAGCACGGCTGACATAACGTTACTCGATCCTCCACTTTGTTCCCCGCAGAAGAAGCCGGCAAACAATTCGTCCGTGGCCTCTGCTCTTGCTCGAGCAAAAATTGATTTTCCGCCGCCCTATTCGACGAACGGACAGAAAATAATCGGAGCCGGTTCTCCCGCATTCGAAATCATTTGTCCTCGTTCGGTGACATTAATTTAACACGCTGCCCTCGGGTCACGAACTTCGCTCGCGTCTAACGGGAGAAAATCGGTGAATTTTTGGATAACATTCGCTTTTCGAAAAACGTACAATATTTGCAAAACCGGCATCTCTCTTCGTAGAGAGATTCCTGCAAATGTATACAGGATGTCCCAAAAATGTCTCGCAATCTGGAAAGGACGGGTTCCTCAAATCATTTGAAGCAACTTCTTCCTTTACAAAAATGTTCTCCGAGGCACCGTTAACGAATTATTAACAAAAAACTGTGACCAATAAGAATCGAGTACGGCTGACGCGAGGCGGCCCAGCCAACCAGCGCACGAAGCCCAGTTCCGCTCATTGGCTCGGTCGCATCGCGCCAGCTGAGCTCGCCTCTCATTGGTCACTGTTTTTCGTTAATAACTCGTTAACGGTGCATCGGAGAAAATTTTTGTAAAGGAAGAAGTTGCTTCGAATAACCTGAGGAACCCGCCACTTTCGGATTGCGAGACATTTTTGGGACACCCTGTATAAAGAAATTAAATTTTCGACGAATGTCAATATATAATCCAAAATATAAGTCACATGTTGACTCTGGTATAGTTAATTCGTGAGACACGTGGTAAAGAAAGAAATAAATGAGATTGTTGTAAAGAGCCACGCGGAGATTATCAAGCAATGTCATTCATTTTAGCATCGTTCATGACTATTTATGAAAAAATATTGCACCTGAATGACGTTAAACTACTGCATTTCGATAGGCGCATAGAATGTTTCGAGAAAAGAAAAACAACATTTTACAATTCTAGCACTTCCGTTATTCCACGGGAACGCTTCTCGATTAATTTCGGATGCCACAAATTACGGAAACGAAGATCTGTCCTATTTCACGAACGCCACATACATCCCGGTTTCTTTCGAGCGGCGGCGCGCCGCGCCGCGCCGACGGCAACCGAGACAAAGGCATGCAGGGGGTCCGCGCCGGGGGGCCCACATTCTAATCAATTACGCGCAAAAAGTAATTAAGCCGGTGAAATAGTGGGTCACATTATTTTCCGGCCGTAGCGCCGCAAAACATTCGAAATTCTCGTCGCAGCGGCGCGGGGCGAGCGGCGCGCGGCGCGCGGTCCGAGCCTGGGCCCTCGTAAATCTGCGGTCGCTGAGGTCCACCGAGTGTCCTGCGACCGCCATTCCTCTTCAGAGGGGAGAGGGGAAAGCTATCCCCAGACGGCAGTGCAGTCCGTATATGCAGTTCCTTGTAAAACGTGGCCGCACGCGACAACCAGCGGCCGAACGGTTCCTGCGAGCGCACGTGTTACTCGTTAACCAGCCAGAACTTCGGCGGACCGAGCCAGTTCCGGTTGATGACCGGGCTAATCGGACGGCCAGCTGCACCGGATTTTCACTCACGACGCAAGAACATCCATTCCTCTTGATGAACTGCAGACTTCTGCAGCCAATTTTCTCCGCCGCGTGGCTCGATCGCCTCCTCCGACTGGCCCGGTTCATCTTAAACGATTCGGAGCTGCTGCCTCGTTCGACCTAATCAGCCTCCGCGGCCGCTATCTCGGTAACAGACTGTTGGGTTAACATCATCGGCCAGGCTCTAAATTCTGTAACTGGCCTCGCCGGAACTGGAACGTAGGAGTATACACTCGCCGCGGAAGGTGCGTCGACAGCTTTTTCTGACAGTGAAATAACTTTTTTTTAAATTGGACCGAATTACTCGAATTCTTTTTTGGATGATAGAGGAACTAGGATGAATAATACTGTTGCGAATTACTCCATTTCTCTCGCGTCGCGGCATTTTATTTACAATAAAGAATATTAACTATAACACAACTCGATACAATTATATCTTTGATCTTTCAATTTGAAATGTTGCTCGTTCGACGGTCCGATCTCGACTCTTCGATTGTCCGTTGGTAACACTCTTCCGTGGCAACCTCTATCTTCTATTATTCTTTAAGGAGTTGTTCACAACAGGGCAGTTTCACATTACAGCGACTTGATTTGGACAAGTCGCCGTAACAATACTTTTATAATACTAAATTAATAAGATTCAATAATACCAAAGAAGAAATAAAAGAGAGACTAGATACTCAGAGTGTATTAAAAAAATGGACAATTTGGGAACAGGAGGAGCCGCAAAATAACCTTGCGCTTCGATTTTATAATTGTTAACAATTGGCGAGTGAAAAAACGAGCCACGAAGTTCGAACAATAGTATCGCCCTTTCCCGAGTTGTCCATTTTTGTGCACAATATGAGCGTCAGTTAGACAGACATTATTGTACTTTTTTTAATTTTGCTGTTACAGTAATGTCTCCCTAACTGACGCTCAGATTGTCCACAAAAATGGACAATTTGGGAACATGGGATACGATTAATCGAGGCTTGCAGCTTGTTTCTATAGTTCTCGACAATTCGTAACTATAAAAATATTCGAACCGCAAGGCTCGAATAATCGTATCTCCTTTCCCCAAATTGTCCATTTTCGTGGACAATCCGAGCGTCAATTAGAGAGACATTACTGTACTTAGAATGACAAGATAAAATTAATGATCAAGTATCGGAAATCTGCTTCCAAAATCAACAACGAAATCAAAGCGACTCAATCATCGAAACTGCGAAACTAGTTAAAATTGATCGTACTGGATGACATCTTCACTTTTCCGCATTATAAATATCCTAGTAAAATTCATCTCGTTCGAATACATTGCAATGGAAATGGATTCTGAAAACGATTTAAAACTTAGTACGAACCAAATTGTCCACTTCAATGTAGGGAGCGTCATCATCTGGGCGTCAATTAGGGAGCATTTACTGCACTTTCGAAATCGAAAAAAACCTCATGAAATTATCAAGAATTATCCAAAACGTCTGAATGACCATAAAATATCCACATTTCTATTTCAGCGGCATCCGCGACTTGTTTATCAAGAAACCAGGAACGTTTCGACGGCAAAATTATCTGCACAATGGAGGCCGATTCCCATCGCTGTTCCAATAGAGAGGAGTCCGTGTTTTCGCGAGATGTAGATATTTATTCGAGCAGGAATTTAGCGAAGTCGATTCGCTCGGCCATAGAGCACGATCGGTCGGTTCGCGGGATAATGAAACCGGGATCGTTCCGCGCGATCGAGGCCACGTCGCGCAATTACACCGATGCCGTACGAATAATTGAACGGGCCGGATCGATTAGAATGACAACGCGGAATTAGCGGCGCGACAACAGAGCGCGTATTATTAACGCGCTCGCGCGACCTCTCCGTCCCGCGGATGCGGGCGCACGCGCGCGCGCGTACGCGCCGCGACGCATCGCGTCCCCGCGATTTATTATTATTAATGCATGCAAACTCGCCGGATCACCTGCTTTTTGTTCCCGTCCGTGACATTTGTAGTTAATGCGTTGGCCACACAGCAAGCCGGAGAGCGCTGTTTGTTTGTAGTAAATCGCGGGGCGGCTGATTGGCCCCGGCTCCAGATTGAACCTTTACCTTTTTAGCGACCGCGCGATTCGGCCCTCTGTTCGCCGCGTCCCTCTTTCGATTGGCCCTGCCGCGTCTCGTTTCCCCCGAGCAATTATAACCTCGGCGCACACGTTTTTCGATCCTGCCATTGGAAAATCCAGTTTTTGGATGGCAACTCTGCTTGCCTCGTGTTCGCTCGAAGTTCGAAACGAAAGGATTGTACAGTAATGTCTCCCTTATCGACGTTCAGACTGTCCACGAAAATGGACAATTTGGGAAGAGGAGATACGATTATCCGAGCCTTGCGGCTCGTTTTTTATAATTGTTGGCAATTCGTGATTATAGAAACAAACCGAAACGCTCGGATAATCGTATCTCCTCTTCCCAAATTGTCCATTTTTGTGGACAATCTGAACGTCAATTGGGGAGTATTTAGGTGGCTTGTTTCACTGTACAGTAATGTCTCTCTAATTGACGCTTAGATTGTCCACGAAAATGGACAATTTGGAAAGAGGAGATACGTTTATCCGAGCCTTGCGGCTCGTTTTTTATAATTGTTGGCAATTCGTGACTATAGAAACAAACCGAGAGGCTCGGATAATCGTATCTCCTGTTCCCAAATTGTCCATTTTCGTGGACAATCTGAACGTCAATTAGGGAGTATTTAGGTGGCTTGTTTCACTGTACAGTAATGTCTCTCTAATTGACGCTTAGATTGTCCATGAAAATGGACAATTTGGGAAGAGGAGATACGATTGTCCGAGCCTTGCGGCTCGTTTTTTATAATTGTTGGCAATTCGTGACTATAGAAACAAACCGAAAGGCTCGGATAATCGTATCTCCTCTTCCCAAATTGTCCATTTTCGTGGACAATCTGAACGTCAATTAGGGAGTATTTAGGTGGCTTGTTTCACTGTACAGTAATGTCTCTCTAATTGACGCTTAGATTGTCCATGAAAATGGACAATTTGGGAAGAGGAGATACGATTGTCCGAGCCTTGCGGCTCGTTTTTTATAATTGTTGGCAATTCGTGACTATAGAAACAAACCGAAAGGCTCGGATAATCGTATCTCCTCTTCCCAAATTGTCCATTTTCGTGGACAATCTGAACGTCAATTAGGGGGTATTTAGGTGGCTTGTTTCACTGTACAGTAATGTCTCTCTAATTGACGCTTAGATTGTCCACGAAAATGGACAATTTGGGAAGAGGAGATACGATTATCCGAGCCTTGCGGCTCGTTTTTTATAATTGTTGGCAATTCGTGACTATAGAAACAAACCGAAAGGCTCGGATAATCGTATCTCCTCTTCCGTAATTGTCCATTTTTGTGGACAATCTGAACGTCAATTAGGGAGTATTTAGGTGGCTTGTTTCACTGTAAAGTAATGTCTCTCTAATTGACGCTTAGATTGTCCACGAAAATGGACAATTTGGGAAGAGGAGATACGATTGTCCGAGCCTTGCGGCTCGTTTTTTATAATTGTTGGCAATTCGTGACTATAGAAACAAACCGAGAGGCTCGGATAATCGTATCTCCTCTTCCCTAATTGTCCATTTTTGTGGACAATCTGAACGTCAATTAGGGAGTATTTAGGTGGCTTGTTTCACTGTACAGTAATGTCTCTCTAATTGACGCTTAGATTGTCCACGAAAATGGACAATTTGGGAAGAGGAGATACGATTATCCGAGCCTTGCGGCTCGTTTTCGTAATTCTTGACAATTTATAACTATAAAAACAAACCGAAAGGCTCGAATAATCGTATCCTCTCTTCCCAAATTGTCCACTTTTGTGGACAATACGAGCGTCAATAAGGGAGACATTACTGTATTGATTTCATTTTATAAACGCGTGGAACCTTTTACTTTTACTCCGTTCAGAATCGTGTGAAGACGATCGTCAAATTCGACGAGATCTCCGAACGATGAGAACAAATTAAAAACTACGGGTACGATAAGATTTTGTCGGCTGGCGATTTTAATGACTCGAATATGTCAGACATATGCTAAAAAATTACGATATTATCAAGACTGATCGGTGTGACCAACGTGACAATTATCCTGCGAAAATAATCACGAGATCGCGAACGATCCCGAAAAGTTAGCGAAACAAAGGGCTGTTTATTTATCATTAAATAGCCGGTAGATTCGACGCGGCTCAATTGCGGCAAGTAAAGCTCGGCCATTAAAATTCATCGTAGCACTCGCGACCGCATAATCGGCCGCTAACAAACGCTCGGTTATCTCGAACAACGGGAGGGGGCGTCGTTGAAAAATGTATCCGAAACATTACGGAACGAGTGTCTGAATAAAAGCTAAGCGACCATAAAGCCGTCCCGGAGCGTCCGCGACGGTTAAGAACCGTGCCGCCGCGAACATTCTCAATTTTATTAGGTTCCTCTAGACACGGGCCGTCGGGAAAGCTAATAAAAAGGACGCGCCGTTCCTTCCGTTCCGAAGCTTTTCCGCATTTCCCGCGGTGAAAAATCCCCCGGTCGGACGCGACGGCTCGTAAACGGCCGCTGGTTCCTCCGCATATTCCGGCCGCGACCAT
Organism: Megalopta genalis; assembly: GCF_051020955.1. Taxonomy (NCBI): domain Eukaryota; kingdom Metazoa; phylum Arthropoda; class Insecta; order Hymenoptera; family Halictidae; genus Megalopta; species Megalopta genalis. Next base: position 519,355 of record NC_135027.1, on the reverse strand, counting down.
TGTCCCGAAATTAGCGTTTCATGTAAATTAATTTCCAGGCTGTCGCGCGGACCGCTCGTCACGCGCGACACGGCCCCGCGACCACCCCTCCGCGTCTCTCGCGACGATAATGACACTCGCCGTTGTCGGGAAGCACCGCGATACTTCTCGCGATAATCAACTAGCGACGCGGCCAATTGAAACGATACGACGACGACGCCGCTTCAAAATCCACTCGACAGAGATTCGCGTGCTCTGTTAATTTCATTTTCCGTATTTACAGGACGGATATGGCCCAATTTTGCATCATTTAGGGTATACGGAGCCAATTACTGTGCCCTGTGTCAGCAGCCTTCAGTTTTTGCTGCTAAATAAAACTTTAATCGATCAAATGAGAATTTTTGAAGACTTAAATTGCGATTTTCTTTCCAAGTTTCGTTCGTCGATGTTCTTTTAAACTTTTTCCATAATCTTCGCAGAAAATTTCGCGAATTCAGTGTCAATACCATGTAATTTATAATATACAATATAATATAATATAATATATTATAATAAAATATAATATAATATAATATAATATAATATAATATAATATAATATAATATAATATAATATAATATAATATAATATAATATAATATAATATAATATAATATAATATAATATAATATAATATAATATAATATAATATAATATAATATAATATAATATAATATAATATAATATAATATAATATAATATAATATAATATAATATAATATAATATAATATAATATAATATAATATAATATAATATAATATAATATAATATAATATAATATAATATAATATAATATAATATAATATAATATAATATAATATAATATAATATAATATAATATAATATAATATAATATACAATAAAATGTAATTTTTGCTGTATCTGAAGAACTACCGACTTTTACATGTTCACAATATTTCAACGAATAAATAATCAAATGAGCTTCAATAAAGATATTTAACATATCTTATTCGATGAATATAAAATTAATTATGCTCGAAAGGGCTAATCGGCTAGTTCCGCTAGCCTAAGCGTTGACCAATCAGAGAAGAAAGTGTGAACAATCTTTTAAGACTCGAAATCCCTGTAGCAATGGATTATTGTCTTAATCACGTATCAACCGGTAAAAAAAACTTAAAAAACCGTATTTAGAAAACTAATCAAGAAGAGAGTAGTAAAGTAAAGTGATAAAAGCACAATTAAAAGAAAGTAGTAAAGTAATCGCAAGAAAATTGTGATCGCGCGAGAAGTAACGTTTGCGATAATATTAATAACAATTCTCGTGCAATGTAAACTGATCGTAAATCGAAACAAACATTCGCGTTAGCGAAGATAAGCGGCGACGAGAGCGAGAACGAGAACCCGGCGTCGAGACGCGGAAACATTTTTCCGCGGCTCCACTCGCCGCATTAGCAGAATCAACTCTTAGCTTCCGCTCGTTTGCATAATTCCGGCTCCCCGCTGCGCCCGGGGAATGAATTTCATCGCGAAGAAACAGCTCAGGTATTGGTTTTCAATTTACTTTTCTGATCCGCGATAGACCACGGAATAATGGGAAACAGATATCGGATGATGTGCAACGCTCTCGGATAGAATGAACGCACAAAAGGGACCCGGGAATTATTTTATCGGCTAAACGATCTAGTGCTCGGCCCACGAGGATGTCGTAATACGCTAACCCAGATTATCCTTCGCGGCCTCGGAGTTTTCTACGGATTTATTTAGGGAAGGCCCGCCACTTCTCGCGATCGATTCGCTGGACGAACGTTGAACGCGTCGATCGCGTTCTCAAAGAAATTTTGTAACGATCTCGCAGTAGTTCGCGTCCTGCCGGATGCAACAATTTCTGTATGCAACAATTAATTTTTTTATCAGACAAAGATGCAAGGATGGAATATTGTATTGCTTGAAATTACCAGTTTGAAATGATCAGTTTGCTTATAAATAAAAATGTTAATCATCGCTTGTATAAAAGAGAGGTCAGATAAAAACATGATTCTTCTTTGAATGCTGCTGATAAAGCGCAAGTAATGCAGCATTCTTAAAAAAACCTCTTTTACGTTCGCTACTTTGTCTTATATTTGACCATTTTTTTTATAAACGCACAAAATCCACAGTCTACTCATCATTTTCTCCTGTGCCTTAGGACAATTTTACTTGCTCGATAAAATTGTTAAAATCAAACCAGATTTAAGGAAATGACAATACCTTCCACGCGTATTAAGTTAGTCCGAAAACGTAAAATCGCATAACACTTACAAACTCTCTTAACACTAGATTCGCGGAACCCGTCAAAATGGCGGGTCACTAATTTGTTAATTTACGCCTATTCATATCGTGAAAATACATTTATGAGTTATTTATTCAATTCATATGTTACTTACGGCAAATATTACAATAACACTCGATAAAAATCCGAATAAACAGCCTCACCGTTACTTTTATAAACTACTATAAAACAGTTGTTTTTTGTGCTCCGTAAATCTAGCGTTAACCATCGTTTTTTATCGGACCAAGATGCCGTTCGTAAAGCAATTTGTTGCAACGATGCACTCGCCGACCGCAGTCCGACAACAGCCAAGCACTTTCGAAAGAGCTCGAAACGATTTCTATCGTTTAAAATATCGTATAAAAATCATTCAACCGGAGACCCGGCTATTCTAGGTTCGTCATGAAAAATGTTTTTTCGATTCGACGATCGTGGGGCGTGTGTAAAAAAAAAGAATGCAGCAGCGACGGAGGACGATACGGGCGAAGCAGGCTCTGGATCGAGATTGTGGCCGCCGCCGCCGCCGACAGGAGCCGAAAACATTTTTCCCCGGGTTGTCGGGTTTCCGGCGACGTCGAAAAAAAAAAGGTTCTTGATTCGGTTAGAACGGTTGTCACCGCGATCGGGGAGTCCAATCACGAACGCAGCGATGGGGACGCGGCCCTCGCCGGCGGCGGGACAGCTGCTGGAAAATTTAGTTTGCGAGGAACTCGAATAACTCGCATAAATTTCCACGTTCGGTTTTTGGACAGGGTCGTCGGTCACTAGCCGTTGCCAATTTCTATGCCGGGCCGGTTGCCACGGCCACCCACGCGTTAGTTTTCCAACTGGGGAACGCGATCCGCGTCTGCATAGATTCGACGGGTGCACTCGATGCGACGCGGTGCACGTGTTCCTCGTGCTCGGACACCGGCAATCCTTCGTTGCTGCCGCCGATTCTCCCTCTGTGATAACCGGAATGGCCGACAATGACTACTTTACTACCATACGGCCTTTATACTATTCTTTTTAACAGTGATTCTATCGAGTATTGGAACCAATTAACGCGTGCTCTTTTGTAAGACGATTTATTTCGAGCTCTCGACAATTTTAGACAATTTATTAAAAATTTGCATTATAACGAATGCTTGAATTAAACATTTATTCAGCCGTTTTCTATTAACCCTGTTGCGCACGGCACAAAATTAAAGCGCCGGAATTCGGGAGGAGACGACACGCGATTTATTTGATTTGGACTCCACAGTCCTTTGATTTACAAGCTTTTGGAGCACGGCTCCGTACGGCGTATGCAGTGTAGCACGGCTACGACAGAAGTATAACAATTGAAGCACGGCTTCGTATAGGCGCAAGGGGCGCTAAATTAAACTTGTCTGTAAGCGATAACGATACTTGGAGAATCTCGCCGTTATCACATTTGCGGCAGTATATATAGACACCTGGCCGATGCTCAAGGTGACGCATCGTCAGGTGTCGAAAGCCGGTCATTGCCTCCTAAGGCAAAAACGCTGCATGTATACATTAGGCCGAGGCGAGCGTTTGACGGTCGGGCCAACGCACGTCGATCGTATTATTGTCTTGCCGCCTCGCCGTTTATTCGACAAAAACGGCGAGACGGCGTACATCGAAAGTCGAGCGTGCGTTGACCCGCGGTCCGCGATTCGGCCGAAACAAACCCTTTGAACGAATGATTTACTCAGGTCTGTAAAATAAGTGTTATGCTAATTAATAGATTATATGCTTCTTCCTGATTTTATTAGAATCAGCGAAACTTCACTTTTCAGTCTCAATTCAATCGAATAAAATGCTTCGATTTGGTGATATTTTTTATGTTTACGGCACGACGGTGAAAACGTTAAATGGTTTTTAAAAAATATAATTAGGTTCAGCGTTGAATAGGTCTTCGTGTTTATCGAGCATCGTAACAAAATTATCGTCGGCCAAAAGCCACGAATCAAATTACCGCAGAACGTTACGAAACCGATAAACGTAGAAACCTTTATCCGTGTGTAAGAGATTTAATATTGTTCTATCTAGTGCCTCGTGCCGCGCACGGTCCTCCGAATGATTCTCTGAAACGATGCAACATGGCCGGGATCGGCGTCGTAAATAAATTGAATCGATCCCAGCAAACCCGAGCGGAATCGGATGAAAGTGGTCGCGCATTGCAGCTAAGCTGGCGTTTGTGTAGTAAGAGGCGACTAAAACGGAGGCTCGATAAAACTAGAGCGTAGAACCGAGCTGTAGCGAAAAAAACGACAGGCCGGGATAGTATACAGGGTGTTCGCAGGAACAGTCGCACCAACTTTCGAGGCGTTTACGCTAATCTGGCAGAGAAATGTTCGGAATTAAAGTTAACGAGTACTTTTTCGAGGAGAACAGAGAGCAATAATAACAATTTTAAAAAATATATATTTTAGTCGATAAAAAGCTTGGGATACCTTGACTTTTTTAAATAGTAGTTTTTGTCTTTGCCTTTATAGCGTCATAGCTGAGCTAAAAACGAATTCAACGACTTTACAACAATATTTACATAATAACTTTCGATATGATAGCTTTTGATAAAATAATATTAATAATATAACAAGTTATTATATTAAATATAATACTATAATACTATAATGCTATAATACTATAATACTATAATATTATAATACTATAATACTATAATACTATAATATTATAATACTATAATACTATAATACTATAATACTATAATACTATAATACTATAATACTATAATATTATAATACTATAATACTATAATACTATGATACTATAATACTATAATATTATAATATTATAATGCTATAATGCTATAATACTATAATATTATAATACTATAATACTATAATACTATAATACTATAATACTATAATGCTATAATGCTATAATGCTATAATACTATAATACTATAATACTATAATATTATAATACTATAATACTATAATACTATAATACTATAATACTATAATACTATAATGCTATAATACTATAATACTATAATACTATATTATAATATTATAGTATTATAGTATTATAGCATTATAGTATTATAATACTATAATACTATAATAATACAATAATATAATAATATAATATTCCTTTGAATAAAATATTATTACTGCGAATTTCTGAGCTGAAATTTGTTCAAAGGCCATTGTGTGGCGAGTCGTTGAATTCGTTTTTCGATCAGCTGTAACGCTATGAAGTCAAAAATACGCAGTGCTATTTAAAAAACAGTCAAGATGACCAGAGCTTTTCATCGAATAAAATATAACTGTTAGAATGGACACCCTGTACATGGACTATCGGACCGAAAACAAAGCTACGAAACACGGGCACCGTATGGGGCGCCCGCGGACCAGGAACCCGAACGAAACGCGCCGGACGCGATACGCGGGGCCGACTTTAAAGAACTAAAACGAACGAGTGATCTACGGTAGATTGCAACCGGTGGGGTCCGGGTTCGTAAATCGGGCGAAATCGTTGTTTATCAAAGTCGTATATTTCTGCGAAACGGCGCGCGGATATACTCGCGGGATAGAGACCGGAGAGCGATAGAAGTTGCCGCGGTTAATTCCGTAATGCCCCATTTGCGCGGCTCGAGGGCGGACAAGCTGAAAGTTCGTCGGACCGAGTGAACAGGTCCTCTCGATCCCATCGGGGAAACTGGAAACAACTCGTGCGAGTGGCGGCCGAGACTTAATTTCCACTGTGATCGGGTCCTGGTCAGTTCCTGACAACGATTTCCGTGTGGCTCGCGCGGCTCGATCGATTCCGATCGACCGGATGGCCGCTGATCGAACTGAAATCATTTTTGGAGAAAGAGCAATGGCTGTTTTAGTTGCTGGAATAATTTATTCATAGTATATAGATTACGATCGAGTCACTGATTGGTTCACGACAACGATTTCTGCGAGGTACGCATGGTCCGATCGATTTTGACGATCCCATAGATTTCTGATTGACTCTGTGGGCTGAAATAATTTTTAGTTACGAAAGAAATATCTGCTTTGGCCGCTAAAATAATTTTCGGAGCAAGAGGAATGTCTGCTTTGGTCATCAAAATAATTTTCGCTGCAGGAGGAATGTCTCAGTCGCCAAAATAATTTTTGGAGCGGGCAGAATGTCTACTTTGACAACCAAAATCATTTTTGGAGTAGTAAATATCTGTCTTGGCTATTTAAACAAATTTTTGGAGCAAGAGAAATATCCGTTTTGGCCACTAAAATTATTTCCAGTGCAAGAGGAATATCTGCCTTGGCCACCAAAATAATTTTCGCTGCAGGAGGGATATCTCAGCCACCAAAATAATTTTTGGAGGAGGCAGAATATCTACTTTGACAGCCAAAATAAATTTTGTAGCAGTAACAATATCTTTCTTAGCTATTTGAAAAAATTTTGGAGCAAGAGAAATATCTGCTTCGAGCAGATATTTGGAGCAGGCAGAACGTCTACTTTGACCGCCAAAATAATTCTCGGAGCAAGAGAAACATCTTATCCAACCAAGATAATTTTGGAGCGAGAAGAACGTCTTACCGATAAATATAAAATATTTTTAGACAGTTGTCATTAACGAAGACTATGAAAGTGTGTATCTTCGCGTCCGGCTGCAGGAAGAACTGAAGCAGACGACTATCGTAGAACGCGTCGAGAAAACGAATATTCCCTACTGATCTACATATGCAGCTACAAATTAGCAAAAGAATTCGCCGGAATCGCGAGACTAAAGGGCGACGATGGAAGTCAAAATGTGTTTCCTCTTGCTCCAGCAATTATTCCCCGTCCGCATGAATTTGTTTGCCGACCCAGATCACAGGCATCCGGGGAAAACATTTTCTCTGCGAGTTACTTACGGCCCGTAGAATCGAATGGGAAGCCGTCGATAATTTCGAGCGGAAATAAAAGACCGTGCCAAATGGATGCGTAAAAGCGGAAACCGGAGACATCTTTTTTCCGCGGAAGCGCAGAGCCAAGCTGGACCAGCCTTGTCCGACAAAGAATGAAAGCGATTCCGCGCGCGGAGGAATTAAAGCGGAGAAGTCATCGTGTTCTTGCCGCGACCGCGGCTCCCGTATCAAAAGGCAGAGCCAGCGAAATGCGAGAGGACTCCCTCTCCCTCACTCTCTCTCTCTCTCTCTTTCATTCTCTTTTTCTCAGGCTTGTTTATACATTCCCGGGGCGCCTCAAAGAGAAAGTTTCGCCGGTGGATGATTCTAATAAAACGCGGTTTGAATTTCAATGCGGGGAAACGGAAGATGCGTCGTAAAACCGAAAAGAACGAGGTATTCTTCGAGTGGAGTGTCCGGGGAGTGAAGGGGAGAAGGAGGGCGGGATCGCCCCGAATTCGAGAATCGACGGACGAATGGCTCGGTATATCCGCGACGTACCCCGATGGAAACGAATTACAGTAAAATTTCTCGGCGATTTTGCATCTTAGGATAGGGTTCTCCGGGTTTACGCGGCCGCCATTGTTACGGCCGCATGTCCTGAATTCGAACACCGCTCGGCGAAGCTTCGACCGGCGTATAACGCGCGGAGCCCGCGTATCCGGCTCGCGCGCGTAACAGCGATATATCGAGGGCTGCGTGGGTGGGTCTATTACGAATTTCCGGCGGAAGAACCGGCCGTCCGGGACACGATGTAAAACAAACGGACATTTCACCCGCAAAATCACGTCCGTGCAAACAGGACGACGCTGCCTCGAGAATCGTCCTGGCGAGAGGCTGTGTGCACATGCGTCCGTACGCTTCCATGGACTGGGTGTCTCCGAAACAAGGCAAACAGGAAAACCGTGCGCGCACTTTCTTAATTAATTCGACAATATTTGACCAGCGCGCGATCTCCTGCAAGGAGCTCGGAAATTAATTAGAGGAACGCGAGACGCCTGGGAAACGAATCTGCTTGAAATTGAAGGAGCTGTTGGCCACGTCCTTCCGCGGACACCCTGTACACGGTTATATCGTTCAGGATTGAATTGCATTCGCTCGGCCGAGTCGCAGAGACTCGAAGAGAAACCGAGAGAGAGAGAGAGAGAGAGAGAGAGAGAGAGAAAGAGAGAACTTCGGTGTGTCCGTCGTCGGTTTCGCAAACACTGCCACCGAATCCGCATACTGTTGGACGAGATCCCCGATCCAAAACGGCGATCGTAGAACTTTACGGGGTGATTCGAGCGTGAAAGCCTAAAGTGCTGCACGCTGCGCCTCGGCCAGTGCACTCGCAGGCCGCTTTCACCTTACTTCGGCAAAGGAAGGGTCGCCGTGGAATGACTCGTAGACCCTTTGCTACCTAAGGCTCGAGATGGACCGGAACAAGCGATAGGTGAAGCTGCAATTCGCCGGCGGACGTATCTCAATGAACTGCGCCAGCTAATTAACAAGAACGCTGTCCGAACCTCTTCGGCGAAGTTGGCAACTACGACGGAAAGTACGGCACGAATCGGAGAAAAGGAACTCGATTGTCGAGGGATCTCGAAAAGATATGGGAACGACGGAAGAGGAAATACCCGGAAACGAGTGATTCCCGAGGATATTTGAAGTAACTTTCTCCTTAGCGAAAATCGAATCCGCGGCTTCGTTTATATAAGAGTTATTAAGGAAAAACGCTGACCAATGGGAGGCGAGATTGGAAGGCGCGCGACGGAAAAGCCAATGAGCGGAACTGAGCTTCGTGCGCTCGTTGACTGGGCCGCCTCGCGCCAGCCGAGCTCGCCTCTCATTGGTTCGGCGTTTTTCGTTAATAACTCGTAAACGGAGCCGCGGATTGCATTTTCGCAAAGGAAAAAGTTACTTCAAATGACCTCAGGAACTCCTCGTTCCTCGCTCGCACAGTAATCTTGGGTCACTGTTTTTCGATAATAACTTGAAAACAAACCTGCGGATTTCATTTTCGCTCAGGAAAAAGTTACTTCAAATGACCTCAGGAATTACACCTGTCCGAATGTGGACATAATTATAGGCCACCCTGTAGAATTCTGAAGGCAGAAGCAACACTCCCAAGAGCAATTTCCAGGCAGAGTCCAGCCGCAGTCGAAAAAGCAACAACCTCTGGCGGTAGGTCGATGGCAAAGGGTCGATCCGGCCAAAAACTAATCGCCGAAATTTATGCGAGTTGTTCGAGTTGGCGAGGGTAAATACAGCGGGGGTGTACAACCGGGTCTCCGTTCTCGAGCTCCCCGAAAGCGCTGGCCACGATCCATTGGTTCGCCGCGCGAGTTTCCGCGCGCGGGCCGTGTATATACTCGCGTAGATTAGGTTTCGGGCGACACGTAGCGCTAATGAACGAGGAGGTGTCGTTTCCACCGAAACCGGAGGGGAGAAAATTTTCAAATTTGTGTTTACGCCCCGAGGCTGGGTCCCACCCCAGCCGGCGCTTGCTCCGGAACCAGCCGACTCCCCCCGCGCACCGCCGCGCCAACGCGCGGCCTGCTCGCCGCTGGCCAACGTTCGCCGTGCAAATAAACGCGTAAATAGACCGCTCGTAAATACAGGCGAGATTTATCCTACGCCGGTTTCTACCCTTCGATTTTTCCGGCCCGCCCCGCCCGATCGAATGTTTTCGAACGCCGGCTACAATAACCGCTCTTCATTTGCACCGGCGGGCTTTATGTTACGCCATCCCTTTCTTCTTTCTTTCTGTACGGTGGATAATGGACCGGCGCGGCCGCCGCGAAACGGGAACGACAAACAAACGAATCCCCGTGGAAATTCGAGACTGTGTCTGCGATACACTCTAATGGAATTTCGGGGCTACTCCGCAGGGCCGAGGAAAAATAGATTTTTCAAATAGCTAGTAAACAGACTGTACATATTTTTCATCTTACCGTGTAACACGGAACTCGGCGAATAAACATTTCTTTTTGAGATAACAGTCACACATGGAAATAGCATTTAAAATATATTTAACTACGCAATGTAGTTAACTACTATTTTTAAAAATTTTATTTGCCATCTGTATTACATTACACGAGAAGACAAAAAAAATATTATAATTTATTTATTATATTTATAGTTTATTAGTATTTCGACAATCTATTTTCCCCAGTTCTGCTCTTTTTCTATAAAAACTTCACCGGGCAGATGATAATTTTCAGAGAGCTTTCTGACTATTTTTAACCGCTCCGCGTATAATTTTCATCACGGCTGCAATGATTATAATATGTACGACTGTAACAATTTATTTGTATTTATTTGTGTGCTGAAATATTGAGATCGAGAGGACAGAATTTTATTCGAGCTTGAAAGGATGGAATAATGTATTACTTGAAATTACAAGTTTGAAATGATCAGTTTGCTTATAAATAAAAATGTTAATCATCGCTTGTATAAAAGAGAAGTCAGATAAAAACGTGATTCTTCTTTGAATGCTGCTGATAAAGCGCAAGTAATGCAGCATTCTTAAAAAAACCTCTTGTATGTTCGCTATTTCGTCTTGTATTTGACCATTTTTTCTATAAACGCACAAAATCCGCAGTCTACTCATCATTTCCTCCTGTGCCTTAGGACAATTTTACTTGCTCGATAAAATTGTTAAAATCAAACCAGATTTAAGGAAATGACAATACCTTCCACGCGTATTAAGTTAGTCCGAAAACATAAAATCGCATAACACTTACAAACTCTCTTAACACTAGATTCACGGAACCCGTCAAAATGGCGGGTCACTAATTTGTTAATTTACGACTATTCATATCGTGAAAATACATTTATGAGTTATTTATTCAATTCGTATATTACTTACGGCAAATATTACAATAACACTTGTTAAAAATCCGAATAAACAGTCTTACTGTTACTTTTATAAACTAACATAAAACAGCTGTTTTTTTGTGCTCCGTAAATCTAGCGTTAAATATTCAAAGTGTCTCAGCTGTGAATAATTATAAACTCGGAGCAGCTTTTACATTTTTACGGATATTTATACAGAAACCGGAAATGAAGCTATATTTGTGTATTTCTATTTTCTAACGCAGAAATATACAGATGTTTCTCGCTAAGTTTTCCTTTAAAACTAGATTTACGGAACCCGTCAAAATGGCGGGTCACTAATTTCTTAATTTACGACTATTCATATCGTAAAGATACATTTATGAGTTATTTATTCAATTCGTATATTACTTACGGCAAATATTACAATAACACTCGATAAAAATCCGAATAAACAGCCTCACTGTTACTTTTATAAACTAACATAAACCAGCTGTTTTTGTGTGCTCCGTAAATCTAGTGTTAACCATCGTTCCAAAAGGCGTCCGTCCACCGGCATGAGCCGTCCAAAAATTAATTATCTCCCCGAAACAAGGGACAAACGGCCGGCTGATAAACAAAAGCTGCGCGCCGACATTCGCGCGGCTTAATTAATATCGGCAGAGAGCGGAGGAGGCTCGCGAGAAGAAGGCCTCGAATCAAAGGGTGCCCCGTCAAAAGAGTCCGCGGTTCGGTGCTCGTGTTTCCCGGCAGGCTCGCTGCTCCGCCGAAGAATCGCGGCGAGAGAAAAGAGCGTGGGCGTCGCATGGAAACGAGTGGAGGCACGAATGCGCCGGGAAATATAGAAGGCTCGCGGAGAAAAGACGCGCGAGTCGGGCTCCGATGTCACGAGAACGGAGGGGGCCGTACGTACACGAGCAGCGGCCGGGGTAATTTTCTCAGTCACGTACGGCCGGCTGTGTTTCGGTCGGTGATACCAACCAACAACCCTCTGGCAACACAACCGGCCGCAAACCAACCCTTAGCCGCGCGCGACCCGCCGCGCGACCTCCAACCAGGCTTTTTGTCTCCGTCGCGTCGCCGACTTCCGGCGTGCACGAAGAAACGCGGATACGTATCCGGTTTCGCGAGACCTGCCTTCTGTGGAATCGAATTTTCTGCCGCGAAATTTATGCGACCGCACGGACGATGCGCGCCGCAGACGTCCGCACCTTGTCCGAAGTATTTTTGGTAATCGGAGACGCTGGAAATTGCGAGCTCTTTCTGGACGCAGGGATCAGAGAAGGTTAAGTAGGATTCATTGTGTTTTGTTCTTATTGAAATTAACTAGCGAATCAAATAAATTGAATTAAAAATTCTGCGAGATCAATGGTTGATCATTTTAATAAATTATTTTATAAACCGTCCGGATCAAGTTCAATTAATAGCAATTTTGTTTTATCCGAATCTGCGAGCGAATGAAGCAAACAGCTTCCTAATTCATTCGATATTATATTGATTAAAAATTCAGCAAGATCGAAGGTAGATAATTTTAATAAATTATTTTATAAACCGTCCGGATCAAGTACAATTAATAGCACTTTTGTTTTATCCAAATCTGCTAGCGAATGAAACGAACAGCTTCTTCATTCATTCTATTTTATGTCTATTAAAGATTCAGCGAGATCCAAGGTTGATAATTATAATAAATTATTTTATAAACATCGTCTAGCTTAAATAGAATTAATAGCAATTTTGTTTTATCGAAATCTTCTAGCGAATGAAATAAACAGCTTCTCGATTCATTCGATATTATATCTATTAAAAATTCAGCGAGATCAATGGTTGATCAGTTTAATAAATTATTTTATAAACCGTCCGGGTCAAGTATAATTGCACTTTCGTTGTATCCAAATCTGCTAGCGAATGAAATAAACAGCCGCTCCATACACTCGATTTTATATCTCTTAAAAATTCCGCAGAAACCCATGCTAACAATTGAAATGAATTTCTTTTTAATAATTATTTTCCATTATGAAGAATGAGCAAGCGTCTTGAATCGACAAAATAATTCCTTGCGACGATCAATATATTAACGCAACGAATTTTTGTTAATTTTCGCACTCCATAGAACCGCACTTGCCATAAACGATCCGTAGACTATAACTTAGCGAACTATGAAGTGCACTTACGGCATAGTAATTTTTGCCGCACGGTCAGGCCGATGCGGATTAAGTTCGCCGGCCGATCTCCCACGAGCGTCGTGCCCAATTAATATCGCGACGCTGTCGTCCCGTCAACGACGCTAATTAAGGATTACCGCTAATCGAGGCACGCCTCGTCGCGGCACTTTAAAAAGCCGGCGGAACGAGCTGGTCGCATCGCCGGTTCTCGAAGCACACGCGTCCACCCATCCGTCTTCGTTCCGTTCTCTCGATCCATTACTCTCCGACCATATTCGGTGTCCCGCGATCGCTCGATCCTTCCTCCGCGCGAGTTTTTCGGCGTCGCGCGGCGCGGCTCGGCGGTGGGTCTCTCGCCGGTTGAACGCGCGGGACCGTGCCACCGTCGGTATAATCGATTGGAAACCATAATTGGAAGCCGGCAGCGCACGTGAAACAATTAATTAGACCTTAATTAGCGCACGGCCCAGTTTCAAAGCGGCGACGGCCGCGCGGGGAAACCGTCGGCTCTCCGGCGTCGTCGTGTTACCCTCGAAAACTCGTCGAGGAAGAGATAAAGGGACGGCTCTCGTCCGTCCTATTTAATCCCTTCACCCGACGCTGACGGCGGAGACCTTATCGCCGTGTAATTATCCTCGCGGCCCGTAAAATACGATACGGCTAATTCGCCCCGATAAAGTTAATTATCTCGTCCGCTGCCGCGACGCGACGCGACGCTCGAGAATTCTGAGACATTCTCCGCGCCGCCCGGGGGATTCCGGCTGAAAACCGCTGGAAAATTCACACTGCACGTCTACCGGGGTCTTTTGTGACTTCGCTGGCTGCGATCGCTGCCCGATACAAAGGAATATATCCGAAGTTACCGCCGAAGACACTCCGGAGCCCGAATCGCCCTGCCGATCTCCTCTGCTTTAGTCAGTTTTTGAACGGGCAAGCGTATCTCGTCTCTGCACGTTATTTTTTGCAGCAGCTATTCCGCAGTGGCAATCGATAATTTTCTTGGTTATTATACTGGGGAATAGCCCGCGTGTTTTCTTTTTGGGAGCGATCCATTTTTAAGGGATAGAAAGGATATAGAAGGGCGGGAAATGTATTCAAGAGCAATTTATTCAAATGTATTCAACAAGCAATTTTTATGCTACGTCCTCTCTTTTTCGGTGGACAATCGTTCTTTTTTTGCTATTTTTTGATATCTAGCTCGAACAGCTCCATTTCCGGCGCTCCCCTTTTGCAATTTGATCGCAGTTTTGCTTCGCAAAAATGATTTTTATCGGCATTAATGTTCGTAAGATAGTTTCTCTCGCTTCGAGGAGTACGAACAATGGGATGTTCGGGGGAACTTTTTTGTTGCAAGTATTTTGATTGTAGGAGTAACGTTATTGGCCTCGGATTAAAGCTTGAAGAGTCTACTTGAAGATAGGATAATTTTGATTTCAAAAGACACGCGGGTCTGATTCGAGGAATTCAACGAATGACTGCTGCTGATTCGGAAGAAAATGGTCCGATTCTTAGGGAAAAACTCTAGTCGATTAAAGTTGTATTCCCGTTGGAATATTTTGACGTTATTAGCCTTGAATTAAAGCTTGAAGACTCCGCTTTAAGACAGGATCACGTCAGTTAAAAAAATACTCGCGAATTTTTGAAAAATTAAGAAATCTCGAACGACGTCTCGCAGAAAAACGTCTCGATTTTACAGGAAAACTTTCAGTCGCGATTTAAAGTTGTTCCAGCACCAAACATTTCCGACTTCCTTCCTTCTACAATCGGACTGATTGTAGAATAAAGGTGAACATCGTCCGGGAATTATCGTGCCCTGCGCAACTTCTGTTCCCCGATTGCTCGGTTCACCTCGATTGTATTATCCGTCGGCATTACCGTATAATTTAGGTGCGCTTTGTTTCGCGCGAGAATGCACGAAGTTCGGCGCTGAGCTCACCTTGAGGCCGGGCCATTGGACTCTGCCACGTCGATACAAATTTCGTGAAGCGATGATGCAGCAGCTTCGCGCCGGAAGTTCGAGCTGCTTCGAAGCGGCCAAGCCGCTTCCCCGGCGCTCCGCGTCGTCGCTCCGGTCTAGATTTATCGTCGACGCCGAAAAGAAACACAAATCTCGTTCGAAAAGACGGTCTCGAACCGTCTCGAATCGATGATACCGGGAGCCCGGTCCGTAATTGGATCGCCGCTCGTTATTATTATTGAACCGTGACGTTTTTACAGAGCGGCAAAACGAGGAAGCGGAACGGGAACATTGTTTAATTTGCCGGATGATAAATCGCTCGGTCGCTGAAGCGGAATTCCCTTCGGTCCTCGGTTTCCCAGAAATAATCTACGGAGCCGGGAATTTGCATGAATAATAAATTGCGTACTAAACGTCAAGTTTGCAACAGTTACAGAAACATAATGAGAAGCTTCTCCTAACTGTCGGAACAGAACCCGTTCGTTCGAGGTTGCGCGATTCGCAAAAATTCGTCGCGGCTTTCTGGAGAACTGTTCGCCAAATCTCATTCGTTCCTCGAGTCGATTGCGTTAAGTTCGCTTCGGAACAGTCGTCGCAAGTGCAGTAATTTCTCCCGGAAATGTTCGGAGGTCGGAATTGAAACCGGCAGATCTGAGAATACCAAGTCGCGATTCTCCGAGCCTCGCGAATATTAGCATAATTACGAATACATAATAATGCTAGAATAAAAACGGCGACTTAACCATTTTATTTCTAATCTTTTGCCACGATTCGAAGTGCAATTCGGAGACCCAAACTGACCATTTCGTGTCGTCAATAAATTACATAGATGTAGAACTAGCACAGGGAAATTCGCGGCAACCAAAAATTTGGCATTTCTGGGAGAAATTACTATACTCTAAGATAGTCGTTAAAATCCTCTCTGCATCAGAGCATTTTCAACAAATCTGATCGACGTTGAAACCAAAATAATTGCTTTGTATTCAACTGTGCACCCGTGTCGCCGGTTCACCTTTCCTAATTTTGTGAAACGAGGGCGGAGAAGGGGTTAATGTAAAGTCCATGCGCCTTTCTCTGACAAAATGTTCGTCTGGTTGCAGCTGCGCGAGTACACGCTGACGGAAACGTATCACGAGGACGACGTCGAGGTCGAGTTCATCAGCAACGACAATCTACTTGGGAACAGCCCGACCTCCAGAGGGATCGATCCGAACCGGGACCTGAACGAGGCGATCGCCGAGGAGCGGAAGGAAATGGACACTCAGCGATACAGGTACGTTTCTGTCCGCTCCGAATCTCCCGGTCGAATCCCCGCGTCGATAAACTTACGGTCGGGAAGACAAAGGCGACAGCTCGGACTCGCGATAACTCAAAAAGTACCTAAAGACCTGCGACAACGGGAGAGCCGTGCAAAACCGTCGAACTCGCGCAAAAGGACAACAACGGCTCCGGCCCGCAACACTTCGATAAACCTGAAAACCTGCCGGCAAAGCTTGCCGATCGAAGCGCGAAACGTCATTGGTTGAAAAAGGTTTGCGCGCGGTGAATGACGGTGAAAGAACTCGACCGAATCGTCTGGTCCGTGCTCGATTCTCCCGAGGAACAATGCCGACGGGGCTGCGCGAAAAATGGGTCGTCTGCCGGAAATGTTCGTTAACCGGCGTGTAGCGTCGACGTGGTCGCAGGAAGGGACCCGTCGAACGAGTGCTGGCATAAAGGACAGCCAGCAGCGCGATGGCAGGCTTGGAACCGCGACAATGTCCGAGGGGGGGAACGTATCGCGAAAGGAGCCCTGGAAATGGGCCGTCGCCGAGTCTACCAGCCCTGAAAAGATAGCCCCTTTTGGCTTCGCGAGAGGAGTCCCCCTCGGTTGAGAGGCGGTCGGAGGTCTATCCGGCGTTTGCTTTTCCCTTTGCTGCCAGAAGCCTCCCTCTCCCCCCTCTCTCTCTCTCTCTCTCTCTTATATTATTTATTATTATTATATAATAATAATATATAATAAATATATATATATATATATATATATATAAATGTGGTTTGAAATAACAGGTAAATGATTGACGCTATGAGAAAAGAGTAGGAAGAAATTTCATATAACAACATATTCTATGAACAAGTAAATTAAAAAGTCAGAAAAGACCATTTTCATCTATTGCACAAAAAAATATTCTTTTTACGACTTGGAAAGTTATATCAAAGTCACTTGTAAATAATGAATTCGTGTAATTGAACTCGTTTTTCTACGTTTTTCCATTGCAACGAAAAACAAGGATCCAACATTCCATTTAAAAGAATTAAATTAACCTTCAGATAAGCTTGAAATATTTAGTAAAAAAATTTTTTGTTTCGCGTTAACGCATTCTACGTAAAACAAAAACATACAAAATACATTTGACGCTTCTTTCGTGGAGTAAACTATCAGTAAACTGTCTATCGTAGAGTAAACTATCTAAACTGTATTACTATCTCGTCGTCTTCCTCTCTCTTTCTTCCTCTCTCTCTCTCTCTCTCTCTCTCTCTCTCTCTCTTTGTCCGTGGCACTCTTCATATCGTTACCGGTTCCTTCCTCCGCTAGCTGCCTCGCTCTATTTCTCTCTTTCACTTTTACGATCTAGCCGGTTTCATAGCACAGCCAAAGTTCGTCTTCTTCCGTTCCCGACCTCCCAGGCAGAAGCGCGACCTCTTTGTGCCTCCGCCGCGAGAAACGCACCCGGAATCGCAGCTTTTCCCACATTTCCGCAGGAAACGCTGCGGAGGCCTTCGAACACTTGCCCGCGAAGACGTTTTTAGAGGATCCGCCTCGGGAGCTCGGAAACTAGGCCATCTGCGACTTCTGAACCTTTGCACCCTGGCGATATTGAGATCGCTTTGAGGGTTCGAGACAATGGGACGTTCGGGGAATTCGTTCTTTTTCTAGCCGTTGATGGAGAGCATGATCCAATAACTCGCGCATACCGAAACGCGAACTTTTTTGGCGCCATTTTGGATCTTGTCGCATCCTCGACTGTCCGATAGCTTTTTTACCTAGGAAGCAGCATTTACCGTGATCGAATGCATTAGAAGAATAGATAAATAGAAGAACAAATAAAGAAAGAAAGAAGAATGAATAAATAAAGAAATAAATAAAAAAGTAAATAACGTTAGTGGTCTTTTATTAGAAATAGCAAAGTCTGCCCGAAAACAGGATAGCTTCGGTTTAAAAGAACTCTCACGAATTTATTTCGAAAAATTGATAAAAACCTTGCACGATGTCTCGAAAAGAACGTCGAGGATAAAAATCGATATAAAGTTATATTCCCGAGGGACTTTTAGCATTTTGATTGGAACTAAAGCTGCAAGAATTTACATTAAGATCCGAATTTACATTTACATTCGTTCCAAACGGGTCACGGGTAACTTTGAGCGAAGCGAAGAGATCCCGCGCGACAAAACCGTCCGAGAAACAGGCTGTCGCTCGTTGTCAGCCATTTCTCATGATTCCGCGGCGCAAAGGATGCCGCAGACTCGTGCAACGAGGTTCGCTAAAACGAAGCTTTGACCGAGGAATAAAAAGCTCCTGGCACGGTCGAGAACGCGCCGCGGCGGTTTCGTTGGTCCGGCGTCAGAAAAATCGAACTCGGGCGCAGATCCGTGCGGCGCGTATCGACGCGGCGGATTTTCGGGGAAACGCGGGCGACGACGGGCGCCCGATGAAATTTGTCGGTCGGACAGCACAGGGAATTGTTTCGCGGCGGAGCGTTGCAGCGACAACCGTGAAATATCATACGCCGGTCGCCGGGGCGCGGAACTTTTAACCAAATTGGAGCGTCGGCGAATTTGTTTTTTATTACGCGGCTTATAGGAAGAGCGGGCCGCCGGTGTTCCGGGGACCGCGACGCCCTCGACGTTCCGTTTCGTATTTTCGGGGAAAAGCGCGGGCGCGGCTCGCCCCGGGCCACCCTCTGTCCGAAATCCCGCGGCGGAACCGCCGGCCGAGTTTCCTCGAAGACAGCGTCGGCCATTTCGCCGCGGCCGCGAAATATTAATAAAAGACTCCGCGGACGTCGCCGAGTTTCCCGACGGCTGAATGGGCCGCGTTATTTACACGGCTATAATAATCCATTGAAGTGGCAACTTCAGAAACGGCGTCCCGGACCGACGGCCGGCCGAACAATGCCGACGTCGCCGATGAAGAAGCCTGTTATTGGACGGCCAGCCTGGACAATGGGCCGACTAGTATCTTGGACGACCGTGGAACGAAGTGGGCCAGTTATTCTTTCGAATTGAATGGTCGCGTGCAACGGTGACCCTCGGTGTCGAACAAAACCTTGGAATCGTTAAAATGCTGCGCCCCGACCGGCTCCTTCCGATTAGCCCTTAGCGCTCCGAAGTCTCCGCTACGAAGACGTTTGTCATTTGTGTTGCGTCCAGAGACAAGGGCCATAAAAAGGTCCCACCATTGGGGAAACCCTCTCAGGCCCCAACAAGGGTCAAGGCAGACACCCCCCTCCAAGGGGTGATTCGTGCCTTGACCAATAATAAACAATCTACCTCCATCCACGGGTGCTCTTCCACGACTTTCCAGCGTTGGAAGAGCATTCTTCCACCAGCGCTCGCAGAGAGTACAACACAAAAAATAAAGTTCTCTAAGACTACTAGAGACCCTTCCACGTCATTAATTTGCCGTAGGAAGCGCGAATCGAGCGTACAATAGTTCGGTCGCGCATGTACGTTAGGCGACCAACCGAACGTACGGACAAAACAATTTGTTCCGTAACTCCGAAGGCTCCGCTGCGGAGCCAAATGTTTTTAACGTACGTTATCGTCGGCGTTAGCAATTGTTATCTGTAGTTGAAACGTGCTAAGTCCGTACCATTACGATTAAACCATTTTTTGACCTTTTCTATGGTTAGCAACATGGAGAAAAATAAATATTACGATGAGAATTTAGAGCCGAGTGATACCGAAGACGTGTTTGATTTTGAAGAGTTAAAAGACATTGTGGAAGACAATGTTGGTTATGATTCTGACACTTCAAGTATTAGTAGCGAAATCATACTACCAAAGAGACGAAGAATGAGAATTATTGAAAGCGAAAGCGAAGATTCGTTACAAGACTTAGATGAATGGCATGATGTTACGGAAGAATTACATATTCCAGATAGAATACCTTTTAGCGTATTGCCACAGGTCGTTGGACCACAAGTTCCTACAAGCATTGAACAGCCGATACAATATTTTAAATTATTCTTCACGGACGAATTGGTAAATGAAATTATAAAGGAAAGCGACAATTACGCAGAAAATGTTCTAAACTTGAAAGAACTATCTAGTAACTCTATTTGGCAAAGTGAATACTGTGACGCCTGTCCAAGTAAACCCAGAATGCACATGGGAGATTGTTACTAAAGATATCGCACCGTGGTGAATTACAAAATTAAAAATTTATCTTCTATTTACAATAGGAAAATGTATATTTAAAAAATAAATAAAAACAAATGCATTCGCAAGGACGTGTAATCTTTTCCGCTCGAAATGAGACTTCCTTTATCTCAGGCGTTCCGCTCAAAAAATGTGTCGGGGTTGCTGGTAGGCAGTACTCGAGAAACGCGTGGAGCGCAAAGGGTTAACCTTTTAGGTACGGCTGAATTCTGCGCGAGGCTATTTCTCTGAACGGCAAAGTCTGATATGTACTGTACAGAGTGTCTGTATATTCTGTCTGTATATTGTTAAGATACAGTTATATTGTTAAGATAAGTCTGTATATTGTAAATCGATGTGAAGACAAAAGAAGTGTGAAACAATGCATATGAAGACGATTATTTGATTCAAACGATGACCGAGTGAGCTACTAGAGTAAGCTACTATAGTGGCGCGTCGTTCAGAGAGATGACATCCGCGAAAGCCACTATAGTGACGCGTCGTTTAGAGAGATGACATCCGCGAAAGCCACTATAGTGGCGCGTCGTTCAGAGCGATGACATCCGCGAAAGCCACTATAGTGGCGCGTCGTGCCTATAAGGTTAAGTATCCAAAGAAATGCAGGCCACATACTTCTCTTCTTCTTCCACGAGAGAGAGAGAGAGAAATCATTCTAATCGAAAAACTTCTAATCATCGTAACTGATAAGAAAATACAGTAATGTCTCCCTGATCGACGCTCAGATTGTCCACAAAAATGGACAATTTGGGAAGAGGAGCCTTGCGAATTCGAGCCTTGCGACTTGTTTTTACAGTTACCGATTGTCAACGATTATAAAAACATGCTGCAAAGCCGGAATAATCGTATCTCCTGTTCCCAAATTGTCCATTTTTCTGCGCAAGGGTTAAAGAATCCAATGTTTTGCCGTCCCCGGTGTTATTTGGAGCTCGCGGCCACGGTGACGTTTGGACGTACGTCGCGGGAACCTCGGCGAATTAATTTCGGTGCTTCGTGCAGTTGGATCGCAGCCAATGGCGGTCGAAGACTCGTTTGATAGAGCCGTTTTGGGGGGGAAGTAGGCTACGAGGACGTGTACGTTTTCGTGTCTGAACGCTGTGGCCTGGAGTCTGTGCGGTCTCCGGCCAAGGACTCTAACAAGTGGTAGCTTGGCAGCGGATAAACTGTTGGAGGGTATAATGTGCGATCATCTCGACCGCGGAGACCGCAGCCTGGACAGCATTGATCTACGAGCATCATTCGAACGACAGACGTAACACGAATGCTTCGACTTTAGCCAATCCGCTGGCGTGCCGTCGCCGCTGTTCGCTACGATGAGAGAAAGCCTCTGGACGGAAGAGGTCTAAAATGCACAAACGGCGATAACGCGGTTGCTCCGCGAGACCGGGAGACATGAAATTCAAACAGGAAGCTGGCAATGCTGGAATTAACACCGAGGGTATCCGACCATCAAGGAAACCTCTTCAAAGCGTCTCTGGTCTTGTCTAGGAACTTCGAAGTCTGAGGGACGGTCTCCAGATGAATGATGGAGATGGCAGAGAGTCTGCTAGGAAAGCCTGTCACAATCTACTGGCAGAAAAAGGGGGCGGGGGAGGGTAAAAACGGGCCACCAGTGGATCGTGGGGGATGCCAGTTATGAAGCCTATTGGGATCGACGTACGGTTGGAAGGGTGCCAACCCCGAGGGCGCAAGACCGATTACCAGAACCGTTCGGTTCTTGTGGCCGGTGGCCGCGGGGGTACGGATCGAAGAGGAGATTGGCCTGATCGTTCTCGCGTGTCATCGAACTCTCATCTGGCCCCCATGATCTACAGTTAAGCTTGCATCAGCCCCCAATCGAACCAAATGCACTCCGCCGCGGGACCATAACGAATAGACTGCGGATCGTTATGGAGAATAAAAGCACCTCGCGTGCGTGGCTTTAACATCCACGTATCGTAATATGTTGATAATAAATGTATGGTAATAATATGTTAATATTGAATGTATGATAATATGTTAATAATAAATGTATAATAATAGTATGTTAATAATAAATGTATAATAATAGTATGTTAATAATAAATGTATAATAATAGTATGTTAGTAATAAATGTATAATAATGATATGTCAATAATAAATGGGTTCAATACTTAACAATATCATCGCTGATATTGATATCAGTATTAGGGATATTTTTAAGAAGATATCTATTCCACCAATTCTCTTTATTTTCTTCTTTATTCTTTATTCTTTATTCTTTATTCTTTATTCTTTATTCTTTAAAACATCTAGCTTTATCTCATCGCGGCTTATTATCTCATCTTTGGCTTATTTTAACCAATTATTGAAGACATCTATATTCCACCAATTCTTTATTTTCCTCTTTATTCTCTATTCTTCTTCTTATTCTTTATTCTTTAAAACATCTAGCTTTATCTCATCGCGGCTTGTTATCTCATCTTTGGCTTATTTTAACCAATTATCGAAGAGCGTTTCTCGTTTTGAAGTCACAACTTTTCTGCTTAACACATTGCCAGTTAAGGTTATTCTGCAAAAATTAATCACAATTCACCACGAGATAAAGTGTTTCGCAGTTAATTCGTTAATACGCTTCTCATATTAAATATTCGCATAACTAAACTAAAGTTTCTATCCCGTTTAATAAATATTATTATTATCGTGAGAAATTAAATGGAGGATTGCCAGTTGAAACCGAGACTGGTTACGACAGCCGGCTACGATCGCTGGTCAGCCAGTTAGCCAGTTAGTTAAATGGAAATTGAGCGAACGCTCGAAAAACAAACCGGCGGGATTACAGATATTCGAGAGATATCGACAACTCTTTATCGAGCTTTCGCGAAGTTTATTGAAAGCTCGTCAACGCGACCGGATCGCGTTTCACGGTACATAAAGGCTCAGCGTGAACTTTTGTTAAAAGCGTAGACGCGATTTCCGCGTTGACAATGAACCGGCCGACGTATCGCGAGAAAAAGTCGCCGCCTGGTTTCCGGTTTGATTGCGGGCCGGCGATTAATCGTTCCGCGCGGCGAGTCCTTTGACCGTTCGGCAAATCGAATTAAATCTGTGTGCCCTCTGTTGTCGGCGGAGGGCTCCCCGGCTGCGATTGTCGTTTCCAGTTATCGCCGTAGGAGAGTTCCATTTAAAAAACGCGACGCGGGCATTTATTTGTCGCGCGTCCCCGGTCCAATACGGCGCGGCCACTGTTCATTCGAAACGTGCGACGCGGAAGAGACATAAATTTGACAGAAAGGAAGGCGGAGACGATCGGCGGGAGACCGAGAAAAGAACGATGTTCGCTGGATTTTTTAGGGACCGGAAGTGGCCGGACGGCAGCCGAAATCCGCGTCAGCTGTCGGACAGAAGTCCGCGGCCGTCCGCATTTGAAAATCGCCGGGCGCCGCGGTAATGAGCGCGATCTGCATTGCAAATTCGATATATAATAATCGTATTTTCGTAAATATATTTTCAATTATCCCCCGCGGACGCGATGTTCGCGCTTAATTGATCTCCGCTCGGCCGGCGGAACACGGCGGCCGATTTTGCTCGCGCAATATTCGATATTGGCG
This sequence comes from Megalopta genalis, assembly GCF_051020955.1. Classification (NCBI taxonomy): domain Eukaryota; kingdom Metazoa; phylum Arthropoda; class Insecta; order Hymenoptera; family Halictidae; genus Megalopta; species Megalopta genalis. Next base: position 495,256 of record NC_135027.1, on the reverse strand, counting down.
TCGGTGCGATCGCAGCACCTGAACCAATTGGAAACGGTCCGGCAGCGAACCTCGCAGCGGGACAGATGTTGTTCCCGCGGCCCGAAAACGAATCATCCCGCTCAAAATGCTCCCGGACAAAGGCTGTTTTCGCGGGATTCGTTCGGGCCATTTTCCGCGTCAAAGGAACCAACCGTGCCCATTAGCCGCGATAATGGAAGACAGATTGTCTTCCGCAGTCCGCTGACGCGCTTTCTGCATCGAACATCCGACACGTTCGTTCGGTTATTCGCTCGCGACGAAATTCATTAATATCGTCTTGACAAAGAAGCATAATGTTCGAACACTGTCGAATCGATACGAGCGACCGGATGCAATTTATTTATTTTAACCCTTTGCGGTCGAAGCTATTTCAATTCGAAATCCAAAACATGATTTCTGATCTACGGTATTTCTATTTTGTATAATTCATTGCGACTTATGCATATGAAATTGTGTCTATTGGCAAGTACAATGCGATTATAATAGTTGGAATGATTTTGAAAAATCGTATACCAATTTTTAGTGGCGCCTCAGAGTCGCCACTCGAGTGCAAAGGGTTAAAGTTGTCGAAGCGACGAAGACTCTTTCGTAGAAAACGATTGAATCAACGTAATAATATAAATACAAATTATAATAAAAGTAGTGAAAAATGTTAGATGCATTCGATCTTGTCGTTTTTATGAATGGACTGCGGATTTCATGCGTTTATGGCAAAATTGAGTAGTAATTGTAATTTGAAATAAAATAGGAAAATTGAAGGAATTTAGAGATGTCAACGAACTATTATTTTAAATCTATTAAAATGATCAGTGAGGGAAAAAATTTCGTTTTTAATTTCGATTTCTTGCTATTCGCGCAGATACTTTTTATTTTGCGCGAAACTCCACTAGCAACTAGTTATCCAGCGCAAACCGTACCGCAAGAGAATTATTTCTTATTAATTAAGAACGGGGATTTTAATCTCCGAAATTTTTGCAGTCCGTGGGGAAGCGAAATTTCGGCTTTAATATTTATTTATAGGACGGTTTCGGGTTCCCTCCGGTCTCGGAACTGTTCCAGGGCCGGGGCGCATTTTTCGGCAGGCATTAATTTGCAAAACCGCGGACGAAACAATTCCGGTTTGCTGGACGCGAACGTGCGGCGCGCTTCCTCTTAATTTGCTTGCCGCGGTTTTTTTCTCCGCCGGGCAAAAAATAATTAAATCCCCGTCCAGGAACCGTACTTCATTTCGCAGCTCCCCGTCGAAGTTTCGCGACTCGCGGCTGTGCGGGAGGGGGGAGGCACGTAGGAACGAGCCACGTGGCGAGGCAGGTGAGAAATGGTTCGGTTCGGATCCGTGTAATTGTAAATAACCGTGTAACGCGAATAAACGAGGCCGGCGATTTTTAATATTAACCGGCCCATTAATAATAACGGCGACGTGAATGAGCTCTCTCGCCCCGAAGAAACTTTTTTGCTCCCGTCGGTGACGAGCGGACTTCGACGAAGAAGCTTGAACCTCGTCCATTCTGGATTTTAAAGCACCAGCTTTTTACGGGAGCGACGGTAACTGAATTTTCAAATGTTCTTCCGCGTCGACGGGGCCGGAGAACAATATTTTAAAAATGAACGATTGTAAAAGAAAGAACCGGAGGAGAATATTTTTTCTTAATGAATAATTATATATATATTTGAATTTAAATACGTAAGAAAAAATATAAATTTCTGAGTTCTTAAGAAGAAAATTCTGGCATTTCACATATTCTCTTCCCTTTCTTTCTACCCGACAGCAGTCATTATAGTTGCAACGAGTTATCAGAAAATAAACAATATTGAAAAGGGAAGTTTGCAAATTTTGTTCGCAATAATTTCAATTATGCTAAGAATGTTCTTCTTAATTTCGTTGCAACTAAAAAGGGGCACATCACGATTTTCATTTGATATCAGCATTGTTCTGTTAGTCCGTTCTATTACGATTGGAATAGTGTTCAAATTCGCATAAAAATATTAAACGAACACGGAAATATGTTGCGCGAGATGAAATTGTCTGTGCAACAACGCGTCACTTCGAAAATAAATCCTAAGGCGACGGGTTAAATAGAACGACCGCGAGGCTATTGGAATTTTCCGATTTTTCCAGAACGATGGAAAGAGAAAGGATTGTGTTTACCCGTGTCTAGGATAACGAGTTCCTGCCAGAAAAATCGAATCCTCGATGCCGTTGGCGAGCGAGCATTCAGAAAGAACCGGAAGTCGCGGAATAAAACGCGGAATGAAATCCCGCCGGGGTTTGACGCGGTCTGAAGGCGAAGTCGGAGTTTTGTCCCCGACCCCCTCGCGAACCAGATTTCGTTCCGGGGAGAGAGGGAGGGGGGGAATTGAAATCATGCAAATGCGGGAAGAATAAATTAAAAAACGCGAGCTGCTCGGCCCGGTTGTATCAGGAAGAGGATCCTGCGAAAGGAACGCTCGAAATTCCTGACCTGGAAGACCGCTTGTTCTTTTCAATTTATTCTGCACAATATATGGAAAAAACTCGGGGACGTCGTGCCGAGTTTGCGAGGAAAGAACAAATCGCAGAAAATTTGGAGAAAAAATAGAAGAGGATGGCGAAGATGTAACTGAACGCAGCGGCGTGAAACGCGGTCAACTTTTACAAAGGATCGGATTAGAGTAATGTCTCCCTAATTGACGCTCAGATAGTCTACAAAAATGGACGCGAGAGGATGGAAAATGGAAAAGAGAAGATTCATTTGTTATAGTTACGAATTGTCAACAGCTATAAAAACAAGCTGCAAGGCTCGAATAATCGTATCTTCTCTTCCCAAACTGTCCATTTTTGTGCACAATCTGAGCGTCAGTAAGGGAGACATTACTGTAATTCTCGATACTGCAACGTCTGGACCGGCGATCCTTTTCGATACAACAATATGGCCGAGTTTTAGGATCGTTTATTTTATTCGACGATGTTTTCTTCGTCGCAGCAACTTCGAAATGCGGTGCAGTTCACGCCGCTGCTAATCTCGCAATTCCGAGATAGCCTGTTTCTCGATGGCAGCACCCTCGATCATTTTCAGCTCGTGTTCCTCGCGAGAAATTCGAGCCGGTGCCAATGGGCGTCCGCGTATATAGGCTTCCAATGCAAGCCGGGAAACACGAGAACATCGAACATTCCACGGGCAGAACGAACGGTACCGATGCAGGATGAATAAGGGTCGAGTCACATCTCTGCGTGCCAGGCTCGGTCGTGCTCCAAGGCCGACCAAAGCCGAATCGTTTTTACATTTGATTTACATTCGAGTGTTCACGCTACGCGTGCCTTGCTAACAGCGTGCTCGATTAAGAGTGCTCACATTAGACGTGCGAGCATGCTGCCAGGCAGGACCGATGACCTCGATATTGAAGCGCCTTAGACCGAGATTCGGAGTTCAACTTTATCTTTTTCGGATTCGCCAATGCAATTCGGAGCTTTTTCTGATTAAAACGAAACCAAACACGGTATAAGTTTTGTAAGATTATAATGATTTTTATGAAAAATATAAATATACTTTTCATAATAATATTAACTTAAATGTTTTAGAAAAGCAATAAAACATCATCCTACGCAAAATTTTTATTTTTGCAGTTTAAACACCCAAAGTTATGCCAAGATTATGCCAAAGTTATGCCAAAGTTATGTCAGGGTTATGTCAGAATTATACCAGGGTTAGGCCAGGGTTATGCCAAAGTTATGTCAGGGTTATATCAGGGTTATCCCAAAGCCCAGCACGTAGATGTGTATCGACCCTAAGTTTCGTCGGTGAAACGCGACTCTCTCTCTTTCTCTCTCTCTTTCTCTCTCTCTTTCTCTCTCTCTTTCTCTCTCTCTTTCTCTCTCTCTTTCTCTCTCTCTCTCTCTCTCTCTCTCTCTCTCTCTCTCTCTGTCTCCCTCTCTATCTTTCTTTGTTGTATGTGTGTGTGTGTGTCCCCTTCTCTCTCTCTCTTTTTCTCCCTTTCTCTCGGGCTCTCCTTTTTTCCTCCCTTCACCTCGATCAAGTTTTTCCTCGGCGTAGACATGGCAACCGTAAATCAACGCCTGAAATTGTTTTCGAGTGGCGCTCGACGAACACGAGGCCACCGTCTGGAAATTCGAGGGAAACCGACTTTCTGTCGGCCATGTTTAACACTATCTTGCAACGCTGATCTCAGACAAATTTTTAAATTTTTAGCAAATGAAAATGACACGATGTGCTGAACATTATTGAAACTCGGGCTTTGTTAAATCACGTCAAACTATTATATCATTTGCTACGAGATGCATAGATTTTATAGTAAAATTATTACTGAATAACATAATAGACAGAATGATATAAAAAAATTAACTATGACAATAAAATAGCTCTTGAGATCGTCGATCTTGGAAAATCGCTCGAAGACCCAGCTTCCGCGTAAACCACCCTCTTCGTTGCTCCCCAAAAATGCCAAGATAAAGAGACCGGTGACTAAATTGAACTCTTAAAAAACGGACAAATCGATATAAAATGAACAAAGTAGAAAGGAATAAATATGGAGAATGTAGTCTCGACGACGTCCATCTTGTAAGAAAGCTGGAATATGTTGAAAACTAGCCTCCCAAGTAAACCACCCCTTTTTCACCCCAAAAATCACCGAACGCAAATAACGAAACCGAAGAATAAATTGAAAGCGAAGAATGAATAAATTAAGAATAAAAAAGAATTAAAAAGTCAGTAAAATGAATAGAGCAGAAAGAAATAAATATAGAGTGTGTAGTCCCGACGTCGCCCATCTTGTAAGAAAGCTAGAAAACGTTGAAAACTAGTCTCCCAAGTAAACCACCCCTTTTTCACCCCAAAAATCACCGAACGCAAATAACGAAACCGAAGAATAAATTGAAAGCGAAGAATGAATAAATTAAGAATAAAAAAGAATTAAAAAGTCAGTAAAATGAATAGAGCAGAAAGGAATAAATATAAAGTGTGTAGTCCCGACGTCGCCCATCTTGTAAAAAAGCTGGAATACGTTGAAAACTAGTCTCCCAAGTAAACCACCCCTTTTTCACCCCAAAAATCACCGAACGCAAATAACGAAACCGAAGAATAAATTGAAAGCGAAGAATGAATAAATTAAGAATAAAAAAGAATTAAAAAGTCAGTAAAATGAATAGAGCAGAAAGGAATAAATATAGAGTGTGTAGTCCCGACGTCGCCCATCTTGTAAAAAAGCTGGAATACGTTGAAAACTAGTCTCCCAAGTAAACCACCCCTTTTTCACCGCAAAAATCACCGAACGCAAATAACGAAACCGAAGAATAAATTGAAAGCGAAGAATGAATAAATTAAGAATAAAAAAGAATTAAAAAGTCGGTAAAATGAATAGAGCAGAAAGAAAGAAATATAGAGTGTGTAGTCCCGACGTCGCCCATCTTGTAAAAAAGCTGGAATACGTTGAAAACTAGTCTCCCAAGTAAACCACCCCTTTTTCACCCCAAAAATCACCGAACGCAAATAACGAAACCGAAGAATAAATTGAAAGCGAAGAATGAATAAATTAAGAATAAAAAAGAATTAAAAAATGAGTAAAATGAATAGAGCAGGAAGGAATAAATATAGAGTGTGTAGTCCCGACGTCGTCCATCTTGTAAAAAAGCTGGAGGACGTCGGTCGCGAGCGTACCGAGTGTTTTCCCCGGTAATTTGTAAGACGTTTGAGCTTTGACGTACGGTTCCACGAGATTACCTCTGTCCTCAGGTACTGGACGACGACCGGAAGCGGGCAGGGGGTGACGGAGGTTCCCCGGGACAACAAGGCGGCCATCTTGGACAGCATCGCGTCGTTGTACGCGATGGAGAGGACACGGCTCGCCCCGACAGCCGGCCCGAAGCTCTCGAGATACGACGGGAAGACCAACTGGCCGTATTACCAGAAGTACAGGCAGACGGCGGAGGCGCAGAAGGCACAGATCTTCGAGGACATACAGAGGAAGATGGCGAACGGGACCGGAAGTAACAGTCTGGCCGGCCGGCCGTGGAACGCCACCGAGAACGGCGGCAGCCAGCGTCAACACAGGCTCAGGATGAAGCATCACCGGCTGACGTCCAAGGGGAAACGTCTGAGATCGCGTGAGTATACGGCCACCTCGTAAATCATCCGCAGCGAGCTGACAATAGCCGGGGAAGATTCCTCCTAAAAAGAACGAAGACAGCGGTGTCAACGGGGAACAACAACGCCGTAAAATAAACGGGGCTCGTAAATTATCAGCGCGGAGTTCTTGCGTGCGAATTAATTCTTCTCGCGATTGGATATTCGTATTATTGACCGATATCCATTCTCCGAAGATTAATGGACCGTTGGTTTTCGGGCGCCGCACTGTTCCCAGTGCATAGCTTGCATCACGGTCGTCGACCGTGACGCGATCTCGCTGCGCGCGTGCAGGTTCCGTTCAAAGAAGCAGAAAAAGCATACATACATAGCTTCCCCTAATTGGCTTCCAATTTTCCACCTATAATTCCCGTTTTTCTCTATCGCGGTGAGTTCCGTTTGTTGCCTTCCGCCATCTTGTTCTCATTCGACGGTTAATTGCTAGACCGCGGATCTCTCTGCAGAATTAAAATCGATTAAATCGAGTCGGATGAAAATGCTTCATTTTTCCTCTTTCAATGACGTTGATGAAATAGTATTAAATAAAATAGTATAAAAATATTCTCGAATCGTTCTCGTGTCGTAACAATTTCGTTTTCGACCAAGTCGTTCTTCACGAAAGCGCATAAAATAACGGGAAGGTTGTCCCGTTGAAATATCGAAAATAAAGAGAAGATGAAATAAAAATTTATTAAGCACCATTCAGCGGTTTTTGCAGATAGATCGCGATTGTAGTTATGCGAAACGTTGGCCCGTTGTTCCAGGTCCTCCCAGGGACTGCAAGGTGGGCGAATGGGGCCCGTGGAGCGCCTGCAGTCGCAGCTGCGGGGTCGGCGAGACCCAGAGGACGCGGAAGATCACGATAAAGCCCCGCCGCGGTGGATCCTCGTGTCCGCCGTTGAAGGACACGAAATGGTGCGGCAGCAAGAGCCCCTGCTCCGACAGCAAATCCATCGTCGACAGCTACCAATGGTAGTCGCGGTCGTCGGCGAAGCGATCCCGTGACAGCACGTGGTCCACCGAGCCGAGACGAGACGAGACGAGACAGGACGAGACAAGATTCGACGACCCGAGCATCAGCGAGTCCGGGGCCCGCGGGCCCCGAGCGACACACCTAGGCGAGAATCGAGCGAGGGATCGTCATTAGTGATCCGCTAGAATGCGTCAATAACGTTTATCGTAGAGTCGTAGCACCAGGGACTTCGCGAACCGGACGAGAAAGGCGGCTGCGTTCTCCAAAGATATCTTCCAAAGACGGTGGCAAAAAGAGAGAGAGAGAGAGAGAGCCCTTTTTTTCGCGTTCGCGAGCGGAGGATTCGTCGGCGAATGGTCGCGAATATTTTGTAATAGTCATGAAGAGTGGATGCAGGTGTGGATTCTGTAGCGACTGTTCGCTGGAGGGAACCTGTCGACCTTCGTTTCGATCTGTTGGGGATCGTTCGGGATTCGTGCAGCTTTGCTTCTGAAACGAAATTGTTCAAAATCGTACGCAACGGCACGTCTTGGTGTGCGAACGAAGAACGTCACACGGTTTCCCCGGGGCGATCCGATAGATAGGCGACGACCATCGACCGGTACAATTGTCTCCGAAACTTTCGAGGCCTGAATGTCCTCTTCGCATCATCGATCGGCGAACGAAAAATCCGAAATCCCGATGATCGAGTTTTCAATACGATTCACGAAACTTCGCCGCTGTACAGAATCATTGATAATTATTCGAACTACCAACAAGCTTTTTAACGGAATAATTAGAGATTTTTCCGAGGTACGTTTACTTAATACCTGGAGGAAAAATCGGAACGCAGAACGGACGATGAAAGTCTGAAGAAAGAAAGAAAACTGATTAAACAATTAGTAGAAAAAGATAATCTGATTAGTGATTAATGATTGCATATTCGTTATTGTAATAATAATAAGGCAAAAACTAATCTGATTAATGATTTACGATTATAATACTTTAGTTATTATAACTAATTTACATCTGATTCATGATACTTTATGACAGCTGACGATCGTTAATCACTGACAAGTCCGAGGATTTTATGCTTTTACAACGAAAATTAATAGCTGGAACACAAAACAGTGACATTATCAGAATAATTCAACAATTCGATTATTATTATTATTATTATTATTATCATGACACAATTTATTATTTATAAGTCATTATAGTTATCCGAGACAGGAACGAGCGTCCATGCAGTCGTTGTTTCTTGCAATCGATGCGCAAGATTTTCATTTCGCATAAATATCCGCAGTCTATTAATCAGATTGCTTTTCGCCCGGCATTCTGGCAGAAGTCCACCAAATTTCAGTCTAATTTCACGCGGCGCTTTTTCAATTTGTAAGTAGAATTCAGTCGGACGTTTAGCGCGTTAAGCACCGAGAAACAGAAGAATTACCGGTCGCCGCGAACGTCTTAAATCCTTCGAATAATTCTCAGTGGCCACCGCGCGTCGTTGCCGCAAAACTTCTAAAAGCGTTCGTGAAAAGATCCGCGGATTATCCTTTCGGGCCGAAGAGCGAATTCCCGGCCCGAGAGATCCTGTGAGAGAAACTCGTGCTCTCGGACGTCCCGGTTCGTTCGCGCGAGGCACGAGGGAGAGAAAAAAAAAGAGAAGAAAGGAGGCGGCGAGGAGGAAGAAAGTGGAAAGAGAAGCAAAGAAAAGCCCGGAGTTTTCCTGGGGCCACGAAAAATCGCCGGCAATTCCCCGGGGCTGAAGCGTTGAACGCAATTAGCCCATTCGACTCGCGCCAGGGAACATCGTGTGTCTACGTCTCCGGCGAGAAACCGGCGGAGCCCGATCGATCGGAAAGTTTCCGAAGGAATTTCAAACGGCTGGCTCGCGCGACTCGATCGACCAGTCTTACCAGGAATTTGTCCGTGTTCCCCGGTTCCTATCCCACGTTCGCCCCGGCGAATTACGCCCGCGGAAACCGTACGTAAATTTCTGATGGATCGCCGCGAGCCCCGGGCGTGTCTCCCCGCGGAGCACACGCGTCGCGCCGTTCCGCCTCGAAGTCGCAGCCGCGCCGTCGCTGCAATTAATTTCAGATCCTGAACCGGCGGCCTCCTCGGCAATTAAACGGGAAATTATAACGGCGCGCGAATTAGGCGATTTTTATCCGGCCGAAATTCATTAACGCGCGTCGACTTCGAGACACGGGGACTCCGCGTTTCTGGCTCACCGGGCTAGGAAATACGAGATCGGGGCGCCTAACGACCCGCGTGGCGCGAATTGCCAAGATTTTTCGGAACAACTTCGACGATGAAGTTCGCGCTTCTTTCAGTTTCTTCGATTTTAACCAGTTTGCTGTGGCGCCTCCTTTTCAGAGCGAGAATCAAGCGATAGCGGGTATACTCGTCACACACAGAGTAAGCTTCGCTGTCAAAGTATTGGATCAAGGAGAGGGTTTTATTTTATTAATTATAAATTCATAAATTTATTATATATATATATATATATATATATATATATATATATATATATATATATATAATAAATTATATAATTAATATTAATATTAATTATATATATATATATATATAATTATATTATTATAATATAAAATAAATATAATATTAATATATAAATAATTGATGAAATTTCATGCGATCCGATGTCACGCGGTCCCGGTCCCACCATCTTGGAAAGACCGAGGACCACAAACGTTTTCCAGGAAACGAAATTCCATCAATTAATATATAAATATAATATTATATAATTATAATATTACATTATATTATATTATATTATATATATATAATTAATATATTAGAATTATAAATTTAACAATTTTATTACTAATATTTACTTAGTCACTTGACATTAGCGTATACTACATACATAATAAACGAAAGATGCAGGAAAAATCACATAAATTTAAAAAAATTCAGCAAAGCAAGGAACGATACATAATGGCAATTTGCACGTCGAACACCAATATCGTGATCCCTTTCTAATCTTATTTTAATAACAATGTAAACATCTTCCTGTAGGATTGGCCACAAAATATTCTAAACACCTTGAAATTTGAGAATTACAATTTAAATTACGATTTAAATAGCCAATGGTCACTATTTTTTACGTACGACGAGTATACTCGTCATGACACAAAATTCCGCCATTTCTCCATAACGAGTATACTCGCCAAACACAGCTAACTGGTTAAAAGTCCCGTGCAATGGACTGTGAAATAATCGCGAAGAAACCGCGACGACGATCTGAAACGCTTCTTTCGCACGCGTTTGCTATGATAAAGTGGACAGTTCAGGAGCCAATTAGTGTAGCACCGTGAACCTTAGAATTCAGGTGAATGAGAATCTTGCGAATTAGCTGTAAAATAGTAACAACGCCGTTAACGACGCGGAGCATAATTTTTATTATACAATGAAATAAGGAAGGATGATATTAACATTTATTTTAAATCGATTATTATTTAGGATAATATTAACATTTATTCTATTTTGGTTCTTTCTATTTTTATTCTTTCTTACAATTATTTTGATTTCGTCTATCAACGCGTTATCGTTGCGCGACTCGCGCTGATTGGCTTCTGAACCGTCCACGTGCTCCCGGTGTTCGTTCAACGGGACGACGTTCCATTTCCGAAAGAAAGAAGAGCTCCGGGTAGTTTGTAAATTAGCCAGCCGGCTGTTCCGTCGTGTCCGAAGCATATTCGCGAGTTGGACGATGATCGCCGGGTCCCGGGACTCGTGTGTTCGTTCGGCGGAAGCTGGCGTACAAATCGCGGCCATGAAAAGGATCGGGCCCGAGTACCGTGGAGCACGCGACGGAATGGAATGGAATCTGAGCCAGTGACCCGAAATTTATGGAGGGCCGTGCGTCTTCCTGTCCCTTTATTGGTAGCAGCGGGTTCTTGGTCAGCCGTTCCATTGACCTTCTAACCGAGTGCGCCCGTCTTCTTCGTGGTTGTTCGCCCGCGGTCGCGCGCGCACCGCTCGAGTGTTATCGTTCCCGCCGGATTATCGGCGTAACTCTCTTCGGAATTTCTTCCTCGTTAAAAGCGAATTGGGGGATAATCTACCGGGACCGGGATCGACCGGCTCTCCATTGTACGCCGCGGCGGAACGAGTTTACCCGGTCAAACAGTTGGAACTCTGGCTCGAGTCAATTTCGTCTCGCCGGTGCAGCCCCGATGTTATCTCGATCGAGAAGACTCCCGAGATGAAACGAAAACAATACGTTAGCCTGAAGTATTCGCCGGTTTTTATCGTCGGTCAACCGGGGCGGGTTCTTTCCGCCATCGTGGAAACGATTCACGGGGATTACAAAAAGCTTCTGGATAACGTTTGCGGTCCTCGGTCTTTCCAAGATGGCGGGACCGGGACCGCGCGACATCGGACCGCACGAAATTCCATCGAACTTTGTATCCACGCGGTGCGGATCTTCGCGAAAACTTCACGTTTACGAGGTCGATTATGAGAACAAAGGAATTAAACGGGAACACGCGCGCGCGCGTTCGTTCGATCAGTTTGCTAAGCCGAGAAAAAAAATAGTACCACGTAGCCGTAATCCGTTGTCATTCTGAAGGGAGGAGAATCGGAGATTCGCTGGCGACGATTCGTGCGACGTTCGCGATCGAGGTCGTCCCACCAAGTGCTGCTGTCGTTTTTTTAGTTTGCTTCGAGCGCGGTTCGAGCTCGGTTCGGTTCGACAAAAGATATGTTCGAAGAACGAATGGAACAATTACGATGGGGGGATGATTCACTTTTCGCCCGGCAGTGCTACGATGCCCGTTTCTCGTGGCGCGATAGGGAAAATTTTTACAAAGCAAGAGGAAAAGATATCATCAGGTACGTCTTAGGTGAGTGTATTATATCTTAGGCGTAAATTTAACGATAATAATTAACAACTAACGTTCAATCGTAAACGATTAATTGATTAGGCTCGTACGCGCGCGGCTTGTCCCCTTCCTCCCCGTTCGCCGAACCGTGAACAAAAGCGTCGGATCTCGACGAGATTCGAGGAGGCTCTCGGTGGAAGATCGATGAAAATACGATCGATCGGAATTGATTATTAGATCGCGGTAGTAGTATTCGATCGGGGCGAGGCGTTAGGCGAGAAGAGAGTGGAGAAAAGAGACGGTTACCATCTTCGGTTTCGAGTGTCAGGGAGGCAGGAGCAAGCCGTCGCAGTTTTAGCAGCATTAAGGATGAACGTTTTATAAACTAAACGCTCGAGGGGACGGTTTCGCGACGAAAGTTTTCAACGACAACACGAAGAGAGAAAAGGGAGTAGTAGCTGGACTTTGCCTAAGAAATAAAAGCGCGAGATAACAAGCAGGAGACGTTACCAAAGAGACGCTCGTGTAAATGTGTACCTTGCCCGCCCTCCCTCCCCCCCTCCTCCGTCACCCCCAACCCGCCCTCCTTCCGGTTCTTATTGCCCTTTTTTCCTTTCTCTCTGTCCTCAAACACGATTTTTTTTTGTTTTTCTCTCTCCCGCGTTCGATGTTCCGTTCTCTAAACGCGCCCTCTCTCCCCTCCGACCCTCTGTTAAACACACGCCGACACACGGACAGATACAGCAGGATACATACACCTTTATTATTGTCTTTCTCTCTTCTGCCATCCTTACGCGCGAACGGTTCACCGGAACGATGACAAATCAATGAGACGGACAGAGAGAGAGAGAGAGAGAGAGAGAAGAGAGAGAGCGACAAAGGGAAGGGAAGGAGGATGATTCTGTACAAGTCACTGTGCATTCTAGCCTCTAAGGACCTAGCCGATAGGACCTAGCCGTTAAGCAAGAACATGTAGCAATGTATAACATATAAGTTTATATTACATAATAAAATCTGTCGATAAAATCTGTTCGAACGATATTTTTCACTTGTGACGTATGGATGGTACTCGTAATTATGATAATAAAGTAGCCATTATTTCAGGAATCGATCGTGTGTCCATTCTCCTCCCTTCGTCCCCTTATTCTTCGATTATGTTCTCGCATTTTCGAAGCAACAAATATTATTATGGACAAGGTAAGTGGATTATTCTTTTATAGTTATATAAACAGGGTGCCGCAAAAATGTCTCGTAATCCGGAAATTAAGGGTTCCCAAGGTCATTTGAAGAAACTTCTTCCTCGGTGAAAATGCAATCCGCGGCTTCGTTTACGAGTTATTGACGAAAAACGCTAACCAATGAGAGGTGAGCTCGGCTGGCGCGGGGTGGCCCAGCCAATGGGCGGAACTGAGATTCGTGCGCTCGTTGGCTGGGCCAGCGCCAGCCGAGCTCGCCTCCTATTGGCCAGTGTTTTTCGTTAATAACTTGTAAACGAAGCCACGGATTGCATTTTCGCTGAGGAAAAAGTTACTTCAAATGACCTCAGGAATCGTTACTTCAAATGATCTTGCAATCTCTCTGGATTGCGAGACTTTCTTGGGACACCCTGTAGATTGCGAACTTTATATGCAGAATAAAAACTGTCTGCATCGATTCTACGGAACTTCGGAGATTCTTTTAATAGTATCGATAAATTGAAACCAGTATAACTAGATACTAAAATTCCTTTCATGTCTTCAATGCTTTTTGTTTCACTCACTAAATTTCGCCATGAATGCGCAGTCTAATTACGAATATTGCCATTCTCACTGCGCTATAATTTCAATCAATGGTAAGATGGACGTGTCAATGAGAAAATAGGTCCCGGACACAGTCGCTACGGACACAGACAGCTCAACCTCTTCGATTCCTCCAACTGTTTCTGGCCACAATTCCTCTGCTAAATTTAACTTTACTTCCCAGATCGTTCGGTCCTCTTTCACGTCCCTAAATCACGGTACACACAACCGAGGACACGCCCGGAACGTACAGAAACACAGCTCCGATCCCGAGATTCTACGAGTTGCGTGTCGATCCGCCGGAAATAAATTCCTGGAGGATGATCGATCCGCGACGGTCGTTCCCGGGCCTCGAAAAAGGATGAAACCCTGGGTAAAATCAGCGAGCGTAACCTCGAGGGTGGCGCTCTTTCCGTTAACGATCGGATCCCTGTTCGCGAGCCAGCTCGACGATATTAATAATCGTCCCGGCGGAGCAATTCCGCGCGGAGGGTCGGCCCCAGTCAGCGTCGGTTGTTATCACGCAACATTACCCGAAAATAAAGGACACGGTGTTTGGCGGAACGGCGAGCACGGGGCACAGGTACTCGGCACACAATACCCGCAAGTCCCGGCCACGATCTTCGAGGGCCTTCTGCGTCAGATAAGAGGGTGGTAACCGACCCTCGACCCTCGAGGACGTTCGTGCCGCACACCCACGCGAGCCAGCTCGTTCGCGATCGCCCTTTCATCCAGCCAGCTACGGTTAATCGCATTAACGACGGCCGTTCCTTCCGTTTCCGGCTTCTTGCCCGATCCGGGCTCGCTTCTACCGTGTTCGACTCGGCGCAAGAACGCTGACCGCGGAAACTAACGAAGGCGCCGAGACATTGACCCCGCGAGGCTGCGGTTATTATGCCAGGAGAGCCTGTTCGATGATCACCGTAGTCTCTTAGGATCGAACTTTTAGGGCGCAGCGACTTTGAAAGTACAGCGCGTGATGTCTTTATTTCGTTGCGCGAGTTTGGAACAGCGGTGTTCAAATTGGACACGTGAAAATTGAAAAAGGAAATTGTTCGTTCGATGGAAAAAGGGCAGCGAAGACGCTGGAAGAATTCAAGGAATATGGTCGAGTTGCTCTTAACCCTTTGGGCACATTCGACGAACGAGGCTCGTCGTGCACTTTTTTTGCCTAAGTGTACTAATGACGAGTATAGTTCCTCGTTCAAACTGCTAATTGCTATGTATATTATATCGCTGAAATAAATGAATTCTCGCGCGAAATCTACTAGCTTTATACAACTATTCCGCGCATCAGCAACTATTCAAGCGGTTAAATTACTAATCAGCGAGCTGTTTGAAACGATAAAATATATTCGTAAATTTTAAGATGTTTCGAATACTTGGAGGCCAGGACGAAACAAGTGAAGCAAATAAAAATATATAAATAATAATGATCGAAAAGCCGTATCTAGTATCGCTTATTTCTCGCGACACATTTTAGATACACACTTTCCAAAAAGGCCCGCAACAGCTGTCTGATTAATATTGTTACGGCGACTTGTCCAAATCAAGTCGCTGTAATGTGAAACTGCCCTGTTGTGAGCAACTCCTTAAAAAATACTGGAAGATAGGGGTTGCCACGGAAGAGTGTTACCAATAGACAATCGAGGAGTCGAGATCGGACCGTCGAACGAGCAACATTTCAAACTGAAAGATCTGAAATATAATTGTATTGAGTTGTATTATAGTTTATATTCTTTATTGTAAATAAAATGCCGCGACGCGAGAGAAACGGAGTGATTCGCAACAATATCATTGGAAGAAGATACACGTTTCGACTGCGCCTCCGTTTCCTTTCATTATCGCAGACAATTTTTACTTCGAATAAAAATCTACAGTTTACTCGTCGAACAATGAAACATGGAACAAACGCGTCGGTCGACGTTTCACGAATTGAAACAAATCTCCCTGACAAGGTCCGAGGATAAGGAACCCGCTGTAGGTCAGCGACCTGTGTATCACGAGGAAATAATCTGTCTAAAAATTTGCATGTGGAGCTGAAGGGAGCGGAAGGATAATAGGGCGCACGCGAGCGATCCATCTCCGTTATTTCTGCGTGTCGAGTTAATTTCCGTGGAACAGCCCCGGGGCCGGCAAGACGGCAGCATCGAGTCCCGGTTGTCGTTTATCCGTGTAACGAGAATCCGTGGCGGTAAAATCGATTGGCTGGATGCTGCTGGGTGATCCCGGATTGAAAGTAAGCCGTCGTCCACTGTGCGGTACTCGTTAAAATCCATTGAATCCTCGGCTCTATTGTTCGGCAACGCCCGAAGGTAGGCAACCTGGGGACACGGTTGCTTAACGAGAGAGATCCGCCGGGGTGTCTTCGGGCTTGTTAGACCATCGTCGTCGTCCCCCCCGCCTCTGGCCGGCGTAAACCGTTCCAGACAAGTCCCGTCCCTGTCCGGGCGACTCGAAAGGCAGTTCGAAAGGCGCGCCGCGGATTAATTATATTAACGCTTTAATTAATCAAGCCTGGACTGGCTGGCGAAGGGGGGCCCGGCGGGATAGCGGCCGTCCGAGACTCGGTGGAGCGAGGCCTCCTCTCGTTAGCGTGTTTATCTTGCTTTCCTCTATCCCCCCCCCTCCCACCTGGCCGAGAGATAAACGTAACTCTATCAAACGAACTTCGGGAAAATAGACGGGCCGCGGGAAGTTCGTTGATTCTTGTTACTTTATTATCCCGCGAGGCTCCCTCTCCCCCCCTCTCTCTCTCTCTCTCTCTTTGTCTCTTTGTCTCTCTCTCCTCATCTCTCTGTCTCTCTCTCTCTCTCTCTCGTAGTTTCTACTCGACGTCTCGTCTCGTCTCGTCTCGAACTTAATTAAACAGGTGCTCTCGATAACGAGAATAGCTGAGAGACGCGCAACCCACACTCTATCGGCGTCGTCAGCTTCGAATTATGTAGCACTTTCTACTTTCAACGATCCAACAGCGGCTGGGGCGAGACAGACTGGCGGAGAATCGATGGACAGATTGTCAAGTAGCACTGCAGCGGTTCGCGAGACAAGATTACCGTCTAGATCGGTGATTGCGAACCTATGACCCGCGGACCGGACACTGACCCATTCAGGCTTTTTAAATGACCCACGCGTTGATTTTTGTAAACTTATTTTTTCATATCGTGAAAGGGATATTAAGAAATATTTAAGAAATAAAGTATACAGGATGTCTCAAGCTTATGGTATTTCCAGGAAATAAAAGGTTCCTGAGGTCATTTAAAGTAACTTTCTCCTCAGCGAAAATGTTCTACGAGGCTTCGTTTACGAGTTATTAACGAAAAACAGTGACCAATGGGAGGCGAGCTCGCTTGGCGCTAGACGACCGAGCCAATGAGCGGAACTGGGCTTCGACCGCCTCGCGCCAGCCGAGGCGGCCCCTCATTGGTCAGTGTTTTTCGTCAATAACTCGTGAAAGATGCCTCGGAGAAAATTTTTGTAAAGGAGAAAGTTGCTTCGAATTACTTCAGGAATCCCTCATTTCCCAGAAGTACCATAATTGTGGGATTCCCTGTATATAGCCATTAAAGAGATATTGAGAAATATTGAAAAAATAAAGTATATATAGTTATTAAAAAGATATCGAGAATGAGAGACGAGATTAGCTGCCACGAGGCGGCCCAGCCAATCAGCGAAATCGGGCCCCCCTTGGAACCCCTCATTCCCCGCTAGTACAATAATTTTGGCACACCCTGTATGCATTTATGTACACTCGAACGGGTATAAGCCGTGCATCGAACAATAAACGACGCGTAAGAAAGCAGAGACGACGAGGATCGCCGGGTCGCAAGACACCGTGTTCTCATCGCCGCGATGGAGCGGCGATTCGAATAAGAAATAATTAGGCGTGAAGAGCAAGAACGACGATAATAGGAGGAAACGTGTAAGGCGGGCCTGGCCGTGCGGAAGATCGGCCACGATCCGCCGTAATTGAGACGTTGTCGGAGGGACACGTGCGCACGGTTAGAAGCTAAGGCGCGCCGGAGTTCATAAAATTAATAACCCATAAATCGCGGGGAATATCGCCGGGAAAATTACACGGACGCACATATATTGCGACTGCCGAGCCCACTATTTTCCCGCGAACGTGCTCGCTGCCGATTCCTTCGGGAGAATTTCGGTACGCCCGGAGAAGGGCGTGTGGCGGCTACCTCCAGACCTGCCAGCAGAGGGCTTCTCTTCCCGCTAGTAGCCGATCCGTTCCGATCCCTATATATACACCGAGACTTCGTCCTACCCTTACGTCTAAGGCAAGGGCCCGCTAGGATAGCCTTACCGATGAGTCCTCTAGCGGGCCCCGGACGAAACGTCTCCCCACTCCTTTCCTTTTCCACGACCTTCGAACTGCCGCCAAAGGCGCAAAAAATCCAAAAAATGAGAGGATGACGATCATCGTAATGTTTCTCGTACGGAAAAAAAGCATCGTGTTTCTAGAAAAATCGCGTTCCTAGCCGGGCGCAGCGTGCTGGAATCGATCGGTCCCGCGTCTCCGGGATCCTAGATGGTTGTCATCAATTTTTCAAAACGCTTCGGGCTGCGACGCGGCCGTTTGAAGCGCGCGGATCGACGGTTGACAGGGCGGGTCTCGACGGGAACGGATGCTAACCGCGGCGGACGGGACCGGCAAGATATCCGTCGCCCGATTCCCCCGAGCCAATGGCGCGGGCACACGTCGACTCGTACCACTTCGGCCGAAGGAACGTGCGAATCAATGTTTAGTCTGCAAACAGCGGCGCGCACGGTGCGTCCGTTACGGTCACGTTGCTCTAGACAAACCCCAGAGGTCTGGCTGCTCTCAATCAGACGGTGTGTGGCTACCAGACGGGCTCACTTCCGGCTCCCTTTCGACCTCGTCAAGTTTACGAGCTATCCTGACCCTCGGGAACGGTGTCATCGAGCCGCGCGGCCTCAAATTTCGACGGGACATATACATTTTATACGATCGCCAGATGCCTCGACGTAGTCGCTGCATCGAAACAAAGCGTCGTTAGGATTTTTTCGCGAGAAATCTGCACCGGCTATCGACAGAATCTTTGTTGTCATGGATAAAGTATTCTTCGAGGATTTGGGAAAGATTTTTGTTATCCGTATATCGTTATTGATTACTTTAAAAAGTGATAGTATAGTAAGATATGTCGTATGAATCAGTGAATCAGTGTATGTTTTTTTTTTTAACCCTTAAATGCATGATTTTTTGTTTTGAATTTAAAAAAATCGTTTTTTATAGGAATGTAGTCATAGGTTACGTAAAAAATAAATTAAAAAGTCTAGGTAATAATATTGAGTATTTATTTCGAAAAAAAGTTGTATGTAGACTTTTGGCAACAATATGCGTTTATTACTAAAATTATTGTAGACGTGAACAAATGGTCATGTATTTATATTGTCTATTAGTATAGGAATTTTCACATTATTTATAAATGAAATGCAGCAAAGCAATTGCGATATTTGTTGTGACACAAAGCAATTTTTGAACTCGGAAAAGGAAAATATCTCTCCAAGTAACACATTGAAGGTTATCACCCACCACATTCAAATGTCAAAAAACATATAACTTACTCGCCAAAAGTAATGTCAAGTCTTTTATTTCACACATGGTCCATTGTCTATTGTTATCAACGTGTGTTCGGAAACGCACATACTCAGGTTTTTGAATAAAATTAAGTGGAACTGGAATGTAGACAATTAGCAACAATATGCATTTAAGGGTTAAACGAGTTACACAGTGCGGATATATCTTTGATCGATCTTTCGGTCGATGAATAAACAGTATTCTATTATTCTTTGTAAATAAACAATGAATAGCAGCACTTATATCGAGCAACAAATGACTAAAGGAAATCGTTCAGAGAGAATTGTATTTTCTAAAGAAAACATTGACATTTTTCTTTCGCTTCTCTTCCGGTTAAATTCGTTCGTGGACCATCTTATAATAAAAATTGTGCTTATTATTGGTATTGTCATTTTTTACAGCTATAAACAATAAACAATAAACAATAAATAGCAGCACTTATATCGAGCAACAAATGACTAAACGAAATCGTTCAGAGAGAATTGTATTTTCTAAAGAAAACATTGACATTTTTCTTTCGCTTCTCTTCCGGTTAAATTCGTTCGTGGACTATCTTATAATAAAAATTGTGCTTATTATCGGCATTGTCACTTTTTACACCTATAAACAATAAACAATAAACAATAAATAGCAGCACTTATATCGAGCAACAAATGACTAAACGAAATCGTTCAGAGAGAATTGTATTTTCTAAAGAAAACATTGACATCTTTCTTTCGCTTCTCTTCCGGTTAAATTCGTTCGTAGACCATATTATAATAAAAATTGTGCTTATTATCGGCATTGTCATATTTGACAGCTGTTTCTAATATAACAATTATCCTCGTTTATCTCAATTTTAAGGATAACGGTCTTACACTGTCTACTAAGTCGTCCACGTGTATCCGGAGCTACTTTTTAAGGTTTTTCCGATGAGAATAATTACGATGATATTTTCGTTAGAACAAATAATTCTGCAGCATTCATTTATATTACTTCTGCAAGTTCAGTCCGTCATCCTGCAGAGAACAACTTGAATTTCCCGAAGCCGTCTAGACGGTCTGACCTAAATAAGTCATCTCCGAGCGGTACAAATAAATGATTTGTCAGCCAGGTGTCAGACCAACAAGTTGTTCCACGGGACCTTCTTCGCGTTATTCCTAAAGGTTCGGTGGCATCGTTCCACATAGAAAGATTCGAAAGTTCCGCAGTGGTCTGGACGGTACGATCGGTGCACGCGCGTGCAGAAGCGCGGCCGAAGTACCGATTCGCGTAATACCTCCGACAATTGGGAACGAGGGCAAACATCCGCGTTATTTAGGACAAGGATACGAGGAGAGCTATTCACGTATTATTCAAGATCATGATATCTCCAGCCTGAATCCTGGTGCGCGTATACCGGATGCAATCACTTAGTAGACCCTTCGGATCCCGGTCACGAACTAGCTAGGTCGTCGATACTCGGAAACGGCTCGGATAGAAGCCGATATATAAGACGCGGGAAAATGCTGGATACGAGAGAGAGGAGAAGCTGTACCCGGGGAAGGTTAATAAAGCCGCGTCGTAACGCGCCGCGTTCCCGCTGAAATGCTTTCTAGCAACGAATCCGCTCGTTACGAGTTGCTCGCTCGTACAAACAGCTCGGTCTCGTTCGTCTAACCGCGTTGTTCCGTCGCTCGAGGAACTGGCTAAGTCTACAGCCAACGATAACTCAAATATCCAAACATCCCGCCCTTCCCCCTTCAACCCTTCCCTCTCCGACTTCGCGGCAAACAAAGTGTCCATTAACACTTTAACCGGCGGAAGTCTCTTGACGGGCTCCTCTAAGTCCAATCATTACGTCGGAACAACCTTAACGATCTAAGAAAGGATCGGGCAGAACGACTGGTCGCGGATTCTGATTTTCGAGCGGAACAAATCTGCTGGGTTTCAAAGCAGAGCCATCGTTTTTTTCGCAGGAGCTCGGGTTGTCCAAAAAATGAAGGATATTTGCAAAGTGGTTAGTATGAATTATAAGAACAAGAGCGTGTTGACTTCTCACAGTTAGTTACTGCTAATGAATAACAGTGTATTATTTAAATTGGGTCTGATTTAGATATTTTTCGTCCGCCTTTCATTTTGATTTTGCACGGAGTATTTTTCGTTTGAAGATGTATCTTTTTTAGTAAAACTGGTTTAGATGTCAAATATTTGGAAAAATCTGAGCAATTGAAGATTACAGTAAATCCTCCCTGATTTTCCTTCAGGAAAATAACGGAGACAAACATAAATGGACAATTTGGGAAGAGGAGATACGATTGTTTAAGGTTATTTTTATTTTTTATTAATTTATCTCGTCTTCCCAAATTGTCCACTTTTGTTTACAAGCTGAAGAAAAATTTGGGAGAATTTACTGAACATTCTTTATTGTAATAATACCTTCGACAGTCTCAATCATCGATCCACCGACCATTAATCCAAGAAAAAACTCTTTCAATGCTGAAATTTAAATAAACAATTGCAAAATATCTTCCCTAGATGTTTTTTCCTAAATGGGTAGCAGAAAACGAGTACGCTTCCCAGAATAATTAAAAAGTAGGTGCACACGCGAAGGCGAAAGGAAAATGGGAGGACATGTCATCGAAAAAAAAGGTCAGAAAATAACCCAGTCCTGAGACTAGGAACACGCTGTGACAAAAACAGCGGCTACGGAATTTCCATCGGAAGCGGGAACGGTCGTTAAAGAATCGAGAAACCTGCGAGTCTTCTCCAAATAAATCGCAAATTACGAAGAAATGTCAACGCCTCGATCGCCGCGGTTACTAGAAAAGGAACTTGGCCGTATTTTCGAGTCGATAATCGCGCGCTCAGGGAGACGCGGATTTCATCTGGCGAACTCTCCAGGATCGAAGTTACTGTCGCCGGGTCTATCCCGGCGACATACAAATATTCCAATAAATTTCTCCGGCCCGGGTCGCATCAAGCTTTTCTATAACACGCCTTCCGCCATAGGAAATTCATAAGATACTCGACGATCGTAAACAGTTCGAAAGCGTCTCTGGCCGGGCAATATACCGTTCGCATATTGAATATCGCGCGAACAGGAAGCATTCGCGCAGGAATACGTTCCGGAACGGTCTGTCGCCGTTCGTTCGACGGCGACAAAGACGACTGCGTTTTCGCCCGGCGTGGATCGGGATTAATTCGGTCCCGGGAGCGAAAGTAATATCGGGCTGCATGAGTAACGACGGCGGTGCGCGACCGCGAACCAAAATACACTCGATTTAACTTTTAATTAATGGATTCGTTAAGGTAATAGAGTCTGCGCGGCGTAACTTTTAACGCGCCGGAGACCCGGCCCGGCCCGTAACTTTCCCGCGCCGGTTTCACGCAAGCTTCCGGCGCTATCCTCCGCCTGGAACTTTTCCGCTTCTTACCGGAAGTTGGGCGGAATTTTTTAACTGGCTTTGCTTGCCCGAGATCGTCGCTGAAAATGCAAAAAATTCGGCTGGCCGACAGGTTGACGGAATAATTCGTTGGTTCGATTAGAACGCGATTTAATTCGACGCTTGGTTCGCTTCGTTTCTCTTGCGCCAAGATGGCGGACTGTTCCGTCTGCTCTGCTTTCGGGTCAGTCAAATGTACGATAAAGAAGGCAACCTTATTGTCTCAGAGTCACTAAGTGACCCATTTGATAATTCGACAATTATATTTGCTCTTTGTAATAATTAGAATACGAATTTTGATTGTTCAAGTTTAAAGGCATAATTATTTTCTCCGTGAAATGTATCTTATTATTCGCTATTATTCACTGGTCGAGTTTTATTCACACCTGGAACGTCAGTTTGAAAAATTTACTTTTTAACGCCAGATTTACGGAACCCGTCAAAATGACGGGTCACTAATTTTTTAATTTACGTAAGACACAGTCACTAACTTTTTAAGTTAGCTGTTTTACAGCTGCTTCTCCTGCTCCGTGAATCTAGCGTTAAAGAAAACATTGAATATTTTTAATAAACATTGCACGCAGACTGCGTGCAGTAAAATGTTGCGATTTGAATCCTAGAATTACCAGAGAATGCACAGAATACGAGTCCCCGCAAAAAGCGAACTCGTCTGGAAAGATCTTCGTCGCTGAAAATTCGACGAATGGCGGAGTGCGAACCTAATTTAAACGCGGAATCATCGCACGTATGGACATTTTGCGGAACGGGACCGTGGAAGAACGTGGTCCAGATGGATCTCTGTGGCCGCGAGCGTCCAATTTCTCTGATCGAGGCCGGTGATGGCGGTTCAAGCTTTCGCGTTTCAAAGCGAATGCCAAAAGCAAACGCGGCCGAGAGGACCGGACCGGGAGAGGACGCGGGAAAGAGAGAGAGAGAGAGAGAGAGAGAGAGAGGGAGGGAGAGAGACGATCCCCGTACGGTTTCCGTGGTCGGGAAGTGATCAATACGTCGGCGAGCGGGATCGACGTGAATTCGTTGAATCGACAGGCACCATGGATGAGTAGACGACAAAAGGCGGCTTTGTCCTGTCCCGCGGGCCGCGTATCGCTGCGCCCGGAAAAGGAAATCGAAAGTGTGATAGGCCCTCCGGGACGCTCAGCTGCAGCTGGCGCATTAGCGCCGGGCCCGATAAGCGAAAAACTGGATGGTGGCATCCTTTTCTCGCCGCGTTCTCTATGTGCTTCCGGCGCACTGCTGCGGAGACAGGGCCAGCCGTCGTGTCAGCGTCTTCGAAAAGGACGATCGATGTCGGAGGACACTCCTGAAACCCTTGACTCGATAATCCTAGCATTATCCGCGGTCTCGGAGACGCGATAGAAAGACATGAGAATGGTCGTTAATATTTTTAACGGTTTCAGCTTCGGCAAGAAATACAGTTTCGCATTTATCGTGCGACAGGCGTCAACGAAATATTTTATAAATTCAGAGCTTTTATTCTTGATGCGTTTTTGTTCTCCAACTTTCATTGGTTCGTCGGGCGAAGCAGCGAATCTTATTATCACGTTAAGCCTGGTGCGACCCCACAATATTTTAAATAAATACTAAAACATCGAGGATAAATATTAAACAGAGTGTTCCATAATTATGTTGACATGATTTCTGAGATGATTCCTGAGATCATTTCAAGTAACTTTTCCCTTAGCGAAAATGCAATCCGCGGCTTCGTTTGCGAGTTATTAACGAAAAACAGTGACCAATGAGAGGCGAGCTCGACCGGCGTAGCCCAGTTCCGCTGATTAGCTCGGCCGCCTCGCGCCAGCTGATCTCGCCTCTCATTGGTCACTGTTTTGCTTTAATAACTCGTAAACAAAACGGCGGATTCCATTTTCGCTAAGAAAAAAGTTATTTGAAATGACCTCAGGAATCACCCCTTGGTGTTAACATAATTATGGGCCACCCTGTATAACCTGTAATATATAATAACAATACTATATAATAATAATAATAATAATAATAATAATAATAATAATAATAATAATAATAATAATAATAATAATAATAATAATAATAATATATTACTATAGCCCGACAACATCGAGCACACACATAACGAAAAAAATTGCATGAACTGAATTAATTCTGGCGAAAACGTTTTCGCAACCACGATAATTCTCAGAATGAAAATGTTGAGCTCGGTTACGTTGGCAAGCCCGGTCTTTCTGGCGTTTAATACGGATTCGATAGGTGTCCGGATACTTCTGGTACGCGACAACGATGCAGGTTCAAGCGCGGTGTAAAAATATACCCTGCTCGAATTTCGTGCATTCGTATCGTAGCTCGAATTCCCAGTACGGTAGAATCTTGATTATCCGAAACACCCCGATAGCCGGTTTAATCAACGCGATCGGGTGAAAGGAAACACGGTGAACGTCAGAGAAAGGGAAAGCACGGCCGGAAATGAAATCGAAATTATTTTTCCCCCTTTCCCTCGCGGGCTCTCGTCAGCCGTCGTATCGATCTACCGGCGAACACTGCGCAACGAAACAACGGACGAATGATAAAAAGGGTGAAGCGTTCGCGCTCGAGCGACGGCTCGCGTTTTTTCTTTTGCCTCGCAAGAAAGAGGAGTCGAGAGGGAGAGAAAGAGAGAGAGAGAGGAAGAGAGAGAAAGAGGGACGAAGATAGAGAGAGGGAGAAAAAGAGAGAGAGGGACGAATAGAAAGAGAGACGAAGAGAGAGGGAGCAAGAGAGAGAGAAGAATGAAGAGAGAGAGAGAGAGAAAGTGAGGGAGGATAAGAGAGAAGGGAAGGAAGAGAGAGAATGAGGAAGAAAGAGAGAAAGTGAGGGCGAAAGAGAGAGAGAGGGAGAAAGAGAGAGAGGAAGAGAGAGAGGGCAGAAGAGAGAATCAGCTGGAGAGCAGCCGCGTGAAAAATGCGAATGGTACGCGCTCATCCTATCGGGTCCACGGTTTATTTCCCGTCGCTCGTCCCGCGTTTCATCGTCTAACCTGCGAATAACCCTCTCGAAACGAGGCAATAGCGCGTGCACGCGTTTACGAGCGGCTGCGGCCCGGAACGTCTCATAAAGATGCAAACAGCCGATCGCCTCTCGAAATGAGAAGTATCGAGTACCGTTCAAGGGTAGAACCCGCGATCGGTAGACGTCTGAAACGGCGCGAAACAGCATCCCGCTGGGGAAACAGAAGCGGAAATTCCGTTCGATCGCTGCTTGATGGATGACGCGTGTTGCATCGCCGCCGGGAATTTCTTTCGACCGCTCGGCTAGCGGTTCCCTTTTTTCTATGGTGTGACCAATTGCTGTGCCTCTCCTTTTGTTTCCAGACACGATGTAACTTTGTGTTCATCGAACGAGACACACTACATTCTTTCGTTCCTTCGTTTCGTTCATCTTTCGATGCAAAAATTTGCTGCACAAATTGCAATTTTAACCAGAACTAAAATATATTCGAGAACTTCAAGATTCTTTGAATATCTCGGGACCGTGGCGAAATAAAACGAACAGATGAAAATACGTAAATAATTATCCTGTACGTACGTAAATACGTAAATAATTATTCTGTACGTACGTAAATACGTAAATAATTATTCTGTACGTAGGTAAATACGTAAATAATTATTCTAAAAACTGTGCGAGTAGTACAACCTGCGTTACGTACTTTATCTGTCACCGCATCTTTTCGAAGAGGTCGCAACAGCTGACTGGTAAAAAGAGACTCGAGCTCCCCTAATTCGCTAGAATAATTAACCGCGCGCAAGATGAACGACAGTTTAGGTCGCGTCACGTGTGCCCAGACGCTTGAAACTCGCTGAAAGTTCGCGGAGCCGCGGAGCCAAGCTGTGTAATACCGAACCCTGACCGTGACCCCGATCGATCCCGACGATTGCTCGTCATTGCCTTCGACTTGGACCGGCCCTCGTTCAACAGTTCATTCCGAGCGGAGCGGCCGGTGTTCATTAAATTGCGCGCCAGCCAACACGGTTCCATTCTTCTTCGTTATTTCGGGAACCGTCGATATTTTGCTAACAACGTATCCGGTAACGCGGCGGCGGCAGAGGGTGCGAGGAGTGCTGATGGGTGCAGCGGGGCGAGCGAGGGGGACGAGCGGAACTATATCCAGTCGCAATTACGTGAATGAAAGCTTGTTTACGTGACCTGGATACGCATGTGCGACCGAGGGACGGCTGCGTGGAGAGCTTGTCGCCGATCCGTGATCGCTCCGGGCCTCGAATTCGGTCGAGCGGCTGCTGCTGGTAAACGTCCAAGAACTTCCAAGAAGCCGGACCCCGGCCTCCCTCGCGTTAATTGCGACGGCAATTAGCGGGCCGCTCGCGACGCTATCGGCATTCCTAGCCAACTTTCCGTGTCCGTACAGCGGGCTTATGAAGAGGCCCCTGGACTTCGGCAGCTTATCCCCCCGGATTATCCCCGGTTCTCTGTTGCCGGGGTCTCTTTCGTGCAGTTTTACAACCCTTCCCCGGGCAGTTCTACGAGCTATCATAAATTCGCTCGACGCGGTAACGGCGAATCACATTACAATCAGTTCGCTTTGTCAACGCGCGACGTCGCCCTGATCCGAGAGGCCGAAGGGATGGAAAGTTTGCTGCGAGAAAACGAGAACCGAACGAGCCGCATTTTGAGTTCAGCTTTCGACACGTTGACTGATCCCCACCCTCGAAAATTTCTCACAACTCGAAAGCAAGTTTGCCGAAACTGAAAAGTCGAACTTCATATGAAATCGATGAGATGTTGTAACCGGATCTCCTGTGTCCAAAGGGTATGATAATTGTAACAATATTACGAGCAAATTTACCGCTTAGTCATGAAAGTGCTGCTTCGTTTCGTGTTACCTCAGTTGGCATCTCGTAACTACCCTCGTTTTCTCTACGTCGATTCTTCGATTAGGATTTCGAGTCTGGTTAGCGCTTCATCGATGATTTTAATAAATTTAAAAATCGTTTATGTAAACGTTATTAGAAGCTAGGATATTTAATTCGTGCTTGCTTCGTACATCATATTGTTTTCACTTGCATTTTTATTATTATTCTGTTATTATTACCATTATTATTGTTATTATTATTATTATTATTATTCTGTTATTATTACCATTATTATTGTTATTATTATTATTATTATTATTATTATTGTTGTTGTTGTCATTATTATTATTATTACTATTGTTATTATCATCGTTTGCATTTTTATTATTATTCTGTTATTATTACCATTATTATTGTTGTTGTTATTATTATTATTATTACTATTATTATTACTATTATTATCATTATTATTATTGTTATTATCATCGTTATGTCGAGTTTCTGTAAAAAGAAATTCAAATGGCGTCTGGCACGTTTACGTTGTACACAAACGAAATGAGATTAAAAATCGTCGGTTCGCAGCATTTCGTTTCTCGAAATGCGACGCGCCCTCTCGCAGGAGGATCGAGCGATGCCGAAATTAATTAAAACGTGCATAAAGTCGGCCGGCGTCCCGCCAAAGGCGTTCATCCGGCGGCCGGTTGATTTTCGCCCGGCCTTAAATATTCCGCGCGCGGACACTTTCATTTCCGAGCGCTTCCGTGCCGGCCCGAAGAAATATCATCGTAGGAAATTGTCCGTGGCTAAGAATAAGCCGAGGCGTGACCGAGTTTCGTATCGCGACTTTCCGTGAACACGATCGGCTCGGGTGCGCCGTGAAAAAGCCAGCCGATCGTTAGAAACGCTCGCCAGGGTTGATACCGTAATAGGATTACAGTGGTCCGCCCTTCGTCTCCGCCGCACGTCGAGGGTGAAGAAACTGACCGGCTCCGCGGACATCGGAAAATTTCCGTAAGGATCCGGAAAATTCTTGCGGAAATATTCCAGCGATATCCTCGCGGGCTCCCGAGGGGCGAATCGCGGATAATTCACCGGTTACTCTCATCGGGAAGATGTTCCGAGCAGTTCACCCTAACTCCGTGGAAACGCTCGCGAAGCCGCAGACCTCGTAAGCCGGGTCCCACTCCCCCCACCCCCTCGATTCCCGCACGCATTGGCAGCCCATTTAAATAAGGGAGACGTCTCTGACGAGATAGAGATAACGCGGAGGGCTGTGCTGGCAACCTCGCCCGAATTCTATGGGGTGATAATCCTCTTTCCCCTGGATTCAGACCGACGTGTTCTTCGAATATCCCGTAAAACATTGCCGCATACATCGCCGCCGTAAATAATCGACGATACCATCGGACTCTTTCTTCCCCTCTGATCTATGGGCCGGCTGTTCATAACCGGTGTCGGAGAGGGAAAAAAAAAGAGGACGGGGGCAGGGAATATTTTGGAAAATATATCGCGGCCTGCTCCGATCTATGCATAATTCTGTGTACTTTGTTGCTTCTCGGGGAAGTTAGTCTCAGCGACGGACACTGACATTTTATTTATACAACGAGGTCGCTTAAAACTGCTTCGACACTTTCTGCTCGGCGATATTGTTGCCGAAGGCAGTTGCGAAATATTTGACGAATTCAAACTGTTAGGATTCTTAAAATATTCTTGGCATAACCTTGATGTAATTTTTTCAATTATTGACTATTTAAAGTTTTTACAAATGAGATATATATTGACTAACTTATACCCTAAAATTATCTCAATAATTTGTTCATGTTTCTCGTAATATGTAATATTCTTTAAAATCTGTAGATAAATAATTCTATATAAAATATTCAAATGAAATATTCTTATAATACACACACACACAATGTACGTAATTTATACCCTAAAATTATCTCAATAATTTTTTCATGTTTCTCATAATATATAATATTCTTTAAAATCTGTAGATACATAATTCTATATAAAATATTCAAATGAAATATTCTTATAATAATCACAACGTAGCGTTAAAATTATATTTGATTTTCTTTATACTAAAATAAAAAATAAATTCTAAAACATATGTTAATGTTTGACCATAAGGGGATGTTTTGCTCACAATAATGACAACATGGTACGGTTTCGTTTAATCTTGTCTTACTCTTGTTGAGTTTTTAATTAAAGTATAGTCTATCAATTTTTATCTTAACCCCTGAACTTACCCATTTTATTTTTCAGCATAAGTAATTTTTAAGGGATTCTTGAGATCAATCGAAGTAACTTTTTCCCTAGAAAATGCAATCCGCGGCTTTGTTCACGAGTTATTAACTTTAAAATACCGACCAATGAGAAACGAGCTTGGGCCCAGCACAGGAAAATCCACAGCAACCCGAAATTCGGCATTCTAGGGAGAATTTACTGCAGATATAAAATACATATACAATATATTATACAAAATACACATTCCATTACACAATAAATTATACGCGGTGTAAAGTGCGTTATTCATACGTACACGTCTAACGAAACTGATCGACGAGCTTTCCATATTGCCACTGTTATTGAATTCGTCGATTCGTTGGCTGCAATAATTCAAGATCACGCGTTCCTGCAAAAATGCGACGGTACATTCAAGCAGCGTAGCTGTCCTAATATATATATTTCACACGGAAAAAAATTGTCTTCCGGCAAAAGTACGGGACGCAGACCCAAGAGTATCGCGTAGCGAGACCAACCAGTCCGGTTAAAATTTGATTAGCGACGAATCTACCTGAGATACCGGCGGTTCAAGGAGTTCCAGAAGGTCCGCGAGACCTCGGCCGTGCTTCAGAGGGTTAACCATCAGAAAACAGCGAAGTGGCTGGGATCCCGGTGCTCAAAGGCGGCGTTCCAGCCGCCGCAAACAAGGACCGGGTTGAAATCGGGAGTTCGGGGCCAATACCGCAAACGTTAACGGGTTCGCAGAGAACCGGACGGTTTCGGGTCTGCCGGTAAGTCGGCGCGATTAAGTGCCAGCCGGTCCCTATAAACAGCGTCGGTTTACTAACGAAATTACGCCGGTCGTTGACAACGGGGGATACTACCTCTTGCCAGTATCTCAGCTCAGCCAGAGATTTGCTTTGCAAGCGGGGCGCCGGATAAGTTGCGCGCAACCGTGGACGGACCAGGGTTTGCGCCCGCCGGGGATGTACTATAAGAGAGGCACAGCCGGAGGAGGGTATCTTGCGGAAATTCGATGCTAATGAAGGAAATTGCGTAGATGCCAAACCAGTATTTCCCCTATCTCTGGTCCACCGTCTCTTCCTAGCCGGCAGCAACGGCAGCCAAGCAACCAGCCTCCAGTCAGTAACGAATTTCTCTCCTAACCCCCCGCCCCTACGTAGTTCGCGCGTCTGCGAGCCGTGTCTCCGAGCTCGCTAATTTTCTATTTACCAACCGGCTATGTACCAACGGTTACTACCCCGTACATAATTCGCCGGTCGTTCGTATACTTTCTTGCCTACCCTAATGTCTGCGCGACGCCGCCCGCCCCTAAGTAGCTCCCCTGTAATATTCGGTGGTCGACGGGGATGGAATCCGATAGGGGAGCAGTACATAAGGCTCTTCTGCACAATAAAGGCGGTAATCTTAATGGTTGTTCGAAGATAACTGTTCTGATGAAAAACCTTTAGTTCTCGAACTGTATTAAATCTAGTTCGAAAGAGTACGATGCAAAGGGCCATTGTTTGTTCCTTTAACATCGTGCGCCACGATTTATTCCGCAGGTTATTAAACAAATTCTATGCCGTTCATAATTTCCCAAAAGAGAAACGAAATGTATATTTATCCCGATAGCTGAATATCGATAACGAAGCAGTAGAAATTTTGTTGGATAAGGGATTAATTAAGGGGTTGTATCCCTTTTATTGATCGAAAAACAAGGCTTTTCCAAAAACAAAAGAATTTTTTCATCATCTACATTTGTTTCGCAAGCGAAGCACACACGATTATTGCAAAATATTGATTTCTCGCAAAATGGCGTCGATATAGAAAGCAAATTCGTTTCTCCGGTGAAAAATCGATCTTTGTTTATGGAGAACGTAATTGTTAAGCAATCGGAACAATCGTGCGCACTTCTGTCGCAAAACTAAAGTAGATAATGGATAAATTTTGTTGCTTACTCTAGGTGCTTTCTGAAAAAAAGCGTCGTTTTCGACCACTAAAAGTGATACAAGCCCTTAAAGCCAGATCGATCGAAGGATCGAGCGATCGTTGCTACCTCCGACTGCCACTGGGAACCAGAGCAACCCTGGCAGCCGAGGTCCAAGCTGTCAGGGATTGTGAAAGTTGATCAAAGTAACTTAAATCCAAGCAAAGCCTCTCCGAGTCGCGAAGATGCAAGCTGCCGCTATAATTTGCTAATCCCGATTTTCGTCGCAGTGTCGGCGTAGCTGGATCGTGGGAGACTGTAGAGCAGTGACGGTTCATCGCCTGAATGACCCGGAATCTCGAGTCGGGGGGCGATACAAATAGGTGGTACAACTTGAATTCACGAGCTGTTGATCCTCCTTCTGGTCCGGGCGCTGATGGCGCAGGGCGCCAAAGAATCGTAGAGCTCGTTGCTCGTAAGAGAAAGTCGCTCCATCGGAGCGACCCAGAAATCCCGGAAGCGCGGGCGCGCCTTTTCAGGAGCTGCCGTGGAAATACAAGCAACGGGAGGTCGCTGGAAAAAGGCGCACCTGCACTGCAACTGTATCCCGCGCGCCATTCGCAAAATCCATACCAGGCGAAAATAAACGAAAAACCGCGAGCGGCAATATCGAGCCCCCGGGCTGTCTCCTTCTCTCTCTCTCTCTCTCTCTCTCTCTCTCTCTCTCTCTCTCTATCTATCTATCTATCTATCTATCTATCTATCTATCTATCTATATCTATGTATCTATCTATCTATCTCTATCTCTCTCTTTTTCTATCTCTCTCCTCCTCGCGCTTTTTGCCTCGTCGAAGTCAGGCCAGCGCATTTCGAAATTGCCTCGGCCGCTGTACATTTCGCTCTCCGACGTTTCTCCTCGAAGGAATCCTTTCACCTTTCTCGAGCTTCGAGACTGGCCGACACTCCATCGGCGATCGAGGAACACGCTATTCCGGGGGACAAAGAAGTCTCGAGAGACTCGACTAAGAAAGCGCCACGCAGCCTCCGCGTAAATCACGTCGTCGGTGCCTTCCTTCTCTTTCTCTCTCTCTTTATCCTTATCTCTCTTTTTCTCTCTCTCTCTCTCTCCCTTCCTCTCTCTCTCTCGCTCTCACACTTTCTCTCGCTCTCTCTCCCTGTATCCGGTACGCAACGCACGGACCGCGTTTCGACTTGCTTCCCTTCCTCCCGCGGACCCCTGGCCCGGCAGCTCGCGATCAAATTTCATTTAGCTCGATTCTCGGCGACCGAAATGCAATTTCCACGCAAACTCCGAGCCCCTAACTTTCCGCGCTAACTAGCGATCCCAGGCGGCGCCGGCTGGATCCTCCTTGAGCTATTCGATCGACTGAAATTGCCTCTGGTTGCGAGCTTTCTTCGCGATGAACGATTCGACCGGTCCCAGAGCATCTTGATACGTTACAGCAACAGCGAGCACTGATTCAAAAGCACTGATCGAAACCGATAATTTCCTGGCACGGTGCGCCAACTTCGTACGAATCGGCTGCAACGAAGCCTTGCTTAATGTTTAAATCAGATATATGCGCTGGATTATTCCGTTGGACGGTGCTCTCTTGTCTTCGTAGGAATCGGGGCTAACGAAGCTGTATGCCTACTTAAAATACACTGGATCGGGGATGAGGACAGTTTAGTCTGCTGCACGCTGCTCTTAATTCTCTCTACAAATTTTTAACGAGTCGAGTTCATACTTGTTGTACTATTAAACCTGTGCAGGACGACGATGTATCGTTGATGGCTACACTTGAGAGAAAATGTTATTTTCTTAATACAATAGAATCTCCATTGTCCGGTCCTCCAATGTCAGAATCGTCAAATCAAAGTCGAACAATGTACGAAACGATTTATGACATAAATTAATGAAGACGACGTCTCGCAATTTAATTATACTTGTTTTATTGACCGATTTATTATATATGTATATATTTATATATATATTATATATATAAATATATATATATATATATATATTTATTATATTATATATATATATATTATTATTATTATTATATTTACGTCACCCTGCTTAACCTGGATAATCGAGAATCTACTACATTTTTAATAAATAACAGTTTCATTTTTTACTTTATGTGTCTTCTTTAATTTTATAATTTTCAGTTTTTACGAAATTTATACAATTTCTTTCTGAACTTTACCAAAGTACGTCAACCAGCCTTAGTATTTTTCGCTCACATAGTATATTTTGCTTGTGATTTTTCTATTGTTCGTTTCTCGAATGATTCTACGAACCAAAAAAGTTCCACCCGGTTCGAAGCGCGCGGATTGACGGCATCATCCCCTTGTTACCGAATTTTACGCACCGAGGTTTTATGCTCGGAACGCGATCCAAAGATGCTTTTTCACGATCCAACTTCGGCCAGGCTATAAAACTTCGCTCGATGACTTTATCTTCTAATAGAGAAGCCGAACGAGCTTGTACTTTAATCTGCCCCCACAGCCGCGCCTTCGCCCCGGCCGCGGCCCAGCGGCTTGCCAACAGCTAAACGCAATCTCGCGAGCATGGATTACTGAATAAATTTGTTTCACTTACTTCGATTAATGTTGGCCCCCGCTCCGTGAGCTATGCTCGCGGCTGCCGCGGTACGACCATATTTAATCCAAAGAACTTGAGTCTGTTTTGACCCGTGGCTTGCGAACGCACCACCTAAATTCTAATTCTGCGGCGGTCGGCGTAAATTGTCCGCCATCTGATCCAGGCACGGTAAGAGGATCAACTTTGATCCAGGAAAAAAAATAGATCATCCCTGGAGCGATATGAATTTCTTTCTTGGGAAGTGAGACGCAGAACGATCGTGGCTAACTTTTATTAATTTTACGCAACCTACAGAAAAATCCTTATGCTATAGTATAGAGTGTGTCCCAAAATTATGGTATTTCCGAGAAATGAGAGGTCTTGAGGTCATTTGAAGCAACTTTTTCCTTAGCGAAAATGCAATCTGCAGCTTCGTTTGCGAGTTATTAACGAAAAACAGTGACCAATGAGAGGCGAGATCAGCTGGCGCGATGCGGACGAGCCAATCAGCGGAACTGGGCTTCCACCGCTCGTTGGCTCGGCCATCTTGTGCTAGCTGAACTCGCCTCTGATTGGTCACTATTTTTCGTTAATAACTCGTAAACGAAGCCACGGATTGCAATTTCGCTAAGGAAAAAGTTACTTCAAATGATCTCAGGAACCTCTCATTTCCAGGAGGTACCATAATTTTGGGACATCCTGTAGAAGGTCGATGACTTGGGATTGAGGAATGTTTCAAGAAGATTTTGAACACGATTTGTTAAGTATGTTATTCGTTTATTTTAACCCGGGATAAAATTCTATATTTCTGTTATCGATTAGACATTCAATAGATATAAATTTTGAAAATTCTGAACGATCCTAATCATCATAGTTGTGTAAAATAAATCATAAGACATGTAGCTAAGCATTCGTTCGCAAAAAGATGTCTGCCTCTCAATGATTAACTTAACACAACCTTCCTCACTGCCACCTGTTCCATAGGCACACCGCTCTCGAGAAAAATGTCCCCTCCCCGAATATGAATAATGGAAAGTAGAGAGATTTCTATAGGGTACTTTCTCGAAGTGCGAAAATTTTGTCGCTCTCTCGGAGGGTTGTTTGGCCAACACAGCCCCATAATTTCACTCGAGAAATAACAAGTTTCGTTACCGATGGAAAACGCGGAAGACGCTCACCCCCGTGGAAACCCTTCAAACGCAAGCGAACGAAAAACGGAGGCGTTAAAATGGGGATGGAAATAGGGGCGAGTGTATCGTAGGAGAAAAGAGACCGCCTGGGAGTCAGTATTGCCGTAAGATGGGCGCAGCTACAATTCAGAGACGAGCTGTCGATAGCACGGGCGTTCGCCGTGCGATTTCAATCGCGTATCTTCCCGCGGCGCGATAAGCATCTCCGCGTATACAACCCAGATTTGTCGGTGATGCGTATCACAGGATTTCCTCGAACATGTCGACCGATTGGAACAACTGCCACCGTCTCGGTGAGATTCCCATCCGGCGCGCGATTTCTCTCGGCGAGAGGGAATCGCGATCGGCACTCGAGTGCCACTACGTTCCCAGTTCCTAGCACCCCGGAACACCGGGATGTCCCAAATATTGTAGCAAAGTAGGAGACATTGGTCGCAGAGCTGCCGGGTTATCTTGTTGGATCTAGATCCGAGCTGGTCCTTCTTGATCTTCGAAGAATTCGGCGCAGATGTAGTCCAAGCTGCGAACTCTCTGAGCTCTCTCTTTCGTTGGAGCAGCCGAAGACAGTATGAGAATGATATCTCGATGGTTCGATCAAATCTCCAGGATGGCTCTGCGATGCGGAAAACATTGCCAAATGTGTTGTCAGGTAGTTTCGGAGCCGAGTAGCCGAATCAAAACTCGATGCTGCGATAGTCGAAGGCGCTACAGCCACGACAAGAGTTTCCACGTCGTGGTCTCTCGGCTCTAGCACGTCGACTTATCGTTTAAGAAATTTTCCCGGCTTATCCGCGGGAGGGTTTTCCTCCGTGTCTCATTGCGGGCACAGGG
Source organism: Megalopta genalis (assembly GCF_051020955.1). NCBI lineage: Eukaryota > Metazoa > Arthropoda > Insecta > Hymenoptera > Halictidae > Megalopta > Megalopta genalis. The sequence continues at coordinate 458,910 of NC_135027.1, read as the reverse complement.
GGGACCAGCCCCGAGGCGATTTCTCGAACAATATTGCGGATACGAGCGTCTCTCGAATGCGCGATAAAGCTCGCGTATATCGGCTTTCGGCGCCGGGGTCAGAGGGGAGATTGAATGGAACGACCGAAGATTTCGATAAGATCGTGTCCTCGTTATGATTTCGAGCGTGTATCGGAACGGGAGGACCATTCACGACGCTCCATTTCGCCGGCGATATTGCGGAAACTGTTTCTTCCCTTTGGTGGGAAGAAACGTTCAGCCGCGTGGCCATTTTGAATTCATAATTAGAGGCGAAGTGACGGAAGCTGATCGGCGTAATTTGTCTGCTGGTCGAGAATCGTTTCATTGTCTTAGTCTCAGAGACTTGCACCGATCGGCTTTTGAACCTTTCTGTTATTAGAAAACAGACAGGGCATTTTATGTAATCCAAAAATTATTGGAATTCATAATGTAATGAGGTACGAGATGTAAAAACTAAAATTGAATATATTTTTGTGGTCAGATTTTTGCAAAATGTGCAGGGAAATTTTCTGTATCCACGTGACATGAGAAATGTTTGTGCATTGTTTAAAAATATACAGTATTATTACGAATTGGCTACAGAAAAATTAGAACCAATGATCATTTTTCCAGAAGATAGTTATTTCATTTGAATTTTATTTTCATTGTTTAATCGTTTAACACAATTGTAGACTAACTAACAATGTAGACTATTAATAATGGCCTGACAAGTGCATAACTGTTCCATCCAAATTCAAACTCAGTACTGTATCGATGCGCCACCTGGCGGCCATTGGTGAAATCCGCAGTTAGCAATATGAATTCTATAAGTGCTCCGTAGAGAACGCCGCTGCGTTTTTTAATCAACAATTTGGTGAGTGAAATCATTTTGCATGCATCAAAAAGTTAATAAATATGTAATGTGTGACTTTCCGTACAAATCGTGCTAAAAATCACATATGGGGACCGCGTTTTACAAGTATATCGAAAGATAGTTTAATAGCACAGTATCGGTCTTCGTAGAAGGCTTTACTCAATGGCGGGTGTCGGAATAGATTCCTAATATTTCGAAAATAGGATTGCAATTTTTCTAGTTAATAATGAGAGGTAAGTCTGGTTATACAGGGTGTTCCACAATTATTTTAACAGCCGAGAATGAGGGGTAGCTGAGGTCATTTGAAGTAACCTTTTCCTTTGCGAAAATGCGATCTGCGGCTTTGTTTACGAGTTATTAACGGAAAACACTGACCAATGAGAGGTGATGGCGCGAAGTTCGAGAGCCCGCAGCACGAGGCTTTGACAGATGGTCGGAACGGACTCGAACCGCGTTCGAAGTATTGAACAAATCACGAAGCGAGAACTTTCCGGATTTTCGTCTGAAGAATATTTACTAATTTTTCGGACCCGAAATAGTAAGTAATTTACCGTGACGGCCGTTTTAATTTTCTAGTATGCATGACACCTTGTGTGTAACATATGAAATTTTTAAGCAAGGTGTACAGTGAAGATTAACAAAGTACGTAAATGATATTTTAATTTAAATAATTCCGTGTCCGAACACAGTTCAACGAATGATTCGCAAAGCTAATTTAATAAATAATAATCATGTTAAAGGACGTAAGGGATATGTTTGTTAGAGAAATATGAAGAATATTATCAATAACCTCGACATGACCTTGACATAACCTTGAAATAACCTTGACAGGACCTTGAAATAACCTTGACACGACCTTGACATTGTACGAGGTCAATGCACTATCCTGCACACATTTCCGTGCATGAAATGGATTTACAACTAAATGGATGAGTTTCTTACTGATAATATTCTTCACATTTCTCTAACAAACATATCCCTTACGTCCTTTAACACGATTATTATTTATTAAATTAGCTTTGCTTAAAAATTTCATATGATGACCTTGAAATAACCTTGACACGACCTTGACATAACCTCGACATGACCTTCACATGACCTTGACATAACGTAGTAAAAAAAAATCCGGAAAGTTCTCGCTTCGTGATTTGTTCAATAGGTCGAACGCGGCTCGAGTCCGTCCCGACCATCTGCTGCGGGCTTTCGAACTTCGCGCCATCACCTCTCATTGGTTAGTGTTTTCCGTTAATAACTCGTAAACAAAACCGCAGATTGCATTTTCGCAAAGGAAAAGGTTACTTCAAATGACCTCAGCTACCCCTCATTCTCGGCTGTTAAAATAATTGTGGAACACCCTGTATATCAAGAAAGCATGCACTAGCATATATCAACTATTGTCATCTAAACGATATAGGAAGTACCAAATATTGTTTAATTGGAGTACAAAGTTTCGTGCAATGATTCTTGTAACGGCCATTTCACTCGTAAGTAACTTAATAACACTAACATATTATAGATTTATTAAGTTTGTTATTTATTGACTTGATCACACCGTATCCCTTTTTGTTTTACGGACAGTAGAATTTTTTAATAATAAAATTCCAGAGTAGATTGTATTGTAAAAAGTATGAAAATTTTTTATTTATTTCTCCGATGCCCGAGGAAGTATTCGAAGATGTTGTAGCAGTAATTTATTTCTCCGTTTTACAAATCATATTAATATTATACATAAATAAAAGCTTCGATCTGACTATTTACACAGTAGAATAAAAAAATGTCCTCCACATCGCGAGGTGTCGTAATGAATTAATGAATGTTCTCCTTGTTAACGACCAGCGTCAATAGCGGCATAAGAACACGTCAAAAGATTGAAAAAACCAATCATGGGAAGGAATCATATTCGTTGGTCGAGACTTGGCGCTTTAAGTCTTCGATCTGGCACAGATATGATAAATATTTATACATATATATATTTACAAAAGTACAATTATTCAACACTCTGTAGACGGTAACATTTTCTCCAAATCCCGCATCAGTTGTGCAACGTGTTCAATTAACGTGAAACCAGTCATTGAGACTGGTCTTAATGTCCGACTGTAACACTGTTTGTACAAATTCGCCAGTGATTCACACCTGTAATATTTAAGAAAACAAAAAATGATCAGATCGTGTTCGTATAGATTACATTTAAGGAACCACAATGTACATACTCTTTTTTACTACTATTGTTATTTTTCGTGACGGATAGTTTGGTCAGAGATCTTAGGATAAACTGTAGTCTTTGCTCGAGCAGCACCACCAAGTTCTCTTCATCTTCCAGCAGCTTCTGATCATCGTTACCTTTGCCCTCTGAGGTTTCTTTCCCCTTCTTTGGATTGATAGCATTTGTACTTTCGCTCTTCTGTTTCTGGGAGCTGTTCCTCTCACACAATATGTCCACAATGGGTCTGCAGTGTAATATCAGATCAAGACCATTTTGGTACGCCTTCAGTTTTCCATTAAAGCTTGTAGCACCTGCGACAAAGTACAATAAGAACACGACTCGAGATAGGATTAAAACTACTTTTAGAAGATGAACCTACAACGTGCTTGGTGTTCAGCCAATGCAACCCGTTCCAACTGAACCGTCAGGAATTCTGTAGTTTGCTCCAAAGCAAGTAAGAGCTTTCCCGCCTTCTCGTAGTACAGTTTGCATAATTGCAAGCTTGTTTTTCTCTTCATGTTGTCTGCGTCTGGCTCAAACTCTCTATATACACGATGGTACAAAGAAGCAAGACGGTGCTGAATAGTAGCTGCACGGAATTGGTAAACAGGCTGCCGTGGTCCTGACGTTTCCGTATCACAGTGTTTCAAAGCCTTTTGTAGTATATCGACCACTTCCCTTTCAAGCTCCTCTTCAGTCTAGAACAATGGCCACAGTAGATAGCAATTACATCACTGAATTCAATTGAATATGAAAGCAGTACCTTGCAGCCAGTGACGGGATAGTCTTGCAACAATGTAGCCATGGTAAATAACGTGGTAGACAAATCCCAAGTGACCGTGTCCCAGATCGCAGGGTTCGTCTTCTTAGTTCCTAGGACTTGCAGTGCTTTCTGATAGCTCGCCAGGGCTTTATTATAAAAATTCCGTTCCTCGGCGTTCTGCTTCACGTGCATGTGTGCACAGAGTCGCATAAGTCTTCCAGTATTCGAGTGCAACAGCGCTAAATTTGCTTCGTCGTGAACTGTCTCGAATGCCTTGACTCCTGCTTCCAAATGATTTAGGGAACGAGTCAGTAATGTTGATACTTCATTGTTAGAGAGACCTGACGTTTCCTCCGTTATACTTTCTTGCTGATACCGGGCTGGAAAAAGAATCAAATTATAACGGTTCCTCTCATAACGTTCTCTGACTTGGTAATTTTGGCTTAAACATTTACTTCCACCCTGATTCATGTAAAGAACCCCCAGCTCGTTGTGGATGTTGCCTAATCGTCTTAAAAGATTATTTCTGTCAATTTCTGAGGGTTCCAATAATAAGGCTTTCTCATAACATTTATAGGATGCTACTAAAGTAGATTCTAGACTCTGTAAATGTTGTGGCAGTAGTTTAGCATCGCCTGAAACAAAAAATTAAACTTCTATTAGCTTCAATCACACTGGTTTGAGGATCCAAGTATTCGAGAACTCACTCGAGTCCAGGTCCTCCACCTTGCAGATCTCCTCCACGATCTTCTCTTCAGCCTCGTTCTTCATCTCGTAGTCGCTTCTGTGCTTTTCTATGTTACACCAATCCTGCACAGTCATGAAGCAACAGTCCCCAGCGCGACCTAACAGATAGCTGATAGATTTGCAGTTTATGATTCCACAGAAGAGCTCCAAAATTTTCTGACAACGCAGAACCGCTAGCATATACCTCAGAGAAGCCCCGTAATTCTTATTGACGTATTCGTTCTCAGCTAATACAGCGAAGATCAATGAAGCTTTCTCGTACAACAACGTTTTCAAGTGTGCGTTCCAACTTATGTTGTCGCTCTTCTTAGGAGCTTGCCAGGTAGGAAGCGTATCGACTTTGACCTTGCACTGCAAAGCTTTAGCTACGTTCTCGACAGGTTCCTCTTTCAATACAATTTTGTCTGACTTTCTGTTTTTCTTCCTGTTCTTCTTATGATTAGGGCTACTAGTTAACGAACTCTCTCCGCAGTGTGATCCCTTCTTTTCGTCCTTCAGGGGGGAATAGGTCATTGGTATTGCTTGGAAAGGTTTAGCCAAGTTCAGGTGGGTCTCTTCATACTCCTTCCTCTTCTTCTCCTCTTGCTCTGCCTTTGTACGCTCTTCTTCAGAGGACTCTTCGGTTGGGAAATAATGTAGGCACTCGAGACCTTGACAGACATGTTCCAAGGCTGCCAGACATCTTTCTTCCACTGTCCCAGAAATTGGTGGCGGCTTGTATTTGGGTTCATCCGAGTCTCTGTGCTCTTTGACTAGAAGATACATTTAGAAAATTAATTTACACGAACAATTCTGAGCAACATGATCCCATAGACCAGGAAAATATTTTACTCACTGTTGGCTAATGTTAAGGATTTTATAGCAGTCTCTTCATTTTCTATTTCCTCTTCATCTTTCTCATTATCGTGATTTGTGCTCGACTCGCTTTGCGTATCGTCCTCGTCGCTCTGATCAGAAAGTCCTGGACTAGCAGGGTCAGTGTCCGATGGGACATACAGATCAGACAGCATAAAATGAGCGGATGTTACTATCTGAGGATACTTTTCTTTAGTCAACAGTTGTACACAATTTTTTAGGAGCATTCTGATAGTGCCCTGTTGTCTGTGGTAGTCTGAGGAGTACTTCATGTTGCGAGCCACCCTATATAACAACATAGCTACAGGCACAGTGAAGGGATTTTGACCCTTTTCGTCTGATACATCGTTACACAAAGATGTTAAATCATACAATTTTACAACGTCATCATCCTTGCCTGTGGTACATAAAAAAAATTAGAAAATGCAGTGATAGCAATTATTTAGCATATAGTTTAGGGATCTCACCTTTAAATAACCAATACGTATGACCAGCCTTGGTGGCATTATTTTTCAGGAAACTTAAAATATTCTGAGCAACATCTCTGATTACTTTAGGACTGAACTTGGAGTGATCCAAATTGGGTAAGTCTTCTGTTTTTATTAATTCATATTTCTGCACGATACCATGCAGGTGATAGCACATCACCACTTCTGGGACATTGCACATTAAATTGTCCAACCAGTAGTCTATGCCAGTCAGAACATTAATGGGCTTAGTCATGTCCCTCAATCTCAGACTTATACACGGATGAGTCTGCCCCCCAAATATCGGCATATCTGTACCAATGAGCATCTGTATGTTCTCGAAGGTCCAAACAATGTTTCTAGCAAAATTGTGATTGTAATTAGGGTCTGGCATTTTTTCTTCCTGAGAGGGTTCTGGTAAACATGGTTCCAGTGGTTTCACAGGCAACTGCGGTTTAGCATTCTGCTCCTTGTTATCTGCTACTACTATAGAGTGATACAGAAATTTGGATACCAAATTTCTTTGCTGCAAGGTGTTCCTGTTATTTGTTTTACGAAACAGAGACTTCTCTTTGTCTCCAAGATTCTGGAATATGTGTTCATAGAAAAACTTTTTCAACCACTCCCAGTCACTCTCCGCTTGTCTCAATAAATATTTATGGATATCAAAATCATCTAACAGTAGTGTGTTCTCTACTCTGTGAACCATCATTGATATCACACCGTGATTATAAGGCAGTTTCAATAGTTTCTTTATGTTTTCGGCATCGGACACAACATCAACCTCCCCAACACAGTCTGGAAACATGTGAGCCATACGAAAGCTAGAAAACCCGGTGGTCTGTGACCATACACTCTGCAGCCCGTAGCTTTCGGCTGAACTGCTCAACCAGTTGCTAGGTGGTAAATTCAAGTCCGTGTTGCATTGCAGTTGAGCATAAGTAGCTGGTGTTTGTACAACAGAATATTTCACGACAGCGGTTGATTTCACTGGTTTCTTGGGTGAACCAGGAGGTATTACCAAAGGCATTGGCTGCATCTGTAATTAAAAATACTAAAATAAGCATGGAAATCCTCTTATCTCATTGTTACATTTTTCTTCAGGCGAATCTATTTATAAGAAACGTTATTAATAAGGCAGGTGTGACAGAGGCTCGAATATTTTTGAGTCATGGAAAACGAAATTTCCCACAAATTTACGTTCAGTGCTACAAGGCGATAGAAAAAATTCTGCACCACACAGAATCTCACTCACAGCATTAATCTTAGTGTCCTCATTTTCTGACATCTTCAATTTCGAACGGGCCCACTTGCGTCTACCGAAACTAGTTGCTGTGTTTCAAAAATTCTAGAAGGAGAAGGAACCAAAGTGTACGAGTAGAACACGAACGCATAACCATTGGTTACGTGGTCGTATAGACAGAACGCGATAGGTTTGGAACGGGTTTTCTGATTTATCCGGTGCTACGATATCAGCTGATGGTAACACGTTCTTTCTCCGCGATCACGTGCACAGTGGACGGTGTCTTACAACTAAATAGATTAGTATATTTATCCTATTATTCTTTTTAGAAGAGTTTGCTTTGCATGAGAGCTAGAAAAATTCAGAGGATTTTGTATGGAACATATTTCCTAATTTGGAGTCAAAAAGGTGAAGGATCTCCCTCGACCTCCATGTTGAAACCCTTATCGACTCCCATTTCATTTTAAAACCATTGTTCCTTGATCGTAAAATGGAAATTCTGCATGGGACACAGCAGAATTCAAAGCTCTTTTATAGGACAAGGTGTTCTTTGATTTACAGTGACTTAAAACGTAGACGACCTTCCTCAGCCCTTATATTAGAATATTAGATGTTAGATTTTATTCCAAAAACCTCTCTTCCTCGTCTCGTATTCGTAGCGTAATTCGTAGCTTTCCTACCGAACAATATATCCTCTAATCAACGATCAACGACTATAGGACGAGTCCTTGGCCGCCATGTTGCAGCACTGGTTAATCCTAGATTTTTCCGATTGCATCACGAAAGCTGCAGTAATAAGAGGTACAAAACGAAAACAATGCATGTAAACATTTACCATTAAACGGGTTCGGTTAGCTAACGCGAATAGTCCGAACAACAAAGGATCAGGTGGCATCCAGAAGCCCCGAATATCATCGATCTTACCCGAAGACAGGTTCTTAGCGTGTGATCTTCGCGATTAGAAGGCAAAGTTAGTCAACACTTGAAAAGGTTAGCAACGACGCTAACAAAGGCGTTTCGTTTATCCGCGACGCAGAATGGATTCGGAAGCCCCAGAAGGGTCTGACGTCACTGGTACCCCGCGGATATATAAGAAGACGACGCCATTGCCGCGATCCAGTCGGGGTCAGTGAGAGAACGATCGGCGGACTGGATTTGTCATTTTTATGGTGATGAATTTCAAGGTGTATAAGAAGTCCACGCCGAATGGCAAGCTCTCGTTGTACCTGGGCAAGAGGGACTACGTGGACTACTTGTCCGGGATCGAGCCGGTAGACGGGGTGGTCCTGATCGATCAGAACTACGTGGACACCGGCCGGAAAGTATGGGGTCAACTGATCTGCTCGTTCCGGTACGGCCGGGAGGAGGACGAGGTGATGGGGCTGAACTTCCAGAAAGACCTCTATCTAACCTCAGAGCTGCTATTCCCGGGGCCCCAGAAGTCGGAGGAGAACCTGACTAAGCTGCAGGACCGACTGCTCAGGAAACTAGGACCGAACGCTGTACCTTTCACCTTCAAGTTCCCACCGAGCGCGCCGTCCAGCGTGACCCTGCAGCCAGGCGAGGGCGAGAAAGGCGAGCCTTGCGGCGTCACCTACGTGGTGAAGATCTACTCCGGCGACACCGAGACCGACATCACCCACAAACGGAGCACGGTGATGATGGGCATCAGGAAGATACAATACGCGCCCACGAAACAGGGCCGCCAGCCGTGCACCGTGGTCCGCAAGGACTTTCTGCTGAGCCCCGGCGACCTCGAGTTGGAGGTGACGCTCGACAAGCAGCTCTACCAACACGGCGAGAGGATAGCCGTGAACGTGTGCGTGCGGAACAACAGCAACAAAGTGGTGAAGAAGATCAAGGCGTTGGTGCAGCAGGGCATCGACGTGGTCATCTTCCAGAACGGCCAGTTCAGGACGGTGATCGACGCGGTGGAAACGCAGGACGGCTGCCCGATCAACCCGGGCTCGAACCTGCAAAAGGTACTCTACCTCAGTCCCGAGCTGGAGAAGAACAAGAATCGGCGCGGCATCGCTCTCGACGGAAGAGTGAAGAAGGACGAGGCCGAGCTGGCCTCCAGCACGTTGCTGTTGTCGCCGGACGTGCGCGAGTCCTTCGGCATCGTGGTCTCCTACGCCGTCAAGGTCAAGCTGTATCTGGGAGCGCTGGGCGGAGAGCTGTCCGCGGAGCTGCCGTTCATCCTGATGCGACCGAAGCCCGTCGACCGGATCAAGGTGGTGAACGCGGACAACGAGGAGGTGGAGGAGTTCTGCGAGGAGAAGGTGCAGCCGGTCGGCAACTAGGCAGGGTCACGTCTGCACCCGGGCCTGCACCCGGAGCAGCAGTTGGCTCGGGTTCAACGTGGGCACACGAGCAGCTCGCGAATATTCTGGGAAAGCAACGCGTCCGCGGCTCTCCGTATTATGTTGTTAAGGATCGCCTAATCCCTGCCTCCTCGTCCTCCACCTGGCGGCTCCCCGTAGACCATAGACGATCGCGTCCTCGCCGTTTCACGGAACGACTCCTCTTAGACGTCCAAGAAATTCGTATCGATCGCCGCCTGTATGCTAGGTGAAAGTGAACCGAGCGACGCAACTGGAACGCGACCCTTTCGAAAGAGCATGCAACCGATATTATCCGTACCTCTCGTTTGCACGGTAGCATCCTACGATTGTAAAAAAAAGAAAAGGAGGGAAAAATAAAAGACGACAGCACACAGAGGCGCGCGATGGGAATAAAAAAGAGAGGATAAGAACACCGGCCGCGTAGAATCTGAACCAAATATACATACGTCTGTTCTATCGTTACGCAAGCGAGTCTACTTTCTACCCACCCGACACTTAGGCGCTAGGACTGCATACAGTGACTCATTTTACCAGGATTGTCCGTTCAGCGATCATGGGAAGTTATTCAATAAAATTCGTAGCGATAAAAGCGAACGCACCCCGTCTCTTTTTCTTGTTTTAGTTTCTCTCTTCTACAACATTAAAAACCGCGCGGCCGCCCGGTGCTTCCAGCGTTAAAACCATTAACGGCGCTGTGCAGCCGCTTTTATATTTGGCAGAGCGTTATGCAACCCCGGCCGTTCCGTCGCAGCTCCGCTTCGTTTCGAGCCCGTTGAAACTATAGGAATCATAATGATATTAAGCCGAGTGTGTGGCTCCCGGACAGGGCACCAACAAAACGCCTCGGCCGAGGCACTTGAAAGGCATCGACGCTTTCTCCGCCTTAGTCGCTTATTTGCGTGCATCAACACGCGCCTGCGAACACACGAATGTCGAATTGTTGCGAATCGTTCATAGTCCATCGAACGAATTTTGCACGGTCCGATCGCACGCTGCCGCGGGTGTCTCTTCCGCGTTTCCATTTTTTTTTTTTTTGCTTTTTCAGACGAGACGAAACGAAAGGCGATATTAAAAGGCGAAAGCGTGGCGTGTCGTCGCCTTATCGAGACGAACGTCGCCGTCCGATATCACGCGCTTCCGATTAATCAGCGATGAATCGCCGATGAATCGGCGACGCTGATCCCGATAGAAGCGCGGAGGAAACACAGGCGTGTCCGAGCCGGCCCGTCGCCGTCTCGCGAATTTATCTTCCGGGCCCGGAAACCCTGTCGAGTGTCCTCGAGCGTGAAAACGCACGCTCAACAAGTATGTACTTCGCTCGAAAAATTAATAACCCAGCGACTCGGAGACACGGGACCACGTACACGGTGTCGAGAATGTACCTACTTAAGGATCACGCCGATTCTGCGCACGGAATGATATCTCCGAGGCGCAGCAAACCTATGAAGTTATAGAAAAATTCTGTTCCTAATCGTGTTCTGGCATTTTAAAATCAAGCATCATCTTCTTCGTCGATCAGCTATAATTCCACGCTCCTTAAAAATCAGTGAAGAAGAAGCTCGGGATAATAAAGGTTCACTGATTGTGGGAAGGTACAATAATGTCTCCCTAATTGACGCTCGGATTATCCACAGAAATGGACAATTTGCGAAGAGGAGATGCGATTATTCGAGTCTTGCGATTCATTTTTATAGTTACGAACTGTCAACAACTATAAAAAACCAGCTAAAAGGTTCTAATAATCGTATTTTCTCTCTTCCCAAATTGCCCATTTTTGTGCACAATCCGAGCGTCAGTTAAGGAGACATTATTGTACAGTAATGTCTCCCTAACTGACGCTCGGATTGTCCACAAAAATGGACAATTTGGGAAGAGGGGATATGATTATTCGAGTCTTGCGATTAATTTTTATAGTTACGAAGTGTCGACAACTATAAAAAAAGCTAGAAGACTCTAATCTAAGAAGACTCATCGTATTTTCTCTTCCCAAATTGCCCATTTTTATGCACAATCCGAGCGTCAGTTAGGGAGACATTATTGTACAGTAATGTCTCCCTAACTGACGCTCGGATTGTCCACAAAAGTGGACAATTTGCGAGGAGGAGATGCGATTATTCGATCCTTGCAGCTTGTTTTTTATAATTGTCGACAATTGGTAACTATAAAAACGAGTCGCAAGACTCAAATAATCGTATCTCCTCTCCCCGAATTGTCCATTTTTGTGGACAATTTGAGCGTCGATTAAAAAGACATTATTGTATATTCTTTAATTAAAAACGACGTTCGGTGAGCAACGCGTTTAATGTTTCACACGGCGAGAAGAACCCGTGCGACATTTCCAGCATTTTACAGTAATCTTCTTTCAGCCACGTAAACGGAAAGGAAGATCGAACTAGAAAACGGAAAGGATGATCGATTTTCTCGAAGCTCTAACGCATCCAGCGGCAGGAAAGGAGTTTCGTTGCCGCAGAACCTAGCCCGAATCGAGCAACACGTTTCACCACTTCCGAGGGCCATCGGGAGTTTTCCAAAAATATCCGGTTACAAGGAAGCTTCGACCACTTTCGCGATTAGCATGGAACGAGCGCGAAGGCGACGACAGGCCGTTCGGCTAATTTCGAACGACGGGAACTACGGAGTTTCCGCGATTTACCACACCACCATGGGAGTTAACGAGCGGCCGGGAACGGTAAAATCGCGTTGCAGGCGATATCGATTACGCGATAAGAGCGTGAACGGTTGCGCAACGAGCAGTTTCCGCGGGCCGTGGTTTTTTCCTCGCGAAAATGCGGGCTCCTTGGAGGACAAGGTCGCTCATTTTCGATGACGCAACACGACGACCGGTTCGTGGCCTAGAAAAATACGACGACGTCGGCGGCGGCGGCGGCGGCGGTGGCGGCGGCAGGCGTGTTCTGGCTGGGTCCGGTAGGCGATCGATCGCATCGCGCCGAAACGGAGTCATCCGCAATTTCGTCGGGCCGAGGGAACCGACTAGAAACAGAGAAACGTCGACGGCCCGGTCTCCCGTAGGATCGTAGGGCGGGTTGCGGGGCAGAAAATGTGGCCGGCCGAGCGTCGTGGGCCTATATTCGGCGTGGAAGGCCGCAGGTATACCGGCGACAAATCGAAAGAAACGAGACGAGACGAGAATCCTGCGATTCCGGCGTGGAAGAAGAAGAAGAAGAAGAAGAAGGTCCTGGCGAAGGGCAGCGCCGCGCCGTCGTCTCGGCGATGCCACCCTGTACGTGTGTGGTGGGCGTTGGAGGAGCAGCGGAGCTGAAGCAGGACGACGTTAGCGATCGTGGAAGAGAGACGGGGCGATCAAGCGAGTCGGGGGCGTGAAGAGAGAGAGGGGCGGCAGCGTTATGGAGGGAGACGTGGAGGAGATAAAATTAGAGAGAGAGGTCGGCAAAGGCGGCGGGACAGAGAACACAAGGGGAGAGTAAAAATCCGTGGAAGGAAGGAGGTCGCCGCGAAACGGGGAGAGAAGAGCGAGACTCGATGAAGGGGTCGGAGTGAAGGGGTGACCGAAGGAACCGGGAGGGAAAAGGAACCCGGAGGAGAGACCGGGGAGAGATAGAGGAAGCGAGACGGCGGCGAGTCGCGAGTCGCGTGAGCGACGAGGAGAGACGCCGGCCGACGAAGAGAGAACGAGACGATAAACTCGGGGTTCGGGCGGTCCGCAGGCTAGACCGGTGCGTCAGTCAGGCTCGAGACACCCGCGAGAACGGAGCGTTGGGTGGTTGCCTCCCCTTTAGTTCGGTACGTACGTTCGATGCGCCCCCTCCATCATCCCCTGGCCACCTAGCAAAAGTCTTGGGTACGAGGCAGTGTCGCGTAGAGTGTCGTCCGAGGCGTATTGAGGCCTCTTTCTCTCGGTCTCTCCGAAACCCGGTCTTTGAACCCGGTCCCCGATTCGATCCGGTGCTTCGACTGCCCCGGCGACCCTCGTGTTCTGCGACCAGTGCCGGTTTTTCACCGAGGATCCCGCCGGCGAACCCTGAAAAGGAACAAGTAGAAGGAGGAGAAGAAGAGCGTAGACCGTGCTGTGGCCGGAGGAGGCGGTGGAGACTTCAGCTTCTGCCCAGGTTTTCCGCTTGCGAGTTCCACTGCTCCGGGGCGAATCTCCCGCAAGGAAGAACCGAGAAGACAGTGGCGGCTACGCTACGCTAGCAGCCGAGTGAGTACCCCGCGGAGCCTTGACTCTGCCCTTTCTTCTCTCTCTCTCTCTCTCTCTCTCTTTTTCTCTGTCTCTATATCTCGTTCTCTCTCTCTCTCTTTCTCCCTATATCTCTCTTTCTCTCTCTTTCTCTCTGTCTGTCCGCCTTTCTCCATCTCGCTTCGGCCGGTGCATATTTCTCTGTTCATCCTGCCGGGCTCTCTCTCGGGTCTCTCCCTGTCTGGATTTTTCTGGCCAGGACCCGGCACTGGCGCACTTCTCGCTGTTCCGTGGCCGTCGAGCAACAGAGAACAGACACCGGCGAAAACTCACCGATACACGACGAGTTTCTCTGCTCCCGCGGCAGACGGTGGCATTGATTTCCTCCTCCCGTCCTCTCGCGCGCCGGCCGCCCTTCCCTCCTACGCGCTGCGTGTATACGCACGCACGATCCTCGTAATTTCGAGCTGGAGCCCAGCGAAAGAGAGACAGAAAGAGAGAGAGAGAGAGAGAGAGAGATAAAAGAGAGAGAGAGCCGACGAGAGTCGTCCTCCTCTCCTCTGCTTTGTCATCGAGCACGCAGAAAGAGCCGAGCCCTCGAACGTTCGATTTAAACCACCACCGGCGGCCTTGAACGCTGTCGACCGCGAAATCGATGAGACCGAGCTCCGAAATAATCGGCGACGTTTCTCCACGGTGGAACAAGGATCGTTCCGAGCCGAGCCAGGACTTTGTTTGGAAACGGCCGGGCCTGGGGATCGGTTCCCGACACTCAAATATTTAGTCGAAAACGGTCCGATTTGTCTCCGTGTATTTTCGGAAGCCCGGCCTGGAAGATGTTTGTTTGCTCGCGCGGATCGTTCCCAGCCTGAGATCGTTCCGAACCTCGCCGCTGCTCGCTACCAACGCCTCTGCCTCTGCCTCTGCCTCGGCGACCGAGTGGAACGAGTTTCTGCCGACACGACCCGACTCGACCGGACTTCTCGACGGGACCGTAGTTTCACGCGAATCCTCTCGCGACCTTGGACTCGCGCCGCAGGTCCGGCCTGGTCCCGGCGCGTTCACGGGCAGCGAAACAAGGGCCAGAGGTTCTTGGGAGTGCGATCACGGATCCCGTAGCCGCGCGTTTCGCCGAGAACCGATGGAATCCCGCCGGGAGGAGCTACCGGGAGCGTCGCTAATCGCAAGGACGAGCCCGTTGTATCGATTACCGGCGAACATCGGTTTAAGATATCTCTATTTGTAAATAGGCTGCCGCCGATCGTGGGGTCAGCACCGGCGGTGTGTCTCGCCGGCACGCGCTGATGTTTACTTTAAAAGCGAGAGTGTTTGCTTTTATCGAAAGGGAGCAGCCGGGGCACCTGAATTCTTCCTCTCGATTTTCTGAGGCAAATCGGGCAAATGTTCGCTGTTCTCGCGGTACGACAGCGATTTGGCTCCGTTGAAAGCGACAACGGCCGAATAGACAACGCTTTTACCAGCAACGTGGTCTTCATAGGGGCCCCTAATTGTAGGCGCATATGGTGCTTTGACCTGATCTTTGAATCCTATCGCAAACGGGGTGAAAATTCGACGCAAAGTTATGCAATGCTCTTGCAACAGTATTTCGTGCAATCTACTGAAATCCTTTGATATATTGGGTTGTTGTATACATTCTTCTGGTACTTGTTACATTATTTTGTCGTATGTTTCATGCTTTTGGCATATATTTCATTCTTTTGCCATATATTTCATTCTTTTGTCATATACGGTAATGTCTCTCTAACTGACGCTCAGATCGTCCACAAAAATGGACAATTTAGGAAGAGGAGATACGATTATTCGATCCATGCGGTTCATTTTTATAGTTACGAAGTGTCAACAACTATAAAAAAAACGAGCTAGAAGGCTGTAATAATCGTATTTTCTCTTCCCAAATTGCCAATTTTTATGCACAATCCGAGCGTCAGTTAGGGAGACATTACTGTATTACATTATTTCCTTCCAAAAAGTTAGCCTAGAGTATTTTTCATCCATTCGACATTATTCACGCGGGATAGGGTACCATAAAACCCGAAAAAATTCATGAAGTACCGCCGCGTTAGCCCTCGGAGGGCCATTTCGGAGCACCCTGGGCGCCAGAGAGCCTCCAGGCCGTGTACCTTCCAGATGAGTCCGCGAGTCGTCGGTGACTGATTTCGCGGCCAGGTGATTGGCAGCCGCGTTATCGCGCTCGTACACCAGCTCGGAAATCGAACCGGTCGAATCGTCGACCTCGAACGACCGCCGCGCCGCGCCGCGCCGGTTTCCAATACGGTATTAGTCACGCGTGTACGTCGACGAATGAATATTTCAACGTTACGACGCTCGCCGTTGCCTGTGCAAACATTCCGTGGCTGGTATTCACGGGGAAAACGGTTAATTCAGCGATACCCCGCGCGACGAATAATACCAGCAGCCTGTAAAGAGTAGACCCGGCGAAACATCGACCCGCATGCATTCCGCAAACCGCGTACACACCACCGCCGATAAATACGGAGGCACTTTGTGCGCACGTCCCACGAATTCCCTGGTGACCCTAGCTTCCATTATCCGAACGGGTCATACTGCAACCCGGGTCATCGAATTTTGCTACGGAACAGTCGATAAAAGCTTAATTTCAATTATAAGGAAGCCTCGAGTTGACGCGCCTCTCGCGTTCGATGATTTGTTGTTATTTCGATGTGACATCTTTCGAAACTGCGGCGTAACGCTTTGTCAGTTGATGCAAGCTTAATTTCGTCGATTGCAGTCGATGAAAGTATAATTTCAATTATAAGGAAGCCTCGAGTTGACGCGCCTCTCGCGTTCGATGATTTGTTGTTATTTCGATGTGACATCTTTCGAAACTGCGGCGTAACGCTTTGTCAGTTGGTGCAAGCTTAATTTCGTCGATTGCAGTCGATGAAAGTATAATTTCAATTATAAGGAAGCCTCGAGCTGACGCGCCTCTCGCGTTCGATGATTTGTTGTTATTTCGATGTGACATCTTTCGAAACTGCGGCGTTAACGTTTTGAAGATCGAAGCTTCGAACGAACGTTACTCGATGGCGATTGTATCTGTAAATTACATAGATCACGCGGAGGCAAATAAATTAGAGACAACGAGCCTGTCAACGTTTCGGATCTTACGTTTTCGCTGCGATTTTGGAGCGAGCTGTTCACGAAACCTAGTTCGACGTATGCAGCTCGGGGCTCTGGCCTGACACAATCGCTTCCATGATTCTCTTCATGAAATATGAAGCATAGAAATATTCTAATTAAGCCTTCTCTAACGAGACAATGCCTATTGTTTTTGTCTGGCAGTTACTGCTCCTGTTGCGTAACAGGGACGGCACGTTACTTACATGAATAAACACGGTGCAATTAATGTTTGCCGCGCGCGCGCGCGCGCGGACGTTCTACAGTTAAATAGAGTTTATTTCGCGAGAACGTTCGGAAACGTTCGCCGAAATTTTGTCCATCGGAACGTATGCAGCGATACGCGTTCCAGCGCGGAATAAATCGAAATATTTCCGGGCGACTGTGCGCGGTCGCTCTCCTTTTTCCTCCCTCGTTCTCTCCCCGTCTCTGCAGTCATGTTCAGCGCCGCGAGTACTTTTCCTGCTTCGCCGCGAGTAATCTCGCGAGCATCGACCACTCGAGCCCGGAGTCACCTCCAACACCATTGTCCCAGTTGCTTTTGTGCGGCTTCTGTTGGCACTTAACAACGTCGTCGCCGCACGCGACAGGGTATCCTGAAAGAATCCGATTCTTTTCGCCCGCGGAGCGTGTCAGCCATTAACGCGACTCGTGTACCCGCTCCCTTTTGTCCCGCGGTAAACAACGAGACACGACGAATGCCGACGGTAGGCCTCGATCAGCCGCGTCGTCTACTCGTAAACGATTCGTTTCGCTATCTTTATTGCCGCGAGAACGCGTCTCGTTCGCGCGACCGCGACAACGGCAACTGATTCATCGCAATCTAATCTTCGCCGAGTAACGAGCGAATCGAAACGGCGCACCCGCCGTCGAAAGTTTATCTAAAGCCGGATCGTTGTCCCGAAAAATTGAAATCGTTCGTTTCTTGAAAAAAAAAATCATTGAAAATTTCGTTTCCGTTCATTTATCCGCGACAGAAGACCCTTCGGTGCAAAAAAAAAGGTAATATCTGGGGAAAGAAAATATCGTCGCTCGCGAAGGTTATGTAAAGCGATTATTGTACAATATATTGCAACGATAATTTTAGATTTCCTCGGAATTGTTCGGGTGTATATTTGTTGATCCGCGTGTACGGTATGATTAATCGTTCTATTAATACAATTTCGTGTTCCGTATTTTGCGCGACGTTTTACGGAAAAGAAAATAGCGCGCGATTCCTTCGAGATGAAATATGACGAAATATGATGAAATATGACCTGTGATTACGTTACTTGCGAACGAAATATCCGGTCATTTTTCTTCTATTGGTGCAGCGTTCGAAGATTTGCATTTTTAAGCGAGTCCTCGTAGTCGCGCGAGTCAAAATGCATTGGACAACCGTTGTTATCGAACAGCCAGGCGAACAAAATGTATGCTGTATCTCTTTTCGATATCATTAGCGTGTGATTTATGATCTACTTCGGAAGATGAAACGTGAGAGAAAATAGTACCGAGGTGTTCGACACGATTAAGTGCGGTTAATGAAATACCATTCAAAGTTAAATTGTAAACTAGGCCAATTTTCATAGTATCGTATACGCTTTCCACTCGACCAAATTTTCGGTAAATCAGTTCACGGAAAATTTCGATTCGCATCAGCATTTTTGTTTCTTCCCGGCCTCTCCGCTTTCGTAATCGCGTTCGGCTCGGCGGCGATCGAGCGGAATTAAGCGAGCGTCTCGAGCCGTCTGAGGCGCGTTGACAAAAAATTTAATAAGCCAGACGGAACTCTTTTAATCAGCGACGCGGAATCCCCTTTACCCGCGGAAGAGGGTGCCAGCCGGGTCGCGAGGGTGCGATCTTGCAGAGACGCTGGCACGCGCGCGCTCCTCCGTTTCTCTCCGTTTCTTCTCGCACAAGAAACGCTGTTCGACCGATCATGCAAAATCGCAAGCAGCAGCTTCGTTTACGCAGACCGAAAGCATCCAGCGTGGAAGTCACGAAAATGCAAACTAAAGGCGACGCCGCTCTTCTTCTTTCGTTCTTTTCTTGTCGAAATCTTTAATCGATCGGTCGGCTGTTTTTGACGAGTATACTCGTCGCAACGCAAAATCTTGCCGTGCGTGCATGACCAGTATACTCGTCAAAAACAGCTGACTTGTGACAGCTGACAGCAATATTATACTTTTATATTATTTATTAACACTGGAATTACCAAACCAGGCCAGTGTTAAATAACATACTCTATAAAAGTGCTGTATTTAAGCAAAATATGAAGAAAAGCAAACGTATACAGTATAACAACAGTATAATTACAGTAACTTGCATACTTTTCAAAGAGACTGCAACAGCTAACTTCATGGAGATCTGACGGAATTAAAGTGTCGCGCTAATGTATATTCAGCGTACCAAATTTAGTTAAGAGGACTACTCGGCATCGTATACGCTGGCTGCTCAATATTTATCTGATTGAATAAATAGCTTTGATTCCGTTAATATATTCCGTGTACCAAATAGTGAAAATCTGCGAAGAGGGTCGAAGAGAGAGGCTCGGCATCAAATATCCTCATCCGTTGAATATTTATTTGATTAACACGTCGTTCCACGCCGAGTCGTTTTTGCACGTCTTTTTCCTCCGGCCATTTGACGTTTTCACTGAAGATCGCTATATCGTATGTAATTATTAATCATTGCATTGAGCGAGCTTATTCGTTCTCTTCCATGCCGCATTTTTGCAACGTCTCATTCTTTTGTGAGAACATATTATCCGTCTTAAACGTATTATATAAAGCACATCTTTTCGGAGCACTAAATAAATATGTTAACGTGTGTGTCACGTGTGGTACACGTAGCATCGGCCGTGTCGAAAAAATCGCTCTAATTTTAAGGAATATTCCAGCTCGCTCGATTTGCGCTCCGCGAACTCTGCGTCGCGTCTCGCTCGCCGTCTCCGCGGTCGAACGGAGCGTTCCTCGCCAACTGCGGCTAAAATCGCGGCAGAGCTCGTACTTGCATTCAGAGGAGCAGAGAGACTTTTAATGCATTCGCGATCCTGCCTAGTCGTCTGGTTCTCTCCTTTATCCGTCCTTCGAGCAGCCATTCGCTCGTGACTCGCTCGGATCGCCGGAGGAGCCCGCCGCGGGTTATCCAAGCGGTCGCAAATTTTCTGCGGGCTGGCCGAGACAGATGAAAGTGCGCCGGAGACGAGATAGAGCCTGAATTATCGGATCCCCCGCCGGGACGGCTGCTATCGAACGATTGAATATGAATTATTGAACGCTTCGCCGGGTTGGAACGTGAGCGCCGACGCCGCCGACGTCGCCGTTCGCTCGCGTTCGCGGCTATGTGCTTCCGATTATCTTCGAGATCGTTACCGGAGCCCCGCCAACGTCGATAAACACCCGACGAGGGTCACCAGTCCGTCGGATACAGTTATTGACCCCCTTTTCATCATAAACTTCCCGGCGAACGAAGGTTACGCGCTGTTGGAGACGTTCGTCGTGGTCGCCCAACATCTCGGACCCCGTTTCGTTCCAGCGAGGTCGGGATCGTTTTGTGGTATCGCGGAGACGCGTGCGATTTTATCGATTTTTCTGGCCGCGGTTGCACAATGTTAGACTTCATTTTGTAAACCGCGCGGCGGTGTAACGAAGGTGTACGGTAATTTCTCCCGAATTCGCGCTCATATTTCGCACGGAAATGGACAATTTGGGAAGAGCAGACACGATTGTTCGAGCCTTGCGGCTCGTTTCAATAGTCATCGATCGTCAACTACTATAAAAACGAGACCCAAGGCTCGAACAATCGTATCTGCTCTTCCTAAATTGTCCATTTTTGTGCGCAATCTGAGCACGAATTAGGGAGAAATTATTGTACTCACGTAGCGATGTACATAATTCGATTATCATTTCAACGGAGCTTCGTCGAATTTCCCGTTGCAAAGAATGAAGTTCATCCTTTCGATCTCTTAACCTGTTAACCGGTGTATAACGAAATAATTAAGTAAATAATAATATAATAATTTAAGTAAAATAAATATTCGTGGAAAGTTTTCAAGACGATAACAGATACGCATTACATTTAATACGTCGTTCTTACTCATTGAAACCTAATGCGACCATATAGTAACACTTGGAATTTGCACAGTTTATTTTCAAGCAATACATACAACGTGTCTTGTATTGCAATAGACTAAGGCAGCCAGGATTTACCGAAGAAATCTGTGTAATAAATAAAAAGACAACCACGAAATAATTACTGCGATTTAATTCTTTGGCACTTAAATCGGAACCATTTCATTTTATAAACTTTCTAAAGACGTTATAGTTTGACGAAACGAATAATTAATAATTAAAAAGCGATTTCTTTCTTATTACTCTAAGAATGATAACACATCTTCTCGCTGCGATGGGAGAAGGCTTCGTTGCGGAACGGGTTGGCCAAAATTATTTCCCCGGATAACAGGTTAAATTAGGATCGTCCACATGCCCGCCAGCTTCGGGTGCATTGTTCGGTAACACGTACCGCGCTGTTTTCTCGGGGGCGGAAGAACGCTGGTGTTGCGCATCACGGTAGCAAGGAGAGCACAATGGGACGCCGTCGGTGGCTAAATTCCGCGCGATGCGCCGCGCAACGGAGATAAATCTCGCGATTACGCTGTTTAATTCGAGGGGAGCGCTATAGGCAGCCAGGATAGTTCCACGGATGACGATTAAAGTCAGCGCGGGAGATGAAAGGATTAACCCGTTGAAGCCGTTGGCTCGTCGGGCGCTCCGTTTTTATCGCTGGTGCACAGTGAAAATCCGCGCTAATGCTGTGCAGCGTGCTTATCGCGCGCCGTTCGCGCCGAAGAAAATTCTCGTTACCTTATTAACTTAGCCGAACCTCCATTCAGACAATAATCTCGACGGAAGCCCGAGCCAAGGTCTCGTTTGAACGGCAATCGGCACTCGAGTCGCGCCGCGTCGAAGAATTAATTGAAAAACGCCGGCTCGAGATTCCTTGTCGATATCGGCGAGGGTCAACGTGTCAAAGCGTGAACTCCGACGGAGAATTATTGCCTCGGAGAACGGTCGGTTCGGAGCGACGAACAGCCGATGAAAAGTGACCGGCGACGTAAAAAGGAATTTCCATCGGGGGAAACGGGAGAAAACTCGCGATTATCGATTCCAGGGAGCGGCCGGGCGTTATCGGGTTCCCGACGTCGTCGCTTTAAAACGGGGCCGTTCCGAGCGAGCCCCGAGCGCACGAGGTACATCTCGGTGAAACTCTCTCGCGTCGACAAGGGGGCCCGTGTACAGTGCAGCTTTTGTCTTCGCGAAGCCAAAGGGGAGATCCGGTTGAAGTTCGTGGCCGAAGTGCCGTGTGAGTCACGTTCGGGAATCGCGATAAGTGAACCGCGACGTTAATTCACGGCCGGCCAATTATAGATAGATGCACTTATGCATATTGCGGGGCCGGCGGTTCCACGGGAGAACGTGATCCACGGATATGGTTCCCACCAGCGGGATCATGAAAGTATAATGCGGCTACGCGAACGGGACATTCATCGGACCATTATCTTGGATTAGTCGTTCGATGTTAATTGTAGAAAGACCTGGATGTGGGCGGATACGGCTCTTCGACGTGGGAACAATTTTCGTACGAAAATTTTCGTATCGACTTCACGACATTTTCCAACCTCGACGTATTTATTTCGTCAATTTATTTCGTCGTGACGCATTTATTTCGTTCGATTTGTTTATTTACCGGTTCAGTTGTACACAACTAATTCGATATATACGTGCATGAATAAGTATAAAAAATATATTAAGTATATGAACATAAAGCAAGTGCAGTGAATTCTCTGCAATTGTCTCTCAGCTTGTAAACGAAAATGGGCAATTTGGGAGGAGGTGATACGATTATACGAGCCTCGTGGCTCGTTTTTGTAATCGCCGATCGCCAATAATTATAAAGGCGAGCCGCGAGGCTCGAATAATCGTATCTCCTTTTCCGATTTTTGTTTACAAGCTGAGGAAAAATTAGGGAGAATTTACTGTAACAGTAGCCCGTATTCATTGTAAGCTTATGTAAATTTATACGAATTGTAATAGTATTCCGAATTCCGCGAGAAAGCGAGATGGGAGAAGATGATGTCTAGACGTTCGCAGAACTTCTTGGTGTTTATAATTGTAGGATTAATGCAGTTATAAGAATCGCGTAGCGAGGAGTGAAACTCCTGACGTATAAAGCTATAATCTTTCCTTGCATAATGGAATTTAACGTGCAGAGTATTTCTGGTGATATAACAATGCCATTAGAGGAGTTTGTTACGAGTCGGTGCGGATGTTCCGCATTTATGCCGAAGAATTGAAGAATTAAGAAATTGAATAATTAACAGATGCAAGCATCAACGCAGAATAAGAAGTGGAGTTCTTGTTTCTTGGAATCGATGAAGGAACGACGTGAAGTACAGGGTGTCCCAAAAATGTCTCGCAATCCGGAAATGGTGGATTCCTTAGGTTATTCGAAGTAACTTTTTCCTTAGCGAAAATGCAAACCGCGGCTTCGTTTACGAGTTATTAATGAAGAACGCCAACCAATAAGAAGCGAGCTCTGCTGACGCGAGGCGGCCGAGCCAACGAGCGCGCGAAGCGCGGCCGTCTCGCGCCAGCAGATCTCGCCTCTCATTGGTCACTGATTTTCGTTGATAACTCGTAAACGAAGCCGCGGTTTGCATTTTCGCTAAGGAGAAAGTTGCTTCAAATGATCTCAGAAACCCTCCATTTCTGGATTACGAGACATTTTTCAGGCACCCTGTATGACAGCGACGTACATATATTTGACCGAACGAGATGGCAAAATTTTCTGCAACCTCTCTGTACTAGCCACGAATCGTCGGCGATTTCTTTTCAGAATCTAGAAATTGCGGAAAGTCGCGAAAATCGGCATTGGAACGCCGAGCGGACTCGGAGAGCGAGATCCGAGAATAGTTTTGGAAGCGGATCGGCTCGAACCCGAATAAGGCTATTACCCGGCTCGAAAATTGACTGGCTTCCGCGAGATGATCGTCGAATGAACGTCGCCGCGGTTAAATAGGCCAGTTTACGTCGTCGCGCGCCGTGGCAGAAATAAAAGTGCAGCGTATCCTGAGCGTCTGTGTGCACGCGCGCGTGTGTGTGTGACGAACCGCGCGCGGCTCGTGAATCACTCGGTCGAAAATAGTGTGCCAGGAGAAACCCGCATGAGCGCGGGTGATGAAAAGGTCCAACAACAATGCCGGCGAACGACTATTGGCATCGATGAGCGGACATTCGCATCTGTGAAAGCAACGTTCCGCGAGACCGCGGGAAAGGATTGCGCCGCGCGAGAAGCAAGGGAAGCCTGCCCCCGGAGCGCAGTTTCTTCGGCCGGATTATTTGAACTTTTTGGCTCGTCGAGGCCGGCTTCCGGTTTCCACGAACGATCGCGGTGAATGGCTTTTACAAGCTCCGTTCGACTGGAACACCGTGTCTTTTTACGAACGAATCGATTCCGATTCGTTACGGGACAGCTAACGAGCCACCTGATCGCTGCGTTTCCGCCGCGATAATTAACTCGCTTATCAAGTAGAGATGAGTTCGGTTGGCGCGATGATAGACTCGTTCTTGATAAGCAGGCTTCTGAAATCACCGGAGTCGAGCGTTCGCGGAGAAATGCCTGGAAAACACCCTTTGGATGTCTTGGATTTTTAAAAGTGCCGAGAGCATGCGACGATCGGACGATTGGATTAGGCACGAAATACATTGATATGAAGGGGGGAAAAGAAATCTTGGTGGAACAATGAGCAACTTTAATTGTTAACTTGAACAGCTGAATTCTGCGAAGCCGGCTTACGTGGACTGAGAAATGGGAAGACAAGAGTGACAATCGCGCGAAACACGAAACCGTGGCGAGAAAAAGTCAACAGTCGGCGATAATCGGGCGTGAGGCCTGCGGTTCCCGGGGCGTGCGTAATTCGCGGATGTTGCGACATATCCTCGAGGAATCGTATGGCAGATAGCGCGGCGTTATCGCGCGGTATCGTCGCATCCGCGACAGATCGAGAACCGTGACGGGAAACTCGGTTAGCCGGATCGGGCGGCGAGGGGGGCGGAAAGAAACGGCTGTCACGTACGCGTCGCATTATGTTAACGAGGATGGCAGGACGGTAGATTTCGAGGATCGATAACACCGCGAGGGACCTTTCGGGAAAACTACGATCCGGCGCGAGGCGACGCGACGGAGCAAATCGTCTGTGACGAACGAGCGCCGAGTGGTAACACGCGCTTGAAACCGCAGCGTAATAGCGTTTCGGAGCGGAATTCGTCTCGCTAGTTTCACCGTCGCGGTCCTCCCCGCCGATCTACGTGCCGATCGACGAGCCTAACAGGCCCGAACGTGCCGCGACCGATATTTTTTGGGCCGGCTCGATCGACCGAGACACGCGCCCCATTGAATTTCAATCGGATCTACGAATATCGATCGTGATCTCGCGGTGCACCGCTCGATCGCGCCGTTCGCATGCGCAACGATTTCCATCGAAAATGGCGAATTCTGCGAAAGGTCAGACGAAGGGGGGTGGTAACGTATTGCGATCGCAATGCGGAGCGGTCGAAGGTGGAGCAACGCGATAAAGATCGGCATCGTTTTCCGAACGCCATTCATTTTGTCAATGGCTATCGATCTTGCTGAATTTTTCGCGGAACAGGTCTTTGCAGATTGCCGGAGAATTTGATCGATTGCTCCCTTGTATTCTGCTGGATGTACGATTGCGAGCAGCTTGTTTACAGTCGGTAATTATAGTGATACAGGCTTCGCCACTTAGTTTTGCATTAGAAATTGAGGCCTTCGCTAAGTGGCGAACGTGAAGGGAACAACCGACGAGCTGTTTCTCTGGAAACACTTCTCCACAAAGCTGTTCGTTTACATGGAACCCACGGTTTTCGCAAGTACTTGTGAACAGTTTGTGAGCACTGTTCGCCAACGACTCGTGCGGCGAGAACAATTTACGAGCGCTGTCAAAAAGTTGTGCTCGTGCTCGTAACCAACGAAAAAACGTTTAGAGCAATTCAGACTACTTTTCTATTCTTTTTCTTCTTTTTTTTGTTCTGTTTTGAAATAAAATCTACGCGTAGTTTTTCACGAACGAACGCGTTCCCTTTTGCTCCGTCGGTTTACGAAACGATTTTGAGTGCTACAATTTCGGGCTCGTCCCGGAGCCCGGAATTTTTCGGCGAATCCGGACAAAACGGATCCCTGAAATAAATGGCGAGCCGGTGTATCGAATTACCGAGCAGCCATCTTCCTTGCAGAGCGATCGGCCGACGCTCGGGGTGTAAACCGGGGAACTCGAGAGAAACACGCGCGCGAAGTACGCCGCGCGTTGGTTCAGTGTTGATGTCTAATAAATTATGCCTCGTCCCGCTGTTTCCTCTCGCGTTTCCTTTTTATTTTTCCTCCACGCAATTTGCCACGGAAGCGTTAATGCACCGCCCACGCGGTCACGCGAGAGATCATTTAAATTACGGCTGACAAAATGGCTCGAACCCTGCCTCGGACTCGACGTAATTATTCTTGAAGCTCGGCCGTCGCGTCTTGTCGCGTCGTGCTGCTCTGCGACGACGACGACGACGTGTTTTAATATGACGCCCGCGAAACGGATTCGTTGATCACACGAATTATTCTCGCCATCAGACTGAAAAACTAATAATTACTCTCGCGCCTCTGCAGCGACGCCGGCCGACGTTTCCAGTGTTCCTTTTTAATTAGCTGAAACGTTCGTGCACAGCGAGCTTGCAATTTATCGGTTGGTCTTTGATCTCTGCGTGCATTGTACGCGGAACGTTGGTAGCTTCTGCGCTCCTTTCGAGTAGGAAGTTATTTTTGCAACAGGAATAAACAGGACACGAAGTATTAAAACAGTGAAGTTATTAGAAGCTTGGGTAAACCGATAAAACACCGATGATATTCGGTAATTTTTATTGAAACGTGAAACCTTGATGAAACCTTTCGTTACTTTCCGCAAGGTACATACATTTTTTGTCGTCACATTTTATCGACGTTCGCCGAAATGATGAATCTCGTTCTCCGTGAACCCGTCAGTCCAGCATTTTTTTCCGTCTAGCCAGACCAGAAAATAAAGCCGAGAGGCTCTTTCACGACAGAGCTACGCGTCGTACGAACCTAAATCCTGTTCAAAGGAATGCAAGATGAATGACGACACGCGGTTGACGAGACAAAGGAGTGCGTACAATTTTTAATTATATCCGAACAGTTTGTAAAATTTCTCTCGAGGCTCGCGTCCGTCGCAGCCGAATCGGACAATGCCCGTTTCGCAGAAACGAAAACCGCCGCGTAACCGTCAATAATGAAAATCGATAAGCGTACAGGCTCGAATGATAATTGATTCGACGAAAAAGTCTCCTGTCTAAATAATAATGGGAACCGTCGCGAATAATCGTAGCAGCCCGCCGATAGCATTGTTCCCGGTGAAACTCCGTTGTACGCGCGGCGGCCGGCTCTTAAAACGCTTCGACCGAGTAACGAGATAAAACGGAGCCCACCTATCGATGCATCGACACGAACGCTTGTACCTCGGCACACGTACCACCTAGCCCGTTATCTTTTTAATCGTTCACGATTGTTCGCCATTGTTGTAATCGCCGGTACACGGACCCCGGGGCCCGGCGGGGAAAGGCAGAGCCTCCTCGCACGCAGGAATCGTAGATGCTCCGAGCGGAGAAAGTGACTACGGGTTGACACGGTATGTATTCTTTCGTGCCGTCTGCCGATCGATATCGGAGATTTATGCAAATTGTCTCGCCGGAAGATTGATGGCCGCCGTAACTGCATCGGACTAAACGGCCGGAATAAAAATCGCGGCGGCGCGGCGGCGAGGATCGCCGGGAAAGACCTCTCGGGTGATACGGACGTTCTCCTCGGTTATTCTACTTCGCGAGGAGATTAGTAGACCATCGGAGACGGCCAAAAGTGGCACGAGGAAGATTCCTTTCTCCGGTGGTCGTTTATTTTGAGAGACGACCAACAGACTCCTGCTGCTTCTTCGACGCTCGCAGGCCGGCCACCTGCGAGAATAATTTTCCGGTGATTCTATACTTCGCGGGACTTCGTTCGAACCTCCGCTGTTCGAGGAAGTTAAATTATACAGCAGAGAGACGTGTAATCCCGGCAGAGATGCTGTCAAGAGTCGGAGAGGTTCCGCGTTCTTTTCTCCGATCGTTTAAACAATCGATGATTGATTTCGTTGATCTGCCAAAGAGAAACTCTTTCCAGCGATCGCGAGATACAAAATTAGACGCTTTCAATTCGTAATTAGAAACCAGCCAGAAGCCCGATTCTTGTCCCCCGACTATCTTGAATAGTTTAACAACCGACGAGAATCTCCTTGCGAGACTTTGCGCAACGGTGGAATCGGAGAAAATCGAAGAATTGACGCCGGGGCGGCGTCGTCGGTCGCGCGCGTGCCAAGTCCGTTCCGGCCGGAAGTGCTGAATTTTTTTCCACGAAATCGACGAGCGGACCGACGGACGGTCGGGTCGCCGCAAGGACGGCAGATTAAATGACAAAGAAGAACGCTTGCAGAAGCGGGTGATTAACAAGCGGGAGCGCGTCGGAGCGGAGCGGGATTAATCAGCGCGTCCGCGGCTTCGGGAAAATAAGTGGCGAACAAGGGGGACGACTGCGATGATTTATAAAAGTCTATATTGCCTCCGGCGCTCGCAGAAACGCGCGGCGGGGCCGACGAAAACGAACGTTAACAGGAATTTGTGGTTCGCGCGCTCGCCGGTATTCGTCGTTTGGCTGGTAGTCGCGCGCGAATAGCGAGGGCCCCGGCAGAAAATACGGCGACGTCTCCCTCGGTGTACAGCTCTTGATCTCGGGGACTAGGCGCCTAATTAGCAACCTCCATAAAGCTGTCTATCGCTTCCCCGCGATTATTCCCGCTCGTTCATCATTGTTAATCAAGTCGTCGTTAGAATTATTATTGGATACTGCGCCGGGGAATCTGACACAGTTCCGAGGCTATTGTTCCGACCAGGGAACCCGCGTTTCGCGGAATTCACACGGAACATTGTCGTCGAAAGGGTTACTCGACAGTGCCAACAAAATACGCTTTTTATCGGACGAATGGAGAAGAAGCGCGTCAGACCTGGGTAAAAATATTTCCGCCGAGAAATATTTGCCAAACTACTATTTCTCTGAAACGCGCTTCGCGTTCGAAATAGTAATTTATTTCTGTGTCGAATAAAATATCAGTTGAAATACTTAACTGATTTTACAAATATGCATTTTAAGAAGCTTAGTTTTCCTATAGCTTTATTTCCTCTGGTAAATATCAGTTGCAAGAAATGTGGCTTATTTTTCCTATAGCATTATTTTCAATTACAATTTTGAATTGAATTTCAATTTTCAATTGCGCAAGAAATGGAATTTCAAGTAATTAATCGAAATTTCGAAACGTGACATGCTGTTTCAAATAATGATATCCAGAACGTTTTTTCAATCCGTGTACTTATCTCCGCGGCGGCAAATAGATCTTGAAATGTTATTCCATGCGATCGATGCTTTTTCAAATATTTTGACAGACGTCCGGCCCCACAGTTGATCTATTTCCATGGTGAATTTAATCGCGCGTGCAATCGATGCCCGCGGGTTTCCTGAACGGTCCGTATACACACAGATTCCCGGGGATAGATTTTCCGTGGGGCCGCGGGGACGGTATTTCTGTCGGCCGCGACGATAATTCTGATTTTCGATAATACAGAAGACTCTGTAATAAATGCACGATCAGCATCAATGAACCGCGTGTTCTTCATCGCGATACGGAATGCGTGCCGGAGCAAGCGGCTTGAGTAATGTCTTCCGGCGTCTATATCAGATGAAATTCTCCATTAAAGTGATAGCCGATCTGCGAACATCTTGCACGCATGCCAGCGGATTATCTCGAGTGCGGGGGAGAAGGAGGAGGAAGAGCAGGGGGGAGAAGGAGGACGCTTTAAAATCTGGAGGATATCGGTGATCGATGGACCGGTGTGGGTGGTCGGCGAACACCTTATACGGACCAGGCCGAACATATTCGGCGACTCCCTCGCGCGTCTTGCAGCGCGTCGGGAACGTCGATTTGTTTGTCGGCGACCGGTCACGTCCTCCCGTTTCCAAACATCGCCCCCTGGACATCGCGACTTGACTTTCCGCCAGGTCCGTAAATCTGTAAGGTTGTTGCCTGACGTCATTTTCTTCTACGCCGCCGACTGCACGCGCGCAATCCGCGAAATACTCTCGCTGAAATAGCTTCGGGATTACTCACCGCGCGGCTGGCCGGCCGCTCGGTGATCCTTTTTCGAAAGCTTCTCGAAGCGTATGGTTGCGCCAGTGCCACCGGGCATACGTCATGCGCCTCCTCAACCGTGAATTAGACTCGATTCGAGACAGGCTCGACAATCGAATCTCCATTCTCGGCCCCGCGACCGGCCGACCGGCCGGCCGACATTTTATTTTCACGTCCCACGAGAAACTGTGCATTCGCGACATCGGCTCGACAGGTTTTACACCGTGTCAATTCTGGTCGGATAGCCGATCCACGGATCACGGCTACCAGTTCTCGGAATACATCGATCGTAATCGCGATCGGTAGTTCGATCTTGCTCGCGAGCGATCGCTGAAACCGTGATCCGTGATCCCGGCGTTTATTGCCGGTCCCGGGGAACGCGAATCGCGTCGCATCGATGCGTGTTTACGACGACGACCGATCGGTCCAACGATCACCGTTTATCTTATCCTTTGGTATCGGGGACCGTCCGCGGAAAAACTGCCGCCCGGTATCATCGATCCCGTGTTCCGATAAAAAGCGACGCCGAATAGGGGGGAACAATAACAAAGCTGGTTAAAACTAATCCCGCCAGCTTCCCCGGTGATCGCTTTGATCTAACATCGCTATTTTACCGCGATTCGACGAATTCGCGCCGGGGCAACGCAAATAAATCTCGGCTCTTGGATAAGGTCTGCCGCAGCAACTGTTCTTCTTTATCGCACTTGCTTCTGGAAAGATTTAGTAACGCCACGGTTATTTTTGTTCTTATTCTTTTCATTCTTTTCGAACCAATCGCACTGTAATATATACAGGGTGTCCCAAAAATGTCTTGCAATCCGGAAATGGCGGGTTCCTCGGATCATTTGAAGCAACTTCTTCCTTTACAAGAATTTTCTCCGAGGCACCGTTAACGAGTTATTCACGAAAAACAGTGACCAATAAGAATCGAGTACCGCGAATCGAATACCGGAAGCCCAGTTCCGCTCATTGGCTCGGTTGCCTCGCGCCAGCCGAGCTCGATTCTTATTGGTCACTGTTTTTCGTTAATAACTCGTTAATGGTGTCTCGGAGAAAATTTTTGTAAAGGAAAAAGTTGCTTCAAATGACCCGAGGAACCCGCCACTTTCGGACTGCGAGACATTTTTGGGACACCCTGTATACAGATTTCAAACATAATCGTCTTTTAAATCGCAATAGCATCCTATTCTTTTGTTAAACATGCTTAACCCTGCTTATGGGAGCCTATGGGACCAGGAATGAAATTTACGTTCGCAAAGATTCCACGTTTTTAAATATTTCGTTTACTTATATACTTTGTACAATATTTACGTATTTAACAATTGTTGCGAATTGCACGACTGTTGGAAATTGCAGTGAATAAGCGAACGAATCCAGAAATACGGATAAAATAAAGCGCGCGAGAACAAGAAAACTGAACGTTAAAGCAACGACGACCGTACAGTAAATATAAATTTTCCGTAATCGGTGATAAAGTACGAACTAACCGACGAAGCTTCGAAAGAAAACGCATCGCAAGGGGTTGAACTTATGGTACTCGTAGTACCGGGAACCGGCTGTAGGTCTTCTAATGCATCACACGAACCGACCCACGATGACTTCGATGATTCGATAAAAAGTGGTGCAGGTTTCAGCTGGTTTTATCCGCCGCGGAAACTAGAATTTTCCTCGAGTCCCTCGGCTTTTATCGAACCGCTGTGTAGAAAGTGGAGCGTCTCATGGCGGTTCACAATGCGATCATGGGATTGCGTTTGGTCGGGGGCGAGGTTCGCAGCCGAGTTTTGGCAGGCTCTGTCTCCGAGAAGTTGCACGGCGAAGTCGAACAACTGCGATATGCCGATAGGCGTTGAAACGGGGATATCGGCGAGTTGCCGAGTAATGTGATTAGAGCGTCGCGGTAAGGCTTCTCTGAGCCAGGCCGCCCAGATACCAGTTGGATACCCTAAACTACCCTGATACTGGTGAACCGGTGCTCCGTTTCTGGCGTTCGCTCGAACGGGGTCAGCCACGTAGACACGGCGATTCCTCGGGAATCGGGAGGGGCTGGTGTCAGCTTTTATTTCCAAGACCACGAATAATCCCGTCCGTCCACCTACGTGCGCAAGGTGCACGCGCGCGTTTAGCCGACCGTTTTCCGGTTGGTCGCCGCTCTATTTTCCCTGGCCGCCTGTCGAGCTGGCCAAAACCGCGCTCGATATACATTCTGCTCGCCCTCCCTCCGTCGCGAAGAGGAGGGTACCTGTGCAGCCCCGTGGCTGACTCAGCCCGTATATATTTCGGCGGGTCGAGTGGTTCTCGTCAAAAGGAAGTATGTATTTCGCGCTGAGTCAACCACGAAATCCCGAAACTGCATGCGGCGGCCGGTGTCGCCCCGGCGACTGCTCGCACCCTACCACGGCCAGGTACGAGCGTGACGCGACTCGAGATCCCGCGATTAGGCCGTCATTCGATCGGACTCTCAATGAATCTCGCGGCGGTCGAGATACTGGCAATCTCGAGTTATCCAGACGCCGATACGGAAAGTCCGACAGAAATTGTCGCGGACGCGCGACGTAGCTGGAAGCAGATGCAGCGGAGCCGGTTACCGTGGGATGGCAGGGTAATTAACTTTACATTTATCGAACAAGACGTGTTAATATTTTTGATTAAAAGATAAACGATATTCTGAAACATATAGATAATAAATATGTATCAGTATCTACTGACGTCGTTCGATCGCTTCTTATCAAATAATTTCGCGTCCGTTTCCGAGCGACGGAATTATTCGTGCGGACATTCGCAGACGCAAATTCTCCGCGTTTTCTATAACAGTCCCATGACCGTCGATGATCGGCACGCCGTTCGAGCACCGTCCGCGTATAAAACGTTTCGCGGAATGCGAAAATTCGAGCGGGCCCGCGAATTATCGTCGTAGGCGTCGGTTTCCGAGGTCTCCGAAAATATCGGCGGATCTGACGGGCCTCCGGCGGTTTTACGGCACGATGAACGTCGGCGGGATTAACGGTACGGTCGTAATAAGTGCGCGGCGAATCGAAAATAATCGTGGAAAAGAGGCATCGTAATCGTTCGTTTACAACCGCGCAAGACCCAGTGGCCGAAACCGCGCACCGGGACGGTTCTATTCTCGGCTAGAAGCGTTCCAAAACAGGGACAGGTCCGATTTCTGTCATCACTTGACGCCGCGGCACCTCGGGCTACTTTATAGACCGGTCGTAAAACTCCCGAAAAGCATTGCGAGCGTTCCTATGGTG
This sequence comes from Megalopta genalis, assembly GCF_051020955.1. Taxonomy (NCBI): domain Eukaryota; kingdom Metazoa; phylum Arthropoda; class Insecta; order Hymenoptera; family Halictidae; genus Megalopta; species Megalopta genalis. Next base: position 425,514 of record NC_135027.1, on the reverse strand, counting down.
TTTCGGAGCCGGCGCGCCTCGAGGAATCCGCGTTCCGAGGGCCCTCGTGCGCGCGCGCGCGCTCGCGCCGACTAACTCCTTCACGATCGAGCCCGTTCGAGCTTTATTTCCGTGGTGGCTCCATCTTCTCTATTAATCGGCGCCGGTCTGCCTCTGACCGGCTTCTTTATAAACCGATCGTAAACCTTCGAAACATATTTCGAGCTGCGAGAATCGCCTGACCAAGACTGACGAGTCGCCGGTGCTTTGGAGCGGTGTGATGTTACAATAGGCCTGTATACAGAGTGACGGACTAAAGCGTTCGGACACCTTTTGAAACGAGCAATAACTGTTTTAAGGCCGGACTACGTGACTCGAATTCTTTTTCAATGTTTGAGAGACTTTAAATCGCTAAAATACTTTTCTTCAATTTTTCTGTCACTTGGAACGACAAGAAGACATGGGAAACTATTGTTACGTTTGCTCTTCGATGATGATTTCATGACTATGTAATTATTTCCTGGCGAGGAATTCATTTTTTTTTTAGAATATTTTCCTTTTAATTTACCGGTAAGAGTATGTTCTTCTTGCTAGAATTCTGAAGAATTCCGAATCGTTCTTGACTTGTATGTTGCAAGAAGACGACCTACTCGATGCTTTCACGGTGTCTATGTCCATCGATATTTCAGAGCTCCAGTTCATTCAAGAATATTTATCCTTCCCTTCGATTTTACAGGAATAATTACGGAGCATTATAAAGCCGTAATATCTGATAATGACAGAACCTTTGGCATTATCAACGGAGTTTTCAATAAAGAATCAAGCGAGTTGAACTTTAGGAAATAGTCGTTTTCGATCCACACTCGGCACCCGCGTCACAGCATCTATTTCGACGGGGGGGATGTGTGTCAAGTAGATTCTACTTTCGGAGTCCATCGTGGTCTAAAGAAGTCGCGAGCCTGACAGGATCCATCTTGCCCGGCGAGTGTATCTCGATCGGCGTAGAATTTTCAGAACGAACGAAATAACCGCGAGAAAGCGCTCTCTGAAACAGCTGTAAAAAATCTGTCGCCTACGCCGACAGATGCGGTCGGCTTTCCATCTGTGTTTGTCTTTCCGGACCTATTCGGGGTCGTTTTGCATGGTCGTCTACATAGATCGAAAGCGACTGCTCGCGTGGAAAGATCGAGCCGACAGATAATATCGCAGGAAGATACGGTTTCTCGTCACGACGCTGCCGGGCCCGCTGAGTAGAAAGGCCCCGGGGACCGCTGCGCTGCGAGGATCACCTATTAGCCGCGCGGAGATTCATGGGTGATGCATAATTCATAAGGGAAGACACTTCGCGGTTTTTTCCCGGGCAGAGCTCGCCGATTGGTAACATCGGCCTCGGATAATTTGCTCGGAGCCGGGGCTCTGTCGGCCCGCGCCGATTCGGAAGCCGGCCTAACGAGGCACGGGCCTGGTCCGGGCCGGCTCCGGACTGGTTTAAATTTAATTATCCTCGTCCCGAGATTGTCTCGTGGCTCGGGCAATTAAAAAGATCATAGAAAAATACCGCGGGCCCGAGGTAGAACGGCGCAGAACGACCGGTGAATTATCGATCCGGTGTCTCACCGGTTTTGTCTCTCCGTTGTTTCGCCGTCGAACAGATGTCCGGAGCCCCAAATCGGACTATCGAGAAGCCCGACTAGCATGAGCCGTGTGAGTCACGCGAGCATTCCGCAGAATCCCTCGAACCGAGCGGCCGGAAACGTGACGTGGACCGGCAACAAATCACCGGGAATTTGTTCGGGCTGACTTGCTGCTCGTGGAATCTGCTGTTTTCGAAATGTGTACGTGTCTCCGTGGTATCGCGCGCTTAAAAATCACGCGCGTCATAGGAAAGATAAAGAGAGAGAGAGAGAGAGAGAGAGAGAGAGAGAGAGAGAGAAAGGAAGGGGGGAATAGTCGCTCGAACGAGTTTTAGTGGTATTTAGCGAGGGTTATTAATGATAGCGGATAATCTATGGATCCGTGCGGGTCCCGGGATGATCGAGCGTCTTGGAATCGGTGGATCCACGGGCAATAAGTTACCCGGGTACGCGCGATCATTCATCGGGAACAACCGTTCATCTGTTCGCGATCTCCTCTCGAATTTCACCGACGACACGCAGCCTACTTGCGACGATGTTCCATACTGACGTCGCTGAACACGCGAAGATTGCGGCCGGGACGGCGCGGCGGTGCCTTCTTCGGGATCCCACGGCCCGACGTCACACCGTTTTCACTGTTAAACCGTGCTCGGAAAAATCGTTCTCACCTTTCACGAACGTCGCCGCTTATCGCGTCGCAACATACAACGGTATCTACCCTCTTTCATCTGAACGATTAGTTTTGGCTGGGGAAACTGGCTGGGATTGCTGCTTCGGAAGCGGAATTCTGAAGACTGTTGGGATCGTTCTCGGAACTGTTTATGTACAGAAAAGGAAATTGTTAATATTGAATGCAAGAATAATCGCAGGAAGCAGTCGAGGAATGAGTTTTGCCGATGAAATTTGGCAAGGATGACTATTCGTATAAAAAACACTATAGACTATTACAGAGTCGATTCCAAGGTTAAATTTTATATGAAGAAAATCCTGAAGAAAATCATGGAGATGATGCTTCTGGAAGGCCAACTGTATGAATGACTACAGGAATCAGGCTAGAATTAATTCTTGCTAATGAAATCTGGCTAGGATGACTATTCCAACAGCAAAATTACGGAGATCATTGCAAGCATGATTCTCAAGTTAGGTTTTATACGAAGGAAATCATGAAAGATGCTTCTTCCGGAAGACGAACTGTCTGAACGATCATAAAAAATAGTCTAGACTTTGTCAAAGGACTTGTAACACACATAGCTACTCCAAAAGCAAACCGTGGAGACGATTTTTCACGAAATCGAAGAGAAAGTTACTTGAAATGCCCCGAGGAACTCCTCATTTCCCGATTTCGAGTAACTTTTGGTGCACCCTGTATAAATTGTGGAGATGTCGAATAAGAAATAACTCTCCTGTATTCTGCATTAATTTGATTATCTTACCGAACCTTTAAATGTACAACAATGCATAATCTTAACAGAAAAACTATTCTCAAAGCTTGGGTCCAAAAATACCCAGGGTTAGCCTCTTACGTCCCAGCGTAAGGTCGGTCTTCGGAGGGTTACCACCGATATATCGATACGATTCACATGCATCGCCATCACTGGCACGGATCTCCAAGGTCCAAGAAAAGCTCCTAGGAAATCCCGCCGGAGAGAAAAACTGACGACTTAGCTTCGACAGAGCGTCGATCAGCCGCGATTCTTAGCCCGCGAAGCCTACATTAAATCGGTCGGAGTCTGGCGGACGAATCTGTTGCGAGCTGGAAGCACGAATGCCCGTGGATTGACACGGATTCCTTCGCAGCCGGTGTTACAGGTGCAGTACCTAGTTCTCGAGGATGGAGGACAGAGGTGGTCTAGCCGGTCGGCGGATCGTCGAAGCAATTTGCCGGCCGTATAATTTCGCGAGGAAGACAAGGTCCAGTGAAAGCCGGCCCCACGGCAGCGATTTATTAAGGATTCTATCGTGCGCGCCCAATCAAGACGTTAATCTCGCGTCGAAGCAGACGTGACCGTGCTGCGGACGTGACTAACTATACTCTGGGGTTGACCGTCGGGGAAAAACTGAGCCGAGATAAATCGCGGACACTCGGACTGGAATCTCTAAGCAGCGAGCAAGCGGCTGGCCGTTCGTTTCGTCGGTGTTGCGCCGTACGCCGGGACGTTCGTCGAGCAAAAATCCGTGGAATCCGGCCTAGGGAGTCGCTCGGTGGTGGTGTCCCGGATGGATTTTCACCTCGGGAACGTTCCTCCACGGCGCGGTCGCACCTTGCTGCCTTCGAAGAATCGCAGAAAGGTGGCTGGCAGCGGTTCAAAGCGACCGGAGCGAGCAGACCGAGGCAGAGCGGACGGTGCTTATTCGGAATCCCGGATAGAGGATACCGTAAAACGGCGAGGCGCACCGCTTTATTACATCTGCCGCGCGTAAATTTAGGCACCGGATCGTGAGTCTCGCTCTACGGAACGCGCCGCGCTTTAACCCATTAACCGGCGAGCCCGGCGGGACTCGGTGAACCGACTCCAACGAAACAACGTCGCCAGACATACGCCGATCGTGATCGGACGGGATGCTCCGTGTTAAACAGAGCCCGTCACGATGTTCCCGCTTTCCTGCCGATGAATTGGGAGAATTTATGCCCACCGGGTCACCGAGACGCGGGCCGTTGCGGCGGCAAAGCGGCATTCGACAGCGGCCGAACCGTCGAACAATAGTTCAGAAAGCGGCGTGGTGGTCAATAGTCAATTTTTATCTATTTCTGTATCGGAAAGAATTCTGTTCTCCCTTGAAGCGAGAACTGAAGCAAAGCGTTGAAAGAGAAAATCTTCGAATCGAATTAATTATCTAGAATTAATTATTTTGATTACTCCCTATGGGATACGGAAAGCGACGTCTGTAATACATTTTTATACAGGTCAACAACTACATTTAAATTATTTATGCATTCTAGAAGAATCTTTTAACTCACGAAGAAGAAACGTTAAGCTCTTATCAACTTGAACTTTGAGAAAGCTTATGAAAAATCGATTAAAATAGATGTCGGACTTCATTCGTATGAAAGTTCGCGCTATTCGACACGTGTTAGCACACGTGTGCGCAACTTTCAAGTGCGGATACCTGCAAATGTGAATTCTACGTAGATCTGAGTAAGCAGCCGTTCACAGTACTAAAGTGTTCGGCGACCTTAAACCTCGTAATAAGACTGAAATAATTTCGTACACGATAAACGGGTTTCCAGCGTACCGCGCGCCGTTGGAGCGATAAGATTGGGAAAAGTTAATTGAACTTGGTTTGGTTATTGATTTCACGGGGACAGAGGCCAGCCAAATTGGATAACAAGCTTTCTTTTATTAGACACGCCGGTGAAAGAAATTTAGGACATCTGTGAGGCCATACGCTGCCCTGGGAACGTCGTCGCCTAAGTGGCCTACAAGAGGGGTTAATGATGTTTTTATCTAATTTCGAGGCTGATAAAACACTTAGCAGAGAGAAGTAATTATTGGCGGCTATCTAAGCCCAATTTATACCAACTGCACCGTGGCAATTACCGGCGTCTCAACGATACCGAACGAGTTTCGAGGAAGCTACAGCAACCATAATGCCTGATCACCAGCTGGTAATCCTCTAACATTTGGCAAACCGCTCTGAAACGTATCCAAGCGGTCGAAAGAAGTTTTCGTTGTATCTCAACAATGACAGCCAGCTGCTAATACTTAATTCTCTGGATCGGGATCATGGTCGACGAAAAATCGAAAAATCCTTCAATTAATCTAATCTAACGCGTCCTTATCAACGTGAAAGAACGGATGAGAAATATGTGCCTGATGCCGACCGACCGACGTCAATCAACCGTCTTATTTTGTCATAGCCAAAACATAATTTTATATGTCCCATCGTTATTTTCTTATCTATTTATATCGTACAATACGGCCCTGTAGCCCGTCCAATAAATAATCAAATAACGTGTTACGTGAAAGGTATAAAACAGCGAAAACGCACAACGTAAGAGAACCTTGACAAGAATAAAATACAAGATCAACTCGAGTTCATTAAATAATAACCGAATTCGTCGGCTGCCGAGCCTGTTTCGAACAAATGTGTTCCAGATATAAATAAATGATAACGAGCAGACAATAGAAATAAGTTGAAAAATAGAAATTATCTCGTGATAGGTGGTCGACGCGTCGATTAGCGAAGGAAAAGAAGCAGCGCTTGATTTTTACCGCTGCTGCGAGAAGATCGGTTACATTGTAGCAATTCTGTGCTGCAAAAAGTTAACGATATAATTAGTGGAGATCCATGTTTCAACAGCTACCATTAAAACGAGCTCGGAGCTTATCGCCCGGCCGCTCGTATCTCCTCGTCATCCCGGAAACGGCCGATAAGATCGTCGGATTAGGCGGCTATAGAAAGTGCAGCAGCGCCGTCAGTCGATCACCGTTCCCGTAAACCGGCGTGATAGCGCCGCGGGATTGGGTAATTAGCGGCGCGTCCGTATGTCTTTAAGGAAACGCGGGAACGTTCAGCGGACGGAGTTACGGAGCGTATTAAGTAAACGGCGCTTAATGAATGGCCGCGAGTCAGCGGAATATTTGGAGCGCGAGCCGCGCAGTGGCCGATACGGCGGAACGGCGCGGGGGATCGTCGGGGGTGGAATTGGGGGACCGGAGGCAGGAGGGCACGGTTCGCGAGGGGGGCAGCCGAATTCTGGAAAGTGCCGGGAACAAAAGGGAATCTGTTTCGCTGCCGATCTCGGAGCGATCCGGCCGGGAAAGACGTTCGAGCGCTCGTTGACAAAGCCGCTTTTCAGCTCTCTTAATTGCATTCCGCGGTGGAGCAGCTGGCCGGGGCAGGGGCGGATAAATTTCTTTTTCGATGGACACTCTTGAGTCGTGCGACTCGCATTCCTCGGCTCGATTCACCAGCCACCCGAGAGATCGTTGCCTCGTTAACGGCCGCTCGATTCCGAACCGCGGAGCACGTGAACGCCGAGGAATCCGTTGCGCATACGTATGCACGCGTGCTCGCTGCTCCGTCGACCGATCATTGGCAAAAACAACGAAAATGGAGCTCGGGAAACCGTGGCATTTCCCCAGGAAGCTTCGGAACATCGGTATTTCGCCGGTCAAATGGAAATTTCGCGGAAACGCGCGAGACTGATAGCAACTGGAAGGTTTGCGTCGACGGCGCAGCATTTGATTTCGAAAGATTTTTTAATTAAGCACTTGACACCTCAGTGGAGATTATGTCAAGGTTATGACAGGTTGCGTCAAATTATGTCAGATTATTTCAGACAATGTCACATTGCGCCAGGTTACGCCGAACAAAGACATTTAAGGACTGCAAAGACATAAAGGCGCGCTCAGATGAGCGACCTCGAAATCAATGTTTCTGCGTCGCTGTGTAGTTGCAACTTGGTTTCAAGCACATTTTCAATCGATCTTGATCTGTGAGAAGAAATAGATAGAGGTGTAACGTAATCTAGAGGCAAATTGGGTGCCGAGACCGTCGTCGGCATTGTTCCTACTCTATTTTCTGTTTGGTCTTCGGAGCGATCAGAGGAGCGATAGATCACCGGGCCTCTGTTAGTTCCGGCACGTTTGGCAGCCACGAGGGACAGAAATCACACGGATGATGCGTTTACGAGCATGTCGAAGCCCGCGACACACCACGGCCGGTGTACCGCGACGAAACCGAGTTGAACGAGCAAGTTGAACAACCCGTTGAACGAAACGCGACGGACGCTCGTCCGTTTGTGCTACGAATTTTCTTCGTCCTGGCAATCGATGCTCCGTACGTGCGGAAGAAGTTAACAACCTTCGGCGCTGATTCAGAACACTGGCGAGGATTAATTTGCTGGCACATTTTACGCTGACCAGGAATACATTTTACGCTGACCGGGAATGCATTTTACACGGACCAGGAATACTACCGAGTCGGATTAATTCATTGATACACTTCGTTAAGCAAAAATACGGAAAGAAACAAAGGCGATTAGGGGAAGAGCTTCTTCAGAGATGAGAAGCGAGAGAGAGCGAGAGAGAGCTTTTGCAGGAAGTGAAAAGCAGCGCAGGCCGGTGGACGACGATTTACTTCGGTCACGGGGTTATCGTTCGCGGACGATAATGCTCTCGTGGCGAGCCGTTCCGAACGGCGATAATTCTCAGGCGACCTCGCGATCTCCGATTCCGCGAAACCGGCGTAACAATCGCGAAATTCTAATCGCATAGAAAATTGATTCAGCCCCCTTTTGTTCCGCCGAGCGGTGAAACGCGTTTTCACGCTCGTCGCCGCTTTCGATCTCGTTCGCCGCCATTCGAATCGATCGATAGTCCATATTTCACCACAGTAAAATCCTCTTTCTAATTTCTAATGGACACCTTCACTTTCAAGCATCGCGTGATTGCACTGATTCGTTATTTTTTTTGCCTATAAACAGGTTTTGATAAATATATTAAACTTTGCTATAATGAAAATACGAATGAAAAATATTACACAGGACCGTCGTAGGAAGCTAAGAGGAAGTGAAACAGTTTAGGGTTACAAATATGTTTAAAATGCGAAATATTCCGTCGAGGCTGTCGAAATTACCGTAATCAATTTTATGGAATTCCGGTCGAAGTACTAAATCGTGTCTTAGCGAGGTCAGAGCTGTATTTAAATAGAATTTCGATAAAATATCAAGACACTTGTAGAAAAAAATTGTTCAAATTTGCACATTTTTAAGCACACAATAATATTTTCCTGCAAGAATTCTTGATTCTTTAGCCTACCGGTGAACAGTTTTGTATCTTTAACGCCACGAATTAGCTATTCCCGCGATTTGTAAAGCAAAGAATTGCTCTGCCGGTGCGTAAGAAACGCGAATCGGCGAGGGTGAATTAAATCAGCGATTAATAAGATTAGCCGCGCGCGCTGTATGAACGGATTCGGTGAACCGTGGACCCGTTAATTACAATTACGATTACAAATAACGGCTGATTACCGTACCATAGAAATCAGATCAACGTCGTCTCGGTGTTGAGCCGCATTCCGAATTCGTTGCACTTCTGTACGCCGTATTTACACAAAGTTACGATTCGAGCGACTCGAACGCTCCGATAAGATAACGCGCGTTCAGACGGTAATTTCAAGTGGCAAGAACAGGTGTGTATCTTTGAACGTTTGCTCGTCCGAATTCGACGGATTCGGTCTGAAGGTGTCGAGCGAGGCGGCGTTCCAGGAAGGATAAAAGAGAGCGCGGAAGCGTTCGAATCGCTGTCGCGTTTTTGGAACGCTTCCGATCCGCGGGAAGAGATACATCCTCATTTCACGATCGCTGAGCCGGCCGGCGCGGCACCGCGCAGCGATTCATCGTTTTACTGTTATAATCGCTGCCAGTCAATCGCAATTGGTTCACAAAGGAACGCAGTCGCGGTTCAATCTTCTAGCCGGCTGGCTGGCTGCTTGCTCGCCCCGTTGGTAGGCAGCGCGATGACGCATGGAAAAGAGTCGTCAGCTTGTTTTGTGTCGGTTCGAAGGCGCCGTTGCGAGCATATACGTATCGCCGGCCAAGAGGCTCGATCGTTTAACAGCATTGGCCAGTATCGCTTCGATTAAACGCCTCGCGTAATTTTTCGGCGTAATCCGCTCCGGCGATTTCGACGCCGCGATTACGTTCAGACACTTTCGCGATTGTAATTGAGTCGATCGTCATCGTCCGACCGAAATTTGCTCTCGACTTAAACTCAGAGATCTGTTAAAATATGTGGGAACCGATCGTGCCGTTGCACAAGAGAAATGTACACAGAGACGCAGTCGAGCGTGCAAGCCAACTTCGAGCATCGTAAATCGTTTTCAGAAATAACTGTGATAAGAGATTCTTGGATAATCTTTTGTTCTGGAAAGCATCGTTTTTGTATTTATTTGAGCTTTGTAATTTCTTAAACTTTTTAACAAGATCAAGGCAAAAGTACATTAGAAATTGACAAAAATTAGTTTCCGCGTTTTATGGGACTTAAGAAGTTGAAATTTTGCTTCGGCTATGATAATTATCGATGAAATTTTATTGAAAATATTTGGTATTAATTATAATATGTAATTTAATACTGTTTGATATATAATATAATGACTGTTTAAATATAAGTAAAATTATTGCGAGGGCACAGTAACCAGGAGGTGGCACAGTAATTGACTGTGCTATCGACTGCCTCGAGAATTTTGAGTGGAACAGTAAATTCTCCCTAATCGACGCTCAGATTGTGCCCAAAAATGGACAATTTTGGGAGAGGTGGACAATTTAAAAAATAAGTACGATTATTCGAACGTTGCGGCACGTTTTTATAATTATCGACAAATCGGTACCTGTAAAACCGAGCCAAAAGGCTCGAATAATCGTGTCTTCCCAAATTGTCCATTTTCGTTTCCGAGCTGAGCGTCAATTAGGGAGAATTTACTGCATTTAGTTGGGAAGGTACCTTGCGTCTCCGAAGCACGAAATCCACGGTCTACTTCGCACAATCAGCCGCATGCCTCGCGGATTCCTCGAAATATCTGTTCGCGTACACGTTCCACGGCTCGGAAGAATAAAATTTGATATCGGTGGAATGAAAGGCTGCCGGTTACGGCGACCCCGATGGGAACGCGTGGGAGTAGGACGATACCGGAAACGCTCGGCTCGTTCCTGTTATCGTGCTCGATGAATCTGCGAATTCCAGAGAGTCTCTACGAGCGCGATGGCATCCGAGTAACAGGTCTCTCCGTGGTTCCGTCGTCGCCTACGTCGTCGTCGTGGCTCGTCGTCCCGGGGGTTTGACGTAACTCCTGGCCCCTCGCGGTTCCCGTCAAGGCTGTCGCCGCCGAGAGGAAAAGAAAACGCGAAAAGATTGAGTAACGACCCGCGTAACGCCGTAACGCTCGTTTGACCAGGAGAGAAAACGGTGCCGGGGGAAAAAGGGGTTCAAAGAAACGATTAGTCGCCGTGCTCGCCGGCGAATCGATTTGTTCTGATTTAAATGTCATGAGAATCGTGACAAAGCGTGTCCGCTGCGCGGATAATTGTGCAAATTATTCTTGGAATTGTTTTACCACCGGAGACGTAAGAAACATTGGACAGAGGCAGTCTTCGGAAATACTGGACGCTTTGACGGACACCGCGTCGAAAAAGCCTAGAAAATGTCATAAGATCGAAGTATTTCATTCGATTCAATTCAAATTCGAAAGTAATGTTACGTGACTACGATTACTTTGACAACATTATTATCTCTTGCGTGCAGCTTCATGAAATTACGAAATTATAATGGATTGACGTGAAAATTGCTTTAAAAGTATTCAATTTTAAATAATTCTGTCATCCATATGGGTGACGTAACAGCCAAAGTGTTGAGATAGTGTAATTATGATACACTTTCTTAATGGCGCGATTATGAACGTATTTATTGATAATATAAATAGGATAAATTTCGTTCATGATATAATTGTGATATATTTTTAAAAAAAACTCTGCTCGGTGAGGAGTAACAAGAAGAACGATGAGAATGACTATTGTCAGAAATCCTAAGATAATTGTGGGTGTTATTTCAGGAACTAAATTATTTCTCGAAAGCAAAGGATAATTTCAGTGAAACCAGTCGCTGTGTATCGATTTTAGAACGTGTCTCCGCGGGAATTTTGCAACATTTGAGGACTCGAATTAGAGCCAGAAGAGCGCAGTTCACGATCGGTCGATCGTCGACCAGGAAGAAAAATTCAAAATCTTACCTGAGAACAATCTTCGCGAGGGAGACAATGTAAACAGAGCCATGATTACTTTTACCAGGCTCCTAGAAACCATCCGTGTGGATCAGGTCGATCTGCGATCAGTATGAGCAACAATGATCGCATCCACACGGTGGCGATTAATTAAAAAGCGCAGGACGATAGGGTTATTCGCGAAGGTTACGGAAAGGCAGAGCCGAAGACAGTGATCAAGCAAGAACCCAAAGAAGAAAGAAAGGCTGGAAAAGATAGCCTGCCATTACATTATGCAGAGCTGCAACATGCGATCCCCTATAATGTTCCTCCCATGATACCGGGGATTTATGTTTCGAGCGAACTCGATCGAATCGAATGGAGCTATCGAGGAAGAAAGCTACACGGTCGGTAATTAGAAAAAATCAGCAACATTGGCCCGTGCACGGTGAACATTAAACGGATAGGCCGGTTCTCGGGCGCACAATGGCGGTCGGCTTCGGCTAGGGCCGCCATCGGGACGCCATCGGGACGCCATCGGGACGCCATCGGGACGCCATCGGGACGCCATCGGGACGCCATGGCGTCCCGATAGAAGCGTGCTCGCAACACGGAAGTAAAATGCCAGAAACGCGGCGATATTATGCACGCTCGGCAAGCCGGAGAACCCGATTAAACGGGTTTCTGCGAACCGTGGAGCGTCTGCCGAACACGATAACGCGGCCGTCGAGCTTAGGGTTGCATAGAGTCGCGAGGAACGGTGTAGTTATCGCGTCGAACGAATTTCGACAAGAAGCCCGTTTTAACGAGGCTGCTCCGCGATTAGCTCGCTCGTTGATTTACCAGCGACATAAACATTGGCCTGGTATTCGAACTGTTTAACCGAAGCGCCGCGAAATTATGCTGGCCCGTAAAAATGGATTTACGAGACCGAGTTGCGCAACATTCTGCCTCGGAAATAATAACGACGAGGTTATCGAATAGCTTTTTCTACGCTTGTTCTCCGCCGCCGTGAATATTTCTGCGGACCGTTCTTCGGTCGCTTTCGAATATTATTGGATCCATCGATCGATGAATTATTGTATTCCCAATTAGCCATTGACTCGGGCTTCCTGCTCTTTGATTCATCGCGTCCGCAATCCGTTTCCTACGCTTCTTAGCACCGTTCTGGGTCAGCCAGCTGTTTTTACCATCATTTTAATACGACGTTGATGTACATAATATGTTGTACGGGAATTCTTTAAGTAGAATGTGTAGAAAAATGTGTGGTAAAACCTCGTAGAATGTGTATAAGAAAATTATATGAACCGATCCAGGAGCGACGAATAAATAAATGTTTTTCGAGCCGGATGATGTCATGCACGTTACAGATCTTTTTCGTCGTAGATGATTCAATACTATTCATTAGTCTTCCGACATTGACCTCGAAATTATTAATGACCTTTGTGAATAACAATTCGTTACATACGTGAACTAGCGATAGTTATGTTAATTAGCAAACACGATGCGAAATGTTCGCTAGTTCTTGGTTATTTTTCAAGCATTAATTTTCATTACGTGTAATAGCTTCTGCACAACTTCCTGCCGGAAAAAAATAGCAGAGTTCTCACTAATGTTACTAGATAATTAATTGCAGGCGAATTGCAGTTGTAATTAAATGGGAAGATTATTTTATCGGGATAGCACGGAGATCTTTCCATAAAAAATTAAATCTCTAGATCACTCGAACTTCAGCTTCCAGAGATTAAGTTAAGAAAAAAATGCTTGCTTCCAATGTTATCTTTCAACATCGTTCTTTTCAATCGCCGCATCGAGTGTTCAAAACAATTTTCTGCTACTAGTATGGAGTAGCGTGGATGATTCTTCGAGCACAATCAAATTCCTGGGTCCGCCAGGCGCAAGTCAATTTAATCGAAGCCGAAGCATGCCGGCCCTTCAACTCGTCGTCGAGTATTCCACTTGTTCTCTCCCTCGTCTCGTGTTTCCCGGTGGATCGGCGGAGGGTGATCGAGAGATCCACGTCGTGTACGATCGTCAAGCTTGTCAGGGCTCGAATGCGAGGGACAAGAAAGCTCTCGAGCGTGCAGTTTTTCGCGACGCCGATATCGGCGATCCTGAATCGAACTGTTGTCTGCCGACGGGGGCGTCTGCTCGGTTAGCTCGATCTGAAATCGAAAACAGGCGAGCTATTTATGCGGGACCCGGCACCGTTGCATCTATCCTCCAGCGGGACCAGCTTCCGAGCCTTTGAGAACCCTTTGGCGCCTGTGGGTACCCGCGGGAAAATTCTCAGGGCCGATTCACTTTCCATACAAAGCTTCCGAACTTTTTTGCGACGATTCCGCGTCCGCTCACGCCGCCATCTTGCCGCGATCCAGCGTCGGCGAGCGTCGCCGTTTTCAGGGTAATAATTTGTAGAAACAACTTACGAGAATATCGCGACGATATGAATTTATTCTTATTTAATTAATAATAATCTAATTGAGTTTGTGTTCAGATTTTGGACGCACGGTCCCGCCGATCCATTGGCATCGTTTATGTCGAGGCAAAATTAAATTATTAACTACATTTAATAACTACATCTTATTATATTTAATAAATAATTTGTTTTTCTGAAAGGAATTGATCAAGATTCTCTCGGATTCGAGTTTCGCGAATCGAGAAGTCAGGCTTCGACCCACCTTTATTTTCGATCTTTTATCGTGGAAATTAGGAGCTTCATTCTTCGTTACCGTTCCATTATCTGCCCCGAGTTAATTATCGCGTGCTTTATGATCGGGAAAGAGTACTTTTTTGCATTATGGACACGCCGAGTGTTCCACGGACGGTTTCAAAACGACGGGTTACTCCGAATACCGCGGTTCATTAATTTTAGCTGGCGATCGCGTCTTGCTTCGGTGGACGTTCACGCGATCGAGCATCCTTACCCGCCGCTTTTTAATTTAGCATTATACTATCAGCTTTTAGAAAGCCGTCTCTTCCTCTTTCGCAAACGTATAAGTTCTCGTTTTCGGCCAACAGGATTCGCAATTAAGCGACGGTGACCGGCGGATGTTTGTGCAACATCAAAATTTCCGGACGCGATTGCAACAGGCAATGTTTGAACCGAGATTTATTCTTTGTCCCAGGAATTTTAATGAGTCCCTAACAAAATAGTAATATGCCTAGTCTCCATTGATGTTTCCACGTTGTCGCGAGTCACTGACGCTTGCCATACTCATATGCGAAAAATATTGCCATACTCGTATGCATTCAATGTGTTCGTGGAATCTCAATTTTCACAGACAAAATATCTGAGTTGAAATTTGCTCCAGGTTATATAAAATGGAAATAGATGCGATAGACCAGAACAACTATTTTGGATAGTTAACTTTTGAGTTAAAATAGCTCCGATTGCAAAGGGTTAAAAATGTATTATAATTGAGTTCGCCCCATTTTAAATGAATTGATTTAAATTCCTATTGAGAATCTGCTATAATTTAAAATTTCTATTCAAATTTTTATTAGAATCTACTGAAACTTAATTTTCCATTAAAAATCTATTACTACCCTATTTATAGTAAAAAATTTATTGTAATTAAATTTTATATTGGTAGAAAAGTATGTATTATATTTTAGAAACAAGTGTCCAGTCTCGAACCGCTTAAGAATAATTTAGCAAATATTCATAGAGGTGTCGGAAGAACGAATATCCAGTGATTCAGATTGAAAGCACGGAGAGTTTGGTTTGTTAAGCAATTCAATCGGGTTTCGATAGTGGCTGGCGAACTTGGCTTCCTTTCGGGGACCGTGGGAGAGCGGAACAACAGAAACACGATCTCCAAAGTGTGCCTACGCGAACGCGAATCGGTGGCTAAACGCATCTGAAACAACGTGCAACGATGGAAGCGGGTTCGATTCGCGGAACACAACGAGTCTCTCACGAGGGTATCGCGTAGGTTGTCGGAGCAGAGAGTATAATCGGGCGTTACGCGCAAATGCAACGCAACACTGACTTTCTCGCCGACCATGTGAACCGCAGCTGCAGAGCCGAGAGAACACGTGGTCACCCGTTGATCCCGTCGCGGATCTCTCGATCCACATTAATTCGCATGCTCTACACCGCCGCTTCTTCCTTTCGTTGGCCCTCTAAATTTCTTCGAACGAGAATCTAATTCCAACACGATCGACCCTCGAAACTTCGATTCTCGAAACGGACACTTCCGGGGGGAAAAATTTGTGCTTGTTTTATCATGGTCCTAAATTCGTATCGAAGGTTTGTCGGTTCAAGCCCGAGACACTCTGTGCAAGTAGAAAGGCTTTACATAAGTAGGCGCACGTAAATTTTCTGTACATACTCCAGCCCGCTGTCTACGATTTACTCGTGCCCGCTAATGAACTTTAAGAGACACTTCACAGACTTCTTTACAAAACCTGAATCAACATTTACACAACGTTCGAGCCAGTCTTGCTTTTTTCAAACGCGTCTAACGTCCGTCTGTTCATCGAATCCTCGGCCAAACTGCGTCCGAACCTGCAATAAATCCTCCAAAAACTGGCGCTCCGAAATTCACAGGAATTATGGCGTTCAGTAAAAAACGCTGACCGCAGACCGACAAAAATTGGTGGTATATAATTAACGTCTGCTGCAGAGATTTTCTGAACGGGTTCATTTACTCGACAAATACTGGAATATCGCACCTGGACCTGCAATAAATTCTCCAGAATCTCGCGTTCTAAAATGACACCACTGATGCGTAATAAAAATCAATATTTCGAAAACAAAGAGATAGACCTACTGTTACTTTTGATTTACCCTTGGACAAGAGACCGTTTTCACAACTGTGCTATCGACGATGTTTAGAACAATTCTGACTATATATTTCTGACGATATTTCTTGCAGATTTGTTAGCCTTTCTGTTCTTTCTAACGTAAAACAGCAATTTATTTTATCTAATCGCCGATAATTGAACAATCAATTCTGCATCCGTCCTTTTTAGTCTGAATAAAATTCTGATTTCTTTGTCATCAGCATTTATTACAAGTTTAAGTAAACATGGACACACGATGAATATAAATCGCCTTTTATCTTCTTAGGAAATTATAACAATCGAAAAGCTTCTAATCACTGTAACTACGAAGAAAATGGTACGGCGAGGGGTGAAACAAAAATAATAATAAATCAGACTCTATATATTTTCGAAATATTGATTTTAATTATCTGCGAGCACCCTGCGGGCCACCCTGAAGATTCAGTCAACGGCGATGCCAGAGACGACGAGCAAAGAGGAGAATCGTCTGTCGAACGCTCTGGATGCAGCTGGAACTCGAAAAATCGTTCCCGTTGGAAAGGTGATGGCCGGCTTAAAGGGTGACCGTGTCGATAAGGCGTTCGCGAGTCCAAGGCCGAAGGGGAAACGGCGCAAAAAGCGGGTGCAGGAATCCGGGAATCGCGTGTTCCCTTGTCGCTCCGCTCCGTAGAAGCAGGTTAATTTTCCCCGCGGCTTCCGGTGACCTTGGGACCGGCGCTGCACCGGTCGCTCGGAGGAAACGAAACCGAGCGAGACTCTCCCATTCATTGTGCCATAGTGCCATGGCGGGGATGCGCGAGAATAATTGGGAGAGAGAGCGCAGAGAGCGCAGTCGGTCATCCTCATCGTTCTCGGCGGAATGCCGCGAATACCAATTCCCCGCAGGTCGTTCACCCGCCTCTCCACGGCTGGTCTTGGCTCGGCTAGGCTCGTCTCAGCTCGTCTCGGCTCGGCGCAGCTCGTCTCAGCTCGTCTCAGCTCGTCTCAGCTCGCCGGAAAACCGAGAACTCCTCCGGTCCCTCGGATCCGTCCCAAAAAGATGTCCTCTTGCCCGGCGATCCTCGCTCTTCGGGAAACCCAGACAGTGTCCGGTTTCCAATCGCAGCACCCACTGTCTCCGGAATGCAGGCCGGTTCGACGCCGACTCCCGACTCGAGCGGGGGCGGGAACCGGAATCGAGAAGATTGACCTCTTAATCGAGCCTCTTCCTGGTTCTCGGAACCTGCGACGGGATTTTATCTAATTTTATGCAACCGTTTCCGAGATCTTGACCGCCTCCTTCTTGAGGAAGCTGTTCTCCACCTGGACAACCACGCAACTTCAATCACTGGAGCCTCTGAGGAATTGGTCCTCGAAATGTTTATGTCGATTTTGGGTCGTCGAACCGACAATCTTGCTGATAAGATTCAGTGTCAATACCTTTTTACTCGGAATTCGAGATTCTTCAATATTTTAGTGCACAAAATGACCTTTACATCTGCGAGACGCTTCCAGCTATAAAAACATAAATTCATTCCATAATGTATCACTTCAAAGCCTGCGACTATTGTATACAAAACTGTTTCCTGCAACGCATACTTTAGGAGTTATAGACATGCGCAAGTTGCGTGGACCATCCTGAATATAAAGCGATAGGCAGGTCGATTAAATAAATGGGTGCTACACTAGACGCAACACGAAGACTAGTAAAAGTCTACATGAGGTATCTAAAAAAATATGTTCGGAAACACTAACGAATAAAGCCGACAATCGTCGTGAGCATTGCCGATTGTACAGGGTGTCCCAAAAATGTCTCGCAATCCGAAAGTGGCGGGTTCCTCGGGTCATTGGGAGCAATTTTTTCCTTTACAAAAATGTTCTCCGAGGCACCGTTAACGAGTTATTAACGAAAAACAGTGACCAATGAGAGGCGAGCTCAGCTGGCGCGAGGCGACCGAGCCAATGAGCGGAACTGGGCTTCGTGCGCTGGTTGGCTGGGCCGCCTCGCGTCAGCCGTACTCGATTCTTATTGGCCACTGTTTTTCGTTAATAACTCGTTAACGGTGCCTCGGAGAACATTTTTGTAAAGGAAGAAGCTGCTTCAAATGATCCGAGGAACCCGTGTATACAGTAATGTCTTTATAATTGACGATCAGATTGTCCACAAAAATGGACAATTTAGGAAGGGGAGATACGATTATTATCCTTGCGGCTCATTTTTATAGTTACAAATTGTGAACAATAGTACGCCGTCGGAGGTCCCTCGTCCGTCCACCTGACGTACATTCTCGTTGACAAATAGCATCGCTCTGTCTACATCCTTGGACGATCGCAGATTTACGCTCGACGCGTTGAGAACCAAGAAATCCGACCACCATTAGTTCAGATACGGATCTGTGGATCGTATACAGTGGGAGGATCGTCGATCGGATCACTCTGAGCGTAGAACGGTTCACGAGGAGGAACCGTTGCGCAGCGACGCCGCGCCGGAATGGATGCAGTTTTAATGAAACGTCCGATGCACCGGTTCGAAATATATTTGGTTCTTCGTCTAGCGGGGAAAACCGTTTGCCAGCTCGTCCGACATTAAATCGGCGGAAAGTCTATTAAATGCAAATAAAGCGACACGCGAGGCCGACGGGCCGACGGATTTACGTATCAAACGGGAGACAGAACGATGACAAAGCGGGGCCCCATGGATCGATGGGTGTACCGTATCCTGTTTACCGGCTAACGGGACGAGCATCTGGAACTTTCTGAATTTTCTGCGCCGCGTTTCGCGATCCGCCACCCACGGTATCGAACGCCGTGCCAAATTCACACGCCGCCAGGCTGTGCGATACCTGCGACAGCATCGCCCCGACATTATTTCAAATTCCGACCGTGACATCTCCCGGGACGTCTCGCGGGCGAGCTCGTCGTCCCGGCTCACCTTCGGCATTTCGAAAGTATAAAAAGAAACTTCCATCTTCGGCTCCGGGAAATTGATTTTCCCGCAGCACAGAAATACATAGCGCCGTGGGTTCGCACCTTCCTGCTGAACTTCTTCTATTTTTAATCATCCCGGTAATCCATTTTCTCTTCCCAGTTCGCTGCATCGAAGAAGTTCCTTATTAACCAACGCATTCCCTGCGCGAGAGAGCTGAACTTTTCCTACGCCTCGAATCGGCGCAAAAGTTTGTCCGCCTCGTGTGCGCCTCGAAGTGTTAATAAAGCGAAGCAAAGAATGGTCTTCGTTGTACGAAGAACGTAAGATTGCATTTTTTAAAAAATGGGAACGTAAAGATAGCAGCCGAGACTTTCGTCTCCGAGGCATTAAATTAACGTCTTTGTAATTATGTTAGGATACGTAAAACGCACAAATGTTGGAAAAATTAATTAATATCGTACGATTGAACCTGTCAACGCAATACGGTCCGCGTTGTAACGTTGTTGTAATAATATTTTAAGGTTGTCGCGTCGCTTTGCAAAACTGGATGAAACTTATAAAATATCAGACAGTTAAATTGAATTACGCAAATCAATTTTATGATCGAATTTCTTATTATAAATTGCGTTTCACGAGCGAACAAGAAAATGACTATTTTCAGTCATCCGGTGGTTCACGAGCAATCGAGGAAATGATTATTTTCAGTCACAATTTCGCCGGATAAGATACCTCGATCCGTCGTTAATTTTGAGATGTTTAACCTGGAAGAGATGTTTAATCTCTCCCGAAAGAGAACAGAACATGCCATCGACTGAGAACCAGCAAGAAGAATCTCCCGAGCGTAGAAACGAGCCTAAAAATAAGATGAAAAATCGCGAATAAATTGGCGCGAACACATGGGAGATCTTTCGACATTCCGCGAGACCGAAAAAAAAATGCGCGAAGGAAATAAAAATCGCGCCGCGCTCGGCACGAGGGTCTGCGCCGTCGTGCAAAAATCGCGGATCCTTTCGCTCTCGTCGCGTCGCGTCGTGCCGGCTCTCTCTCTCTCTCTCTCTCTCTCTCTCTCTCTCTCGGCTGAACAAAGAAGGGAATCGACAGATGCCGAGGCTCGAGAATCTTTTCCATCTCGTTCGCGTTAAGTGCACTGACAGCGGGAACGCTGGAATCGGGGAATGCTCTCTCTGACGTTGCTTGTCTGCCAGGCCAATTGTCGAACGACGAGGTCCGTCTGGCGGAGCGTGTTTCTTGGTAGCCGGCTGGCACCGGCACCGACGCGCGGCGGACCTTTCGCGATCACCGGTTGTTCGCGGCACCGTTGTTCCGCGATTATTAATCACGATAACGAACAGCGTGGCCGCCGGGTAAATTTGTCACGCTTCTGCGAAACAACGTTCCGTCTTCATTAAGCCGCGGCGACCCCCGTTCCGCCGGCTGCCACGCGGACCGAGACTGTCGTCCGCGGCTCTCGACCGGCGGCTATTCGGCTCCGTTTTGTTCGCGCAGATGCTCCGGATTTCAAGGAGTCCGCGGGCATCGGCCAGAAAATTGATTGCTCGGGACGTTCGCCGCGGACGCGACGCTTTCGCCCGAAGATTGATGGTCCGGGCATTTTTGGGGGGCCACGGTTTAAACGTTTCTTTCGATGCGGGGCGACGAAAGTGGACATTAGTCTTTCAATTGCTCGACGGCCGCTTCCGGAATCTGCACATTGCGCGCCAAGAAGTTCGGGTAGCTCAGCTTAACGCGGACTAATCGAATGCTGTGCCTTTGCTTCGTTCTCGGACATATTTAACTTTATGCTCGTCGAACAAGACGCGTTCAATTTTATCATTCTTTTATCCGGCTTATTTCTTAATTACATTCGACGAATAAGACGTATGAATTATTTTCATTTTGCTTATTTTCGAATTATATTTATCGAATGAGACAAATGTTGAATTTTGTTTTGCGCTCTTGTTTATTTTTGAGTCGATAAATATAATTCAGAAATAAACAAAATTAAAGAATAGAAGAATTTCGTACGCGTTACTCGATAGATATAATTAAAAAGTCAACAAAATAAGAGGACGACAAAAATGTCATACGTGATAAATATAGTTGCGAAACGAAGAAAATAAGGGTTAAAAATAAATTGTAACACGCTCGACTGCCCCCCCCCCCGCGGTTGGTTTCGCAAATAAAAAAAAAACCGCGAGGTCCATGAGGATGCTTTGAGAGCCTTTTCCGTGGCCGATCGCATTGTAAATGATAAACCGGCACCGGTACAGTTTTACGTACGTCTCTCGGTGCTCTATAAATCCACGATGCGAGTTACGAGGACAAAGGCGACCCTCGCGGACAGCAGACGACGCGGTCGTCGCGTCGGTGCAGTCCATCATTTACACCTGTCATCCCCGTGGTCCGTGTATATTCCGCGTCGCGTACACCCCCGGTCCTCGTCGCGCTCTTACTCCATTTTTACCGGGGTACCTAAACGTTTCTTCGTTCCTGGAATAGTTGAACCGGGGCCAAGCGATTTTTGTTACTCCGTGATCCGACTTCGGAGGCGCGCGCGCGCGAGTGCGCACTCCGCTCGCCTTTCCGCCGGTTTTATATAAATCCGTGGCCCCGGTTCTCCGCTTCAGCTGTGCAATCCGAGAGAGGAACGCGCTCGCCGAGGCCTCCGCAAACAAAACCCGTCGTCGTCTGCGACGCCGTTTGTCATCGCACGACCGAGCAGAGAGCATCGTTTCCCGTCGAAACCCGCCAGAAATCGGTCCTCGCGTCACGTTCGGCACTCGAGTCGTTCCACGGCCCGCGATCGTCCCGTGTCCATTGTAACAGCGACTCCGGCCCGACGAGAAAACGAAAGGGAAGACGGAGGATATCCTCGCCCCTCCAGCCGCCTTGTTTCTCGCGTAGCCAACCAGTCGGCTGCCAGCGATGGCTCTGCCGTGTCCGAGTATTCAAACAAGTTTTTTCCCGGCGTCCCGCGAGAAAGCTTGAAACGACGGGCCCTAAAGTGCGCCGGTTAACCCGATATCCGGTAACCGGGTGGCCAGGTTCCCGAGGTCGGGGGTCAAGGACTTCGTCCTCGGCTGAAGGAGACGGAACTGGACGACTGGCAAAAGTGATTCTGCTTCTTAACGAGTTGTCGCGCGCTTTTAAAGACGCGGAATGCACTTGCAGTTTATAGAGGACCGGCCGAGCCTTTGTTCTTCCATCGCGATTGAATTTAATTCTGTAAGTGGATGCGGATTGCGTTCTAGTTGCTCGAGGAAGAAACAGCAGAAGTTCGTTATTTACTTATTTATTTATTGATTTATTCTTCTATGGGGTTACTCGTTAATATACGTGGAATTAATAGTAGGTAACGTGTAATTAATTATGAAAAGGTTATGAAGATTATGAGTGGAAATGGTATGTTTAGCGATCGATGGACGCGCATGCTGTTCTGAAGGGCCACTAGGCCACGCCCATTGATGCCACAGCTATATAGACCACGCCTATTGAGGTTTCCCTGCGAGATTGATTTTCATTTCGTTGGCATTTTTGTTTTGAAGTGTTGCTCCTGGGGAGCCTATGTATTTAAAGGTATTATTGTCTCTGTCATCCTTGAGAAAGCAAGCTGAATGAATGAAAAATTAGGGAGAAGCGAGAGAAGCTTAACACGTTCGCTACCAGCGTCACTAGCGAGCACAGTAACATTTATTCTATTTATCGATTTAAATGCATCGCATCCTCTTACAAAATCTGATAAAAATGCCGTCAAACGTACGCTATAAATTCTCCAAATATCATGCTACGCGTGACAATTTTCAACGATTACATTCACAAAATTCGTTCGACGTTCTTTACGTGAAATATAAAAATCGTGATCGTGGCGCATGTTCGACACTGGTAGAACGCACAAGCGTTAAAACAAGATTACTCGCATCTTTCGCAACTTACAAAGCGACGTGCTATTTATTCGGTGAAAACATACGAAGTTCCGGTAATAGTATCGGCTTTACCAATCGAACGGGGAATCGACCAGTTGACGGTAACCAGCGCCGGAGACGTGTAAGATTTCAGTCCGAGGAACGAGCGGGAGTTAATTAAAATAGAGTCCTCGAGAGGTCAAGCCGCGAGTACCGAAACAATGGCGCCTTTTAGCATAGTTCGAGGCCGTCGCTGGCGGAATAGCGGGGAAAGAGCGTCCTCGGGATCGGGGGCTTGGTAAAAAGTCGAGGAAGGAGAGAAGCGGAGTTGGAACAAGACGAAGACGAGTCCGCGAGCGAAAGAACAGAAAGAGCAAAGGGGAAGCCGGTTAAGTATACACGCGCGGCGGCGTGGCCCGGTGGTGGCCGGCTGGTAAAAGTGCGGCAGCGCGTTTAATTTCGGCTTTCCTCGCGACGAAAATATTCGCGCCACTTTCCGCGCCGGCATAGCTCCACGGCTAACAGGGATTCCTTAGGAGACCGGTGTCGGTTACCTAATTATAGTTGCATAGAAATCTGTAAGGGGACACCGCACGCGAGAGAGAGAGAGAGAGAGAGAGAGAGAGAGAGAGACGCCGCGCCGGGGCCGCGCCTCTCGTGCACTCGGGTTGCAGTGAAAACGCGCGGTGCAGCGCGGTGCAGCGCAGCGCGCTTATGCACGCACGCGGAAGATTCCTTGATCGCGTGAGACGCGGTGCCCGCGATTTCCGGATAAATCTTGATTTTCAGGCCACTCCCGCGGCTTTCCTCGCCACCTTCCGGTTTCTTTCGGATTACCGATCCGGAGGAAACGCTTTCCCTTCGCGCCTTTCCGCCACCGTTTTTTTTAAATTCGTGCGCCTTCGGCTCGGCTTTTTCTTCCCTTCGTTGCCTCATCGTGATCTAGAATTGCTAGGAAATCGATCTAGCTATTTTTCTCGCTGACTAGCTATTGTTATAGTGTTAATACAAGTTAGTCCGTTCGCTTAAAAAATTATGAGATTTTGTTTGCCCGTCATGGTCCTCAGAATCATACTATGATTTTAGTAAGAGCCGAAGACAAATCCTAATTGAGTCATTAGGAAATTTTTGCAACACAAGAATACATGCAGTGTCCAACAGATTTTTGTCCAACAGAATTAATTACCTATTTCTGCATTTTCCGTTAGATAAAAAGAACGATATTAGCAAACCATTTAATGACAGAAGAAGAGACGATCAGCGATTTTAGCACAGTTTCTTGAATTTCGCGGATCACTCAAGGCGTTAAATGACAATTACCATAACCAACTACGCGATCCTATCGGCATTAATTAATTTATAATATTTCCCGTGCATTTCTCAAATTCCGTGGTGACCACGACAAGTGTCGGCAATCAGAGCCGGCCGAACGGACAATTAAAAATGATTTATACAATTTAGCAAACAATGAAGAAACATCGGCGATAATGAGAGGATCGGTCGGAGATATTGTTACGAGGCAGCGGCGCATTCATTAGTCGGCTTTCGTTGAGAAACGGTTTCCGGAGTGCCGCGTTATCGATTGTTTACGAGCCACTGAATGGTCCCGGTAATGGCCTTTCTTGCCAATCAAATAGAAATTATTTTCGAACTCATTTTCCCCGTTAAATGTTATTAACACGTGCTGAATCCGCACTGGTCTGGGATCCAGGCCTCGCACTGGATCGTACGGTGCAACCACGATCCGAGCATACTTATGCGGCACTGGGTTCCCGGTAATCGAAACTCGTTACACTTTTTGTTCGCCGGCCACTTCGCCGAGTGGGAGAGACGGGATTCAACCTGGAAGCCGTTCCTTAACGAGATTACGCGACCGGAGAGGCTGAATTACAATTTTCATCGGGCCACGGTTTTCGGAACATTCCTCTCCTCGAACAACGGGTTTAGCATTTAGTTCACGATGAGCGAGTATAAAAAGAGCGACAGGTTCGATTGTCCGGATATGTCAGTCCTTAAAAATTCATTAATTTCGAGCCATTCTATGAATCCACTCTGCAATTTACATTTAGCGAATGCAAGAATAATGACAGGTTTAATTGTCCAGATTCTTCGGTCCTTAAAAATCCATTGTTTTTGTACGAGCTGTAGACAATTCTATTTTATGCATCCCTGATCTGTGATTTATATTCAGTGAATGCAAAAGGGGCGAGACAGGATTAATTGGCCAGATCCGTCAGAGCTTAAAAATTCATTAATTTTGTACGAGCCATAGAAAATGATATTTTATAAATCCGCTTCGGGATTTATATTTATTGAATGCGAGAAGAGCGACAGGATTAATTCTCTAAATCTGACGAACCTTAAAAATGCATTATTTCTGTAGAAGGTAGAATAGAAAATTGTGTTTTATAAATCCACTTTACAATTTATATTTATTTTAATAAATATTCTTTCTAATATAATATGATTTGATATAATCTTTTTAAAATATTTAAATAAGTAATTTTAATAAATATAATATTTTAATAAATACAAGAAAAAAAGTAACAAGATCCTAAAAATGCAGTAAATTCTCCTTAAGTGACCCTCAGCTTGTACACAAAAATGGACAATTTGGGAAGAGGAGATACGATTATTCGAGCCTTGGGGCTCGTTTTTATAGTTGCTGTCGATAAAAACTGTAAAACTATATTATAGACTATAAAAATAATCGTACCACCTCTTCCCAAATTGTCCATTTTTACGTACAAGCTGAGGGACAATTAGAGTGAATTTATTGTACTCCGTTTAATAAATCCATAAATCTAGCACCGTATAACCAACACCGCATCGACATTTATACATCGATATCCATTTATCCGACGAATATTAATAAATCAAAAACCGGCGTGATTCATTAAGCAGAATGATCGAGCAATATCGAAAAGCGAAACAGGTCGGAGATCCCGAAAATGGCAGAGACCGTTGAACCCGCCGATTGCCTAATTCGCCTAGAATGTCACGTTCACCTGGATTCCGGTTCTATGGTAGCAACGTACAACCTGCGCGGAGAGATTTATGCGAGTCCGGGCACGCATCCCGTCCAAGTATCGTCTATTAGGTTCCCCGAAGCCGGAATCGAAGTGCCGCCGATCGGCCGGGCGTGGACGCGAATTAAAACACGGAAGCGGGGTTTCCATTATCGATTACGTCTTCGTCGGGCTCAGGTGTGGTCCCCGGTGCGGTTATAAATCCACGGGGGGACGCGCGGCGACTCGACGACACCGGTAATCGATCCCTTTCACTCGCCGCATCGGTTACATAAATTCGTCAATTAACGCGCCCGTTAATTGCCGCTCCTTACCGTTTCCGTCGAAAACGGCGGCCCGTTCACCTTCGATCCGCCTATCGAATTAGCAGAAATCGTTAGCCTGTCGAAAATCCCGTCCGAGGACCGTTGACCTCTGACACGGATCGCTCTGGATCTATGTTGGGATCGCGCATTATGCATCGCGCGGGTGAACTAGAAGAGACAAAACTGCACATTTTATGCAGGATCATATTTTATTCGAGAATTATTATATGTTATATGATATAATTTATTATATATATATTGTAATTATTTAATATATATTATAATGTGGATGACTCAATTTTTGATCGTGTTCCAATTTTTGATCTGTTTGCATTTAACGAATTATTATAAATATTATATTATTTTATACAGAATCTCTCTCGAGATCAACTAGAAGGCCAACTTGAGGTCAGCTAGAAGAGACAAAATCGCATATTTCATTCGGGATCATATCTTATTCGAGAATTACTATATATTATATAATATATAATTTATTATACATATTATAATTATTTATTATACATTATACCGTGGACGACTCAATTATTGGATCATTTCCCTATCTACGATTAGTTTGCATTTAACGGATTGTTATAAATATTAGGTTCATACATTGGTGGGAAAAGATATCTTTAAATTACTTAATCATTCGCGCACGATGTTCGCATAAGTCGGAACGAAACCGAGAAAAACTTCTAAACGATTCGAAATTGGGAGGTCGAAATTAGGGATCGATCTATCGAAGATTTCGTTAGTTATCGCAAACCAGTGGACCGAGGGACAAGCGTGCACGCGAGCGATTTAATTGCGCAAAACGGAACGGCGCGAATTTTCTTGGTTGCTCGAATAAAATCCGCCACGCGAACCGAATCAGAACAGCTCGGTGCGGCGCGGTGCGGCGCGTCACGCGAATTGGTGCACTCGTCGGGCCGCGCAATTATAATGCGGTTGCAACACTGCAAGTGGCCGGAGAAATGAGACAAAAGCGCAGACACCCTCGCGGCGTACGTTCACCCGCGCCGGCTGCCTGCGGCGCGAGGAATGATTGTGCAAATAGTACATGATACTGCAATTTACCGGTGAACCTTGCGCTTTCGTTTCGTATCTTCTCCTCTAATCTCCGCAGCCTCCTGCCACGCAATCGCGATAAAATCATGGGAAACCTCCTCTCCCAATCCAGGCTGTGTTTCACCTGACGGCCGTGCCGGAGGATTTAATCAATTATCTGGTTCGGCGTGACGCGCGCTCGCGTCTTCCCTCGAATACCGTCAGTTCTCGCATCTTCGAAACGTTCTAATTAATTAGTTCATTTATTCGTTACACGCGGAAAGACCGATTAGCGCGGAGTAACAACGGCAACAGTGAACGCAGAAGCACGAAGCAGTGAAGTTGGCAAGGAAATGCGATCGAATGCTCTCGTAAATGAACGAGAGGAAGAACGATACGGAGAAGGAAACCGTGTGCACCCGTAGATTTATGCACCACAGAATGCACCGCAGAACGGATAACAGCGGACTGCAGTTGAGGAGTCGCAAACAGAAGGAAGACCTCGGATAGAGTCCGCCGATTCGGGCGCATATTTCGTATCTAGCAATTCCGCGGCACTTCTGCGGAAGTTTCTCCGATCTCTCCGAGAGGAAGCCAAAGGTCCTCGATCAGCTGATCGATCTTGAGGATCGAAGACCGCGACTAAATAGGCCGATGTGGCCATTTCTGGCGTGTTTCAACGGCGGAGCCGATCGAATCGGGAATCGGATGAATGGTTGGAGGGGAAAAGTCACGCGGTCGCTTTCGTTCGCGGCCGCTTTTGGGCAGAGGATTTTCCGGCAGGAGCAACAAAGAGGGAGAAAGAGAGAGAAAGTGAGAGAGAGAGAGTAAGAGAGAGAGAGAGAGAGAGAGGGAGAGAGAGAAGTGCTCTCTCTGTGGAGCGCTCGCGCGTCGTTGAATCGCGGTAGTGTGTCATTCTAAAAATAGAGAGAGGTTGAAACGAGAGAGTAGCCGCGATCCGGGAGAAAGAGAGAAGGGATCGGTCTCTCCTATAGTCCCGGTCGTGAACCCGAAGAACGACCTCGGAGAAACGCGGGACGAAAGAGAGGGACGCGAGAAAGAAGGAGCGAAAAAGGGGGGAAAGAGATGCGTCCGGCGACGGTGGTAGGGAGCAAGTCGGACAGAAAGGGGGAACGGGCACCGTCGAGCAACGAATCGAAGAAAGAAGGACAGAAGTAGAAGAAGAAGAAGACGAAGAGGAAGATTAAATTAAACAGGAGGCAGCGCGCGAAAGACTTTAAGAGCCGGCTGACGACGACGACGACGACGACGACGAACCATCGTCCGCGCGATTTTAAATATCACGCAGCGCAGCGCTGCGATCGCGCATGCGCCGATGCTGCGGCGCTTGCGCTCTTCGCCGAGTGCACTTTCTAATTTTACCGCGTCGGTTTATGCGAGAGGCGGGGAGAGAGAGAAAGAGATAGCGCGAGAGAGAGCGAGAGCAAGAGAGAAAGAGAGAGAGAGAGAAAGAGGGGGAGGGAGTAAGAGAGCGATCAAGACCGGTCTCTTTCTCTGTTTATAAACCGTGGCCGGCCGGCAACCGTATCCCCTGGAATTTGTCGAGTCGTTACCAACCGCTGGAAAACGCGATTCCGTTTTCCAGCTGTTTGCAGAAACACCGAGCGGAGCCTGTTCCGCTACCGGAACCAGAAGCTCGCTGCTCCCCTACCCGGCGGCGCGGTAATTACGAAAGAGCGATCGGTGCAAGAGCCGCGATAACCAACGTTGCGATAGATCGGCGCCGTCGACGAGACAGTTAGGTATTCGTTAACGACCGCTTTAGACGAACCGCGTGTTTCCGCGTGGTTTTGCCTAGACCCGATACCCTGGAAACACGCCGCGCGACACTGGCTAACGGAATCATAACCGTGGCCATCGGCGGAATCTCTTCTTGTTGGCGAATTTTTGCGCTTCTTTGGACACGCTCGGACCAGATGCTCATTAAATTAGGTCCCAACGTAAGTACGTACCGTTCGTACACATCGAAAATCCTCGAAGAACCGAACCAACGTATGGTAGAATAAAACGCATCAGAAGATTGCAGGTACATCGCGCCGGATACCGTTGCAAGAACTGTTGGTATTTTAATCGAATCAAATTATATACGGATAAATTGTTACCCGGATAGATTTTTCGTCGATTAGACGTTTATTCGATAGAGTCGAAGGAAATTTGATTCGTTTGCCTTTGTCTCTCGCTCGTCGTTCGAATGAAGCGTCGACCAACTCTGGTCTCGGTCGCATTTAATAAACAAGGATGCGCATAGGGGACAATGAAACCTGTTTCTAAAAGCTAGCTTTTCCAGTCCGACGTCGAGACCGTTTCACTGTCCATCGAATTGAACGTCTTGAAATAAATCGCGGCCATCCGATCTGTCACGTGTTCGCAGAGCAAAAAGTCTTGCTGCCTGCGACACGATGGAAAAATCGTAATAAAAAGCAATGGAAAGCCACCCTTTATGCGTATACCACGTGCCAAAATCGCAAGAAATTTCGAGACAGCCCGGTGATTGAATTCCAAAGTCGATCTTGCTCGAGAGCGAAGTTTGCCCGACTTTCGCGACGCGGAAGCGCGTTCTCGCGGCGGACTCCAGGAAGCGTCCGAGTATCCTTGAGCAGTTTCAGGTTTCATTTTCGAAATACGTTCGGTCGGTACGGCATAAATACGCGGCCGCACGGAATGGCTAATAATAGGGGGATTTGGCTTGGCAGCCAACGACGCTGGCCTGCACACCGCTTCCTGTCTTCCATGCGGCCGTGTCTTCCGTTAATTTCGCGTCCGTGTGCTCGCGCCTCCGCGGAGGACGGAGAACTCGAGCTGTCGGCTCGGATCAGCCCCACGGAGGAACGTGCCTCGTATTCCTGTCGCCGCGACCCGACCCGACGCGACTCGACGCGACGCGACGGTTTGCCCGCGGACAGAAAACGCTGCCGCGAATTACCGCAGGGCGACCCCCGAGAAGAATAGATTTCCTTGTCCGACCGAATGCGGAGCGATCTAAGAATAAGTCGGCGTCGCCGTTTCAGGAAAGGATCTCCGGCTGCATACTTTCGTAATCGCCGGACTGCGGATGCTCTGACGGAGCGCCGTCCAAATACACGGGATTATTAATAACCAGCAGCATCCGACACCCCCGCGGGCCGATTCCGATTCGGTTCGCCGGAGGACACCGCAGGATTCCTCTGAACAAACATCCTCGAACGCGGTTCATTCATGCTCGTCTCGATTTTCCGACAAATCCGATCCGAGAATAATTTTCACCCATGACCTAACCCATAAACGGAGAACGGCAGCGGTCGCAACTTCGTACGAGTCATCGTCAACCCTCGGATGACGGACCAATCTCACAATAGCATAATTGATGATGTTTATAACGACTATTAGAATTTATTTAGCAATTTTTGCAAACGTATTTTTGTGGATATTTCTTGTAGATTTATTAGTTGTTCTGTTATTCTTTGAGTAAAGAATAATTAACTTTGACGATTTAAATACTCTGGGTCAGAATGACCCGGTAACCGCAGGCCGAAGGTGTAATATACGTTAATGCGATTATTTAAAAATTCATGTAGTCGTCTATTAAACTCATCAGGTTTGCAATGGTTAGACTTCAACAGTTTCTTTCACGCCCAAAAGTCTGGACAAACAATTATATTTCACTCGCTTCTGCTAAAACAGACGATTTTCTGAAAAATCCGATCCAAAAGTGCCTTCTGCCGAGTCCGAAAGGCGTTCTATCCGTCTCAGCTCCTCTTACGCTGTAGGACTTCATGCCAACAATTTTAGTCTAGGTCACGAAGGCCTCGGAGCAATAATTTAATTTTGAAAATCCATCGTTGGACGTTGCTCGCGTCTTCGAGCCGAGTCTCAATGTTCTCGAAAACACAGAGTCAGAAAAATAAATCGCACTCCCCAATGCATTTCTATCCAAGGAATCTAATTCCGAAACCCCTTGTCGTGTACTCGGTGCCGCGCCTCGAGGTGCAAAGAGGTCCTCCAGATCTCATCTTTATCGTCCACGATTTGTAATGGCAATTGCGCGGATATTCGCAGCCCAAGCAATCTCGGGGAATCTAATTCGGTCGGCGAATTAAGACTCGCGCCCCACCACCCCCTTCGCCCCTTAATTAAGCCCGAGAAAATTGTTGGTCCCGAAATATCCGGTGACCTTCTTTCGCGCGCGACGCCGTCGAATATTGAAACCGATCTGACCCGCTCCGAGTAGCGTGGGCCCCCGTGAATGACCGACCGTGCATCCGATCTATTATTCGCGTCCCGTAAATCAAGAAAACGCAACGGTACGCGTTCGGCTCCCCTCGAATTCCTGCGGCCGACCTCCGGCCGACTCTTTGTCGAATAACGAACACGACTCCCTGTTACGTTTATGGGGCCACTCGCGGCGGGCCTCATCTTCTCGTAACTATAAACCCCGACGCCATTTCTTTCGGGATTCATTGCGCTCCGGGCTACGTCTCGCGTGTCGTGCTGGTTATTCGATGGAAACCCTTATTTTATTTATTCATTTACTTATTTATTTATTTAGCTATTTATTTATTTAGCTATTTATTTAGTTATTTATTTATTCAGTCATTTAGTCATTTATTTAGTTATTTATTTATCCAGTCATTTAGTTATTTAGATATTTAGTTATTTAGTTATTTAGTTATTTAGTTATTTAGTTATTTAGTTATTTAGTTATTTAGTTATTTAGTTATTTAGTTATTTAGTTATTTAGTTATTTAGTTATTTAGTTATTTAGTTATTTAGTTATTTAGATATTTAGTTATTTAGTTATTTAGTTATTTAGTTATTTAGTTATTTAGTTATTTAGTTATTTAGTTATTTAATTATTTAGTTATTTAGTTATTTAGTTATTTAGTTATTTAGTTATTTAGTTATTTAGTTATTTAGTTATTTAGTTATTTAGTTATTTAGTTATTTAGTTATTTAGTTATTTAGTTATTTAGTTATTTAGTTATTTAGTTATTTAGTTATTTAGTTATTTAGTTATTTAGTTATTTAGTTATTTAGTTATTTAGTTATTTAGTTATTTAGTTATTTAGTTATTTAGTTATTTAGTTATTTAGTTATTTAGTTATTTAGTTATTTAGTTATTTAGTTATTTAGTTATTTAATTATTTAGTTATTTAGTTATTTAGTTATTTAGTTATTTAGTTATTTAGTTATTTAGTTATTTAGTTATTTAGTTATTTAGTTATTTAGTTATTTAGTTATTTAGTTATTTAGTTATTTAGTTATTTAGTTATTTAGTTATTTAGTTATTTAGTTATTTAGTTATTTAGTTATTTAGTTATTTAGTTATTTAGTTATTTAGTTATTTAGTTATTTAGTTATTTAGTTATTTAGTTATTTAGTTATTTAGTTATTTAGTTATTTAGTTATTTAGTTATTTAGTTATTTAGTTATTTAGTTATTTAGTTATTTAGTTATTTAGTTATTTAGTTATTTAGTTATTTAGTTATTTAGTTATTTAGTTATTTAGTTATTTAGTTATTTAGTTATTCAGTTATTCAGTTATTTATTTATTTATTTATTCAGTTATTTAGTTATTTAGTTATTTAGTTATTTAGTTATTTATTTATTTATTTACGGGAAAATCTATTATCAGAATATAAATTATGAATCATATTAAATCTAGGCATGCAGACATATTAGTTTAACACGATTCACGAAGAATTACAAAATCTGCGGATGTTTAAATTAATTTAAAAATAAAAACGATCTCAATTAATTGCAAGTAATAGAAACTAGATAGCAAGTTCATTCTTTCTCGAATCATCTCGATAGATTAAAAGTACAGTAAAGTCTCTCTAATTGATGCCGAGATTGCGCACAAAACTGGTCAATT
The DNA here is from genome assembly GCF_051020955.1 of Megalopta genalis. Lineage (NCBI taxonomy): Eukaryota > Metazoa > Arthropoda > Insecta > Hymenoptera > Halictidae > Megalopta > Megalopta genalis. The sequence continues at coordinate 392,348 of NC_135027.1, read as the reverse complement.
TGAGAAGAGGAGATACGATTTATTTATACAGTTACAAATTGTCCACGATTATAAAAACGAGCCGCAAGGCTCGAATAAACGTATCTCCTCTTCCCAAATTATCCAATTTAGTGGACGATCTGAGCGTCAGTAAGGGAGACATTACTGTATCATCTACATTGATGTTTCAATCTCCTTTGAATCTTTACACTGTTTTAAATTGGAATCACCCGATTTTGCCGTAAACGCGTAGACAATCCAACGATTGCTTAACGTAACAACGAGCCTGAAAAATTAACGACAAAGATTAACGACTTGTCGTCTGATTGCAGGTGTCCACGGTGCGACTGTCGGAGGATCGAGGCGCGCCATAATGGCGGAGGTGGCGACGAAGAAGTCGATCAGCGTCGTAAGTAACAAGAAGAACGAGGTGTGCGGTGTGCAGTCTAACAACGGTTTGCTCGATTTGGATAACCTAACCGCCAGTAACAATCAATTAATATCGTTGTGCGAGACCAACGACGACGAGGACGACCTAATCCTGACTAACAACACGCGTAACGAGCTAGACACGGACGACAAGAGCCTGCAGGAGCTGATCGAGAGCGAGCTGGCGCTGCGGATCAGCTCGAACGCGGAGCAGGACACCGTGGTGGAGACGGATCAGGAAGAAGAGGATGAGCCCGCGACGAACCAGCCGGAAACGGTGAAGAGGATCGTGCTGGACAGGCGGCAGGACACCTTCGACATGAACACGGAGTTCATCGTGATGGAGTCCGAGCACTGTTCGCTGATCGAGGAGCCGTACAGCTACCAGAACGGCCACGTGTCGCCGGACACCAAGATCACCGGGTCCTCGTACGGGGAGAACGCGAAGCCGGAGCCGATTCTGACCGGTTTCCGCGAGGAGGAAGAGGAGCAGGTGTTCACCGAGGAGCCGGAAGTTGGCGGCGCGATCGTCATCCAGAAAACAGACGCCGACGAGTTCGATCAGCCGGCTCGCGACGACGGCAGGCTATTCCACCGGAGCCAGGACGAGGAAGCCTCGTGTCCCGTCGACGATCCCGTCAGCCGAGCTCCGGACCTCGAAGACAGGCCTTCGGAGATGCCCCATCTAGCCGTCGAATCGGTCCAGGACATTCTCTCCGATCAGGTAACCTCTGCGACGCCTGTCATATGCGTGGACAAGTACCAGGAGGAGGAAGAGGAGGAGGAGGAGGCGTCGGGGAAGGTGCTGGAGGGCGCGGATCTCTTGCAGACGGAGATCACTTTGGGCGGTGATCTGAGCAGGGACACGTCGGACACCTGGTCGGAGCAGGTAACCTTTCAGGAGAGTCAGCTGGCTGGCCAGTTCTCGGACAACTTTGATCAGACCCTGTGCCAGCAGAGCCCCGACTCCTTTACTGCCAGGGAACTGGAGGACGGGTCGTCTTTGATTCAGAGCGACAAGCCCGACGATCCTTTCGAACCCGTGATGCCGGAGACCGGGAAGGAGGAGGACGCCGAAGACGTGAACGAGCTCCCGGTCGAAGAGGAGTCGAAAGTGTCTCTGGACGACAAGTCGTCCAGCTCGGTCGACGAGAAGATACCCGAGGATCCGGAGGATTGCTCGATACCCGAGAGGCCGATCGATGAGATCGAAGAGGAGGCGCAGGCGGTGAACGCTGTCGGGTCCAGGAGCTTCGACGACGTGACCTTGAGCAACTCGGACGCGTCCACGGACGCGGCCAGCACTCAGGAGTTCATAGACACCGAGCGTCGCGTCCTCAGCGAGGAGAACGACGCGGAACGGCTTCGGGATGAGGTCCAGGGTTTCGAGGGTCTGTCTTCGGAGAAGCCGGAGCCTCCGGCGCGGAGTTCGATGGACGAGGACGAGGCGGCGAGAGAGGAGGAGGTGAAAGAGGAAGCGAACGATAACGCGGACGAGCAGAACGCGATTGCGGAATCGTCCAGCGAGCTGTCAGTCTCCGAGCCCACGTTCATCGAGAAGACCGAAGCGATCGTGTCCGATGGCAACGCGACCATCTTCTCCGAGACCAAGTGCCCGGAGACCGGCGCCGACTCCGATCTCATCGAGGAGACTGCCGAGACTCATGATTTGAACTCTCGCGCGCCCCTAGCCACGCCAGACGACGAGACCAGCGACGTTTCTAACGCGTGCGACGTAAGTCTTGCTTATTTTGTTACTAATCCATCGTGGAACGGCGTTCAGGATCGCATCACGATCGGCAAAGGTACGATATGCCTGCGCTTCCGATGTCACTGTGAATGCTTTCTGTTGCGTGATTTGCTGTGCAGTTTCGTTTTTAACTGAACTTACATCTGGTACGGAAGTTCGTTTGAAAGCAGGATCATTGAATCCGTCTTCTTCGATTTGGACCATTTCGTAATTGATAGGAAAGGTTCGTTGGATTCGGTAATGCTGTATTGAAGTAGCTAAATTGAGGGTGCTGGCTCAAGGTAGATCAATTCTGGGTTCTTTAAGAAGATTCGTCGAATCCGTCTCTTCTAACTTGGACTAAGCTAAGTCCATAATGTTTGATGATGAAGAGCCATTGGATTTATTCGCGCTGATATCGAGTAGCTCCCGATATCGTAGATGCTTCAAAGAGGGTGCTACCTTCGGGTAGCTAATTCAGGGTCCTTCGGAAAGCAATCTTATTGAACCTGTCCACCGACTTGGACCATCTAACTTCATGATGTTTAACAATAAAAGCCATCATCATGTTTAACAATAACATCGAATAGTTAAATCGTTGATCCTTTAGAGAGCACGTCGACTCGCTGCAGCTAATTTCTGGATTCTTCAAGACGAAGGATCATCGAATCCATTTCTTCTGACTTGGACTAAGCTAAGTCCATAATGTTTGATGATGAAGAGCCATTAGATTTATTCGCGCTGACATCGAGTAGCTCCCGACGTCGTAGATCCTTCAAAGAGGGTGCTATCTTCGGGTAGCTAATTCAAGGTCCTTCAGAAAGCAATCTCGTTGAATCTGTATCCACCGACTTGGACCATTTAACTCCATAATGTTTAACAATAAAAGCTATTGGATTCATTAGTTCTGACATCGAATAGTTAAATCGTTGATCCTTTTTAGAGAGCACGTTGACTCGCAGCAGCTAATTTCTGGATTCTTCAAGACAAAGGATCATCGAATCCATCTCCTCTGACTTGGACTAAGCTAAGTCCATAATTTTTGATGATGAAGAGCCATTAGATTTATTCGCGCTGACATCGAGTAGCTCCCGACATCGTAGATCTTTCGAAGAGAATGCTATCTTCGGGTAGCTAATTCGGCAGCAGCTAATTTCTGGATTCTTCAAGGCAAAGGATCATCGAATCCATCTCCTCTGACTTGGACTAAGCTAAGTCCATAATGTTTGATGATGAAGAGCCATTAGATTTATTCGCGCTGACATCGAGTAGCTCCCGACACCGTAAATCTTTCGAAGAGAATGCTATCTTCGGGTAGCTAATTCGGCAGCAGCTAATTTCTGGATTCTTCAAGACAAAGGCTCATCGAATCCGTGAATCTTGACTCGGCTTAACTGCTTAGCTAGATCGATCTTCCAAAGAGCAAATCCGTTAGCATAAATACGAATCTGTAGCTTCGAGTACATTTCACAAGAATGAAATAAACAATTCGATTTTGTGCAGTATTTCTAGGCAAAATAATAGCGGACACAGGATCAGAAAGCTCTACGGTATTAATCTTAATATGTACACAGCCTCGTTGAAATCTCAATCAAAGTTTAAAGTGCCGCTACAAGCGAAGCTTTCTTCGCCGGAGTTGCTCGCGAAGCTCCGACGGAAGGAAAGCAGTTCAAAGTTTTCCAACTACCGGTTCCGATATGGATCCTTTGTGGAACCGGCAGGGCTCCGAAGCAGCCTCGAAACTAATTCCCATTGAGAGCGATCGGCTGAATCGATGGTGGCCGCGCGTCGGTTTACAAAGAGCGCCCCGGCGTTGTTCGCGTTCCTGCGCGGTGTTGAGTAATTCCTGCAAACGAGCCATTCCGGCTCCGGCTTTCCTGCCGGTGCCTAAGACCAATTACGCCGTGCGCTCGCGCTCCCACGCGTATTTCGCTCGCGTAATAATTAATCTCATTAATTCGCTGGTTACATTGTAATCGGGCGGTGCCGTGTTTTTCGATCGACACGGCGCTTCTCACTCGGATTCCGCCGTTGCCCAATTGTTGCACAGGAGCTCGCCAATTAATTAATACGGCGTTACGTAATATCCAGCGACGAATCTCGAATATCTAAATTTCACGATGCAATCTTGCGTTTGAGTTTAAAAGAATGTTTTAGTCTAGATCGCGTTCTTTTTTGGTTTATTTGATATTTGTTTCACAAAAAAAAAACTATACGACTTCTTGCATCGGCGTTCTTTTGCATATATTTGTTACTCTTTCGATAATATTTGCAAATTTTTACGATTAGAAATAGTCAAAATTGATATATTATAGTACAGATACTATAGTACAGAGCCTCGTGAGCAATTGTCCTTATGGTTGCCACGATTCCGGCCGTTTTATTAATCAAAGGAAAGTACAATATTTTCGAAAGCGCTTTCAGAGAAAATGAGATAAAAAAGTAATAAAGATAAAGGAATAAAAACACTTATGAAGGTTCTAGAATATCCTCCATCTCGTAAAACGTTTCCGGAACAGACGCGATTAGATTTCCCCGAGATAAAGAGACGATCGCGCAGAAATCGCAACGTCGAGGGATCTGAATGAACGGCGCCAAGACGCAATAAAAAAGGGACCGCTCATTCATTTTCGCGGCCGCAGCATTTGTCCGTCGTTTCGCGCGGCGAACGCGTCGATTAAACTATTCGCGGACGAAAGGCGGGAACAATGGCTGTCGGAGGATTGAATGGTCCCGCTAGAGAACGGCGAGCTGTCGTCGCCGCAGCCGCCGGCGCGTCTAATTAAACGACAAAAGCGTAATTGGTCGGTTGACGTCGCGCGGCAACGCGTAACCACTTTCGTTCTCTGTTATTTTTCTCCATTGACACCGGCAAGAATACGCGACACGCGACCGCGTTTCGACGGGACGGCGAATCGAGTTCACGGCTGCCCGTCGGGATTTAGTGGTAACGGGGGCCGAAAAACACGACGGGCAACTCGGGCACCGTATATGCGAGACGGTCTTAGTCATCGGAAAACAAGGATTAACGCCGATAAAAGTGGTCGGTTACAGCGATCGATCCTGCTTCGAAGTGTTAGCACTCTGTGTAGAGTGCTGAGGTGGTCCGAATCTGGCGCACTTGTCGTTTTACCAAATAAATGTAAGCTAAGTAAATGGGGGAAAATAGGGAAAAATAGATTTTTGAAATATAGTAAATACACTATGAATATTTGTATCATCACGTGTAATACAGAATTTGGCAAATTAACTTCTCTTGAAATGGTAGTTCACATATGGACGTAGCATTTCAAATGTATTTAATTATGTATTACAGTATCCATACGTAACTATTACTTGGAAAAAAGTTCATTTGCCAAATTCTGTCCTACGTGGAAGACGAAGATATTAGTATCTTTGAAAAGTAGTATTTACAAATTGCCATCACGCTGGCAAGAGGTCGTAAGCAACGACGGAAATGATATTGTACAATAAGTGTTATTAACACTATGCCGTCCGCAGATCTTAGATATGATTCTTTTGTTCGACGCCAGCATAATAGCTTGGAGATTTTAGATTTTAAAAAATATTTCGAAGATGGCGGTAATATAAATTCCTAAAATTAAGATAAGTCATCCAAGAATTTTCGTGCATAATTCTTAAAGTTAAATAAGCACAATGCTATAGTCAGTTTGCTGCCTTTTAACACCTAAGAAATATAGTTCAAATGTAATAACATTTGAAATATCAGTCTTTGTGTTAACACTAGATTTACGGAACACAAGAAACAGCTGTTTTATTTCAGTTTATAAAAGTAACAATTCGACATTTATTTTCATTTTCAGTAAATGTTATTGTAACATTTGCCGTAATTAACATATATAAATTGAATAAATAGCTCATAAATGTATCTTTACGACACGAACAATCGTAAATTAAAAAATCAGTGACCCGTCATTTTGACGGGTTCCGTATATCTAGTATCAAATGTTTTTTTCACTTTACAAACAGACAGAATTTCCCGGTAGACAGAATTTTCCGATATTTATAGTCCGTTTGCCATTTCGATGATCTATTTTTCCCCCCGGATCAGCATTTTCCGCGCGCGTCCAGTGCCGTCCGGACGGACTAAATAATTGCCTGTGAAAGCGTAATTAATCCGGTCGACGTCGCGGACTTTTATTTTTGGACGCACGATGCAGGTAATGCAGCGCGTGTAGAGTTACACGAGCATTGTTGACGCTTGGTCATCATCGGCGGCGATGCTTAACACAGTCAACAACAAGTTCCATTATCGATCGACGGGGTCCAGTCACAACAGTGTCGGCCGTGAAGTCGAACAACACTGTCGAACGCACCTCGCACCGGCATCGCGCCGATGGAAACCTCCGCGATAATTCGACGCGCGAGCACAGTCCGCGCGCGCACCGGAAGCGATCCGCTCGTTTATCAAGGCGTCCGCGCTACGAAACCGAGTTATCAGGCAAAAGCCGGTTCAATGACCACGCGCGGACTGTAATCGCCTGCACCGAGTAACCTATTCCGCTCGGAACTGGCTCGACCAAGATCGAGGTCGCGACGCGTCCTACGGAGATCGATCTGCCCACAATTGTTCCGCTTCGATCCTCTCTGCAGCCCGCTTCCACCGTCTTCGCTTACACCCCAGCGGACTGCGTTTTTCACGTCCGTAAACATCGTCTCCTATCCCCGATCGGCGGACCATTAGAGCCCCGAACTATTTTTACCACCCTGTACACGTAGTAAAGTCTTGAGCAACAGGTGGATGAAAATTAAGGGTTGACTTTCTGGGAAACAAAAGGGCGAAATTGCGTGGTTTTTGCTTTGTTCTTGGCGTAACGAGTGCGCGGAAGCCGTTTTAGAGATTACAGTGTGCCGGGGGGAGGGGAGGGAGGGATAATTTCATAGGAAACGAAAGGAAAAGAAATCTTTACGTAGGTTCTCGCTTTCATTGTTTTATGAAAGTGCGGTGAAGTTCGATGCTGGTTCAGTTTGCGAAATAATGTAAATAACGACTGGAGGACAATCAAGGGATGATTTTTTGGCGAACAGAAGAGCGAAATTATTTGGTGTTTTTCCTCAATGTATAGAATTGTTCCAGGGGGGTTTAAAAATTATGGTGTAGCTGAGAAAGGGATGATTTTATAGGAAACTAAAAAGAAGGAATTCTTATGCAAATTATTACTTTGATTGTTTTATAAAAGTGTGGAGAAGTCTGTTGCCGATTCGGTTAAAAAATAATGTAGATAATAGGTGGAGGAAAATTAAGGGATGATTTTCTGAAAGCAGAAGAATTAAAGCTTACAAAACCTGTGCAAAGTGTTTTAAAAATTATATGGAAAAAGGGATGATTTTATAGGAATCTAAAAAGAAAGAATTCTTAAGCAGATTATTACTTTAATTGTTTTATAAAAGCGTGGAGAAGTCTGTTGCCGATTCGGTTAAAAAATAATGTAGATAACAAGTGGAGGAAAATTAAGGGATGATTTTCTGGAATCAAACGAATTAAAGCTTATAAAACCTGTGCAAAGTGTTTTAAAAATTATATGGAAAAAGGGATGATTTTATAGGAATCTAAAAAGAAAGAATTCTTAAGCAGATTATTATTTTAATTGTTTTATAAAAGCGTGGAGAAGTCTGTTGCCGATTCGCTTGTAAAATAATGTAGTTAACAGGTGGAGGAAAATTAAGGGATGAGATTTTCTGGAAGCAAACGAATTAAAGCCTATACGAATAAAGAGACTACAAAAATAAAGCCTATAAAATGATGGTGTAGCCGGGAAAGGGATGATTTGATTGTAAACTGAAAGGAAGAAATTCTTATGCAAATTCTCGCTTTCATTATTTCATGAAAGTGTGGAGAAGGGAAAAATCTTTTGTTCGCAAATTATTATCGACAGCGGCGCGCGCGTGCGTACTATAATTTAGCGAATACACAGATTTGTTTCGCGATGAACATGGAAGTACCGCGCGCTCTGTTATCGGTGTTCATCGTTTACCGATCGAAGTGCGAAATTCCTTTCTCTTCTGGTACGTTATCCCGCGGGTTCAGCAGCTTGTATCGCAGGTATTTGTTGTCGAGACGACGCACGAACGGCTCCATTGATTTCTTATCGGCGAACGAGGGGAACGTTACGGGATGATTGGCCATTTCACGCGCGTTGCCTTCGCCCATGGACTAACTTCCCCTTCTGGAAAAGCAAAGTTTCCGCAGGAAAAGCCGCGATCTTTTAGTCTTGAGACTGCTCCGTACCAACGTGGATCTCGCTGCAATCTCAGCTGGGCGATTTTGTACCACTTTGCTGACTTCGCGAGCCTTGCGAACCGGCAAGGCTGGTTAGACGTTGCAAATGACCTTTCAGCTTTGTTAGCTTGGGACCGGAGCTAAAGGTTAGCGCCCGTTCTCCAGGAATTATCCGGTTGTAGTACGTACTCTCTTTTCTACCGGTTTAATTACTTCTTTCATGGGCAATGAACTCGGATTTTAGAGTGAAAGAGGAGAAAATGAATGCTCGAGGCGCGTTTAGCGCCCGGGGAGAGATCGTAAAGAAACGATCGCGAAGCTGCAGGCAACGGCGTTTATTCACTTTCATTTTTCTTTGAGTACTCTAAGTAAATGATTAAATGATTTCACGTACGCGCGCACAGCTGCCAGATTTATTGCTTCGATTATAAAGTCTCTCGTCCGAAGCTACTCACATTTATGAATCAAAGACGAATCATTCAGGATTCCTCGACAATCCCTTGCACTATGATTTGTTTTTTTTTTCGTAACTGTGCGTCGGTCAGCACTTTTTCGTGCTCGATAGTTTCCCTAATAGAACGAAAATACTTTTTTTTTTTATCGTTGTACACCTGCCGTCAAAAGTTGAGAAATTTGTTACACAGATAACCGACTGTAGCAAAACTTCTTTATCAGACGATCCAAATTTGTGTCGTATCAACGAAAATGTTAATTTCATTTTCTATGATCTTCTATTTTTGTATTTTCTATTTTCCTTATTTATTTTTTATTTTTGTATTTTCTATTCTTCTTATTTATTTTTTATTTCATTTTCGTTTATATATTTCTCTATTTGCCATATGCGCTAAGTAAAACGATATTCCAATAAATTTTAACATAATATGAACTTTCAATTTTTAATAAGAAGTATATTTATTAAAATATCAAGTTTTATTCAAATGTCAAGGCTATTTAACTTCTATAAATGCACGTCTATTTTCTACTAAAAATTTACCTAAGTTTTTAGATAAATAAATTTGAAGATAAATATAATAAATTCACCTGTTTTTACCTAAACTTTAGTGACTGAGAGGAATCAAACTTTCTTTCGATTACAAAGAGTCCAATAAGATCCGTGTTTCGTAGATTATCTATGAAATCATCGTCCGACTCCTAATTACAATGCGAGGGGATTAACGACAGCTGTACCGCGGGCGAATTCTTTCGTCACCAACAAAAAACGAGTTTATTCCTTGAGAACGGGGTCGTCCTCATCCCAGATCCTGGGGATCCTTTTCGCCCGGCGACCTTGAGCCAGAGCCGGTCAAGGTCCCCAGGTTTCCAGGGCAGAGTCCCGATGTGTGTCAGGATCCGATTTTCCGAAAGAAAAAAATCGGCGCGCGTGTTACGTGAAACACGCTCGGCCGGTGTGATATCGAGGTCGATCTTTCGTGAAACGACGAAACGACCACTAACACCGCCGACTACGACCGTCGGCCAATCCGGCGGCTCCGCTTGCTGCTGGATCCCGGGGGCCCGGCACCTTTCGTTCTGCCCGATGAACACCGTGTTCCGCTCCCCTCGTGTGCTTCACCTGGCCAACACGCACGCGGCCAACCGTCTCCCCGTGTCCGGTGGAAACGGCCAATCGCGGAAATCCACCTTATCCCCACGATTTCCTCCCGGCTGTCCACGCTTTGGAGAGCACCGAGTTTCCTGAACCTGGGACTCGCGAGCCCAGACATCTCCGGAGCCGTGGATCCAGCCGGTCGACGAGCGATCCTCCGCAGAGGATCGACGAGGATGATCATCAACAAGGTAGGACCTGGTCTTCGATCGTTCGACACTCTCCCACGCCTTCCTTCGCTTCTTCGTCCTGACGATATTCCTCTTCGCCGAGCTCCTCGCGCGACTGGACCTGTGTTTTAGCAGTCTAAACTTTATCGGTCCCCTGGTGGACGCGTCTGTTTAGTGGGCCTTGTACGAGTTCTTCCGCTGATCGATTTCTCGTTGAAGTTGCGCGCGTGGGTGGCAGAATCGTTGCGCATTTTTCGAGTCAAGTTTTGTTCGAATGAATTCTTTGTGTCAAGTTTTATTCGAATGAATTCTTCGAGTCAAGTTTTATTCGAATGAATTCTTCGAGTCAAGTTTTATTCGAATAAATTCCTCGGTTCAAATTTTATTCGAATGAATTCTTCGAGTCAAGTTTTATTCGAATAAATTCCTCGGTTCAAATTTTATTCGAATGAATTCTTCGAGTCAAGTTTTATTCGAATAAATCCCTCGGTTCAAATTTTATTCGAATGAATTCTTCGAGTCAAGTTTTATTCGAATGAATTCTTCGAGTCAAGTTTTATTCGAATAAATCCCTCGGTTCAAATTTTATTCGAATGAATTCTTCGAGTCAAGTTTTATTCGAATAAATCCCTCGGTTCAAATTTTATTCGAATGGATTCTTCGAGTCAAGTTTTATTCGAATAAATTCCTCGGTTCAAATTTTATTCGAGTGAATTTTTCGAGTCAAGTTTTATTCGAATAAACTCCTCGGTTCAAATTTTATTCGAATAATCTCCTACTCACGTGAGTGAAAATTGATGGCTGCGACAGAGAGGAAGAGTGTTGTCTTATTATTTCAAATCAATGCCAGAAAAACGTCCGATTAAATAGCACAAACACAGGCTTAATTTCTGTCAGACATTCCGATACCGCAGTTTATTCAATAATAATTAAATGCAATCTGGAAAAGACACGTAAGAAGTATTTCATGGATTGTACGTTCGCTGTAAACATTCCTGAACTCGCCTTCTAATTTATTTCATTCATGGTAACTCTATAATCAAGGATAAACATTTGCAAACTGTGCATCGTTCTCGCCAAACGCGTTTCGAAATTATCGTTTCCTACATCGTGAGCTCACTTTCGACTTCACTCGCCAACAAAAATGCACCCACTGCCGCGTCCCGTCTCTTAGACTCGCTTCGAACAACCAATAGAGTCTTGCATGCCACTTCTGTAAAATTAGAAACGGTGTACAGAGTGCGGATCTCTTCGAAAATGGTAAAGAAAGAAGAAAACAATCGGTCGAGCCTCTTTTATCGTATTGGCGAACCTCGGCTTGAACGACAATTACGCTTTTTCCAGCGGTGGGTCCCAGGACGTCGGGAACCACAAGTTCCCCTACCTTTCATCAAGCTCCCTTGTCTTCTGTCTCCTTCCTCGGTAGTGTTCGCTCTCCGACGTTCCTCCGTCAGCTTTCGTCGACCTCGTTGCCAAGGTAGACGCGCGCTGTCGTTCTGAGTGGGTGGCCGGTGTGCTCGCGTCTGGTCCGCGCTTCAACTTCGCCGGGATCGATTTTCCGGCAACACGGTGTGCGCGTTCGTCGTCTTCCATCTGTGTGACGGTGTTTGCGCGGGTGTGTGTGTGCGTGTGCGTGTGCGTGTGTTCCGTCCGGGAACGCCGGAAACGGCCGCCGAAATCGTTAGCCGGGGGGCAACGCGCGGGAAACCGCGCCGCGCCGCGCCGCGTTTCCGTCGATGCGGTTTCGCGCGATGGAAACACCGATTCGCCACGGTATGTGTGTTAACCACGGTTCCGTCTCCGTCTGAACGTCGTGGACGCGACCGACGAACGCGTCGCTGAAAGTCCGAATCGTTCGCTTATCTAAGAGGCCACGCGATCTTCTCACTTTCTAGGAGACAATTCTGCACGCAGGTGTGTTCGACTTTTAACACTATACCAACCGATCTGTAACGATGATTAGAGTGCATTGACTCATAAGAGTGAAAAGATAGAATTCACCTGGATTTTGTGAAGTTTTGATTATGAGACTTGTTTCAATAATATAATTTATTCAATCATTTTCCACGAAGAAGTCTCCGAAGTTTGTAGTATCGTAAAATAAAATATCGGTCATTTTGACCGTGGCAGGTTTAGTGTTAAATTAGAAATTAGTTACAATGTAATCATTGTGTAAATTGCTTCGTGTTAGCATATTTAATTCAATTTAGTCCGATGAATAATGGTGGAAAAATGCTAAACCAAGATTCGAACTAAGTATCGGATTATTGCCATACGAGTTAAATTGCGTGCAACGCGCGCACAGTAAATCCAGCCGAGTACAGTAATGTCTCCCTAATTGACGCTCAGATTGTCCACAAAAATGGACAATTTGGGAAGAGGAGCCTTGCGAATTCGATCCTTGCAACTCGTTTTTATAGTTACCGATCTTCGACAGTTATTAAAAACGAGCTGCGAGGCTCGAATAATCGTATCTCCTCTTCCCAAATTGTCCATTTTTGTGGACAGTCTGCGCGTCAGTAAGGGAGACATTAAGGCAGATTAGAATGAAAGCTTCAATCGAGTTCGCCGCGGTCGTCGTTTCAGTGCACGATATTTATTGTTCGACGATTCGTTCATTGTTTCTTTCGCGAAATGTTCTCACTCTGAAAATCTACTTCGATTCTATCACTGAATTAATGGATAGATCATTCGAACTTCTGTGGTTTGAAATAAAAATGGACCACTCGTTCCCCGGGATAAAATGTTCTTATAAAATTGCGGTATTTTCCGATTTAAATAACTACAGTAATGCCTCCCTAATTGACGCCAAATTGTCCATAAAAATGGACAATTTTCGAAGAGGATATACGATTGTCAACAACTATAAAAATGAGCTGCAAGGCTCGACTAATCGTATCTCCTCTTCCCAAATTGTCCATTATTGTGCAGAATCTAAGCGTCAATTAGGGAGACATTAACTATACTTAGCTGTCAGCGGACAGAAGATTGCTGGAATAAACGGTCTCCGTAAAATCTCCTAGTTCTCTAGAACTCGAATAAAAACATCCGAATCGGTCGGAGTGCACGGTTAACCAATTAATTCGAGTGACCGGAATAAATTAGCTGATAAATCAGCGACGTATCATTAATCAGCCGGGACATTTTGCAATAGTGGACGCAAAAGCAAGCCTGTTCCCTTCGGCCACCTGCCGGATTACGATCGCGCCGTGATCCCGCAATTTTTCCGTGGACGAAGATCGGACGTCGTCACGGACGATCCAAAAATCACGAAAGTGAATCATCATCGCGCGCCGGTCGGTATTAGAAAGTGATGTTACGAAAAGGCCGGCGGAAAGAGGCAGCTCCTATTCACCGTGACCATCTAAATTTTCATCGTGGCTCGAGCGATCGGGATCGGTCCGATCGTCTTCTTCGATCGTTGCCGATGCCTCGGGAGAGGCGAGGAAGCCTCGACGCCAGATATTAATTACAACGCGCGATGATACGGTCCGCGGCGCTTGGCGCGCGCGGCTCCGTGACTTTCGAAACGTGCTCGGCCGGCTTTCGGGAAGAATGCGAGCGTAATCGCGGGCTCGAATCGGGTTCCTCGAGTTACGTGGCCCGTAATTACGTGTGTGTCGTCTCCTCGCGGCCGTGCACGCGCGAGAACCCGCCCGAGCCCGCTCGAACCCGCGCGAATCTCTCTCGTCGGAGACGCCGTTAACGAACCATTGTGCCGATCGGGGCCGGTCTTATCGGGCCTAATAAGAAGATCACGATAACCGCCGACCATTCTCGCGACTAATTCCTGCGCCCAGAGATCTCTTCATTAAGGCCCAGACAATCGAAATGAATTTCGTTCGCTAACTTTCGCTGGCGGCGTAATTAATCATCGCGAGCGATGGCCGAGACTTTTGCTGACTCCGTCCACCTGAGACGCTATTATTACGGGTAATATGCGGAAATGCTCGCGAGATCGTCCGAAATCGTTTCCTCGCGAACGGAGTCGTCGACGAAGAATTTCTGATCTCGTTTCACGCGGTTGCAGTTGTTTTCTCCGGAATATTCTATGGTTAAACAGGCTTGCAATGTTACTTCGAGTACGTCGTTCGATATTTCGACAAATTATATATTATAATTTATTACAAATATATTATAAATGAATACTATAAATATTATTTATGAAGAAAGTCGTGTATGTATAGTTGAAATTGCGAGGATGTAAGAAGAATTTCGTAATATTGTTACAGTATTTTCAGCTTATTGGAACGATTGAGGAAACAATTCGTTTTCATTTCATTTCTGCTGCTCCGAATCGTCTTGGAAAAATTCTATTTTACACAAGGATTCGCAGTCCATCGATCGCATCGATATACTTTCAACCAGTTAGCTCTTATCGACGAGCATCTTTTCTCGTTAAAAGCGTAAAAGTATGAAGAAGCTCGAACATGCACGGTATAATTACGCTAACTTGCAACACGTTTCAACGATATTGCAGCGGCTAACTGGTTAACGGAGTACACTTTTCAAGCGACGACCCGCTGAAAGAACTTTCAAGACGTCAATTAACACCGGCGACCCATTTTTCATCCGTTCGGTCGCGTTCGTTTCGTTCGATCGCGGCCGACGAGCATCGTAAATCTGTCGTTTGCAATGAAATTTTACACGCGCGCCCCGTCTACGAGAGCGCACTTCGGCTCGATTTTACACGAAGTAAAATTTTAGTATCCGTTCCATAGTCTGGGCAAACACGGTGCCGCGCTCGGGGTGGAAATAATAGCTTCCATTAGCGACAGCGAACCCGACCGCGGGGCAGGTCCCCATGAATATTTCGCAGCGACCGTTTGCTTCGCTACAAACAATTCGCCGTCAATTAACGCAGGAACTCGGCAAAACTCGATATGAATTTCGACCGAAATCTCTCCGCGATGTTTACCAACACCGTTCAGACCCCGATCTTCGCAAACGATCGCGGTGGGAACCGAACCGATCCGCTCCGCTCGGGTCCGCGCATGAATATTTAACAGAAACGGTAATCGCGATCGTTTCAATTAAAGCGAAAACGCGGAACGTTTCTTCGCGGCGCTCTCCGCGGGGTTGTGTCCCGGTGAACCGGACGGAGTTTCTCCGAATGATGCGTTCACAGTTGGGCCAGACCGGGTTGTTTCGGCCTCTCGTTCGTCGGCCGTTCGACGTCCCTGAACCGGCAACCGCCGCCGCCGCCGCACCGCGCCGGAAATTCATTAGGCATAACGACCATGATAAAAATCACCGTGAGAAATCGCTGGCCGCGTTTAGGTAGCTCGCCGAGGTGCCGTTTACTTATCTTCAGACATCGTTTACGCGACTTTCCCGGTTTTCCAGGCTTCGACGACGCCGAGCGGTGTTTACTGCTCCGAATGGATGCAGATTTTCTTGTAACGGCGTAATTACGGTCGCACGGTGAGACTGCTGGAATTAACGGTGACGATTTTATTAGTGCTCGGACACGATTCTGGCACATCGGGGTCGCTTCGAAAGCTTCGAGTACAGGATACCATATTTTCACACGAGATGTTATTAACAGGGAACCGTGTCGTGTATCGAAAACGACTAACGTTTGTTGCGAGAAGGATAAGGCTTTTATTTAGACGTTTCGTTATTTTTATAAAATCTGCTTGATTTAGGAGATTTATTAACCCTTTGCACTCGAAGCCTGTTTAACTGTAAATCAAAAATAGTTTTTCTGACTTATAATATTTCCATTTTATACGACCAAGTGCATTTTATGCATATGACATTGAGTTTTATGGCGACTCGTACGACAGTTACACTTTCAACAATTTTTTAAATCTAAACTTTGTCGATATAAAAATTATCTTGGAACGTGATACAACAATTTTAGTGGTGCCTCATAGTCACCGCTCAAGTGCAAAGGGTTAAATCGCTTCCTATGAAAGAGTTTTTATAATGTCAACAGTCCTAAAATAAAAATAGTGCGAAGAAGGAAATTAAATATATTTATTATGTCTATAATTAAGATAAAAATGTATTCGCACTGCGTAACTCATTTTTTTTTTAAATCTGGACTTACACTAACCGGCTTCCGAACCGTCCACATATACAAGTATTTTTTATAGACTCGTAAATTAAGTTTCCGCGTGAAACGTCTGTATAACAAATTTATTTAATTTCTTGAATTCTCCTTCTTGGTATAAATGATCGTATTCTCTGCACGAGGAACACACGATTGCCAATCGAGATTATTTCTACGTCGATCATTCTCGCAATTCGACGTTAAAAATACAGGAAAACCACGGTTGAAATTTTTGTCGACGGACGCGATTCCGAATAACGTTAGCCACGCGATCAACAACCATTCCGCTGTTAATACGTTATTAACGCGTGGAAAAGGAATGCGCGACCCGCTTTGCCCTTTCATCGCTCTGCACGGCTCGTAACTCAGCCGTTTTATTAATTGAAGAAAGCGGCTGTGCGTGGCTTCTTAACCCGGACGCATCTGTGCGTTAAACGAAGTGAAGTTGTTCGGCGTTGCTAATTGCGGGGCTCCAGAAATAGATCTACAAATCTTGGTCCGCGTTACTTCTGTTTCCTCGACGAATCGTTTTCCCCGATCCGTCCCGAGGATAGTTGTTCAACCCGCCGGATATTAATCGTCGCATATTCGCGATCGTTCGACGATCTCGCGAGGAATTTTATGTTGCCTCATCACCTGATCGGATAAGCCGGATGATTAATAAAAACTCCGCACGCAAAAGGCGCTAATTGTAAATGAGCCGCGGTTGAGATATGGAACGCGCCCCTCTCGGTGGATCGAAGGATTAAAATATTGCGAGACCGGATGAATGATGCAGCGAGTGCCCGATACAAGTTTCGAATTTAGTTCTCCAGACGGAGCACTAAAATCAGGTGCTTCGTTTCTCTTTGTAGAAGCAACAATAACTTATCCATTCGGATTTTTAGCGATTTCTATCGCAATGTTTGAGTCGTTTATTTTGAAAGTGGCATAAGTCACTTTTTCAAAAAAATCGAGTTAATGGTAACACTAATTACAATTGAACGGTATCTTTTCATTAAAAAAAAAAAAGTGACTTATGCCACTTTCAAAATAAACGGCTCATTTGTCCCAAGCAAAAAATGTGTCGAATAAATTCCTCGTCAACGTATCTTTGCAACCTTGATAATCGTGAATCGAACAACTTGATCGGTGTGAAATTGCGGTGAAAAATTGCTGCCGGATCAAAACCGTGCAGAGAAACACCGCGGTAGACGCAGAATCGGGGTGTGCTCTGTCGTAGAAATTCGAGATTTGATTAGACGCGAAAAACAGAAGCGAAAAGAAATAATTTCCACGGACGAAACAGCAGCGTCGTTTCACGCTCCCGGTTCGCGAGTTATCGTCTTCGGAACAGAGACGCGCGACTGCAACACGCTGCAGGATGTTCGATCGTCGTTCGATTCCGCATAAAATTCGATCGGTCGAGATTCCGACCCGATTTTCATCGCTCGTCACCGGCGCGGTCCACTTTCGTGGCACGCAGGAAGACGAGTTACCATTTTCTATCGTGGCCGTAGAAACCGCCCGTGCAATTACACGAGCGCCGAGTGTCACCTTTCCAATATGCAAAATAGTAGGCCACCGGTCAGCCTTGATTTAGCGGACGCCCGCGAAAAAGTCTATCGCCCGAGACGACGGCGACACTAATCGCCGGTTTCGTCGTCGTTGTCGTCGTCGTCGTGCAAGACCAAAAGGATTACGAGGTGCCATCTCCTGGACGGTGGCGCAGGAAAACATACAGAAGGAGGTCGCGGCGTCGATCGCTGTTATTAGCGACTCCACTTTCAATCTTTCGTAACTTTCCAGGAGGATCCTCCCTCCGGATGTCTCTCGCGTCCCGCGATATCCGCGTGCTCCGTCGTTAAGGAAATTGGCCGTCACGCTCTTCAATCCGGTCGTTAACTATTGCGACGCGTTTCTTGCGAGATCGGCAATCTTCTCCGGGCCGCATCTTAACGACGACGATATCGGCTCCGTTTTCGCGACAAAGTCTCGCGAAACTGCCGCAGGCTGTCTTCTCAATTTTCCCCACCGGGAATATTTATAGTAATATGTATAACGTATCCTGTAACGGTCGTTCTAGAATCTCGATTAAAATGTTATGTAACAAATGGTCCTGTTTATTAGCGAACATTGGCGGCGATTATCGAATACAATGATCCGACAGAAAATAGGATAAATTTAATGTGAAGTAAAGAAATGTGTGAACATGCAAGTCATACGTAGCATACATTTAATTTATTATATTTAAATTATATATACAGACATACGTGTAATAAAAAATTATGAAGAAGGAAGATTCGACGAGCACTTCGATTCAATGAGAAAAAGGCATTCGTTCCTTCTAGGACAGCCCGCTGCATATTAATTTTACAGAAGCTTAGCTCAATGAGAATGTCGTCTATCACAAAGTTGCAAAAATATAGTCATTGTTTCCATGATTGAAATCTCTGACGCGCGCCCTATTTCTCTCGGCAAAATAATCTTCTTGGTATACTTTCGAAATCTGCGAATGGCTAAAGTGTGCAAACTTCTGCTCCGTTTGAAGAAAACACGTCCGACGATTGTCGACAGCACGTGTTTACACACACACACATTCAGTAAGATTGCTAGGAAAAGCATTTGCACACGGGTTGCGCGTGATTCGATTATCCCCGTAAGAGCCGTTTCTACGTAAGGAACAAAGAACGACCCAGTTCGGGGCTAAACAAAACGGCGAAATAGAAATGTGTCCCGGGGCAGGCGGGACAGGGTCGCGCGTGGTCGCAAATGTCGAGCAATTAGGGTCTAATTGTCCTGGTTCTTTTTTCGCGCAGAGCGAGAGCCGTGAGGAGACAATAACGACGACATCGACCGTGGTGACCTCGTCGACGGCGAAGAGCGGCACCAAGACGAAGAAGAAGAAGATCGAGGGCGTCGCCGGGAACGATGCCTCGCCGAACCTCACGCCCCGCACAAAGAAGACCAAGAAGAGCAAGAAGAACGAACTGGAGAAGGAGAACATCTCCGTGGTAAGTGGACGCGGCCGGCGATCGGTGTTCGTTCAAATTCTCGTGTAGGGTTATATATTAGAGATTAGGCCCGTCCGTCTGTTGTCCTCTCGCCGTGGAGGACACGGCCGCGTTCTTCCGAGCGGAAGCGTCGGATCTCGGAGCAGTGGAGGAGGCGATCGGATCGAGGAGGATCGAGGCGGCCAGAAGACGCACCGTGGGTATAAATAAACCTGCATGAACCGTTATCGTGTTAATTAGCGGCTGGAGAGCGATCCACCGATCGAGGGACGATCGTCGTCGACGCACCGGAAGTCCTCCGCGGTTCAATTCCTCGTTCGCATGATTCCCGACGATTCCGCCGCGGTTAGTTTCCACCGGGTTTTCACTTTAATTGACAGAGAGGAACCGGACGTCTGATGTTTTGCGCCCGCGGCCGCCGGTCTTTTCCTTATTCGCAGTAATTGTTCCGCCGAGCGAGCGCGCGAGGGAATCGACAACGTTCGAAAGAGGAAATCGGGACTTCCGTTCCATTCGGCCACGGCGACCGGCTATTCCATCGCCTGGGAAACCAGCCGGGAAACCAGCCGGCCACGGGAAACTCCGTTTATCTCCGTTTTACCCCGTTCGCCGACTAGCTCTGTCCGTGGAATCCTCGACGCTTGAACGGAACACCTTTGTCGGCGGCATTCTTCCCTTTTTCTCGCCTCCGCTGAACTTTCGTTCTGCCGTTGTTCCTACGTTCAACTGTTCCGTGATCGAACCCTTTTTTTCTAACCCTCGCGTCGATTTTATATAGTCCTCTTTTGCGGAACATTTGCGATCAGTTTTATCAAGCATATCGACGCGCTGCTCGCGATCGATGCAGTTCTCTGTATCTTCAGAGAACGTTTTTGGGAAAAGTCGGAAGTCGCTTCGAAAACTTTGGATTGGGACTCGATTTGGCCTCGAAGAGTGTACAAATATTTTTCTAGTAGTTACTAAAAATGTGATTTTACTTTATTTCACTTTATTTTACTTTATTTTACTGGACCACTGGTCTGCAAGCCTAATAATCGATAATAACGCATACTTCTCTATTTATCTTTTCAATATGTCATTAGAATTCAACCTAACCTTATTTTCCATTTATTACGGATGCCTCTTTAAATCTTAACGTTTATATTCCTCCCTGTGCTAACGGATTATCCCGTGCAAATAAAATAAAATAGATAAATAATCGAGCAGCTGTCATTTCTCAAACATTTACTCGCAAGAGAAATTCTCCTGCGCCGCCATTTTGCAAACGACCAAAATCGAAACCATATTTTTACATACACTCTTCGAGGTCCACCTAACCGAGCCCTCGAAACAAATTTTCGATCCGCTCATTACCTTTCTCTGAAAATATTCCGAAAGTAGACCACGAAATCGGTCGAGCCCGGAGAATTCGTGAACCGGAAGTTCCTCAGGATCGCAGTCGATGGAATGGCCCCGGAAGTCTCTCTCGGTGTCTCGACGAGTTTTTCTAGTGTCCCTATGGGACCGGAGGAGACCATGATTCGTTGTTGCATGTCTGTGTACAGTGTGGCACGTGTTTCTCTGTGTTGTCAGAACTCTAACTTGCGAGAGCCGAGCATGCACACCGGTTCCCGGCGAACGCAACCGGAATCGCTCGATTTCTCGGCCGAGAACGATCTGTCGAACGTGAACGTCAAGTCTTTGGTAAGTCCCAGCCACGGTGACACGGTAGATCGCGCGGCAACGGTAGATCCCGCGGCGGGTAGATCCGCGGGCAACGGTTACGAAATATCGCGGATCGAACCGGAGAAATTGCATCCGCGCGCGACCGAGCAAATTGACCGCGATCAGATTCGCGACGCGAGCCGTGACGACGCAGTCTCTCTCTCTCTCTCTCTCTTTCTCTCTCTCCCTTTGTATCGCAGTTAGGGGTAACGAGCGCGCCAGCGAAAGCCCGTCAGTAAAAGTTTACAGAAACGTGCCTGCCGTTAGGTAATCGCGACGAAATCGGCCGAGCGAATTTCTTTCGACGCTCATCGTTTCGATTCCGAAAAACGTTCGCTTCTCGAGACTCCGTCGGAAACCAGAAGCTCCAGATCCGACAACAGCGACAACGCGCAACGTCCGACAAATTCAGAATATACAGGGTGTCCCAAAAATGTCTCGCAATCCGAAAGTAGGGGATTCCTGAGGTCATTTGAAGCAACTTTTTCCTTAGCGAAAATGCAATCCGCGGCTTCGTTTACGAGTTATTAATGAAAAACAGTGACCAATCAGAGGCGAGATCATTCGACCTGAGACGGCCGAGCCAATGAGCAAAACTGGGCTCCGTGCACTCGTTGGCTGGGCCGCCGCGCACCAGCCGAGCTCGCCTCTTATTGGTCAGTGTTTTTCGTTAACAACTCGTAAACGAAGCCACGGAGAAAATCTTCGCAAAGGAAAAAGTTGCTTCAAATGACCTGAAGAACCTGCCACTTTCGGATTGCGAGACATTTTTGGGACACCCTGTATACAAGATGTACCAGATGAAGGATACCATATTTGTATGCTCGCTATTTAGTGCAGTGTTCCAATCAATTTTTCGACTATAAATATTTCCATTTCCTACAAATATGTACGGAATACTTTGAACAAGTTGAACAATAAGCAATCCCAAAAGACGACGTCCTATCTTGAATCACTAGATTAAATACTGCTATTTTGATTCATTAATTCATTAATTAATTTATTTATATATACGAGTAAACAGTCATTTTGCGAGGAATTGCAGAGGAATCGAATGAAAATAAACAATCAAATCGCGAGGAATCAGCGAATCATGTAAACAGTTTATAAAGACTAGTTGTAAATCTAGTAAAATTCACTGCAAATGCATCGATCGCTATTGTTGTCAATGAACGTTTAACCACTGAACAAAAAATGTCTCGTACAAATAATCGCGAAGCACGTTCATAGAACGTTTATCTTCGATCTGTGTCAGTGTTGAGGCGCATAAAATGTTATCCCTTCATCTGGGACACCGTGGAACATTTCTCGATAATTTCGCGAAACTTTTCGTCGTATCTTGTCATCTGACTGGAATCGTTTGGCAAGCTCATTGTCAAAGAGACCGCGATAGCATTAATGAACCGGCGCTTGCTCAATTTGACCCGTAAGTACCTTGCACGTAGAGTCAGCGTTCCGATGTACGGTCGGGCCGATCCGCAGCGATCTATAAATCAATCCGCTTCGAAGCGTACGTCTGCGGAGGGGTGATTAATTATCCGGGTGGGTTTTCGGTCGGGCTAGATCCCTTTATAGATCATTGTGGCTCGACGCCGTATGTCTTTTGCCGTCCTCGACACTGTCGTAATCAAGATTTAGTTGAAGCCCCCGCCCGTTTTCGATCTCGTAACTTCAGCCCCTCCCCCGCCGTTACCACCCTTCTGACACGATCAGTGTAATAGCAGTCGGTTTGCGTTTGTTTTTCGTGCGTGTGTGTGTATGTATGTATGTATGCGTGCGCGTGTGTTGTGTGTCGCACCGATTCGCGTGTGACCCACAGAAGCATGCTGAACTAGGTTTGTTGCATTGTATTTTGTGCATGCAGACACAGACATATGTATCGGAGGCGACTCGCCACGAGCAGGATCGATCGATCAAGGAAAAGATCGCGACCGGCGTGTCGATCAAGCAGCTGGTGAGTAACAAGTATCCGATACCTTTGGTTCGATACGATCGTATTTGCCCGCGATTCTCGTGCACCGGTCATATCGCGTCGAGATCTTCTACATATCTATCTGTGTTAAATCTACTCTCTCTCTTTCTCTTTCTCTCTCACTCTATTTCTCTCTCACTCTCACTCTCTCTCTCTCTCTCTCTCTCTCTCTCTCTCTCTCTCTCTCTCTATTTTTCTCTCTTTCGCTCATATCTCTCATTTATTACAGATAATATCTACGTTTCCGTGATCTATTTATTGAATTAATTTTGTCTCCTACTATTTTTCTTCTCTTTCATTTGTCTTTTTTTTTTATTTTTTCGAGATGCTTGTTCGCGCGGCTGAACGGCAAAAAACCGCTTCGATGGCTGTCGATACACTTTTGTCAGTTGTATTTTGTTGTCACTAACAGTGTCGTAGCTTTGGCGACATCTCGAGCATGAGCGACGGCGATCAGACGGCGTACGGGAAAGCGAATCACGCGATGGAGACCGAGGAGGTTTGTATCGATATACTCGTTCGTTTTATTTTTATTCATCAAGTCATTAGTTTCTGTTCTTTTCTATTTTGTTTTCTTTCGCGAGTTGCGAACACGATGACTGCGGGACCGCCCGTCAACGTCGATCCCGAAACACGGCCACGTTGTCTTACTTCTGAAACGCGCGTTGCACCTTTACGCGATGTCTGTGACATTTTTAAATACTGCGATATCGTTGTAAGCGCGTAAATCTGTCGGTGGTTGTATACAACGATCGACTGATCAGGCAAAGAATAGAAAAAGCTGTGTGACAATGACCGGAGGAAAAATTACGATATTCTATCTGAGATCCAGGAAACACTTCTGACGAAGATTACGACGTGATTATTTGATGACGTGATGCTCTTGATCATGATATGTTTCCGAAAAATTCACCTTGAGTCATTTATGGAAACAATAATCACAAGATACGCGTGATTGTTTCGTGTTAAAAATAATTTGAACGTTGTGTTCGATCGATTGTGTGCAACACAATGTGATCCGATTAGAATCATCTTCAATTTCGTAATCGCGATCGAAGAGTGCTTGCTACTAGCAAGCATGATGCACTGCGTACGAATTTTCTTTGTCATTAAATTCTATAGTATAATATATATTATTATACTTATATATTATATATATATTATTATAATATATATCATTATACTTATACTATAGAATTTAACGACGAATTAATTTAATGACAAAGAAATATATACTATATATATACTATAATATATAATTATAATATATATAATATATACTCTATAATATATATTATCATACTTATACTATGCTATATATATTATACTATATATAATATAGTATAAAAATTATAGTATATATAATCTATAGTCAACGGCTTACAACGGTGTTCACGCAGAAATTTAAAAAATCTAGCAAAACAAAATTTTATTTCTCAAATGTCTGTAAGAAGAAAATGATCTCAGACCGAGATTTTCTCTCCCTAACGAAACGAGAAAATAAGCTGGATGACGGGCGGTCCCGCTAATTCGAAATGATGATTCAGGATTTAAGAAAGCAATCTTTCGCGGGTCCAGAGTTAACGAACTAGAGCGCACATTCTGATGACGAGAAAGGATCGTGTTAATCGTGCACAAGTGAATCCGTGCACGACGCAACAGACGCGCAATACATTTCGATCTTGCCGTTCAGTGTGTACGCCCGACACCGCTTCGATTTATAAACGGTTCAATCGGTTCAATTCGTTCGGGACGAATCGGTGCTCTCGGCCGGGCACAGCAATTGGTGTTCGTTCGAAGCATGTCAGCAGCATCCGACGTTCACGTGTGCGACGGGAGAACGGCAGTCCTATTAACAAGTTGATTATCGTTATACTGCATGAGCCATATCCGAACTTCCGTTTTAGTTGCTTCGCGTTCCACTGATATTACGATTGTTCCGCCGATCAGACTAAGAATTTTAACTCCTGATCATCGTAACAGCATACTAATCGCCGTCGGGGGCGCGAGCTTTGCGACACCATTCGTTCATTAAGAACCAATTAGTACAGGGAAACTTTCTAATCGAGGCTGCGTATCTGCAGAAGCAATTTTTAATTGCCCTCGGATTCGACAGATTTGTCAAATGAATTTTCAAGTCGTAATTGATTATTATTGGGCCAGAAATAATGATTCAATATTTTTTAATTATTATTGGTTTCGAATAGAATCATTAAAAAAATTTTAATCGCTACTGGTTCCGGGAAAATAATTAGAAATTTTAAAATTATTGGCGATTGCGGAAAAATAATTCAAAATTTTTAAATTATTATTGGTTCCGAAAGAAATAATTCAACATTTTTCAATCGTTATTGGCTCTTGAAAAATGATTCTCGCGTTACGCTATTATTGCTCGAAGTACGTATCTATGGTTTCAAAGGGTTGTCAAAATTGTGCGAATCTCGAGGGTTGTGATTTTGAAAAGGGAATTTTGAAAAACAAAGTCGCAAAGCTCGCAGGCCCGCGATCTATCCGCAACTTACCGCTAATCTTGAGTTCCCGTTGACGCTCCCGACGATCCTAGAAAGCAAGGTCGCTGGGTGATCTTCGATTATGCGAGAAGGGTTACTCGAAGTTCACCAGAGACGCACTCGTCTTCGCCGGGGTGTCGGTCAAGGCCCTAGTAAGTACCTTTCGTGAACCCGTTGGGCCGCCTCGGTGACAGCTGGAACTACAAGATCGTGAAACAATACCTCTCCACTTCAACTTAGACCACTTCACTAGATTTCACTAGACACTGGAACGACTACGAATTCGAAATGAATAGTAAAGAGGGACGCTTAACGCGACGCGTGCCTCGACTGCCACATTTGGGTGACACTAATTTTTTAACTAAATTAAACGTTACCGAAATCTTTAGAACGCAAAAGACTAGAATAATTTAAAATGCAAAATTACTAAACGTTAACTATCCAGTTTCGGTTTCGTTAATTCAGAGTTGGTCAAAATTTTATTCGGACGACGGACACCGTCGAATGCAAAATCTAGATAAAAATTTATCTAGATAAGAATACATTCGATTCCAAGACATTGTAAACTTATTCGAATGATAATGCGAAGTGATAAAGTTGAAAATGATCTGAAAATGCGTTCATATTAGACGCATTAAAATGCATTATTATCCGAATAATTTTACAATCTCTATTCGAATAAATGGTTCGTAACAAAGAATTGTGCGAATCATTTATTCCGATAAAGAATCATTCGAACGAATAAAAATTATTCGAAAAAAAATATTCTACTGAAAAGAATCCATTTGGATAATTATGCAAGAAAAATAATGCCGAACTCTGCATTAATTAAAATGACATTGGTAACGTTGGAACTTTCGGATTTGATATTCGGCGCTCTCGCAGTGTTAAGACTGTGTCGCGTATCGCGAGAAGAACATTGTCTCCGCGATTCCAACAAATCGTCGCCGAGGATTCCGAAGTTAGGCACGATCCTCCGGGGAATGCCGGGGTGCGTGCACGTGATCGCGATCCGCTCGAGTACGTCGCGCGTTTTACCGGCGTAGTCGGTCGTCGTCACGCCACGAATGCTGTCTCTCCATTTAAGGGAGGGCCGGCTTTGATAATAACCTACTGCTACTCATTTGCCCCACTTTGTACTTGGCTCGCCGTAGAATCGAGGTCTCGCGGCATTTTTTTCCGTTTCCTTTTTCCCTCTTCGTTGCTCTTTTTTTCCCTGCTCCTTTTTTCGCTTCCACGTATCCGGCGTTTATCGGTTAACCGGTTACGGATTTCGTGTCGGGTGACATAATTCCCGGCATAGTGAAATCGTCTCCGCGAGCGTAGATTGCCCTGGGAACGCTCTCGGTTGCCCCCGGGGCGAGACGAGGGGGCAACGCTTTCGAGCTATTAACTCGGAGGCAGATGAGACGATGCTCTCTCCCTCTGCGCATAGTGGCGCAGTGGGCGTGGCCTCGGTGCTCCCAACTTCTAGGACAGTGTCTCAAAGGGTAAATTATGCTCATGGTTTAGGTTCTACGTCCCCTTGTGATTTAGCTCCGAGGAAAAGCGGAGGGTACTATTTAAAATTCTTCTCCTTTTACGTAGAATTTAATGCGTAGCCATCGGCGAGCCCTGAGTGGGCGTGGCCTCGTTGCTCCATACTTCCGCGGAGCTAGAACGCGCAATCATTTGTCGCAAAAATCTGTCTAAACAGCACAATTTCCACTTAAACAGTCTCAATTTTCCCTTTTTTTTTTTTTAGTAGAATATAACCATGTCCAGTGACTCGTTGTCTAATCACAGCCTAATCATTCCTAGCATAAATCACCCGAAGATAATGAGCAGTCGTTGTTCTAACGGCTCCCTAAATCACCGTCGAGGTAACAATTCGATCACAGCGCCTTCAAAAATGGTCCCGTCGATTCCAATCTCTTCCACGTTCCTCGATCGAAGCCGGATATCTCGTTCGATCGAAGTGGGCGTGGTTTCGCAGCTCTCGCTTTCCGCGCACCCACGCCGCAGCTGCGCAGGGCATTCTACGTCGCCGTAATCGTGTAAATAATCAAACTCGACGGAAAATCGTCGCGGCTTCGAACAGGCTCGACGACTCTCGCGGAGTTTCAATTTCCGTCGATCCGATAAACGATAAAACGGGAACGGATCGTGTCGGGCACGTGACCGAGGCTCGTCGTGCGAGCCCGAGACCGAGAAAGCAAGTACCCGGTAGAGCTCGGCCGTGCCAAAAACGAGACCCGAACGATATTCCAGCTGTCCCCGAACGTTGGTTCCCTCTCGCTCTTCTCCTTCGTTCCTCTTCTCTTCTCCGTGAACGCGTTGCAGCGGTTGGCGAGATACGTATCGGCCGATTGGCAACCGGCGGCGGCCATTTACGGGCCAGCATTGCCGGCTCGATCGGCGGCTGCTAGTATTATACGGGAACGGCCGCGATCGACCGGCTCGTCGAATTAACGCGTCCATCGAGATGACAGCCAGTTGGCAATCGGCTCTGTAATTGTTGTAGATCATTGGCCGCGGATGAAGACGCCGAGATGCCAGTCGGAAAGGCTCGGTCTAATAGCGTTCACCCTTCCGCTCCCGGCGGAATTGTTTACGACCCTAAAGCGTTAAGATTTTATTGCTGTGCACGGCGGCGTGCCTAATTATGGAATCAAAATAACTTTTATACGTTTATTGATATTTGAAAGAGAAGAACTGTGTTTGTATATTTCTATTTTCTATTATTTCTGATGTAGAAATGTACAAATGTGGCGTTTTCCTAGGTTTTTGTTCAAGGTAGCGTTAAAAATGTAAAAGTCATTTCGAGTCTATAATTCTGTGGTTTAATTAATGCATTGACTGAAATTTTCTGAATTTGTGACACGCGACCTTTTCCTTCGTAGCCACGGAATTAATCACACCGGTGTAATTGAGCTCGGTTTACGCATCGATTCTTGTCGCTATTTTCATCGCTGTAAAATGGTTTCACATTATGTTATATTATTTTTTATTATATTTTGTGTTTTTCACAGCACCTCGTACGCTGTCATTTCTTATAGGAGTTAAAGATATCGTAAAATTTGTTACGACGGTCCGAGTTAGATTTTTATGTCTCTCAGAAACTGGTGTTTTGGTTCAGATGTTTTTATTGTAAACTGTTCGAATAAGCGAAAGAAACTCGAGGTAACGAAATCATGCGAGTCGGGTGTGATCTCACCGATTCCGATCAGCGTCATTCTAACGAACAGAGAACGGCGTGCCGTGCAATTTTGCAATTTCGTACGCGATGTCTCGTTGGAAGGATAAAACGGGCGAAGAACAATGCGAGGTGTCGGTGAAACAAGGTGTTGCGCCAACCGCTGTTCCGCGGAACTCGAGAATGAAGGTGTACCGCTTACAATGTCGACCCTAACGCGACACTAACCCGCAGCCCGTGCTGTTTCTTTCTTTTTGTTCGGCCCGCCCTCTCCTGGCCGTGCATGACAAAACCTTAACCGAAAAAATCACGAAAAAACCGACCTCCTCGGGACAGAGGGCTTCCTACTGTAGTTTGGCAAACTTAACGAACGAGGGTGTGGAGACGGATCGGCCGAGGTTCGAGGTAAGCCCCCCGAAAGAGAGATGTTCGTACCACAGGTTCAATCTCTTCAGAATTTTCTTCTCCGCTTCTGCCTCGCTCCGTTCGCATATCTCTTAACTTCTTGCTTCGAATTTACGATCGAATCTCTCATTCTTTCGTCTTGACACATCTTACATCTTTCGTTCGCGTAGACGCTAATTTCGACGGACAAACTGTGGTCGTAAGAACACCTTTATCCCTCGTCCCTTCTGCTACCTCTCTGCCATTGGGACGCACATCCGTAGACCAGCGATACCCCGAATCCTCTTAGATCCGCCGAAGAAAAGAGTACGGCGTGTGTGTATTCGAGCATAATTTTCGTTTCAACGCAACCGAAGCGACAATTCTGCTCGGACTAATATCCTCAGACTAATAACGTCCTAAACGTGTTCACTTAGAAATTAAGCACAGTTTTCTAGCACTTCGTTGTTTTTTTCTTTCTTCTTTTTTATCTAAGTGCAAGCGTTCGAAGATCTGCCTTCGGAACAACAATTCTGCTCGTTTGCGAATCACATACTGCTGTAAAACTTGGAGAAGATCGGGATGAAGTGTGTAGACTCAAGAAATGAGCATTTCTAGAACAGAATTGCCATAACTTCTTTGAACGATCATCGAGGAAAAGTGTGCGGATTCTGTGAAACCTGAGAATGAGCATTTCTAGAAGAGCGCTACCATAAGTCCTTGAGTAATCAAGAAGATCCTGCGACCTTAAGAAACGAGGATTTAAAGACCACTATTGTCGCAACCAGACTGCGGATCTTTATGCGAGATAAGAGCTAAATCGAAATGAAACAAGAAAGAAATAGAAGTGAAATAAAGACAATTTGTTTCTATTAATAATTCCTAAAGTCAATAATAACGCAACTATAATAATAATTGCATAATAATGCAATATCGCGCAAATTTACTTTTATCATAAGTGCATAAAATCCGCTGTCTGCTCGCAACCGTGGCGAATAACGTGAACCAAAAAGGGTGAAAAGTTTGCGAACTGTAAGCAGCAGCAGAATTTTCGTTTCGAGGCGAGTCTCGAGCCAATTTCGAGACAGCGTCTCCAGCTTTTCCCGTTTGAGAACACCACAACGAGCACCCAGTTAGCACGATGCGACCGCCCACCCCACCTGCGTTCACCGTGGGCACCCTACACTCAGCTTTTTCACCCCAACAATCGTCGAGAGGAAAGTGAACGTTGATCCGCGAAGAAAAGTCTCGATGATGTTTCTCTTTTCAAAATTCAGTAACGCAGAAAGTACACGCTTTTACCGCTCACGCTGAACAGGCTTCAAGCTAGACGAAAACCACCACCATCACACCACCATCACCATCACCGCCGCCACGAATCCACCACCAGACTTCTCCTATTGTTTCTCGTTTTCCTCCACCGACCAATCTCAGCACGGCTCGCTTCGGCGATCATTCGTTTGACGCCTCCACTGTTTGTGTTCGCAGAAGTCGAGCTTCAATAAATTCGACGCTCTCAGCAAGAAGACGGTGCTGCATGTGCGCTCGATCGACGCGGGCAAAGTGCAACAACAGCTGAACGCCGCCGTAAGCGTCCTCATCTTCCTTTTTCCTCTTCTTCATCATCTTCTTCTTCGTATACTTCTCGTTTCTGCATCGTCTTGTTCTTCTTCATCGTCATCATCGTCCGCGCGTTACTTATAAGATCGACGTGCTTGACCCTTCGGTCGCGGAGAGCGCGTGTAAACAGCCTCTCTGTGTCGAGCTCCTGGCTCGCCAGCGGCCAAGAGGGCCGGCAACGGGGTAGCCTTTACTCCAGGCGATCCTCGGCCGAAGGGTAGCTTCCCGGAGACTCGCAGCGGCGCCTAAACGCGACCACTCCAGCGGTTTTGTTTTTCGCACACCGAGGATATTCGTACAATTTTACAGGCTTCGTTAGACAGTTCTAACTGCTTCACACCGATTTTTAAGGTCAACTCATCTGAGTCGTTCTCGTTACCATAATTAACCCTTCTAGCGCCGAACAATTATACATGTATTCGTTATACTTTAGAAAATATCGTTTTCTAAAGATTTGTGAAGAACAGACTGCGGATTTCGTTTGTGACAAAAGTTAGTCGATCGAGTACAAAGAAAATGTGAGAAGAATTGAAAGAATTCGACGAAGTATTCTTTTGCATAAAAATCCGCGGTCTAGCATTAAATAGCATTATACTCATTTCTTATTTCTCATTTCTCCTTCATTTTCGAGTGTTCTAATTATCAGATTTCACCAAATTTTTGTTATTCCTTTCTCGAAACATTACCGGACCCCATCGAATTCGCATAATTCGCTCAGGTACGCACGACACTTATTTGGTCGGCACTAAGAAGGCTTTCGATTTGTTGCACCGCTTACGAAATACGAGCCGTTTATTTTGACAGTGGCATAAGTCACTTTACCGAAATGAAAAGTGGTGATTTTTTAATGTTTATACTAAATTATTTATACCGAGAAAAATATCAGTATCCTGATATAACAAATACAAGTAAATCTTCTCGAAAGTTAGCATCCATATTTTTAAACGTGTTAAAACGCAAACCCTTAAATATATCGACTTAAGAACAAAGTGACTTATGCCACTTTCAAAATAAACGGCTCATATCGTACAATTGTGCAGCTTTACCGAAGCCGTCTCGCAACAATGTTTAATTATCTGTGTGAAGAGTCAGAAAGAACTCGAAGCGGTAAACGCATCGTAAGTATAACAATTGTTATTCTATTTAGCTGCGAATGCATAAACGTCTGTGGATAATAGACCGCAAATAGCATGCACACTTAATGAATCCGGCAATAAATCGAGTCGCACTGTAATTTTGCCGAATACTTTCTTTTTATCAATCAGTAGGCATGCCGTAGTTGAATCGGACGGTTGGTATTCCATTTTGTCGGGCTGCGTATTTTCCAAGGTTTGGCGATACGTTCGCAACGCGCGGGTGCGCGCGCGCGCACTCGCGCACAAAGATCCGCAGTCCATTAGTCAGGATGAGGAAAATTAATGAAAGACACGCATTTCCGTTCGAAGAAAAAACTCATTCGCTGTCTAGTAATTACAACGGTAAACAGAAAGTGTACCGTCGTGTTCATGCGCGAGTAAAAGGGGTGCGCGCGCCCGAGGGGTTGGTTCACCCCATCTATTACGAACGGACTGCTGGATGGATCTGCGAACGCGGATTATTATCCTTTAATTCACGAGCGCGGGTCTTTAACGTCGCACGGGAACATTCGCCGCAACTCGACCTAAGACAATAATTAAACTTTCTCGGAACGCGTTGGCCGCAACCATAAATAACTTATTGAGCATTATTGGACAGCCTAGAACGCGCAATAATGGGTCTATTAATTCAGCCTAATAGACGTTCGAACCGTACGAACACGGCGAATGTTCATTCTTCATATTTCTCTATGGTCGCGAGGTTAACGTAATTCCAGTCTAATTAGACGTTATTAATATTAAGTGTTTCTTAAAAATAAGGTTCGCCGAACGGTTCGCCCTATCGGAGCTCCTTTCATGGGAAATAATGGAAATCTCGTTAAGTTCTTCCCAAAGCCCTAATCCTAGATAATAAGTGCAGTAAGTGCATAGAATCCGCAGTCTAATTACCGGGCTACAGCCTGCCGGTGGCTGCACAGTGATTCTCATTAATATTCGCACGCTCTTTCGCGGAGGATGGCCTCTTTGAACATTTAACCGGGCAATTTCAAACGTTCCCTGAAGCTGGCGCGATCTACTTACTAAAATACGTGTAAAAGAAATTCAGAAAATTCATTTTAACGCTCGGACGGCGGGGATATCGGGTCTATTCGGACCCAGGCTATTGACATTGTTCTTTCAGTATTCAGTTTCTGACAGAATAATCTCAAGTACTACATGATGCTTTTTAGGATTGCTAGATAAAAATAACGTATATAGAGGAAATATCAGAGAAAAATATGTTGACAAAAATTGCTGGATAATATTATAAACGATGCCTAAGCAGGCGCGGTTAAATTTTTGTCAAGAAGCTCCACCGTTCAAGCGTTAAGAAAAATATTAGCATTGTTCTCGCAATTTTCTGCGAATTTCTTTCGCGTAGCATCTGGTTAAATTCTTCCTGTAGCTTCTGACGAAAGTCCAAGCGATTCTGTCGGCTTTTCAAGAAGTTCTGCAGTTTCGACGCGTGTCTAAAAAATATCGATGAGATCGGCGGAGAATCTCTAAGCCGGTTTGATCGACGAAAGCCGAAGTCCTCGTTAGAAACGAGTTCCTGAAACGTCACGATCTGCCGACAGGTGGGCCAAAATGGCGACACGAACCCGAACTGTCGCAGCTGCGGCAAGGTCGTCTTCCAGATGGAGCAGACGAAGGCGGAGGGTCTGGTCTGGCACAAGAATTGCTTCCGGTGCGTGCAGTGCAGCAAGCAGCTCAACGTGGACAATTACGAGAGCCACGAGACCATCCTCTACTGTAAGCCACACTTCAAGGAGCTCTTCCAACCGAAACCGGTTGAAGAGTCCGAGCAACCCGGTAAGTCGATCGCGAAACGCAACGAGCAAAACGCGCGCGCGCGCGCGCCAACGCTAGCTCTAGCGCAGCTCACACGTAGGCGGAACTCGCCTCTGAAAATAGCATCCGCGTCTAATCCGCGAATCTCTCTCGCCGACCCCTTTGATATCGCCGCCGGACACGCCGCGATTCGAAACACGGATCCTCGCGATCCATCCTCTCGTCCTCGTTCCTCTTTAGATCCGCTTTGAATCAGCCGCGAACGTAAACTCACGCCCGGCGCGATCCGGCTCGCTATCCGCTCTATCCCGCGGCGGAACGCTCGCGTCTCAATTCCAGCTGGTGATCATAGATCTTGTGGATCCAATAGCCTTTCTCCGTCGTTCTCTGTTTGCCAGAAACGTTTGAAGACGGAATGAGCTGGTCAACTTTGAAAATCTTTTCTGATTCAGTTAGAACAGCTATCGTTTAATGTCTAATCGACTCTCTCGTTTTCGCAAATACTTTAGGAATTTTCATTTTATTCAGTTGTAAATGCAGACTTGATACATGCAGCGATGTACGTAATTACAGACTCGAAGTAATTTTTACATTGTTACCTTTTTTTTATTATTTTTTTTAATTTAATTTATTTAGTGTCGTATTTGCTTAATAGCAATTAGTAAACACTTGTGGGATAGCAATTGTAGGGTTACATGTAGTGTGATGTATTAAATAGTTTTTTGCATTAAATTGTTAGATTATTTTCTTAATCTAGGCTTCTTAAGTAACTATACAATTTCGCTGAACAATTTGGTTTCTTCTAAGTATGACACAACTTTTGCTGTTTGTTTGTAGTTGTCCAAACATTCTTCGATGGTATTGGACATTTTTTCTTTTTCTTTTTTGATATTGTTGTACACTGAACATTCTATTGAGTTCAGCGTTACAGTCGTTACAAAGTGGTTTATCTGTTTTAGAGATGTATTAATTAGTATGCTCAATTCTTAGTCGAGTACATTGTTACTGAAATCTAAACGAAAACGTAACAAAATATGCCATACTTGTATATTTCTATTTTCTATTATTTCTAATATAGAAATATACAAATACGATGTTTCCTTAAGTATTTGCTTAAATATCGTAAAAAGTGTGAAAGTCACTCCGAGTCTGGAATTATGCACATCACTGTTGCGCAAATAATTTTGTTGTAGTTAATCGTAAGTGTTCTGCAGATGATCTTTGCGTAGAACGATGTTGTAAACATTAACGTGTAAATTAATGTTAATTTTTCAAGAAAGACCTTTTATGAGTTCGATGCACTTAAATTTCAAAATGCATCGAAGAGCGTTCGACAGAATTGTTGCATTAAAAACGAGTAGCTCTCTTTGAATATTGTTTGTAAATGTTTATCTCCACTTCAAATTTGTCGTCGCGCAGACGCATAATTATAACAACAATCTATGACAAGCTTGCCAAATATTATTATATTATTATTATTTATATATAATGCAACCATATCATTATATTTTATTTATTTTTATTATATTGCATTTATTATATTCAATTATATTATTATTATGTTATTATTACTATTATATTATTATATTACATTATTTTTATTTTATTACACACTCACAACTACAAACAAAAGGTTAAATGATTCATAAAGTTATTTATTCATAGTTCACTATACATACGAGAACACGTAGAGTCGTTGTATTAGAAGAAACGTGTTGGTGTACATTAAATAGGATCGAATATCTCGGTGAACAGTCTCAGCGCATTTCTGCAGACGATGAGACATCCGAAGGAAGAATGCAAGCGTTCGCATGGGTATTAATTTATCTGGTCCGCGACGAAGCTCGCCGGCCGATTAGACCATTTGGAATCAGAGTCTCGCGTAAAAACGGGACGCTTATTATCGTGGCCGATAATGGAAGAGCCCATTCCCGGACAGAGGAAATTCTATTGCCTGTTCGAGCGACCGGCTGGAATAACCTCTCGCATATTCCACGTCGGGGCCCGTCATTGTCCCCCTTTGTTGTGCTCGCCAGAAATTACTACCCCTCCCCCCTCTAACGTTCTTCCGACGTCCGCGAGACCGCCGGTTCAGTAATTACACGCGAATACTGTGAGCTCGGGCGAGCGAGAGAGAAAGAGAAAAAGAGAGAGAGGGAAAGAGAGAGAAAGAGAGAAAGAGAGAGAGAGAGAGAGAGAGAGAGAGAGGGAGAAAGAGATCGTTAATGCGACAAAGAGATGTCTTATGAACTCCGTAGTGCGACCTCGAAAGCCGGAGCTGATCATTAGGGAGAACGAGCCGAAAGAGCTGCCGCCCGACGTAATCAGAGGTAAAGTCTGACTGAAGTGTGAGGCCCCTGGATCGTGCAGAGACCCAGACCTAGCCTAACTCGCCTAACCGTTTGCCGAGTGCGGAGTTCTAATACCATTCACCGGCGCGCGTTCGCCTCCCTAACGACTCGTTAATTTCTTTCGATTCGTCCCGCCATCTCTTCCAGTGTTCTGTGTGCGCCGCTCTCTCCTCCCCTAGGCCGCGATAATCGCTCTTTAACGAGCCGTTAAAACGGTCAAGAATTACTGCTGCAGCATGATAACAGTCAGCCCATCTCGCGTTCCGAGTGATTTACGGTGGGAGAAGCGGCCTTGGACGGCCCGGCAGAAAAATCGGCGCGTGAATCATTCTTCCGTGAAGAATCGCAAGAAAATGGGCTGGCCGGCATGAACGGCTAAACGAGATCGATGAGAGCTATTCGTGATCCTGTCGATCCACGCGACTAAATCGCTCACGTGCATCCTCGGGAAACGATTCGGCCCTTTGGGGAACGTCCGGTGTCGATTCCGAGACTCGGATTCGTTTGATGTTCGTTCGGCTGATTCGCTGTTGACGGAGAATCAGTCTATTTGGAGTCGCGATTGTTCGCCGAAGGGTCGAAGCACTCGATGTTCTAAAAATTTAGCGAATTGATCGCAGCTGTCGATGTTTGAAAATGTGTGTGCCGTCGTAGTGTGCCGAAGGTAGATTGCGGATCCTTCGACGCGGCAACTGAACTTTCGTCAGAAGATCGGGGATGCAATTACCGTCCGAAATCTGCAGTCTACTTTCTAATTACGTCTAACAGCCAGGCTATTCGAGCGGGTTAGAATCATAGCGATGCAAATCACATTTTCCTCATCGCGAGGAACGGGCAGCGTTATTGCTTACTAACATGTGCGTTGTTCACTGATCAAATTTATTGTTAAGGTAATTCGGTGTTGAGTTAGTTCGTAGCGACTTTGGAATTTGTTTCGCTTGTTTTTTTAACATTTTGGCATGCACAGATTACACTTTACGAGCCTAATTTTTCACCCTTTTTCTATCTACTTGCACGTTTGACAATCTCTTGCTTTATTTTATTTTTCTTTACTATGTATACAGATTTACTATATCTACTATATATTCATTATTATTATTATTATATTAGTGGTTCTCTCTTACTTTTTCTTCTTACTTTTGTATTGTATTATATATTTTATATTTTCGTATGATATTTTTTATTTCTATTTCTATTATATATTCTATATTTCTTATATTTTATATTTTCATATGATATTTTTTATTTCTATTTCTATCATATATTTTATATTTCTTATATTTTATATTTTTATACGATATTTTTTATTTCTATTTCTATTATATATTTCTATTTATATATTTTATATTTCTTATATTTCATATTCTTATATGATACTTTTTATTTCTAATAGCACTTCTAATAGGCACTTCTGCGACAGTTACAAAAAATCTCTCGTTCTACCTTTTTTTTCGCAACAAAAGTTTCTTTCACCCACATACACGAATAAATCGTAAATAAATCGTTCTTATCATTATACCAAGACGCGCGTCAGAATTTTCGAAAATGCGATTTGCACCACTACGATTCCAAGCCGTCTATTTAACACCGCCAGATGCGCCGGCTTGTGTTTCGGCGCGCGTTTCCCAGAGAATCCGCGGAAATAATAACCGCGTAGCAAGCCGGCGTTGGTGCATCCGCGGATGAAATCCGCGGTGGCTCCCCACCGGTCGCGATTAGTGCGGCGCCGTGGCGGCGTGAACGGTGATTAACGCGTTAATGAAAACGTTCTCCAATCTGCGTTCCAGCCTCCGACAAACCGGACCTGGGTCTCGAGGAGCTGTCGAGCCTGAACGTGAAGTCCCGGTTCAAGGTGTTCGAAAAGGCTGGCACAGAGGCGAACGAGATCGAGAGGTCGCCGTCCCAGGTAGCCGTGAAGAGGTCGCCGAGCATCCTCAGCAAGCTCGCCAAGTGAGTGGAGACCAGAGACTAGAGACCGATCGAGGGATTCAGGATGATTCGAGCCCGACCCGATCGATATAATCGCGCACTCTCTCCGCTCGTTCCACGGCCTTATACGACTCGGCCCCGTGGGCCGTCGAGATGGTTCTCGTGCCAGCCATGACACAGATTCGTTTCCACGAGATCGGCACAACGGCCACTCTTATGGCCTGCCTACGATTTTATTGGCACCGTCCCGATCGCCGATTGCTACCTTTGATCCGCGATTATTCCCTTCGATCGCCAATTGTTCCCATCTGGCCTGAACAGTTTTAGAGATTGCTGCACTCTTTGCCACAGGTTCTCGAATGTTGTTAACTCGCGAAGCTCCTAATACCTTCTCTGATCGAGGCTGCTAATTTTTTAGCTATTTATTTGCTTCAGTTTTTGGTTAGCAGAATTATTGAGAATATAATTAGCAGAATCCAAAGCATTGTTTCTGATAAAAAATTCATAGCTCTTAATATCAATCCTTAAATATTATAAATAATAATAATAATAATATATAAATTTCTGCCATAAGCAGATCCAGAAGTTATTATATAAGTCATCGTATAACGACAGGTCCTTCATTTTTTAATTTACAATTATTCAGATTGCAAAATACGTATTTGAGTTATTTATTCAATACATGTCTCACTTGCGTAACGTTCGTGAAAAATCAGAATAAATATCTCATTGTTACCTTTATAAATTACAGTATATTTCAATGAGTAATTGTTAGCAGTGAAGGGTTCAGGGTTTAATTCCTCCATTTTCTGGCAACCAAAAACATCGAAATGCATCTATAGATGCAACTAGGAACAGTGTACAAAAAACATCATCAATCTCAGATTTACATAGAGATCGTTCCAAGCCGACAATATCCAAAAACAACGCCCCCGGACAAGAATGTTATCGCAGCACCGATTCAGTGCACCAGCACCCACAAAAATAGTTCCCCCCTCGGTGCATCTGGTGCACAATTTACAGTGTCTCATCCCGCTCACTAACATCGTAATAACATGGCCCGGTCGCAAATTGCATTCCAGCGTTTCGCTGCACGCATTAACCGAGGCGAGCGGCAAGAAGCGACACTGGTACAATTGTGCTGCTATGCGCCGCGTTGCACCGTGCCGCCGCGGCGGCGGTGCAACGCGATGCAACGCGACGGTGTACGAAGTTGCATTGTCACTTGAAAATGTGCAAGCGAAGCCTGGCTAATATAGAACGAGCTTACGGGGAAAAAACGCGGTCCTCGCGGTGTTGCGACAGATGCGTTGTTCGCGCGATCAGCGGTTTCCCGGCGCAGTCCGCGGACGCGTCGCGCGCGATCGCCGATTGGAAATCCGCGGAAATGTTCGTGTCTACATTGCGCGTGTTTTTGTGCAGATTCCAGGCGAAGGGCATGGATATCGGGGTGGCGGACGAGTCCCTGAACGGGATCCCCTACGAGGAGTCGAGCGAGAGCGAGGAGGAAGAGGAGCTCGAGGAGACAGAGGGTGAGCACCGGCAAACATTTAAGGGGAGGTTCCGGTCTGGTAGGCCAAAAAGAAGGTCATTTCTAGGATCTCTTTGGAACGAAGTTAAATGAGGCGACAAGGGTTTTCGACATTTTATTATGTATCTCTCGAGCACACAGGAAATTATATAACATTTTTCTTAAATATTCAAAATTCTCTTTGGACAGCTGGACATTTAGCTTCTTTTTCTCAATCACTTTCTTTCTAAGGTCAAACATCAGATTTTTAATCAATTTTCCACGATTCCACGTTCGTTAAAAAAGCTCGAGATATTGTAGGAAAAGTATATTCTTTAATTTAAAATCCGAGTTCACGTGAAATTGATCGATTAATCTTCGAGATATTTGCTCCGCCAGTCAATTATTAGAATATTAAAATTTCCTCTTATCAGCATGTTCTTGAAGCGTTGCGGAAACTGAAGAACGAACGAAAAAAAACATCAACCTTTTTAAAGTTCTAGACCGGAACCACCCCTTGGTACAAATCGCGGGCTTCTTCGTTCCGCTGATAGTCTCTCCCGCCTCTCACTCTCCCCCTTTCCTTCCCCCCGTCGGCATTCTCCCGCGAGCCCTTTCTCTTCCTTTTGTTCGGACATTTCCTTGGGAGAGGGATTTTTTGCCCGCCGCGAGGAGATCTCTTCCTCTTCGTTTACAAGCTGCAACCCGAGGAAAAAGGTTCGACCGACTGAAAGCGGCGCTCCGGAGTGCCCACCGTTCGCAGTAACGATTTTAATTACGGCTAATTCTGTTGTCTTTTTACTTGACGAGAGATAACGACACCTGGCCAACAGGGGATTCATTAATTTTATTCGGGTATCCGCCTGGAACGATCCGCTCGAGCTTTATCTTCGCATTCAGATTCGCTCGATCCTATTCTATGTATTTTTATATTCGATTCATGGTGTTTCGATAATGCATACTCTTTCTAATGCGTTTCTTGCCTAATGCAACTTGTGCAGATTCCGGTCAACGATTGCGGCAGTGCAATGCGGCGATATTGATGTTATCGAATTTTTTGGTCGTGCTCCAGTTTCATAATTCTAATAATATTGGACGGGATAACGAGAGAAAGTTGCAGCAAGAGAAAAATAGTGCAATATACAATGACTCGTATAAGTCAAGAAGTGGACTTAATAGTGGACGAAATCGCTTCTATTTCTTTCGAAACGTTGGAGAGATTAGCTTGCTAAGCAACGTTTGTACAGTTTTTCTTTTATAATTACGATTGGTCGATATTCGTTATGACACGTCATTTTCTAACACAGTTTTATTCGAATCAACGATCACACAATTGTTTAACCATTGTCCAGTAGGCTAGTCCCTCTATCGTCGAAAAAGAATTCAAATTGATTCGTCCAATACGAAAAAAGTTATCCTGTTTTCATGGGTGTCCGAATATTAATGCGAATCACTGTATATTGCTATCCAGAATTCTTCTCTTCCTACTTTTTTCGTTATCCTGTCTAATATTATTAGAATGATGAAACTGGGCCACGAGCAAAAAAGTCGATGAATTTAATATCGCCTTATTACATTGCCACGATCATCGACCAGAAATGACTCGAATCTTTTTTCGCCGGTAGAAGAATTAGTCTACTCAACAATGGTTAAAAAATTGTATTCAAAATGATGAAATTGATTCGAATGAAACCGTGTTAAAAAATGATGTCTAACCGTGACAATAACAACGCGAATATCAACCAGTCGTAATTATAAAACAAAAATATTATAGGACATTGCTTAGTAAGCTAATCTCTCGAACGTCTCGAAACAAAAAAGAAAACAAAAAAATAGAAAAAAGGAAAGAATGGAAGCGATTTCGTGCACTTCTAAGAATGTTATTCCGTTCTGAAAGCTGCCCGAGTATACACGCGAGTCATCGTATTTTCGCGAGGCATTGTCGCAATCATTTCGCGATCAAATGCAACGGATGCAGGATCACGAGGCAAGAGGTTAACCCACCCCTAAATTCCCGAGCAAACTTGATGCTGCTGAGGGGGAGGGGGGGACGTGTAGCAAAAGTTGGACGCAAATGGCGGTAGCTCCGCATCCCTCGAACCCGAAAGTCCCTGAAACGTTTCGCCTCGGGGAGCTTTCCTCGCGACTTACCGAGCCGGGAGCTTCGAAAGTTTCTCTCTGAGCGTGTGCGTGTGCCTCCGTGTTCGCAGAGACCGAGACGGAGATCGTGAAGGCGAAACGGGCGACCCGGGAGCGGCCGATCAGTTTCACGAAAATGGACGACATAAAGAATCGCTGGGAGACGACCAGCCAGCAGGGCAGACGCAAGGTGCAGAGGGAGGCCAGGAAAGAGGAGATCGCGGGCATCCGTTCGCGGCTGTTCATGGTAAATCATCGATCCGCTCGTTAAACGAAAACACAAGTCGATTACTCTTCTTTCACTGATAAAGAAGAAGAGGCGTTCGCCGGCGTGTACTCGCGGGCAAAGTCGCGAAGTAGTCCGGGCTAATGACATCGTGCCCATTAGACGTAGACGCAGAAAAACTTCCCGGGAGGAAAATGTAGCGCAAGCAGTCTCTCGTGCGCGCTGAAACGCGGTGAAACGACGGACGATCGCCGGCGAACAATTTGCTTTTTTACTCGAATGATTAAAGGAAGCCTGCTCGCCTCGTTTTAATTCGTTTGCGGCCCGTTCGAGCCGGGAACACCGCTTTGTCGGCCGACCGGAGTTAGGCGACCGCCCAGAAGCCGAGGAACAGCCGGCCGCTTTTAAGCACACCGGCGAAACACCTTCAGTCCGGTTTCATAACTTAGCAGCTGTAATTTTCAATGTCCCACCGAGAAGCGACGAGTGAAACGTCGCGGTTCCTCTCGGACAAATTTTCACGTGCTTCGCATTCAAATGCTTTTCTTAACCGATCCCGTTCACCTGTCTCGCAAGCTGCCGTCAAAGTTTCGATATTTTTCATGCGTGAAAATTCATTCGGACGATCGTGCCGGTCATTTTTACGGCGATTTTCGACGATAAGCATTTTCAGACGTGTCTCGAAGGAGTCAAATTTATTCAGGGGTCCATCTTAGCCATTCTCAGGCCGCTTTTTTCCAGGCCGCGTCTCACAGAGCCAGAATTTATTCAAACGACGATCATCGTCTCAGTCATTTTCAGGCTGCTTTTCCGCTTCGAACATCTTTTTATACACTTCAAATACTACGAATCTCTGTCGTCGACATTTTTATACGTATCTCGGCGAAATAGAATTCGTTCGAACGACGATCTTAGACGTCTTCTGGACATGTTCCGAGCACAGACATTTTCCGGCGCGTCTCAAAGAAGTCGGTCTTGCGTCGCCGGCTTTGTGTTTGCGGTTACTTTCGGTATAAAAGAAGTTCGATCTCTGTCGCAGGGCAAGCAGGGTAAAATGAAGGAGATGTACCAGCAAGCGGTGGCCGGAAGCGACCGTGTCACGAAGATCAACCCGGCCGAGGAGCTGCAGAACTCCTCCGCCCACGCGCGTTCCATCAAAGAACGTTTCGAGAGGGGCGAGCTGATCGCCGGCTCCGACGACGAGACGGACAACAAACCGAAACCGGAGAAGGCCGACGAGGAAGTGATCGCGGCAGGTGCGTGCCGCTTATATTTAGATTGCTATTCCATCTAATTAACCAGCACGGATTCGCCGGCGCATCGACGATTATTCACGCGATCACAGAACTTGCTACAATGTACGTACGCGAGGAGCGTGGTCGAATTTGCGGCGCGATGGAGACGTCGCAGAAACGGAAAGGGGATCTAAAGCCGGCGATTATTTAGCCAGTTTGATGGCGGCTGCTGCGTCGAACCGAACGCCAAGAGTCTCTCGGATTGATCTATCGATCCGGCGTGTATTCGGGGACGTTTGTTCGGGGTCTTGAAATAGACAGGGCGCAGTGACGGCCAACCTGCGCTCGCACCGGCCCCCATTGATCCAGTCATAGTGACGCAGAGGTGCTACATTTCGCCACGCGATCCTGTAAACATAATTCTCTTTCATACAGAGACAGTTGCGAGTTTCGAGCGAAGACGTCGTTTGGCAGTATTCCTTATTTCATCGAGCTCTTCGTACTTTCTGTTTCATCGCGATGGAACGCGCGCGTGGGCTCTCCGTCGATAACGTTCACGACGCGGACGTGACGATAAGGCTATTTCCGAGATTAAGATCAACTTTCGTCTCCGTCCTCCTCGTTAGCCGCGGCGTGTCACAAACCCGGAATTTTCGGGAGGGTTCGCCCCGAAGCGTGTAACGGCACTCGAAATTACCGAGGTTCGACCCGGAGGAATTTCCGTGACACTTTCGAAGGTCGCGAAGACTCTGGAGTACAGAGTTTCGCGAAGAAATGATAAAAATATTGTAAAACCCCCGATAATTAGAAAATTAAAGAAGGAACATCGATCTAGAAATAAGACTGTTATGTCTTAAAAATATTAAGAAACCGTCATTTTCTCAAGGTACATCATTGCTAAAAAGCGTTAAGATAAAGTTAACATGCAATTCAACCGAGCTCGTAGTGCAAGTTTGACCAGACCTCGCCGATTCAGCGATTAATTCTTACTCCTAATTAATAACTAACGAAACCCTTGTTTCGCAGGCATCAGCAGGAAGTCTAGATCCTTGTTCCTGGAGCTGGACGCCTCGGCAGCGAAAACCGGAAGGCCCGTGACCCCGGTGAACCCGAAGACACCCTCAGACACGCCCCGTCGCGCCAGAGACGTAAGTCTTTCGCTTCTGTTTTCCTCGATTTTTGTTTTTTAGTACCAAGCTAATAGTTGAACAGTTTCTACGAACGATTGTTCGCAATGTTCAACGGAGGTGCAGTTTTTTTGCGAATGGTTAATCGTTTGATACCTGTGCGAACAAGGCGTTCATGGGTCGTCAAGTCTCGGACGACGTGGTACGCAGCTCGGACACCACCGAGGAGGTCCAGGTCGAGACCTCGGACATATCGAACAAATTCAAATTTTTCGAGTCGTACAAGGAGCCGGAAAAACAGCGGAAGCAGTTCCGCATTACCCCTCCGCGAGACGGTCAAGTCAAGGTTCGATCGAGTGCAGAGTGCAATCTAACAATTAACAGGATTGTTGTGTGATTTAATCCTCAACCCTCTGCAACGCCGTTTCATAATGCAAGCATCCGGTCGGCGGATCTCTTCGATTCTCGTTTCACTGTGGTCGCCACAATTTTTTTTTAGAGAATTTCCGCGATTTTTGCACGCTTTTCCTTAATTCATGTTGCGTCTTATTTAAACGCCGGGAGTTTCTAACGAC
The DNA here is from genome assembly GCF_051020955.1 of Megalopta genalis. Taxonomy (NCBI): domain Eukaryota; kingdom Metazoa; phylum Arthropoda; class Insecta; order Hymenoptera; family Halictidae; genus Megalopta; species Megalopta genalis. Next base: position 347,780 of record NC_135027.1, on the reverse strand, counting down.
CGCTGTGAAATTTCGCGCGCGTGTAGCGCGCGAGATGATAATATTGCAAAAATAGATAGCGCAAATTTAACACTATGCCGTCCGGTGGCACCACGCTGGTGCCATGCAAAAACTATCTGTTGTACGCCGGTGGTACCACTTTGGGCCATTTTAAAAAACTGAAATAACATTTGAACTATATTTCTCGGGTGTTAAAAGGCAGCAGACTAACTATAGCATTGTGCTTGTTTAACTAAGAATTAAGCACGGAAATTCTTGGATGACTTATCTTAATTTTAGGAATTTATATTTATATTATTATAATATAATATAATATTAATTTAATTATATTATTAATTAAATAATATAATATTAGGAATTTATATTTATATTACCGCCATTTTCGAAATTTTTTTTAAATCTAAAATTTCCAAGCTATTATGCCGGCGTCAAACGAAAGAATCATATCTAAGATCTGCGGAGGGCATAGTGTTAACGTATAATACACGGTTGCAAGATTGAACTTATATTGAAATACGTAAGGTTACAGAGGGTTAATTAAACTAGTTTTCTCGGCGGTTCAGCTCGGTCCTAAACAATGCATGGATTAATACGTAACGAGAGCCCAGAAATTCCATTCCGGCGAAGATTGATTGGTCATTTTACGCGATCCTAATCGCATGGATTGTACCTGTCATAGTTACCCGATTGATCCTTCCCCGTCACACTGTTATCGATTCCATTAAAATATCGACCGACTCATAGCGTTCAGCAGAACCGGGTTACTCCGAATCACTGCCGAATGAGTCAAGCGTTTCGTAAATACGTTTCCAGCCGATAATATCGAAGGCCGATTATTTTTATCGAAACGCACGCGTTGCCTAAGCGTATCGTTGCTCAAGAGAAAGTGCAATTGATGGATCAGGCTATCAGCGTTGACCGGTGCACGTCAAAATTCGACGCGGCGATATTACAATGTTCGCGTACGAAGAGGAGCCATGGGGGACTCGCTGTACTTGTTCGACCCAATCCTGCCACTCGTATGTCACAGATGGCGCGGTTGGAGTGGGGAGGGCAATTAGTATGATCACCGTATTACTGTCTAATTAAATCGCGGTACAGAAGCGCGCGATATTTGCCGAGTAAATTGCGGAAATTACTCGAACGATTCTAAAATCATTTTTAAATGATTCGACGAACCCATTACAACGTTTGCACGTTCTGTTGCCTTTCTTTCTATCTAAAACTGTGTCTTTATAGTTACAATGAATAAATTAGAAAATAGACAATATCGAAAAGGAATTTAAATAGTTGGTAAATTCTGTTCGCGATAATTTCAATTACGTTAAGAATTTTCTTCTTAATTTTATTGAAACTTAAGAAGAATATTTTTTCAGTTTTCATTTAATATCAGCGTTTTTTTAACTTTGTTCCGTTACAAATAGTGTTCACATTTGTATAAATATATTAAATATAAAAACAGAAATATTTTATACACAGAACTGCGGTAAATTAAATCGTCTGCACCCGCGCGTTTCTCCGAAAATAATTCGTAAGCCAAGAGCTTAATCGATCGTTTAATTTACTCGGTCGCAGAGGGACTTAACAATGTTAAAAAATATTTCCTTTAGTTCAGAAAACATTTTCCCTCGTTCGGACAAATTTTGAACTGCCGCAGAAAAACGCAGGCTGTTCCGTCGCAATCGAGGGTCGATTAAACGAAGAAATTCCGCGTGCGCGGGTCACCGAGGACCCGGCGGCGGTACGATCGAGTACCGGGAGATCAATGATCGAGCCATCGAGCAGGGGGGAGGGGGAGGAGGAGGGGGGTTGTTAATTACGGGAAGAGCAAACGATCGTGGCCCGCGAAAGCCTGCGAAAGCCCGCGAAGTGGCCGCCGCCACTTGATTCCGCCGCTGTCCTTGAACCCCCTCGAGTGGTCAGCAGCCATACTTTTACCGTTAGTATTCCTACATCCTTCCATTCGTGAAGAGAGCAGGCCGAGCAGACCACTGTGGCCCTCCCAGTAACTCACGAAGGGGGAACAGTAAGAGCTGTGCGTCCTCCTCGTGTGAACGGCATAGCAACACGCCGCGCGCTGCCAGTTCGGACCTCGCCGGCCCTCCGAGACAAAAGGCTCTCTCCCTTCTGACGGCTACGGCTCTCTTTTCTCCGTTCGGTTCAGTTCGATTCTCTCCTCTCTCCGAGCAACTCTCCGAGCGCAGTGAGTTTTTACGGGGCGCAGCAACGCGACAACGAAGGACACACGAAACGCAAACGTGAGTAGAACTTCTTCTCTGTTCGATCATTCGAGGCGAGCTCCTCCCCGAGGCCCCACGCTGGCCCCATTTTTTCGGCTCGTATTTCGGTGAATCGTCGTCTCGACGTTTAGGCATCTTTTCCACACGCCGTGAGTACGATTATCGTTTACAAAACAGATACGTACATAGTCGCGCCGCGGACAGGTGTCGAATTTTTCGAGGCGGTTTTTTAACGGTGCACGCGAGTGGCCACATTTTTCTTTCTTCTTTCGCCGGATCGTCGAGGTTTCGGCGTCCTCTCGTACGTCGTGAGTACAATTATTTGAAGGAAATCGACGGAGTTCGGTTGTTGGGGAGCCTAAAATCTTTTCGAGCGAGATTTTTAACGGTGGACGCGAGTGGCTCCGTTTTTATTTCTTCTTTCGGCGGATCGTCGAGGTTTTCTAGCGTTCGCTCGTACGCCGTGAGCATAATTATTTTAGGAAAATTAATGGAGATTTAATTGCAGGGCTCGGGAATTTTTGTAGTCAAGCTTTTACGGCGGATGTTTGTGGCTCCGTTTTATTTCTTCTTTTGGCGGATCGACGCGGTTTAGCGTCCCTTCGTACGCCGCGAGTATAATTATTTGAAAGAAATTGGCGGAATTTAGTCACCGAGAAGCACGGCATTTCGCGAGCTTGATTTTCAGCGGTGGACGTGAATCATTTTTATTTCTTCTATCGGCGGATCGTCGGGATTTAGCGTTATTTCGTATATTGTGAGTACAATTATGTTACAGGAATTAGTGGAGTCGAGTAACATAGAAGTTCAGAATTTTTGGAGATTTTTTATGATTGATATTTGCGGCTACATTTTATTTTTTTCTTTTGGCGAATCGTAGAGATTTAGGCTTTTTCTACATATTGTGAGTACAATTCTCTCACAGAAATCAGTGGAATCGAATGATCGAGAAGTGCAGAATTTTTTGGAGTGAGTTCTTTTTTTCTTTCTTCTTTCGATTTATTTTCAACGTTTGACCTTCTTCTACGTGCTATAAACGAAATTATTATACAAGAAAAGTTACTGAATATAGACGAAAATTGAGATCTTCTTCGGATAACTTTTTTAAAGACGAAATTTGGTAATATCCTTTCGTTTCTTCGATATTTAATGATTCATCGGAGTTTCGATTTTCTCCGCACACACGTCGAGTGAAATTATAATATCAAAAAAATTAGTGGATATCGTAGAATAACTGAGAATTCCGTGGTTTATTTTTTTAATGCTGCACTCGAGTTGTCATTGTCTATGTTTGTTCGTATTTGGACGGATCGCCTTAAAAATTACGACGATACGAACGAAAACGTTGGAAATTAAGAGTCACAGAAGCATGAAGCACACCTTTAAGTATATTCTTTTTGGCAGTTGAGCAACGTGTCCTACTTCCCGGTCTTTATCCTTTCGCGAATATTTTTTAGTCATGCTCGTTTCGGACACGGTAGGGACAAGTGGGTGAAAGAGTATCCTTAGAAAACAGCTGGAAATCGTCTAACAAAATGATCACAAATGTTTACCGTTCTCTACCATTCAAAACGATTCATACATAACAATTTACTTTTTATTCTTAACACGTTCCGTGCCACGTGTACCATCCATGGTACACGCTTGCATGTTTACTTAGTGAACTGAACAAATTGTTTACGAGAAATTTAGAACCGAAGAATCAATTTCCACCGCAAGAATGGGCGTTGATAAGTTTTTGTTACGTTGTTATGTGTACGAGAATTAATAATTGCACGTAATACATCAAGTTTTAGTAAAATATCAAAGTATGAAGATTCGAGTAAAAAAAGCTCGGCACGGAACGTGTTAAGAAACGAACATCTAAAATAATTTCTCCAATCGAGACGGACAATTTTAATCGACGCAAAGATCCGCAACACAGAATCCGTACATAGGATCGTCGGTGAGAAAATGCATTCGAGGGTTAGAGGCCGGAGTCCCACGGATCGTCGGTGCTAAAAAAAAAATCGTCGGCCCTTCCCCGATTCCTCGAAACATCGGTAAACGGTGTAATCGGCGCAGAAAATTGCCAGCTTTCTCGTCTCCCCGCCGTAACGGTACAACAAAGTCGATACAGTTGACGCGCGCGGATGCATATGCGCACGTCGCTTTCCTTTCGACGAAAGCGCACCCCGCTCGAAACTACAAAGAAAAAAGAAGGAAAGCAGCAGAAAGAAAAAAAAACGCAACAAGAGGAGAAAAAACCACAGAAGTTTCTTCTCATCGTCGGGGCACAAAGACCGCGTAAAAAGGTGTCTCGCCTTGCAGCGTTCGGCAAAGCGGACGCGAGCTTGGCCTCGCTCGCTCGCTCGCTCTCAAACGAAATCTTTCAGCGAGCGTTCGTCGAACAGATAAATCATTCGGCCTCTCTTTCTAAATAACAGCCGGCGAAACGTCATTAATAAAGATCCGTGCGAGCAGCCCGAACTAATTAGCTTTCTCCGGCTGTGCTTCTCTATCAATTTCGTCGATGCTCGGTGAAACGGTTTCGGCCGGCCCCAGTGTTCACCGAGCTGGCGACCATGCTGGACGCGATGTTTCGCTCGTGGCGCAGACTGTCCCAGGTAATACCGCAAAACACCGCCGTGCTGGACATTGTCCGGGCGGTTCTGCGTTGTCATCGGGCCCCCTGCCTTCTTTACCTGGCCACGGTTAGACAAGCGAGAACGCCTCGCGCCGCTGACTCAGTCCGCTCGTTCCTGGAAAGTTGCACCTTTATCCCTCGATTTCCTGCACCGCCGTCGTCCTCTTTCCACGGTTGAAACGCCCGCCGGAATTCTCCCTTCTGCGACCCCCCCTCGCCCTCCTCCTCCATCGTGCTTATTCATTTGCCTACGCTCGGTTGTAATTTGCTCGAAGAAAAGTCTCTGTCCCGTGTGCTCGTTCCCCTGAGAACGCACGAAAGGTTAAATGCCGGGGAAATTAGCGTTTCGGTTTCAATTGAATCGTCCCGGTAGCTGGGAACCGGACTTCTCGCCGGCTTCCAACAATGTCGAAAACAATCCTGCGCCGCGCGCCGGCTATTGTGCCACGCGAACTTTTCATTGTCCGGTCTCGGTTCCGTAAAAATGTCCATTCGAGACATTCGTGCTCGGCTCTCGCTCCGGTGGAGTCGCGTGGGTGTTCTCCGCTTTTGCATCCCGGAGCAAGGTTGATTCAGGTACTGCTGGAACAAGCCAGCGGGGATCGGAAAGAATATCGTCGGAAGGGAACGGAGAGACGATGTTCCCTTGTTGCACTGATTTCACAAAATTATTACGAAATATTGATCGTCGTTTTCGACTCGATAGACATTCTCTGTGCGTGTGCTTGATTTTTTTTTTGAAGAAAAAGGAAACTCTGTGTTCGCTTAATTTTTTGAACAAAGAGGAAACTGTGTGTTTGCTTAATCCTTCGAAAACAAAGTGGAAATCGTTGTTCAATTATTCGAAGAATGAGGAGACTGTGTTTAATTATTTGACGAAAGGAGAAATCGTGTGTTGCAGACTTCTCGAGTTTAAAGAAATACAGCTTGTAAAACACGAGCGGCAATATAGAAAATCAGCGAAATTTCACGCTGAAGATCGTGCAAAAATTAAACAGCTTTGATTTTCGCCCTAACTCATTTTTAAAGACAATTACTGCTTCATTTTTGTGGTACAGAGTGTGATCGAAAGTACGAAACAAGAAGTAATCAACGATTACAAAAATTAACGATTGTAACACATTGTTAATCGTTGTAAATGATTGTGTATTACTTATAATAATTAACGAGTTACAATAGTTGTGCAATTCAATAATCGTAACGTCGCTATTTATCGTCTTTCATTTTTAAACTGAATCAAGATAGAAACGTACTCGAATAATATCTACTAATAGATGTAAAAAGAAAAACATAAAAAATTCGATAAACAAGCCAGATTTAGACACTGAACGTTTGCAGAATAAAAGGGGCAGAAAAACTTTTTTTTCCCTGAAGGGACAGAATTTTCTCCTCGCACTTTCTATCTATATATGAGCCGTTTATTTTGAAAGTGGCATAAGTCACTTTGTTTTTAAATCGATATATTTAAGGGTTTGCGTTTTAGCACGTTTCAAAATATGGATGCTAACTTTCAAGAAGGTTTACTTGTACTTGTTATCTCAGGAAACTGATATTTTTCTCAGTATGAATAATTTCGTATCAACATTAAAAGATCACCACTTTTCATTACGGTAAAGTGACTTATGCCACTTTCAAAATAAACGGCTCATATATCTTCCGCGATTTATTCGATACTGATCCATGGATCTTTCGGCAGATGGATTCCCCCGAGCGCGAGATCTACCGCGATCCAGACGTGGTGCGTGCCGAGGACAGGGTGGACGAGGTGGTGCACACGGACACCGCGAGGAAGATGCTGTCGATCTTCAGGCAAATGGAGGAGAACGCGACCAAGAAGGAGGTACCAAAATTCCCGAAGCCTTTGAAACGGTTCACACCACCCCCGGAGGACAAATACGAGAAGCCGCCTATGTCGGGCTCCGAGGACGAGGAGGAGGAGGAGGGCGAGGAGTCGGAAGGCGAGGACAGCACGGAGGAAAGGGATCCTAACTACGTGCGAGCTTCGGATAAGGTTCGTTTACGTCGATCGGCACTCGTTGCCTCATTGTTCTCCGCGCGGAAAATGCTTGCGTTTATTAGCCGTAGCAAGATGGAGCCGACGTCGCCGAGAGAGATTCTCGCGGATTGAATATGTATGAGGCTGGCAGAGGGGACCGTCGGTGGCTTCGAAGTCGTCGCTCGGATTCCTCAAATGTCCGATCTTTATCACGACGTTTTCGCTGCGAAAATATTTCTGGAATTTGTCTACTCGATCTTCGCATCCTGATTATTTCTGTAACGCGCATTTGTCGAGGACAGAGATTTGCCGATTCGATCTTGCAATTTAATTATGTTGCGTTTCGATTGCACGGTAGTTCAACTACGTTGAAAGCCGATTTTATGCAATTGAAAGCTTTCGGTTAATTTGATAGATAATTCTTTTAATCGCGTAATCGTGTAATTTAAATACAATGTAATTGATATGCAATGCAATTATATGCAGTGCAATTATATGCAGTGCAATTGAGGTACAATGCAATTGGGATACGGTGTAACCGATACACAATGTAACTGAAATGCAACGTAATTGATATACAATCCTTTAAATTACGTTCCAGAACTTTGAATAAGTGGGATACCATTTTTTATCTTCTCTTCGCGTACTTCTTTCTCTTATTACTTATTAATTTATTAATTCTTAATTCGCGAGTTCAAGTCAGTTTTATCGCAAGTCCTAATTGTACTCCAATTGCAATCGCGAGTTGCATTGTAATAATTTCATCGAGCGGAGATCCGAATCACGAGTTACAATATGACTGAATTGTAATATAATTGAATTACCTCGTGATCATAATTCCTTGAGTAATTCAATCGTAATTCCGCACAACTCTGATTGGGAACGAGATTTGAGAAGATTCCAAGAAAATCTGCTAGGTAATTTTACGTTGAACCGTTTGCTCCTAAAAGGTCACGCAGATATCGGAATTAATTTTGCAACAGCGACACGAATGCTGTTCGTCTAAGAACGATAACATTAGTCGAACAATAATTCGAATAAAAATCTCGAATAAAAATGTAGAAAGTTCGTTTGGACACAGTTGATTAGAAGAACATGATTACGCTTTCAGAAATGAACGAATAAAAACGTCGAGTTTCTTTCGGCGAAATAGAGCGCAGGTTTCGAAAGGTGTCGAAGTATACATACATAGAACTCTTGGTTCACAAAGCGTCGATCAGGCAACGAGCACGAAATTATATCCCCGACGATAATAATTTCAGTCCGGAGATCATAGTCCCAAGAATGCCGTGCGGATTGAATGTAAAAGATTAGCCGGCGTTGATTTAATTGGAGCTCGCAATCACAGTGTTTACACAGCGATTCGAGGCATCCGTTCAATTAGTACGACTACACAACAAAGATGAGACAAGATAACTAGAGGGAGAGGGGGAACTTTCTTTCGGCAGGCGCATCAGTCTCGTATTACCGCTCGAATGTGATAAATGATGGACATTATACTAGCTTTCTTCGAAACCGATCGTTTCTGCTTCAGACTGCCGACTAATGACGCTGACTCGTTAATACCTTTCGAGTCCGGGCAATTTCCCTCGGGGAGATATTGTATTATTTAGTGACTATAACGCGGTTCGCAGTTAGGCCGTTTATAGCTTCGTAACACGTGCGTGGACTGTCGAAGTAGATTAAAATGTTTGAATATTCTAGTAGAAGCCGTACGATATATCGCGACCGTGTTAGCACTGCGATGGAATCGTTTCAATTGGCACGTTGCTGGCAATTAATTAGCACGTTCGAGGAACAGTTGCATATCTCTCACGCCATATTTTCTTCACCTAGATCCCGTTTCGAAATTCTAGAAGAAACACTAATCGCTCGAGTTGCCAACGTTATAATTCGATCACGTTCTGTAACAGGACGTTCATTTTTCTTTTCATTATTCAAATCTTTGGCGCAAAGTTTAGCTTTCCAAGGAGAATAATCCTAGAAAAAATAGTCTTTTTTACAGAGGTTCAAATTATCTGAAAAATTAAGCAAAGTTTCTAATTCATAAAGAGACACTGTGTAGCAGGATACGCTGTTCATTCTTCTTATTTTGCTAATTTTTGGTGCACATTTTGATTTCCCAAGGAAAACAATTCTAGTAAAAATAATCTTTTGCAAAGGATTAAATTATCTGAAAAATTAAGCAAAGTTTCTAGTTCATAAAGAGACACTGTATAGCAGAATACGCTGTTCATTCTTCTCATTATTCAAATTTTTTGTGCACATTTTGATTTCCCAAGGAAAACAATTCTAGTGAAAATAATCTTTTGCAAAGGATTAAATTATCTGAAAACTTAAGCAAAGTTTCTAGTTCATAAAGAGACACTGTATAGCAGGATACGCTGTTCATTCTTCTCATTTTGCTAATTTTTGGTGCACATTTTGATTTCCCAAGGAAAACAATTCTAGTAAAAATAATCTTTTGCAAAGGATTAAATTATCTGAAAAATTAAGCAAAGTTTCTAGTTCATAAAGAGACACTGTATAGCAGAATACGCTGTTCATTCTTCTCATTATTCAAATTTTGTGTGCACATTTTGATTTCCCAAGGAAAAAAACAATTCTAGTGAAAATAATCTTTTGCAAAGGATTAAATTATCTGAAAACTTAAGCAAAGTTTCTAGTTCATAAAGAAACTCCGTATAGCAGAATACGCTGTTCATTCTCTCCATTATTCAACTCTTCAGTGCATACTTTGATTTCCAAAGGAAAACAATCCTCGCAAAAATGATCTTCTGCAAAGTGTTAAAATATCCGAAAAATCAAGCGAAGCTTCCAATTCGTGAAGAGTCTTTCCCCGTGAAGAATCGTCGTACAAAATCCATCGGATTCTGGTGAAAGAAGCAGAGCCCGAAGATTCCTCTTGGCTCGTGACCCGAGAAACCAGCGAGCGAGCGTTCTTCCAGGTGCTAATGAATTCCGCTTTCATTAGAAAGAAGAAACGCTTGTTCGTGCGAGCATGTTAACGACGCCGGTCGTAGGATCGGCGGCGTCCGGCGATCCTTTCACGGCTATAAAACTGAACGACCGCTTGTTACAGGTGGAGGACGAGTTCCTGAAGCAGGCGCAAAATGCGGCGCGCGCGAAGACACTGTGCGCAAAGTTCGAGCACTGGGACGAAACGGACGCGAAGGCGGTCACGTCGAGCAACCAGCACATCGCCGAGATGGAGATCGCGCAGAACATCGGCGAACAATCGAGCATAGAATCCGCGAGCAGTCTAAGAGCCCGCTTCGAGTCCCTCGGCTCGCAACAGACTGAATCCCCGCGCACGACCAAGGTCAAAGTCAATCGATTCGTGGTGAGTACGGCCTCGTAGACTTCCCTCATCCGCCTTCATCCGGTTCTCATTCACAGAACACTGTACAACACGGTCATCTCTTTCACTCTAGCCTGTCGCCGGAGCTCGAGCGAAATTGCTTCGTTGCTCAAGGTCGACCCCCGTTTTACTTCGGTGTGAAATCATAAGGATGCATTAGGGTTGGGTCCAACGAGGGCCTCTAGATCAATGGGATTATATGATTTTGTCAAGGGAGTGTGTTTTATAGTATTTGAAATTGTTCGAAGTTGTTTGACATTGTTTAGAGACCAACGAGGGCTTTAGATCAATGGGATTATACGATTTTTTCAAGGGATTGTTTTCTATATTGTTTGAAATTGTTCGAAGTTGTTTAACATTGTTTAGAGATCAACGAGGGCCTCGAGATCAGTGAAATTATACGATTTTTTGAAGGGATTATTTTTGATATTGTTTGAAATTGTTCAAAGCTGTTTGACATTATTTAAAGTCCAACGAGGACCTCTGGATCAGTGAAATTATACGATTTTTTGAAGGGATTATTTTTGATATTGTTTGAAATTGTTCGAAGCTGTTTGACATTATTTAAAGTCCAACGAGAACCTCTGGATCAGTGAAATTATACGATTTTTTGGAGGGGTTATTTTTTACATAGTTTGGAATTGTTCGAAGCTGTTTGACATTGTTCAGAGTTTCAAAATTTATTTATTTAGTGTACGGTCGAGTCAGAAACCGTTTAGGCTTTCAGGAATATTTCTATACCATTGATTAACGTGATATCATTTCTTTTCCTGCTCGAACATGTCAAACACGAGTAAATCATTTGAATCCAACTTCTCTATCTTGAACATTTCTGCACATAAATAATGCATCGACCTTTTATCCATTTTTCCAAAGACACCTGGTCTTTGTTACCATTTCGTACCGAATAACCTTTACACCGGTGAAGAAAAATATTCCAAAGTTGCACCACGAGTTACCATTTCGTACTTGCACTCGTCGCAAAGAAAGGTAAAAAGAAGCGAGGACTCGCGGAGTTCGTCTAAACGACGAGAACGACTACAGAAGGCTAATCGATTTCGTTCGAAGGAAGGCGACGCTCCACTCACCCCACACCTAGCACAGCACACAGCCACCCTCTCCGCCCCTCAGTGTCGTGTGTGTTTTCTCCGCATGGTGTGTCGTAAACTTGTGCGTACCCTGTCCGCTTCTCCACGGTCTCTTCTTTTTTTGTTCTAAAATTTACGAGCGTGTGCTTATGCGTTTGCGTGTACGTTTGCGTGTGTGTGTGTGTGCGTGTGTGTGTGTATTTCTAAAAGCACGATTCACGGCGGTGTCGCGCGAGCGACCGGACACCGTCCGCGACATTGCACACCTGTGTTTCAGTTGGGCGTTTCTATATTGTTTGATCGATTTTCAACCGCGGTTCGCCCGCGGACGGTCTTTCGTAACCGCGTGCACGCAGACTTCTGAGTTCCGGGAGAGTTCGCGAACGCACGTCCGACAGAACTTTTGTTTCGTTTTCTCGGTGTACATAACGGAAAAGTGAGGCGAGCGACTGCTGGGCGACCGGTTTCCTTTGCGCGGCCAAAGGAAAGGTCGACGAGCAACAGAAATGTCGAAGGTCACTGTCACGGAACGAAAAAAAAAAAGAAAAAAAGGTCAATGTCAAAGAAAGAACAAACGACCAGCGTCGAAAGAACCGCTCGTGTCACGTACATTTCTGCCAAAAAAAAAACAAAAAAAAACGAAAACAAAAAGCGACAAAAGCATGATTAGTGTTTGCCCGCGTTTGACGAGTTCTGCCCCTCCACGCATTTTGGTCTTGCGATTGACGTTGAGAGCCTGCAGTGTTGTCGACCGGCTTGCCCGTCGCCTGGATGGATCATGATCGATTCTCTGTTGATCGCGAACAGTAAAGAACCACACGAGCAGCGACATCGAGGATCCGAGGAGGAGGAAGCGGACAAGCGAGACGATCACTCGAGCAGGAGGATCACCGAGGAACAGAGGAGGATCGAGGAGGATCGCGCGCCAACGCAGGAGCATCACGAACTCTCTCTCTCTCTCTCTCTCTTTCTCTTTCTTTCTCTCTCTCTCTTTCTCTGATCGTTGGGATCTCGCGTTGATCCACGGTGATGCCACGTTGTCCGGATCATTGTGCGGTTTTTACTGGTCTTTTCTGGGTTTTTCTTTTTCTAGAGGTCTTTTCTGACAAGCGTTCTCTTAGCGAATCTAGCGTTAGGGTTGTGTACATTGTTGCGTGCGGGGGTACGTCGGCCGTTCTGCACCCGGAACTCTGTAGATCTAACACGATGGAATTGATGCTGCTCTGGCCGTGGCCTAGATCTCGCTGCTCCGTTCGATCTTCGAGTGATCCAAGAACTGCTGGCTCGGGTCGTCGGCTTCGATCTTCAGCCAGGCAATCTGGGTCTCTGACTTAGGCCATATTCAGCTAGCTCGGATCATTAGCAAATCTTCGTTGGATCCGCGATCCGGCGCTAGCACGCGTCCTTTCACCGGTTCGGATCGTTTGGCTGGCTCGTGCCTCCAGCTGTAATCTAGATTTATATATATATATATATCAGCTAGCTTCCACTAGTCTAAGTTGTTAGCGAATTGAAATCTTTAGTCGTACTTGGGTATTGCGAGCCACGTTGGGTTCTTTAGCTTCCCGGGATTCTTAACCAGCTTGGACCTCGAAGCAGCTTCGGGTCTTCTAGCTGATCGTCTTCGGTGTAACCCCGAGTCACCAGCTGGCTCGTGGCTTTGTCTAGTTTTTTGGGTTCTCGGCTAGTCTAGGTCGGGTTTGTACGGCCAATCGAAGTCTCGGACTTTCGTCCAAGGTGACAAAGTCCTCTCGGACGTTAGCTTGAACGCGGCGAGATAACTGAGCCCTGCAGCGAGCCCTGGTCCACGCCGAAGCCCACGGTCTAACCGAGCGCGGTGCCTAAACGTTTTCAACGCACGCGGACCGCTCGACGTATCCGCGTCGCAGCGAGCGTAAACTATCGGGCTGGACTAACTTTTCGAAGCCAGTCAGTTTTTGCACGAGACCATTTGTAACCACTATTTTCGAGGGAGTTCGCGCGAGAGACCGCGAAGGGAACAAAGCTCCAGCGACCTGGAGACGACTATCTAAAATCACCCGCCACTCGTGCCAAATCAAGCATCCGACACCTCCGAATTTAACCTGAAAACCCCCCTTAAGGAACCGGCGATCCCGCGCCGCCAGAAACCGACAAACGAACGAACCAAAAAAAAAGAAAAGAAACAAATAAAAAGCGTAATCGGCCGTCGCAAATTGGTGCCAAAAGTGTCGCGACGGGCTTCGTTCCCTCGGGCGAAATTTAGAATCTCTGCGAGTGCCAAGCGACGGGAACCGACGAGGACGAAGAGGAAGGAAGCGTTTCTTCGGAGTTTGTCAGCTACGCGCGAATTGTGCAGTGACTCAGAGATATTTGTTTGTTAACGTCGGGAACACGCGCACGACGACGACGACGACGTCGTGACTCGGGATATAATGTATCATAGAAAGACGTCGCGACCGAGAGCAGACGCAGCCGTCTAATAACGACGCTTCCGCGCGATTCGAAGATCGTCGTTCGACGAGCTCGAGCAAACCTGTGAGTCACTGCGGATGCGAAATGCGCCGGCATTTTCGAACGCTTTACAGAGTTTCGAGTCATTTTTACCGCTTGCTAGACGCAGGACATCGGGGACCGTCAGCCGGTAGAAAGACGAGTCGGGGAGCAAAGAATCGCGAGGACCCCTCGCTGCTCGGAAAAAGTTCGCCACGCGTCTTTTCCGCGCGGAAAAGTTCGCGGCACGTTCCTCTCCTATCGGGAACTACTCGCGGCGGGTTGTCGCAAAAGTTCTCCGAACAACCGGAGCTTGAAACGTGGCAAGCAGACTGCGGATCCGCGCGTCGGCGACGACGCTGTTCTCGGTTTCGTCTCGATCGCGAGGGAAACGAAATATGATTAGAGCTCTATGAAATAGAGCTCTAAAATGGGAATTCGCGCGACGAATTCGCAGCGACGCGATAATTGTTAGCACCTAGATTTACGGAGCACGAAAAACAGCTGTTTCATGTTGATTTATAAAAGGTAATAACGAGACATTTATTCTGATTTTTAGCAAGTGTTACTGCAACGTTTGCCGTGAGTAACGTGTAAATTAGCGATCCGCCATTTTCACGGGTTCCGTGAATCTAGCGTTAAGCGAATCTAGGATCGCGTTGACAGCTTTCGCGACAACCCGGCGTTTTCCGGAGGGGTCAGAGGCGCGTCACAGTTTCGAGCTCCTCGTCGTATGATCCAGCCCAGTGAATTGAATGAGAACACACAGTTCGGAAAACACACTTGGTTCCTTCGTTAGGGAATAAAACAGACCGGCCTCTCGAGTCCGCGAGGCGAGCGCCCATCGAACGAAATAGGCTTTTTATAATTTTTATATGGTGTTCAGTGGGTGGACGATACACGGGGGTGCCTCGCGGTGGTCCTCCGAGTCCTCCGCAGTGGCGTGAACCCGGCGGGAGGGCTGGTATCGAGTCCTTCAGCATTGCCAACGCGGACGCACAGTACGCATAACATACTCGTAATACTTACAAATTAATATATATATTAATATATATATAATATATTATATTATAATATAATATATAATATATATAATATAATATAATAATATATTAATATATAAACGACGTGTATATCGAACCCCCGAATCATTTAGCGCGCCAAGTCGGGACGGGTAGCCGTCGAAGAAGCTTAATCCGATCTTCTTCGACCGATGATCCTGCGATCTCGGATCCTTCGATCACGGTTCGAGCGATCGAGGTTCTAGATTCGATGCACAGCGCCAGCGGACGTTGAAACGACTTTGTGTTCTCGGTCGCGCAGACATTTTGTTTCTTTGCAATTGCACAGTAATGTCTCCCTTACTGACGCTCAGATTGTCCACTAAAATGAATAATTTGGGAGAAAGAGATACGATTGTTCGAGCCTTGCGGCACGTTTTTATAATTGTGGAGAATTTATAACTATAAAAATAAACCGCAAGGCTCGAATAATCGTATCTTCTCTTCCGAAATTGTCCATTTTTGTGGTCGGTCTGGACGTCGATTGGAGAGACATTGCTGTATTCTGATTCGATGTGCAATTTGAGAAGTCTCGAATCTCATCTTTTGTGATGACGCAATCCTTTCGAAAGTGGACCAAACGAGTCGCGTTTCTTGAACGAACGATTAACGTTAATATAGATTTACAATTTACGAACGTCGCCGCGGACGCTGGTTAGAAAAACAGCCGCGAGTCGAATCGACGCTGTCCGAGGCCAGCGTGACAGCTTCTCCGCGATTAACGAATGAAATCGCATTACTTATTGGAATCGCATCGATCGGAGCGATTGCGAGGCAGGTGCGCACGGTCCCGTTCCGACGAGCCGGGTCAGGTGCAAGATCTAGAGGCATTAGTGATTTTTTTAATCAAAAGAAACCAGACCTCCGAGTATTACATAGAGAGATCGAAGGGTATAGATTATATAAATTCGTATATATATACATATTCTCTACACGATTTGATCGAGCGAGATCTACCATACTTCTTTTTCTTCCCCCATCGAAGGAGCTTGGTCCCCCATGATCGATATTTCAGTGCAATAAGTTTCTGTATTCAGCGAGGGGAATCGTTGTTGTTTGAGCCACGCGAGCGCGATTGTTTGTTGTTGATCGGCGGATAGGAGAATATTTATATATATATCACACACATACACGTACACACACGTACACACACACACACACACACACACACACACACACACACACTCTCTCTCTCTCTCTCTCTCTCTCTCTCTTTCTATTTCTCTTTTTCTCTTTCCGCCCCTTTTCACTCACTCTCTCTCTCTCTCTCTCTCTCTCTCTCTCTCTCTCTCTCTCTCTCTCTCACACACACACACACACACACACACACACACATACATGAAATGTCCGCGAGTGGGATTTATTTTGAAGCGAAACCGCGCTTGGTTCCCGGCCTGCTCCGCCGAGACATGATTATTAATTATTATTATTAATTATTATTATTAATTATTAATTATTATTATTATTACTATTATTAATATTATTATTATTTCACGTAGACCCTCGTTTGCGTCTTGGGATTGTATAATTTTTAGCGACTTGTACTCTTGTTCTTTACCTTTTACCTTTCACGTGTAACGATTTATTACGATCGTATTGCAAACGATAAATAAAAGGGCACATCCTGACGAAATACATAGCAACCGATGCGAGTACCACGACTGCATTTCGGTCGAACGAACGATTGCTCCGAGATGGTTGTGTCAAGGTTTTTTAGGTTCGACAAAATTCAAAATTCTTACGATTAATCGCTCTTACGATTCAATCGACTTATCGCGCGCTAAAAGCTCGGAAATTTCTCTCGAACGAGGACCCAGACGATAGCATTCGTTCGTTTCGCCTAACTGCACCGCGCGCAAATTACGCGCAAGTTCTTAAAAAGACTCGATAGGAACGATGAAACCGTGTTTCGTTCGCTCGGGTGCGACGATCCCGAAGGAAAGATCCTCTGAAAATATAACTCTTTCTCTCCCTAGTGTCCCGTTTTTTGCGACGTTCCCGAATCACCAGGGACCATCGCCTCGCATTCTCCAGACCCTCGGTAACAAGGGAACACTGTAGATGACCGATCCCCGAAGCTTCTAACAGCCCCCCTCCACCCCCCCCCACATCTTCACGATCATCCCCTCATTTCACCCCGTCGACTGGTTTTATTTCTCGGTTCGTTATTTTATTTTGTTCGTTTTCTTTTCTGTTTCTTTTTCCTCTTTGAACCCGACAAACGATACAGGAGATTCAGGCGAGCTGTACGGACGTCTGCGAGAGCTGCCAGAAGAAAGTCTACCCCCTGGAGAAAGTGGAGACGAATAATAAAATCTTCCACAAACAGTGTTTCCGGTGTCTGCAGTGCAATTGCGTGTTGAGGTAAACCACCCACTTTGTTATCGCTGGACAGCGCGGATTTTATGGATTTGTAGCAAAATTCGGTACGGTAAATTCTCGCTGATTCTTCTTTCCTTCGGCTTGTGAACAAGAATGGACAATTTGGGAAGAGGAGCCAGGATTATTCGAGGCTTGCGGCGCGTTTTTATAGTTACCGATTGTCAACCATTATAAAAACAAGGTGCAAGGTTCGAATAATCGTATCCCAAATTGTCCATTTTTGTTTACAAGCTGAAGGAAAATTAGGGAGACAAGGTAGAAAAATTAGGAGACAATGGTAGAATGATAGTTGTAGTTGCAATTTAATGTAGTAGACGGACGAAGGTAATTAAAAAATGTCCATGCTATTATATGATTAAAGAAAGAAAGAATTTTCCATTTAGTTTCTATCTCTTATTTAGAGACAATTTTTATATTTTGCATAAAAATCCGCGGTTTAGTTATCATTAAACCGCGGATTCTTGTGCACACGATCGGACGTCAAAAAATACGCTTGTACTTTGTTCTTGTTATTCGCGTTACATTCAGCTGAATTACTCTTGCAATGTATTTCCTAACGCAGCAAAAAAGACAGGAATTCTTGCTTATTAGCGAAACATTCAGCTGAATTATTGGTGCAACATATTTCTCAACGTAGCGAAGAAATACACTGCATAGAACAGCACTATAATTTTTGCTTATTATCAGCGGACTATTCAGCTTAATTAGTGGTACAATACATTTCCTAACACAAAGAAAAAAAAATACGATAATTTTTGCTTATCATTCGTGAAATATTCAGTTGAATTATCGGTACAATTTCCTGGCACAGAAATACGTTCAACTTTTGCTTGCTATTCGTGAAACATACGACTTAATTATTGCTGAAATATATTATATACAGAGAAATTAAAAAGTTCACAATCGATTCCGTACATTCTCCAATTAATTGCGAACAGGTTCGCATACTTTCAAACAGCAGCGGCACGCGCTTCTCGCAATCAATTCGGAAGATCTTCAGTTCGTCTCGCAGAGATCCGCGATCCGATTATTTTTCGATCGGAGGAGGCACGCATGTCTGCTAATGATCCTTTGTTTTCCGACCAGGATGGACACGTTCACCTTGAACAACGGTAAACTGTACTGCATCCCGCACTTCAAGCAGCTGTTCATCACGCGGGGAAACTACGACGAGGGGTTCGGCGTGGATCCGCACAAGAACAAATGGACGACGAGCGCGAACAACCCGACGAGTCCGGCGCCGATCGCGGTCTCGAACGGCGATCTTTGAACGTGATCGTTGATTCGCCGATGAGCGAGGACAATGGCACGCCAGATCCGGCCTGTGTATCGTCGACGAGTTAAAAAAAAACCGGTCGCCGGTCGGGGACTAAACCCATGGAAAATCGTTCTAGTTCTCCAAAGACCGCCCACAGCTAAAAAGAAACCCGCGGGCCTTGTTGCGGAATCGATCGATCGATCCACTAAATTGCGTTCCAATGAAACCTCTGTCCCCTTGAATCCCGACCCTCCCCCTCAGCCGAAGCTTCGAATGGGCCGTGTCGATCGGAAATCGACGAGAATGGACAATCGCGACTGAATATAGGACAACATTCCCCCTCTTTCGTCCTGCTCTCCCTGTCCTTTTTATTAAATATTTTATTTCTTTACCTCTAGACCCTATTTTTGCCAATGCCCCATCATAAATGTCGCTTAAATGTTTGTTATAATTATTATTATTACTATTTTTATTATTATTATTATTATTATTATTATTATTATTATTATTTTTTACTTGTATAACTCTTGGTATTAGTTTATCACACGTGTTGTATAATACAGAATTTCATTGCGCTTTATAAATCAATGGTGTACCGACGTTTTTTATTCATCCGATTGCTCGATCCTCTGCGA
This sequence comes from Megalopta genalis, assembly GCF_051020955.1. Lineage (NCBI taxonomy): Eukaryota > Metazoa > Arthropoda > Insecta > Hymenoptera > Halictidae > Megalopta > Megalopta genalis. Next base: position 328,661 of record NC_135027.1, on the reverse strand, counting down.
TCAAGAATCGGCTCTGGAATAGGATTACACCGATTACACTTAATCCAGACATTGGAGAGAGTATAAATTAATTCCTATGCTAAAAATCAGATGTTACAATTACGATTTTTTTCTGATTGCCGAGTTTCTTTTCCTACGTGATATTTAAACAAAAAGAATTGGTTAAATTATAATAAATGAAAATAGATTTAAAAATCGTCAGTTTCTCATATAAATGCGTGAAGACTATTATTATATTATTATTATTCGAAGAAATAAATGGTAGAGCATTGTTCGTTAATCGATGCGGTCAAGCAGTAAGTTAATTTAATAAGATTTTAATAGGATTTTAGTAAGATTTTAATAAGAATTTAATAAGACTTTAATAAGAGAAAATGTCGAGAACGATTTTATCCTCGGCGTATTTAACGTCGACGACTCTGTCAAGATGGCGGCTCGATCGCCTCAGTCCGCCATCTTCAGTGCCATGTGCGCTCCAGCCGATTGATTTTCACTTTGTTTTCTTTCGTTCGTGCTTATCAGTTAATTACCAGATAACGTATCACGATTGAAAGTCGACTCGAACTTCATTAACAGTGTTTCGAAGTAAATACTCGGTTCGTGAAATCATTTCGGACATCCAACTCTTGGGCCATTAACTCAGTCGATGGCTTAGTAACGAAATACTAGTGACTTTTTCTTTTTCCATAGTCGATCTGAACGATTGGCAATCTTCTCCACAACTTCCGTTGTTTGAATCTTCGACGGAAGATTTCTCTAACTTTGTCGTGCAACGTCGTAAGTACATCTGCCGTAATATCATGTTAAAAACGCATCACCGTTAATCATTAATCAAGTATTATCCCCATGATCGTTAATTATCAATTATTTATATTCATACTTCCATAATCGTTAATTTGGTTAATTAAACGTTCCCACGATTGCGCTATAAGAATCTTGTTACAAAGAACAACCGCGAGAGAAACGACTAGATCACCGGTGACAAATCTCGATTAAACAGCTCAATAAAATCAACGAAATTTCATTGTCTCGTAAAATAATTAGCGAACACGAAAAGGGGCTATAAAATATGTTCATCGCACCGTGAAACGTTCCAGATGGAAATTTGCGTGGACTCGCTAGAATCTGCGAGGAACGCCATAAATGGCGGGGCGAAGCGTCTCGAAGTCTGCGCGGCGCTCTCCGAGGGTGGTTTAACCCCCAGCCCGGGCCTAATCAAGAAGATCAGGAGCTTCTCGCCGATACCGATCTACGCGATGCTGCGTCTTCGCGCCGGGAACTTCGTGTACACCGACGACGACATGGAGGTGATGCTGGACGACCTGAAAGTCCTGAAAGAAAACGGCGCGACCGGGTTCGTCTTCGGGGCGCTGACCTTGAACAACGAAATCAACGTGGAATACTGCAAGGAGATCCTCTCCCACGCCAGCCCCGCGCCGGTCACCTTTCACCGTGCTTTCGACGAGGTCGTCGACCCGCTGAGCTCGCTGGAGACGCTGATAGGCCTCGGCTTCGAGAGGATACTGACTTCTGGCCAGAAGGACACCGCCGAGGAAGGCTTGGAGACGATAAAGACGCTGGTCCGCCAGGCCGGCGGTAGGATCGCGATTATGCCAGGCTCTGGCGTCACCAGAAACAACATCTCGAAGATCAAGACAGCAACCGGAGCCCTCGAATTCCACGCGTCGGCTAAGAAGAGGGTGGCCGCTTCCGGCGGCAATCGAATCAAGATCGGAGCCGATAAAGCGAGCTTTGTTATGGTTGCCGACTCCGATCTGGTGCGAGACATGGTTTTGATTGTAACCGAGTAATTGTGTCGAGACGATTTGGGAGCTGCGTGCAGGGGACAGATTTTCAAAAGTAAAAGTTTCTGGGCAGTTCATCTTAGAATTGGGCCGACGAGAAAACAGTTTTTTCAGCTAATTAGCGTTCTTATTCATTCTTATTAATCTAATTAGTGTTCTATGGCGTTTTTTCAGCCTTTCCGGAGATGTTTTAGCGAAGAAACCGCACACACCTTTTCATACAATCGATATCAAGTTCTCTAAACTTTAAAAAATCAGACCGAAGGATTCGCGGGCGTATTTTGTTATTTTTTATTTACTATATCCTCGAAGAAGATGTAGAAAGAAGGTTCATACTGCATCACCCCTTTAAATAGAGCATACGGGTCACGGGGGGGATGCAGCGAAAGCCGGCTCGTTAGCTTCCTCGACGATTAGTATGCGGGCAGAAGGACTCCGGGATCATTTCATCGAGTCATCGAATGATTGTACTACTCGGTCCCCACGCCGCGGAACAGCCAATCTCCTCTCATGCATAATTTCTGGCACGCAACTGGGATGCCATTTACGCGGGCGCGTCGCGAAGCCATCGCGATTTGAGCGCGAACGATGGTAACGTTCGCTGGTCTCATCGGCGCGCGACCGAACGATGCAATTTATCGCATCTCCGCGATGACACCGCAGTATGCCCGTGAAAAAATTCTGCTCCAATTACAGTCGACGGGACTTTTCGTTCGCGGAACGATGCGGTGTTTCGCGTGGAAAAAACTCTCCTCGCAGTGTTCCCTTTCGTTGTTCCGATTAATTCAGCTGGATCGTTTTCACTCCAATTTTCCTCGCAACTTCCTTTTCTACGGCTTTCCAAATTGCTAATCGCCACTTTCTTCGGTTCTGCTCGGATTTCGTTCGAACAACCAAGCCGCGAAACCTTAATTACGCGAAACATTCCGCCGGGTTGGCGATCATGCGCGGCTGCGGCGGTTTCTTTTCGCGTCCGACGAAAGTCGTACGCAACGGCACGCGTTCCTCTCGCGATTTATATCTCGATCGTGCTATTTAAAGCTCGCGGTTCATCCGACGCAGCGTTCGCTCGCTGTGGAAGATTTTACTACGGTTTTCCTTTCCTTTTTTCTCTTTTCGTCGCTCCGGCAGAGAACTACGATTCGCGCGGCGGCTTTCTTTCGCTTACGCGGCTACGAATACGAATTTTCGAAAACTCGGATGAATCACGGCGAGACAATAATTTCGCCGGTCGGACGAAATACGGTGTGCCAGTTTTCGGTGGTCCAGTTCAGACGTTTTCGCTCTGCTGGAATAATTTCTAGGACAAAAACCGATGGCCCTCGTTGATCCCGTTTATAAATTCTTTCTCTCCGTCCGATGCATTGTTCTGCTAATTTGAAATTTGCACGACAAAATCGGCGCAAGCAGATGAACGAAGAACGTTCCAACGCAGCGATTAGGATCGCTCTGTTCGAATATGCAACTATTTAAATTGGATTTGTAGCTGCCTAGAAAACTGTGTTCAGCGCGTGCTCAAAATTGCACGCCATTCAATTCTGTGCATTGCAGTCGCATGTGACAGGGCTTTCTAAAGATAGCCGAACATCTTCAGCAGCACGAATGTAAATCAACATGAAAGCGACATTCAATTACGAAAGAGTTCTCACATAAACCCCATTGTTTATATTAACTCTCCCTGCGGTCGTAAATGAACGTAAAAATCTGCTACAACAGCATACCGCGCGCGTTCTCAATTCTTTATCCTCCGACTGTTGAAACCATAATAATACCTTCGTTGGAAACCGTTCGATAAACTGATTTGCTCGATGCAACATCGCCTCCGCGAAAATTTCTGTATAATTATTGCGAAAATCTGCGATCGATCAAATTTAGGCAGTCATTATGCGAGATCAAATTTGTCACAAACGATGTTCCGAAATGATTTCCCTCGTTTCCGACCTTCCGCAAAATCGTACGCGTCCATTTCCCCGAAGTTCTCGGCCCTTTTCTGAAGAAATGAACCCAATTACTCGCAACCGCAAAAAAACTTGCAATTCAAGCAATCGTAATTTTGCACAACGGTCCGTGGTATTCGCAACGTAAAGATCGCTGTGTTCGCGAAAATTAGCAGAACAACGGCTAATAATAATAATTATGTCGCGAAGTCTTCGAACCGGAAGCGATCGGGCAGGGACCGCGGAGCCACGCCGTTCGCAAATCGCCGATCGACGGACATTGCGCGTGTCGCAACGGATCGGCCAATTTCGAATTGCAATCGCTTGCACAATCACGCGGGCCCGTCGCACGCGGAAGATGACGGCACTGCGGCCCGAGCGCGCAGTCACTTTCGATTTGCGACACACGCGGCTCTTCTGTGTCGGCTGTCGTGGAAAACTGCGTGGCCCGACCGCCAGCGATCTAACTCGCGAAATCGCAAATCGAAAGCTGCTAAGTCGGTACGTTTCCGCCGAAGAACAAATCTTGCGTGAATCACGCAGCCCGGCCGAGCCGAGGCCGCCGCCGTGTTTGTTGCGTGTGCAATTTGCACGGACAGTGGCGTCGCTCGGTGGAATTCGATTACCATAATTCTCGCGAAAAAGGTCACATTTCAACGTCGGAGATCAGCGTGCGACGAACGTTCGATACCGTTCCTCGAACGTTCGAGTTTTTATCTGCTAAAGTACACCTTTTTTTTAACGCTAAACCCATCTCGCCGGTCGCGACGACCGATTCTACATTTTAAATTTCCGTTTTATTGAAAAAGTAGAGATATCCTCTGAGAAACGATCGAATCAATTTCTGAATTCGAGTATACGTTGTCCTTGTAAAAGGACAGGTCTAATTAAATTCAGTCTTGATGATCTTGTGACTTTTTGTAAAGCACGTTTTTTCAGTTTTAGCGTTAACGAAGTCGCTGTAACTGAATTGTAATCGAGAGTAAATTTAGTAGTAAAATTAGCAGTAAATTCAGCAGTTCGCAATCACTTCTGTATTATTTTTTTAGGAAATTTGGACTTCGGAAATCTTTTGGTTTTAGATCTACTTTTAACAGCAACTTTTGAAGTGCTCCTGAGTCATTTTCAATTGCTGCTGCGATATCCAATTACCATTAATTTTCATCGATCTTCTAATAAAATCGTCAAGTTTTATCCTTGTTCTTCCGTGGACTGGCTTCATCCTAGAATCACTTTTTTCAGGGTTCTCTAACGTTTAAAAGGTAGGTAATTTTTTAATAAACGCTTTTCAATAAAGTGCACAACTAGATCGTCGTTGTACATGCTAAATAAAAATCGTCCAGCTCGATTGCAACGAACAAGATCTAATTACGACTTCAATTTTCAGTTTCTCCTACATGTTCTCTGCTTTACATTCCACCCACTCGCTTCTGCCACGAACACACGACTTCCTAGCTGCATACAAGAAGGCAATGCTTTATATACGCTGTGTCAAATTTACATCGATGGAGATCGGCTGACTTTTTCGTTTCACGTGCGATGCGCGGGACAAAATCGATGTGCCGGATGATGAGAGAGAAAGAGAGAGAGAGAGAGAGAGAGAGAGATTACAGGGGTTGAAATTTCCCCTTCCACGGGGTGGGACAACAGCGCCGGCGTCCATGAATCGTGGAGCTGGCCAGCAGAGAATGTGTTTGCTCTCTAGCTCCATACACCTGTGAAGTGCGTCGGCCTAGAACAGAGGTTCTCAATCCTCTCTGGCCGGCGACCCCCTTTCGAAACACGCATCTAGCACCTCGATGATCGTTCCTCGAACGAACCTCAATTTACGGGGAAATGAATAAATCAAGCGTTAACCTAGACCCTATCCGTAACCGATTTTTTTGTTCCAACGACACTTTCGTGCTCGCGAACGCGTTATTATCTCATGGCTGAGCCCTTCGTGTGTCGCGCGGGATAGAACGCGATTACATAAAACGACTCATGAATAAACTAGAATTAACCTGAATCGTTTACCTTGATTATCCTGTGCAAACACGGTGTACAGAAAATGAAATGATTTCAATTATTTCGCCCTGAGTTTCTCGAGTTGGCGCGCGTTTTACAGGGTTGTTTAATTGTTGCGACTTGAAATTTGTATTTATTTGACACGCTATGCGCGCGGGAAATGTATTAATACCTTTTCAAAAAATTGAATTCTTTTCAATTTTCTTTAGTTCTATATTTATAAGAATCTCTTCTATATTTATGTAGAATATAATATAAATATATTATATTCTATATAATATATATAATATATAATAATAATATATATAAATATATAATATAATATAAATATATTATATTCTATTTAATATATATAATATAATATAAATATATTTATATAAAACATAATATAAATATATATTATTATTCTAATACTTTAGAAAGTTCTATATTTATATTAGTTCTATATTTCAAAGAATCCCTCTGCGAAATCTGAAAAATCCTTGTATCATACATACATACTTGTAATCAAAATCTTGTTGTCACTTTCGCAAATACTAAACGTTCTTTCAATTAAAAAGAATTCAACTATATAACAATCTATTGACACCTCTGCCACACATAGCGTATTAATGGAATAAATAAGCGAATAAATCAATGTAAAGGACTTCGATAGCATTAAAATAATATTCTAATGCTGGTCAAAAAATTTTCACAATTTTTCTCTTAATTGTCCTAATTTGCCTGGAGGAATCCAGCCAGCCATAAATCTACAAAATCTATAAAATCATTATTAATATATAATATACAATTTACAATTACTGAAACACATTCACCGAATAACGTTTTCCCAATTGTCCTAATTTTCCTGGCGGAATCCAGCCAGCCGTAAATCTACAAAATCTACAAAATCATTATTAATATATAATATACAATTTACAATTACTGAAACACATTCACCGAATAACGTTTTCCCAATTGTCCTAATTTTCCTGGCGGAATCCAGCCAGCCGTAAATCTACAAAATCTACAAAATCATTATTAATATATAATATACAATTTACAATTACTGAAACACATTCACCGAATAACCTTGACACATCCGAGCACACCTGTTTTCTCTAAATGTTCCCAAAAATAAAGAACACAATTTTTCACGAACATCCAAAACTGTCGCGCAGAGCCAACCGGGACCTTGTCCTGCTATAAATAAAACCCTTGTCCGAAGGTGAGCCTTGTAACGGGGACAACGAAGCGCCGTAATACCGTAGTTTTCCGATAATAGGGTGTCCAGGTGAATGACAATGGGCGTTGTGTCTCGCCTCGAAAAGTAGACCAAGGTGTCCGTCCGGCTACGATAACTATCATTTATTAATCCCCGGAGATGAATCGACCGATTCACGGCTGTCGGACCGGGGTCGTTGGCGACCCGGCTGGGAACCTCTGTCCTCCAGTATGTGTCGGCGGTGTGCCGGCGGTGTCTGCGCGTTATTGCTCAACCAGACTCGTCTCTCAGTGCGAGAAAGACGTTCAGACGGTTCGGGCGTCCTGATCCGTGCACTCCGGCCTGGTCCTACCATCTCCTCGGTTGCCCGACGAATCTTCGCGCACGGTAATCACCGATCCTCCATTTCATCTGTTCACACCTGTGTGCTCACCTCCGGACCTCGTTTCGAAAGCGGCCGCATCCGGTTCCGATCCTGCGCGACGCAGTTCCCCGAGCGGCGACGCTCGTCAGCCGAACTCCAGGCCGAATTATTCGTTGTCGTCCGATCTTCACGCTGGTTAGTGGATAGAAAGGATTCGTGCTCGTGTGATTCGCAAGTGTGACAGTGCGGCCGCAGCATCCGTAGACGTAAAGGACGGCCTGGCGTATAGCACGCCGGTTCGCGTTCCAACGAGAGCTGACGCATTCCGGAAACGGGGAATTTGCGTTTCGCGCCTGTGACATCGCGGCGAGCCGCGATTTTTGCTCGCCGGGGATCGCGCTGAAATAACACGGCCTTTTGTCGCGCCGATGTCCGCGGGTTTCCTGCTTCGAAGTTCGTTGAGGATCGCGGGATTTTTCGAAATCGAAGTCGAAATCGAGATTTCGTCGAACCGGGTATTCGTTTAATCCTCGGCCGGTTTTGAACTGTTTGCGAGATCGCGACGCTGTCGTAGCGATTCGAGAACAGCTCGTTTCGAAAGAAGTGTCGGCTCTAGAGCCGTCAAAGCTGCGACATCAAAATTGATCTCCGCTCCGAATGGTTTTAATATGTTGAACATGACGCGACGTTCGTAAGTTCGATGTATCACAATTGGTCTATCTGTTTCTGTCACAAATCTAATCATTTTTGCTCGAATTCTCATACGGAACGTGCAAACTGTTTCGTCTCAATCTTCGTTCAACCGGTTAGCTGTTAATTAAGTTTTTATGTGATGTATATTTTATTTTGTTATTATTATCTATTATTATTTCTATCATTATTATTATCTGTTATTATTTTTATTATTATTATCTATTACTATTTTTATTATTATTATTTACTATTTTATTATTGTTATCTATTATTACTTTATTTTTACTATTTATTATTATTATTATTATTTATATATTATTTTTAATATATACAGTGATTCGATTCGAAAATACGTAGCGTAAATTGAAGATTTGGGAGTCCCAGGAATAATTTATGTTAGCGTGCACTGTAATTATATATATACTGTATTCGTCTAATTTTCTTCACATTTCATTTAAATGCATCAATTTCATAAAACATATAACTTAATAAAGAATGCCAAAGCATGCCTTCTATATACAATACAAAATACTGCCATTTCTTCGCGACGACGAGTATACTCGTCGAGAACAGCTGACCGGTTAAACTAAGACCACTCAAATGTTCACCATTGCCAAGGATTAAATGAATGATCGTTTAAACCATAGAGGATTTGAGACGTGATCGACGGCGGCGCGGTGCTCGAAGCAAGGATTCGATACGGCGAGTTTATTTGTAACGCGTGCTTTCTATCGTCGCCAACGTGGTCTCGGCGCGTTCTCCCGTCGCGATTAGCATGCCGGCACGCGGAACGTTCGCATAACAGATTTTGTGCACGTTGCGCCGCCGCTACTCTTACGAAATCGAAACGCCGAAGGAAGTGTTAACCAGGAAGCGCGGGTATCAAATTCGTGAAACCGAGCCGCGATATATGTATAACGCTTCTCGATGCGTGATCCAGCCGAATATTGCTGTGCTCAGTGGCATAGACTCGTTGACCGACTTTTCCACGGGCTACACGTCGTAACCTCCTACATGCTTGTACAGGGTGTCCCTGGACGTTTTCACTCGCCGTGCCATTTTTTTCTTCTTCTCTCGCCTGGACGATTCGAACGCTTCGGCGGAAAAACTGGACGATTCGAAATTCTCAGGTCAATTCTCTGAACGATTCTCTTTAAAGAAAGTCGCCGTACAAGTTCGGGAATATCTTCTGGATGGATCAGAGAAAATTTGACCAACTCGATTCGAGTATTCTTCATTGATTCGGCTTCATTTTACAGTCCGATCTGCCACGAGGTGTTCCCTCGACCCTGGATTGGGAATTTTATTGTAATAAAAATTCGATGGTGCCGTTGACAAATTTTATATGCGATTTTAAATGTTTTCGAGTTGTGATAGAACCTGTAATGAAGTAGAGAGGATATTCCAATTTCCATAAATTGGATATTTCCAATTTCCATTGAATTCCATATTTCCATTAATATTCTTCTACGTAAATTTCTCCTGTAACTTACTTGCCGCTGTTCGGTGTATTTTTATCGATTATTAATCGAGTGGTTCGGAATCACAGTGGCGTAAGTCTTTGTGAGAAACAAGGAGTTTTATTGTTGACAAAACCAAATTTATCGTTGAGTTAATTTAGAACAATTTTATCATTTATATCATTTGTCACTTTGACATTTTGGCATGTGTAGGTTGTTTATAAATTTAGCATTTATTTTAGTTAGTATCTGTAAACACTACAGATCGAAAGCACAGCATTTCAGTATAAAGCACAGTATGTAAATACCACAGCAGTGTTTAGAAAGTGTTAGCCAAATATCGGGACACTATCGAGCCGTAACTTATCGGTCGATCGGCCCTCGCCGTTGATTCATTTGGATTCATTGATTTCCCTTTAAATTGGCACGGTTCTCTGTAGTAAACCCGGCGGCCGATAACCGCCGTTTAGAAAGTGTCAACGAAATATCGGGACGCCCGGGCAGCCTCGGCGATTGTAATTCGCGATCGGTCGAGTTTCTTCGTGGAAGACCGTCTCGGTCGGTAATTAGGAACAGGTGTTTGACCGCGATCGGCCCGTGGACCCGGCTCGGATGCCCTAAAAACTCACTTCTCCTCAAAACTGTGAAAGTCATCTGCTCGATAGCTCTCGTGATTTACGGTGCTCGCCGTCAACGGCGAGTTTCGAACGACCTACAAACATATTTTCCCGCCACACCGGAAGTCCCCGCCGTCCCGCCGTGTGTTTTCGATCTTTCCACTTTGTCGCGGCTTCGTTCGATTGTTCCCGTAAAATTGTTCGATCGCGCGGGATCATGTTTTTTCCCCCATCGAAAGCGTTCGAAACGAGAACGCAGCAATTTCTCCGTAATTCGCGCTCGGATCGCGCGCAAAAATGGACAATTCGGGAAAAGGAGACACGATTATTCGAGCCTTCAATCTCGTTTTCACAGCTACCGATTGGAAAGGCTCGAATAATCATATCTGTTTCTCCCAAATTGTTCATTTTTCCGCGGAATTTGAGCGCGAATTACGGAGAAATTGCTGCAACTCCGCCGGCTTAAAATACAATAGCGGCGTTAACGGTGGAAATAATCGATGCTCGTTTCGCTATTCGTTAAGAGAAATGGAATATGAAAGTCAAGAGAACAATGTGTACGCGTCCGTGTACCGAATGCGTTCGAAATAATTAAATGCGAAGTGAAACTGTTAGCGAATTCGTTTCAGAGAGCTTCTCTCGTCACACTGGATGCCTCCTTAAATATTTAACGATGCTCTTAACCAGCCTCTTCCTGTATACAGGGTGGCTCACCACGTGTTACCACTTCGATTTACACGATTACACTTATTGCAAATGCATCGATGGACGCAGCGTTGCGTCGGTTACAAAAACTGTGCCAAAAAGTTTACAGCGCAGGAAGTTACGTAATTATTAAGTATGGTGACCCACTCTGTACGGTTGTGAATTTTCGATTCGAGCTCTATATCTCTCGATATTTACGAAAAACTGTTAGCGGCGGTCATCTTGTGACGTCATGCTCGTGAGATTGACACCACTCTGACCGAATATTGCAAATATCTCCGCAATAACTGCAAAACGGATATTTCTACATCCGAAGTCCAGACGTTTAGTCTTTTCGGAATCTAAATTTTCCACTTGTGAACTGCATACTTCGATATTAAAGCGTCAGTTTTGGTTGATAGAAACCTCTAAAACTAATATACGTATATGGTTTTCTTCTATGTGTGGGTCGTCATAGTGTACGGCGACCCGGGCCCTTAAGTAAACGAAAACAATAAACGTGTCAAATCTGTGCAAAGCTCCGAGGGCTAAGAATTGTTCGGCAAAATTGTCTTACGAATCCATTGAACAATGTTTGACAAACGAACGTCTGTTGCTTTCAGAACAAAAGCGGCCTCTGCCGCGCGCGCGCGCGCACGCCTGCAACATTGCGACCGGCGTTCTCCTGAATTCCAGCTTCCCCTGGAACTTTCTTCGATACTTTCTTGCGCAGCGCGGGCAGCCGTCGAAATAAATAAATAAAGGTATCCACGTGCGTGACGGCCGAGGCGTGGAAAGCCGGGACAGAGATTCCACGGATTGCGCCGTGGATCGATTAACGGTACTCTACGGGGTTCGTTGGTCACGTGACCGTTCCCCTGGATCGCCTCGATCGCCGATCGAGAGACCGCGATCGAAAACAGTAGCGGAGAGCCTGCTTTTACCGGTTTATGTAAGAAGACGGACGGAAGGGAATTCGTTGCGAGAGCCGAACCGGCTCGGAATCGAAGCTCGGTGTCGCGGCCGACACTTTCACATAACAGCCGCGCCGCATTGGCCGCGCGCAGGTGTAAATTGCATAAATTCTGTTAGGAAGGCACGTAATTCGGGCGACGTCCTTACGCGGCTTCCGCCGCTTACTCGCCGCGAGGCTGACATTGTTCGTAATTACATTCCCCGGACGGAGTCCTTGCCGGCTTCGTAATTCGCGTAATCTCGTGAGGACACCCGCACACGAGATCCTCCTTCGCGAACAGCCTTCGCGTTTCCAGCCGTTTTCTTCCGATCGCTTGTTTGCTCTTCCGAGCGGAGCTCTTAAACTGCCGGCAGCATTTTTGTGATCCGTGCAATCGATTCCCTTTGTTTTGTGCAATCGATTCCCTAATTATTGTTCGACACTTGCAGTCAATTAACTGCCATTATTAGCTGTGGTGCCTCCACAAAAGACGGTTTTATTTGATAAAATTAACAATTTTATTACTAATATTTACTTATTCACTTTGCTTATTCACTTATTCACTCTTCGCACTAGGAGCCATTTTCCAGCTCTAAGTGTAAAATAGTTTTCCTAATTTATAGCATTTCTCTACTTTACGCGGTCTATTGCATTTTGTACACGCGAAATCGAGTCCTGTCGCTCGTACAACAGTTTAAACAGTTTTTTCTTTAAATGTCAACAAATTTAATAACGTACGTATTGTTTTGCAACGTGATACGATAATTTGTAGCGGTGACTGAGAGTCGTTACTCGATCGCAACGGGTTAACTACGGTACTACACACTTAATAAACGAAAAGCGCAGGAAAAATCGAACACTTATACAAGTTAAACGTTCAAATTGCTGTTCCAGAGTGGTATTCAGCGAAGCAATGAACAGATACGTAATGGCGCTTTGCACGTGGAACACCAATATCGTGAATTATTCATACAATTATTCACATTTTTTATTCGTTTGTTTTATTCCGACCTGGTCTCGATATATTCTAAACACCTTGAAATTTGTGATTACGTTTTTGCTTTCACGAAAATTACAATTTAAATGCCAATGATCGATACTTTTTACGCGCGACGAGTATACACTCGTCGTGACACAAAATACTGCCACTTCTCCATGACGAATATTCTCGCGAAACACAATTAACTGGTTGATGAATCTTCGCGAGCATCCTCCGCACGCTTCTGTTTAGTATTTCGTTTTCTTTGGCGACGAGGAAACTTTAGAATTGCTTCTCCAATTTCTGCAATTTTCTTGCTTCGCGAGCCGTGCGGTCTTCGCAAAATATTCGCAGCGCGTTCTTTCTGCTTCGTGGACAATCGATTTTATTGACTGAATCGTTCGAAAGAAATTTGATTTCTCAATAAAATTTGGTTTCGAATGGACGTTAAAGAAGCACTCGATTCAGTATTTTGAAAATGTCGGAGAGCTTCTTTGCTTCTTTTTTTACTTTAAACGTTCGAGAATCGTCTCTCATTATCTCGTGAAAGATGTCTGCGGCCGCAGACACATCTTTTTAATTGATACAAGTCTTTTAAAGACATTTATAGTCTTTTAAAAACTTTTATAGTCTTTTAAAGATTTTTATAGTCTTTTAAAAACTTTTATAGTCTTTTAAAGACTTTTATAGTCTTTTAAAAACTTTTACAGTCTTTTAAATGTTTTAATTTATATAAGACTTTTCAATTTTGAAGTTACTGGATTTTTCTTAACTCCTACAGCATTTTGGTTTCATAACACTTGCATTGCATCGATCATCCGTTGCAAACTCACATTTTCTACTATGTTCGAAAGTAAAATTCAGAAACTGAAAATTACTATTGTTTTACTCCTATGAACTTCTTAACAAGGACCACTTAGTAACTCTTGTAAGTGTACAAGAATGTTCGAATCTTTTGTAGCAATCTAGTTCTTGTCGAGCCTACAGCACGCTCCAAACACGCGAACGGGAGGCTAACTGTTAATTAATAGGTACATTTATAGTACAGTTGTTCGTTCCATATATTACTTTTTCCTTGAGACATTCTCCGCCTAGTATAAAGAACTCACAGAACAATCCTCTCGGCTCCGCATAGCGAAAATTTTCGCAGGACTAAACGAACGTTTGAAAATTCATTAACAAGCTAATCAAATTTTCTCTTCGTTTCTACCATATGAAATCTAACACATCATCGTCCGAACGACTAACAGTCGTATAAAATACATACATAAAATATAAAACGCGACCATAAAATTCATTCGCGTGTCGCGAATCTAAATAAAATCTGTTTGCGCGAGGCAACGTATCTTATAATTTGATTTAACTCTCCGATGTTTTATAGGTTATATCCATTTATGCAAAGTGATTCAGAGAGTTTAAAATGTGCCGACTACATGCAAAAGTTCTCGCAAGAGCAGCCAGGACCTTATTGCGTTAATTTTGAAAAATCGATGATGCGCGCAGTGATTTTTAGTGTTCGATCGTTCGAAGGGGCGGAGTCTGGACCCGGCCAGTCCCATTTCTGTCTAATCCAGATGAACGCCCCCGCGGCAGCCCGTCTCGCGACTATTCCGCTGTTTAGCATAATTCGCGGCGACCGGCTCGTTTAGCAATGCAGATCCGGAGGGTGTCCGCGGAGTCCCCGCTCGTGCGAGGATCAATTGCAATTTATCAGTGGACTGTGAACCTTTATGGCAATCTCGCGAAATGACTGTGCAATTTGAAATTTTGCACACGTGCCGCCGCTTGGTTCAGCGAGAGCACAATGGGAATTCATTAGCGCCTCGCGGTCGGACCCCGAGCCGAACATCTGTTTTTCACTCTATGCATTATTTCGCGGGCGAAATTCGCGCACGCGAACCGAATCCCGACGAGGCCCGACGGCGTTAATTAATCGGGGCGGCGGCTCCTTTGTCGAATATCGAACAGCAGGCCTGCTCGAGCAGGCCCTCCCGCCGGGATTTTCGTGGCGCTTCCGGCCCGAGAAGCTCCACTTTCTTGCGCGGTCAGTGACGTTCTCCTCGACCGGGAGCACAATAGAGCGCGTCCATTATGGGGACAAGCGGAGGGACCACTTAATGGCACACTAACACCGAGTGCTGCCACTCAGTCGGCGGAGTTTCTCGTTGTACTTGATGCAGCAAGTACAAGAATTTCTAATCGCTTGGTTTCTCCTCGATCGCCGGCGAACTTCCTGAAAAATCGCGAACGCGCGGCCGTTCGTTATTGGAACGTCGCTTCGACGTCCGAGGAGTCTTCTGAATTATTCGCGGCGAGGATTCTTCGGTTCAGCGAAATTTAGCGGTCCGGGCCTTGGAGCAGGAAAATAAACGCGCGAAATACGGAAGAATCTTTCATTCTTTCGAATTGCAGGCACTGCCGCAGCTATTTTTTTATGCCTGCTAGTCAGTCGATACTCGTTAACGCTAGATTTACGGAGCACAAAAAGCCGCTGTTTTATATTAGTTTATGAAAATAACAATAAGACATTATTTTAAGACATTATTATTATAAGACATTATTCTGATTTTTAACCAGTGTTCTTGTAGCATTTGCCGTAAGTAACATATAAATTGCATAAGCAAATAACTCATAAACGATATGAATAATCGTAAATTAAAGAATTAGTGACCCGCCATTTTGACGGATTCCGTAAATCTAGTGTTAACGAGTCGTTATCGGACCGCGGATTTGTATGCGAAACAAACACTGTCTGCGTTAAATTGAAAAATACAGGAGCCACATAGACCCGTTGCTCTTTCGTTAATTATTTTCGTAAGCTGCAAACGATACGATAGCATTTTAACATTTTAAATGCACAAAATCCGCGATCTTTGTCATTATTATTCAGTCGGTGCATTTTTACCTCGGTTCCGCAGGAATTCGGGCCTCCGCTTGCTCATCTTTCCACGAAAACGGGGAACATTATTTTTCTCCTAAAAGACGATCAAACATTTCTCGGTAGAGACGCGAACTTGTAAACTGTCGCATTCGTTTATCGCGAATCGCGGATTCCGTGCGCGACTCTTTTTCTCGACGAGAATTCGGCGAAATAGTAACAGACGACCGTGCTTGGTCACGCGAAAAATCAAAGTCTGGAATAGATGCGTCGTCTCAGGACTTTTCTCGCAACGAAAGTCTTTCACTGGGAGCAAATTCGGACCTGGATAATTCCATTTCGGTTTTCGATGGTGCAGGAATAGCCCGCTGCAACAGAAAACGTTCTGCACGCGGTTGAAACTGTTGATTTTCCTTCGCATCCGGTTCACGGTTCCGCGGTCGACCGACGTCGATCCCGATCGTCGAACTGCGTGACGAAATTCTTCTGACATACCGATTTCTAGGAACTCTTCGGCCGATGTGCAAACCCCATCGCCGAACTCTCCTTGAACGCACGCGTCGCTGCACGAAAACTGAAACTGCGATTCGCAGAATTCTGCGAACGTCGCAAATCATCCTTTTTAGCATTTTTCTCAAATTCCATGCTCTCAGCATCTCTTCGGTGGGTTTGAAAAAATTGATTGCACATAACGCACAGGTTCTTTTCCCCGAGCAGATTAACATCTCGTTACGGTGTCTTCGTTCAGAATTAGTAGACTGCGGATTTTACGCGTTTACGGGAATAATTAATAAATGAAATTTAAAACAGCGGAACAATTTTAGAAATTTAACGTTGTCTACGCATTATATTCAACTCGCTGAAACGATTACGGTCGGAACGAAATTTCTATGGTGCTTGTGTTCGCTGAAATCGCTGCGGCAAATTTTTGTTTTGCATAAAGACCCGCTGTCTAGTAATTAGTTTTGTGCACAGCGTTGAAGTTCGCGTGACTGGTCGCATTAGCCGGACAATGTATTCGGACGATTCGAATGCGTAGAATCTTCACGATCCAGTTATCGCTGTGAATGAGTCTGTTGCCGGTGTGTCTACGATAATTGTTCAATTATGCAAACGACGAGGTGTTCTCGATGGAACCGCGTCTGTTTTCCCACGTTGTTTCGCACCGCGACCACAAACGTTGCCAGTCGACGGGATTGCGTGCCAAAGAAAATCTGTGCTACTGTTAGACGGACGGATTTTCTATTCCAAAGGCGGATTGTTATACAGCACGCTTTCTTCGTAACGCCGCCGAACGTGCACGCACGTTGTAAAACAGTTTCGCTTTCAGCCGTTGTCGTGAACCAACGATCCCGCTGTCTCAACCCTTTTGCACCCGAATGGCGGCTCTGAGGCACCGATCAGACTCGCCATGCTGTAATTTTAAACAATTTTTACAGTATCGAAGTAGCACCCAACTGCAGAGTTAGGTATTACTCGGATGAAAAAATTTATTCGAATTTTATTCGAGAAATATTTCGAATAAATTCTTCGAATGAAATTGCATTCGTGTAATATTTTCAATAAATTCATCGAATAAAATTTAATTCGAATAATATTTTGACATGAAATTTGATTCGAAAAATATTTCGAATAAATTCCTCGAATGAAATAGTATTCGTATAGTGTTTTGAATAAATTCATCGAATAGAATTTGATTCGAATAATATTTCAAATAAATTCTTTGAATAATATTTCGAATAATATTTTATTGGGATAATATTTCAAATAAATTTTTCGAGTGATATTTCAAATAAATGATTTGAATAATATTTCGAGTAAAATTTGATTCTAGTAATATTTCGATTAAAAGTTGATTTGAGAAATATTTCGAATAACATTTGATTCGAGAAGTATTTCGAATAAAATTTTATTCGAACAATGTTCAACTCTGATTAACGAAAATAAAGGTTTCACAGATCGTGGCTGAATATTGTCATTGTTTTTAGATCGTTTCCCTAGATTATTTTAATACTTACACACTTATCGCTGAAAGATGTAGCCGGCGTTGCGTCTGTAAATACGTCGCCGACGTTACCTCTGTAAAATGTTGCCGTCGTTTCCAATGAAAAATGTTGTTGTTGTTCCCAATGAAAAAAATGATTCGAAATGACACAGGGATGATGTTCGTCGACGAACGAAGCACCGAGGAATGCGCAAGCATTTTTCTCGTCGAACATTTAAATATCAGCATCCGCGAACTGTTACATCCTTCCCAGGAATTCCGTAGTGACCCTGAATATAAACAAGGATAATTACTTAAAGAAGTCGGCCATCAATTCCGGTAGGAATTTACATTCGTATAGCGACTCACGGTGTCTGGTAAAAATGTCGAGGACGTTTCCGATCCTCCTGTAAATCCTTCGCGCGATTCTGCCGACTTTCGGCCCTCGTCGCAGCGACGGGCAACGATCGCTCCGCGCGTGGTCTGCGGAACATTTGCATTGTAAATCCCGGCTGGACAATTTACTTACACGAAACCCGTCGAAAAAATGACCGAAAAAAAAGTTATCGCGCGCGGAAACGTCACGGCACGAACGTGGAATGGAATTGTATCTTTATCGCCGAGATGAGCATTGTCCCGCCTGTCACGGAAAAACCAACGACTGTGACACACAGAAAGGAAAAAATATCAGCGATGCCCGAGGAGAGACGATGACACGCGCGAATCGTGTTTCCGTGTTGTTAAAAACCGGTTTACAGTCGATGATTCCCTGTGAAAAATTAGAGCAACAAGCTCGTAAATCGATTACGATGCAATTAAGATTCTATTAAATCGAGCGATTATCTTGTCCCGACCTTTTTGTCGCTGGATTCTCGTGTCATCCAGAATCTCCGATTTAAATACAATACGACGCGATCGGTATCGTCCATCGCTATTCTTCGCTCGAAACCAGCGAACATAATTGCCGCTCGGAAGTTCAAGACCGGAGTTCGCACGGCAGCTTTATGCAAAATGTTAATCAGTTACAGAGACAGTTAAAGGCAACAAGATTTACGAACATAATGAATCCGGCCGCCATTTTAGAACTAGTCGAGTGACATTGTGCAGTCCTTGCAAGAAGGCTGTTTCGTTATTGCTATTAACGCGTCGCGAACTAGACGCGTTACCATCGACAGCCTGCTAAGCTTCTGCACGAAATGCAGTAATGTCTCTCTAATTGACGCTCAGATTGACGACAAAAATGGACAATTTCGGAAGAGAAGATACAATTATCCTTTTATAGTTACGAATTGTTAACAACTATAAAAACCAGTTGCAAGGCTCGAATAATCGTATCTCCTCTTCCCAAATTGTCCATTTTTGTGCACAATCTGAGCGTCAGTTAGGGAGACATTATTGTGCTTAGACCGTTTGCAGACGGTGTCCTAATCTCACAACGATTTCTCCAAACGATTTTGTTCGAGAAATATTTCAAACCAATCCTCCGAATACAATTTTACTCGAACGATGCATTAAACGAATCTTTCGAATAAAATTTCACTCGAACGATGCATCAAACAAATCCTTCGAATACAATTTTACTCGAGCAATATTTACGTATTAAATCACGCAACGATGCGTGAAAAAAGGACGAGCAACCTTCGTAGTTAGAAGATGAATTAGCACTCGGTATCTCGCGAAATTTGAATACATATTACCGGGGAGCTTCCGCACGCAGAAGAACTGCAAATCATTGTTTTCCTAGAACTCGGAGGCACGTCGTGCGTTCGTCCGGACAGCGATGGCGTTAATAAAAGAGAACAATATCATTAACCAGCATGGTCGTCTGTCAGAAATGTTGCGCAGTCACTGGACACACGTAGAGACCGTTTGCCTTCGGTTTCGCGAGGACGAGAGTCTGTCTCCTCGCGGCTTTACCGCGGGTAATGACGCTCGATCTCGGCACTTTCGTACGGCGCCGCGTTCGATAAGTCGTTTTATTTGCCGGCTAACGTGTAAACCGGCGAAGCCGGAGTAGAGAAAAACCACTTCCGCGGCGTCGAGGAACCAGAGAACCATAAAGAAACGGTGTTCGACTTTACAGCGTGACAATCGCGCACGAGGATCACGCTGACGTATTCCAAGCGGCGAGAACCGGAGGAAACGATGCATCGTCTCTGAGAAGGGAACGAGATCTCGATCGATTTCCGGCTTTCATCCACCTCCAGAGGGACAGCAGACAGAGAGAGACGGCGTGATGGAGATCGAGACCGACCCGAAGCACAGGGAGAGGATCAAGAGGATGTTCAGCTGGAGCGACGCGCTCACCAGGTGAGTGAAGTTTTCTCCCGCGCGCTTCTGCTTCACTTTCGTCGAGAGAAACCGGCCGGATCCCGTGCATTTATGCCGCTGTAATGACCCAGCGATCTTACAGCGGACCTTGGCGGGCTAAAATGCCTCTAGCCAGACCACCAAGTGCACCTAGATTGCCTCCTTCGCGGTAGATCGCATGCGGCAGCAATCGTTGGGCAACTCGTTCCATTTGACGACTGAAAAAATAAACGAAACAGCTGGAGTAAGGGCTCAATCACTGTTATTTTCGTATAGTGCTATTTTCGGTACCGTTACTTTCGTTGATTTTTGATGATGATCACAGTGATACGACAAAGATTTATATATAACAAAATTTTAATGTAATGTTTGATTAGTAGAATAAAGCCAGGCGTTTAATAAAATTGATATACTTTAATAGTTTCGTTTAAGTTGGATAAGTTAGCTGAAAGTCAATTTAGTGGAAATGTATTCAAAAATGTATGAGAAACAAATTAGAAATATTTGGGACTTGTTGTTATTTCGATCAGAATAACTGGCACAAGATTATTTTTATTTTTCGTTAATTTCGTACATCAAATTTAAACCTTTAACGTACCGAAAATATTTTATTTATCCAATTGTTTAACTGGAGAACTGAATAATATGATTTAATTTTATTTTGATCATAATTATAATTATATTTTAATTATATAAAATTCCAGCAGAAAATATATCGATGAACAAAAAATTACCCTAAACGTGTCGGTAATTAGGCTTCTTATCCCAGGCGGCATTTCTGCCGATGCGGAATACTTTTTCAGAGAGAAATTTGCTCGAGCACTTTCGAGCAAACGTTTTTAGAAGTTTTAGTTATACCAAATTTTTATATTATCTTCCAGCGAGAAGACTATTGGTTTTATAGAAATCAGCCTCGGCAAATATACAGATTTTACAATGTTCCTGAAATATTTTTGGAGATCTAAAGTACATGGTTAAATTCAAATTCCACTGAGCAAATATGAACAGTCGATAGAACCGTTGAAAATCCTGGAAACCATGGCCAAATAAAAAAGTGAAAGCACGATCGAGGAACGAGAGATACACACGGTACACCAAATTGTCCGAGCGATTTGCCGCTGTAATTTGTTCCAGGATTAGTAGAGCAAACAAGGATGTTAATACATTCGCTGTATAAATATAAATCAGGAAAACTTAATTTTCAATTTTTATACGCCAGCTCTAACTGGATGGATATTAATTAAACGATTACTTTAATTAAACTTTCAACGATCTTTGCAAATGTATTATTAGAAAGTACTGACACGTGAGCTAGAGCAAGGAAGATTGTTTCCTCTTTTCATGTTTAATACTAAATTTACGTAACTCGTTAAAATGATTGGTCACTAATTTTTTGATTTACGATTATTCATGTCGAAACGATAAATTTATGAGTTGTTTATTCAATTTATATGTTACTTACGTTAAATGTTACAATGACGTTTGTTAAAAATCAGAATAAATGTCTTATTATATAACGTAATATAAATGTCTTATAAACTAATATAAAACAGCTATCTTTTTGTGCTCCGTAAATTTAGCGTTAAAATCCTATGCTTTGGCGAAGGGCCACCAGAGGGCTTTGCTATAACAATTGTCTAATACAAAGACTTTTCTTCGCTAAAATCGCTCGATTAAAAATACTTTGTTGAAATAGCTAAATATTTCTATCTAATATATATTATTATAAATATAATTATATTTATATAATATATATATTTTTATATAATATAATATATATTTATAATTATATTTATAATTATATTTATAATTATAATATAATATAATATATATTTATATAATAATATATATTATATATTATTATGAATAAAATTATTATTAATATATATTATTAAATCGTTGACTGTGCGAGCAAAGTAGATTAATTTTCGGATACATTTCTCCCACGAATTAATTTAATATTTCGAACGACTCCCGATCCAGAATCTATAAATCCGAAAGATTCTATCAAACTCTCTCGGGAACTTGAACATTTATTCCAAGAATCTCTATCAGCTTGCAACTAACTCGAGTGATCCCCAGCAATCATATTTTACTTATTGTCCCACGGATGCTCGTGCAAGATCGAAGGAACTCACCGTTTCCGCGCGATCGAACCCTGACCGAGCGCTGCTCGGCCAATCGCATTTCGCCAGCTACCATCTTCCGGTTAACGACGAGAAAGGCAAACGAGCAGAATTTGTCCTGGGAATCGTGGCTCGTTACGAGCTGCACGCGGGATTTCCTCGCGGTATCGCGGGCGACGCAACGGCGGGGAACATTAGGAAACGGTATGCAAATCAGAAAAGCGGCCGCGCGCTGTTTCCTCGTTACCGGGCCGATCGTAATTTGAGCGTCATAAAGAGGCCCGCGTGTGTTTTGCGCGGCGGCCAGACAGATTTTGTAATCTGCCGGTGGTACGTGACCGGCACGAATTCACCCCGAATACATATCACCGTTTTATGGTAAACCGCATTCCGGTTCCCGACCGGTCGGACCGCCTTCGAGCTCTCGATGCTCCCGTTAGCGATTCCCTTTCTTCCGCGAGAACCTCGGTGTCGTCGCCGATTTATCTCGACCGGGTGCTGTCTATTCGCGAACATCGGTCCGGCCAATTGGCTGCCGGTTTCTTTCGGATTCTCTCGGCGAATCCGATGAAGCAGATCGAAGCTGCGGGTGTTCTTGACAGTGGACCGTTGACGTTTGCGCAGGGTGACACTTGTAAAAGTCGCTTCCTGTTCGGTGATCGATTGAACGCTCGCGTAGCTACAGTAAATTTTCCCTAATTTTTGTTCAGTTTGTAGACAAAAATGGAGAATTTGAGAAGGAGCCTTGCACCTCGTTTTTATAATTGTTGTTTTATAAATGAGCCGCGAGGCTCGAATGATCGTATCTTCTCTTCCCATATTGTCCATTTTTGCTCGCAAAAGCTCAGGGAAAATTGGGGAGAATTTACTGCATCAAGTCATTAAGAATTTTAATCGATTTTAATCGATAGAAAGAGAAACGAGGAGTCTATTGAACATTTCATAATGGGTTGTTTTCCCGATTTCGCTTTCGCTTTTTTCGGGCAAAATTATTTTTCTCACTTAACGTGTCTGAAACGCACCTACTAGCTCATTTATCGTATTTTAACGTAGAAAATATAATTATATACGAATCAAAATAATTGTGAACAAATAAAAATAATTGTGGACGAATAAAGATAATTATGAACGAATGAAAATTACTAATAAAATATTCGAAGTATCATTTGTATTATTTAATGGATTCGAAACGTGCCTATTTGTTTGCGCTTATTTTTTAACATAGTGGGAATAATTTTAAACATTAAAAAACAAATATCATTGTTGTTTGCATCGAAAGTTGTGTAACTATTAAAAAGCACGTAAAACAAACTGAGAACAATCAAAAACAAGTTAAAGGTCGTGAAAAACTACGTGGGGGACTATCAGACGGTATTAAAAAAGCATTAAAAACTATTAGAAAGCGGATCGACGTTGCGTGAGTTACATAAATATAAACATTGATACTGGTACACCGTTGTCCACGTGTACCATAACCAACATTTTTCATCGTACCGCAAGATTTAAAAAATCGTATTCTCGCCAGTTTTTTTGGAGCTTAATTGCTACTCAGCTCTGCGTCGTTAGGTTTATCCGATTTAATTGGTTCAGTTGTAGACCCAAGCGTTTTTTATTTCGATAGTCGCTCGTGTAATCTGTAATAGTGGATAAAATAAGTAATTGGACAGTTATGGTTCTCATGAAGGATATCGCTTAACCACGACCATTTCTTGCGAAGTCCATAATAATAGATGCATTAGAAGTTGATTGGTAGGTACTCGAATTAAATATTTACAGCTTTAGAATTTCACGTTATTGCATTCTGATGCACTCCGAGGCTGCATAAAATTCACCGTCCAGTTATTACGTTTTATTGTATACTCCGATATGCGAAAGTGTATAATTTAATGACAGCACACACACACACACGTGATAGAATTTGCAATAATCGAGAGAATAATAATCGAGCGTGCAAAGGTTGCTCCATGCGTAACCCTGAATCTCGGCGAAGGATCTCGCAAGGAAAAGGGTGGGCCAGTATTCGCCGATGGGAAACTCGGGGAAAAGTTGGCCAACGAACGCGCAAACGAATTTTGCAAGAGCCGTCGGGGTTATTGGTACGCGTCGACATCGTGGCTCGCAATCGCGCGTGAAAGTGGCCGGCGAGCGTGTGCGTCGAAGCGACGACGCGACGAATAGACTCGTCCTCGTGGCCCGATCGGTTTATCACTGCACACGGTGAAAGGGCAGCCATAGCTTAAACCCGCGAAGGATCGCGCGCGCATCCACGATCGATCGATCTCTCCACCATCGGGAAGAGCCTTTCTCGGCTTGAACTCCCGTGAACGCAACTTTCCATGGATTTATGGGACTCGCTGCGCTTTTCGGAGACTTCGATGCCTTGCTATAATCATCGGGCTACTGCTTCTTTTTCAGATTTGTTTCAATTAATTGTCACCCCCATTTGTCTGCAGAGCAGACAATGCGAGAGAATGAATAGTCGGAGTTTTGATAATTCAATTAAATTTTAGGTCAATTCGATTATATTTCGATTCAGTTGCATAGTAATTCAACGTTGTAACTCAATTATGTAATTCGAGCCTTTTAGTCAATTCGATTGCTAATTACTTGAATCGCGAGCGTAATTCAAATACAATGCGATTCGAATACAGTGCAGTTGAGATACAGTGTAATTCAAATACAATGCGATTTAAATACAATGCAATTTAAATACAATGCAATCGAAATACAATTCGCCAAATCGTGAAACATGACAAGCCCAGAATTTCGCTCTTCGTCGTATTTTCTTCCCTCGTCGCCTATTAATTTATTATCTTTGAATTCGTAATTTTAATTCAGTTGCATCGTAATTCGTAACGTAATTCATTTGTTTAACATTTTGTGAATGTACTGTAATTGCAATTACGCGCAGGATGAAGCGTTGAAAACAATGTAATAGAGTCTTGTACTGAAAAATAATTTACACTCGTTGATTCTTTATGGTATCGCGAGCAGTATGAATGAGGAGAGGGAGGGGGTTGAGAACGTATTTCAACCCCTGGGTAAATAATTTATTTTTGAGGAGACAAGAATTTATTTCCGAGTCGTTCCCGGAATCTAAGCAACAATAAAGGGAAACTGTGTAACCGAAGATAATTTAGACCCTCCGCTTTTCATGTTCGACCAAACATGTTCTTATCGCCATCTTGTCGGCCTCTGTCATACCGATGAGACAAATAATCAAGAAGAAGACAAGACGTGCAGTGGTCTGAGAGATGGCACCACCGGTCGCTGAAAGCGGTCGAATCGAAAAACGACTCAGAGGCGCGACAAGATCAAGATCAGTCTGCTTTCCTTTAATTAATTCACGAATTAATTGTTCGCTCGACCGGCCGATAATTTATTCGATATTCAGACTTTTAAATCAAATAGCACAGCGATCACGAGACCAATTACTACCATTTCGGTTCCTTCGATTTGTCGTCGTTGTTAAATCGGTTCCATGATACTATATATATAATAATAATATAATATAATGATATATATAATATAATAATATATATATTATATATATCATTATATTATATTATTATTATATATATATAATAAATATATAATAAATAATATAATATATATATAGAACCGATTTAACAACGATGGCAAATCGAAGGAACCGAAATGGTAGTAATTGGTCTCGTGATATATATATATATATATAATAATCGACGGAATATTTCGATTATTTCGAAAAAAAAGGCCACCTCGAAGCGGATCTTGGTCGGCATTAGCAGCCATCTGCTGGCATCATCGGCAAGTTTCGCTGCCGGTTACGCGACAATCCCGGCGGAATTAGCATAATTCTCGACCCGTGTCTCGTTAACATAAAAACGCGCGCCGACTGATAATCATTAAGAAAAGGCACAGAAGATTGCGTGACAGTGCGAATATCCTCGCGCGTTACATAAATGCCATTCAATACACGAAATTGCACGGGCTCTTCGCGTTCAGGATCGGGACCGAGTTACGAACACGATAATGGCGTCCCTCTCTCGATCGGCGCTTCCGCGAATCGATGCGCAACATTATCTTTCTCGCGAATTACTTAACTGTCGATCGTGAAATCCCGGAAATGCAAACATTAGGAGCGGGACGTAACGGGATCGTTCGCCGAGGATGCACGACTAATAAGGAATTTCTCCCTAATTCGCGCTCAGAAGAATGGACCGAATTTGGGAAGAGGAGACACGATTGTTCGAGCCTTGCATCTCGTTCAATTGTAATTAAAATACAATTAAATCATATTATCCAGCAACTGGATAAATAAAATATTTTCGGAACGTCGAATGTTTAAATTTGATATCGGAAAAAAAGATCTTGTGCTAGTTATCCTGACTAAGACGAAGAACTATCAAAATTCGAAAGCCAAAGAAATTCTTAAATCTTGGAGTTATTGACCTTCGAAAAGAATTGCGTTCCCTGTCGAAAAATCGCTATCTTATTTTCGACAAATTATTAACATAAACAGTGTAAGATGAAAAGGCGAAGAATCATGAAAATTCGAAAGCCTCCGAAATTTAAAAATCTTAGAGTTATTGATCATCAAAGTACAGTAATGTTTCCCTAACTGACGCTAAGATTGCCCACAAAAATGGACAATTTGGGAAGAGGAGACACGATTGTTCGAGCCTTGCATCTCGTTTAGTTATAATTAAAATATAATTAAATCATATCATTCAGCAACTGGATAAATAAAATATTTTCGGAACGTCGAATGTTTAAATTTGATATACGAAATAAAGGAAAAATAGGAAAGATCTTGTGCCAGTTATCCTGATCGAAATAACAAGTCTCAAATATTTCCAACTTGTTTCTCATACATTTTTGAACATATTTACACTAAATTGACCTTCCGCTGACATATCCAACTTAAACAAAACTATTGAAGTATATACATTTTATTAAACGAGATGCAAGGCTCGAATATATAATCGCGTCTCCTCTTCCCAAATTGTCCATTTTTGCGCACAATCTGAGCGTAAATCAAGGAGAATTTACTGTATATAGATCGTTTCGAAATAATTTATTAAGTTGTTTCGCATTTCATATCAAAGATCTCCGAACAACTTGACCCTTTAAACTAAAACCAAGTTGTAATTGTTGCTCGTTACAGATGCCCCACGCTGTCCGCAGAGATAATAATTCTTGTATATGCAACAGTTTTTTCCGCAGTCGATGATTTTCTCATTTTTGTCTGCGCGTTCTTCTCGAACTTTTTTCCATCTGCTCTTGAGACGGAAACAGCGTGTAATTTACACGGGGAAAAAAGGCAATCTGCGTTAAAACAATTGCATGAATATTTATCACGTGTATGACGGCGTATTATTCACGGTCTTCGGAAGCAGTTGGCGAACTGTTACGTAAACGTCGTCGAATTCGATAAGGAACCCGTCGCGAGACGTTTTCGACGATCTTGGATCGTATCGCGATCCTCCGTTGACATCCGATATACCCCTTGTTACCTAATTTATTCGCTTTCTAGTAGAGTTACATCTCTCCTTGTCTTAATTAACAACCGCCAACCGGCGATGCTCGTTGGTACGCGCTCTCGTATAATACGCGCGCGCTTTCTCTGGCAACCCTGAAATTGACAATGATGCTTTACAGTAAGTAAAATATATTGCCGAGATCGGAGAGGGAGACGGAAGCTTGAAGATCGATAGCGGACAGAGTTCTTCGAAGGTCTGTAACCCCAAGGCTTAAAAATTGCGGAGGCTATCGAATTTTCATGATTCTTCGGCTTTTCATTTTATACTGTTTCTATTAATAATTTGTCGAAAATAAGATTGCTATTTTTTCGATAGCGAACACAGTACAGTAATGTCTCTCTAATTGACGCACAGGTTGTCCACGAAAATCGACAATTTGGGAAGAGGAGGTACGATTGTTCGAGCCTTGCGGTTCGTTTTTATAGTTACGAATTATCAATAACTATAAAAACGAGCTACAAGGCTCGAATAATCGTATCTCCTCTTCCCAAATTGTCCATTTTTGTGGACAATCTTAGCGTCAGTTAGGGAGACATTACTGTACCTTGATGATCAATAACTCTAAGATTTTAAAATTTCGGAGGCTTTCGAATTTTCATGATTCTTCGCCTTTTCATCTTATACTGTTTATGTTAACAATTTGTCGAAAATAAGATAGCGATTTTTCGACAGCGAACGCAATTCTTTTCGAAGGTCAATAACTCCAAGATTTAAGAATTTCTTTGGCTTTCGAATTTTGATGGTTCTTCGTCTTATCATCTTACACTGTTTATGTTAATAATTTGTCGAAAATAAGATAGCGATTTTTCGACAGCGAACGCAATTCTTTTCGAAGGTCAATAACTCCAAGATTTAGGAATTTCTTTGGCTTTCGAATTTTGATGGTTTTCTTCATCTTATCATCTTACACTATTTGTACTAATAATTTGTCGAAAATAAGATAGCGATTTTTCGACAGCGAACGCAGTTCTTTTCAAAGGTCAATAACTCCAAGATTCAAAAATTTCAGCGACTTTCGAATTTTGAAAGTTCTTCGCCTTTTCATGTAACACCATTTGTATTAATAATTTGTCGAAAACAAGAATAAATTAGCTA
The DNA here is from genome assembly GCF_051020955.1 of Megalopta genalis. NCBI lineage: Eukaryota > Metazoa > Arthropoda > Insecta > Hymenoptera > Halictidae > Megalopta > Megalopta genalis. The sequence goes on along the minus strand of NC_135027.1, from coordinate 300,038 downwards.
TCAATGTTTAATTCGGATAACAGAAATTCTACCGTGTGACAAATTTTCGAAGCTGCGTTTTGATGGCGCATGCAAGAAGAACATTAATTACTGAAGATCAAACACGACCTCCATTAATTAATCCCAAATATCCTCCATTGTGAAAATTCCCCAACTGCATCCCCATCTCCTAAATAACAGGAAACGACTCCGATCGAAGCCACCCGGCGAACTTGAAGCAGCTTCGAAGAACGGTGGCACCGGAAGAAAATGGACGCCGGCCTTTACGGAAAGGGGGCGCGTCGGTCGGCCGACAAGAATATCGCCGAGGTCCGATTGTTCCTCGAATGGTCACGACCTATCGGTGGAATTGCTGTCAGGTTTCGAGGCTCCCCCGTGCTAAGTGGCACAAGGTCTACGATCCGCGGTGGCTTTAGAACGGAAAACCCCTGTTCCGCGCGATTATCGGCCGGCACCGACGGCCGTACAGAGCGACGTTCGATCGCTCTTCCTGGGATTTACGTAACATGGCAGCCGGACTGACCGCTTTCACGTCTACACCGTACCTTCGGCCGCATTTAGCGACCCGGTTCGATACCCCCGTGGCGGTTTCTCGCGTTCGGCCCGTCCTTCCAGCCCGGGACGCCCGTTTCAGGGTTAAATCGACACGATCCGGCTTGCCCAATATCCAACGTCCGCTCGATCGCCTAAGTCTTCGCGTCGCGGCTGGACGTGCAGCCGCGAGCGGGCAAGATTAATTAGGCAACGACGCCGACGGGATTAGCATCGGACGACGGCGCGACGCTAACGACCCTCTTCGTGCGAGGATTCTTCGTTAATACCGCCACCTGGGGCTTCCGCCTGGGGTCGAGAATCGTGTCGGTATTCCATTGTTTTGTCTGGAAAGACCAGGACGATATCGAGAGAAGAAATCGATAGCGTTTTCAATACGAGATCGAGACTCTCTGGAACGAAAGTTTGAACAACGCGAGATGCTCGACATCTTGGAAGAATTTTGGTCTTGTTCTTTTTTTATAGAATTTTCAGTGATTGGGAATTTTCAGAAATACAATATTGTACTTATTTTAACGAGTACAAATAATCTGAATTTGTTTTAAAATCATTATTTACTTTAAGAATATAGTTACACTTTATAAAATAGAAATAATTTTTAAAACATTAATCGTTGGTTTCGTTGAGCTTTGCCCTTATTGCAAAAACGATGAAGCACCATTTTAATGCGTATCTTTATTAAAATTATTTATTATTATATATTATTAATGTACATATTATTTTAATAAGGATAAAGCGATTTATTATTAAAGCTTTATTAAGCTATTATATAAAGCTATATATAAAAGCTATTATTAAAGCTTATTATTAAAGCTTTAAGATAAGTACTTCATCGTTTTTGTAATGACAAAGCTCAATGAAACCAACTTTAATGTTTCAAATATTATTTTGTTGATGTTTTAAAGTTATACATCTGACCCTCTAAATATACGTAAAAAATAAATAACCCTAATAATAAATATACAACCATACGTGCTTCGGGGCGTAACTTTTTTTCATCTAACTTTCATCATCTTTCTTCATTCTGTTTAACTTCATCATCATTCGCGGATGGTTTAGGCTGAAGAAGATCCCGACGATGATTCTAAGAACAATCATACAGAATTTTCAATTCAAGTCCACAAGTTTTCTGCTGGGGAAAATGGCTCGAATAAATATCTTCGCCGTAGATGGAAGCTTTCTTGCATGAAATTAGGCGTTTACAAAATCGAAGTTAATACTTGAGCAACGATCTTACGTTTCGAAAATGCGTGACTTCGAGCACGAGGGAAGAGCACGGAGTTTCCCTCGCCCCGTTTCGCCGGGTCGGACCGCTATTAATCGCGCGTGTCCGATACCAGTCGCTTAATGACAGGCCACCGTAGCATTGGATCACGTGATCCGAAGACAGCGGGCTCACTTGCTCGTAACAATCAGGAAATACCTCCGCGTAGATGTATCTGTCCACGTTGTTTGAACAACCCATTGGTTTTCATGGGGAATTAATGGAGCCGTTTCTCTTGCACGCCGGCCATTGTGCAACAACGGTAGCAGTCGCAATTATTATTATGTACTTCGGATAAACGCAACCTGATTTCGCCTTCGCGTCGTTTCATTCAATTCTATTCCATTTTCTCAGCGTTCCTCTACTTCATTCCTTTTTTCATTCCGTAACAAAAGCGTGTTTTATCGCTGTTATTAGCTTCATTTGCGCCGAGCAACGTCGAACGCGCAATATATACGCCTGGGACGATTCATTGTTGCTATAATTACAAGCTTGATATTATTATGAAAATTTGTTATTTATATTAGGTTAATTCGAACTGTTTCGAATGAATATTTGTCTAAAGTATTTCGAATAAATATTTATCTAAAGTACTTCGAATAAATATTTATCTAATGTATTAATTCGAATTGTTTCGAATTTTTATATTTGTCTAAAGTATTTGGAATAAATATTTGTCGAAAGCATTTCGAATAAATATTTGTCGAAAGTATTTCGAATAAATATTTATCCAAAGTATTAATTCGAATTATCTCGAATAAATATTTATCCAAAGTATTTCTAATATGAATATGTATCTAGAGTATTAATTCGAATTATCTCGAATAAATATTTACCAAAATTTATTAAAATTATTCGAATAAAGACTGTAAAATTATTCGAACAATATCGTCAATAATGGCGAAAACGAACATGGAAGAAATGAATATCGATGACTACGAAAAAATTTCCGTAAGCGGCGTAGGAAAATGGGGGTGAGAGGGTGGCGACGGTGTCGTCGAACGAAAAATAGGGAAAGGGGTCGCCTTGCCGATGAAAATCGGCCTCCCCGCGAGCGTTCTGCTCGCGACAGCCGACGGGTGCACGTGCACCGAGCGAGACTTTCGCTTTTACCCGAAGAAGTCCGCGAAGGTGGCTGACACTACGCTCCGTGAGACCTTGCAGGGACCTTCCCCCCCATTTTAGTTTAACCTGCTGACAATAAGAATAAGATTTGCCCCACGTCACACGGGCCACGCATACTGAGCGTATCGGTGAGCTACTTGTTCGACCAGTTCGATATCGCGGCGTCATGCCACAAAATAATTAGAATAACAATAATAATGATAATAATAATAATAATAATAATAATAATAATAATAATAATAATAATAATAATCATCGTAATAATAATAATAATAATAATAATAGTAAATTTATTTATGAGATTAACCATTTGTTACAAAAGAAAGGGAATACGAGAGAGGAACGGACGTAAATAAAAGTTTACATAGAGGATCATAGTAATTCGCAACGGATAATCGATTAGCTGAGAAATTTTCGCAATCGTTGCATTTTAAACGCGCAACTGATTGATCGAAAATGTCAATGTGTTCGTTTGCGGGCTCGTTGAATGTTTGGATCAACGTCTCTAATCGCGCTGCGTATATGAGCCCTTTATTTTGAAAGTGGCATAAGTCACTTTACCGTAATGAAAAGTGGTGATTTTTTAATGTTTATACGAAATTATTTATACCGAGAAAAATATCAGTATCCTGAGATAACAAATACAAGTAAATCTTCTCGGAAGTTAGCATCCATATTTTTAAACGCGTTAAAACGCAAACCCTTAAATATATCGACTTAAAAACAAAGTGACTTATGCCACTTTCAAAATAAACGGCTCATATCTAAATCGCTTGAATTATAATTTGTTGAAATGTGCATACTTTGGTTGCGATACTAATCGCGTCAGATATAGTATAATTAGGCGAAACTATAAGCGAAAGAAAACATCGTGTGGCTCGTGTAAGACTTTTGTTCGAACGGTCCTCCTTTTTTGCTTCGGCAGCCGTCCAATGAACGTGAGTTAATTTCATTCTAAAATTACAACATAATTTACTGCGTGAAAAAGAGACACGCGTAAGAGAGCGCCACTTGAGTCGAGGCACGGATGTACAACAATCGTCGAATGCCTCGGAACGGTTTCCCAGCCCTGCCATCAATAAAAGTCCGATCCAACAAGATCTGTTGCTCTGCTGACTCATCGATGAAAGTCCATCCGCGGCTCGTCGAAAAAACCGGCGATGAAGGAAATGCGTTTCAGCCGACCTGGAAACGGACGTGTCCCGGCCATTTACTTTAAACGGTGCTGTACGGTGCGGAGCGCAGTTTTAAAGGATACCGCGGTCATAACGGGCAAAAAGTCCAGATCGGTCTGTTAATGACAGGGAACGCTTATCGATGGCCGGGCTCGTTCAATGGAATCGATGATTCGTGTGGAAACCGGTGTGCGTGCATGTGTGTGTGTGCATGCGTGTGTATGCTCGGCCGGATGGCCTCCGGATCGAAAAACAGCGAGTCGCTTTCACTTTTTCGAGGCGGCCGCGGCCGGCGACGCGTACTGGACGCGGGAAAATTAACACGCAGCTTGAATGTCGCGCTAATCCCACGGAATACGATTGGATCCGCCGATCCGGTTGCTGAATCCCTCGAAAATCTTGCCACATCCATCGGCTTTCCTCCATTAGTCTCGACGATCTATTAACTCTTTGTCCGCGACTCGCTAAACGCATCGCGCATCGGCTACTCATCTTGCATCAGACACTCTGAAAAGAGCTACTCGCCCGCTGTTTACCGTCGGCTTATGGCAACTTGGTTCGTGAGACTGTTAATCGTTTTCTATACAGACTTATGGTCGATCATTTCGTATTCAGACTTACGGTCGATTATTTTGTATACAGACTTATGGTCGATCATTTTGTATACAGACGTATGGTCGATCATTTTGTATACAGACTTATAGTCGATTATTTTGTACACAGACTTATGATGAAACAAAAATTTTGTATGCCGACTTATGGTCGATCATTTTGTATGAAGACTTATGGTCAATCATTCTGTATACAGACTTGTGGTCGATCATTTTGTATACAGACTTATGGTCAATCATTTTGTATACAGACTTACTGTCATCATTTTGTATATACACACTTATGGTCGATCATTTTCTATACAGACCTACATTGTGAGAACTTCTCAGTTTTGTTCACACTGTAGCATAATCTGTGGCACGATGATTCATTTGCGTACACAGAGGGCGAGGCTCACAATTTTTTTTGTGTAACATGATGAACGATTTTTATACAGCCATGCACACCTATTTCGGGCACGTACGTACTTTACACGTCTACATCTTCACATTTGTTTAGTTCAACATTCATAGCACCCTGAAAACGAGGATACACCTATTTTCTGATTCCAGAGGCAGTTAATATTTGATTACTAAACAATGGATTTTATGTATCCATAGAACAGATGGATAACTGAAACATGAAATAGCGAACGGATTAAAAGAGACTATGAATGTTGTGCTACGCATTAATTCCTGTTTATTAAAAGGACTCGAAAGAGAAAAGAAAGTAGGTCTTGGCTGTTACATTTTGGAATTGATGGAGATGATATTTATTTTGCACAACGATGCGCAGTCTATTCATTACTTTCTATACGATACTTCATGGGATGTGCTTTCATATATGTTTCATAAAATGTACAATTCTAAATGAAGTGAAATATCTTGATTTAAGAAACAACGTTTTTAATATTGTTATATTTTCAAAATTTTATCTCAATGATTACTGGTTCTGAATGAAGTGAAGTATCTAGATTTAAGAAATGTTTTTAATACTGTTATATTTCTATAATTTTATCTCAATGATTACTGGTTTTAAATGAAGTGAAATATCTTGATTTAAGGAACGACGTTTTTTATATTGTTATATTTCCAAAATTTTATCTCAATAATTACTGGTTCTAAATGAAGTGAAATATCTTGATTTAAGGAGCAACGTTTTTAATATTGTTATATATTTTCGTTATAATTTTATCTCAATAATTACTGGTTCTAAATGAAGTGAAGTATCTTGATTTAAGAAACAACGTTTTCAATATTGTTATATTTTCGTCATAATTTTATCTCAATAATTACTGATTCTAAATGAAGTGAAATATCTTGATTTAAGGAACGACGTTTTTTATATTGTTATATTTCCAAAATTTTATCTCAATAATTACTGGTTCTAAATGAAGTGAGATATCTTGATTTAAGGATCAACGTTTTTAATATTGTTACATTTTCAAAATTTTATCTCAATAATTACTGATTCTAAATGAAGTGAAATATCTTGATTTAAGGAACGACGTTTTTTATATTGTTATATTTCCAAAATTTTATCTCAATAATTACTGGTTCTAAATGAAGTGAGATATCTTGATTTAAGGATCAACGTTTTTAATATTGTTACATTTTCAAAATTTTATCTCAATAATTACTGATTCTAAATGAAGTGAAATATCTTGATTTAAGGAACGACGTTTTTTATATTGTTATATTTCCAAAACTTTATCTCAATAATTACTGGTTCTAAATGAAGTGAGATATCTTGATTTAAGGATCAACGTTTTTGATATTGTTACATTTTCAAAATTTTATCTCAATAATTACTCATCATATTAATAGCTGATGTTCACAGGTTTGCTCCCCCCTCCTTGAAGTATAAAATGAAAATCCCAGTCATCGAACACATTTCCGCCGCCCTCGCGCCACAAATTTCGAAGTATCGAACATCCGGCGAACGACGAAGGCAATTTGCGTCAATCTAACGGCTCACGCACGTTCTAAATATACAATTCGTGATTTTCGCGGGCACGTCTTCGCTGCGCAGATTCCGCAAATAAACGGATCGAAAGCGGTCGAGAGCAGACGCGAGGAACCGGAACAACGCTAACATCGACGCGGCATACTAATCGAACACGCGGCCGGCTCTTTCCTCTTGTCGCCGCGTTTCTCCCGGCGCGCGCGGAACTTGTCCTTCGGAGATACCGTCAGATAAAACGGCCGATATCTTCTCTCCTTCCTGTGTTCCCGGACGGCGGACGTTACGTTACGCCTGGCGTGCGGACAAACACGTTCGATCCGCTTCGAAACGCCAGCATCCGCGTGACGATTCCCTCTCGCGCCTGCCTGCTCGGCCCCGAAATTCTCGTCCTCTTGTCCTCGTTCAGAGAGAAATTCCCTCGGCCGTGAGCAGGTCTAACAATTCAGTGAAATTCGGCTGGCCTGTTCAATGAAATTCCTCTTCTGGTTACAATAAATTATCCTCGACCTTTTTTTGCAGCTTGTAAAAATGGACTGAATTTGGGAAGAGGAGATGCGATTGTTCGAGCATTGCGGCTTATTTTTATAGTTGCCGATTGTCAACAATTATAAAAGCAAGGTCCAAATTGTCCATTTTTATGTACAAGCTGAGGGCCAATTAGGGTGAATTTACCGTATTTCAGAAACTTGAGCATAACGAAGTCAAATTCTTCCTCAGATACAATATTTTGTGATAAAATTCTTCAATGGAACCAACTGTAAATGCTATTATTGTCACTTATTATTATTATTATTATTATTATTATTATTATTATTATTATTATTATTATTATTATTATTATTATTATTATTATTATTATTATTATTACTACTACTACTACTACTATTATTATTATTATTATTATTATTATTATTATTATTATTATTATTATTATTATTATTATTGTCATTATTATTATTATTACTATCGTTCCGATCACTTTTATTAATATTATTGTCTTTTGTTTTCACTCTTAGCAGTAGACAAATTTTGGAACAAAAGTGGCCCGGAGCCATCCGCAACTCATTATTCTGAATTTTTTCGTAAAATCAATTTTTCTTACTTTCTCAACTCGATATTTATTCATTATTTTCTGAAAGCGACACAGAAAGTTTTTACTCTTAGTTTTTATTACTTAAACTAAAGCACTAAAAGCAGCTGTTTTATATATATTACTTGATAAAAGTTGAGATTTTTAGGGAGCGTTATTATAATATTTGTCCACAAGTAACATATTCGTCCAATAAATAACTCATAAATGTATCTTTCCAAACCGAATAATCGCAAAAGAAAAAACTAATGATCCGTCATTTTGACAGATTTCCTAGTATTAAATTATATCCTTCATCCCTCTTTCTATTCTCTCTAAACTTTTAGCAACAGTGGGCTTTCCCCCGTTTATTCACATCGATGAACATTATCATTATTACCATCAAAGAACCGTAAATGTCCGGACAGCCTTCATCCAGCAAAACACGCTTTCATAGACAATTCCCGCGAGCAATTTTCGTCAAAACGACTGCCGGATGTTTGCAGTAGATTGCGCAGGCGTCGCAGAATGGGAACCGAACGAAACCGTCGGGAATTCCGCCGCGAGGCGCCCCTAATCGCCGGGGTTGGTTTCGCGGCTAATTCTTGAAATCACGTGCGGCAATTGTCGAAAGGGAGCGACGCATAATTTCCTGTTATTTAATCAGGCTTCCGTTACGTCAGGCTCCGGGGCCGTGTTACGCAATGCCGGGGAAAGTGCAGACCGTCTTGACCACACCACACGGTGTTATGGTCGCTATACTTCGCGACCTGGAATGAAATCGTTTGCCGATCGTCCGCCGGATTTCAATTTCCAGCGGATCTCGCCGGCTCGGTTGCCGCGGCGCCGCTGAAAATCCGTCTCGGCGAGGTTAACGGGTGCTCGATTGACATTTCCCCGGAATTCTAGCAACTCGTCAGACTCGTACGTTGCGTCAGCAGCGATAGCTCTATACTCCAGATCGGTTAATATCGTTCGCATGGCCGAAGCCCGGGAGAACGACGTTCCCGCGTCCGTCGCGGAACCTGTTTCGCCTCGTTGAGACGGAGGCGTCGTTTGCGATACGGTGAACGCCACCGGATGGCCGCTCGTCTCTACTGTCAATTAGCGGGCATCGTTTTTTCTTTAAGGAAGATCACCGTCAATGGGCGAGCGATCGATCGATCGGTGACGGGCGAAAGACGTCGCGTGACGTCCGCGGGATCTGCGTCAGCCGGTGACGATCGCCGGTGACGCGTACCGGTTTCCTTCGATCCGCGGAACGGGTACAAAAACCAGGTCGACGGTGCACCGAGATTCCGCAGGGTGTACCCGATCGCGGTAGAGGAGCACGACGGCACGATATCTCGCGTTACGTAAACCGTAAAATCGAGATCGGATCGTTCGAGGAACTTTTCGCGCGACTCGCTGTCCCGATTTCCGACGAGCCGACGAGCCGCGGTGACCTGTTCGAGAATTGCAAGGTACGCAGAATCTCACTGGCTCGTCGACTCTTGTGCAAATAATCTGGGGAATAGTTTGTTCGACATTGGAGACAGCGAACGAATTGTTTCGCCGCCTTGCGAGACTCCTCGCGAAGAGAATGGAGGAAGAAAGTTGTTCGCGTTTGTCGATTCATGCGAAAAAATCAAGATCAATTATCGTAAGTGTTACACGATATTTCGGCTTCGCGATCATTGAGTGGTGGATCTTCAAGCTTCAATTCTCACTTTGGTGAACAGTTTCGTAAGAGTTGCAGAAAGGAGAACTTTAATTATGATGAGATTGTCATGACGAAAGAGGTGTAAGGAAGCTGCTATAACTTTTATAAACTGTTCTAGTTGTTTTTACTTGCTCGAAGAATAATAATAATTGATTAAAATACAAGAATATATATATTAAAATAAATCAACAATTATTACCACGAAGTTGTTTATTTGCGGTATTTTCTATCAATGATTACCTGTAACCTGGAAGTCATTTTCGACCTACTGTATAAAAAGTAATTCCACCTCTTCGAGCTACGACTTCTAGCCGATGAGCTTGCATAATCCGAGATAGAAGCAACGATGAGATTGCCATAACGAAAGAGTTGTAAGGAAGCTGCTATAACTTTTATAAACTGTTCTAGTTGTTTTTACTTGCTCGTAGAATAATAATAATTTATAAAAATACGAGAATATATATATTAAAATAAATCAACATTTATTACCACGAAGTTGTTTATTTGCGGTATTTTCTATCAATGATTACCTGTAACCTGGAAGTCATTTTCGACCTACTGTCTAAAAAGTAATTCCACCTCTTCGAGTTACGACTTCTAGCCGATGAGCTTGCATAAGCCGAGACAGAAGCAACGACTGATGGCTGCGAAATGCTTAATGCGTGTAGCGAGCATAATTCAAGATATAGAATCGAGGAAATTACATTAATTGTTACGTTATTGTCGTTTGGGAGGCTTTTTGCTGGCCGGAACGGTCGTTAAACTCGGCGGCGAGATATTTCAAGTTTTTCTGAAAATTCCGCGGCGGTTCCGGCTGCGACAGACCGGTGACGTAAGATCTCGAGAAACTCTCTTTCACAGGGACATCCGGAGGCTCGGGGACCGAGATCCTCGACGTTTCCCTTTCGTCGAAAGGTTCGGGCTCTCGGCATTGACGCACACGCAACCGATCGAACGACGAGAGCGAGCGTGCGAGCGAATTCGCAAACAATTGCGTCGGCGGTGCTTGCAAAATTCGCGGTGGATGCCAGGTCGGGACGTGTTTCGCGGATTAGCGAGGCCGTAACGCACGTCGCAACAAAAGCAACGCCGCGTCGCAAGCTTACGGATGCAAGCTTGAACACGTACGGACGCAGTTTGAACGCGTCCGAGGAACCTGGACTGTTGATCGCCGATGCGTAGATGTCGCTTAAACTGCTGTTTACGGAATTTATTAACGCTACAGCGAACCTTGACGGCAGTTTTGCAACGGCGTCAGGGAAGAGCACGCGCGTGTCTTTGATATTAATTGGTTTTATTATTTCGCAAATATTGAACTGCCATTGAGGAAACTTTAAACGCAAATTAGCTCGGCTTTGGACTACCGCAAGTTTCTGAAGAAAAATCGTAGGATGATCTACCTTGGCGCGTCTCAAAGCATGGAATCTCTACTTTCGAACCACTGCATCGTTTTTTGTCACAGACGATTTCAGACTTTTGAAATTTGATGGACAGGAAGAAATCGGCAAAATTTTTGGCGCATCGGAGGACTTCCGTTCTCCACTCTGTTATTTTGAACTCTGTTTTTTGTGCAAAAAATCCATTTCAGCTTGTCAAAGTAGAGGTTTCAAGCTTTCAAACGAGCCCAGGTGGAAAGTTATGCGATTTTTTCTCACGAAGTTACAATGCATCGAAGATTGATCATTTTTTGGTCACAAGCTCGATTTATCTTATCGTAAAAAGATGTTTGACGATCGTAAAATTAATAACAACCTCGAAGCTGGACTGTGACGAGTGCGAGCAACCATAACGGAAAGTAGAAAGGTGGAAATCGGTGGAAACCTTCGCGATTTATTGGAAATCCTAAGTGCGAGGAGGAAGAAAGTGATAACCTAGAAGCCTCCTCCGGTAATCGCACTTCGCGGTCACGATCGCGAATCGATCGTGACCGATTCGACGCACGCAGCATAGACGAAAAACTATGTATAAGTGCTACCAAATACAGCGAGTAATCGATCAAGGCTCGCGGAGTCTGCGAGTTCCGTTGAACCGTGCTCGCTGCCCGGCCGCGTCCACGTTTCGTAAAGGAAATCATTAGCTTGTTAATGGAACGTCGATGGGTCAACGTACAGTTTCCCGTGAAATCGATTGCGAAGCCGTCGTCGTGACTCATTCGACACATGAAAATGACTTGATTACTCAATCGCGAAGCCAGAAAGCGCCTTAAATGAAATCTCCTTCGCTCGAATCCAGCCTTCCGCCCGTTTGATCCTGGTTCGGCCGTCGAAACGTCGGATATATCCAGACGGTGTAACGCTAATCGACACGAGTCAGGCTTTTTCTATTCGGAGACCACGGCTCAAAGTTCCAAGTATCAATACGCAATTCCAGGTAGCAGCGTTTCGACAGCTGTCTTTCAAAAACCGTAGCAAATTCCACCCGAAGAAACATTTCACAGTGAATCTGATTAGAGAACGTTGACAGCGATTTAGAAAGCTCCGCGATCTCATGAGGCGACAAATATTGCTACCAAATACTCTGGAGATTAATTTATTCGCTGCCAATGGCACGGACTTCATTGTTGTACAATATTATTTTTCCGCATTGATCGATCAGTTCGATTCTATGCTTTCAAATTGCAATTTCAAACGAACTCGACGAATTTGTCCTCGCATTTTATTATTTTAATTTAATGCAATTTATATTGAATTTATTTAATCTATTTAACCTATTTAATTTATTTAATCTATGTCATTCGTTTAATTTATCTAATTTATTTAGCACAAGCGAGCCAGATGCTCTTTTGATTTCTCTACAAAAATTCCCGCGTAATAATAATGGAAATAATAATAGTAATAATAGAATAACAATAAAAATGAACATTGTGTTCATGCTGTCAATGAACATTATAACATAGTTTTACATAGTTAAAGGAATTACTTTTTGTATGGTACAGGTTCGGCAAGTGCTACAAGATTTTTTTTTTACGGCCTACATAATAAATGTTAAAATATATAACACCGCTGAAGCCACGCGCGAACATCAAGGTTCACAATTCACAAACCAGATGATACTGGCTGTCAGGTTGTCTTTATAGTGGTTGGTCCGCTTCCTTCATCTGTACAGGCCGCTCAAAAGTTAATTACCATTCCCCCGGATTATCCGAAGCTATTAATGGCACAAGGCGGTCTTCATTAGCATTAAACTGAAGCAAACCAGCTAAAGGAATGAACGATAAACGAGGTGCCCAAACTTGTCTGACATCATCTTTCTAGAACAGGATTTTCCTTTCGAAAGAGTTTGACGCAGTTCGACGAGGTTGTTCGCGGCATCGACGATCTTTGCTCGAGTAAAAATAAAACCTGCGAAGGGTATAAGAGGCGAACAAATTCCGAAACCAGTCCGATATCATCCTAGAACAGGATTTTTCTCGTAAAACGGTTTGACTGTTGAAGCAGGCCGACGAGATCGTTGCTGATGCACAAACAGTTTTCCATGACGTCAAACTGGCGCTAGAAAAAGGAATGAAAGGCGGATAAATCCCTAAAAAATTTGCACATCATCCTAGAACAGAATTGTTTGAACAAAAGAGTTTGATGTAGTTCGATGGCGTTGCTAAGTTAAGACAAAGCATCCTAGCAGAACGAATAAAGTGTACATAAATTCCAAAACAATTCTGACGTCATTCTGGAACAGAATTGTTTCAACAAAGAAATTTGATGTAATTCGACGCTGTTGCTAATCTCTCTGCGTTAAGACGAAGCGTCCTAGCAAAATAAATAAAGTGAACAAAAATTCCTAAGCAATTCTGACGTCATTCTAGAACAGAATTGTTTCAACAAAGAAGTTTGATGTAATTCAACGCCGTTGCTAATCTCCCTGCGTTAAGACGAAGCGTCCTAGCAAAATAAATAAAGTGAACACAAATTCCTAAACAATTCTGACGTCATTCTAGAACAGAATTGTTTCAACAAAGAAGTTTGATGTAATTCGACGCCGTTGCTAATCTCCCTGCGTCAAGACGAAGCGTCCTAGCAAAATAAATAAAGTGTACACAAATTCCAAAACAATTTGAACATCATTCTAGAACAGAATTGTTTCAACAAAGCAGTTTGACGTAAAAAGTCTTCTTATCAAATGAATGAAAAGCAACTAAATCCCCGAAGCACGTCACATCCTGTTTTTTTTTCGAAAAGAGATCGACAAAGTTGCTGTTGCCATAAACAACAACTCTCTGCCCGCACGAGACCTCAGCAAGAGAGCAAAAAGAACGAAAAACCCTCGAGCTCCAACTGCACGAACGCGATTATCCGTCCAAAAGTTTCAAGGAAATACGGTTCCGGAGTAACCGGTGGCTGGAACGACCACTTAGAGCGCAGGGGGTAAAAAGAAAGCCAGAAATCGCACAGGATCGTAGAGGGTCGCTGCAGCGACCGGCAGGAGCTGGTGAAAAATCGTCGCTGGAAGGACGACAGGTGGAGGGAAGGTGAGAAAGAAAGGCGTCGGGTCGAAAAAGGACGGGATTATCGACGCGTGAGAGCGGTGGGACGTGGTCGCGGTTAATGGATAAAGATATATATAGAGAGAGATATATAGATATATATATATATATATAGAGAGAGAGAGAGAGAGAGAGAAAGAGAGAGAGAGAGAGAGAGAGACAAAGAGAGAGAGAGAGAGAGAGAGAGAGAGAGAAAGACATGGAAGGAGAAAGAAAGAGGGAGGGAGAAAGAGACGCGGCAGGTTGGAGTCGAGTCGCGGGGCTTGATTCGACTCGCCAGTGACCGCCTCAGTCTCGCGTCAGGACTCGAAAGTCGCGGAGGACAAGACGAGAGCCGCCACGAACCAGCGTATCATCAGCCAACACGTAGCAAACACTCTCGGGGCTCGAACCCTCGACACTATCGATCAGCGAGAGCAACAGAGACCGGGAAAGAGAGAGATAGAGAATTCCGTGGAAAACAGATATATACGCCCCCGCTGTGCCGTGTTCCGCCGCCGGTTTATTTTCACAAAATTCTGCCGTCAATAGCCGAAGTCGGGATTGTGTATTTTGTGTGCTCTGGTGATCATTCTTCTTCGATCGCTCTATTCGCGGTTTGATTGACGGTAGCCAGGATACGAGACGCATGACAGTCCCAGCGGAGGACCGATGCTGCCGGTCAATAATAGTCCTCCATCGATGACGTCCGGGCCTGGCCAGGATTACACTTAGAGGATTAGCGCACCGAGGAGATCGCGGTCCCAGCAACCTCGACAGGATTAATCGGGATCTCGAGGCATCTAGCTGAAGGTATGCGGTCCCGTTCGAATTTCTCGTGAAATTTACAGCAACGAGATTTTACGGAACAGACACCTCGTTGGGCCCGTCCTAAGGAATTCGTTGAATCGCGAAACTCGAGTCGCATTAAAACGCCCGCGAGAAACTGTTTTGATTTGGTAGGCAAATTTCTCGCTGGCTGTTAGCGGAGATAAGGATGCAAATCGGCGGCCCGAAGGTTCTCAAGGCGATGATATGGATAATGAGATTTACAGCGTTTAGCAGATTGAAGGCAAATATTCGTAGAAGCAGGAGTGATTAGGAAGATACCGTTTTAGACTCTCCATTTCTGCCTCGAGGAATGGCAGTACTGTGGATTCTGCCTAATTGACCGTCGGCTTGGAAATAAAAATGGACAATTTGGGAAGGAAAGATGCGATTATTATTAAACGAGCACTGCGACTCGTTTTTATTAATTGTTGACACTCGGTATCTTCTCTTCCCAAATTGCCCGTTTTTGTGTACAAGCCGAGAGTCAATTAAAGAGAATTTACTGTACAATTTCGTTCCTCGTTCACCTTTAGAAAGACCTAAACTTTTCTCAATTAACTTCTCTGGAAACAATTACACCGACAGGTGTCTAATTTCCGTAATGTTCAAATAATATGATTTGCATTAATTCCGCTCTGTGTAGAATTTAATTAAACTGATGGAACGATTAAACCTCGATTAAACGAATCGACGATGTTTGAAATCGTGCGGTTTGAAAGACGATCGGCATTGGTTCGAAATGGGCTGTTCAGCGCGCAAAGAGGCTCGTTCCAGGCGAGTACGAGTTTCCCCCGATTTTCCAAGATTCTAGAAAATGTTCGCGCCGGCAAAAATGGTGGGAGGAGAAAACCGTAACCACGATTTTCCCACAACGTGGCTCGAGATCGTTCGGCGAAAAGCAGAACGAGTCCGATCGCGTAAGGTGACCATTAGTCGTTCGCCCGGTGGCCCCTTCGCTTCCGTTGAAAAGTGAGAAACCGTCGATGTTACCAAAGCCGGCCTCGCCGCAGGAAATTCGAAAGCGATGATGGCAAAATCGCGGTCTCGATCGGGCCCCGGACTGGCCCGAGAAGACGAGTCGGCGTATCCCCGATTTTTCGTCGATTTTTCTCCGGTTCCCGAGCGCTCGTCCGATTCCTCTGATCGAAACAATTCTGTGCCGCAATGAAACAACAAATAGAACCTGTTTTTTCTGCTAAACATTCTGCCGATTTTTCTTCGATTTTTACACGTTCCTGTTTGAGTTTTTATCACGTTTTCACCGATCGTTCCGCTTGGTACGAGTTGATTAGGGAACAGAGGATTAAGTATCGATGAATATTAATGGTTGCAAGGCTTCTATACGAATTCTTACGCACTCGTTGCCGATTTTAAATAATAGTAATAACAGCAAGAATGTTTATTCGTGTTTTAACGGGACGAACATAACGTTTGTTATACGCAACAAAAACACGATAACGTGTTCGGACATATGAATAGAATTATCGAAGGAGATTAAGCGAACGAACAAGCTGTCGGAACGTTTCAGAAACTATAATTCATGCACGATCAACTTTTTGCCGAGATTCTATTTTATCAACGGTTTGCCTCGAGTACTCGGATCGTCGAATCGGACGCGTGGAAATAACGCGGCAAGAACGGCTGGTTTTTTTCTTTTTAGGAAAACAACTCGAAAAAGTGAAAAGTAACACGAAGCGGACGATAGTGCTCGTGCCGGAGAGAAATTCGCTGGAACGCGTGGCCGGTTGCTCTCTCGGCGATTCGGGCCGGGAGCGCAATTCTTCCGATCGTTTCCTCTGTAATTAATAATTAACGAGAGGCGAGGAACGCGCTGCTAAGAAATATTCCGGCACCGGGCGGGTCATCGATCGAGCGGTTCCGCGAGCGGAATTCGCAATCGGATCGCTGATGGATCGACGGCCGCGGAGCTACCGAACCGCGCCGATCTATCGATCTCGATCGCGCCGCGGCCGGCTAATTATTTTACCGCGGAGGCTGCGGCGATCGACGCGGGACGCCTCGATTGAAACCGCGATTTAATCCGCGTCGACGGTGACTCAGCTGTTTCCTTCGTCGAGCAGGCCGAATAGAGAAAGCGACGACGCACGCGTGTTAGGCCCCGTTACCAAAGCATTTTGACAATCCGCGGCGCAGTGAAATCGAAAATAGCGGCTCGCGGGCCTCGCGTTCCGCGGATCCGCGAGACCGTTTCCGGCCACCGGATCCGCGCGGATCCTTCCTTCCGGTCGAGGAATTCCGCGCGATCGACGGATAGATGGACGGAGATCGCGCCGTGACGATCCCGACACGGTTTCTTCACTCTTAATCGATCGAGAGTCCGGGAAGCGGTCGTTCTAGACGCAGATCGCGTTTCACTTTCCGTCGATGATCATCATCCTCGAGAAACTCCGAGATCCGGCTGCGAATTTTCAGCCACTCTCGTCGATCTAACGCAGAAAATCTGCAACATGATTCTGCTGAATTTATCCGCCCCTTTCACACGCGAGATCTTGTGTCCTTCTCGATAGCTTTTTCTCATGTTGGTGTTTGATCTTTTTGACGGTGACGTAGGCATTGTTAGGATTAATATTCTATGAAGATAAAAATTGTGCATATTCTATAAACCTTAGACTTTGACACGTATAAATGATTTTACGGAACAGTGCGAGGCACTGTGGTGGGATGATCAAGTTTAACAGCCGCGTAATCCGTATATAGGAATTATTTGTTTAGATCTGCAAAAATGATTTTTAAGCTAGTCTGTTATTTCATAAAAATTGTCTGCACCAATTGTAAGACGTAGGAGACAATCGCAAGAGTTTGTCCTTCTTTGATCATTTTAAGAAATTCAAATAAATGCGTCCACATTGTTAGCATCTTTTAAAGTATTCAAGCATGAGTATGTAATTGAGAAAGTAACTGATGTCATGCAATTTAATTTTTCAATTTTCACTAGGTAGGTTGTTGCAGCGGAAACGTTTAAGATAATTTCCACTGTCATTTCGCAGAAATAGAAATAAATCCATATTCTGTAAAGCCAGCACTATACTATATACCATAATTTTATTCACGAAAGGAAAAAAGCTTCGACAGAGCTGGATAAATCGTTTGAACTCGTCTTCTTGAACTTAGCCTGGATGAATGGTACGTCGTAAATATTCGAATGGGCATTGTTTGGGGGCGCGAAGCTACGCAGATCCGTGAAAGGGGGCGATCCGAATCTGTGAAAGGTTAATTATCGTTTCGGTCTCGCGCAGAAATCGCGCTCGACGCGGGACGACCGCGATGTGAAAGATCCCGAGAAATATACTTTCTCGTGGCGCACAATGGAAAATCCGAGCAATCGCGTGGGGCAGCCTGCGAATTCAGGATTGTCCACCATCCCATGAGATTCGCTTTCCTTCGAAAGGAAAACTTCTCTTCCCACAGTTCCCGTAAACGTCTGACAATCGTTCCACGCTGTGAATCGTTTCCACACACAGACACGTGCGCGCGCGCTCGCTCGCTCGCTTCGTCACAGCGAGAAATAGTGGAAGTTCAAAGTCCAGAGAGTGACCAACGAAACAAGATGGCGGCGTTCGGTACCGTTCAAAAGTAAACGTGATCAATGGACTGCGGATGTCTATGCAAAGTTCTGCTTTTATGGGCTCCGTTCTTTCAGGGTACTGCAATTAGCGAAGTCACTCGTCTCAAAAGAGTCGTACAACCTTGTTTAACCGCGCTTTTTCAAAACATGCGGTCTAATGGTGATGCGCGATCACCGTAACTCGATGACGAAAATTTTGCGCTATCTTCGAACGTAACAGCGAATGAAGTCATCGGCAACACGTCTAATTGATGCACGACGGCCACGTACATATTTGCAATTTAAAAAGCTTCTTCGCTGAAACTCATATTCTTGATACATTTTTGATCGGATTCTTGTCTCTCGAAAGCCGCCCGGAAAAATTTTGTCGACCCGGAGAGGCAAAATTTTGAGAAAAACTCCTTATCCTTCAAACAGCGGTTGAGTTTTTCATTTTTCATGCATTACATTCGACGCGCGAATGCGTTCGAATAATCGGATTAAAAAGTACGTAGAAAGAGGAACGAAAGAAAAATGAAAAAATGTAACGGAGTTTAAAATGAAACATTTTTCGCGAAATTTGGAGGGTTAAGCAAAGTGTTTCTTGTAAATGTTTCGAAACTTTCGGACCCGTCTAGAATTATGTATATCAAATAGCGATAAACGCGTTGAATATGTTAAACTTGGCAGATAGTGTGTGACATTTTACTAATTCCACTGGCACTTCCTCCATGCCCATGGTTACACTTTTGAAGGATGCGTTATCGATCACCTTGAACTTATACTAAATACCAATTGTCCCTCGGAGTAATTCATTTATTTATCTCGCGTATTTCTAGCAGTGACATAAAGTTCGCGTTTGCCGAAACAATTTCGACTGCGAAAGAAACTAGAATTATTGATACCTTGATTACAACTATTTCATTTAATTTAAACGATTTAAGAGAGAAACGAGGCTTCGCACGGCTCCCACATCTTGCAATCGATGCGGACAATTTTTATTTTACACGGAGATTCGCGGTCCGATTATCACCCTGAGCGATCGAGAGAGCTTGCGAAGCACAGCTCCGCGACGAACCGTCAAAATTTCGGACGCGAGTGCAGCCGCGCGGCGCAGGAATTTCGGGGATAATTACGGCGGGTGCAACGATTATGGTCGCGGCCCGTAACGGTTCTAGAAAGTAAAACGCAGCCAATGGCAGCGGCGTCGTCGTCGGCGGCAGCGGTCACCGAGATGGTAAAAGTCAATGACAGCCAGCTGAAAATACTGAACCGAAACGGCAATTGGAAGGCCGACCTCGTTACTTTTCGGTCCACGTTCGGTCAGCGGCGCGGTCCGCACGCACACGTCCCGTTGTGTAATTTCGTGTTATCGTAAACGTAATACACGGGGGCCTCGCGCGATCAAAACCGTGCGCCTTGCGCAATCGCATAATTTTACGGGGAATCGGCGAGATTGCACAAGGCTGGCTCCGCCAAGAAACGTAAAGCTCAGCGAATCGAGAAATCGATTTTTCCGCCGTTCCGAAACGACCACCGGGACTATTTCGGTCGTTGATTAAAACATTCACGGGGATCGAAGATCGATAAGAACGTTTCCGTCGAAACGTGTAATATTAATGTATAAATAACCCATGAATTACTATTCAAGATTTATGATTAAGTACGTTCACTTTACTGTACAGCGAATAGATCTCGTCTGAGATTTGAAAGCTCGTAATGAAAAAAGAAAGAGAAAGGTTTATGTCAGATTTAAACTGTGCTCAACAATCAATTAGATATCGCAGAATCGTTTAATAAGCAAAATTACGAACGTCTCGTTCCATTTTTAAAATTGGTGCGCTGTAGACAAATTCAAAGAGGGTTTCATTATTTTCAGAAAGTCAGATGCATCGTTTATTCGATATTATTTAACGGCAAAAGCAAAAGATAGGGATAAAGATCCGTTACACGGATGCATGTCTCTTCTTAATTATCAACGGAAATATTAATTTTATTCTTTTGTACATTTTTCATTTAATTTAATTTAATTAAATTTATTTGTTTGTTTTAAACGTGTATTATCTTTTTACTTGTCGTACGCGGTAAATAAAGCTATATGCTAAATATAGCATAAATAAAGCTGTATATATAGTTATATGCTTCGCTGTAATACGTACTTTGAATTTAATGAAAACATAAAGTAAAACGTCAGATTTAGCTCGAATGTTAACGAAATGTAAAGTATCTTAATTTTTGTCGATCGACGTCGAGTTGGCGAAATATTAACGATTCCAACGTATTCGATTAAAACAGAGGCAATGTTGCGTCCAAACAGTTATCTCGTGTAAAATGATCAATTAATTTTTTCCTCGATCCGCATGCAACCGAGCAGCTCCAATGTCTGGATGATTTAATTGCCGGATAATCATAGCTTTAACGAGACGATTAGCTCCGTACATTTCGATTTTCCTATTCCCATCAACGGAGCAGTCGATCGGTTCCTTCACTTCTTGTAAAAATTTCCGCAGTGGTCTTCGTGATTCGCGTATAACAATTTCACGCCCGTTTCTTATTGACAGCGATAGATTATCTTTTAATCAAACGGCGGAAATAAACGAAGTTATCTAATGACTTCCTATAGAAGCAGCTTATGACTTCGGTGTTCGATCGTAAAATCAAAAATATCGTAAAAGCAAATCGAAGCAAGCGTGCTCTTCGATTTGTTTCCGGGCACAGTTACCTTTTATATTTATCGAATAATACGTATTAAATTTTGTTATTCTTTTATTTTGTTTATTTTTCGTTTATTTTTATAGAAAAATATAATATGCCGTCCAATTCGATAAATATCAAGTTAATTATACTCGAAAAGGAATCGAAGGCACAGCAATTGGTCACTCGAAAGTAATCGGCTCCAGTGCACCCTGTCTTCGGAGATTTAAAGTACGATGCAATCTCAAGTTTGTTTTCGTTCCGAGAAATCCCTCGTCGCCTGACGGCCGCGAATTTATCGCTATCGTATCTTTCGAGCGGCGTAGGACGCTCGTTATCGTTGCCGCGCGTTATCGCGCGTGCGGCCGTTGAAGTCTCCGCGACAGCCCACGGAGAATTTTAACGACGCGTCGATAATTGTCGAACGTTAGCGAGGACAGCATTCGAATAATGCCATTAAACCGTCGCTGCAGCTTAGGAACGCGAGGAGGCATTATTCACGCCTCTTCGTATTTTTTTTGTTCGTCAGGGACCCCACGTGAATCCTCCTAGCAGTGTCTGCTCGCACCCGACGTCAATTATCGCCAGCCGAGCCCGAGCTCCGCGCATTACCTTCATTTCTTCACCGTTTCTAATTTTCATCTCTGTAAACAATCTTTTCTCTTTCACATTCACGACCACCTCTCCGCGTCGCCTTCACTTCTTCTTTGCCTCGGGATTTCTTCGGGCCGAAAACACCTGTTCCCTCCGTTTCTGCCGGCATTCTATTTCACCTCTGTTACCGTCACGATCGGAGACCAAAAAGGAAAAGCTAACAATCGCGTCAATTTAATAAGAAAATTTCCTATTTTCCGCTCATATTTTAAGGAAACTTTAAAGAAAGATGCAGCGATTAGAAAATATTAACTTTCATGTGTTGTGTTTACTAATTAACGGTTATAAATTACGGCAAGTTCTTCGCTCGCCAATAAGTATAATCGACGAGAACAGTTTTCAATTATAAATAACCACTACGGATAAACAGAATTATACATTGATTATACGGTGACCAAAAGGATTCCTACAATTTATAATCGTTAATACTTCAAGTTTTTCTCGTATCGGTTATAAACAGTTACGGTCCCCGGTCGCGACGTTCGCGACGACCATTTCTGGTCACCTCTTGTCTTGGTTGCTCCATCAATTTTAGTTTTTTTTCTTGCACGCGGTTGATCTTTTTCTGTCGCGTCTACCAGCATTCTATTTTAGCTCTGTTTTTGCCACGTTGTTTACGATGATCTTTGCATATTATCTTCGTTTCTTAATCGTTCCTAGATTTCTTTACACGTCGTCCACTCTTTTTTTCCTTTCGCGCCTACCGACAATTTATTTGATCTTAACGTTTGCCAGGATGTTTACGAGAATTTCTGTACGTTAACTTCGCTTAATTGCCGTTTCTAGATTTCATTGAACAGGAGATACCTCCTTCCGTCGCTTGCAATGACACGCCGCATTTTATTTTCATTTTCCTCGCGACATTAGCCACGATCTCTTTACGTTTAATTCATTCGTTCGTCTTTCATAATGTTCTTCTCAGTCGACTTTTTTCCTTCCGCTTCTATTCACGTCTCCCATGCGTCCATTATATTATCGTTTCTGCAACAATATTTACGACCACATTGACGCACTTATCTTTTCTTTCGACACCGCTAATTTTCCGCCCGTTAAACGTTCCACTTTCCTCGTAAACATTGAGACAACGTCATTAGCGAAATCTAATCACGGCGACACAGTACCGATGAATCAACGATCGCGCGCATTTTCTACGCATTAACAAATTTTCCTGTTCGCGCGTACCTCTATCGTTCGATTTTTTGCGACCGCGTTTACGATCGGAATCGTATTTCACGATCAGAATGCGGAAATTATGCACTCGAAAAATACGTGTATCGAACTTTACCGGTTCATTTTATTTGCACTCGATCGAGCGCATTAGCGAAGGAAAGTCCGTTCAATTTGAATTACTCCGGATCCGTCTATGAAAGTGTAAATTCACCCATACTTCCGCAGTTCGATAACAGAACGATACGCGATGTCATCGTTCACGATTATATCGGCGTTACGTTCGGGCATTCGACCGTGTGTCGAACACCGAAAAACCAGATGAGAATTTTCTTTCGCGGCTTCCAAGAATCCGATCCTTCCAGGAATACGTCCGCGTATTTTTCGCGATCGAAAACAATCGTGACTTTCGTTGAAATGATTCGACAATCCCGTCGGTTCCAGTGCGTATCGCATTCCTACGTATGCAACGCAAGCCGATTGAAAATAATAAAGTGTCTGAACGAGAAAGAAAAAGTATCTCTTTATTTTCGTCGCTCAAATCGATCGTTTTCTCAAAAATCCTGAAGCGGATTTGAAATCGGCGTGTCCGTATTTACGGGAAATTACGTGTAACATGTCACGAACAAAAAATCCAATTACGCTCCTAAATCCTAACTGACGCTCGAATTGTCCGTAAAAGTGGACGATTTGGGAAGAGGAGATACGATTATTCGAGGCTCGCGGCTCGTTTTTATAATTGTTCACAATTTGTAACTATAAAAAAGAGCCGCAAGTATAATAATCGTATCTCCTCTTCCTAAATTGTCCATTTTTGTGGACAATCTGAGCGTCAATTAGAGAGACATTACTGTATACACGGTGTCTAAAAAATGTCTCGCAATCCGAAAGTGATGGGTTCCTCAGGTAATTTGAAGCAGTTTTTTCCTTTACAACAATTTTCTCCGAGGCACCGTTAACGAGTTATTAACGAAAAACAGTGACCAATGAGAGGCGAGCTCAGCTGTCGCGAGGCGACCGAGCCAATGAGCGGAGCTGGGCTTCGTGCGCTGGTTGGCTGAGCCGCCTCGCGTCAGCCGTACTCGATTCTTATTGGTCACTGTTTTTCGTTAATAACTCGTTAACGGTGCCTCGGAGAAAATTTTTGTAAAGGAAGAAACTGCTTCAAATGATCCGAGGAACCCGCCATTTCCGGATTGCGAGACATGTTTGAGACACCCTGTACATGGAGTTAAGTGAAACACAATTTCGTTGGAATACATCAAATTTAACATAAGTTTCCAAGGTTAGAAATGTTCGCGCCACATTCTCCCTATCTCTTCCTTATTCTGCAAGAACCACTGCATTATCCGATCTCTCATCAACAGTTCTTTAATTTTGTCGTAAACGCGCACAGATCCGGCTAGAACAATGTGCCGGAACGAGATCTACGCCGCGCATCAGCGTCCGTCGCGTGTAACAGGGATCATTATCGTCTCTCTCTCGCTCTCCATTTTAGCTCGGGTTTCTCCGTTATCGAGCCAGGCATCGGAACTCCGTGTTCTGGGAAGCTTTCGTTATTAGTTTCGCGCTGATAACACGAACGGGCGAGCTCCGCGCGTTGAAAAATTTTAGCGGGCCCGGCGGTATCGTTAGAAAACCGTTTCTCCGTTAACCCGCCGGCCTCGACGATTTCTCAATTGTTGCGGAATTGCCGACGAGACCCCGGCGGGACACGCGGAACACGCGGCGAATCGGTAAAAGCGTGAATCCGCGCGCGAACGAGCGGTCGACTTTCCTTAAAACGAGAGTGCCGCTCGCAATCGCGAAAAGAAACGTCTGATCCAGCGGTTTTCATAAGTGTGTCAGCCGGTTCGCCGGTGAACCGGGCCGAAACGTCATCGTCGAACGGTTATGCAGTCGCGCGGCCCGGCCGCTGCATTCCCCCGCGCCGTTATGGCGTCGACGATAAATGTAACGTCGGCCGTTTCGTCACCATTTTCCAACGTCGATCTGGAAACGAGCCCCGTCAACGTTCGATCGAGCTTTCGGCCGGATTCCCTTCGCGGCGACTTCGCAGAATTCATGTTTCTTCTCCTTTCGACGCGCTGACGCGGGACGATCGGTGATAATTGCCAGCGATCGGAGTCGTTAGGACGAGTGAAACTAGTGAAAATTGTATTAGCCGTTCTTTCGTCGACGTTTATTCGTCTCCGGCAAATTGCGTGCATCAATTCGATTCGTGAAATGCATTATGTAAACGCATCGGTTCGTGTCCCAAGCGCCAGATGGATCGATGGTTATTGTTCACTGAAACGCGCGCGGAGTTTACGACGCAAAAGTTCACGATTAGCTCGTAAACTTCTATAAAATAATATTCATGACTCTGTTGTAAGACTCCGGGGACCTGGTCGTACGATGTCTCTTCACGAATTCCAACATTGTAAGGATCAAATTTGTGATAGGAACGCGACCGAATTGCACGATATATATCATTGAAAATATCAATTATAATCAGCAAAATGAAACGCAGCTAATTCAAGAGAAATTGCAACAGCTAACTCAAGCACACAAAACATTAAAAATATAACTCAGAAGTTACGAATAGAAAGCGGATCGTTATGCGAAATAAAAATGTTCTTCGACAATTCTATGAATTTGGATGCTAGATAAAAATGCGTTTCTTCTTCCAATAGCTTTAATCAATTGACAATAATGTGTCGGCGTGCTTAAGTTCTTCCATTAGTTTCGCTATTCTGCATTTTTCTTGTCAACGTTTGCGACAAATGCGTCTCGCATAATCGCTGCGCCGAATTCTATAGAATATCGAATTCTATAGAAAAATACGACGAGCATTATGCATCAAGCTGAACAGAGAGTTTTGCAAAGCACACAATGCATTAATATTATGCAGAGTTTTCATGTTATGCAGAAACGTTCGCCGCAGCTTTATGAGCCTGTCAGGCTGCTTTACTTTTTTTTCTGTGAATAACTGCAAGGACGATCGCATCGATCATTGCACGATAATTTATGACGTATCGCGAACGGCGTCGCTGGGAACTGGTGGTTGCCGGTCAAAGTCGACCCGGCGTTCGCAGACGGGCTGTTAATAATCAAGGTGAAATCGCCGGCCGAGGCCTAGCTGCCGCTTTTGTCCGGCGATTACCGCGTCGACCGGCTTTGTTCCTGATAGCCGGCCACGAAAACCGATCGCCGCGACGTTATTCACTTTTACTTGCCCCGGAGCCGCGAAATACTTTCTCCCGCTTTTCCCGATGACAGGATCGGGGCCCCCGTTTTTTCACGTGCCGCGTCACGTTTCAGGTTTTCAGTTCACGTAATCCGCGAGTTGACCAACCTTCCCGAGCCGTTCGAGCTCGGATAATCGCGAATCGATCTCCTTGTCTCGTGTAACCGCGCTCGGGCTGTTTACGTACACTCCACGATTCCTCTCGGTTAACATACCGAATCGGTTCGTACCTCGATATTTTTATTTTATCGTTAAACGTCTATCGGCATTCTGAACCTATCGTGATTTTTAAGCAACTTTCGCGGTAACTTTTGCGCGTTGCCGCATTATCGGACGAAAAAAGAACGCAGTCCCCTCGCGAGCGGCGCGTGAAATAACCAAGCGAACATAACAATCGTACATTTTGTTTTAATGCTTATTTGATTATCCTCCGCGCAGTCAATTATGCCATAAACGCATAAACACGCAGGAGTCTGTCGATCATCGCGCGGACTTTCACGAGTTAGGTAATACGTGCTTCGCTCTATCGTTGCAACGAACACCGAAACCACTACTGGAAACGTATCCTGAACCTATCGAGCAAGGATGAAGAACATTCTCATCCGGCGAATAATTCGTCGGTTATTATACTATCGCGGTTTTTCTTATCGTACGAACAACAATTACCGTTCCGCGCATTCCAGTGGCGCGACGAGAGGATAAACGTCATCTCGGTGAAGCATAACTTGCGATACAGAACTTCCTAGCGGATATAAAATGATCCATCGCGAGTAGATCTCTCCGCGTTTATGGTGTACCGATGATCTCGCGGAATGCAAGAAATATTGCAAATTAACAAAAGTTAACAGCATCTCTCTCTCTCTCTTCCTTCTTCTTTTTTTTTCTTAATCATTATCACGCGAAACTTTCTATTCAATCAGAGAATATGTTTCCTCGTTTCTATTTTTATAAAATGATCTACGAAGATCTGCGATTTAATTATGGACATAATGCCGATTAATGAAGCTGCGAAACGGATGAGATAGAGAGGACCGTTTATATAATAAGATCTACGATAATTAAGAAACATCAGGTGTTCCATGATCAGAGTCTCCAGCAGCGGCAACAATCTTCTCGTCATAATTTCGTCACTTTCATCGTTTCTCGCCGCCGCCGCCGCCGCGCGGACGCTAATATTACAGTTATCCAGTTAATCCCAGTCTATCCGCAATCTCCATAACGATCGGATCGATCATCTCGATCCCGGCTACCGCGTAATAAACCGACTTTCGATCAACGGCTAGCCGTATTATTCAATCCCCGTCTCGGATTGCCTGCCGCGATAAATCACGGTTTATTAAACGCCGCCACGTCGAACGCTGTGAACCGTTTTCGTTGTCGTCGAGTCGACCGGTTCTTTGTTTCCGCGATACGATTTCCCCCGGTTTGCAACGAATTCTCGCGGAGCGGGCGCGTTGCCATCCGCCGCGACGGATTGCATATTCAGCCGGCGGATTCAGCGAATAGATTTTCCTGACCCGGAGCCCCGGAAACGTCGTACGACGACGAACAAAAAACCCGATGACAGGCGGCCCGGCCGCGAAGAATCGCCGCCAATTATTCATCGCGTTATTCAAACGCGTCCCCGCGATTAGACGGCCGGCGCAAAAATGGCAGACCGCAATTAGCATCGCAAATCCCGGCGAGAACTGTGGACTCCTCGAAGCCTGGTAGCCGTGGAATCTGTCACGCATTTCAACGAGACGCTTCGACGTCTCATTTTCGCGCTTATGGTCGTTACTGCTGTTCCTGCATTGCCGCGGACCTCCGCTCGAAGATCTTAAATTCTTAAAAAAGATCTTAAAAAAGATCTTCGCGCGGTTTCAACAGATCGAACTGCTATTTCAACAGATTCATGCTGCAACGATCATATATTTATTTATTCGTTTCATTTGGTATTTGACCAGCTGCACGCTGTAATGATGATCTGCTTATTTATTTATATGTTTATTTATCCTATTCTACGAACGGTCGAAACACAGATCCGCTGATTGGCTCGGCCGACTAGCTTTGGCCGAGCTCGCCTTTCATTGGTTTTCGTTGATAATTCGTGTAAACAAAGCCGCGGATTGCATTTTCGCGAAGGAAAATGTTACTTCAAATGATCTCAGGAATCACCTGTTTCCGAGTGTTAATGTAATTATGGAACACCCTATATTCGAGGTGTAATCGTATACAAATACATTATCGAATTATACAGGGTGTCCCAAAAATGTCTCGCAATCCGAAAGTAGGGGATTCCTGAGGTCATTTGAAGCAACTTCTTCCTTAGCGAAAATGCAATCCGCGGCTTCGTTTACGAGTTATTAACGAAAAACACTGACCAATCGGAAGCGAGATCATTTCGCGCGAGACGGCCGAGCCAATGAGCGGAACTGGGCTCTCTGCACTCGTTAGCTGGGCCGCAGCGCGCCAGCCGAGCTCGCCTCTTATTGGTCAGTGTTTTTCGTTAATAACTCGTAAACGAAGCCTCGGAGAAAATTTTCGCAAAGGAAAAAGTTGCTTCAAATGACCTCAGGAATCTTCCATTCCCGGATTGCGAGACATTTTTGGTACACCCAGTATATATACAAGTATTATATACAAGTATATAATACTTAATATAATAATATAATAATTTCACTGGAAATCCTACGCGTTTCGCGGCGAAAGTGATTAGACGAAATAAAAAGCGGTGACGTGCAGAGTGCACGCCTGTTTAACCGTTCTTGCGATCTTGCAATCGATGCAAATCGTCGACGATCTGTATTTTGCATAAAGATCTGCAGTTTAATAATTGCAATGCTCCATGGGCATAATGGAGCATTGAAAACTGGTCACGCAGAAGTTCGTTGATTATGTTGTAATTACAGACAGACGCGCGTCGACATGTATGAAACCTGTGAATTACTTGCCGCCGCGATGCTAATAGGTTCCGTTCGATTCGTGGATTTCCATCACAGACGATGATTGGCAGAGATTAATTGCTAAACGACGGCAATTATGGCGGAAACGCGGCGACGAACCGCCGTGGCGAGATTTATGTCGACTCCGGTTATAAGTTGACCGGATCGGGGATTACCGGAGATGGGTAATATTCATGAGTGCTCTTGAACGCATCGTTTGTTATGTTAACACACGTATTATTGTTGGCTATTATTAGCCTTTTTGCCGCGGCAGGGTTCTTGTAATACAAACACGCCGGCCGCGAGGCTATGCTAATAAGGAAGTCGAACCGGCGCGATCGTCTCCGATTTGTTTGTGCGTCGGAGGGCTTCCGAAAAAAATTCTGCGCGCATAAATATTCCGTTTGTCCGCGTTTCCACGTGAAATCGTACAATTCGGACGAACCTGACGGCTGTAATTAGACAATTGAACGAGCCGGAGAAGTTCTTCTCGCATTCCTTCGGATCCTACGGCAAATAAAATCGAATTTCAGGGGACTTATGGGCGAGCAGGCGCGTTAGAAAAGTCTGAGAAATTTGTGGATTTGAAACGGGGATTTCGGCAAGGATCGGCTATTCCATGCGAACAAATGGCCGGTCGGTGCAGCGCGTCGTTTCAAGGGACATGACGCAAATCTCGCGGCTCGATCTACGCGTGGTTGTTGGTAATCGTACAATTCGGACGAACCTGACGGCTGTAATTAGACAATTGAACGAGCCGGAGAAGTTCTTCTCGCATTCCTTCGGATCCTACGGCAAATAAAATCGAATTCCAGGGGACTTATGGGCGAGCAGGCGCGTTAGAAAAGTCCGAGAAATTTATGGCGTTGAAACGGGGATTTCGGCGAGGATCGGCTATTCCATGCGGACAAATGGGCGGTCGGTGCAGCGCGTCGTTTCAAGGGACATGACGCAAATCTCGCGGCTCGATCTACGCGTGGTTGTTGGTAATCGTACAATTCGGACGCGAACCTGACGGCTGTAATTAGGTAATTGAACGAGCCGGAGAAGTTCTTCTCGCATTTCTTCGAATCCTACGGCGAATAAAATCGAATTCCAGGGGACTTATGGGCGAGCAGGCGCGTTAGAAAAGTCCGAGAAATTTACGGCGTTGAAACGAGGATTTCGGCGAGGATCGGCTATTCCATGCGAATAAATGGCCGGTCGGTGCAGCGCGTCGTTTCAAGAGACATGACGCAAATCTCGCTGCTCGATCTATGCGTGGTTGTTGGTAATCGTGCGGCTCGAGGCCGCGCCGATGGTGACCAGGGTCAAAGTACAGGCCCCGATCATCGGAGATGCGAGCGAACGAATCGAGGAAGTCGCCGGTTCGCGCCTCCGGACCCTAGGAATCGGTTTTTCCTGGCGAACCACTCGCGCTCTATTCTCAGCAACTGATTTCCCTTCGTTCCTCGTTTTTCCCGTCGAGCAGACGCTGTTTTGTGCGTTTATAATACTGGAACTGAGGGGGAAAAAACGGCGGGCAAAAACATGTTTGCTCGAATAGAAAATTAAACGGGAACTATGATTGTGCAACCGGCAGAAAAATCGCTCGGAGCCTTTCCACGCGTCTTTTCAACCTTCCGTTCGCCGGATAATAGCTCTCTAGATCATTGCGAAATGATCGGCAGAATCGGCTTCGCTCTCCGCGGCAGAGAATTTCGCGGATCGGGAAATCACATTTTCACCGAGTACTTTTCCCCTACGCACGGTTCCAGATACCGATTATCGCCGGCATTGGGTAACGTAGCCTTGATTGTTGCACCAACCGCTATAAATATGCATATTTTATGCGACGCGATAACGTCAGATTGTTATAAAAACTAAAAGACACGTAAGTCCGCGACCGTATCCGAACGTAACATCACGCCTGCCGCGCGGAGCGTTTTCGATGCCGTTGATCGACGATTGATAACGTATCGTCGATAAAACGCTGTTACGAATTCGTGAACCCTATCCGATATTCCGAGAAAAAGCGATTTTGACCGCGATTTTCAATTATTTAAATTGCTGAACAATTCTTGCAGTACGTGTCTCTTTTTTTACGATCCGCGGTTTACCAATTTAATTGAATTTATTTGATTGCCGGAAGAAAGTGTTTCCCTTACAGGCAAATTATTTGTTATTAAATTACACGTATAGCTTTATGTTCCGCGGAAGCGATCGCGAGCTGGCTATTCGATGATTTTATATAAAGAAACATCGGCTATTGTCCCACGTTCCTGCAAAGTTAACGCGAATGTTACCACGTGCTCGTAACACTCTAAACGCGGGCAGTCGCGGAAACAATTACCCATTCAAATGAATGATTTCTAGCCTGCTCCGTTATATTACGAAACGCCGCCGTTACGAAAGAACAAAGATGTGCAAAAACAAAAATATGTCGAACGTAATGCAGCCGGGTGCAACACCTTTCTCCTGCAATCGTCGAGCCGGTGGACTTTAGATGCACGCGAGAATTAAATTGCACGGTGCAGAGCGACGCGTGTCACAAGATCGTCGCCGCTGGACCGTCGTTCCCCTGTTTATGATAACAAAAATGCCCCGTGTCACGGAACAATTGCGCAACGAGAAAATCGATTCTTGGGCGGAGGGAAATCCAGATTGCGAAAATACGAAGGTCGAGACTCGAGCTGCGCGGCCGTCGAACGCGATTATGATGACAGTCACGATCGAGATCCATGCCGACCAATTGCACACGATGAATCGGATTCGAGCCAAGGTTAAGGCTTGACCCGCGCCTTATGGCAGTAATTATGCGAGCCGATTTCGTCGTGCAAGCCGTCCGCGACGTGAATCTGTCTGATCGCTCGATTACTCCCCGCTTTCGACTCTGCATTACGATTTTCCA
This sequence comes from Megalopta genalis, assembly GCF_051020955.1. Taxonomy (NCBI): domain Eukaryota; kingdom Metazoa; phylum Arthropoda; class Insecta; order Hymenoptera; family Halictidae; genus Megalopta; species Megalopta genalis. Next base: position 268,182 of record NC_135027.1, on the reverse strand, counting down.
CGTTGATGCTAATTTGCTTAAAATCTTCGCGTAATTTTTGTTGTTGCAAGGATGTCACATGTTTTCACTTCCGAGAAAATGCATCGTTTTTCTTTTTTGAGTGCATAGAACTTCTTTTCGCGATATTTTTTGCTATTTTGCTACGGTTCAATTAATGCAATAATTTCTTTCTCTTCTCGTAATTGTATAAGTGATGGGTAATTTCCTGTATATATACAATAAATAAATAAATAAATGGATAAATAAATAATCTTAAATTTGTTGAAAATGTGGCGTATGTATTTCCTCACAGTCACAGAATTATCGATTCTGGACACATCAAATTTTCAAACTTATGATTACAGTAAATTCTCCCTAATTGACGCTCGGATTCTGCACAAAAATATCCTTGCAATTAGTTTTTATAATTGTCGACAATCGGTAACTATAAAAACGAATCTCGAACTCGTCAGAAAATGTCTAACAATATCCGCTTGCGAGTGTGATTTTTCTCGCAGCACTAATAATAGTACGAAATGAATCAGAACTATTATCCGGGTGACAGAGCCATACAAAGGAACAATTGCAATAAAAGATGCTTCAGATCTCTCGAATTTAGACCCGATTATAGCGTGTTTAGTTGTACGCAGATTACGTTGTACAACGAGTAAGATAATAACGTGCTGTAATAGCTGCGCTTTCGGTAAACAGGAGCAGAGTTACAAGGAGCAGTGTTAGAGTTAATACTAATTAATGCACGTGAGCGTTAACGAGCGAAGGCACGAGGAAGGAAGAAAGGAGGAATGCGGAAGGACGGTATACCGAGTAAAACAAATGAACGAAGGTTACGTGACCGAATTAGATAACAGGAATAATAATCGTATCTTACGTTACGGTATTCAACGTAATTGAATCAATTAATTATAATTCACCCGGGGCAAATCAGTCCGAATACGTTTCCCTACATGTTCTGAGTCGCCGTTAACGCAATAATATTTTGAAATTGTATAAATGTTTCTTCTATTTTGCATTTTTCATCGAGTAATTTTGTTTCATAAATGCATAAAATTTCTCTTTCTCTTTTTCCTCTCTGTTTGCACTCTGCTCGGTTGTTATTGTACCTTTTTATCGTGTAACAAGTTAATCTCGTTAATCTCGTCAAACAAAAATAGTTTATTCGTTCGACGAGATTTACTTAATATTTATATAATTATTATTACTATTATTAAACAGCTGCAAGATTAATCGATCGACCGTCGACGGAGAGACGAAAAAGGGGTTGCCGATATCGATAGGGTAGCGGTCTCGAACCTCGCAATACGCGGCTGAAGGTCAATCGATATGGGACGTACGTGCTCGAATGTCGTCCCGCGCGACTAAATCGTCTGCGATTCGATCAATCGAGAGTCACGGCGCGTAACCGGTCGCGACGTACGTGTTTTCGGATCGCGATCCTCTTAGATAACAGCCGGCCGATCCATCTGCCTCTAACAGCGACAGAAAACCGTGTCGTTCGTGACTCGACCGGAATGGCCGGCTAACAAAAGCTTATCGCGGACCACTGCACTCTCCTGCACCGTTCGGATCAGCTGGATCGATCGATTCCGGGAGTAATTATCATTTTACAGGCGATCCACGGCGTCGCGGGACGGGGTTCCGGGCTCGCGATCGAAAGAAAGTCTGTCTGGTTTCGGGGGAAAAAAGTTCTCCGCTCGACGGCGGAGCCCCGGAAACTTTTACCCGCGGAAGAAACCATGAAACCCGACCGCAAGGATCGATTAGTCTCGCCCCGGGATCGACCGTCGGTCGATCTAATTGAAACGACGCCGGTTCCGCCGGCGATGCGATTTTCCACGGCGATCGGCTAAGTGCAACGATCCTTGCTCTCCCCCACCGTGATCCGGACGCGCGATTTAACGCATCGGTTGAGCGATCGTCGAACCTCGACCGATGATTTGTCGCCAGCCCCGGACGCTTTCTAGCCCGTTGCGCAAACACGAAATGGGATTAGACATTTGTGTCACCTGATTCGTGGATCGACCGATGATTTCCCCGGGAAGTCTCGATTATGCGGTATAATTCGGGTGTAAAAAGGTGTCCATGTAACAGAGAGCGACGTGCAATTTCGCTGGAAATTATGCTCGATACGTAAATTGGATCGGGAAAAGGCGTTGGGTGCGCGAAGATTTATGCTCGTCTTGATCAGATTGTTCACATAAATTATACACCTAAATCGCTGATTCGCAGATTCTCCATTGTATTAATATTAGTTCTTAGTTCCGTGTTGTGAAAAATGGGCTTTTACCCGGAGAGATAAATAAATTAAGTAAAATTATCAGCGTAAATCCGAATACAGTAAATTCTCCACAATTTTTCTTCAGCTTGTAAACAAAAATGGACAATTTGGGAAGAGATACGATTATTGGAGTCTCGTGGCTCATTTTTGTAGTTGTCGATTGTCGACAATTATAAAAACGAGGTGCAAGGCTCGAATAATCGTCTCCATTTCTGTTTACAAGCTGAAGGAAAATTAGGGAGAATTTACTGTAGATCGACGAAGACGGTGCATAAAAATACGCTAAAATAATACTCAGCTGTTGGCAGGTATTCAGGCTGTCCCAAAAATGTCTCTCAATCGGAAAGTAGGGCATTTCTGAGGTCATTTGAAGCAACTTTTTCCTTAGCGAAAATGCAATCCGTGGCTTCGTTTACGAGTTATTAACGAAAAACACTGACCAATGAGAAGCGAGCTCGGCTGACGTGAGGTAGACCAGCCAACGAGCGCACGGAGCCCAGTTCCGGCTTATTTGTTCATTGGCTCGGCCGTCTCGCGCCAGCTGATCTCGTCTCTCATTGGTCACTGTTTTTCGTTAATAACTCGTAAACAAAACCGCGGATTGCATTTTCGCTGAGGAAAAAGTTGCTTCAAATGACCTCATTTGAATCCCCCACTTTCGGATTGCGAGACATTTTTGGGACATCCTGTATACATATTTTCAGTCGCTCATTTTTTGTTCATTCAACTACGGTTAGGGACACCGAGAACTTCAATTGGCAAATGAATCACAGTTATGAAGAAAAGCACAGTGTTATGCAATAAAACACTGCGCGGGATTAAATGTAATTGACGTTTCTTTCGTGGTTATTAGAAATAATTTTAGACCGTGTTGTTTTTACTTTCTCGTTTGACGTTCGCTCAATATCCTAGGGACGTTGCGAACCGCAATTTGCTGATTAATCAACGGTGCGACGGCAGGTGATAAGGAATGCGCGATTCGAGGAAAGCGCAACGTGGAATTTAATTAATGGCAATTAGACGAGAATGAAATTAGTAAAACAGGAAACGCGTTTCCATTTAACACCCGGTTCTTCGCGAATGTCTCCCGCGAATTAGCCTAACCAGCCGACGGTCAGCTAGGAAAGTAGATGAAAGCAGACGATTACTCATTCGTGTTGCACATTTCGAACAATTTGGAAAGCAAACGAGATCGCGCAAAGGCGAACTGCAGATAAAGGCCGAAAAATCTGACGCAACCGAAATCGTTAAGACCCATTCTGATTCTCGTTCGTTGTCGCAACGCCAGTTTCGAATAGCACGCGTTCTTCCTCCAAGGGATTTCTCCGGATTACGTTCGGCTTAGTCATCGTTCCACGTAGAAATTTCACAAAATCGACGACCGTAGGTTCGCGGGCATTTAATGAACGGCCGAAAGCCCGCAAATAGGGAAGCATTATCGAGGGAAACCGAAGCGGGCGCGCACGGCCGTGCAACAATCGTTCTTTGTGAACTTAAGACTCCTTTCTTTATTAACGCCGGTCGACTGATTAGATCGTATCGTTGCAGCGACTGTTGCATGACGATGCGCCGCCGTTTCGAATCCAATTATGAAACGGCCAGGTGTGTGGTAATACTATTAGCGCGAACGGTGTAACAATCGTTGATTAGGAAACACGCTCGATAATCAGGTGGGAACAATTGTCGGATCAGCTATCGCGAAAATGCTCTGAAAATGGTTCTTCCTGTCGCGTTGCTGCACGCTCGAGCATTTTCCCGGTGCTAATTGGCACTGACGCGGCAATAGAAATGCGACGGGCGTGTTGAAGTTGTCTTGTAGATACCATTCCTTTATTTTTCATAGTACTCTTTGTTGCCAGCCTACCCATATCTTTTTAACGATTCTCTTCGTACACGGTCTGCCTTCCATAATAATTGCTGCGACAGTTTATGAAACGTTCGAACAATGTCTCAACCGTGAAACAGGGAGCATAAATCTAGCAGAAGCACCTGTTATGCCGTTATCTATACGAAATTTGTATTTATCGCTTGCATGCGTTTACTTGAACGCTTAAATGCCGACGAGAAAGGAAACAGAATTTTAATTCGGCTTGAAGCAACGGAATAATATTCATTATTTATTTTTTATTCGATTTATAGATTATGAATGTTATTTCATTCTTTTAAGACGGAAATCATATTCATACTTAACCTGTTATTATTAGGAATCTTTATAACGAGTCAGACTCGTCGAAGTATAGGGGATAACTTTGTTCAAAAATATGTCCAAAAATTTAGGAGTCCGTCTAAACAATTAATAAAGAATTTCATAAAGAATATCATATAATCAGTATACATTCTTTTTAAACCATTTCTTTATGACCAGTATAATTGTCGAAAACAGCAAAGTTCCTATATGTATACTTTGATATTCCTTATTAAATGATATATATTATAAAAGCATTCCGTTTAAATAAAAAAATATGAAGACAAATCAGACACATACGGTACAATTACAGTAACATATACACTTTACAAAGAGATTCCAACAGGTCGAACACATTTTCGTCTCAAAACTGGAGCCTAGAGTCAGCAATTTTGCACCTCAAGCTCCAAATAAAACAAGCATTCTCAAGCAACGGAAAATCCGCGGGATCATGGAAAGACTCGCATAGAAACTGAATCGACGTGAGAAAATAATGCGTCGCATTAAATCGCGTAATCTCCACGCAGATCGTCGAAGTGTTTCAGCGAATCTACATAAGATCTACAGTCTTTGAATGAGAGATGAGTGCCGCGTCGTCGGTTTCCAACGCAGAAGCGACGGGGCCCGATTCTTTTTCCTCGGACGTTCAAGGATTTGCTCGCGGCCGGGGCGGATCGAAAGCGGCCGGAAAGCCGATCCTTTCCCGAGAAAGCGCCGATCGGCCAGAAACGGGAGGAGGCGGTCGCAGCATCGGGGAATTCGAGTGTCGACCATGGCCCAGAAAACGATCGGACGGCTCTCACGTGGCCGGGGTGTTTCCACACGCGTCCTCGCGGTACATCGTCCTCCGGAATGCCGGGTTGCGCAATTACGACGAAGCCGAGCCGAGACGTCTCCCCGAAGCCGATTTTCGAATGCCGACCGCGCTGCCGAACGCCGTTGACAAATCTGTCGTTGCGACCGGTTGGCCGGCGGATCTGTGCCGCAGAAGTGGCCCGAGAGGGGCCTTGCGGCCGACGATGCACCTCGAAACGATAAGCGAAATTTCCATTGGCTTGCCGATTTTTCGAGGACCGCTGACGGGGTCTCGGTGCCTCTGAATTCTTTTTAGGCATCGCTGATGGCGTCTCTGAAGAGATCAATCTGTCGGACGATGCCTCGCGCATCGAAGAATTAATTAGAATGCTCGAGATGTTTATACCGCACGCGTGAATCGCAAATGTGAAGCCTAACGCTTTGACTGCTGCTCATATATGGGTGACGGAATTATTTGCACTGCTTTGAAAATTAATTTTTAAGCTAAGCTATTTGTATCTTTCCAATTTGATTTACGCGAAACGTAAGAATGTTGGAAAAGTGATCGATGTAATACCACTTAATTTTGCAATTTAAATTTGATTAAATAATACGCTTTAAACATGTACAATTTTTGAGGTTGCTGTCGTGGTAGTCGAAGTGTCGAAAGCACTTTTTATAGTTTAGCTTGCAGATTGCATGAATGAAGAAGGTTGCATCGCTCAGGGAACTTTTACAAAGAGAATAGGACAGAGCATCGTGTGTCGTACAATTAATAAAACCGCATCGAAATGATCTGTGAATCGATCATGAAAATACTGATAGATAATCCTACAGCTTATTTCGCAAATCGTGCAACTGAGAGAAATTAGATCGTCCTGGAAAATTTTTGAGAAATTGCTGACAGGATCTACGATATGCATCGACTATGAATGAACTGCAGCTGCACTTTCCGTTACACCGAAAGAAGAGGGGCAGTTCGTAAAAGATACGAACTCTGAACCGCGTTTTTGCTGCACGATAATGTTAGGAGTCAATCGATTCAGCTTGCACGGTACCTAAGAGAGATTTATGCCGCGGTTCGAACGACTTTGTTGGTTTCTTGTCGCATTCATTTCGCGTTCGATGGCTGATTTAGTACGCGCGCACTCGGCGTCGGACAATTTAAACGATCTGCGATGCGATTGCGTTAACATCTGCTCAACGAGTACTCGTACTGTATTGTGTCCATCTCACTGAAATTATTAAAAATAGAAATAAATGTCTGTTAAGCTCTCGGATCTTGCAGTGACTGCGCACAATTTCCGTTTTGCATGAAGTTCTGCGAGAAGATCATCACCGACGATAACGGTTTATTATTGGAAAAAGCTATATTTTCGAAGAGATAAAGTTCGGATAAAGTTCTTGGTCCCGCGATTAAGTCCACGCGTCTAGAAAGTTCTGGCGGGCGAATCGTTTTCGCGAAACCCCGACAGCGCGCAATTGAACCGTAATTCAAATTCGTCGGTCACGCTTGTTAGAGTTCATTATACCTATTCGACGATAAAGAGAATACCCGTGACGCGTGTCGCCGCGGACCGACTGCGGATTAAGTAATCTAACCGCGAATTAGGTCGGGCTCGTTCGGTCTGACTGTGGCAGCCATTATCTACTTGGGCGTCCGACCGAATAAAACATGTGGCTCGTACCACTTGATGGGTGCCACTTGCTGGAATCCTATAATCGCAAATCAAACACGACCGTCCCACAAAGATTCTGCTTTCTTTTTAACTCCCGCGCAATCTTGCGACCCAAAAAGAGACCTTTGCTCCGACCTGCGATTTTTCTTGCCGGAACAAGATAAAAGAAAATACGATAATTCTTTCGGCGCCACTTTGGATATTTTCTTGCGTCCTCAACTGACTCATTCAAAGCGTGATGACACTTCTAATTATAGCTTTTCTAGCTAGCGGGCAATATTTTCCATGATCAAATTTATTACTTCCTCCTATATCAATGAGTTATTTCCGTAGAAGAATAAATAAATAAGTAAATAACTTGGACAGACTGCAGACGAGCTAACAACTGGACATCTTCCAGAATTGAATAGCAGCATGATTCACTTTAATTCTCAAGATATAGTTATAGTTATAGTCTCGATTAAATATTACCGAGACAGAGAGACAACAAGGTCTTTTATAACGATACAACTTGCGGTCTTAATAACGTAATCGCAGCCCGCCTATCGCGCAAATACAGGGAAAAAGACGCTGGACGACGTTTACGGCGAATTTCTTGATTGATACGTCAGCTCGGATCGACTACTCGATCCTCGGAAGATCGAATAATAATGCCCGATGAATATTCATGGCCGGTAACGCACAACAGAAGACACATTTCCTCGTTTTATTCAAGCAGAGCGAGAGGCGCGTGCCCCACCGTGTCCCCGTCGAATTCCACGCTGCTAATTATCACCGCGGCTGCCGATACTCGCGCTATGCCATTCACTCGGGCACACGTTCTGCTGGTAGCAGCTTTCCCGATGGACCCAGGGCCGCAGCATGGTTACCCTAGGCCTTAGTCACCTTTCCGATTAATCTACCTGACACCATCTTTCCCCTCCTCGCCAATTTTCCATTAAATTAGCTCGGCGACCACTGCGCTTCGATTAATCTTGTTCCCCTCGGCACCACGATTTTTTCATCGGCTCTATATATTTTTTTCAAGGTCCTACGGTCTTAACGAAGAGCCTACAATTTTTTTCTGAACCCTTGAATTTTTTATTTAGGTCCATAATTTTTGTTGAGTTGTGTAAGATTTTTCTAGATTCGAGAATCTTGTGGAATTTATATATTTTTCCTGGACCCTGCCATTTTTTTACAAGCTCTACAATTTTTTTCTAAGTTATTCAGTGTTCCTGTAGATTGCAGAAATTTTTTCCGGAGCCTCGGATTGTTTTCCTAGTCTGTAGAATTTTTTATTCGACTCCACAATTCGTTCACAAGCGTGTAAGATTTTCCAGATTCTATCATCTTCTAGGTTCTAAATTTTTTCCACGATTTTTCTACAAGCTGCATAATTATTTTCCAGATTATTCAATGTTCCTGTAGATTGCAGAAATTTTTTTCCCGAGCCTCGGATTGTTTTCCCAGCCGATACAATTTTTTATTCGACTCCATAATTCGTTCACAAGCGTGTAAGATTTTCTAGATTCTATCATCTTCTGGGTTCTACATTTTTTCCACGATTTTTCTACGAGCTGCACAATTATTTTCCAGATTATTGAATGATCTGTTTGATTGCAGAATTTTCTTCCCGAGGCCGAGAATTTTTTCCTAGCCCGTAGGTGTTTTTTTTCCGGCGCCTGTTAGGCAAGAACTCGATGGATCGCGATCGCGATATTAAACGAACGGAGAATTTCGAAATCCGCGGCGATATACAGGTGATTGCCGGGATTCGTTTAGCAGAGATAATGAAGCGTTAACGGTGTCCCAGTAATTGTCGTGTAATTTCGCGATGTGGGACGAAAGACAACGACTCCGGCAGGAGGGGGAAAAAAAGTACACGTGCGACAGTACGAATCGAGCGAAATACACGTGTGCCTTACGGGTAGCGGAAGAATTTAACGACCGAGCTGAACCGCTTTATGTAACGAAATTTCAATTACAAAACGCGATCCGGACAAAATTTACGACGACCACGTCGCCGACGTTTATGCAGATATATTTTATGGTCCGAGCTCCTGAAAACCGTATCACGCAGAAATTAATTTCGTGTTCGATCCAGATTCCGCATTGCGTTACGCTGAAACTCGCGTTTCTGAAACGCACGACTGGAATGTGTTGCTGTGCCCCATCCTTGATATTCCGCGAATATACGCGTATATTGTATATTTAATAAAGTGTTCGTATAATTTACCATCGGGTAAACATGCTCGAAGAATTTCTCTAATCACGACAGCATCGATATATCCCGTACGCGAGGGACACCGCAATCATCCTCCGCTTTCGTTGACACGCGCGGCATGAAATTCTTTCGTTTCATTCGCGATCACCGGCGATGTATCCTCGAAAATTATTCTAAGAATTCTTACAGTGCTTGAGAACCCATCGGATGCATCGTGCAGCCATTTGTAAAATAATCAATTCCGTGCATGCTTAAAATGCACTTCTGTCTAATAGAATTTTTTACGCGATACAGCGAAGATGTTCTTGACGCTTCCAACCGGTCGATTCTGTTTGCAAACAATGTGTCTGTCCATTGAGGACTTACTTGCAGAAATTGAAGTGCATTTAAAATAATGCAGATTTTGATGCACTCGTGATAAAATAGGCGAAACGCGAAACAGTCAAATGCTTACATAATGGCAACATTTTGACGTTTCGAATGCACTTGCACAATTTTTAGTACATTCTTCTGTTAATGCATTCAATCTGCCAAGTGCAGTCAGGTTCTGCAAAGTGCGCTAAGATTGCACTCATTAATTATATATAGAATATATAGAATAAAAGAATGTACATTCAATTTCGACTCGACTTTAGGGTATTTGAATATCTTCTATAAAACAGGATATTAATTACAAAGTAATATTGAAATTGCATTTTAAAGCAAAGAATATTATTTAAAGAGATCTAAGAGATCTATCAATTAAAGAGATCTAAGAACAGAATTTCTGAGTCAAGAAAAGTATTATATTTTCAATATATAAAATTAATACATAATATATTCGACTAAAAATCACCCAGCATCGTTCAATTTTCATTCCATTAAATACCCTGCCTCGATGCTGTGAAATTTCCGCGGTTGCTGGCGATATCAAGGCGTCAATGAAACAATGGAGATCCGAATCGCGGATTTCCATGTTCCCGGATCGATCGATCACGGCAGAGGATCGTGGCCGCGGCAAAGAGAGATTCTCCGCGCGTAGAAACGTCTTCGTAGTCGCAGCTTTCTTCCGATATCTGCTCGCGGCGAGCGTTACGAAACGATCGGTTTGTTGACTTTTCCTCGAAGGATGCCGCGCGCGTTTCGCTGCCATTGCTACCACCACGGAGGAGGATCGACGTCGCGGGAACCACGTGAAAGCAGTCATCGATCAGCCGAATCGCGACCTTTCGCATCGAGATCGGTATCGCCGTAGCACTCGGCTGTAAAACGGCTCGCTCGGCTCTCTTTCGCCGGATCTATCGTGATCGCGTTACGCAATCATGCTAATGCGGGTTCCCGCGGTCGCACAGCTGATCCAGCCGGCCCTCCGGGCGAACACTTTGCTACCAGACGGAAAACAATCGATCGTCGGGGCGAGAGAATCGGCTTCCGGGATATTTTCCAGATACGGGACACCTGAAACGCGTGCATCCGGTGCATCGATAAACCTTTCCTCGATGTTTACAGCCAGCTTTCATTACTTCCAGCTCGTAACCGTTCTTTCGGACAGCGTTCGAAGCATTGTGGGATAAATTGTGCGGACATTGATCGATTATTTGCAGAAGGGAATATAATCTGCTTGGTCGTTATATCGTTTTGGACCACGCAATCTCTCATAGATCGCCGAGGAATACGGTCTGCTATCGAGGTAAATTAACGTAGAGCCTACCGAGTCGATGGAACCGACCGTTTCAGCATCTTTTATTGTAAAGTTGTAATCGAGACTCTTTCATAGAGAACGATTAAATAAATTTGATGATCCAAGTCCGAATTGTCCATGATCAAAATGATCCAAGTCCAAAAATAGCGAAAGGTCTAAATAAACGCAATCTTCTCGTCGTTATAAAACAACAGGCGTTTGATACTTTCAGGCCTCGGTAGGTTTAATGTTCGAATGAACAGGATTACAGGCTCGGCCGATCGAGCTGTGTTTGCGTACGGATGTAAGCGGCGCGATCAAAATTTGATTATCGGGTTCTCGATATAACATACAAGAGTAAAAGTGAATACCGCGGTCCGAGACAATGCCTCTGTAACAGAACTTTCTAGCCAGCCGGGCACACAAGTATTCGATAATCCGGTCTGCTATCAAGGAACATTGGAAACAAGAACATAGCTCAGTCAATCGAATTCAGCTTGTACATTAGAGCGAGCAACGTTCTATGTCTGTGCCGGACAGGACAAAAATAGACACCGTGGTCTAAAACAATGCTCTCGTTCGGAACTTTCTAAACAACGTTGCAAACAAGACCACGATACCGGGCTGAATGACTTGCACAACAGTCCTTAAAGCCATGAAAACAGTTTCGAAATCGCACGGCGCCGCCAAAAATGCTGCGACGACGGGGAAACACACCGGCGCGAATGCTTTTTCGTTGGACGGCGAAGAAGGACGGCTCTATCGAAGGCAGGCGTCCGTCTCTATCCGGAATAAGGAGCTTCGGTTTCACTGGCGTCGGTGAAAATGTCAACAGGATCGGGCTGGGACGGAGGTGGATCGTTTGCACGGCCTTGAGGCGGAATGCCAGCCGCACCAGGAAACAACGGGCTCCATTTCGGCGACACGTGAACACGTGAACACCTCCACGGACATCTCCGGAGCCGAGAGAACCGTGTGGTTGCCCAATCAGCCTCAGCGAGCGAAAAGAAAGCCGTTCTGTTGCGCAACCACGCGTCGGCTCTTTCTAAACCGTACGAGGCGCTGCGTGCACGCCGCTGCGTCCGGGCGCAGCCTGGGTCGCCAAGGACCCGACGCGCGATCGTGATCCAGCGGTCTCGAAATCGCGAGAAAAATGAACCAGTTGGACGAAGAAAACTCGTCGAATTTGAATAATCCATAGGAATTGGAATAATTGTTCGATATTTAAGAGTTTTAATAGTGTTTTAACACGTTCCGTGCCACGTGTACCATCGATGGTACACGCTTGCATGTTTACTTAGTGAACTGAACAAATTGTTTACAAGAAATTTAGAACCGAAGAATCAATTTCCACCGCAAGAATGGGCGTTGATAAGTTTTTGTTACGTTGTTATGTGTACGAGAATTAATAATTGCACGTAATACATCAAGTTTTAGTAAAATATCAAAGTGTGAAGATTCGAGTAAAAAAAGCTCGGCACGGAACGTGTTAAGGAACTGGCGATGAAAATGGGCGCTGTGCGAATGCAGAGGATCTTTACAGACGTTTTCTTAGGGAACAAAGTGCACGAAATCTGTCTTCAAGTTTCAGTCGTCGAGTTTAATAACTAAACTACGGATCTTTATGAAAAATCAAAATGTTAGGCATTAATTGCAGGAAACAGGGATCGAACAAAAATGTGTTCGTTGTTATACATTAATGATAATATAACAGCATATCGTCTAATCGCTTCCGTCGTGAATGCATAAAATCCGCAGCCTGGCGATTACATTATGCTGAACAACCTTCAGAAATTCACGTCATCGAACAGTCGGTGTTCTCTTTCAGCTGTAGATCAATGAAATCTGACGTCGGAGAAATCTCTGCAGGATTTTCATTGAAACTTCCATTCTATCCGGCGAGAGATCTCGAAACACAATTACAACCCTTTCCGTCAAATCTGCGGAAACAATGAGTGCCGGGAAGCGTTCTCTACGAGCACAATTGAAACCGGGGTCGCGCGCGACCCGGGCGCCGCTTGACGTTAAACACCAAGTTAGATTTCACCTGGCGAATAATCGCGGAGACAATTGGTCACCGATTTAACCGCTCGGCGCGGTTAATTAGCGGCAGTTTGTGTCACGCGAGAGCAGCGTTCGCGAGACCGGGGAGAACAACCGTATTGTGCGTCACGGTTTTCCGCTCGGTTTCGTTTCATCGCGGCGCCGATTCCCAGCTCGGTTTCTTCGAGTTTTCCGGGGTGATCGGAGGCGGTCGCGGAACAATGAGAGCACACGGACGTGTACGGAAGCCGCGGATATCGAATATCGCAGTTACGGGAATGTGATCTTTCTTTTTCGTTTTCCTGGTTCCAGTGACGGGACAGCAGGCGGCGGCGGTCTGGTGAACGTGAACGCTCTGGGAACGATGCAGAACAACGCGGACAGCACGTTGGACGTGACGATCACGCCGAGCACGGTCCTATCCACGCCAGGGCTGAACAACCCTGCGTGGAACAGGCAGCAGGCAGTGAGCGTCAGGCATGCGTTCAAGACCTACGGCAGCAGCAAGAACCCCAATCATGTGATACAGAACCTGAGCATGACCGTGGCCAAAGGGTCCATGTGAGTATTATTCTCTTTAGCGATCAGCATTTCAGCTAGAATTATGGAGAAGTTACGATTTTGGTAACTGAACGAGGGACCAGCATTTCTTGGTCCAAGGAGGTCATTTTTGGGAATTTGTTTCTTAATTTATTCTGTTTTATTTCCCTTATTTAATGATAAGGGAGCCTTCTGTGTCGTAACTACACACTTGCCAATAATACTATATTTTAGTAACTGAACAAGGGACCAGTATTTCTTGGTCCAAGGAGGTCGTCTTTGGGAATTTGTTTCTTCATTTATTCTATTTTATTTCCCTTATTTAAAGATAACGAAACCTTCTGTCGTAATACTATATTTTGCTTGCCAATAATACTATATTTTGGTAACTGAGCAAGGGAGGCATCTCTTGGTCCAAGGAGGTCATCTTTGGGAATTTGTTTCTTAATTTATCCTGTTTTATTTCCCTTATTTAAAGATAACGAAGCCTTCTGTCGTAACTGCACACTTGCCAATAATACTATAAACGACCATTTTCGCTATTGATTATCAATGCTTTTAGATGACAGGTACATAGATACTTATCCTCCTCTTAATTATTTAGACCATTTACTTCGAATCCATCAAAATTAGTTTGTTTACATTTTGACTACATATTTTTGATCATGTACTCGCTGTTACTGTACTTATTTCGTTTTAACTCATAATGCGCATGTAGCCGTAAACAAATGTAATGTAACAGAAATGTCAAGGACAATTTTACGCTTAAACATGTGCGAATTATCGTGTATAGTCTAGCACGTCTGGTCAAGTGCTATGGATTTTTGTAAACAATAATATTGCGCAAAGTTACAGCCGAGAGACTTCAATTTCGAAGAAATGTTTTTTTTGGGAAATTTATTAAAAGAGAACTGTCGAACCCACAGGCTTGGTGTTTTGCACATGCGTTTTAGCATATCCGAAACGGTTCTCTGAATTTTCAGAAGCAACGATATCAAAAACTGAGAAAACGACGGTCGAATCGGAGCAGAATCATTTCTGCAAGGACGCAGACAATGTCGGATTGAATCGACGATTAACAAATGAGTGTTGTAGCCCCTTTCGAGCCAGAGTTTAGCGTGGTTACCTGTACAGATAAGTTGCTAATGAGCGGAAGCAGGAGTTAGAAATTTATCGGGTAAGCGTTTCCTTCCAGGCGAAAAAAGGAAATTCAATTCGTGCGGGCAACTCCGCTGACAGTATTCCTAGTCTCGTTGCTCTTTAATTCGTCACACGCTAAAACGCATAAATATCCGCGGGCAACTAACTAATCACATATCGCCGTCCATAAAATTACTGTATGCATAGCTATCGTAATAACTGCGCCAATTATTACTGTAATTACCGCTTGCCAGACAACGTGATCCGCGAGAGAGAGAGAGAGAGAGAGAGAGAGAGAGAGAGAGAGAGAGAAGCATAAGAGCGCCGGGAGAACTAGATTTTATTCTATTCTATTTGTCAGGGTGAACCGTGAAAAAGCATTGTAAAAATCGGGGCGCGTTTTCGCGTTACGAAACCGTCCGAGAAACGCGGCAACGCTCCCTCTCATTGTTCCGCTAACGGTGAACCGGTCGCCGGTTCTCCGAATAAAATAATAAACCGAAATTACGGTGTTCCGCGATCCAGTAATTTCATAAACGTCCCGCTAACGATGCAGATTCCCGCGCGATAACGCGAAAAAACGAGCGCGCCGATGAAAGAGCACTCTGTGCTCGGTTCATTGTTCGAAAGCGAGCACGGCGGAGGAAGTATTACTTAAAATAGATTCCTTTTGTTTCCGACGATAACGTTACGTCGACCGAATAGATCGAGCTCGATCGAATAATCAATCTTCGCACGAGCGCAGCTCCGCAGGCAGCGAAGGCTAGAAACAAGTAATCCTTGATTGCGTTAATTGATGCACCTGCTGCACGTGGCGAAACCCGCTCTCCGCTCGTGGATCGACCGTTGGATCTTTCTTCGTTGATCCGATTCGTGACGTCGCGTCGCTCTTAAACGATCGACGCAAATCGATCAAAATGGGAAATACAAGAATGGGTAGCAAGATTGTTCGCTTCCCAAACGATTGGATATATAAAAAGTATTCACATTTTTTGTCAAATTTGATGAAATGACTTGAATTATTTTTATATGTTAAAGGGACTAGTTTACTGTACACAATGATTAAGATACTTTTGTAAATACTGCTGTGACTTGGAACGATAAAAGAATAAAAGAATTATGTTTCTTTCAACTTTTTTATCTGCGCATGTACGGAAATTTAAAGAAAAAATGCATTTCGTAGATCTTGGTAACTTGTGCGCATACAGAAAGTTTGATCGAAACAGGACAATTTGGAGAAATGAAAATTCCTTTCTTCGATCCAGCGATCGTGTATGTTTCATCATTGAGCGAAAGGTTCCATTTTAACGTCGATCACATATGTGCGACACTAATTATTGACCAATTATGAAAATTCATTTTCGCTCTAATATATTCGAACAAACTCAATTCGACTAGGATTGCAGATGCGAAAGAGTTCTAATCTCATGCGCCAAGATCAATTATAACTTTCTAGTTCGAATTTCATTAATTAAACTGCTTTGACTTTGTGGGAATTTTAGTGATCGATCGTCGGCGCTGAACGTGTTAAATATCGATCGCGTAGATTTCGAAGGGCAAAGACGTCCGAATGATCGACGGATCCAGCAGATTGGACCGTAGGGAAACGAGCGGAGGCTTTCGTAGAAAGCTACGAGGAACAGGATCAGCGGATCGTGACGATCTCCGGCAAATACACCGCGGTTCACGAGGAAAACACGGCCTTTCTTTGGATCCCCGACGCGCCGGTGAATTATACCCGAATTCCCATGGACATGCAAACACGTCGCGTTTCTACAGGTGGTTTCCGGCACGAAATAAATCACGGAATGTCATTATCCTCATTATATAATTATCGCGTCGCATTATCGTCGTCACTGTTACGGATACCGGGCTCTTCCACGGCGTCCAAGGAGCGGACGTAACGCGAACGATTACATGAACAAACTCGCCTGCGAAATTCGCGACTCCGTTGACGGATTGAAGATGGCGAACGCTCGTCTCTTCGACGATTAAATCCGATAACCTCGTATTCATGGGAACGCACACGGAATCCTTGAGAGTGTCGTCGATCGGTTGCGTTTGCTTCGGCCGCGATGGTCGCCGGTAAATAATAATTAACTCGGACATTGCGAACGATTATCCTTAGGCGATCAGTTTCATGTCGGATCAAAGTACGGTGCTTCAGATCCATAAACATTTTTCTAACCGGTAGGAACGCTGCTCGGAGTTCTTCGGAGCTGAATGAATCTTATAAAACTAGTTTAAGATGCATTTTAATGTGCAGTTCTATGTCACTCGGTGTTCCTGGAATAACTTTAATGCGGTGCATTAATCGGTCCTTGAAACGATCCGCATAGTCGCATCGGTGTTTTCATCATGACTATTTTCATCATGAGATATTTCGCGATCGTCGATCTCGATATTCTGCTATCTGCATCCTCGATGAACGCACGATTTTTATTGCCATTAAAATACTCTCGCAACATCGAAGTCATTTGATTAATGCAACCGAATCTAAGAAGTTTCAATATTGCTGTAGGAAATATTAGTTCGACTCTTTCGTATTGCAAAAATCCTGGTAACATTCGGTTCGTTCAATATGTTGCAATAAAATGTTTTCCTGCGTTTTCTTACTTTTCCTTTTAATTTTTGTTACTTTTGTTATTCGTCGTATGCACCGAACAAAACAACATTGCAACATAAACGATGCGTAGCATGCTTCGTTGTGATATGTACCCTTAATTGACTAAGAAATATGTCAATTAAAACATCAAATTTTATCCTGAAATGTCAAGGACCCGCGAAGTTTCTTCACTTTCGTAATTGTATAATTATTCCGAATTCCTTGAAAGCTGAACAATTTCCCCAAAACTGGTGAGAATAACGTAAGGATAAATTCGCGTCTTGGCGAAAGTACGCGTGTTTTTGGAGCCCAAGCCAAATTTCCTCCGGCCCAATCTTGATATTTTTTGTTTTCGTCAGTTATGGACTGCTCGGCGCCAGCGGATGCGGCAAAACCACTCTTCTCTCGTGCATCGTCGGCCGAAGGCGATTGAACTCCGGGGAGATCTGGGTCCTTGGTGGCAAGCCGGGAACAAAGGGGTCCGGGGTCCCTGGAAAGAGGGTCGGCTACATGCCGCAGGAGATAGCCCTGTACGGGGAGTTCACGATCCGCGAGACCATGATGTATTTCGGCTGGATATTCGGCATGTGCACCGCCGAGATCGTCGACAGGCTGCGATTTCTGCTGCAGTTTCTCGACCTTCCCTCGCAGAATCGACTGGTCAAGAACCTCAGGTTCGTGGAACTTCCTCTGTTCGCTTTTCTACGTTCCCGCTCCCATCCTGTTCGCATCGAAACGAAGTACTTTGGGAGATATCTCTTCGTCTCGTCGCGCACGATCCTAAAAACGCTGCCGATTCGCATGCGTGTAGCAGGGAAATAACTGGTTCAAACTGTTATATCTGTAGCTTATTTACATATGTATATATGTACATATACAGGGTGTCCCAGGTTTTAATGTTTAAACTTTGTTAGTGTATTCTATGGCACAAAGTAAGAAAAAAATGTTATGTAAACATATGTCATATAGAGCTTTATTAAGAAGTTATAACAAAAATTCAGAATAGGAATAGTAATCAACTAAAAATAAAAATAAAAAATGAAAAAAATCTTCGATCGATGTCAATCATGTATTGTCAACAACGGTTATTAATACATTTCGAAATGTATTAATAAACACAGCTTACATAAACACACGGCATGTGCTGATCTATTTAAGCCAATGCTCGTAGTAACAGCAAGTTGATTACTATTCCTATTCTGAATTTTTGTTATAACTTCTTAATAAAGCTCTATATGACCTATGTTTACATAACATTTTTTTCTTACCTTGTGCCATAGAATATACTGACAAAGTTTGAACATTAAAACCTGGGACATCCTGTATATCTCTGGGGAAAACGTCTCGTGTTATAACATGAGAAAATTTAAGCGAATGCATTAATTGATCTGTAGGATATTAATCGAACTGTAGCATCATCAGAAAATGCATCGAGAAAACAAATTCTATGGACTGAAACAAATCGTGCAGTTTAAAGCACTGTTAATACGAAGTACAATAATGTCTCCCTAATTGACGCTCAGATTGTCCACAGAAGTGGACAATTCGGGAAGAGGAGATACGATTATTCGAGCCTTGCAGCTCGTTTTTATAATTGCTGAAAATCGGTAACTATAAAAACGAGTCGCAAGGCTCGAATTCGCAAGGCTCCTCTTCCTCCCAAATTGCCCATTTTCGTGGACAATCTGAACGTCAATTAGGGAGACATTACTGTATACATTACTGATCAGAATGTTAGGACATTTTGAATAATCATTTTTAACAGAAAGAAGCTTCTTTACGTTGAGATTCGATCCGGATCGTTTAGAAGCAATTTTCATTTTTATACAGTCTTTAAATAACGATTTTATTGTTCCTTTTCTTAAGTAATCTCTATTTAAGGAGATCTTAGAGCATCGCGCGATCCAAAAGGATCGTCCTTCGTCTCCGACCCACCTGATCCAAATCCTCCAGGATCAACGTCCTCGTTTCCTCGCATCGTTTAAAACGTACAATTTGAAAAAATTGGAGCTTGTCGTAAGGAAAGTGGCTCCAATGAAATCTGCACGCGACTAATCGATCGATGTTCCCGCAGCGGTGGCCAGCAACGAAGAGTGTCCTTCGCCGTGGCCCTGATGCACGATCCAGAACTCTTGATCCTGGACGAGCCGACGGTCGGCGTCGATCCGTTGCTGCGACAGAGGTGAGTTCGTTGTCGGAAATTAATTTCACTATGATCTCGAGGTAACGAGGACCCCGGTAATATTATGCCAAAAAATAGCCGCGAGCCAGTTTCGAGCACCGATCGACTCGAAGGCCAAGGTACGATCGGCATCGTTCCCGCGGAGCCGAGAAAAATCGAACGAGAGAGTAAATCGCGCGTGACCGTAGCTCGCGCGCGGAGATCGCGCTTTTAGTGAAAGCGGACTGTCGTCGGATCGGAAAAGTTCAGGATAGAGGCGGCCGAACGGGACGGCGCTATTTTTAAACCCCGGATCGACCTTTCATTATCGACAAGCCGCGAAAATTAGAGTCGTCGATAAACTACAGGGTGCCCCAAAATGTCTCGCAATCCGGAAATGGCGGGTTCCTCAGATCATTTGAAGCAACTTCTTCCTTTACAAAAATGTTCTCCGAGGCACTGTTAACGAGTTATTAACGAAAAACAGTGACCAATAAGAATCGAATACGGCTGACGCGAGGCGGCCCAGCCAACCAGCGCACGAAGCCCAGTTCCGCTCATTGGTTCGGTCGCCTCGCGCCAGCTGTGCTCGCCTCTCATTGGTCACTGTTTCTCGTTAATAACTCGTTAACGGTGCCTCGGAGAAAATTTTTGCGAAGGAAAAAGTTGCTTCAATTGACCCGAGGAACCCGCCACTTTCAAATTGTGAGACATTTTTGGGACACCCTGTACATCACCGGCACATCGCCGAACAATTTCGTCCGCAGCCGTTCGGCTTCGTAGAGAATTTCCTCGTAAGCTGTGTTGTGCAACCGACGACGTCGTCGGACCATAGATGACCTGCTCCAGATAAATTGCATGGAAAAAAAAGGTGCACCGTGAATGCAAATCGTCGTACGTGCACGCTTACGTACAACTTTGTTGTCGCGGGTTACGTTCCACCGTGCTTGCGTAAGCCATCGTTTGAAAGTTCGTGCACGCCGATCGAAAACTCGTAAAACTGAACCAGTCTTTTAGGATCCTTGCAGACGTTATGATTGCCGGCAATTAACTTGCGTCTTTCCCGAGCAAACAAGTGCGCGATATTACGTGCGTTCTTATTTACGTCTTCTATTAAAGCAGATTGTATCCGATCAATCCTCGTTTCGCAACGATTTCACGATGAAAATGGCATTGTTCGAGGGACTGTTCTAGCGCGAATTGCGTTTTTTTTCACTTTCTTTGGGATTTTCTTGCGATGAATCTGTAACACCTTTCGCATAGTTGTATTTACAGGGTTCATTTATGCACGTTTCAATTTAACAGTTTTCTTTCTTTGAAAAAAGTTAATACCAATGGTATCGACTGCTTTCAAGCATGGTCGAACTTCGAAAAGATCGTCTCATGGTGACCATGAAGAGCTCAGTCTTATGGTTTTGTAGATGTACTTTTAAATCTGCATTCTTTAAGAAAACGTAGAAACAAAATCGATTTTTTAAAAGATTAACCCTTTGCACTCGAATGGCGAGTCTGAGGCGCCGCTAAAAATTGCTATATAATATCTATATATATATAATTAGCTCTATCAAATATATAATTAGCTGCATATATTTAAAAAATTTGTTTATATTGAAAGAATTGTTAAAAGTGTAGTTATCGTACGAGCGAGTAAACTGACTTTCATATGCAAACAATGCAAAAATAATAACATTGGAAGAATTATCTTAGTCTTGAAGTTAAAACAGCTTCGAGTGCAAAGGGTTAACACTACAATACCATCTCAATGCACTTGTATCTCGGCATTCCGCACACGAATAAACGATTTCAACAGTCTCCTCGCATCGACTCTCTAGGCAAAATGAGTCTAAGTCTTCGATTGGTCGTTGATTATCGAGCAGAGATCGTTGAACAGTGATGGATTGTTGCGAATTGAAACGGAATCAATCGATCGGCATCGTTAAGCATCGTTCGCACTTATTTTCCTCGGCTTTGGAACCAGTCGGGCATTGAGAGGCGAGGAAATTCAGTGAAAATTAGCTGCCGGGCAGCTCTGGCAATCCGGTGGAACCCGTATTATGAAATTATGGGGCCGGCCGATTACAGCGGGGAGGAATGCTGAAAATCGCGGCGGTTGTCGATGCCGATTCGTGGCGTGTCCAATTGGAATGCTCGCGATTTACATTTCCACTTATCGACTCTCCGGCTCGCCGGCCGGTTCGAATGAATATTTCCTTCGATATCGAGACCCGACAAATTTTTCCGTTTAAGGGCGCCGATCGACGAAGGTATCCGCGCCTTCGAGCGATCCGTCCGAAGGCATTTCATCGGCTGTCTTCTTCGCCAAGATGAACCGTGGAAAACAACGTCGACACAGCGTTGTCTTAACCTACTTGGACCGTGACATGACGTGGCTCCGGGAATTTCGCAAGCGGCACCTCGCCGTGTATTACGAGCTTAACGACGCGCCGATTGAAAAAATCCCGGCTGGCTCAATCGCCGGCAATTATCCGGCGAAAGTAAAATTTCGTGGCGGAGAACGAACGGCCGAGAGATTTTCCTTGTGCCGATACCTCGACGATTTTCCTCGTCGCGCGCGGCGGGCATAAGTGGCCCCTTAGATCGTTGCGATACGAACATTTTTCGCTGAAAATAATTCCACGGCAATGTTTTTACTCGTTTGCCAAGTTTGGGATCGTTGGTACGCTTACGACAGTAAATTCTTCCTAATTGGTGCTCAGCTTGTACACGAAAATAATATAATACAACTATAATACAACTGTAAAATACAATTATAATACAACTATATAATACAACTATAAAAACGAGCCACAAGACTGGAACAATCGTACCTCTTCTTCCCAAATTGTCCATTTTTGTTTCCAAGCTAAGCGCGAATTAGGGATAATTTACTTTATTTAATCTCGACAAGGTGCCAAACGTTGGAAATTTATTTTGAGGAAACTGTCAATTTTGTAGGTCTGAGATTTTGCACACGTCATCTGGCATGTGTGGTCAGAATTGTGCTAATTTAGTACTCTGTAATTCAATGTCGCAATTCAATTACAATGTAATTCAATGTCGCAATTCAATTGCATTGTAATTCAATGTCGGAATTCAATTACATTGTAATTCAATGTCGCAATTTAATTGCATTGTAACTCAATTTGGCAATTCATCTACATTGTATTTCAATTAAATGGTAATTCAATTATGTTGTATTTCAATTACGTAGTCGTTCACAACTAAGTTGTATTTCAATTACACAGTCATTCAACTGCATCGTACTTCAATTACACAGTAATTCAACTGTGTTGCAATAATCAATTACATTCTATTTCAATTACATAGTAATTCAACTATGTTGTATTTCACTTATGTAGTCATTCAACTGCATTGTATTTCAATTACACAGTGATTCAACTACATTGTATTCCAATTACATAGTAATTCAACTATGTTGCAAGTCAATTATATAAAAATTCAAATACGTTGTATTTCAATTACACAGTCATTCAACTGCATCGTATTTCAATTACACAGTAATTCAACTGTATTGCAATTCAATTACATTCTATTTCAATTACATAGTAATTCAGCTCATTCGATTCACGCTCAGATCGCCGAGAAAAACGACGGAAAACTGAGAATTACGAAAACGACAGGCCTCGAAACACGACGCTTTCGTTTTTTTCATGAAGCATCTCGGCAAAACGATCACATTTGGGGCGAAATAAGGAAGCGGGCAGAACATTTGTGCACGACGGCGAGAATAATGGAAGAAAGAATGTCAGATTACCCACGACAAGACGTTCCATTGGGCATTTTGACTGGAAAGTCAAACGGCGACACGGGGAGGGCTAATTAGCCGCGAGAAAGTTCGCAACGCGATATTATTCGCTCGTTTCGCGCGCGCTTCCTCGGGTCAACGCGTGTGGAAGCCGAGGTTCGCGGCAGCGATCGGCAAGTTTACGAGCTCTCGTGTTCCATTCGCGGTTTCACGAAATTGAAGTTTCCTCGCGCGGCTCCGGGCCGTTCCGAGCGCGAGGAAAATTCATGGCTTCCGCGGCTCGTTTGCTCGTTCACTTTCTCGATTACGATTCCGTTGATCCGAATCGGCTCGCTGAAACGAGCTGCGCCACGGTTATTGTTACGTATTAGCGAGCATTCCTCGGCTACTTTTTCACCGACAGCCGCGCTCCTATCGGGACGATTTTAGGAACACTTTGAGCCAATTAGACCGTGGATCGTTACGCACGTGAAGACGAGCCTTCTACGTGTCTTTTTCGTTAATTGGCCGCCGCTGAAAAATTGCACTTTCTTTCGAGGTTATTGGACTGCCACCGAGGTGCTCTCTTTCGCGGCGATTTTTACTGGAGAACGAGATGAAAGAGCTTGAGAAATATTCCAAGTAATCGTGGAAAAGTCAAAGTTAAAATGTTCAATGTTCTTTTTTACTCTGGAAACGTTGGCGATTGTTTTCAAGTTGCCTCAATTAAAATTAACACATTTTTATTCAGAATATTATTTTATTAGGAACGTTATTATTACCGTTAACGATTACCGGTAATTATTATTATTAATTGTTAATTATTAACGATTAACGTTGTTATTACGTATTCAGATTTTGAGACAAGCATCGAGTACGTATACTTAAAATTGAAACAAAACTAGCGATAAAATAAGCTACAGTATTCATGACAGCAATTATTTCATTTACGAATTATATTCATTTTAATTGGGAGGCGACTTTATAATAATCGGCTACGTGCGGGACATTTTTTAACCCATCTCAAAAAGTTGAAGTTACTCATAGTCAAGTTTAATATTCTATTGAAAATTCTTCGTGCAATTGGAAATGCTGCGCATCAATGGTAACTGCATAAAAAAGAGGGAAAAACAAAACTTTATATAAGTCAACACTCATTGTTAAGTTTTTGACACTGTTGCGAAGCAGTGAATTTTTATATTATTCTGATTCTTATTAATTTAGTCTTTCATTATATTCTGTGCAACTTGAGTCTTTATATTCTTTAAAATCGTGTGCCCCGTAGAGTAAACAAACCCGCGCGTGCCGCGAACACGTGAGAAGTCCGCGATCTATTAATTCTACTAGAAAGCGCGAATAAAGCGGTTAAGGACGGCGGCAAAAGTATCGTTTGAAATCGAACCGTGGACGGCGCGTCCCGTCGAAAGTAACTTAGCGATGTTCTTAAAATTGCAGCATCTGGAACCACCTGGTCCAAATCACCAAAGATGGCAACAAAACCGTCATTATCACGACCCACTACATCGAGGAGGCCCGGCAGGCGCACACGGTACGGTAAAACTTGCGTAACCGGAATATTCGGGCGGCCATGTTGGCGTGCACGTGAGAATGCGACGCGATGCCACCGGCCTGCACCTACAATGCCGGATAATGATCGCGTATTAAGATTGCGCAACCGCGATTTTCGTGTTTTATATTGAAAACGGTGAAAACGATCGGACGAAATCGGGACGAGGAAAACGAAGAAACGCGCGAGCCGTGGCCGGCGGTTACCGTCGGCCTCCCCCTCTGCGTTTCTATTCCATTGAAATTACACGAGCGGCTCCGTTAAAGGATTATTAAGCAATCGGCGACGGATAATTGCCTGATTGACAAATTGTAGGCTGATGGTAATGCGTTTCGCGACGCGTCCTCGCGAATCCACCGGGTTTCCTCCGCCTCTCCGCGAACCTTGCTACGTTAAGCTGTGTCCTCACTCGCCATCTTTCTTTTACCATTGCATGCTCGGAAAGGCTGCAAACGAGTGCTGATTGGTAGAGACGATTCACTAAAGTCACGGCAATGCGATCCGAGGAACGGTTCGATTTTGTTCGAATTTCTGTTACGATTTTCAGAGGATTTGCTCCTTGCAACCAGAGTCGGCCATTATTCGAATAACTTTTCGTCTAGATAATTATTCGAATAACTTTTCGTCTAGATAATTATTCGAATAACTTTTCGTCTAGATAATTATTCGAATAATTTCTTATCCAGATAATTATTCGAATAATTTCTTATTCAGCTAATTATTCGAATCATTTTATTCGCGAATGATTGATTCACAAATAACTTATTTGCGAGTTGTTAATTAACGAGTAACTTATTTGCGAGTAGTTAATTAACGAGTAACTTATTTGCGAGTAGTTAATTAACGAACAAAGAAGAATCGCAAATGGCGAACACAAATCTATTTACTTTATAGTTTAATTTATCCTTATTCGAATAAACTCTATTCGTATAAATGTATTTCTTCGTCATGCCGTGAATGAAGTTCGCCGAACTCTGCTTGCAACGATACATACATATAGACTGCGTATTTTACGCAATTTCTGGAATAATTTTCCCCGCAATTAGTGCAGAGAATCGATCCAGCAAAAACGATTTATTGCTTCCGCGTAGTCGCGGCATCACCGAAAAGCTGCTGGAAAGATCGGAACGCTGTTGCGCGGCGACCGTTGCATTCGAGTTCACGAGCCTTTAATTAGCTGGAATACTGGACCATTACGTATACCGCGCCGATTAGAGGTCTCTGTTTGTTTTCCGACGTCCGTGGATTACCGTTCTTACGCCTCGGATGCCGTGCAACGGACAGCTTCATTTCCGCGTGCTTCGCGCGTCCGGAAACGAAATAATTCACCGCGAACGAAAATTCTCGTGAACGGCGACGATCGAACGATGGTTGGCGATGATCTTATGCTCTCGATTGTTTCCAGTAAACAAAATGTGAATTCTTTCGCCGGTAGATTGGCTTGATGAGGAGCGGGAGGCTGCTGGCCGAAGAGTCGCCCAGGGCTCTGCTGCAGATGTACAACTGCCAGTCTCTGGAAGAAGTTTTCCTGAAGTTGTCGAGGAAGCAGGGACAGTACGTCCAGCCGGCGACGGAGTTGAATATCTCGAACAATATTAGTCTGGTAAGATTGCATAAAGAAATCTGTGTTGCCCGAACAACGTCGACGGTTGGCTAACGATCCCATGAATCGCAAAAGCAGGCATCCCTGAACTGGGGGAAGAAGAACGAGCCGGTCTACGTGACGGAGGAATCTGGCGTGGTGGGCCTGAACTTCCACCAGAGCAAGGAGGTCCTCATCCACGACTCGACGAATGGCGTGGGAAACCACTACGACGTAAGAAAAGACTTCAAGTTCACCTTGGAGATTCGTATCTACGCCTTGCGATCCTCTAATTTCGCTCGGCCGTAATCGTTAGTCCTATCGCGATGCACTTTCCGATGCATTTAAATGCCTATTACTCGCTGAAGAACAAGCATCTTCCTGTAAACCGATCCCCGAATCACGCTAACCTTTCTGCGGCGCAGCTGAACGGGAAACCACTGTCTGGCATCAAAGGATCCACGTTAGAATGCGACGACTGCGGACCGTTCACGGACTGCTACAAGATCACCAGCACGGGAAAGATGAGAGCCCTGTTGCAGAAGAACTTCTTGAGAATGTGGAGAAACGTGGGGTGAGTTTCCGACACCCAGCGACGATGCTGAATAACAATTAAATATCTTTTGAGTATGAAAGTTCCACGTCGATGAAGACAGTATCAAGTTAGATCCAGTTATCGGACAAGTTTCTGATTGGATAAATTACATAGCTTAGACAATGTTAAGTTACGAACAAATTTAATTAATTTATTATATCATTAAACTTCGATGTGAGCATCCAGATCCAGACTTATGAGCTTAGACGATGCTAAGATCTTCTTGAAATATTTATACGGATAACGATTCTTGTAAACAAGAAGCACCATCAATCGCCCCACGTTCAAGATTGTAACCAAAATGTTCTTCCTCTTGGACAGAGTGATGCTCTTCATCTTCGCACTGCCAGTGATGCAAGTGATCCTCTTCTGCCTGGCGATCGGCAGGGATCCAACGGGGCTGAAGCTCGCGATCGTCAACCACGAGATGTTCTACAAGAACATGTCCTGCCCAGTGACGGATGACTGCACCTTCTCGCATCTCAGTTGTCGATACTTGAAGTTCTTGGACAACGAGACGATGACCAAGGTAAGCTCGTAGAAAGTGAGCCACCCGTTCGGTGAGAAGAAGATCGAGGATCATGCGATTTGCTCCGCAGGTGTATTATCCGGACCCGAATTCGGCGATGGATGCTGTGCGGAAAGGGGAAGCCTGGGGCACGTTGTACTTCACCGAGAACTTCACGGACGCCCTGGTAGCCAGGATGGCCTTGGGCAGAGAAGCTGACGACGAGACCTTGGATCAGAGCGAGATCAGGGTCTGGCTCGACATGTCCAGTACGTCTGAACGTTTTTATCAAATTGGCACAACGATGTTGTTGTGAAATATCTAGGAGACAGCAAACTCTTTCCAATCATTCAAAAATGCTTCGAAAGATCGTTCCAAATGCCGGAAGTATTAGGGGGGCCGGAAAGTTATGTCGTTTGTTTACATTAAATTCAAACAGATAAATATGCGCAGAAACGACATTACTTTTCGGTCCCCCTAATATTTAGCATACTTCTTTAAACGAATCGATGGTCGGAAATCGAACGATTAATCATCCCTTAACTCTGCAGATCAGCAAATAGGCCTGATGCTAGCCAGGAACCTGCAGTACTCGTACAGAGACTTTGCCAAAGACCTTTTGTCAGCGTGCGAACAGAACACGAAGCTGGCAGACGTGCCGATCCAGTTCATGGATCCGATCTACGGCACCAACGAGCCCAGTTTCACTGATTTCGTGGCGCCTGGAGTGATCCTGACGTGAGTTTTGTCGTCCCATTTAACCTTCGTCCGATCCTCGCATCAGAGCAACGATCACTGAACATCTCATTGTCTCCCGATTTAGCATCGTCTTCTTCTTGGCCGTGGCCTTGACGTCCTCGGTGCTGATCATCGAGAGAATGGAGGGCCTCCTGGACAGAAGTTGGGTGGCAGGCGTCACTCCGGGCGAGATCCTCTTCTCCCACGTGATCACGCAGTTCGTGGTGATGTGCGGGCAGACTGCTCTGGTCTTGATCTTCATGATCCTGGTGTTTGGGGTCGAGTGTAAGGGCGAGATCGGCTGGGTGATCGTGTTGACGATATTACAGGGACTCTGCGGCATGTGTTTCGGTAAGAATGTTTCGCTCGAATCGCTCGGCGACGATGACGAGGTGGTTTTAGCAGTCTAGTTCTCGTTAGCGATCTCGCTTCGCTGTCGAATAGCGTGCTGTTTATCGCAGCGATCGCTCTCGTCGCAGGTGTCTCCAGCAAAAACCGAATCCACCTGCGAGATCAACCGTCTTGCGTAACATTTACCCGCGCGAGAAACCGCCGCGTTAGGCACGCCGGCTTTTTGGTATCGAGCCGCGATCCTTCATTACGGTCATCCTGCGCCATTTCTTCGCCGGCGAGATTTTTTTCACGGAATTCGGAAGCAAGCTAACGATCGTCTGTTTTTTTCCAGGCTTCGTGATCTCGGCGATCTGCGAACTCGAGCGGAATGCGATCCAGCTGGCGCTGGGCAGCTTCTACCCCACGCTTCTGCTAAGCGGTGCGTATTAATTATGCTTCTCCTAGAATGCCTACTGTTTACAGAGCGCCGCGAAGCCATCGCTATAGATCGTATATCGCGATTCGGCCGAGAGCGTAAGGCCATTAAATGTCAACAGAAGTGAAAGTTACCCGCGTTCTTAATTTTGCGCCGCGCGGAGATGCTCGACCGTGCCGTTTCGGGGAAGAATCCACCATCGCGGCCCTTTTTCAGCCGCGAAAAAAAGAGCATCGAGAGATCCAGCCAACTTTCCAGAAGAGTACACCGTTTACGTAACTCTCGAGTGCTCACTCGTTCATTCGTTCGCTCGTTCGTTCGTTCGTCCGAATGCGACGAACGCTTCCTGTGTGTTACTTTGTAGTTAACAAGTGGCGCACGAATGTCTCCGCGAATCACTATTTTCATAATCAACTTTGCGAAACGATGGACGGCAAGGCTTCGCTTCCTGAGACCTGGCCGATTAGCTCTGTTGACTCGCGAGCTCGTTTCTCAGGGACTTAGCACTTCGTGTTGCTTTTAGAAATTCATTTTAACAGTGCACAGACGTTCCGATTCTAGTCGGAGAATGCTTTGCGAATGAATGTTTCTTTAATGTGACGTAACTATGTGGGAAAAAATCGCAGCCACGTTACAATTTTTTCAGATTAAAGGGAAAAGATCGAACTTTATTCGGCTGCGAACGGCATCTTCGAAATAAATTTTACGAAGTTCGTGCATTTCGCCAAAGTTGGCAATTTTCAATGACAAACGTAGCCTCGCATTTAAAGGGTGATAGTGGCGAGGGTGCACGGAACTTAAGATCTATGAAAACTGTCTTAAAGTAGAGATTTCAAGCTTTCATTTCTTTAAAAAGTCATCATCCTACTACGATTTTTCGCGGAGTTGTCGTCAGTCAAAGTCGGCCAACTTTTATCCGAAATATATCTATGATATAATTTTGTTGAGCAGCACAGTAATTGACGCCCAGCTTGGAAACAAAAATGGACAATTTCGAAAGAGAAGATACGGTTATTCGAGGCCTCGCGGCTCGATTTTATAACTGGCGATTGTCAACGAATATAAAAACGAGGCGCAAGACTCGACTAAGGCTTCCCAAATTGTCCATTTTCGTTTATAAGTTGAAGGACAATTACGGAGAATTTACTGTATACATTCTACGATTGAATTTCCTCGAACGTGACACAAAAATTAACCTCTTAGGTACGACACGCCACTATAGTGGCTTTCGCGGATATCATCTCTCTGTACGACGGGCCACTATACCGGGTATCCCAAAAATGTCTCGCAATCCGGAAATGGCGGGTTCTTCGGATCATTTGAAGCAGCTTCTTCCTTTACAAAAATTTTCTCCGAGGCACCGTTAACGAGTTATTAATGAAAAACAGTAACCAATAAGAATCGAGTACGGCTGACGCGAGGCGGCCCAGCCAACCAGCGCACGAAGCCCAGTTTCACTCGTCGGCTCGGTCGCCAGCTGAGCTCGCCTCTCATTGGTCACTGTTTTTCGTTAATAATTCGTTAACAGTGCCTCGGAGAGAATTGTTGTAAAGGAAAAAGTTGCTTCGAATGACCCGAGGAACCCGCCACTTTCGGATTGCGAGACATTTTTGGGACACCCTGTAGTGGCTCGCTCTAGTAGCTCACTCGTCCTCCGTTTGAATTAAATAATCATCTTCCTATGCATTCTTTCACACTTATTTTGTCTTCACGTCGATTTACAACAGTGTTAACAATATACAGACGGAATACATACAGTATCAGACTCTGAACAGTACATATCAGAATCTGCCGTCCTGGGAAATAGCCTCGCGCAGAATTCAGCCGTACCTAAAAGGTTAATGAAACAGCCGCAACGTCGTCTCTTAGAAGAACTAAAGAATGTCTTGATTTTACAGGCGTGATCTGGCCAGTGGAAGGAATGCCGACGTTCCTGCGGTACATCTCGCAGGGTCTGCCGCTGACAATGGCCACGACATCGTTGCGCTCGATGCTGACAAGGGGCTGGAGCATCGTGGAGCCGGACGTGTACAACGGCTTCATCGCGACCGTGATCTGGATCGTGGTGTTCCTCACGATAAGCATAATGGTGCTGAAGTTCAAGCGGGGCTAGAGGATCTCGGAACGGGAACGAAGCGTGGCACGGTGACCGCGGCTGGTGGATCAGCCGCGAACGAAACAGAGAGAAGGCTAAGAGAACAACAGAGTTCGGTGTCGACCTTGGACTATCAACCACGGCCGTGTACGCAGAGTGTATCGTGCTGGGAAGCTGCGAGCACAGGACACGCGCATAGAATTATCGCGCGGCTTCCTCGCGAGACGATCTCGTCAGCGTCGCCGTTCGTGCGCGGACCCCCGGACATGTGATGATGCCCCTTCGCGCGCTTAATTGTGCACTTTCGCGTGAATGCCGACGGATGAATGATCGCGCAGTGTGAGACCATCTCTCTCTCTTTCCTCGTCTTTGGTTCTTTCTGTTCTCTTTGTGTTGTTCTTTTTTTTTGTTTAGTTAAAAATCTGTAATATAACCGCGGATCCTCGGGGACAGGTTGCACCGTGGCTTTCTCACCGTTTCTCGAGAGCCGTGCGCGTCGTCTTCGTCGTCGTCAGCCTTCCGAATCGACGATTAGAAAAGCTGCGCGTTCGGTTCTCTCCGCGAGAGAGCCACCGCGCCTCGACGAACTGCGTCTCGATCGTCATCGATTTTGGAAACGAGAAAGACTTTTGTGTTTGGTGAAATCGATCGAGCGGCTCTCTCGTGGAGGGACACAGTCGTGGATCCAGCAAGGATTGGAAGATTCGAGGAATACGGGGAAACGGACGCCGAGCTGCTTCAATCGTCACGTTTGTTCGATTCGAGCACGATTATTCGACACCGAACGATTACGAGTTTAAGATGCGAGCACCTCGTCGCAACGTTTTTTAAGCAATGAGAATCCGCGAAACAATTGTTTTCCGGAATTATAAGGCTCGAGATCTTGTACCGAGAGACGGGCGCGCGCGCGAGAACGATTCGCGAAGCGTGAAAGCGCGACGACTGGTACGGCGACAGGTGAATAGGTCCCGGGACGCGAATAGAATCGCGATTAGTATGTTGCGTCAAGCTAACGAGAGTAGCAGCCGATTAGATGTGTAGCACAGTCTTACTTGCCCATGACTTTAGGCGCACGCTAATTGAATCGCGGCGCCTAACACCGATTTCGCGCGGAGGATCGGCCCCGGCTCCAAGGACACGGACATGTACCATATTGTAGAATATGAAAAAAAAAGAAGAATCATAGCGGTTACGTTTTGTACGGTAACGGCGGGTCGTGCCCGTCGCATTATGTCTTTTTAGTTGAATTACGTTTCTGTTTCGTCCGCGAGGACGAATAAGGAAGACCGGATACGGTGTGTACATTTCTATTTTCCTTACGATAATTATCTGTATAAAAAACAATAAAACAACAAGAAAAAAGGTTTTACAAAAAGCACGCGGAAACGCTACTCGTAGATCCATCGGAAGCCTGAAAGCGTTTCTACCATTGGAGGTTTCTATCGGTCGACCGGCTGCATACGGGATCCCTCGTTACCATGAATTACTGTCAATCTACTAAGTTAATCGACGTCAATCTGTACTTTTCCTCCTCGACAAACCATGCTCTGTGCTCCTCCACCTCGTGTTTCCAATAGTCTGCGGGCCAATTAAAGCTGCGGTATTAATTAATCACGGCGGCCTACGCTCGTACGAGCAGGTTCACGGGTTCAGGCGCGGGGACATTGAGAAAACAAGGTGAGCTTCGATTCGGGGCCCCATTCAGCTAATCTGCTGTCCATTGTTCTATTAGCTGCGGCATTTTCTTCTTAATTGCGCGTGCATTAGGTTGCGTAATAAGTCCGTTCGCGTTTACTTGCAAGGAAATATGATATCGTGCGGTCGTCGACGCGATCGGGCTTATACAATTTCTAGCAACTTAAAGTATACAACTTCTAGCGTCTACTTAAAGTAGACGCTTTCAGCTTTCATTTAAGCTAACTTTCGTGGGAATAGCTCGACGAGAACATGTCTCAAAATTCATCTGAACTGTCGCTTCGAATTCGTGTAACTCTCCTTGTCTTTTCCTAGGCGTTGTTAGATATCGGCTCTTTTTAATTTTTACGAGAACACGCGGACGTACTTATTACACGATCCAATATTATTCGCGTAGCCTACTTGGTCGGGCGTCACGATTTAGATGCAAAAGATCATTCGAAACACGGCTTTCGCAAGACGGCAACAAGATGGGAACTTCGTCAACGCGAGCAACTGAAATATCCGTCTTTGCATCGTCGTAGAACCGATCATGCGAGCAACTTTCTACCGTGGAGGAACACGAAATTAGAGAAACATACCGATCAGATCCCTCAGAGTACCATCCGATCCGCCATATTCCTCCGGCAAAATGTCCGTCGGCAGCGTCTTGTGCAGCTTCAGCCTGTCCTTCATGTGCACGTGCACCCGCTTCTTGAGCTTCGCGTTCATGAAGCTCCTGAACACGTTCAGCATCACGTTTATGAACCTGGGAGCGTTGATGAAGTCCAAGGAATAGATCCTGACCGGGTAGCAGCCTTGCCAAGCGTGGACCAGGTTCCTGATCATGCTTGGCGGTAATTGTAACGCGTGCTCGTACGTTATCCCGCCGATGTCCAAAATGGCGGTGATCCCGTGGACGGTTGTCGATTCATGGTCGCTTAGAGCTAGGTCCAGGGTCATCAGAGAGGCCTGAGGACGTGCGCAAATTCTCTCAGTTCTTATAAATCTTATTTTACAAAGATCGAAATACCTTTAGCATGTCCGCCATCTTGTGCCTGGAGGGTTTATGGACAGCCGCGCGTACGATCACCACCATTCTCCCTTCGCTGTCTAGCTTTCGCAAAGGTAGTAGCACCCTGAAGAAGAAAATTGAAGGAAAACGTGTCAGTAAAATTGGAAACCAGTAGTTTTGTCAGTTCGTTATTTTATTGTCATTCGATTATGCACGATCTACGGCATTGTCGCTGTTGAAAAGAAACTATAATCGATGATAACGTTCGAGAATGATTAATAAATTATCCGGCGAGACAACGAAGTGAATCAGAAATCCTTGATCTCGACCATCGGCCGACGAATCGCGTGGACATCGAACAACTAACAAAATAGCGTCGCGCGTGAAGCAACATTGTCCAACGCATCAGCGAACTGTCACGGCTTATCGGACGCTGATACGATATCGCACGGGCAACGTGATCTTCGTGGCAACAAGGAAAGAACAGCATCGAGAGACATCGAACGTGACCGCGGCTCCGGAAGACGATTAGAATAGCGATTACCATTCGCCGCTGTTAGTAATTGAAAACAATTGATAGTTGAACAGGCATCGTCCGGCAAACAATAGAGATTACCCGAGATCAAGGAGCTCCTGCAGCTCCGGCAGAAACGGGTTCCTGTTGCTGTACCATTCCGGGAGCGTGTCCCTCTGCTTGCAGTAATTTTGCAGCTTGCTCTTCGCTTTCTCCATGTTGAACTTGCTGGCTCGCAGGAAGCGCAGCAGAAAGAAGTCGTCTGCGAGAAAATTCGCAAGATTGTCCATTGTTTCAGAGAGACAGAGAGGAAAGAAAGCTGGAGAGACTTCAGGTAAAAATTGCATCGCGGATAATATCTTCGGATAATGGGACGAACATATGTTAGATGACACCAAATATGTAGCGCTTTTCGAAAAATCTATATTTTGTTACCGAACCAATAAATAACGATAACAATTTCGATCGTGCAGCATCGGATTATCTTTAACGACACATTTTTGGTTCAGAATGATGTTAGTAATGCTGATTGAATGGAACATATTCAAATTTTACGTGCATTATGGATTTCAAATAAAATGTAAATGCAATTTTATCTGTTCAAACTTTTCCATAATGTTCCGATAAAGAAAATGAACGTGAGGAAGATCTAAGCCTGATCGATCGGTTCTATACATAAAATCTGCTTTTATCAGTAATTTAAGAGAGAGAAAGAGAAAGAGATACCAGTTTGTGAATGAATTTCGGTATTTTCCAAGATCCACTGTCTAAGTTCCTCAATTTTCTCCGTTCTGTTCTCGTCCGTCTCGTTCAAATGTTCCGCCACGTACTCCCTCTCTTCCGGCGACAGTCGGCAAACGTATTCTTTCAATGGTACCATTTTCTAGTGTTCTCCAGACTTCCGGTCACTTGTCAGCCACGATACGCCACCATAGAACACTCAACGTTTCTTCGAACTTGGAGATCCGCCGGGGAAATCGATGAACGCCGCGAGAAGCTACGAGGATCTATTCGCGATCCAGCGTCTGCGAGAGTCGGTAGGGATCTAAGGCATCTACAGTGCGCTATAGATCGTGTTGGAGACATCTGCCGGGTCGCGCGAGAATTTTGCGAGCACTTCGCGATAAATTTCACGTCGTGACCTTTGGGATGAACAAGATATAGCCGCGGACGTAGCATTTGTCGTATCTTGATGGCTCGAATTTCTATAAAATTTTTGTTTGGTTTCCATTCACACACCAAACGTTAATTATTATTATTATTATTATTAATATAATAAATTAAATTATAATAAAATTAATAATAATTATTATTATTTAATAATAATAATAATAATAATAATAATTAACGTTTGCTGTGTGAATGAAAACCAAAAAAATTATTATTATTATTATTAATATATTATTATGTTATTATAATTAAATATTATTATTATTATTATTAAAGCTCTAGTTCAGACAATGGAACAAATTCGAGAGAAACAACGACTGAAATTTGCGAACAAATGATTAAGTTTATTCAATCATGGTGACAACAACGAACTGGAATTTCATAAATAACATACAAACATAACAAAATAAATTAGTTCGATAATTTGGAATAATATATAAATTAGTACTCATCCGTAGATTCTCGTTCCTGCGTTTCTACTTCGTTTCCCAAAAGAATTGTTGTTTCTACACGAGGAAAGAGAATAAAGCGATTAATAGCTTGCGGATTAAATTTCTTAAAAATTCACATAATGAAAATATCTTCTCAAATACAAAATTCTGTAAATTCGATTTCTGGCAATAAAAAAATCCACAACTTCCAGATTAATTTATTACGTTGAGATTAACTGACTGAATCGAAAGTACCTCATTAATATCAGCCAGAATCCTCTTTAATTTCTCGCGCTTCCCTGTAAATCGACTGGCCAATCTTCTGTCCTTCTTGAAACAATTCTCGATACTCTTGGTCTGCCTGAGGACTGCATCTGCCATTCTACGATAATTCTGAAAAATACAGTTCATCTCCGACCGTATCTTCACCTGCTTGCCGTGGAAATCTAGTTTCTTCATCAACTGTATTTCCAGGTGCATCAAGATGTTTTTCCGATAGGATAGAGACGAACTCAATCTATGAAGCCAGTTGGCTTTATCGTATTCTCCCGATGTTAGCGATTCTTGGTCTTCATCCATGTCTTCTTCCTCTTCGTCTACTTCTTCTTCTTCTTCCTCGTCCATGTGAATTACGCCCTCCACTTCCTTCATTGTCTCTAGATCTTCCTTCAATACTGTCCGGTGCTGGATAAATCGATCGGAAGTTGATCAAACAAATCGATAAAGTGATTAATCGTCAACCTACTCGCGACAAACTGTCCATCATTGCTAAGGTCTTCTGAAAATTTGGTAAATCATCTCTGTTGCTCTTGAGTAGTACGTCTGCGATTTTCAAGTATTTGCATCCATCCTCCAATAGTACGTTCAGATATTTTTCTTTCTGCTTGGTCGAGGATTGCAAAGAAAGTTTATTTAACGATTAATTTAACGTTGCGATATAATCGCGTGATTTAAACTTTGATTAGATTCGTGTTAGATCGAGAAGATGTGCAGGCTTTGTAGGAACAAATGTTTCTTACCATTGTGTCATTGTGATTTGCCATTTTTGATTGTTCTTCTAATCGAATAAATAGATCCAGAGACGATTCTATTATAGCAACACTTTAAGACCGTGCAGTTTAAATCGACGTAATATTTATCAAAGGAAAGACATTAAATATACAGCTAACTCGTTTAATAAACTGTGGCTCCTCGAATCGAATGATATTCATTTCGCGCAAGAAATAAAATCAATTTCGCGAGCCGTCTGATTTCAAAGACGGTGGTTCGTTGACTGAACTTTGTATTTACAAATCTGCACACTGAGGTGACTCGAAAGTTGAAAGCTGAATAGATGTTCCAAATAGATCTTTGATTGCCTGTAGACATTAACGGATTCTTAACTTTGTGAACGCCTCAAACGTTTCTGGGAACTGTAATATTTCAGAATTTGCGGATGGAGGCGTTTTTCTGCGCCAACAATTTTTTTTTTGAAGCTTTGCAATTTAATTTAAACGATGCGTTTCACATCGAAATTCCAATCGTAAGACCGTTGTTCAATTTAATCGTGTATTTATTTCAATCTATTATGTCTTCGTCTTTTCTATTATCCTTAATTACTGTTTCAATGCATTTGATCATCTTAAGAAGTTGAATTATGCTATCTGGAGTAATAGATATATTGTAAGATTTTCGGACAATTTAAATTGTCGCTGTTGCAATCAAATAAACGTGGAAATATAAATTTAAAAGCTCTGGTTTCTTGCGATGTCGGTACCTCAGAACATGCGACACGAAATCCCCGTATCGTGTCCGGTCTTACTCTGATATCTCGTCTGTGACTTAACGCTGCACTTTCCCCTACAGATGTCGCTGCGGGCAACTTCCAGCAACTGTATTGCTGTTGCAGCTACAGTTTTGTTTACTTCAGCTAACCAGTGACGTACGTTTTGCGTAGTTGACGATAGTGAAGGGCGTCCATAGTAATTATGAATAGATTCCATTGCAGAAATGGCAACGTCGATCGAATCACAGTAGAAGTCAGTGCAACAGCGAGGAAAGTTACGATCACAGAACTCTAGTGATATATATAATGTTGAAACCACAGATTGTTAATCTAACATGGTCGTTCCAGTAAGTAATTCGTACAATTATATGATATCCATTGAAATCGGTTTCGATAGGATTTCCTAATGTCCTCATTGTATGGCTCTTACAGAACAAATGGAAATGGTAACTCGAACAACCTATGGCCAGAACTATGTCAGACAAATCAGGTCAGGCACCCTGCACGCAAAAAAGAATTGAAAACCACAGAAGAACCGAGCGATACAGTCAGCTTGAACAGTGCGGAGTACCCTGAGCTCAGCACTGCAGTGGTTAAAAGCAAGAATACGGTTGCTGTGAACAGATATTGCTTGCCGAGCCCTACTATAACAGTTTTAGTACCGGAGTTGGATATGGAGCCAAGGAAGTCGAAAAATATTAGGAGATTCAAGAGGCCCGATAAAATATATGTCAATCTTCAGGAGGCTTTGGAGGTGATTGTATCTAATATTTAAATCATTATTTGCAATAGTCGCATATTATAGGCTATAATAAGATTTTAATTACAGAGCGCCAGATGTATGAACAAAATAAGCAAAGAGTTACCAAAATTCAGGATCAATATCTATAAGGGGGGAAGTTCTTGCACGACAAATCCAATGATGAGAAATTCAAGTTGGAGCCTCAGAAAAGTAAGGATACCAATTTCCAAAGACAAAAAACCTTCTAAATTGAAGAGAATAATTCTCTGCAACCGCGATATGAAAGTACAAATAAATGTTCAGAAAAGAGAAGAGTTTGAACGTGCGAAGGTAAAGGCTATCTGTAAAGATGTCGACGCTATTAATTTCAACTCCTTGAAGATCACAGCTGATAGAGAAATAGATGTAAACTGTGTTAACCATATGTGTACAATGACATTGTACGACAATGACTATAGATTAAAGAACGAGCAAAATATTTCAGACAGCTCGGTATATTATAGACCAGACATAATCAAGAAGATAAGCGATCTTCGCATTCAAAACAGGCCCATGATTAGCACATTGATCGAAACGAACGACAGACGTAATCCTTTTCAAATAAATGACGATGTCGAGAACGATATTGTAAAACAGACGCTGTCCCTCCAAATCAAAGAGGACATTAAGCAAGAGATCAAGCAAGAAGTTCAAGACGATCCGGAGGAGAGCGTCCAATTAAATGTTAACAATTTTTTGATGTACTCACGCAATTTTAGAGAGTAAGTATCCACCTAGTACCTAGGCAGTTCGAAAGCAGTTTCGTATTATATACACACGAATCACGTTTTATCATAGTGTTTTATCGAATGTTCATCTGTATCCTTGGCTCACCGAAGTTTATTTACATAATAAATAATATATTTGATACTACTAAAACGTTTCTTCAAGATGCGATTCCTGTTCCATCCGTTCCCTGATCCTCGAGCATCCATAGCGGCCACCGGCGAAACCGGCGCAATTTCCATTTTTTTATGTTGGTGCACATTACAGATACTGTACCAACATGTTAACACCGGGATTCACGAGCGCCCTAGAGACGTTTCTGCGCGAAATTACCAGACTACAAAAGCGCTATCACGAGAAGAATCCGAATAAGTCGTTATACAAACGTCGTTATTATTCCGGCTTGAAAGAAACGAGGAAACATTGCGAATTAAAGAAGCTTAAGTTCGTGATAATTGCACCGGACATAGAAAGGGTTGAGCTCGAAGGTAAGAACAAATGAAAAACGTAAAATCTAATTCGGCCGTGCAACTCTGCACGGGGATTTCCACGTTGTAGGTTAGACAATTTATATTGAAAATGACAGTAAAGTTATCGTATTCGCGTGATTATAGGTGGACTGGACGACGAAGTGAGCAAATTACTCAACGTGTGTAGCAAAGAAAATGTGAGCGTTTGTTTCGGAATGACCAGACGTAAGTTGGGATATTATACTCACGGGAGAGGTTTCGTGGGATGTGTTGGCATTGCAAATTACAGCGGCATCGAGGTAAATAGAACACGATCTTCATTGTGGATACAGAAAATTACTGTAACGAAATTCTTACAGGAGATATTTGAAACAGTTCTGATCGAACTGGTGCACGCTCGCAACGCGTTCAAAACGTCAAGCGGCGCTGGAGATGCACTGATCGATATATCGAAATCTGTGTCCGCCGAGTGCTTACTTTCTGAGAATATTGGCGCGCTTTTGAAAACTTTGTCTTCGAATAACATTACGCTCTGCTGATATTCCTACCGAAAACGAATTATTGTCGCCACAGAGATATCGCACAATATAAATGTTAATTTTAGTCTGTGGGATACTTTGAAGAGGAACGATTAACTTTACAAAGAGATTATACATTAGAAATGTTTCTTTTTTACCATATAGCATACTTTTAAAAAAGAATGGTTTATTCTACAAAAAGATTATACAGTAGAGATGTTTCTTTTTTTTCATAGCATACTTTAGGAAAGAATGGTTTATTCTACAAGGAGATTATACAGTTGCCATCACTTTTAACAGCTTGCCATCACTTTAATTCTGAAGAATAGTTTTTATAGAATAAATAATTCTGACGAATTAATTATTTAATAAATAGATAAAAATTGATATCGTTGCAAACATGATACTCAACTTTGTTATACATTTTATATCTTTTACACAATTGACTAATTACGAGTATACTACACGTTTCAGTTTATTTTTTTACTGTTAAATGTACAAATAGGTTTTTATACATTGTTGATGATAAAAGAGACAGTATTTTGCACTGTTCAATGCCTGAAAGATCGACACCTTTATATTTATAAGAACAATAAATTCTTCAAAGGATTCTTCCATTTGTATATATTTATCCTGATTTTCAGAGATCTG
Organism: Megalopta genalis; assembly: GCF_051020955.1. Lineage (NCBI taxonomy): Eukaryota > Metazoa > Arthropoda > Insecta > Hymenoptera > Halictidae > Megalopta > Megalopta genalis. The sequence goes on along the minus strand of NC_135027.1, from coordinate 227,579 downwards.
TTTCCTCGGTCCAGCTTTCACGAATCACACTAAATCCGTCTAAAACGAACGAAATATCCCTTCTATCGATGTCTATACCTTTTGGCAGGCGGTAACGTTGTTTCCACTCCTAAAATCATCCGTTGATCAAAGGTTCCCATGCTTTATCACTGTCATTCTTCCAGCAGTCCTTCGCAAGTGAGCAATCATCGCGGCAAACCAGAACTCTACAGTCCCATTAATTAAATCACTCGGTGCTGAAGCATTAACGATGCAACTATCGCAAATGCAGCGACCTGCCTGCATCGAGCACTCGTCGGTGGATAAAGCAGATTCATCGGACTCACCTGTGCAGCCTTGGCTGCACATGTGGACCGCGTTCCAATTCTGCTCGCTGTAGAAAAGCGCATTCGATTACTTAAGTCAACGGAACGTCAAGTTATCCAACTGGCGATGATTTACGCGTCCAATTAACAGCTCGTTAACTGATATCGAACTATTAACGCAGCTCTCTCGCCACGCGACTCTGTCCGCCAGGTGTTCGTCGGTAAAATCTCTATCGGACAGGGTGTAATCTCTGCTCGAGTGCCTCGAAAATCAAAACCAACGCACCGATGTATCTCGGTCAGTTGCAGATACGTGGCTTAATTACCGCATCGCAGCGCGCGAGGCACCCGTGGGAGGATTGGTATCGATTCCTCATTAATCCGAATGAAAGATGCTAATCGATCCGATGTGTAAACGCTTTATCGGCGGGCCCCAGTGATCCCCGGGATGCGTTCGCCATTCCGTTTCTTGCTCTTCTTCCTGCTGCACTATGTGACCCGTTGCGAAACACGCTCGCAATCGCATTAGCCTCCTAAAGCGTCTGTAGTCGGCCGGCGACGATTTATATTTATGCAGCATTTCGTCACGCGCGAACAAAGGAACTCGCTAGAGAAACAAAGATAACGCTCGGAACGACGCTCTCCGGCCTGATAATGAGCTTCGCGCGTCTCTTGGGTAACTTGATTGATCGATCGATCGAGGGAAAGATTTTCTTTCCAAATCGATTTACATATAGTGAAGCTGAAACGCTGTGGTTGGCGGCATAATGTTACAGATTGATGCGAAAAGCGTACGAGGACAAATTTGCGATTTCTTTGAAGCCGAGTTTGCAGACTTCGTGGTAATAAAGGGTGATAAAACGGATTAGTAGACTGCGCGGAGCTTACGCATCTATGACTAAATGAATAGATTAAATATGTGAGATAGCAGAAACGTCTAAAGGAATTTTATTTTGCACGAGAATCGATTAGCATACTGTGTCTTCGTTCTTCCTTTTTCATGGGATAATTATACAAATTCTGTAACTAATTTGTTGGCACAGATCTGCAAAGTTAAATATCTCCGCGTGAAATGTTCGAAGAATTTAAGAAGATCGTCACGCTATTTTGGACTTATTACAACCATGAACGAAGTAAAATCATTTTTATCTATTTTCCGCTTCTTGAAATCGATTTAGAAAGTTGCACAAAGATTCGCGGTGCATTTGTAAGTGATTTTAAAGAAACTAGCAGGAAAGAATCACCGCGAAATCGACGAATTCTCGTCACAATTGCATAAAATCTGCAAACCTCAGTTAACACTAAACCTACCAAGCAGTAATACTAACTGGCATGTACCGCTTCACAAAAGTGAGAAGATCGAATTTATTTAGAATTTGTAAAGTTTTTTATTATAAAACTTGCTCCAATAATATATAACTTATTCAAGCGTTTTCCACGAAAGCGTCTCGGAACTTTTGCAGAATTGCAAAATAAGAAAGCGGTAGGTTACATTGTTATATATTAAACAATAACTTTGACCGCGGTGGGTTCAGTGTTAAAATAACAACGGCGCGTAACTATTAAAAACCCGAAATCCGGTCGAATTCTTCTAAATTCACGGGATGCTCGACGAAGCCGAATGCTCGAACAATAAACGCTTCGGCCGAAATTCCTGAAAATTAGGGCACCGGCTGCGGCGATCGTTCTTTCGGCTCCCCGAGGCAGGCTGCCCGGAATTCCCCTCGAATTCCAGGGTTCCACGGGGGCAAGACGAGAGCCTCGAGAGGAGCGCCTCGTCGCGTCGGGTTCTCTTTCTCTGTTGAAGATGCGAGAGTGGGCCCGGCCTGAGATGCACGAGGAGAGGCCGCGGTTGGAATGGAGCTGGAAACGAGAGGCTGCGGGGGAAGTGGATGCCAGGCCAGCCGGTGTGTGTTGATGCAAGTGCGGTGACTGTACGGTGCTGACTGGCGGAGTCAGTCAGTCAGTCAGTCAGTCGGCTCGGCACCGGCCGCGACGCACGATCGCGTGGTTTTTTCTTGGTTCCCCGGACGGCGCACGTTAGGCTAAGCTGCCCCGTTCAGCTCGGCTCGTCTTGTCGGTTTCTAGCAGTTGTTCGCTCGGCCCAGTTTTTCCAGCGAGCCTCTCTCCGAAAGTGCACCTCTCGCCGGATTAACCCGAGGAGCTTCCCAGCGGAGAGTTCACCGCCTGGCAGACCAGGTAAGCGACACCTTCTTGCGGGTTCCGATCGGTCTCGCGAGGGTCCTCGGGAAAGAGAGAGGCAGAGAGCTATAGCGATCATCGTGGAGCGACCGAGGAAACGGCTCCGACCACTTTGTTCTCGAGAGAGAGAAAGAGAGAGAGAGGAGATGGCCGGGCCTGAATTATTTTGATGTCCCGTTAGGCGTCAACGATCGACGGATCGACGTCGAGCAGCAAAGCCTCCTCTCCTCGGTGACCTTTCTCAGTCGGCGAGGGTGCGCTCCGCGAAAATTAGAGCTCTTGCGAAAATTCGGCTTCGAGAATGCCGCCTTTGCCGCCTCGCGGATCGCGCTCGTCTCGATCCGCGTCGATTCGTCTTACGCCGTTGTCGGCGCGCACGAAGTTCGGAGCAAACAGTGAAAATGACACGGTTTCGTCTCGAGGACCCCGCGATTACGGTCGCGCACGAGGGTCCCCAAATGGCCGCTCCTTTGTGTGCAGCCCGATACGATCGCGGCCCCGCTGTCGTGGCCAGGGATCGATTCAATTAACGGGACAATCGGGAACACCGTTTCAAGAGCCGCGCGTTATCGGAGAGTTAACCGAAAGCCGTGCCTCGTATTTACGCGGTTCGCGTCACGGATGCATAATAACCGCGATAAACGCTAAATGGGAAGGCGTGTCGCGAGGGAATCGTAATCACCGGTGACTCGGGCGGACGAAACGTCATTTTTTTGACTGGACTGCGGCGACCGAACACGATCTCGCGGTGTTCACCGATCCGCTTAACGATCGAGACCGATCTAACGGCTGCAAGGATCGCTAGGACATCGTACTGACTATCTCCACGGTAATCGTCCTAATGACTCGCACGTGCTGGCTACCCGCGGCCTGTGTTCCGACCGGTTTGTTCTCGTGCCAGTGTTTGTTTCGACTGGGAGACTGGAAATTTTTAGTGAAACCTGGCCCGAAAGATTTGGGATGGGTTTTGGAGCTCGTTTTGTAATTAACGCTCGGAACGAGCGAACGACCGACTGCACGTTTTGTTCTTTAGAAGTCTGGAGGTTTTAATGGTTTTTCGTAGGTAATGATCGAATGGATACCTTAATTCCAGCATACGTTGTAACAGAAGTGGCGGAAAGTCTTGATAAATTCGATCTTGTCGTGTTTAGAAAAAAGAGAAACATGTTAGTGATTTCTAGTGCTCGGCAGGTTTATTGTTAAGAAACGATCTAAATTGGAAATTCGTTTGTTGAAATTGGAATCGGTATCTCTTTTATATAGAGGATTGGAGATCTTCGGCAAACACAGGTTCTGAAAGATCCTTGCGATCTTTGCGAATGAATTTTGCGAGTTCGCAGACAATTCAGTGTCGTTTTCTATATCAAAAAGTGATCCAGTTTGCGAAATCCCGTTGCGTCGAGCATCGAATAGAGCTAAATTGTGTTCACCTTGAGGTCGACAATGTAAACGTCCACTTACCCGAATTCCGGACAGACCGGAATTGGAGCAATCGACGTTGAAAAATGCGACAAATGAAACAGAGAAATCTCGTTCTCGAGTTAAAGCCGTACCAAGATTATTAAACGCGCGCGACGCTAGCGCGGAACACGAATTCAGAAAGTTTTTAAGGCTTTGAACGGTCAAGAGGCGAGCTGAAAATGTAGGTCACAGGATGCGGGATGAAATCATCAACCGTTTAGCGATTTCGGTGAAAATTCTGCGACGCTCGGTTTTTGCCATCTGTAGCGACACACGTTCTGCTCTATCCCGAAGCATAAAAACCGATGACTCAAAGTGAGCTGTTAGACTTTTACCATGCGCCCGTAGAACGAGCCAACAAATTCAGAAACTTCGCGGCCGAACATCGTGCCAAGATATAGGGCCTCTTAGTATTCCCATAGCAAAGAGGACGGTTCTAGCAGTCGGTTCGTGTCGCGCGAGGAAAGAACCGCATAGTTTCACGATGGGACGCGCGGCACACAGCCTGTTGTCGCCGGTATTTCATGCGCGCGAAAGCAAATTAGCAGTCACTTTCCTCGAGTTCATCGAGCCGGGCCCCCGTTTTAGGCCGTTTCTTTGTCACAAAGCGTTGGCAACGACGTTTCACCGTCGCGCTGGTAGCGACGCGTAGGCCGCGCGTCCTCGCGGATTGGCAACTCGGCGCGGCGAGCGCCGTTTTGCGTCGCGATTTTGCGCGAGGCGGAGAAAAAAAAACAGGCTGACACGTGAAAGTACGCTTGCGAAATCGAGGAGAGGATATGTAATCTAATTCTAACGGTAACGAGGCACCGTTCCGACGCGACGCGACGCGGCGCGACCCGACGCTCCGGCTGCCAAAACAAACCGAACGGCCGGCGTTAATTGTTTCTAATTATTTGATGAGTTCGTTAACGCGGATCTGCTCGCGGATTAAGCCGCGGGCTCGGATCCGTTGATTTACGTCCAGCAATATCGCGGTTACACTTGTCCGTTTTCACGCAACAGAATCACGTCCGGTGGCCTTCTTCCACTTCCACCGTTTCCGGGAACGCGGATGACGCGTTTCCACAGATAACGACGCATCCCGGCTTTCGACCAACGAGGGTGCGCAATTAGAACTTGTCTTGCAAGGCAAAACTGTCGCGTAAATAAATAGCATAAATAAATACAGTAATGTCTCTCTAATTGACGTTCAGATTTTGCACAAAAATGGACAATTTGCGAAGAGGAGATACGATTATTCGAGCCTTGCGCCTCGTTTTTATAATTGTTGGCAATCGATAACCATAAAAAACGAGCCACAAGGCTCGAACAATCGCATTTCCTCTTACAAAATTGTCCATTTTTGTGGACAATCTGAGCGTCAATTAGAGAAACATTACTGTAACCCTTTTCGCAGATTCATTTTTCTGGAGTGAAAAACAGTGACACGATCTTTGTTTTTACGATTGGACCAGTCAGTGCGAATCTTGGACAATCTACTGAATTAATCTCGTCGATTTCCATCGACTCGTTTCATCGTGTCGCACCCCTTCGATTTTACCGTCTTCTCGTGCATCATAATTTTTTGAAACAAGGCGCTATGGATCGAATTTTTATGAATTCCTTCAGACGCGTCAACGGCATGATTTTTATTTCACCGATTTCACCGCCTAGTTAGCACGCACCTTGTACGCACCCCCCTGTATTAATTACGTCGATTTCAATCCAGTGCGTTTCTTCGTGTCGCACTTCGGAGTTCAATCATTTTTTGCGCGGCCACGCGAAACAAAGGGAACCGAATGTTTCGTTTGGACATCGTTTGCAAAGCTAAACGATGCGACCATGTCACAGGACCCATGCCCCGCCACCCGCGAAACATCCTCCCCCTCCCCCGGAATCCGCGTATGAACGAAAAAGGGAACAACAGGCGAAAGAGCATAATGGAACAATTTGCAGCGGAAAAAGAATGAAATTTCGCGAGTGATCGATTGCCGGCGCGCGGCGCGACGCGACGCGGCGTTGCGGTCCGATTTGGAAGGCTCGTTATGACGGGTCCCTAATTGGAGGCGTAACGCGGGATATCGGGCCGGGAACTGGAACGAGACCGTGCCCGCGCGGAATTAGTATCGCGGAAATATATGTATACGCGAGTTTTTTCACGCCGATGTGCGTAGAGAGCCTGTTGCGTTCCAATTGAGCTCCGGCAATTGGTCACGCGCGAATTACGTTATCGCATCTCGAAGGTGCCTTAATATCTCTCTTTCTCTCTTCTTCTCCACGACTCCGTCCCACTCTCTCTCTCTCTCTCTCTCTCTCTCTCTTTCTCTCTCTGTCTCTTCCACGGGCACTCTTTGTCCCGATAATATGTGCCGCGCGCGATTAGATTGCGGACGCGGAATCATAAAGATTTTTACACCCCGGTGGCATTAAATCGCGCGAATGTTACAAAACGGCTCGCCGTTTACGGGAGCAAAGCGTGCGGAACGATTCCGAGCGAAAAATGTGGCAATAAGCTTCTCCGCGCCGAGACTTCATCGTCGAGACCCGTTGCTATTTGACGCTGTAGGGTTGCACTTTACTGGGTCACGTACCAAATTCCTTCGTGTTGCTGTTAATCCATTACGTTCTCGGAGTACATACTCGAGGCTCCACCGATCAAAATTCTGAAGTGTATACCGTGTCAGAAGTATACCTTCTTATTTTACGTGTAATTCAGCCTGTCGAAGAGTTCTGATTACAGAACTGTGGACAATATTAACACTACGCCGTCCGGTGGTACCACTTTGGTGCCATTTTAAAAAACTGAAATAACATTTGAACTATATTTCTTGGGTGTTAAAAGGCAGCAAACTAACTATAGCATCGTGTTTATTTAACTAAGAATTAAGTACGAAAATTCTTGGATGACATATCTTCATTTTAGGAATTTATATTACCGCAATCTTCGAAATTTTTTTAAAAATCTAAAATTTCCAAGCTATTATGCCGGCGTCAAACAAAAGAATCGTATCTAAGATCTGCGGACGGCACAGTGTTAAGCTGCGCTGTCTTGAGCTCATTGAAAGCATCTTGAATCAAGACAGCCGTCGAAAGGAACGAAAGTGTCATGCTCGAAGATGTAGAAAATTATTCGAGCTATTTTACGTGCAGCGTAAAGGCTGCCACGGAACAACGAGAAACAATCGAATGGTATCAAGGTAACAAGCTCCGGGACGTGGAATGTGAAAGAACATTTTCTGTGAACACGATTTAGCACGTGTTTTGTTTATTTGGCACGCGTGAAGAGAGAAAAGAAAACGCGGAAAATGGAAAACGGATCGGCTGCTGACGCAGAACTCGAGCAGAATCGGTTTCTTGCCGATAGTTCGAAGACACAGCGAGTGAAAGTGCGTCTGGGAACAGTGCGGGCACAATCGCAAGCTCTCCTAGGGCAACGAACGTTCGCAGTGCCTAAGCCATTTTAACGATAACCGAAGACCGATTAGCGGCCGAGCAGCAGAATGCTTGTTCGTGGAAGTCGTTAGCCGGCTGACACAGTTCGCCGTTCGTTCTCAGGAATGTTACGAGCCGGCCGGACTCACCGCGAAAGAATTCCGCCGCGTTCGCGCGCCGATTATGCCAGTCTTTTTTCCTTCGTTTTCCATCGGCGATCGTGCTTGTCAGTCTTGTCGTCGCCGTTGCCGTGTCGCCGGAACGTCGGCGAAGGCTCGTCCGCGCACGAAAGCAGGATGTGAAATCTCCTGTTACGCGGGTCGCTCTCCGCCGTACAGAAAATCTTGAATTTCTGTTCACGAAATCCGATCCGATCCGCCCCGACCGAGGCGACCGAGGAGTCGAGGCTCTCTCGATCCTTTTGTATCGCGATTCTCGATGCCGTGATTAATGAGAGTCACCTTGAACGACGGCCATCATGGTCGACGACGCGTCGCGTCCGACGCGCGACGCGCAAAAGATCGTGATTTAGTGTTCCGCGAACGTTCCGGGGAACGCGCGACGCGAGAATCGCCGATCGCTCTGCGATCTCCGCGAATTTCTTGACCCGCGCCGATCATCTCCGATGCCATCATTCGTAAATTCGTAGCAATTTTCGCTCTGCATAAACGGACGCTCTGGATTTTGATGCGAGGACGTTCGATGATTGCACGAGAAACTCCGTGCTCGATTAATTGACGTCTCGACGGGTAATTTTTGCTACCGGTGCTCGGAGATTGGTCAAATCGAGCCCAGTTTCGCGCGGAATGGTTCCACGAGATCTGTCAGTCGCTACGAAATTTAATGTGGCTAATTTTGACACAACATTTCCGGCATGCCGGCGATGTTTGCTGCGCCCGTCGCTCGTCGATGTCGCGGCATAATGATGTTATTGAACAATTAGCGGACAATGTTTGCGAATTCAGTGGGATCGATCGGGGATCGACCAATAATCTGTCTGCCGGCAGCGACTCGGCGTTACACGGATAGCTTGTAATTAACGAGTGATGGTGCACGAGCGTAAATATCGGATAGCACAATGGCGGGCGATCATCGTGCTCCTGAAGGCCTCGGCTAACAGCGATTCATCACTTTTCTCGATGCCGATCCTCGCGCCGGCTCCAACAAATTCGAATATTATTCATAAATCACATACAGGATACCAGTCTCGGTTTGCTTTGCTTTCGGGTACAATTAATAGTATATTCATCGAACGAGATATATGAAATTTTGTTATCTTTTGATCCTGTTTATTTTTTAATGAAAAGATTTTATTCGTCCACATTCGATAAATATAAAGTTAATTATGCCCGAAAACGATTAGAAAAAAAGCTGTTGAAACATTTATGTATTGAAATATGTATTTAATTATTAGTAAGCCACATTTTAGATAATAATGTTCTACGAGATGTTTCGGAAAGAACGAATGACTTCGTCATTTTGTAGGATTTTTGTTCTAAAAAAAAGTTGAATAAATGTTAGACTAAAGACTAAATCTTTTATCTAGTAATTATCTATAAACAAAATTCTAAAACTTCATCTGTTTCTTGACGGCTTAGGGCAATGTCTTCCTTAACAAAATGAAATATAGTAAACGAGGAAAAAGGTGGAGAAAAATCGGCGGGGGTGGCGAACGATATAGCGCGATTCAGGGAGTCACGACGATCCCGGGTGCTGTCCCGTAAAAGGAAACGCTCGTAACGCGACCGCGGAGCTAAAGTGTATTATTTACGGACTTATTCACCGTTCAGAGAGCAACGATCGGGCGAACGTTCCCGTGCATAGTTAACACAGAGGAGCCGTGGGGACGGTAACTTTCCTCCCGCGTTCAATTATCAAAGGTTAGAAGTCTCCTCGCGATAGCGGCTCTACGAAGCGTTCTGATTAATGGATTCGGGGAATGAATTCCCGATTACACGGTCCCCTCGATTATTCAGGATCGTTCGCTACGTATCCAACCCGACTTCCTCGGAGTCGCTACGAACAACTTCCGTGAAATAACGTTTTCTTCTCGCGGTTCCGATCTCCCGAGATTTCACGATCCCAGATATCATTCTCCTTTTTCTCCCGACTCTTTTGTCACTCGATGTTCCTCCGGCATTTTTGTCGTTCTACGGACACTTGCGGCCGAACGAGTACCTTGGCAAGGACACATCGACCTTGACAGACCTTAGACCCTGAGAGGAATCGAAGAGCGAACACGGCGGCGCTAATCGCGTTTACTTTCCATCACGTCGAAAGTCGAACAAGAAGGTGTCTCGTTTATTAATCGAACGGTGCCGCGGTGATTTTTGCCACGGGTGTTTAGTACGTTGCGTGTAGTATTTCTTGCCCGCAGGTTCCACTTTCATAATGGAAATCGATTCGTTCGGTTGGAAATTGATAGTTTAAGCGGCACAGTTAAACACTTTGTCAGCGGGGCATCAAAAATCGATTTCGAACGAGGCGCACGTTTCGCCGGTTGCTTTATCAATGACTCAGTCGACGCGCTATCTAGAGCGGGCACCATTAATGCAACAGGCGACAAAAATTTGTCAACGATATTCGATCATGCGCGGAACACTGTTTTGCAAGAAGTTGTTCATCACCGCGTGTCACTCTGCTCTTCTAGTTTCGACTTTTGAACGTATCCTATTTGTGCTGGCGGTTCTTGTTTTTTGCTATCTAAATGCATTGATAAAAAAAGTATTGAGAAACGTAGGAAAGATCAAACACTTGTAAAAGTGAAAAATTCAAATTGCTTTTATAGCAATTTATATTCGGCAAGGCAAGGAACGATACGTAAATGACACTTTGCGCGTCGAACACCAATATCACGTGAATTATTCGTGTAATTATTCATATTTTTTATTCGTTTGTTTTATATTCTCTGGCCTGGCCTTAAAATATTCTAAACATCTTGAATATTCAGAATATATTTTTCTTTTCACTAAAATGGCAATTTAAGTAGCCCATGGTCGCTACTTTTTACGTACGACAAGTATACTCGTCATGACACAAAATATTGCCGTTCCTCCATGACGAGTATACTCGTCAAATACAGTCAACTGGTTAAATCGAGCCATTTATTGGCGTTCGATTCAGAATACGATCCATCAAAATCGAGCATAAAAAATAGAATATTTCATTTGAGGTAACAACATTGACCTCTACAGGGTGTCCCAAAAATGTCTCGCAATCCGGAAATGGTAGATTTCTTAGGTTATTTGAAGTAACTTTTTCCTTAGCGAAAATGCAAACCGCGGTTTCGTTTACGAGTTATTAATGAAGAACGCCAACCAATAAGAAGCGAGCTCTGATGACGCGAGGCGGCCGAGCCAACGAGCGCGCGAAGCCCAGCTCCGCTCATTGGTTCGGCCGCCTCGCGCCGGCAGATCTCGCCTCTCATTGGTCACTGATTTTCGTTGATAACTCGTAGACGAAGCCGCGGTTTGCATTTTCGCTAAGGAGAAAGTTGCTTCAAATGATCTCAAGAACCCTCCATTTCCGGATTACGAGACATTTTTGGGACACCCTGTATATCTCCTCTGCACCTCCATTTGCAAAAATAGGAATACGTAAATAGAAACAAAAATAGAAATAGGAACATATAAATTATTTACATTAAGTAATATACTTTTCCAAATGCTGTAACTTTCGTGAGTAACATTTTCTCGCATTGTTCGAAACGACCACGTTATCTAAATGGACGAAGTTCGTGGGACACCGTGTATAGCGGCAGATTAGGGTCGCAGGAGATCACGGGAACGGCTGCCTGCCGCGCGAGCCAGCAGCAAGTTGTAGAATCGAAGAACCGGAAATCGCGTGAGCCTTGGTTTTTCGTGCGATCGGTGGCCAGCTTTCGTAACGAACCTGCAACACACCGGACCGGTGATATATGTATTAGATACGCGGCGGGTAAGAATCGTGTCTGGTTGTTCCGTGGTCAGAGATATAGGCCACTTCCGGCGATTATGCGTCATAATAGAGAGACTCCGGGCCACGGAAAAGCGGACAGGCCGCGGGATCTCGGTTCCGCGGGGTTTAGAAATTCCCTCTTCCTGTTGGCCGGCAAGATTAATCGAGAAGATATCCTTGAAAAACGTAACGTAAATACGTCGTTATCGCGGCGGGTCGTCATTGTGGCCGCCGCTTTCATCGCCGCCAATCTTTCCCTCGCATTAAGAACGAATTCCGCGCAAGTTCGCCGGCATTCAACTTATTACTTTCCATCAACTTTCTCGGACGGTACGCGGATAGAAACGCGGAGAGACAAGGCCCGGATGACGGGCCCGGGTCGCACGCGTTATCAGGCATCGCGGCAATGGCCATTTTCGAGGTATTTCCAGGCTGGCTTCTTTTCAGACGAGAACAATGCTGTGTACCTGGCGAGCGAGCACGCCACCCTCGGTCCGCTGGTCATCGTCGCCGCCTTCCTTCCGATAACCATGTTTGCCTAGTCACGCTGCTTTATTGACACGATTTATCTCGCCGAGAGAAGTTAGAAAGCAGCGCGGAGATAGAGCCATATGGGTTTTCTGAATATCAATTTAACCCTCGTGGCAAAAGTACGATGATATTCCAATCATTTTTGCAGCAGAACCTCGCTTATCTGAACTCCATTTATTGGAGGGAACTTCTGCTGAACTCTTATTATCTCGACTATCGTCGAGCGTTGCTCCCATTGCGTGAACATCCAGAATTTAAATACTGTTAGGATCTGAGAAATGAATTAAGTGTTCGATCGAATGAAGTCGTTTGAACGCGAACACCGGTTATGCGAACGAAAAGTCACAAATAGCGAAGATAATCAGCGGACTTCCATCAACATAGTATGTGTGGAAGAGGTACTGATACCTTTTTTTAAACAATCTAATTTCGTTTAGTTAAGGAAACATTCAATATTTGCGAAACTGACGATAAGATTTCGATAACAAGTATGCAACGAGGAATTTTAGAATTTCACAGAAGGATTCTCTAAAATATACAAGGTGTCCCAAAAATGTCTCGCAATCCGAAAGTGGCGGGTTCCTCAGGTCATTCGTAGCAACTTTTTCCTTTACAAAAATTTTCTCCGAGGCACCATTAACGAGTTATTAACGAAAAATAGTGACCAATGAGAGGCGAGCTCAGCTGGCGCGAGGCGACCGAGCCAATGAGCGGAACTGGGCTTCGTGCACTGGTTGGCTGGGCCGCCTCGCGTCAACCGTACTCGATTCTTATTGGTCACTGTTTTTCGTTAATAACTCGTTAACGGTGCCTCGGAGAAAATTTTTGTAAAGAAAGAAGTTGCTTCAAATGATCCGAGGAACCCGCCATTTCCGGATTGCGAGACATTTTTGGGACACTCTGAATAACGAAATTGAAAAGGATTAAAGTTTTTAACCCTTTGCACTCGAAGCTGTTTTAACTTCAAGACTAAGATATTTCTCTTCCAATGTTGTATTGTCTTTGTATTGTTTGCATATGAAAGTCAGTTTATTCGTACAATAACTACGCGTTTAACAATTCTTTGAATATAAAACAAATTTATTAAATATATATATATATATAAGGCTAATTATATTTATAAATATTATGTAGCAATTTTTAGCGGCGCCGCAGACTCGCCATTCGAGTGCAAGGGTTAAAAAGGTATTAATACCTCTCCAGCACACAGTGCAGTGTTGACCTGTGTGAACCAATCCGGTTATATTAATTGATCGTCTCCCGTCGAGTTAATTATAAATGGAGATCTATTGTAAAACGTTTTACTCCCCCCAACCGAATTAATTTGATTTTCTATCAGAAATATACAGAGTATCTGGGTTGTCGCGGTATCGCGCAATGTTAATCGAGAACGTGTCAAATGATCATTCGATACGGCAGATTGTTATCCAATTGTGCGTAAACGGCATCTTGAATGGTACTCGTAGGTGTTAACCAGGTGTTCAGCCGTGCCCCAAAACCGGTCAATTAACTCATTCGCTGTACGCGCGGGTGTCCGGTGAATTTGATTCGGCACACCGGATGCATTGTTTCGTGAAATTGTTATATAGTATTGAATATTATGTTACAGTCAACGGTATAACCGTTGTCGGAACGTGTTGTATCACGCGCTGTTCCTAGTTTAATTTCGATGAACGGCAACATCGCTCGCGCGCGCGCGAAAACGCTTCCAAAAGCGTGTTTTCGTCCAGAAATTTCTCTTACGAATTACGAAAATCTATGAAAATTGTTTTCTTTGAAATTAAGCATTCTTTCCTCGCGCAACGAAATTAAAAGCAACGTCATTATCAATCTGCTCGCTAATTGCGAGGATTTCCGGACGGGTAAAAAGTGTTCGAGAACTTTCGTGGCCACTGGAACGCAAGGATTTAGTATATTAGATTACGGAGAATTATCGTAAGGGTCATTCGTTCTTCTCAGGAGTTTAAACAACAATTCTTTACGGTCCCGTGCATAAATCGCGTGGATTCCACGCGGAGAAGAAATTTCGCGCGGGAGAATTTGTACGGAAGAATACGTCGGAGCCGTGTGTTTTCTTCCCTTAAAAATTTATAAAACGCTTTTTATGGTCCCCTGCAGGAACTGCAAGGATTTTCGCGGGGGGGGGGGGGCTGGGGTGCAAAAAAATTGTCGAGGATTCCAGCGCGGCGAGAAGCAGCCCTTATTTACGGTTATGTCTGCTGTCGCGGTTTAGGCAAACCGTTCCCGAGGAATTTTCGGATTAATTGTGGGACAAGGCCGGGGCGTGAACGCGGGAATTCGGTAAGGCGCGGCTCCGGGAATTGCGCCGCATATTTCCCGGCGAAGGGCGGCGCGTAATCGCGGGGACACGCGGAAAGATCGCGGCCTCTTGGCTGTCGATCGAAACCGGGCGAAATTAGCGGCGCATTGTGCACACCGTGCAGCGCATCGCGCGCATTTCCGCGTCTTAATGTAATTGTTGCCGCCACGCCACCGTTCGCCGCGGTTTATCGTGACCCGGGATTAATTACGATGCCGCGTTCCCAGGACTCGCTCGCCGCGCTCGCCGCGCTCGAATCGAAACGGGAAACGTATCCGCGGCTCGAGAAAAAGAAGTCTACTTTATCAAGCCGCACATAATTATTCCCCTTCCGGCGTTCGATCCAATTTTCCCCTCACGAATTTCTCTGTGTCGGCTCCAACCCTCGGGTTACATGAATCATTAAGTCAAGTGTGCGGAAAAGTTCGGTAGACGACGCCCGAAGAAGAGGCTCGAATTGAATGGGACTAGATTGCGAATACAATCGACGCAGGCATGTTCGGTTCTGCATAAAAATACGCTGCGTTGCGTACGCAGATTGCATGCGGTTTGTAATTATTTTAATTGACTTTCGACACAGCGTACGGGAGTGAAACAGCGTTTCATAAATTAATTCGCGAAGACGGGTTTATCTTCGTCTTTCTTCGTTGTAAAATCAGGAAGTTTGGAACCGGTTAACCATCATTGGTAAATGATCTACTCAGATATCGCATGATTTTCGAAATAGGATGCACGCGAACGGATCGTTCTACGTAATAAATTCTCAAAAACACATTTATCTTATCTTCATAAATTAATTCGCAAAGACGGGTTTATCTTCGTCTTTCTTCGTTGTAAAATCAGGACATTCGGAATCGATTAAACATCATTGGTGAATGATCTACTCAGATATCGCATGATTTTCGAAATAGGATGCACACGAACGGATCGTTCTACGTAATAAATTCTCAAAAACACATTTATCTTATCTTCATAAATTAATTCGCAAAGACAGGTTTATCTTCGTCTTTCTTCGTTGTAAAATCAGGAAGTTTGGAACCGATTAAACATCATTGGTAGATGATCTACTCAGATATCGCATGATTTTCGAAATAGGATGCACACGAACGGATCGTTCTACGTAATAAATTCTCAGAGACATATTTATCTTCCTCATTAATAATTGCAGAACCCTAATAATTCTAGAATTGTTAAGCCAACGCTGGTAGATTACGCGAGTCCTGAGATTCGAAAAGCAGTTCTCCCGGAAACATGTCCTCGCGCGAACAATTAAAACGAAAAAGGAAAACGGACGACTCGTCTCGGTGTAGCGGAAACAAATTTCCTGTGACGGACAGCCGAGTCCACAAATGTCGGACAGTTTCATAATGATGGTGCGCCGAAAAACGTCGGTGACGATAAATCGTGCCGGTCGCCGCGTAAACCCGTTCGAGAACGCTCATCCCTGGGAAGGATTAACATCGCAGCATTTTTCCCGGGACGGAAAAACCGAGGGGATCGGTCATAGGGTAGGATTTGAAATTCAAATGGGGCCCCGACAGGTCCGTTTACGGGCATTCTTCTCCGCGGCGCGGCGCGGCGGCACGAAAATGGCTCCGTAGATGGTAACCCGGCGATAAGATCGGGAAAAAATAGTCGAGTCGCTTGGTACAATGCGTAACGAGCCGTTTGATTCCCCGTAGTGTGCGGTTTTAATGGCCACCGGAATGGAGAACGCATTCCCCGGAGAAAGTGCGATGAAACGTCTATACTTTGGACGTCGATTTTGAACGTCGCCGGATCGTGTTGCCGAGGACATTACCTGCCGTTGAAACCGCGAGGTTACACGTCAGCCCTCGGATCGCGATTTCGCGACATTGCCTACTTAAGGCAGATAATGTCGGCGAATGGTAATGCCGGTTTACTGGCCGCATTAATATATCGGGCCGGCATGCTGCCGTTCCGAGTGCTCCCGATAAAAGCCAGACAATATCGTCGCTTTGCACCTTGTTGCTCGACAATTATCCCAACGATCGTGAATCCCGCCGTTCGATCGGCCTCTTATCGACACGCCGTTTGGCCCGCGGAACTTGTTCGAAGCTGCTTACGCTGAAATCGCAATTAGAACGACCGCCGTTTACACTACGCAGAGAGGAACGCTGCCGTGAATGCGACACTTTTATTTAGGACGGGATAATTGAGAAAACTAAACGATCTTTTCTAGCGCGAAACATTTGGAGGATCGGTTCTTTTGCTGTGAGAATGCATAACAACGAGTCAATGAGTTTCTTCGATGCCTACTGCATTTTTTTCATTCGTCGATTCGTCGTATTAAATGGGATATAGCGTAACGAAATAAAGAAATACAGTAATTTCTCCCTAATTCGCGAACAGATCGTGCACAAAAATGGACAATTTGAGAAGAGGGGATGCGATTATTCGAGCCTCGCGTCTCGTTTTTATAGTTGTTGGCAATCGGTAACGATAAAAATGAGCCGCGAGGCTCGAATAATCGAGCAAAATTGTCTATTTTTGTGCACGATCTAAGCGCGAATTAGAGAAAATTAACTGTATTGGTATTAATTTTACAGGTACTGTTTTTCTGTTCATTGTAAATACATGTAAAATATATTATATACTAATCTCAAATTACATAAATCTTCTTTACATCTTCGGATTAATATCACGTTTTAATATTTTACGCCTTGACGTAACCTTGATACAAGCCTTTCAATGAAAAGAAACAGAAAATGAACAAAAATTTCTGATTAAAAGCATCTTAGAAATAAAGGACGTAATAAGCAAAGAATGTTCAAGGCATCTTTTATGGCGCACGTTTTACCCATTTACCATAAGAATTTCAATTGGAATGGTCATTCTGTAATGTACTTTCACAATTTTTATGCTCGTTCGACATAGACGATATTAATCGAAGCTGCCTGGAATTTTACGATCGAGGCTTTGTTTCATCGACTTCGATTCGGCACGAAGAAAATAATCGCGCAAGAGGTCAAGTATCGAACTAGCCGCTTGCATTCTGCGAGACGAGATCGCGCGGATCTTTATGCATTTCAATCAAATTTTACAGCACGGAGCCTAGAAAAATTAAAATTTCTATCTAGTACAGACAAGATTTAAGTGTCCCATAAGACGGTCCTTTATGGATATCGACTTAAATGAAATTTTCTCGAATAGAATCTCGACCAATAAAAGTTTTACCGTCGGCCAAGATTTAACCCTTTTAGCGCTGAACCAAAGGAGTTGCGCGGATATGAGTGAAAAATACCGAAGCTGATACAGTTTGGTGTAGTTTCAGCGAGAGGAATTGCACAGCTTCTGTAAAAAAACTGATAATTAGAAAATTCGCGGAGGAACATACGAAATAAAAAGCTGTTATTTATTGAAACTGTTAAGAAAATAAATCCGCGTAGTTCTCTATAACGAAGTTCCCCCAAATCTCTCTCGTTGTTCGGCATTATGATGTTTCATCATTCCTCGAGATGGAAAATGTCTTCATAAACTAATCCTTGCGGAAGTGTGTTTCCATAAACCGGTGATCTAGAAGCGGGAATAGAAGCGCTGCAGACGAGTCTTCTTCTCTTCTCGTCGTGCAGCCGAGAAAATCCAATCTTCGTTCGCCGGATTGTAGCGCCGTCGTTTAAACTGCTGCTTCCTCGCAACGATCAAATGTTGCAACACTCATCGCCGGAATGCCTAGTTGCGTAGAATTCCTATTTGCCGGCGACTCACCTGGATTTACGAACCAGCTGTTGTGCGAGGACTTAGGCCTGTATTAACCGAGTTGTTTAGCCAATGCTAACAACGTTATCTCGC
Source organism: Megalopta genalis (assembly GCF_051020955.1). NCBI lineage: Eukaryota > Metazoa > Arthropoda > Insecta > Hymenoptera > Halictidae > Megalopta > Megalopta genalis. The sequence goes on along the minus strand of NC_135027.1, from coordinate 209,597 downwards.
TCGTGGCTGCCTGGAGGAAAGATCACGACCCGTTCGCGGTTCGTGACATTCTCGCTTTCGAAAGTGCAGCCGGTCCGTGCTCCAAATATGCATAGATCGCTCGTGCAGATGCTGGACCAGCTAGAAGGAATCCGCTGGTCGAGTTCAGCCGTGTGTCGGGAACGGAATCGTTGGCTGCCGCGGTTTCCCCGAGCCGATAAACGCATCACGGAGAGAAGATACGCCGTTGCTGATAAGCGTAATCGAAAGAAGAGGAAGCGACTCGAAAGCGGCAGTTCTCCCGATTACTCTCCTCCAGGACTCGAAGTCGCACCTGTTTCTCGCGCGGCCGTGAAAACATCGCTCTCTAATCCCTCGGCACGGGACGGCGATATTATTTAATCTGCTCGATCTGCCAATTAAGAAGTGAAAAGGCTCTCGGATGAGCAGGAAGAGAGACCGGAAGCGGAGGAGGAACAGAGCAAGCCGCACACGATTCTACGACTCGTGAGACGAATAGAGAACCGTTTCCCCTATGGACAGGCTAATTATTCCGTGCTCAACACCTTGATAAACGATTTCAGGTGTTCATGGATCATTCGAACGACGAAAGTACGGAATCCAGCGGCGAAAATTGATCGCTAGGGATTGGAACGTCTTTATTTAGAACTTTAGCGTGCATCTGTAATCAAAATTATGGAGATCGGTGAGATCAACCTTTTCCACTGTGTGGCGATCATGAGATTAACAATTCTCACACCATAATTCGCAACAATTGTTGCATTCCTAAATCTGTTTCTATTTGACGGTAATCTTACCGAGTTCTAAAAGCGACTAACGAGAATTAAAATCTTAAATTCCTAATTCGAATAAAATCTTAATTATATTCTAAATACAGGATAGAATTTATTTCAATTTTTTGCAATTCTTTATAATAGCGTGCGTCGGTGTAAATAAATGAATTCAACGATTTCTAATGAATGCAGCTTCACGATTTCAAAAATAATGAAATGAAAAAATATGGAACCGTTCATTTGACCGGCGTTAATAAGTTGTTGAAAATTTAAATACGGTGTGATAGAGTGTGCTTAATTTTATATGACGAAAACGATGACAGAGAAAGCAAATGTTAATTCTAGCTTCGGTTAAATCGCGAAGAAATTCGGCAGAATGTGGTAAAAATGAACGGAAGAGATCGACGTCGACTTTTCATCATTGATTTGGAAAGCTTTGTAACACCGTTGACAAAGTTACGCGTTTAACAAAATATCTCGGAAAGCAGAAGCGATATACATACCAGTTTTTCGCGGAAGTGAGACTTTTACCGAGGATGGTTTTCTAAACGATTCCTGGTTTTTACGCGACTCCTGGTTCCGTTAATTGAAACCATAAATTTGCGCAAAGATCCGCAGTCGGAGTGATTAGATAGGTGACAATGATCGATCGCGTGCAGTTTAAAATGTGGACGACGGCGCGAGACTTGATATTCGTGTCACGGTTTAGTTTCAATATTTTAGCTGGTCTTTTATCAGCGGCGGATCGGATGAAAGTAGTATCAAGTTCACTGTGCATCTGCATATTTATCTGGACTACTCTAGACAATTTTGTTTTACACACCAGTTATGCAGCATCAAAGCCAGCCTCTAATAGCCGCGCAGGCTGTTTTGCACAATGGCGTGTGCTACTTTCTCTTTCTTTCGTTGGTTTTTTCCTTCCTGTTTTTATCCTTTACTCTATCTGCTGTTCGCGCTCGTAGTTTTGCATACTATCCCGACGCAATGAACAGCCGGCAGCAAAGGTCCTAGCACCTGCGTCTTGTTTTTCTGACGAATTAAAAAAACACTCGCGTTGCACACGCGCTCCAATTAGACAGCGTAGACGTCAATCTAACGATCTAAACGATATCTAAACATATACTTTATCGCTGTTCTAATTGCACTATCGTGTCCTATGATTTCAGTTTCTAATTTCTTAAACGCGTTTGTTATAGTTTCTCCTAATATTTCTGCCACAAAAACCGGAGCACAGTAATCGGCGCACAATTCGCATAGCCTTTGAGATCGCGAACCGTGAGAAATATTAATTCATCGTCGATTCTGAATGAAATTTTAGACTTTTAATTATTATTAGATAGGTATTATTAGATCTTTTTAATTATCATTCTGTTATTATTATTCATCGACGGGTAGAATTCCCTCGGGAAACGTACAACGAGATTACAGATGACAAAAATGAGAAATATTAATTCATCGTCGATTCTGAATGAAATTTTAGACTTTTAATTATTATTAGATAGGTATTATTAGATCTTTTTAATTATCATTCTGTTATTATTATTGTTCATCGACAGGAAGAATTTCTTCGGGAAACGTACAACGAGATTACAGATGACCGTAGAAGTCGGTGCACAATGATTAAACCGTACTGAAATATCATTTACAAAATGTTCAAGTTCCATCGACTGCAGCGCCTCTTTCAGAATTAAGCGCGGGGGAAATTCTCGGCCGTTGGAAATACAGCTCATTGAGCTTCAACCGTGTCCATTATTTTAATTAGCTCCGGCGAAACGGTATTCAGAAAAGAAATTCGCAGCCGGCCGTCGGTTTAACTAGCAGCGAAAAACAGTCAAAGACTCTCGGGGGGTGGTTCCCCGTCCCTTTATTCGCCCGCGCGGCGAATAAAATAAAATTCCGCCGGTGATAAAACTCGATCAAAAGGCCCGTAAAAGTTGCCCGGCGAGAGGAGAGTCCCATGGATAAATTTCGCATTCTCTCGCCCCGGCGAGGAAACGCTTTTATTTTGTCAACGTATTATTAAGCCATTACCGCCCTCCGCGGACCGTAAAACTTCCCGGTTTCCGCTAAAACGCTTCGACATGCCGGAGTCTCCGCGGCGTTTCCGTCCCCGGGGACAGCCGTTCCTCAAAAATTTTCCAGGGGAAAATTTCATTTCTGCCTGCACCTTCGGCTGTTCACCGGCTCGAGAAACTCGGCGACCTACAAAACACCGTGAACGGTACCGAACGCTGTTCGCGGCCCGATGGAAACGCTTCGATTCGCGTGCCGGACGGGAGTTTGTAATTTACAGGTAATTGTTGGCTCGATGAAAATAAAACTAGCGATCTCGCCGAGCCGGTTAGCGTTTTATTAGGCTTAGAACGGTCTTTTTTATTCGCCGCGGCGTAATTATGGAAGCGCGCCGAGACACGAGTGTAATCAACAATTAAAATTAAAATAGAAATTCAACGATCTATCGGAGATCCTAAAACAGATAATAAAAGATGTCCGGCTAATATATCTGCGGATAATCGGACTGCTGAAGCTCGAGAACGAGTAAAATTTCTAATCGTTTCGAATGAAATTATAGAAATTATAGTAGTATTCATCGTGTATTCGGTGGTACTAAATGAACAAATATACGAGCTGTATTAGTTAAATCAGGGTGAATAATTTGTTTGTCAAAATTTAAGAATATCATATTAACCCGTTGTCATACTTTGATGAGTATGACACGTGATGGAGATTTCTAGGATGAGCTTGTTAAGTATGAATATTATACCGTTCTTTTAAGTCGAGATATTAAGTCATCGATATTTAACTAATTGCAGATGTACAATAAATACAAATTGTCTCTTTTCTTCTCAAAAATTATTACAATCGGGAAACGTCTAATCGTTGCAACTACGAAAAAAATGGTACTGGAAAAGGAGTTAATACGAGAAGGGATTAGCGAATAAAGATTAATTTAATATTAAAAGAGATAAATTTGGAAGAAAATCAATTTAACGAATATATGTTTGTGGCAGGGTCTTTTCTTGAATCTTCTGAAATTCTTACGGCGCTTCTACCCCAATTTATTATGCGTTAGAATCCGCATTCTAATCGTCAAAATAGAGAACCATAGTAATTGCATTCATCCGTGCGGTTCGGTTTTGTTTTAATTAGGAATAGTTATTATTTCCCACTTGCGAAACAAACCGTAAACAATTGTTCGCTAATATACATGCTCGCACCGTTGTTGATTCAGCGAATCGCGAGCTGAATGGCTACGATGACGTGATTAGTCGGAAAAATGAGTCACCGTTAATACTAAAAAAGAAAACGGCAGATATTCCACTGTAATGAATCGCAGTTACGCTCATGGCCGCGATTTCGTGGCAACCCGACAATATTACCGTCGCCGTAACCGCGTCTTTATTGCACTTTTAAGCCTATTAGAAAACCCATAAAAATCCAGCGGGTATAAAGACCGTAAATACGCGAGCAGCGTATGAACCGCGTAACGCGGATCATTTTGCAAGTTACGCATTCGCCGAGTAGAATTATGCGATTGATTTTGTAGCTTCGCGATATTCATGGAAGCATTTCGCAGTTCGCAAGTGCTGCAGTAAAATCTATTAACGATTCATTTACGGGAGAACACGAGATCGGGGGAAAAGTAACGTATCGGAGAAAAAGCTATTAACAGCTGTGAAATATGGCACGGTACTAAATTCTCGAATCTACTTTAAACAGTGCATAATTTCAAATTAGAATTCGGTATTTTTTTGATATTTTTAAACGAGAATGAACAACTCGACTTAATCGATCAACCTACTTACTGCTAGGTATTTAACAGTCAGAAACATATTAATCTATGGTTTCGTGTATATAGGGTGTTTATTTTATCCCGCACATGGAAATATCTCCATCATTTCTGCCGATGTAAAAAGATCTGTCAGCACAACTTCGTTCAGTTCAATGCTAAGAATATCACAATTCACCCTTTCCTTGTCTCCCAAGATCAGTCTTTTTTTAAATGTCGAAGGTCATCGATGACATTGTAGCATAAATAAACGTATTATTTACGAAGGATTAAAATTTCCAAAATTCTTGATTGCCTTGGAACTAGCGTGGCTTTTCCATTCAAGATCATTTGAAGTGCCCGAGGTAGTTGAATTCGCCTCGATGTGCAGCGCACCCGCTGCGTCATAAAAAACAGGGGTTAATGAGGATAAAATAAACAAACCAACGTTACTCTTCCATAAAGAAGTCGGTTACATTCGTATTTAGTGGATTATGTACGAGATCTCCGTGGAACTGTCGAGAATAAAAGCAGACCAGATCGAGCGCGGTTAAGTCTTGGGTTGGCAATTAAGTAATTGCCGATTTGTTCAATGAAATACAAAATTTTTTTACTTGGAATGAAGTTTAATCTGTAATGTATTTTCCATTTTATTCGATGACCTTTTGCCATCTCTGACAACTTGAAAATGCCACGCTCGTAGAAAGTCTGATCCTTTTCGGCCAAAAACTGAGTTAAGTGAGATTTTACAGCGTCATCATCATTAAAAGTTTTACCACGAAGGGAGTTGTCCAGGGATCGAAATACGTGGTAATCCGATGGCGCGAGATCAGGGCTATATGGTGGGTGTAACATCAATTCCCAAGCAATATCCATCAATTTTTGCCGAGTAGACAAAGACGTGTGCGGCCTAGCATTGTCCTGCTGGAAAATGACACCTTCACGATTGACCAATTCCGGTCGCTTTTCCTTGACCGCTGTATTCAATTTGTCCAGTTGCTAACATTCACGGATAATAAAAAAATAACATAATAATAACAATAATAATTTTATAATATAACATTTACGAATATCATAAAAATGGGAGCGAGAGACATCTATAACTGAAATCGGCAATTACTTAGTTGCCAACCCAATAAATTCCGCTTTGCTCTCTTTGTTCGGCAAAACGTTGCGCAAACAAAGACGGCCGACGGTGATGGGGCCCTGGTAACGGGTCCCAGAAGATCGTTCGCCTTTCCGAGGATAATTCCAGGCAACAGCGAGGGGCATAGATGCCCGGCTCGAGTGGCTGCATCCTCGGCGGGTACGCGTCGCGATGCGCTCCCTCGTTGCACCGCTCGATTATGGTCGCGTACGTATGCCGGTCTCGTCACGGCCGCGTGCATGCACTCTCTCGGCATGGTCCGGGGTGAACGTTTCATTCGTACAATACGAGTGAATGGGTGTCGGGACGGCACGACATCCGGTGCGGAAGAATGGGACGCGCGTCCGCGGCTGGAAGGAAACGGCCGTCGATCGCTCAGACTATTTCGAGAGTGCGAGCGGAGCGGAGACGCGCGTGCACACGGTACCAACGGGCTGCACCGGCTCGTAAAAGTTTACGGCGCGGTGCGACGCGACCGCCGGTTAAGGAGGAATCGCTCGGAGGCCTTAAAGAAACGGCGGACGGTCTCGTACCCGGGGCCCCGGGGCCCTCGGGCCCGTTCCCCGACTCGGCCGGTTCCCTGAACGACGGTAATGCCCGCGATAACGGCACGGCGAACGGTGTTTCGCGTGCGGGATTCACGCGACCGCGCCGATGCACTTCATTTGTGACGTTTAACGGTCCCGCGGCGAGTGCATCGATCGCTAAATGCGAGGTCCTGGAATGCGCGACGTTCCACTGCCGCGGCGGTACGAGCGTAAATTCGCTGGACAGATGCTGCTCCGTCAGCCGAAGATGCCACGCGCAAGATACCATCTCAGCTCTCTCAGATCATCGCGGCTCGAGTTTGCCCGGTTAATTGAATAGTCGATTGGAATCCGAGCCAAAGACGCGTTTCCCTCGTCCCGGCCGATGTGGCTCGGCTACCTGCTGTTTAACTTGCCAGGGTACTCGAGCCGGTTGCTGCGAGAGCCGGCCAATTGCGGCGCTTTTAGTTTGTTTTCAGGCGTGATTAATATTAGGGGAGAACAGGCTAATGCCGGTCGCTTAACCCTAGAAATACCGAGTCCTGAACGCGAGTAATGTGTACTGTTTTGTAACGATGACTGAGATTGGATTTATGTAAATTTTCGACGATTTTTAGTGTAATGCATGATCGAACGAAGAAATTCGTACAAGAAATACCGACAGAAATATTTCTACAGTGTCGGGGATTGTAAAGGAAAAAGTCAGGAGTCAATAATTTCGACTGGTTTGATAAGTCTAGTGTTAAACAAGAATCGCAGTGCAATCAAAATATCAGAGGTGATACATATTTATTTAATATATATTAATATAATTGATATATAATATATAATATATTAATATAATTCATATATAATATATAATATATTAATATAATTCATATATATTTATTTAATATATATTAATTTATATTTATTTAATAAAAATATTTATTTCAGTTAAATTTCATAAACATCGCGTAATAAACTATGAGTGAGAACTATACGAATGATAATATCCATAATGATTTATTTACACAGTGAAATTAACTTTGCGCAAAGAAAAGATGCTGCGGTTACATCGACGAGCGGAAGCTTTGGTAATGTGTAACACCAAATGTAATGCCTTTTTTGTTGAACTTGTTAACAGCTTTCCACGTCAGTGCACGTAGAAAATGGTCGAAGAATAAGACGTTCGTGTGGATACCAGAAAGAAAGTCCGGCAGTATTCTCTAAAACAGCAACCGTGCCCGAACTTTTGGCCGGTAGTGTAGTAGCTGCTCGGCTTAATTGTTTAAATTAGCTGCGCCTAACGTAGTCATTGTACCCGGCTACTTCATTTAGCTTTCTAGCCGACGACAAGTTCAGCTGCTTAGCTACCAGAATCAGACGGTTAAATTAGCTACCAGAAGCGATCTTACTCGACTACCTGCTTCAACTTTCTACCTTAACTGACCAAATTAACTGTACCAAGTTCAGTTGTTTTACTTTTACCAGTCGGGCCTAGCTCGCGAGCTCGCGCGACGTTCGGCGAAGCTTTGAATTTACAAGGGCACGAGGAAGTCCTAAAGCGTGAAGCGCCGCGCGCGCCGATTGGAAACGCGATCGCGCGCAACGATTTTTACCTGAATCACGGATCAGGTGTTTTTAAGGTTACGATTTGCCGGGGCAAGCAGAGTCGAGGCCGCAGGGAGCGGAAAACGTCTAGACGTCCTTCGCGCGTGGCAGCCGTCGTGTCCTTTTCTCTTTTCCTTTTCCGACGTGCTTACGTACTGCGGGCTTGACGTGATTAACGGTAACCAGGTATCGCGGGCGCAATTAGGCGAAACGGAGCATAAACACTCGGAACGACGATTGGTATCCTGGCGCGCATAATCGCTGGATAGACCGGAGCGAAACATTCTGAAAGGACTTTTTCCTCGATCGGCTTTTTAGCGCTGAACTTACCGAACCCTGAATGTAATTGACGTCGTATGGCTGCTCCGTAACCACGACATGATTCTTTCGATCGTCCGCCATTTTTGTTGTAACGCATGCCCGGATTGAGAAATTTATTCAATTATTTCCTACGAAAGAGTCTTTATCGTTTCAGTTAATCAGATTGCTGTTTACGACCAGTCTACTCGCGTCGTAACTCGAAATCTTGTCGTTTCTGTATGACGAGTATACTCGTCATAACACGAAATCTTGCCATTTCTACATGACGAGTACACTCGTCATAACACGAAATCTTGCCATTTCTACATGACGAGTGTACTTGTCATAATACGAAATTTTGCCATTTCTACATGACGAGTATACTCGTCATGTAGAAATGGCAAAATTTCGTGTTATAACAAGTATACTCGTCATGTAGAAATGGCAAGATTTCGTGTTATGACGAAAATCTTGTCATTTCTACACGACGAATATACTCGTCGAAAACAGCTAGCCGTTTAAGAAAAATATACACAAAAATATATTCTCTATTGAATTCTATATTTTATAAAAGTGTTTGATACAAAATATGAAGGAAATCGAACATATACAATATAATTACAGTAACTTACGCACTCTTCGAAGAAATTGCAACAGTTATCTGATTAAATTAATTTACTGCCGACCGGACATCGGCAATCATCGCTTCTTGCAATTGCCTGTAAAAATATCGCCGTCGTCACAGATCATTCACGAATCGAGTAATCGCTCGAGAGGAATCGCCGGAAGTTTACGGAAGTGGATGCATTAAAGTCGACGCGCTTGGTGGGAGTGCGTTTAGAAAAAGCTCTTTGTTCCTTCGATGCACAGTTCTTAGATCGCGATGGAGATTCGAGTGACGAAACCGACGACGCATCGAAGCATAGTGCATCCGATCTTTCGCAACCGCGTCGACGCATCTGTTCCCGCGGCGAACGCGAATATGATTTATGGTCGCCGCGAGAGATAGCATGTTGCCATAATCCGTTCCCGTGTCTCGCGGACGCAGGAAGTCGCTGTATCGAGCCTGTCACGCGTGCAACAGCCTTTCCTTTTCACGCGGTTTCGTTGTCTTGCTCGGCGCGGCCGAAGAACTGGGCCCGGTCGAGATAAATCGCAAGAAAAGCTCGCATTCCGCCGTAATCGATTTGTTTCCGCGATTTTCTTAAGAAACCCCGAATCGCCTAGCATAATTCCTCCGTGCTGTTTCCGAGCATCCTGCCAGGATACCGACGCATCCTCCCCGCGAATTTCCTTCACGCTTCGATCGTTTTATTCGCACTTCGATCGATTCGCGTTTGCACGATGATTTAATGATTCGAGTCCTTCGAGTAATCGAAAGTTTAAGCTGCGAATTATAAAGCTGAAATATACAGGCTGTCCCAAAAATGTCTCGCAATCCGGAAATGGCGTGATCCTCGGATCATTTGAAGCAACTTCTTCCTTTACAAAAATGTTCTCCGAGGCACCGTTAACGAGTTATTAACGAAAAACAGTGACCAATAAGAATCGAGTACGGCTGACGCGAAGCGGCCCAACCAACCAGCGCACGAAGCCCAGTTCCGCTCATTGGCTCGGTCGCCTCGCGCCAACCGAGCTCGCCTCTGATTGGTCACGGTTTTTCATTAATAACTCGTTAACGGTGTCACGGAGAAAATTTTTGTAAAGGAAAAAGTTGCTTCAAATGACCCGAGGAACCCCCCACTTTCGGATTGCGAGACATTTTTGGGACACCCTGTATATTGAATCATTGAATAAAGTTATCCAATTGTGTCTAATATTATAATAAAAATCAACCGAATCAACCTTAAGTGGATCGAGTCTGGTTCGATCAGCCATATCGAGATTTCTTCGAAAGCCAAGACAATTCTGATCGTAGCGACATTTCAAAATGGCCAGCTGCTGAACGAGTAAAAATATCGTTCGCTTTTATCAAGGATATTAAGTGGACACAGCTTGCCTTTAATCAGCCCACTCGAGGTTCCCCCCTCACCCCGAGTTCGCGGTAACAATATTAACTTCGTCCGCAGAAAATCCGTCGAAATCACAAACTTCTGCTCGGAGTCACTCGTCGGTCGTCGCGGGAAACGTTCTCGCAGGAAAAACACCAGCCGTCTTCGAACTTTCCCAGGAACACTTGATTTTTATTCCGACAAGAAAAACAAACGGCGCCCGGCGGCGCGGCGTTTGGAGCGGTCCTCCGGTAACGGGCACTTAATTTTACACGGTGTATATTTATCCGGGCCGGACACAAATCAGAGGCCGGAGCTCGTCGGCATAATTTCCACGGCCGCGCGGGAAATCCGGCTAAATTTACCGGGAGACGCGTGCCGATCGGTGTCCTTCGACGCCGATGCGTCTCCATTAGCCTCCTCGCTCCCCCTTCGCGGCCGTTCTCGTTCATTCGTTCCGAGTGGTTTATGGTTGTTTTGTTTAGGAGAGCCGCCGCCGCGAGAGACGGAACGAGACGGTCCCCGTCCGCGAGCGACTACCGCCGCCAGACGCAACCGGTTAAATTTAGAGGCGCTGCATCTTCTTTCGGAGAGGCTTAGGCGAGCGCAGGCTTAAAGCTCCGGTGCACTTCCGCTCGAAATAACCCCCGGACGTGGATCCGCGGCGAACGGGATTAACGGGATAGGTTTTGCCGAGCTTCGATGACTTTGCGCCCCCTTCCTGCGAAATCCTCAGATCGAGACACTTCGAGACACTTCGAGACACGGTTATCAAGCTCTTCGACGCTCTGAGTGAACGTTCAGCCAAGTTTCTCATCTCGATGCATATCAAGAAAATTTCTATTCAAAGTTTATCTGCTAAGAAATATTACTATTTCGCATGCTGGCTGGTTACAATTCTATGATCCGCAAATTAAACTCTTAATTCCATTGAGCTGGATGGATAATAATAATGTTGATAATAATGATAATATATTTATTTTGTATTCATATTCGGGACGACCTTTTGCAACAGAGGTGACACTAATATAACGATATATACTAATATAAAATAAAATAATATAACGATAAAAGAGTTAAAAGTGATGATTATAGTGCAAGAAAGGCATCGCTATAAATACAATAAAATACAATACAAAGCAAAACTAATAGCGATAGTGGAAAATAAGGATAGGTGTGGATATAGCTGCAAATATGGAAGAATAGGAGAAATAGAGGGAAAGAAAGTAAATGGAAATGATGAAATAATAACCACGACCCCGCGACTTAGACTTTCCATTGCACCGACGATCACCGAATCTTCGTCGCTAGAAATTTCCCAGCGAGGCAACGTCTACAAGACAACTGAAAACTCGTATCGATCCCGAGGAAGACAGGCTCTCATTTCGAACTAAAAGAAACAGTCGCGGAGCTTTTGTTTGAGACCCGAGGCAACATTCGAAGAAGTTTCCAGTGTCGGAAAACAAACTGGAGAACGTTGCGATCCAGTCGGGAAACATGTCGAAACGTCCCGAAGACAGAACTAAGCCGTTGCAATCGCATCGAACCCTTCGAACGTCTGGCCGCACACGTGCAAGTCTGCGCTTTCCACGGGAAAGCGTGCGGTAAAGTAATTTTCGACGGTGGAGACGATACGTGCCGGCTTTTCCCTCCCCGGGGAGAACTGATCCGCGGTGATCCCCGGCGTTCAATTTGATTAAAATTCATCCGTCTTTCTCTCGCGGGTCGGAAACACGGCCGAGCAAATTACTAAGAAACTTCGCGCGACAAAGAGAAGCTTGCACTTCACGGCCGGCGAGCCCGTCCACTCGGCTTGACCTACATGCGTCCGCGAATGAATGGATAATTTACTAGCCGTAGAAGCAGAGGTGAAAAACGGTTCGATAGAAAAACCCGGGAACAATGGAGCCGCACAGAGGGCCGGGTTTCCTCGCGGTCCGCGGCAAGACGGCTCTTCTCAGGGTCGCAGTTTTGCGCCGGGCTCACAATGGGCCCGGTGTCCCGGCACTGAAAACACCCGGCGGCGAATCGATTGTCCGTAACGCGCTTCGGGACGAGCCGCGTTAATTAGACGCCGGTGCCGGCGCGGAATTTTAAACAGTCCCGCGATCCGGCGACCGTTTATTGCGGCCGAAAGCCTCGTAAAGATGATCCTCCGCGTTTACACAGGGTGTTCAAAAATTATCGTATTTTCGAGAAATCATGGATTCCTTAGGTCTTTTGAAGCAACTTTTTCCTTGGCGAAAACGCGATCCGCAGCCTTGTTTACGAGTTATTCATGAAAAGCAGTGACCAATGAGAGGCGAGGGCACTAAGTTCCAGAAACTTTTCTGGAACTATTGTGGAACTATTCTGGAACTTTTTTCTGGAACTTTTCTTTTGAACTTCGCGCCCTCGCCTCTCATTGGTCACTGTTTTTCATGAATAACTCGTAAACGAGGCTGCGGATCGCGTTTTCGCTAAGGAAAAAGTAGCTTCGAATAATCTCTGGAACCCTTCATTTCTCGGAAATACGATAATTTTGGGACACCCTGTATATAGAGCCCGGCGAGCGCGGCCGAGAGGATCTCCGAGAGGAGCTCCGAGAGGAGCGTGCCCTCACCTCTAAATCGGGCAGCATTGACTTTCATGGAACACGAAACGGGGCGCGGTAATACGGTTCGTCGAAGCGAAAGCTCTCTCTCTCTCTCTCTCTCTCTCTCTCTCTCTCTCCCCACAGTAAGGTCAATCAATCCGCAAGCTCGTCGACGTACTCCGGTTCGATTTCACCGATCGTACGTCACGAGCCTTCGCCCCCCTGTCCCGCCAGCTGCCCCGCCTGGCTCCACCGTCTTCTTAGGGTTAAAATGTCAGCGGCTCAAAGGTCACGTCGATCGACCGACATTCACCGCGGCCATTGTCTCCCGGCTGCTAATCCGAATCTCGACGTGACGGAAGCGAATCGAATTTTCTTCCTGACACGTCCGCGATTGACGTTCCTGCTTCGTCTTGCTCCTTGCCGGATAATGCCACTCTTTTCAATTTTCTCCCGGAGTCCTCTCCAAACCGTTCGCTCGTCCGATCCTTGTTTCTCGGGGTCCCGATGTTCTACGTATTTCGCTGTGTCTCTTTGTTCTGGCTTAATGCCACTTCGCCAAATGTATTCAGAATGTTTTATGTAGAGGCTCGTTCATCCTTTTGATCCTTGTTTCTTGACATTCTATACGAGTAGTTTACTCGGTCTTCCTTCTAGCCGCATAATGGCACTTCTCCAAATATTATACCGAGTCTTTTTGCACGCGTTCATTCGCGTCTACGTTTCTCTCCCGACTAGATAACGGCACTTCGCCAAATGTTACTCCCCCGAATCCTTTTGTACAAATTTATTCACGCGATTGACCCCTCCGCTTAACGATCCGCGTATTCTTTTTCAAGAATAGAATTTTCGATTTCAGCGAAATATCGTGTTCATCCGTGGCATTTGACATTTTGCGAACGTCTCGCTAGATAATAGTAATCTCCTTCGAGTCGTATAATGGCACTTTTCGAAATATTGTTCGGAACACGCCTACGGTCGTCCTCCCGCGCGTTGAATCGCAGCTCATCCTCCACGCTTGACATTCTCCAAGTATTTCACTTGATCTTTGCCTACGTTTGTTAATGGCACTTTCTTAAATATTATACTGGATTCTACTACAGTCCTCGGCTTTGACGTTCCTCGAGTATCTCTTTCTCTCTCTCCCTCTCTCTTGATCTTTTTCCAAGCTACACAATGGTACTTGCGTAAATATTATTCCGTACCTCTTTATAGTTGCTCATTCATACGTGTCACCCACACGTGACATTCTTCCAGCATTTTACAGCGTTCCCAAGCTAGGTAATGGGCTTTCTGCAAATATTAATCTTAATCCTGTTACACGTGTCAGTTCGTGCGTTCAGCCCCTGCACCGATTTTTCATTTGACTATTTTTTTTGGCTCGACATTTTCCGAGTATGTTCCCTCGCCTTTCTCCAACCTAGGTAATGGTCATTTTTATATTAACCCTTTGCCGCTCACATCTAAAGATCCACCGCTTGGACGATCACGATTTCGACAATTAACGTTTAAATTTAGCGAGGCCGAGTGGAATTTTACGGCTAGCCGATGAGAAGAAATCGTAAAAAATGAATTCTAAGGGTCATCGTTGAAATGATCTTTTTATCCGATTCTTAATAAATTTTTGCATAAAATAATCTATGGACAACAGTGGTCTGTGTTTCGACCACAGAATAAAGCAAAATTAATTCTTCAATATATATACATTCGAATAAAGCAAAAGCATTCGGGAGCGTTCAGATTTAGAGGTTAGATGCAGCGAAGAGTTAAATTATTCAGCATCATTATTTTAAATGTACGAAACGCGACGATGACAGATGCGATGATATCGCGATAAGAAAGAAAAGAAAATGGGCATTGTCAATTTGCTAATTCTAGGTCGATTTCCATGGATCCATCCTCGAAAACTTCCCGAGAAAGATAAAACCCTCCATTGCGAAATTAAATATTCCATACACCAAACAGAAAGTCCGGTCCACGATGCTTCTGCATCGGCATCGGTCGATCCCAAACAGTATACAAATGCAAAATCGCCGATTACCATGCGCGGGGCACCCTTTGTTTTTTAAAAGGCAGTCCCTAGATGCACCTTAGACCCGAACGCATATCCCGTAGCATTCTGCACGGCTGCAGCGGCAATTCCATGGCCAATAGCCAGGTAGACTAACCACTCTGTATGCACGCGATTCCCTCGGATTCAATTTTTCGATGCAAATAAGGGGGAACGATCGCCGGGGCCTGTCCGCCATTAGTCCCGAAAGCGTCGCGCCGAGAGATCCGCTCCGCTAGCGTCTGGGGTCGGCCTAGAAGCTGGAAACGGGTTCGACGTTCACGTATTAACCTTGAGCAAATCGACGGGTTAGAAAGTGTCCGCGATGGCGATCGGTACGCGTGTCGACGAGCAGTTCGCGTGCGAGATCCAGCGGAGGAATTCTCTCGCTCCCGCGTCCTCCTCCTCCTGCTCCTCGTTCTCCTCGTCTTCATCGGCCACTTTCCATGCGGCGCGATGCCACGCCGTGCCTCGGGAAAATTAGCATCGCGAGCGTGGGGTGCGGGCTGCTCAGGAAAAACTATGTGGAACGCGGGGGCGTTCGGTCGCGAAAGGAAACGCGGCGTTGCGCAAAAATGCTCTAAGAAGACGCGTTTCCACGGAATTCCAAGCTCCGGGGATCTTCCCCGACAAACAGGATCCACGGAATGGAGATTGCTTCCAATTTCAGATATTGCAACATTCGGGGCCCTCTCTTCTCACGATTTTCGTACAATTTTTCGGATTTTGGCCCTTCGGATGCACACCGAGGGTCGATCTTTTTAGAGTCCTTAGCCCGTGCTATCGAAGTTAGGCGTATTCTATTCGAATAACTCGTATGTTCCATCGTTTTTCTCCAAGCCAGACAATGGGCATTTTATATCAACTCTTTGCCGCTCCAATTTAATGGTCCACTGCTAGGACGATCACGTTTTTGAAAATTGACATTTAAATTTACCGAGGTCAAGGAAGAATTCTTCGAGATATTCGAGAATTTGTTCGAGATCTATTCGATTTGACGAATAGAGATTTATTCGAAGTATTTATATATATTCGACGTGTATTATCCGAATAAGATTTTATTCGAAGAATTTGTTCGAAATATTTCAAGAGTAAAATTTCATTTGAAACGTTTGTTATCCGAATAAAATTTTAGTCGAAAACTGTTTTCTCAGGCTTGAACAGCTTGCCGTTGGTACAACTAGATCTTCTAGATAACAGAGTGATCTATGCAAACATTGGTTGACATGTTGGGTACAACATAAGAATTGTTTCTTTTGGAAATACATACGTACTTAGAGCTGACGCAGACAATTTTGTATTAATAGATTGAATAACTTTTTTGAAACTGGACTAAGTGACTTGAATTTCTTTTAGATGTTAGAGGTTATTATTTTAAAATTTTTTAAAACTTCGATTAAATTTTTCGCACGCATACAACTTACCGAGACCTACGAAAGGCATTTTTTAAATTTTCATTACAGGCTCAGATAAAAAAGTTAAAAAATTGGAGTATTTTATTTTCTTTTGTCATTCCAAATAATAGCAAAATTTTAAAAATACATCTTAGTCATCGTCTAGTATACTAAACCCTGTATCATTTAAAAAAATTTAAGTCGCTTAGTCCAGTTTCAAAAAAGCTATCGCGTTTTAAAAAGTGTACAGATACTTTTGTGGACCACTGTAAATACACAATCTTCTTCTTGTATCATTAATAGTTATAATTTCCTTGCCGAATAACAATTTACAATAAAACTAACATCACCATCGTTTTTCTTCTCACAGATATCAAACCCGGAATCGTAGTTCGAGTCCACAGGTTCACCCCAGTCGTCGATTCCTCTTCATTCTTTCTGCAGCTGTAAGTAGAAACATCCCTCGTGGAACAGAGACCCACGAAAACAGCATCAAAAACCGGCAACTTTTTCGCGTCCTCTCCTAGAACGTCGTTCTTACCTCGCCCGGGGAAATTAGCTTCGCTTTTTAAAATAGCTCGGGCAAGGAGTAGCGTTCGTGCGGATCTAATAAAATTAGCGAATCTCCTTCGGAATCGAGTCATCCTGTCTAACGCTTGCATCGCGTGGGCGTCGTATCGGGAGAGCCCGGGTGAAAGCGGCGGCTCTTCCTCGTTCGGCCGCGATAAAGCTTTCTCATAAGCGATCCTGTCGAAGATACGGGATAGGCACGCGAGCAGATAATCCATTTCTGGCGGGAGAATTCGCGATTCGCTGGCCTGCGCCCATTGCCAATGCCGAGAACGGCGGGACCTTGCCTTCCATCACAAAAGAAGCCGCGCCGAGAGCAGCCGGCACTTTCACTTATTACGAGCGAATTCACGCGGCCGTGCCTGCCTTTTTTTTCCCTCTCTCCGCCGGTAATTAAGTCGCGGCTGCTCCCGGGAATTACTGGCGCGGCGGTGATTAGCATTGGTTCCGCGCCGCCATTCGCGCGCCCCCGTGGAAAACGACGACGCCGTTCACGGCGGGGCCTAGTTTCGCTGCATATTGTTACGAACGGCCGCGCGAATCCGCTGCGCGTCTTTTAATTGACTTGGACTAGTTCGCGCGCCGAGTTGGGTAAAGCTGCCTAATGCGGGACCCATCGTTTTTTTTCTGTTAGGATCGGCATTTTCGATTAACGCTGGAACTACCGAACCAGTCGAATTGACCGGTTTCTGATCTTTCTTTTACACTTTTCTGATATTATAAAAATATTTCTAATAGAAATTTTTAGGCACGCACACACTTCTTTATTCAAGCATATATTATGATGAAAATGATACGAAGTTTAAATAAATCCTGGTAGTTTGAGATTATTAAAGATTATTAAATTAGATGCACGTTATGCATATAATACACATTAGATTATTATTCGAAGACTATGAAAATTAGATACACGTTTAACCCCTTGCACCAAGATTTCTTTTACAACTCTGTTAATTACAGCACTTCTTCGCCCTTAATCATTTTCTTAACGGAAAGTGACAGTATTTGTTTCTTTCGCACCCTCATTTACTTTCGTTTCCAGACTTTGGTAATGGAAGTATCAAATTCGGTTTCGATTTACATAAATTGAACGATCGCGCAGGCGCGATAGATTACGTATGAAATCCTCGTCTCGAGTTCGACGCGTTGTTACAGCGCGAGGGGTTGAAAATACGCGTTCTTTTGCAATCTACCGGAAAAACACTGGAGAAACAAATACATTCCGTTTCTTCGTGATAAAACCGTTTCATCGCAGACTTGAGAAATGTGTCCTTAACCCATTTGCATCGTAAGCTCGTGTATGCGCGGATTTCGGTGATGCGGGCCAATGTTCCACTTATCCGAATGATGCAAATGGGTTGATACGAGACCCAGTTCGGCATTATCAGAAAATTTATTCTCTTCGACGTACAAAATTTCTTCCATCCCCAGAAATTGAATGCGCCATGCGGTAACGTTTACAAAAATAATCGTACGCTTAGCATCTTTAAGATATTCGTAACATAATCGAACTGCTTCGAAAACTTTTCGCAACGTATTCTACGGATATGCTTTTCCACGATGTTAGGCTAACTTGGACGCCGATAAGCGGACGAAACATCGAAAGATGACGGGTCACTAATTTTTCAAGTTACGATTACTCATAGAGATAAAAAGATACATTTACGAGTTATTTGAGCCGTTTATTTTGAAAGTGGCATAAGTCACTTTACCGTAATGAAAAGTGGTGATTTTTTAATGTTTATACGAAATTATTTATACTGAGAAAAATATCAGTATCCTGAGATAGCAAATACAAGTAAATCTTCTCGAAAGTTAGCATCCATACTTTTAAACGTGTTAAAACGCAAACCCTTAAATATATCGACTTAAAAACAAAGTGACTTATGCCACTTTCAAAATAAACGGCTCATTTATTCAATTGTATGTTACCTACGGCAAATGTTTAACAAGTTATCATCACTTGTTAAAAATCAGAATAAATGTCTCCTCGTTACTTTTATAAACCAATGTAAAACAGCTGTTTCTTGTGCTCCGGTAAATCTGATATTAATAACAAAGTCGATGCGACGGCCACCGCGTTGCCGTCAATTCCCTCGAATGTCGCGTGACTGCATCCGTGACGTCACGGGCAAGCGGTTCAGCAGAGTGGGGGTAAAGTCGGCTACGCCGCCCTCTGTCCCCCGCCGTGCGCAACTTGCTCATCCGTGACGTCACGGACGGAGTCACGTGACATTTAATGGACTTCACGGCAACGGTGCACTCGGCACATCTATCGCGGAAATAAGCTAGGGTCTCATACCGAGAGGCGAGCTCCTCGTATCAGGAAACTTCACCCTTATCGGTCTCTAGAATTCGAGTTAAAGGAATTCGTTGCGATAATTTCGGCTCTAGAGGATTCCGAGCGGAATCCAAGAGGCTAACTTTCGGCGATTGGTTCTACGGATGCTCTTAGGAGACCGGCGTTTTAGAAAAATCAGACAGGTTGATCTAATTGGTGTGCGCGGTATTAGATAGCTGCTTTCACGATCTACTCTCCTTTTGCTGATAACTGGCCGGTCGTGTCGGAGGTGTGTAAATAAGTACGGGATAAAGCGACCAATCGACTTCCGGTTGATTTGTTTCCACAAGCCAATTAAATGCTCTCTATGGCGATAGCGGAAGTATCGCTCGCCGACGATTAGCATGACTATCGCATTAACCTCCTCGGTATACTTCTTGACACATTTCTGGCCCACGACGGTTGCCATCGAGTTTCATCCGAACACTGGTAGTGGAGCCGATTACTGTGCGGTGTCAAATTGACGTACCTTCGTTTTCTTTTCAGGTAGAATCAATTTTATATCTATCGAATGAGACATCTTAAATAAGCAAGGATAAACATATTTAACCCTTTGTACAGTCGGAGCTATTTTAACTTGAAATCCAAGACGGTTTTCTCGACCGATTTTCATTTTATACAATCTAGTGAGTTTAATACATGCGAAGTTGTACTTTGCAACTCAATCGTGACACTTTTAACGATCCTTTTGAATATAAACAAATTTGGTAATGTTAAGATGATTTTGCAACGCGATGGAACAATTTGTCATGCCGCCTTAGAGTCGCCGCTCGAGCGCAAAGGGTTAATATGTCTCGCTCGATGAATATAGGGTTAATTGTACCCGAAAACAAGCTGTACCATCCGAATCGAAATTCCGTGGCTTTCCAAAATCAAGCGAGCGGGATCTCAAAGTGCATGACGTATTGGAATTTGTATCAGAAAAATAGGTTCGCGGCAGCTTTCGGAGCGGTAATTGAAGGCAATTAGCGTGAAGGAGCTCTAATCGAGCCACGATCGAGAGGACTCGCGAGGAGAATAAAAGAGAGACAGAGAAAGAGAGAGAGAGAGAGAGAGAAAGAGATACGGAGGAACAATTAGGAGCGGCGGTTTCCGAGGAAAGTTCGTAACGACGAAACGGAAGTTAGGAGAGCGTGGAGTCTTCGGCACAGATTCCTGGACGAGTGGCGTTGAACGGTACTCCCCTCATCGTGTTCGTTAACTTCTATTGGCGAATCTAGCGGTAAACGGTCCCGCCATTAATATTTATTCGGTCTACCACGGAACAACTGCCGGGTCCCGCAGAAGTAGGAGAATGACTTTTCAAGCATTGTTTCTTTCGCGGGGCCGGCTCGCCGCCCGCGAAAACACGGTTTGTTGCGAGCTCCAGAGAGCAGCGGCCGGATTTATTAATGAGTAGCAACCTGTTACGCTCTTCTTCTGGCTCGTTTGCTCTCTATCCGGCCGCCGCGGACTGCAATCGGTTTCCGTTTTATTACCGCCATTATACCGTTTCGAATAACCGCCGCGAGTCTGTGGAATCGGTGGCCCGTTCTCCCTCCAAGCTCGTTCGGAGATCTCGTAAACGCTCTAGAATTGTATGCGGCAACGATCCGCCGACGCGGCTCCAACGTGTTCGCTATGATTCGGTGCTTACCTTCGGCAACATTCTAATTACCTCGTTAATGCACGTTAAGGACCGCGTGGAAAATCCTGTTGAAACCGCCACGGCGATCGGAACGCGTTCCTGGACCTTTCTGAACGTCGTCGTGCGGTCTTTTTATCGTACGGAAATATTTTGGAAATAATTGCCTTGAAATTGTACACTTTGGAAATTATCCACTTCGAATCTTCGCATATTTTCGCTTTTCATTTGTCAACATGGTCAGTCCTTTTCGTTATTTTTATTTACATTTATTTGTTCGTCTATTGACTTATTTATTGCTGCATCCGCTTAACAGCAACTGGAATTACTTCACTCGTGGAATTACAATCTGCAGGATTACACGTGCTTGTAATATTAGCGATAGTTTCTGCATTGAATTGTCGACATTATCGTCTTAATCTAAGTTGCTTAAGTTAGTTTAGTTAAGTTGCTTAAGTTTCCACCTAAATATCTCCTGCAACGGCGCCGTTACAAAAAGTTTTTTATGCGGAATTTGACTGACGTTAAAAAACATGTACGACGCAAAAAGTGATTAACCCTTTTCACTAGAAGCCACTTTAACTGTATATCTAAAGTGATCTTGTTTACTATTTCCATTTCTGAGTATTTCGATTTCATATGACAAAGTACATTTTATCCATATAAAATTGAGTCTTGCAACTCGTACAATAGTTGCAATTTTTTTGCATTTCAACTTTGAGAATATAAAAATTATCTCGGAACGTAGTATAACAATTTTTTCAGTGGTGTCTCAGAGTCGCTGCTCGAGTGCAAAGGGTTAATTCTTCGAGTTTATTTATTTTGGCTCAATTTACATTGAGAGAACGAAATGGCAAAAAATGTTCTTTTATTTAATCACAGTTTTGAAAGACGAGGACTGTTTGTTCAGCAAGTCGGACGTTCTTACTTGTTTGTTTGTTTGTTTTTTGTTCGTGTCGTCCGTTTCATCGAACGGTATAATGCAATTAAGCCGAACAGTTTCAAATGGGGTCGCGGCCACGAGATTTGGTTGTATTCTAATTATTAACATCACCGAGTAATTTATTTATGGCTCGATACGAAATTCTCGGTGCTGCAATTGAAAGGCTCAGCGCCGCGCTATTATTGTAATAGTTATTATTAAATATGCAGTCGTACAGTTGCATAGCTTATGCAGTATCGCGCATATGCGTAATATTCGACCGCTGGTTATTCTGCCTAACGATAATACCAACAAAGCCGTTGTTTCCATAATACATTAGCATGCGTTGTTTTATGCAAGAATGCGACGAATTCGACCGATTACGTTCACAGCAGCTGCCGAACGGTTTGCGAACATATTCTACGCGGAAAGACAAATTCTACGAATTCAGGGAAATTATGCAATTCGAAACAGTGCTTCTAATGAATACTTGATGAGAACCTGACTCGTTCCTTCCAAATCGAAACGAAATTGAATCCCTAGTTTATCAAAATTCAGGAGTGAAAGTAAATTCGTAGATGTGACAGTAAATATATGCAGTAATGTCTCTCCAATTGACGCTCAGATTGTCCACAAAAATGAACAATTTAGAAAGAGAAGATACAATTATTCGATCCTTTTTATATTTACGAATTGTCTACTATAATATATATAATTCTATATAATATAATATAATATTATAATATAATATATAACACATAATATATATAATATATAATATATAATATATAATATAATATATATAATATAATATTCTATGTAATATACATATATAATCTACTATAATATATATAATTGTCAACTATAAAAACGAGCTGCAAGGCTCGAATAATCGTATCTCCTCTTCCCAAATTGTCCAGTTTCGTGCGCAATCTGATCGTCAGTTAGGGAGACATTACTGTACTGGAAACAAAAATTGTCTCGTTTTCGGAGGGAAATTATTCAGGGTGAAAAATTGCTCGTGTGAATAGCTGCGAAAGAGATCGCGGCGCAAAGAGCTAAGCGACAGTATCTCGGAAGTGAAAACATGCGACTCGCGGCGTTCTTCCTTGCAGCCACGGAACCGTGCCGCGGAGTTTGCCCCGCAGCAAAAAGTACGAAGAAAACTGTTTCGCATAATAAATCTCTTTAGACGGCCGATCGTTCATAGAAGCTGTCGTTAGAGCGGCGCGAGAACGATCCGAAAATCGTTCTCGGCGGGCCAAGACGGGCCCGAAGAGTCGCCTCGACGCGAGCAAACGGATGGGGCGTCTCGGATGGTTTATGCTCGCTCCTCCCGAAGAGCTATGCGTTTCTTCGGCAACCGAAGGCGACCGTGCTGGCACGTAGCGGAACTTTGCCCCGTACGTGGTCCCCGCGCACGGAATCCATGCCCCGGAGTGGGCCCCGAGCGGACCCCGCGGGCCCCATAGGCCCGCGAGTGTGTGCAACGCTGTCCAGCGTGTCGCGCCGCGGTGCCATCGTCCTGAGAGTCAAAGTGAAACGTGCAATCACCAACTAAATATATTCGAACTATTCCGTATTCAAATATCCTCCCGAAAGTGTTCGACGACCGTCTAGCGCGATTGCAACAATGGATTTTTACGGATAAACGGATTTCCATGGAGAGTCGCGATTTTACAGGTACGTTCGAAGTGCATTCCAAAGGTGGGAGATTTGGATCATTTTTTGGACGCGTCAGCGGCGATCTTCGTTTTGCCGATTGGTATAGTTAGGATGAAAGCTAGGTATTTCATTAATTTCATTGCTTTTCCTGCAGTCGTTTCTTCATACCGCATTTTTTAAATTAGCAAGTTTCCCTGTGGTTGCTGTATTTTTAGTAAAATAAAGGAACACAATCTTTTTTTGGACGAATCAGCGAGGATCTTCGTTTTGCCGATTGGTATAGTTAAGATGAACCTTTAGCTAGGTATTTCATTAATTTCATTGCTTTCCCTGCAGTCGTTTCTTCATACCGCATTTTTTAAAGTAGCAAGTTTCCCTGTGGTTGCTGGATTTTAAGTAAAATAAAGGAACACGAACGAGTTTAGTTTCCACATTTGTTTCTAACGAATCTGCAGGCCGATCTTCATCAGAATTGTGCAAAAAGTAACCTCATTAACGATTACAACTCGTCAGTCATTATAAATTATTATAAATTGCTCGTAATGACCAGTTGTAATCCTTGGTCATTGAACAGATCACATTTCGCCCAATTATTACAAATTACTCGTAACAGTTAACGAGTGATAATCGTTAATCGAATCACTTTTTGCCCAACACTGGCCTTCATTTTACGATCGATATAGTTCGTGGGAACCTTCGGCTACGTGCTACGTTAATTCCGTCGGTTTTCCTGCAGTCGTTTCTTGATTCCACGTTTCAATTCAACAAGTTTCCCGCGGTGAACATTCTTTTCGCGCAACGAACAGGTTTCGGCTGTGAGATTCAAGTTTCGTTTCCGTCGCATATATACATTTCGACGGAAATATTCGTGCACATTCCTTGCATATCGAATAACTTATTCCGAAAGTTCCAGAAAGAACCGCCCGTGCGCGATTAACATTAGTCGCATTAGAGGGCCGGTTTACGCTCGTTCGTTCTCTTCAAGGTTTTCACGGATCACTCGCGCTCCCTTGTTCTACACGAGAACACACTTTGGGCCCGCGATATATATCGAGTCTGCGATATGGAGTTCGCGATATCGAGCTCTCGGGATCTCTCGGTTCCGCGATGCCGGCTCAGCAATTTTCGGCGAGGCTTTCTAATATTTCGGGTCCTCGACCTTGGGTTCCGAGATCGATGGCCTACGGCGAGCTACTTCCGCGTCGACGATTCTCCGACGATGCCCCCCTCGGGGGGTAATTACGATTTCGTTTAAGGCGGCGGGACGATCACCGTGCTTTAATTGCCACGCGTGGTCGCCGCGCGACGGCCGAGCCGCGCGCGTGCGGTTTAATGGGAGAGATTTCAGAATTGGTTAACATTAAATGGAGCTTTGAGTAACAAGGTTATGGAACGGAAAGCGGCCGAAGAAAACGACTCGAAACGCAGTCGTAAAGTTCCCTTAACAATGGAGATTCCGATTACATGTCGGCGCATAAATGCAACGGACACCGCGCTGGCGCGACTTTACGTTAGGACACGGATTTAAATTATGATGTACACCGGTGGACAGCATTAACGAGTCGGTAGAATGCGTAATGCACTTTACTTTGTTGCGATTCAAAATTGCATCGTCACGAATTTCCTCTTTCATATTCGCACATCTGGTCGACAGAGATTTTCTTTCTTATGATATTTCGTAATAATTTGGTAACGGCATTGGTATAAATATCCGTGCCCCGCCCGTAGTAAATTTCGGCGCGCAGTAAACAGTGGAAAATTAAATTCTATGAAATTCAATAAGTTAGCCAGTTCATTTGGCCAGGCCAAATGAATAGCGTTGGTTCGGCAATTGCTCCGTAATGAAATTTGTTTGAACGCGAATGGTGCAGGTATACGGTACATTGTGCAGCGTGCATTATACGTATACATATATACAGTGCATTATATGCGGTGGACAGTAGTACGCGACGCGCGATGAAATAAAAACGTCAACGAGAGTCGATAAAACACGCATTATGTTTTTCATCGAGCCGGAAATCAATTTCTCTTTGTCGCGTTTGGAAATTACCGTTCGCCGAGATCTGCATAAATATCCGGCGAAACGCTGGATTCAAATCATGTCCGGCGGCGGCGCGCGGTGAAAGAAAAAAAGCGAACTTCGACGAAGTTCAATAAAATCAGCATTTCGCTTTTCATCCGGCCAGGAGGCCGAACAAAGGAAAAATCAATCTCTCTTTCGTCGCTGCGCTTTGGAAAAATAACTCTCGAAACGAGATTAGCATAAATATTTCCCGCTCAATTACAAACCAGACCGGCGCGCACCGTGGCAATAAAACATCATCGCCAACTTCGTTAGTGTCTGTTGGAAAAAGCGCTCATCGAAGGCACGCTTTCTCCGCGAAGTCGTTCACTTCGATCTTCGCCTAATCACGAACGCGTCCGTGCAACACAAAAGCGAAGTCACGAATCGAGATTGCAATTATAGAGATTGCACGAACAAAATCTTGGCGCGTCGATCAAACGCTGGAGATTTCGAGCTCGGCTCGAAACGAGCACCCTGTGCAAACTGAACACTCGCGCGCGCGCGCGCGCTCGCACACCGATGCAGCCGGTAGAATGCAGCTTGTGCGTGTGTGCAAGGCGACTTTACGGTATATTGGTTCTCTTGAACGCCTCACTCGGGAATGGCAATGGCGAATGTGCCTCGGCCTGGAATATATGTATTAGGTGTGCCTGCCGATTGATCCCTCGCGTTTTCATCACCTGGCCGTTCGCTTGCGAATTATCCAAATGCGGTTTAATCTTGATAATAATCGTCGTCGAATTCTTGCGCGTTCGCTTCGTCTCGCTCGTCCTATCGAAGAATTTTTTTCGGAAAAAATATGTCACGCTGTTTCGCTGCAAGGAAATCATCGACGCCTCCTTTACTTTCATGAACGATTTCAAATATTTATTTTACAAGGACGTAGAAGATAATTGCGGCGGAACATAAGCAGGCAAACTGCGTAGAACCTAAGTGTTTCGAAATTGTCTTGTCATTTAATAGCGTAGAAGACAACTGTAGCGGAACCGGAAAACCATGTTCGACATAAGCGTTCCGAAATGTTTATCAGGCAACAACGTAGGAAGCAATTGTCGTAGAACGTGAACAGACAAGCCGTATAAAATGTACGAATTTTTGCGAAAATATATTCATGAACTTTTAAAATAGTGTTTTAAAACAGTATTTGAAATAGTATTTTAGCATAAACTGTACTAGAAGTTTCAACAGTTAAACATCGGCAGCTAGCACTGCGAGAAAATGGAATTTGCGATAGAACAAAAGCGAAATCGATGCGGTAAATTCTCCCTGATTGACGCACAGATTGTACGCAGAAATGGACAATTTGGGAAGAGGAGGTATGATTATTCGAGCCTTTACGGTACTAGAAGTTTCAACAGTTATCATCGGGAGCTAGCACTGCGAGAAAATGGAATTTGCGATAGAACAAGAGCGAAATCGATACGGTAAATTCTCCCGGATTGACGCACAGATTGTACACAAAAATGGACAATTTGGGAATTATTGGATTATTTGGTATTATTCGAGCCTTGCGGCTCGTTTTTATAGTTGTTGATAATCGGTAACAGGAACAAAAGCAAAATCTATACAGTAAATTCTCCCTAATTGACGCACAGATTGTACACAGAGATGGACAATTTGGGAATTATTGGATTATTTGGGATTATTCGAGCCTTGCGGCACATTTTTATAGTTACCGACTATCAACAACTATAAAAACGAGCCGCAAGGTTCGATTAATCGTACCTTCTGTTCCCAAATTGTCCATTTTTGTTTCCATGCTGAGTGTCAATTAGGGAGAATTTATTGTACCGCAAATCTTGCGAGCACAATAAAATAAGAATCAATCCCATAATTAGCAGAAGCAACGGAGTACTAATTATTCTTGCTCGAAACCGACGCGACTGGCGAATCGCAGGGGCCCCGAATTGATCGAAACACCTGACGAACCGCGACAGGTATCCGCTTGTATTCCGCGCGCGGGTTTGCGGAGGAATTCGTCTTGTTCGATCGGCGAGCAGCGAGCGGGAAACAATGCAGTCGCGACGGAAGCGTCCCGACGCGCGGAGGAAGCGATTCCACCGCGCGATTCCTCTCTCTCTCTCTTTCTCTCTCTCTCTCTCTCTCTCTCTCTTTCTCTCTCTCTGTGTGTATGCGAATGAACACGAATCGGAGAGGCATTGACCTCTTTGGCGATTCGCGCGAGCGAATGACATCGGGACGCGTGCGAAACCGGGCTCGTGCTGGAACGTGTCCGCACGCGTAACGGCCAATCCCGAGGACAGAATTGAAATACCGCGGAGATTCCATTAACCGGAGATTTTACCGCCCGGAAACTCTGTTATCCGAACGTTTTATCGGCCGTGAGCTGCGCGTAGATTTCTCGAAAACAATTAGAAGCTCCTTTATTACGGCTGTCCGTTTTCTCGCTGTCACACCGTGAATTTTATGGCAGTTTTGCGTCGGATTTTTGTTTGCTTCGCAGTCAGACGCGACTGATTTTCGAGCGAAGACTATAGCGACCGATTTGCAAATGTTCTAAATGAATTGGATCGTTTTTCTTGGTAACGCTGCGACTTCTAATTAGATTTGATATCAACTAGATTGATCTTTATCTTGATTAGATTGCATTTAATTCCAATCAGATTTATTTCTATTATTATTAGTAGACTATGGATTGTAGACAAAATGTAAAATTAGCCAAATACAGCAGAAACATAAAATTATGAAGACGTAAGAAGAATTTAATAATGCAGGTTTATTGACGCGATTAAAAGAAGCAATTTATTATTTCAATTCCGTTTCTCAGAGTCGTCTTGGAAAATTCTTATTTTGCACGAAGATCCGCGGTTCAATATTTAGTATCGTCATATTGTTATCGTCACGTGTCATCGTTAAACCGACGCCATTCCACGATTATCATTTACGATTACGATCATCATTAGTATTCGGTGAAAGATCTGTTCCGTGGTATCCTCGCGAATTTTTCTGCCACGGTTTCGTGAAAAGCGCATTATTCAAGCTTCGTAGACCTGACCTCGGCTGACCGTCGTCCTCCGAGCACAAATAAAATATGTACAATAACCATCGTTCGGTGGAGCTGCAGTTGAGTGAATCTCGTGCGCGGTACTTCGAACTGGGTACATCCAAACATTGCGTAATCGATGATAATTCCAAAGACAACGTCCCCGAGCGAGGATAGTAGGGCGTCGGAGCTAAAGATAGCGGTGAGATCTTGAACGTTAATATTTCTAATCGGGGCCGCAAATCGTTAATGTTAATAATGTTTGCGAGCAACGGGGACGGCAGAATTCGCCTCGCGAATCGGAGGCGGTCGCCGACGCAAGAGGCAATTCCAGCCGCGTGTTCGTTTTTATTCTGGAATCGTGAATCGTCGCTCTATATTTAGAGATGCCGATGAAAATCCTCCTCGGCCGAGTGATCATTTATTTTGCACGGCTCGGTTTTTGCTGCGGTCGTTGCCGACTCCATAGAGAGACAGACAGAGAGAGAGAGAGAGAGAGAGAGAGAAGTGAGAGAGAGAAAAGCGAGAGAGAGAAAAGCGAGAGAAAAGAGAGAGAGAGAGGGGCAGAGAAAAGCGAGAGAAAAGAGAGAGAGAAAAAATAGAGAAAGAAAGCGACATAAAAGACGGAAAGAGAGAGAAGAGAGCGAGAAAAGAGAGAAAGAGAGAAGAGAAGAGGGCGAGAAAAGAGAGAAAGAGAGAAGAGAAGAGGGCGAGAGAAGAAAGAAAGAGAGAAGAGAGAGAGAGAAAAGAGAGAAAGAGAGAAGGGGGCGAGAAAAGAGAGAAAGAGAGCAGAGAGAAAAAAGAAAGAAAGAGAGCAGAGAGAGAGAGAGAGAGAAAAGAGAGAAAGAGAGAAGAGCGAGAGAAAAAGGAGAGAGAGCGAGAAAAGAGAGAGAGAGAGAAAGAGAGAGAGAGAGAGCACAGGCACTGCAATCCAGAGAGCCTTTGTGCAACTCGCGCTCGACTGAATCGCCTTGAAAGTTCGAGCGGGAAAGGTTACACGGACGTTTCGCGTCGCGGAAAGAATCGAGACGCCGTTAACGGTGGTCAGGGATACTGTAACCTTTTGAATTTGCCGCGCCATCCTTTCGTCATCGTCCCGGAGCCGTTCGCGATCGCAATAAAAAGCTACGCTTGCATCTGCAGCGATTTATTTTTATTGGGCGAATATTTCAAAGCGCGCGCAATTCCGTGGCTGTTGGTGGCAGCGAGGGCTTGGGGGACTGGTCGAGTGACTCCAGAGAATTGTGGCAACCATTTGGTCAGGGACACTGTGCTCTTTTGAATCTGGCGCACATTCCTTTCCACGGTGTTTTAAGATCGTTCGGTGGCACGATAGATTTTATCGGACTTGTTTCGCTTTATTTTCGTTGCAATTCACCCGTTCTCGACAATCGCACAATTTCTGACCGGTCGCGCGACCCTGGCGAGACTATCGAACAGGAATTTCGCGAGAAATTCCCACGAGAAGCTGCCGTCTCTTCGAGGCTATTCTATTGTGTAATTGTCGCTTGTAATTGTAATGACATTTCGTGATATCACGCGAGTGTGCTCGTCAGGAACGGCCAACTGGTTAACAAGTCAGAATTTACGAAAATGTGATTTAGGCCACTGCGATTCTAACCCTTTCAACTGCAGCTGCTTTTATTTTTGCTGGAGATGCATCCGGAGCATTTCGTACTGTTCGGGAGTTTCTTCCTCTTTCGGATTGTGTTACGGTTGGCGGGAACTAGCTGCACGAGTTCCGGAGCTGCTGGAATTCCAAAAAGTCGCGATCTCCTTGATTTACCGGGACTCGTAGACTTTCACTTCTGCAATCTTCCTCCCACGTTTCTCGTCCGGGGCAATATCTTATAAATCTGGATAAAATTGGCGCTAGCACGAGGGCAACCGGAAGAGATTCCGCACGGTCCGTTTTTGCTTGTTCCTCTCGGGACGAAAGTTCTCCGGGAAGTTCCACCGAACGTGCGCGTTCGATCGAAAACCTGAAATCCGTAATAACCGTGCTAATTAACCCTTCAGCTTTTTAGCTCGGACCGAACCTCCTTTGAACATTTTCAACCGGCTTTGATAAATATATGTTTAGCTTCCGGTGAACTCGATCGATACTCAATAATCCTACGAATAAACGTAGATAGAACGAATGTGCTCCGGACGAAGTTAACATACTTTCTCGCGTGAATTCCGAACCTTCGATGGTCTCAAACTGAAGCTTGAAGCGTCTGTTTTCCGGTAGGATAGCTTGGATTCGAACATGTTCGCTGGAACATTTCAATAACTTAAAAATACGCGATCCATGTCTCGATATTAAACGACTCGATTCTATCGAGAAACTACAAATTAATTGACTGTTGCATTCTCGATGGAGCTTTTTTAACTTTATTATACTTAAATTGAAGCTTAAAGTGTACACTTCGAGATAGGATAGCAGTGGTTAAAAAATACTCGCGAACACATTTCGACGAATCGAAAAATCGCCTGTTTCGAACGAAACCGACACGTTCTCACAGGGAAACTTCGAATCGATTTAAAGTTGCATTCTCGTCAGAGTTTTCCGACTTCGTCGCGCTCGAATGAAAGCTGAAAGATCGTGCTTTAAGACAGAGTAGTTTCCGTTCCAAAGAAAATCACATAGGAAAATAGATTAGCCCGGATCGATAGCTTCTGAAAAGATGATACGATTACGAGTGCTCTTTCAAATGGACTCCGAGGCGGAAACTCCGGAAAGTTAATGAACATTCTGGGAAGTGAATATGAAAAGGGGCCAGGATGCGAACTTACGAGATCAAGATAATCGTGCGGGGGCGTTTGTTCCGCAGATATCGGGGCGATAGTCGGTCGGTCGCGGAACCTGGAATCGGGAGCGACCTCGTTAGACGGCTGCTTCTTCTAGCAGGTAATTAAACGTACGAAGGAAAGGAAAAACCA
Source organism: Megalopta genalis (assembly GCF_051020955.1). NCBI lineage: Eukaryota > Metazoa > Arthropoda > Insecta > Hymenoptera > Halictidae > Megalopta > Megalopta genalis. The sequence goes on along the minus strand of NC_135027.1, from coordinate 178,362 downwards.
GCGGGGCCCGGGTGCATCGGTCGCGAAGTAGGGCTCCGCGTTAATTGTATCGCGCCTCGTTAGGTCGTCCCAGAACGGGTCGAGCTGTTTCAGGTAAGAACGAACGACGACGACGACACCGAGCGCCGCGGCCGCGCCGTGAAAAAGAAAGGAGACGGAGACAGAGAGGACAGAACAGTGAAAAAAGAAGGAGGAAACCGGGTCCGGGGACCTTGTGCTCATTGCCGCGGCCGCGGAGGATCGACTCCGGAACACACTGGCGTCACGTGTCGCTCGTGGATCCACCGCGAGAGAGTTTCGACGAACCTAGAAACCCCGGCGAGCCTAGTTTTTACGCGGCGACGGGCTTTCCTCGCGATTTTCCCAGACCTGCAAGCTGGCCAAAGTGGATCGGATAGGAAACCGAGGGATTCGTGTTGCGTCGCGAGACCTTTTTACGCCTTGACGTCGATCCAGCTTAATGAGACATTGTTCCGCAATGAAGAAATCTGCCGCGGGGCCACTGCACCGCTGATTCGTGAGGGTTGTTGCTTCGTAAATCGCTAAGACGGTACTTCTTGCTATGCAATTTTGCATAGTTTTTGCATCTAAAAATGCCAACGATTCTTTAAAATAATTTTCCGTTCGGTTGGGAGCGTTTGAGAATGTTGAAAAGAAAGATCCTTTGGACGCTGATTGTTTCGCGGCGTGAAGTTCATTATCCGCGACGATTTGTCAGTTGTTGGGCAGTTTTTGCGTCGACGATGTTGCACCTGAGGGAACCAATGGGCTGGCCTTCGCTTCGCAATTGTCTCCGATTTTTCAGAATATTTCGATGAATTAGGAATGCCGGGGATTTAATCAGGAAGCGCCTTTGGGAGCGCTTCGCGTCACGCTGCGGATTCGATATTTTTGTTTTCGGCGATTTAGTTGGTTTTTCGGAGAGCCGATATGGATCCCTCGAGAGGCTCGTTTCGGAAAATGTCATTGATTGATTGACACGATTCTTTATGGGCTTCGGAGGCTGCGTGAATCAACGCTAGCGAAACCTTCGCGTACCTTTTTTCTGCGCCGCGGCCTAAACATGGCGATCACGGAATTCGATCGAATAATCTTCTCGACGAGTAACAATCCCGGGGAACGACTTCCTCCAGACGATTCGAAGTTTCCTCGTGATAAATGAACGTTGCATTTCGGGTTGCGCGGCTCCGTTGTAATTAATGAAGATTCGGCGGTCCCCGTTCGAATTCAATAAGTTAATGAAGCGCGCTAAATCTTCGTTAAAGCCCTATCGGATTTCTGAATGAACTTCGGCGAAGTTTCGCCCGGAGACTTATTACAGTGAATGCACTTCGAAATTTCAGCCGATCTTGATCCCGTCGCGTCCAACTTGCCCGCTGATTTTACTTCCGAAGTGGCTTATGAAAACCGGGAAAGTAAGGCTCCGACGTCGTTTGCGGGATCGGAAGTTCGACGGAGATGTTAGCCGACCAACGGAACCAACTATCTCGCAACGAAAATTCTTCGACAACGTGACACCTAATAATCTTGGTAAAAATCATCGCGTTTCGGGGGATATCGTTCGAATTACGTTAACGAACAATTAGGGACCGTCGACGATGCACCAGCGAGATTCAGGCCGCCGGTGTTCAAGCACAATCCGTTTCGACAGCGGGCTGTTCGATCGGATAGGAGAGTATTGATCTCGGAGAGGATTCATGAGCGACTGAATAATTAAAGGCGACACCGGGCTCTCGAACAAGAAGGGACGTTTGACCTCGTAGTTTACGCCGTCGCGGCGGCGGTGCGTCGTCCTACAAGTCCGATGAACGCGTCACATAAAAGGGGTGAAACATTGTTCGGAGAGGAGAGACGCGACAGAAAGTAGAAAGAAGCGTATTCTAGAAACTGCTGGTGACACGGTAACCGGGTCCGGTTTTTTCCGAGGTGGATCATGCTCGCGGAACCGGCATTCTGGATTCCGAACTTCTTTCAGGATCGCCGCGTTTCCTGGATCGGTCGTCTTCCCCGAGGCTCGCTTTCTAAATGCCCCCTTTTCCTCATTTTCCCTTGCGCATCCTCCGACGTATTTTTATCGCTCGATTGACCCCTATCGGCAGCACGACAAACTTTCGACGCTGAAACAGAGGATACGAGCATTCATTTGTCGCCTGTTTCTCGAGTGTTCGTCGCTTTTATCTTATCCATCGCTGCTACATTAAAAACAAAAACATTGCACAAGAGACAATACATTTTTCACAGTCAGAAGCGATTTTTACAACAACATCGTTTTCGTGAAATATTCCGCGAAAGATTTTTTACGATATTTACGAAATTGTGTATATTGACCTAAGGTTTGGAAGCTACGATCGACACCAACAATTTTTAGAAGACGATTCTACGAGAGATCTTGCATAGCGATCGACGATCTAAGATTATGTCATCGCCAGCTACGGTTGACAACTCGTTTCAATTACCGTACAAGACGTAATTCGATTTTGCTGATTGATGCGCGTCCGGCAAATTTCAGTTGCGACAGCAGATGCTCGGTTATTTCGAAATTACAATGGCGGGCATGTGATCGTTTGCCCGAAAGACGTCGGCTCGCACGCGAAACGCTCGTATTTCCTCGCGGAAGAGGAAAAAAACAGTTGAAACGGGCCACGAACCAATTCGTCGGTTCCAATTACGCCGGGTTGGCGGCGATGAAATTTCAACGGTGCTTTGAAAGAATTCAAGCGCTCTCTCAATCATCGTTTAATCGCCGCCTCGCGTTACTCATGAATTATTGAGAGCGGAATTTAGGTATTTATGTGGCTCGATACCGCGAGCACGCATCCAATTTCAGATAATTTTCTCTTAATTAAGCGCGTCGATTCACGAGATACTTTCTTCCGAGCTGCGCCGCGGCGCGGCGGCGCGATTCTCGGCGATCGACGAATAGGGGAGTTAGGTCGACCGCTATGAAACGACTATGAATGCCTACGATTTTCTGCGTTCTATGATCCGGCGCGAAGTGTCTCGGGTATATAACGTGAGAAAAGCGATCGCCGTTGCTCACGGACACCTCGGGAAGGTTTTTCGATCGATGGATCTGTGGTTCGCCGCAGAGATCGATAGTTTTCCCATCGAGCCTCACATTCCCACACTGATCGCGATCGCCTCTGTCCGCTACCTTCTCCTGGCTCTAACATGATCGAAAAATAAGCGAACGAACACTTTTTATTCACGGGAAGTCTATTAATAGGCGTTTAGACGCTCGATAAATTTCTCTTAACTAATAATTATGGAGAAGATTAAGATACTTTATGGAGAATATTTAAAGAAATTCTTTATTCTCCATTTAAAAGGGAAACATTAGAAAAAACTGCCGATAGATAAAATGTTAATGTTCATCCAATAATTTATCACCGAGGATAGTCACGTATCCAATTAATTGCTTGGGGATTCTATTGCTATTAGAGATTGCGGATTTTATGAATTTATAATGAAGTAAGTAGACGAGATAGAAGACAATAGCTGCCACTATCAGTATAATACATAAATACCTAATATACCTAATTAATATAAATATAAATATATTTAAAATATAATATAATTAGAATATAAATAGTATATGAACCATAAAACTGAACTAAATTAAAATTGAACTATATAACTAAAACTTAAAACTAAACTATAAAATAAATATATATATAATAGTATATAAACCCAATAGCCAAATATAATATAAAAACGTAATGCCATAGAATTAACTAAACTCGCAAAAATTCTGTGACGATTTAGCTCCGTTTCTTGCACCGCGGTTGCTATAAAAGAACTCAGACAAATGTTTAAAATCATATAAACTGAACGAAGTAATTACTAACGTCTGTAACTTCAGATTGAAACGAAGTCGCATTCGATTCGAACGAACCTCGTGTTTTACAAGGGAAACTTTTTAACGTTTCGAGGCCCCCGCGTGCTGTAAACACAAAAAGGTTTGCAGTCCGGCAATTAGCAAGGATACAGGCAGTTATAAAATTAGTTTTAGCGCACGGTGCTTACAATTGTCCGGTGTCTCGCGCAAGCCGTAGTAAAGACGATTCTTTACTAGCAGCAGCAGCAGGTATGAAAAGGTAAAACTGCCTGGCCATACTGAATTTACAGGTTCGTTCAAGTTTTCATAGTGCTCTCCCGGCGGCGGTCTGTTATCTTACGAGATAATGTAGTTTCGCGTCAACGGGCGACCGGCATAACTCGCGGAAAGACGAAAGTTTCCGTTAGGAGCAACTAAACGTGGGTCGGAAGAAGATGTCATTGGTCGCGAGTGCATCGCAACGCGAGTTCATCTCCTGAACAATTGAACGATCCGAGCAGAGATTTTTCAGTATCAATTTATTCCGTTCGCAATCTCTTAATGCATCTCTTATTGCATCTTCTCTCACTGCATCGCACACGATGATCTGCTAACTCGTTAATTATCTTGCCGAAGTGTTCATCGCTTAGCTTACGATCTCGTTTTTCACGGACGCAGCTCCGTAGAAAAACGTTCGCCGTGTTTTCACGAATTTCAACAACGTTGGCGAATTAACACGGCCATAAAGCGTCAGAAAGTGGAACAAAATCGATTTTTCGGTAGATTCTCGTCGGCGCGCCCCGTTGAACAAACGATCATGTTCCGACTTCTTTCTCAACTTTCCCAAAAATTAATTAATCAGTCAACACAGTGCCTTCTTAAAATACTAAGTTGAAAGTACGCGCATTTTATACGACTTTCTTTGAAGTCCATCTTCGAGGCACTTCATCTCCCGAAGTCTGTTATGGTTGTCAATCATTTTGCTCGCTATCGATTGATCAAGATCGGAACGATTTACTTTCTTCTAGTGAAAATGCTTTTATGTTAACTTTCATTGAAATCCGTTTCGAACACGCGTCATTAGTCTTACCCAAGACTTATCGCGGTTATTATCCTTTATTTACGGACTATAAAAATTGACAAAAATGAGGACACTCAAATATTCTATCTTCTTGGAAAATCTTCTTCTAAAACGCGTCATTTTCAGATCCGTCTAATACCTGACACGTCACCTGCGGACTCTACGAATTGGCGAAAATAAAAACAATGGTATTGTTCTCGGTAAAAGGGCCTAATCTGCGGGAAAAGGGCCTAATCGGCACAGATTCGCACGGAGAACCGTGTCGGTTTATTTCCAGGAACCGCGGAAGACCGCGAAGGAAGCGACGACGCGGGTAACCGACAGATCAAAGCTCGATTTTTGGAGAACTGCGGAATTCGGCGGGCGATAATGACGGAAATAGTGACCCCGTCATCGATGGTAGGCGTTCGAGAGCCTACTCTCGCGAGGATCGGCCGGAGAATAATGGCCGGAGCCGGCGCGGCCGATAAATGACGTACGTGTCGCCGATTCTGGTTTGGTATCGCGAGCGTTGCTCTGCGGCGTGATAAAGAAAATAGACGAAGCAGTGTGCGCGCGCGATTATCGGGCAGGGCAATAATGAATGCCGTGCAATCGGGCCCCGACTTTCGCCTCCGAGGTCCGGGGACACTTTTACATTCGGCGCGCGCTCGTGCTCGCGCGAACAGCGCCGACGTTTCAGCTTCGTCGCCGCTGTAAACGCGACTTTTACGGCCGGCACATCGAACGATATGGCCACCGGCTTTATCAACGCTCGAGCATGCTTCTTTTTATGCGACCGGCGTAGATATTGTCGAACGTAACCTGGCTTTAGCTGCCTTATTTTACTCCCGCATTAACCCCGCCCGTTCGGAACACAATGCAAGCTGATATTTTCGCGCTTTTGTTCGGAAGGCTTATTTATAACTTTGCACTTTGAGCGAGCGCGGCGACTGCCGGAGGGATGATAATGAATTTTGCGGCGGCCTGATATAGAAATTGCTTGAAATTTCGAACAAGGGGGACGATCGAAAATTGTCTTCGTCGGCGGTGTAACTGGTTAAATTTAATAATGCCCGCGGTTGGACGTTGTGTCACAGGTTTCAACTGTTATTGAGAAAGACCGGTACGTTGGTAACAAGTTCCTTGCTGGATTTAATAGAATTTGTACCCGACGAGATTTGATTCGATCGTATCCAGTTTTATTAAATTTAATACAAGACTGTATAAACTTTACGTTCGCTTGATTCATTGATCGTTCACCGTTCGTCGTAAGTTATGCTCTTATTTCGTCGTAAAAACGGTTATTTGCCCGCATATATCAATAGATAAACGACTAGATGAAAGAATTAATAGGTCAGATGTGCATTAGCGTTGCTTAAACGACTACGATCGCAGAAATCGTCATCTGCGAAAATACGAAATTATTCACACACCGATCGTCGACGTTTAGATCATCGATTGACTCACCAATTTTCACATCAAAGCCTCGAGAACTTTCCAAAAATGGGCAGAACCTAATTCTCTTACTCTCTCTCTTTCTCTCTCTCTCTCTCTCTCTCTCTCTCTCTCTCTCTCTCTCTCTGCGATGATCGAAATTGCAGGCTTCGCGGAGAAAAAGCCCAAAAGAGCACGCACCTTTTAATTAAAAACTTTCGGAAAGTTTTTATTCGTGCTCAAAGCTGTTCCAAAAATAAATGTCGGCCTCGCGGGTGTCGGATCATTTTAAAGGATATTGTGGGAGATTTTTACGCGGCAGGTTTCTTCAAGATATTAATATTTCGACCGTTCCGCCGGCAAGAGAAGACGAGATTGCTTGAGTCCCACTTAAAGAGTTCCCGGTTTCAAGCACACTCGAGGCATCCGGGACGCGTGCAGTCTGAAGAAACGCTTCTTTCGCCCCGGTGTCTCCGCGATTGGACCCAGACACGCGGCCGTTTCGAAGCCACGGGAAGGGAAATAAAAATCTATTGTGCGGACCGGCCGCCTCATTGTCTTTTATTCCCGTGTCCGCGCTTTGTTTCGCGGCCGCCGCGTTCTCATCTCGTTGCTCCGGCGATGGGTCACGTTTCGGGATCATTGTTGCTCTTTTCGGCGATTTCGCTTATCCAAACGTCTCTCACGACATTGCTGCGGCGATAACCGAAAGAATTACCACGCGCATTCTCATTCAGAACTCAATTTTTTTGAGACAGCTGAAAAAGTACTTCGATCCTCTGCTAGTAATTCCAAGGTAAAAGTGGTTCAACAATTCTATTCGAGTTTCTGTATTGTTTGCTAACTATTTCTGTGTTTCTAATTCTGCGCACCGACGACTCGAAAGCCAATCAGTGCAGGTCTGTTAACCTTAAAATTGCGATAAATATGGATTTTGCAAATTAGCTGCGAAGAAATAACAGTGCCACTGGCAAACGCGAAGCACGATTTTCATTAGAATTAAATCAAATGAATTGATAATAATGCGTAGTTGTCATTTAAACTTTTCTATTTTCGTTCTTCTAGTATCCTTTTTATTTTGTTTCCTTTTACCGTATTATAAAGAAAAGTTGACCTACGCACATAAATGCAAATTAGCTGCGAAGAAATGATAGTGCCACTGGTAACGCGAAGCACAATTTCCATTATAATTAAATCAAAAGAATTAATAATAATACATAGTTGTATCATTTAATCTTTTCGATTTTTGTTCTTCTAGCATTCTTTTTATTTTATTTCCATTTACCGTATTATAAAGAAAAGTTGACCTACGCACATAAATAATACAAGCATTTGTTCAAAAAAAATTCCCTCGCTGCTCGCTAAAACGTGATCTCCTCGTTAAGAAACGGCTGCGTCTAACAAATAAAGAAGCCGTAAATAACCGAAAAGGAATGTGGAAGAAAAGCACACTCACTTAGCCATGCGTTTAACATAATTTTCCCGCGGGGCCAACATATTATCGCGCTTTTAATATCGAACACGTTACCATGTTCGAAACACCCCCGTTCCGATCGGCAATGTTAAGAACATAAACGCAGTCTTACGCGGTAAAGGAAGACGCCGGGCGGCTTGCATTCGCGGCAGACATCTTCTCGGAGTAAAACTTCTGTTTCCCCTTGGAAATTTTATGGGCGATCACGTTAGACAGTTCATAAGAGGGTCGTGTACACACGCTCGCGCAGTAAACGCATCGAATGCATCGCATCCCATCGCATCGCATCGCGACGGACCGAGTCGCTCGCGTTCTTAAGGTACCCGCGTGGAAATAAAAGTGTCGGTCGGAGCAGCGCGTTTCACAATTTTACGAGGCGCGGCACGAAAGTTTCTTTATTTGCAGCGGCTCATATTCCCCCGAGGTAATGCTTGAAAAGCTCGCCGGTGAAAGAACTGCTTTCCAAACGCGTCGAACACCGAGCGCCGCTTCGCGTCGCGTCGAGGGAGAACGCGCGTTGTTTTTTCTTTTTTCGACTATTCGACGAGCGATTCAGGCTTTTTCAAAAACTGCACAAGAACTTCGCAGCCGCGAGACAATACGCTCGAACAGAGGATAATCGAATTCTGGACAGTTCGCGTACCTCCGCCAACCTGTTATCCAAATGCTTTCGGAATCGTCGACGGTTTATTTCTAACGCTTTCGTAAATTTTGCAGAAAGTAACAGAAAATGTTTAACTTGTACCAAAATAGTACAATTTTGCTTGGACGAAATTGCAAGATATTATTTATAGTTGATTAGACGTTGCTTGTAATCAAAAGTAAAGATACAATCAAAATTATAAAACAGTGTTTTCGAGCTCAGAATATTCCAGTTTTACCAGAGTCTACCTAAATGAATGATAGAATAGTAGAAAATAAAGGAGACTGTTCTAAAATTTTTTAATAATTTCATTTAATTTTCTTCATTTTATTTATTTTTATAAATTTCGTCTTATAATTTTGTACAAGTAAAATTGTATCATTTCGGTTCAAACACCTTCTGCAAAATTTCTGAAAATGTTAGTTGATGAACTATTTTGCTTTACGCGAAACGCACTTTAACGTAAGTATTACATCAGTTTCTTGTACCAACAATATCCCAGGTTTTGTCCACGAGCGTGGTTCGTTTGCGAAACAATTGATTAGTTTCGCCGGAATATTCGTTTCCCCCATTTCATACGGTTCGTTCCATTGAATTCGCATAAAAGATCTAAAAATATCGTCCGCGGTGGATTTTTATGCGGCAGAAAAATGTTCCGCCTCGATTTCCGCAGATAGACAATTCATTTCCCATCTCAATCGTTGTAAACGTTTGAAAATAACGTGACCGCGTTTCTACGTTCCTCTACATTTCTCCCTGTTTCATACATACGTCACCCGTTGAACTACATACATGTACATCGTAAACGTAGAAAATGCACAACACAGACGTCGTCTCGTTCAATTTTCTTCACTTTCGAAACGAAATTTTCCTCGGTGTCTAATTATCCCCGCGGCAAGAGCTATATCTCTAGCATCGGAACGCAGTGGCAACCGATGAAATGAAATCGAAAGGGAGATTCGAACGAGATAAAATCGTCGCGTCGAAGAAGGCGGCAACATGCTTGCCGAACGAAAATTGCCTCGCATCCGCGCGGCAGAGGGGAATCGGTCGGGAATGAAATTTCAGTTAACTTGGCCAGCGCCGGAGGTTCTCGTCCAATTAATTACAGTCTCGCGCGGTGGATTAGAGCTTCCATAGCGTGTTCGCGGCGCATCGTGTCATTAGACCGAGATTCATGAGCGGTCATCGTCGATTCGTTCCTCGTTAGAAGCCCCGACGATGGAGTACCGTTTCACTTTTTATCCCCGGCGGATCTGCTTTCGTTCTCCGTAACGGCCGCTTTTTGTCGGCTTATGGAAGAGCGTCGATTCGTTCGTTTTCTGGCGTTGATTGCCTTATAACGGTGGCCAAGGCGTGGAACGGGCCCCGAGCCGGACACGTAAGATCGTAGGGTTACGAGGGAAAGTTGCACGCATCACCTACGTGCGCTGGCTTCGCGCATTCTAGCTCTTAAAGTGAAAGACCGAGGCGTTAAAAATGCGCGGACGAGCGAACGGCGCGTGAAGCGGCAGCGACGAGCAAGGGCGGTGCTCGCTGAAGAAAATTCCAGGATTATTCACCGTTATTGCCGCGATTCGCATGATATTGGCTGATATTGGCCCTGGAAGAGCTTTCTGCCGCTCTTAGGGGCGGAAGGGAGCACCGGAGGAGCAGCGGTGATCTTCTGTTTAGCTTTAAAGTAGGCGTGGCAATTCCCAATTGGGCGTGGCTTCGCTGCTCCATGGGGCAAGCGGCGCTAGTGCAGCCTTTAGGATAACTTTAGCGATTCCGTTAGCTTCGTTTGATCTTTTTAGAGTACTCTTAACAATCTTTACGCATGTTGCGTGTAAAATTTAGCTTTGATGTAATCGATACGTTTGAACTAATCGTGGTTTGATCCGTGGAAGACGCGGTGCAGCGATGATTTAGCAATCGAGGAAAATGCAGAATTCAAGAAAAACATTATTTTTATAATCAGAAAGCTTGTACCTTTTGGTCTGAACTGTAAACATTCGTATCCAACAACGTAACAAAATATAGCACCACGAAAAAGCAGAAATTAAGTTCTTTAAAAATCTTTCGCATTTCTGTGTGCGAACTATGCAGAAATATATACTGAATTTTTGCGATTCTATTCAGCTGTTTATCTCAGTCGATGAAATGTTTATCCAGCAACCTTCCGCCGTTTGTTCCACTCGTATCGTGCCATTAGCTTGCAAGCATCGAGCTAATGCACGTCCACATAGAAGTCACTTAGAAAACGGCATCTAATTATTAAAACCGAATGCACGCGCAGCGAAGGTAGCCAAATGCGGCAAATTCGAGCGGATTGTGCCGGGAATCCGGGAATCGTATTGTTCGCTTTAAAAATCCGGCGGGCCAATCATAATTTCCAATTAAAGCAATCACCGCAAATAACAACGTGGGGGCAGCGTGGTCGCGCGAAATCCGCGGCGCATTAAGCGTCAATATCTTCATATTACAATCTTCCCCGTTGCGCAGGGGTCGCGCGATTAAAACGTAGCGAGGCGTAAAGGAGCACGTATGTGCATACACACGGAATCGTATCACGGATCTAACCGGCGCGCGGGCGGCCGGCGTTCGTGTTATGTAAATCAGAAGGCTGGGTCCATCGTTTGCTTTTCGTTCAACAGTCCGGCTGAAATTCTGGCGTCGAGGATGCTTTTGTCGGTCGCCTCCCGGTATCTGCCGTCGAATCTCGCGTTGTCTGGCATCGCGGGATAAAACACGCGCGCACACACTTGCACACGTGCGCGCTCGCGCACGCAGCACACAACGACGACGACCAGGTTCGTGTGCGAACACACACACACACACACACAGAGAGAGAGAGAGAGAGAGAGAGAGAGAGAAAGAGAGAGAAAGAGAGACAAGGCGGACGCGAGAGCGCGCCGGAGTCTCTCGGCTCTAGTAAAAGGAGGTGTGGTTATGGTCGGAGCTGGTCGACCTCGTTTAGGACCGGTAAAGGTATAACACGATAGCAGGCTCGGTCTCTGGCTCGCTGACTCGGGAACCAGTACAAATCGAGCGTGGCTGTCTCACCTTGTTTCCAACCTTTGCATAAAATGAATTTTACACGCCGCTGCCGCCGTAACTCTGCGAGACCCGCGCCGGAAAAACGTGACCAACGTCAACGAAATTCCCCGGAAATTTCGTTAAACGTAGCCCGGCGTCGTTCGCCTAATTCCGCGGCAGGTGGTCCCGCGAACGACGACGGTTCGCTACAGTGAAACGGATACGAGTTCTTCGAGTTTTATCGCGCCGCTGCGCACACAGCATCACACAGCGGACCATTCGCGGAAAGTGGTTTCATTCAATCTGACCCGCTGCAGATACACACTGACACGCACGTTTTCTGGCCGCACAATGGGCCACGATCAAAGATACCGCGAAAACGTACATTGTCCTGATTAATTATACCGTAAGTCCAAATGAACGGGTTCAATTTTCTGCGCTGGTAAAAGTACACTTGTTCCAGCGGCCCTGCCATTGTTCGACGTTGACAGAATTCCTGCGACAGAGACGCGAAATGGGAGGAAAGTTAGATCATTCGATTACACTATCAAAAGTCCGTTGCACCAATCGTTGCAGAAAAATCGTCTGCGTTGCTCGCAGGAAACAGGGGCCAAGCAGAAACTCGTTCGTTCGTTCAGTAAACCTGATCGATTCACAATGAAAGAATTGTATTCTTAAGTTCTCTCACTTTCCATATTGTTTTCAATTTCACCGCGCCGTTGATTACAAGTGCATTGAAACGCGATTTCGTTTCCTGTATAACTATTTCAACTTTCAACGTTTCCTTGCAGCCAGTAGTTGCACAAAAATCTTCGTTGCAGGAAACATGGGCCAAGCAGAAACTCGTTCGTTCAATAATCCTAATCGATTCAGAATAAAATAATTATATTCTTGAGTTCTCTCACTTTCCATATTGTTTTCAATTTTATTATCATTCCTTTCGTATCATTTCTATGAAAGTTTGTATCGGGAGCAATCACACGTGACTTAGAGAAAGACGTCATTGATTACAAGTGCATTGAAACGCGATTTCGTTTTCTGTGCAACTATTTCAACTTTCAACGTTTCCATGCGGCCAGTAGTTGCACAAAAATCTTCGTTGCAGGAAACATGGTCCAAGCAGAAACTCGTTCAACAATCCTAATCAATTCAGAATAAAACAACTATATTCTTAAGTTCTCTCACTTTCCATATTGTTTTGAATTTCACCACGTCATTGGTTGCACGTCAAACGCGATTTCATTTCCTGTACAACTATTTCAACTTTCAACGTCTCCTTGCAGCCAATAGTTGCACAAAAATCTTCGTTGCAGGAAACATGGTCCAAGCAGAAACTCGTTCAACAATCCTAATCAATTCAAACTAAAATAATTAAATTCTTGAGTTCTCTCGGTCTCCGTACCGTATTAAATTGTATTTACTCGTTTCCACGACGAACCATTAAAATCCGCGCGGTAAATATAAACTCTCTTCTGGCAAGCACATGCCGTAGCGTCGATCAAACAAAGTATCCCGTACAAGTACGTTCGGCAGGAGTTAGGCTGTGCAATTTCGCGATGATATTCGATTCGCGCGCCGCGCGAGAAAAAGGTCCGCCGTAAAATTGCCGGGGCTACTGCGCTTTGAAGCTCGGCAGGTTCTCCGAGCGCATTCGTCGCGCGTCACGGCTGCAGCGTCGTCATTTCCGTGGTTCTTGTTCGGGGGAAGTCAATGTTAATCTCCTGAGGGATTAAAGCAACAGCAGCTAGCACGCGGGATCGCACCGTGTCTGTCTCCAGGGACGCGTTAATCGCGCCGCAAAGACAAACACGAATTCCAGGCTCAGATCTTTCAGCGGTGTCCGCCGCTACCAGAAGAAGAAGAACGGGAAACGGAGATGGATCGCGCGCGTGAGAGAAAGAGAATGAGACAGAGAGAGGAAGAGAGGAGAGAGAGGTCTTCATTCCGTTAAAGGGGCACGGAATTAGAGATCCTCCGCACACCAATCAAACTTTCAGCAGGGTCGGAACTGTATCAAGGCGAGAGCACGTTACGGGGGAACGCGGCAGCTCGTATCTACCCAGCTACGTGGAATCGAGGCGGGTCCCGGCCTGTTTCCTGCTATGCAAATGAATCCATCCAATCGCGCGAAATGTCAGTCAATTACGCACCGAAGGTCGCCACGTTCCGGGATCCGTGGCCCGTGAAGCGCGAAGCTTCTGCGTCGATCCGGATATCGAGCGTGGATGTTTCTCGCGATTCAAGACGTACAATCTAATTGTTTCTATCGATTCATATATGTACACGCAAGTTAATTTAACGCTAAATCTACCGCGGTCAAAGTGACCGCTTTCTTATTTTGCAATTCTGCAAAGTTCCGAGACTCCTTCGTGGAGAACGCTTGAATCAGTTATATTGTTGGAGCAAGTTTTATAATAAAAACTTTATAAATTCTAAATAAATTCGGCCTTCTCACTTTTGCGAAGCAGTACATGTCAGTTAGTATTACTGCTTGGTAGGTTTAGTGTTAATGAACATTTTTTTTCACGAAAATAATGTATACATAATTCAATGAAAATAGACAATTTCATAAGAATATACCATTTAATGTAACTTCTTATGCGTTACGTTCGACGCACGCGTCTGACGTAATATCGACGTATCGGAGAATAATGCTTTCGTTTTCCCATAAACGATTTCCAAATGTTGCGTTTACGTCCCACGTACCGGTCCGACGAATGTCTGCTTCGCAAGCAGACGCGAACGTTTAATTAATTTACGTTAATTTCAACGTTTACGTAAAAATGTAAAAATGTCCCGGGAATTATTATTGGATTTTACGTGTTCGCAACAAAAATGAGAAGATCGAATACGAAACAGTGAACATGTTTGAAGAATTTAAAAATATTATCGCACCAGTTTCAACGCAACAACGTAATTAACCCTAGATTTACGGAGCACAAAAGACAGCTGTTTTATATTAGTTTATAAAAGTGAGACATTTATTCTGATTTTTAACAAGAGTTATTGTAACGTTCGCCGTAAGTAACATATAAATTGAATAAATAATCCATAAATGTATCTTTACGATATGAACGATCGTACATTAAACAATTAGTGCTCCGCCATTTTGACGGGTTCCGTAAGTCTAGCGTTAAAGAAAGAAAGGAATGTCTATGTAGGTTTCGTATATTGCAAATAATGCAGAAAATTTTTATTTCTGCGTGAAAATTTTGGACGAAAAATTCCTAAAGTCGCCCCACCTAATAATTTCAGAAATAGGAAATATTTGCTAATACTTGCTAATTGCCGCTTTCGCTTCCAGGTGTGTAATTGCTATTGTTTTAAGTACAGCAATGTAAAAAAATTCGCAAGTTCAGTTGAAATATATACAAACGAGCCTAGTAAATTTCGCGAAACTGTATCATCTAGTTTTGTGGGAAAAAAAATCGGAAATTCTGCCCTACAAATCTGAAATTCCGGAATAAGAATAACTTCGTGAGATCGGGATTATAAAGATCGATTATAAATGTGCGTCCGCGGGAAAATGTTTAACATTTCACCGATCGAATGAATGATTATCTTTGCATAGCCGATGGTGAAATTACGTGGAAATGGAAACGTTCCCGCGTGATCCGCAGATTTGCGATACCTGCACGCTCGATTGGCCGCGCTTCTCGTTGCCCGGATAACAATTGCGTAATCCGCGACGAGGTTGTGACCGTTCCCCTTCGGGGTACGCCTCGTAATCGCGACGGCAAAAATCACACCGGTTGCTCAAGTTTCCGCGTGGTACCAACCACGCTCAGCTTCGGAAACTCGGAGGCGGACGATTTAACAGGTTTATGTAAGAGGCAGTGGCGACTGTGCCGCTCGATCGCTTTAGAAGGTCGAAGAGAGTGAACGCCGATGCCTCGTTAGTTGCTCCATGCCCGGGGGTTGGCCCGAGCCAATTTCGTAGCAGGGAACTCTCCGGTGCTGCGAGTTCCATCGCGTTCCGTGCGAAGAGATTAGACGCTTTTTAGATACTTTGTCGGAAGAAATTCGGAGAAATTTGGACGTCGTGGCCTCGATAAACGCGCAATGACAGCGATGCACAAAAATTCATAAATATAGTTCGAACAGTCGTAAACGAGCCCACAAAGTTTCACGGAAAAATATTTTGCACTTTCGCAGAAGAAAATTCTCGAAGTCCACCCTCAATTCTCGAAGGCCGAAGAATAAGGACGATCTCAAAATAACGTTTTCGACTAGCTCTCTTCCTGCGCGAATAAGTGACAAAGTCTTAGCAATATCGATGCACAAAAATTCTCAAATACGTTTCGAACCTGCAGCAACAACCCTGTAAATTTTTATTAAAATCTATCGTTCGGTTTTTTAGAAAAAAAATTCCCGAAGTCCATCCGTCACGCGGCACGATTAAACGAGCACGCTCAAACTGCAAAACCTGCGAGATTTCTAAGGCGTATAATTTTCTATGCTTTCGTATCGTGGGAATACAGTTTGTCTTAGTCTCTCCGTTGATTGTTTAAGCGGGAGTTTCTTCGAATAAGAAACAGGCGTGTCACGGAGCGTCTTGGATCCACAGACGTAACGTGAAAAGTTAAATTAAACCTGTCCACGGTGGAAACGTCGAGCCAGATAATTTGTCGCGGTAAGATCCGACGTCGAGCGTCGCACAATCAAGATACCTGACTGAAATTGGTGGTTACGGAAAACTGTAAACGGGGTTTGCCCAACGGTTTCTAACGTGTGCGTTACTGTTCGACAGGCATCGGAGAAAATGGTGGGATTCCGAGACACCGGCAATTACGCGGCTGAAAAGATACGGCTTTCCTTCTTTGCTATCCAGCTGGATCAACCTCCTGTCGATCCTCGATCCTTGCTCTTCGAAGCCGATCTATTTCTCTTCTCTTCTAGCCGATCTTCTTCGCTTTGTCCTGAAATTTCGCGTTAACCCTAGCACGCTTAAAGGAGGATCGAGGAAACGTTCACTGAATTTCGAACACGTATTTTTGTTGCAACAATGATGATCTGTAAATTTGTTATTGCTATTCTAGAAAATTTTAAATATATTATTTAACAGTATTGTATAAATAAATATATCTCGAACAGAAAAGTAACATTTACAGTACTTTTTCTTACATGGATACAAAATGACGATCCCTTAATTAGACCTTTGAACTTTCTAACACCACTTGAGCAATTTAGGGTTAAAGTACCTATCCTATTTTATAAAATAAACACCATTTTGCCAAATAACTGATGAAGAGAATTAATTGGGCGAGTTCAGATGTTTTGTACCGATTAGCGGAGACCTTTCTAGGGAAGCTTAGGTCAAGGGTTGCCATTTTAATACAGATCGTCCTGCATCGATGATACGCAGGCTGCGTCGAAAGCCGGCAAACTATAATAAATTAAATTATCGGCCACTGCGGACGTCCAGGCTCGTGTAACTCGGCATGCGATACACCTGATAAACGGGCTGCAATTTTTCACACGATTCTTTCGAGGCAGTAAAGTGAGGTCGCGTCGATGCGCGGCCTGTGTACACACGATAGATTTCGATAAATATTTTTTACGAGGCGGACTCGCGAGTAATTTACGAGGTTACAGCGAGCGAGCGAGCGAGAGAGGAGAGAGAGAGAGAGAGAGAGAGAGAGAGAAAGAGAGATAGAGAGAGGGAGAGAGAACCAGCCGGTGGTCGCAGGACGTTTATGGGGAGTTTTCGTAGCAGCACCCTCAAGTGTAATTTCGTTTTAACGAGGATTTATGTCAGCTGCTTTAAGCGATATTAGAGCACGTACCGGCCGCGGCCCTTTGTTTCTACAAATTATTTAAAACTCCTTCCGCTCCACGACAAGGTCACCCTCCATCTCACTGTAATCCCCCCGACGAATAATTATCTCCCTCTCTCTTTCTCTCTCTCTCTCTCTCTCTCTCTCTTTCTTTCTCTCTCTTTCTCTCTCCCTCGCTCCCTCTCCGGACGGTCGCGGCGCCCTCCTTTCGCACTATAATTGCTTCTTTGTATGCAAAAACCGAGCCGGGATACAGCATTAACCGTACAAATCTCATTTCCCCGGTTGTCACAAATCTTCTTGCCCCGTGATAATCGCGTGTGTGCGTGCCTCAGCGGCTACGGAATTGCTGTACAAAATCGCGACCGGCTTCCACCGAATCGTGATAATGATTTCGCGAGAGCTGAAACATTAAAAAGTCTGTTTTCTTCGGAAAGAAATCGACGCTTCCATAATTCATGAAATTTTAGCGAATTAATGCGGTTAAAATATTCATAAATCTCGCGAATCTTTTAATTCTCTAAAATTTCACTTGCTCGCTCGGTTTTTATCACGAACGCACGAAATGCGCAGCTGAAACATGACCGCTGTAATTTTATTCCTTTTTAACGTATCCATTAAATATGATTGCATATTCTTATGCAAAGAGCCACCATAAAATGACATTTTTGAAGGAGAGAGAAAGAGAGAGAGAGAGAGAGTTAATTAAATATGAAATATTAATTGTAACAGAATTTAATTAACAGATGCATTAATATCCGTAAAACAAATGAAAGCATTGTTTCCCTCGCAGCATATAATTTTACGGTTGCCATTCGATTCTTCGAAATCCCTTCCTCCGCCGCGAATATTTAACCAATGAAATTTCTATCGTTTTTTAGAAGATGACCAGCCGCAATGAAGTCCCGATAAGAAATCGTTCGAAAGCGGCCAAACTAATAGAGAAACGACAAAAGCTTTCTATCGGCTTGGTAATCGACCGCGGATCTCTAAAAAGCGAACGAACGCTGAATAAAGAAATTGTTTCTTAATTTCGCCGATCCGAAATTACGGCTTAGCTCGGCCGATACTGTTTTCACCCGAGTTATGATTTTCATAATTACCGAAGAATGTTCACGGAGGCTAACGAATGCCGGTTGAAACTGCGACCGAAACAATAAATTGCGGCAAAAAATAAATTGCCCCGAAGTTTTCTGCGTCGACCGCCGTCGCGGTTATATTCTGTCAAACAAAGACATTAATTCCGCGTTTGCGTTCATTTCGATTCGCGTATCAATCAACTTTATGCAACCACCGTTTTGTATACACATTATTTAACTCGCCGAAACACCGGGACGCGTTTAATATCATTCGTTATCACTCCGGTGATGCGCGAATTATTCTCTTCGCGGTAGAACGGTCGAACAATCCACGAACACGGGTTTAATCATCGTAACGGTTAAACATTTGCTCTCGGTACAATATTAATTAATATTCTTGGCGTAATATCGCAGCGGAACAGCGTCCGTGTAAGACAGTTAGTTCGCCCCCCCGCTGGTTCTCATCGGGCGTGTTGCTAAAATAAAGTCATTTAATCAATTACGACTACTTACCGCAGAGAGCCGAGTCGCACAGCCGTTGTCCGAGTTATTATCCTAACTCGTGTCGCGCCGCAGTCGAAACTGTGCCCGCAATTATGCATTGCGCGATGCTCGAACCAATCGTAAAGCGTACCGCTTCAATCGTAAAAACGCTGGCCGTGTCGAACTGTTGCAATTACAATAGAAAGCGACATCGGGTCAGACGAAGGCGTCGCGATCGCTGTTGCCGTTCATCGGAAACACGATTGCGTTAACCCCTGACCCCAATCAGCGTTGCGCATTATCCAATAAAATTGGATTTGGATAAAACTAACGTATAAACGATGCATCGTTCAGCCATCGGCGATTAGTCATTAACCAGCGATTTGCTGTACCCAGGACTCGATAAACTGCGGCCCGTCCCGTCACGAGTTCCCGTTTCACTGCTTAATTGTTGCACCGAGTCCCGGCGCGGGGAACTTCGAGGATTCCGCGAGCCGATTGGCCAGCTATGTCCCGCAATTACCGGCAAAAACGTCCGAGAGCTCGCCGGTAATCGAGAAAATAATTACGCGGACCAGTGGGACGCGTGAGAAATTGCGATTGTACTTTTCACGCGGCGTCGCCGGCAGACCCGACCCGACTCGGCCCGGCCCGGTCCGGCACAATTATGTTATTGCTTTTTCCGGCCTCTGGCCGAGCTGCCGGTTTCCAGCCGTCTCGCTTTCGGAGCGGAATCAATTTTTCAAGTGGCCGACCCTCCCGGCCCCGTGTTTTATCTGGTATCGCAACTTCGCGACGAGCAACGTTTATCGGTCCCTGTGCGCTTGCGAAATGGCCCCCTTTGTCCTCGAACGCCGGCCTTGATGCCGGATACGTGTTCCTCGGATGCAGGGCCGACTTAGATATCCCTGCAAGAGTAATTTCTTTGTTGTTGAAGTTAGCGCGAGCGCTTTTTCTTTCCCGGAGGAAACGGTGGCATTTTTTTACCGGTTCTAGTCCTCGACAGAATCTGCATCTCTAGTTGCATCGCATTAAAAAGTTAAGTAAAACATGTCGGTGACACTAGTTTTGATTAGTTCTCGAAATTCATTATATTATATTATCGTAATATATTGGCGATTTATTGTTACATAACAGGACGTTTAGAATGTAGTTTCATTGATCGAGTTACTTCAATTTCTGCCAGAACTTTCCGGGTTGATTTTCGGCGCTTGTTAAGGAAACACAGCTTCAAAATTGGGCTCCGATTACCACCCGGAATGCAAAGAACGTTCGACAAAGAGTCCTCCGTTACGTGTTTCTCTTCTTTTCGCGGCGACGGCGGCGGCGGCGGCGTCGTACAGGTTGCAGTAACTAACGAAAGTCAAACTGCACAGCGGGTCCTTGCCGCACGAATTCCAGGCGCGGAATCCTCTTACGCGCTTCCCCCCTTGACTACTTATCTGCCTTCAGCATCGTGTATCGCAACGGTGGCCCCGGTGCCAACGTTTTCCTTGAAACGAGCCAGCTGCAGAACGATCCTGGTCGCTCGTTTACGCGGCTCCGCGCGCTCGCTGAAAGTCTGAGAGCCAACATGCCAACAAAGGCCGCTGGCAATCCGCGAAACTGTCGCCCGGCTCGTTCCGCAGCACCGGCTCGAGCCGCGCATAAATTCCCGCTGTCGCAGATAGCGGTCCAAACGACTGTAATCCATGAAACGTCCTGTACACAGCGCCCTGCCGCCGCGGACGATCCTTTCTTCGAGACGCCGCCGCAGATAATCGTTCGACTTCCACGTTTCAATATCGACTAATTGAATGTCGCGGCTTCGCTGTATGCGCGATATTAAATGACGTATAAAAATTCATCGATATAAATCAAAAGTGGCTAAACAAGTCCACGGAGTGTCGTTGAAAAATATTTTGTGATCTTGCGGAAAAGAATTCCGAAAGTTTGTATCAACTTCGGGACGCCGTTCAGAATCGTTTGTTCTCCAGATTTTCATTCTGGCACATTGTATATCGCGGTATTGATAAATGCGCAACAGCAACGTGGTACAATAATTCACGGATGTAGGCGAAGGGTGTCTAAACAAGCCTGCGAAGTCTCATTAAGAAAATGTTACACGGTTTCGTGCCACGAAAATCGCAAAGTTCACCCTAATTTAACGAAGAATAGAAACGATTTTTGTGTAGCTCTATTCTTCGGCGAATACCTGCTACAATTTTAATGCTAGCAACTTCAAAAAATTAACAATTGTAGTTGAAATATGCACAAATAACTCTGTAAATTTGTGGAAAAGTATACCGTGAAATTTTTCGGAGAAAAATTGTTTCGAAAAGAATTTTGCAACGGTGACAGATCGCGAGAGAGTAAACACTTCTGAATCGTTCCCTTGAATTCAAGAGGCAGAGGTCTATATTTTTAGTTGAAAAATAGTGGTTCAATGTTCGGGATGAAAGTTAATTCCCCGTTTCCTCGTCGATTTGGCCGTCACGTGTTTTTTAACTGAAAAACCACAAAAACGCAACGTATCGGTAATTAATCGAGAGCTGATTCATCGGCTCCGGACGAAAATTCCGCTCGTTTGCGAGTTTGAATTTCATCCCGGTCCGCGCTCGGACAAATGAAAGGCAATTGATCGCCGGCACGAATTGCTCGTTTGCGTGTAATCCCGTTCCGCGGCGGTGTTCCTTCGATATTGTGGACACACTCGCCGGAAAAAAAAACGCGAAAATCCGTAGCCTTTGTCCCGGCTCCCGGGCCCCGACATTATCCCCGGTCGCCCACTTTTCGCTCTTGTGCAAAGAAATCGATCGGCTGGACTTGGGAGATTGGTGTTTAATGCCGCGATTAATTGGCCACTCAAGTGTGCCAAGGTTTCGCGGTTTCATTCACCGGGGCAACAAAAGCGTGTTGCGGCCGGGTATCCTTGGTCCGGCTCGCAGGCCATTTTGTCGCCGAAAATGGCGACTTGCGGGCCGCTCGTTCGCTTCAAAAGACCGTCGTTTTTCTGCTCGTGTATATATATATATATTCATCGAGCGATTTTCAAAAGGCTCTCGTTCGTAGTTAATAACGAACAAATTTTCCTCGTGAATTTTTAACGTCGAAACGGCGAACGTGCCGAGTTCGGTACTGGTTTCCAGGTTAGATCGAGATCAAGTCACCGCTGCCCCTTGACCTTTCATCCAGTATTTTCCGAGTTAACAATAACGACGCGCAACAATGGCGATTCAGTTTAAAATAAGTACAAACCTCCGGGAACGATAATGGATACAATAAAGTTTCTCTTACTAATTGCGCCGATGCTCAAACTTTTCGTTTTATTCGGAGCACAGCCGTTGCTTGCGGCTCGACGGCGAACGGAAGCTGCATCGATTAATCAAATATTGTCGGGCACGGTCGAACGGAGACATTTTTGTTCGAAATCCCATGAAAGCTAAAACCTAGGCGACGAAGTTACTCGAACGAGCGGATCCCGTCGCTAAATCCCGCAATAACGGTATCAATATTTAATTACAAAGCGGCCACGCCGATTTCAGCGTTCGATTACGAAATATGTAATCAGGTTGCCGAATTCGGCATTCAATCGCGGAATAAACCCGCGAATAATTCCGCATAATGGAGCCGCGTGATCGACGGTATTGCTTCCAGCGGATAAAGCCCCGTTTTAATAAGAATCCGGCCCTCTTTTTTCCACGGCGTCGGGATTCGGCCGAAATAAATCTCCGTTGATCCGGGATTCTCGAGGAAGGGGACGCGATAAATCCGCCTGGCCGGCGAAGATCACGGGATCTGAAACGGCTAATAAGTTTCCGAGCGTGGAGGATCGTTCGCGAGAAACGCGCTATCTTCTCGCTTAAATCAGCCTGGATGCCAGGAGCCGCCGCGCCGCAGCGTCCTGAGACCAGCTCAGGCTCCCTCGAAACAGTTCCCTCTTTCTCTGGGCCTCGACGTTCCCAGTGCCACGCTCCGAATTCCCAGACGATGCTCTGCCCTCCGGAGACCTTAATGCCCACAATTGACCGGGCTGGCTAGCCCCTATTACCATCAGACCGGCGATCTTTCTATGAACCCGTGGCGCCGACTGCCGCGTCCGTTCTGGGCCTGCTTTCCCAAGACTAATTCAGGAATCGCGAATTTATATTCTGTCCAAGCTAAATAGATGGCAGAACCACACGTCACATCTTCGAGTTACGTTCACAGATATCTTTGAATGCGCGATACGTTTCTACATAATTATATTTATTCAGTTATCTACATTTATTTATTCATGTTGTTTCATATTCAATGTTCGTGTTCATTATATTATTATATTCATTATATAATATTATATAATATTCATTATATTATATTCATGTATATATGTATATATTTATTCGTGTACAATATAACTTTCATCATTGTACTGTTTTTACTTATGCGTTATGCAATTAGGTTCTTTGTATGCTATTTTCTGCAGTGTGCATTAACCTGCAAGGAGTTTAAACAAGTAAGAAGAAGCTAGCCAGATAATCGCGCGAGTATTTTAGTGTTCATTTTGGAAACATTTCGACGACTTGTTGTGCTGAATTTTCTTGTTTTAAGGAGAACGTCGCCGATGGTCCAACAATTAGGCTGAGAAAAGTCACTTCTCTGTTGATATTTGTTGCGTATCTATTTTATTAGCCTCCGAAACGCGGTGTTTATTGGTTCTCTTCCTCGTAACATTTCCCGGCTGACGATGCATCATTACATTGCCCGGAAAGACTACGCTTTGTCTAAAACCGAGTCGAAAAACGCTGCCGCAATCGAGCGGTAATTGGCAATCATCGGGGGTACGTCGCAGAAAAAAGGAATTCTCTCGGTCGAGCAATCGATGAATCATCGATTGCCGATCACGCTTGTGTCCGGTATAGTTACTAAGGATGACTAGCCAGAGCAGGCAACGTGTAATTTTCCATTAATCCATGTTTCCCGAAGTTGAACGATGTGCACGGCGTGCGTTGCACGCAGCTTGCGCCGTGTGAGTCAGCGTTTAAAGTGGGCCATTGACCCAGTGGACCGCGAGGCCCGTGGAACTTTTTCGACACCCTGTATCTGCTTCTGCGAACAATTCCGCTCCCTCCTGTTCCCCCCTTCCGTCCCCGGCCGGTAAGAACTCCGAGGCGAGGGACTCTCGTCCGGCGAACAATACATAATTTGTTTTGTCTCGCCGCGATTTATTGTCGTGAGAGAAGAGGAAGCGGACGCGGGGCCGATCGATTCGCGTTCGGTGCCCGTTTCCAAGAGCATCTTTCGCCCGCGGCCCATGAATATTTACGACGCCTTGAGATGGCCAGGATTAATCCTAATTCATGTATACCACAAATACAATATGCGCCCACGCCCCCGCGGCCGCCCGCGAACCCGGCGCATTTGCATAAAAGTTAATTCGATGCAAATCCTTGCAAATCCCGATGTCGAATTTAATACGTTAATACCCGGCGCACGCCAAATCCGCGCCCGGGATCCTCCGTATGAATTAGTAAATGACAAAACTGGGACGCCACGCTGTTTAACCAAATAAAAACTGACCGCCGTTATTGCCCGACCGCCATTACCGCGAGAGCCTCCGCGCGAAATTTCCGCGTTCGATGACAAGAAGCGTTCGAACGTCGCACGCTATTAATGTATCGACGACAATCGTTTCGATAACACGTTCGCCGTTCTAAATTGCGGCTGTTGATTTTGTCGTAAGTGCATAAAATTCACGGTCTATTAATTATCATCGTAATTAACCTTTGTGCGTCATCGGCGTGACACGGGAATTTTATGGAACTGTTGCGCGAGATAAGAGAGTCGCTTGCTGTTAATGTATCGACGTTAATTGTTTCGATAATATGTTCACTGTTCGAAATTGCAGCCGCTCATTTTGTCAGAACTGCTGAGTATTAATCGATTAATTTAATCATCTCCGAGGCATTTCACGTTATTAAACATATTAATGTTTATAGAAATCATAATAATTATAGATATAGATTTTTCAAATCAAATTTCATAGAAAATCTCAAATTTCATATTCAAATCATCTTTGAAGCATTTCATGTTGTTATTCATAAAAATATTAATATTTATAGAAATCATAATAATTATAGATACAGATTTTTCTAATGAAATTTCGAAGAAAATCTAAAATTTCATATTCAAATCATCTCTGAGTCATTTCACGTTGTTATTCATAAAAATATTAATGTTAATAGAAATCATAATAATTATAGATACAGGTTTTTCTAATCAAATTTCATAGAAAATCTCAAATTTCATATTCAAATCATCTCCGAGGCATTTCACGCTGTTATTCATAAAAATATTAATATTTATAGAAATCATAATAATTCCATATACAGATTTTTCTAATGAAATTTCAAATAAATAACTTATTTATCCAAATTCCAATTTCTTTCGTTACTTCGTTCATTTATCAAGTAAAAGTATTATTATAATTTAACGGATATAATTACCATCGCACCGATAGATCAACTTGGTGTATAATTCGCATAAATTTTAATCGTATAAATAAATATTTAACGATGTTTTGTTTGCCACAGTGGCTCGCTCGCTGTGCCCCGGTCTCTCCCGCCCCCGCGTCGCCCCTGCCATAAATTTTGAAACAGGTCCCAATCGATGCACAGCGGCTTCTCCACGGAATCGTGGTACAGTTTCGAGCGGCAATTTCATCGCGGCTTTTCCAGCCGGGGAAAGTGTTTCGGAAGCGGAAAGTGCATCGAGGCAGGTCCGTGGTTCGAGACAATACAGCACGCCAATCGAGTTCGTTTCCTTGGGTGGCTCGGCCCGCCGCGTCACCTTTATGGAATGCCTCCTCGGCAAGGTCTGGCTTTCTGACTGCAGAGCGACGAAGAAAGGAGGAAGGCGACGCTCGCCGTCGCCACCGCCGACGACGACGCGCCGTCGTTTCGACGGAGGCGGAGGCAGCCGGCGCGCGACATCAAAGAGACTGACTCGGTAAATCATGGCCGGTCAAAGTACGGAAGCGTGAACTTTTACAAACGATAGATAGAGCGGTGCGCATGTATGCGTGTATGTATGTATGTATATCTAAGCTTCGCGTGCATCCGACAATCGAGCCGTCCCCCTTCCAACCCCCGCGCATCGGCCGCGAACGCGATTTGTATTTGTCGCGGACCACGTGAATGGATCTGCCAACGCTGCAGATGCCTCGGAACGCTGTTCGACTGTAGGTTTTCTTGATTGTGATGAATTGTGCCCACTGTCTGACGTGTCGAAGAGCTCGCAATTAAAAGCAGCCCCGTGAGTAATGTTGAAGCCCGTCGTTTTCATTCCCGTCCATATTGTATTCAATTCGCGTCAGCGGACAGTAAATCAATTCGTGGATCTAACACTAGAACCGACCGCGTCGGTCGGTTTCACGTTTTCCCGCTACGAGCTGTTCAAATGAAAACTCATTCGTTGGAAATCGTTGAATCAATTTCACAATTCCAGATTAGTGCAGCGGAACCGATTTCTGTGGTTGTACTTATTATCTATAACCCCATAGCTATCGAGTAAGACATTTTTTAATTTAAAAATGAAGAAAATATTAGAATTGTTCTTAAATTTATTCTTTTATATTCCTTTAATTTTATTTATTTATTTTTGTAGTAACAAAATTTGATATTTCTTATTCGATAAGTACAAAGTTAATTATCAGGCAAAATAAAAGAAGAAAAAGATGCAATATGTCTTATTCGACATGTATAATGTTAGTTATGGGGCAAAATAGATGAAGGAAAGAATGCAATAAGTCTTATTCGATAAAATATACAGTTAATCACGCCGGAAAGCAAACCAAAGGTGTAGCAATCACGATAAAGATGACGAAAAAGTCTAACAAAAGCTAATAAAATTATAAAATTATTTTTCTTAAAAAAGACAAGGATTTTAATAGAAGCTGCGCAAGTTCCGGTGGAAGCGTTTTGCACTTACAAGAATGCGATTCGACAAGAAAACATGGAATACCTAAGTCTGACGTAATCGGATCATTGAAATCTCGAAGACACATGAATAAGATGACCGAACCGTATCGATCAGCAGGCCAAGTAATCCGAAAAGCCACGCAACCGGTCTACGACCGAAGAAAGGCTGGTCTCCCGACCTCTCTGCTGCGCAATCCCGTGCCGGCGACGATCGTTTTGTATGCAAATTCGCATATCTATGCAGCCCGTTTGTATCTGGCCGGGTTGCTAAATTCATCGGCAACCTGGCAGCGTGCGGATTTCATCAGTGACGTATAGAATCTGCATCGATCTCGGCGGACGGGTCTCGCCGGGCCCGCAAACCGAAGAACTCCTGCTCCGTTGGTGCCGCTCCGAAGCAAATTTGCTTGTTCATGCATAATAGATAAATCCGGAGACGCATGACGAGGGACGTTTTGTTTGCAAATCGCGCGAGAGCCCGGTCTTTCGGAGAGGCACACGCGCACTTGGCAATCGTGGCAATGAACCAGACCGCGACGCGGCTCGGCGCGGCGCGAGTAGCGCCAAGAATTTCAAATGTTTTCGGCTCGATGGGCCGATGACCCCGTTCGGAGGATAGGCCGACGATCGATCTCCCGGCGAACCTGTTTACGGGCCTCGTTACGGGCCCCGCCGAAAACCGCCTTTGCGACTTCTCCGTCCGAGACCGGCTAGGCTCCAGTGGAGCCAGTTACTGTGCCTTTTATTTATTTGCAATTAACGTTACATTTAGCAAGTACAAGACATATGTCACGGAGGGACAACACAGTAATCGAGACACAGTAACTGATCTTTGTCGAATCATAAGCGCACGGTAACCGGCTCCGGAACCTTTCTTTTCTTTCTCTTAATATTCAAAGGACATTTGACACTTGCGTCATGGGAAAGTTAACGTCGACGAAAGTAACTCTGAAATTCACCTTTAGAAACGTCTTATGAAACGTCATTTAAATTGCTAAAGTTGCGTTTACGGCTGCGCCAACAGGGCGCAGTAATTGACGCCTAATCTACCCGCGCGGCCGAAAAATTCTCCGCCACTTTCTCTTGTTTTCGCGGACCTCTAGCGGAACGCCTTCGTCATCTCCGAATTTCAATCCGACTATCACCGACACGGGAAATTAGCTCGCAATTAGAGGCGCCAGTGAAAGTGGACTGTCCTGGCCTGCTGTCCGCGCAAGGTCTCCGGTGAACCACCTGTAACCGTGTGTTTAACTGTCGTTAACACTGTACTGGCTGTCCGGTAGCTGACAAAAATTCGGGGTGCGAGGAAATTTGGGAAATAACGAAAGATACGTTCGACTGCTTTTCATTTTGCCTCCTTTTCCATGTTTTTTTGTTGCAAAAATATGAAAGCTTCAAGCTTTTCCCTGAGATACATTTCTCTGAACTCGAACTGAAATCTTCCCGAAAAGATTTCAAAGCTATCGGAAAAATGTTAAAATGAATTTTTTGTTACTCTGAGCGTTAAAAAATCGTCTTCCATTTTCTCGCGAAAGAACGAAACGGCTTTCGAAACAATCCAACGTTATTAGTACTTCAAAGAATCTCAATTTTGAATACGTGAAAATTGAAGCAGATTCACTGTTCCTATCCTCTCATGCTCCAATCACAGCCTGTTACAGTAATTTCTCCCTAATTCGCGCTCAGATTGTGCTCAATCGCACATTCTGCATGAACAGCAGCTATCGGAGCAATAATAGTACACTGTAATGTTTAACAATAGTTCAAGAAGTCAAAGCACTTCTTTCTAAAACCTTCATCAATGACGTGAACATTTTTCTTCCATATTTTAATTCAAGGATGCCCTAAATACAGTAAATTCTCCCCAATCGACGCTCAGATTGCGCGCTAAAATGGACAATTTGTGTAGAGGAGAAGCGATTATTCGAGCCTGGAGGCTCGTTTTCATAATAATTGATTGTCAGCAACTATAAAAACGAGACGCAAATCGTCCATTTTTGTGCGCAATCCGAGCGCGAATTAAGGCGAAATTTCTGCACCTCGATTTTTTGGCACCAAAAAGCAGAACGTGTCCCACGGCGTCCGGCAAATTCGCAAACCCCGTCAAACGTCAATTAGTCCCGAAACACTGACACCGAGTGTCAAACGCATCTGTACACGCAGATGGAGCCTCGATCTTGAACCCGACACCTCGAGATGTACGCGAGTGCACGTGAACGGACGCATGCCTGTTCGAATGCACGCGGCTGCACGCGTCATTGAATCGCGTGCAATCGACAGATAGCGGGGCAAGGCTGCGCCGTTGATCTAAGCGGAACGGTTGCCGATTGTACCGATGATTATGGCTGCGTGGAGCACGTAATCGTCCAGCGAAGATGCGTCCCTCGCGATGTTCTTCCTCGCGATTATCGGCACGCAGCAAAACTCACCTTTCCCGGAACAGATTAAACGACTTTACCGCTTTCCGAACGGGACCCGACGCCGCTCGAGCGTTCCCCCGATAAATGATGGCCAGTCGAGCGCGGAACGTTCCACGTTGTCATGTTTGCTACCCCATGAACCGACTCAGTTTCACATGGATTCCCGGAGTTCCAGATTTGGCGCGCCGACGATTCAGAGCGTTTGATTCGTTCTAGTAAACTGGCTTGCTAAGAGCTTGATTCGTTCGAATGCGTTGCTTTCGATTGTGTTTGATTCGTTCGAGTGCATTTGTTTGATGAGGTTTGATTCTTTCGAGTGCACCGGTTCGATGGAATTTCATTCGTTTGAGCGTACTGGTTTGACGCAGTTCGATTTGTTCGAGTGCATCAGTCGGATGGAATTTGATTAGTTTGAGTACACTGATTTGATAAAGTTCGATTCGTTCGAGTTCATTAATTGAATTGAAATTGATCTTTTGGGTACGCTGATTTTATAGAGTTTGACTCGTTTGAGTACACTGGCTAAAGATTCGTTTCGGAGGAACTTTTGGCGAATAGATTTTTTTTATTGACGTCTTCGAATCACTTTATATACAAACAATACGCGGGAACAAAAATATAAAGAGTACATCTAGAATGAAAAACATACGGAATCAGATATGTTTCGAATGAAGAATTATTCGAACAGATAGAATAATTTATAACGAATAACGTGAATCATTCGAATAAAATATTCGACTGAAAGGAATTCATCGCGATAATTACCTTGGACAAACATTTATTCGAAACGATCTACGAATAATGGCCGACACTGCTTCAGAAATTTGTCGGGCGAGCTCCACCAGGGAAATACATAATTGGCAGCGCGACGAGAGATCACGCTATATGTAGTCGGCTAACAGAATATCCTCTTTCAGCCGCGAGCTTTATTTCCTACGGAAGAAAGAACAACACGCCGAAAGCCGTATGAAACGCGCGGCGCGAGCCGTTTAAATTGTTTCGAAACAAATAGAGGAACGTGCGACGATTGCGAGGCAGTCGACTGTTTACAGACCTGGTGCAATGAAAAAAAAAAAGAAAAAAAGAAACAAAAAACGAGGGACCACTCAATTTTACACGTTGTTCCGGAAAAGTCGTTGGCGCGAATCGACCCGGACGCCGAATCCCCGTCGGTCGTTAAATCAACGTAACGCGACGGAGTTCGCGCGAACAATCTGCTCCGCGTCGTGTCGTCGATGAAGATATTCAGCGGCCGTAAGTGCCGGTTCAGTCTTGCCTTTTTATTGCCAACGTAAACGCGCGGAACATCGATCACGTTTTCACGAGCGTCTGCAGAGTGCCGACTCAATGGCGTACCGATTTGCAAATGTCTTATAGACACGATTTCGTGGTTCTTTGTACTTCCTTCAGTTCGTCGTCCGTTCTCAAATCTTTTACGTTATTTAATCTTCTGGCACGCGATATCTTGATCCTCTTATGACACATTAGCATCGTCTTATTTATATCTTAAACCAATTGCGAAAAATGATTGTATCAACGAATCGTGAAAATATTGCTATTATTTTATTCTTGCGATGTGATCTGCTTCTCTTGGAGCATCACAAATAATAATTCGAGTGGAATTGATAACGATGTAATTTATAATACAATTGTAACTTCTCGTGCGTTTATTATAATTGTTTTCTATAGCTCAGTTCTGTCGAATCGAACGGTACAGTAAATTCTCCCTAATTCGCGCTCAGATTGTGCGCTTAAATGGACAATTTGGGAAGAGGGGATACGATTATTCGAGCCTTGCGACTCGTTTTCATAGTTGTTGGCAATCGGTGACTACAAAAACGAGTCGCAAGGTTCGAATAATCGCATCTCCTCTTCCCAAATTGTCCATTTTTGTGCACTATCTGATCATGTTTAGAACGCATATGGAATTGTTTTTTTATTCGTCGAAGAGTTGACGACAATCTCCAGCGTTCTAATCCGGCACACGTGCACCAGTTCTCTGGGAAATGTTTGCAGATAATAATTCTTCGTCCGCAAACATCGTGCGACCCGCTGAATTCGAAGTTCGATCCGCTTCTTATGCAACGAGCGACGTTTGCAAACGGTGCGATTCAAGATCGACCGAAGCAATCGAGTCGAAACCTGTCGCACGCTTAGGCTACGCCAGCGTCTCTGCGCGACAACGCGAAGGCAAGGGCGTGTTTCTGTCGAAACAAAAGTTACGAGAGGGTGCCCGTCGATCGGCACTCCTCGGAAACGAGATTCCAGGCGCGGATGGAACGCGAGGGATGTAACGGATCATCGAGATTGGAAAACGGTACTTTATTCCCGAGCCGGTCGGCTTGTTCGCGGCACTCGCGCGCATGTTAATGCGCCACACGCGATGTCACTACGGTTCTTTGTCCTTGGCCATGTCCGGCCGAGCGGTCTCTCAACTAGACCGGCGATGCTCCTCCTTCGTCCTTTGGGCATTAGACCGACGCAACCTGTTTACGGAATCCTGCTTTTCACTTGCCGCGAACCCGTCCTGCATCACCTGTCCTCGCAGGCTGCACCAGCCGCCCGGCATCACCTGTCGATCGTCCGTCCGTCGCCAATCGGATTTTCGGTCCTCCGAGGGAAGCCGACAAAGCAGCTCTGATTATTCGCAGGTGGCACGCCTCCGTGCGATCATCGATTTAACAACTTTTCTTGTAGAATCGGGCCCGTGACACTGAACCCATCGACGCGATCAATGTGACCGGTTTCGCGTGTTTTAGCTTAACGCTGTTGAAATTGCGAGGAATTTTTGCGAGGATAGAAGTGAACACGTTTCTTAAGCCAAGCGCGAGTCGTGACGAACATTGGGAAATGTTCAAGTACAGTAATTTCTCCCAGAAATGGTCGAAGGTCGGAGTTGAAACCGGCAGATCTGAGAATACTGAGTCGCGATTTTTCGGGCCTCGCGGCTCGTTTTTTTAGAAAATCGGGGCAGTCGGTGAAAGAAGGCTGCGGCTAGCATGTTGAGTATATTAACACTATGCCGTCAGCAGATCTTTTTTTAGATTTTAAAAAGAATTTCGAAGATGGCGGTAATATAAATTCCTAAAATTAAGATAAATCGTCCAAGAATTTTTGTACTTAATACTCAGTTAAATGAGCACAATGCTATAGTTAGTTTGCTGCATTTAACACCCAAGAAATATAGTTCAAATGTTATCTCAGTTTTTTAAAATGGCACCGAAGTGGTACCACCGGCATACAACAGATAGTTTTCGCATGGCACCAGCGTGGTGCCACCGGACGGCATAGTGTTAATATGAGTACACAGTAATATTAGAATAAAAATGATGACTTAACTTTTTTATTTCTAATTTTTTGCCACGATTCGAAGGCAATTCGGAGGCTTCATGACACGATTCGCGAGGTCGCGTACCTTGTAACTTCGTTTCTTTTTTAACTCTGACCTGACTCTTACGCGATTCACACCCAAACAAACCATTTCGTGTCGTTTTCCGAGAATTCGTGTCGCGTGTCGCATTCATGCTTGTCCGACTCCGTCGACTCTTAGCATCAACCTGGCAATAAATTACATAGCCGTACGACCAGCACAGAGAAATTCGCAGCAACCCGAAATTAGGCATTCGCGGGAGAAATTACTGTAAATTCCGCGATGCCATCGTTTTGAAGTGACACACGTCGGTCTCGTCTACGACTCGGTAGGATCGGTGTTAAAAAGTCGTGAAAAGATTTTCTGGTACACAACTTTCTCGGAAAAACAGGTTGTTCGCCGTATCTTCTTCACCGGCAGAAGAAAATCGCCGACGGAGAGAAATGAATTTTCTCTGCAATTATAATTGATACTGTAACGCAAGGGTTAACGACATGCTTTTATGTCAACCTTATATAAAGATTATACGTTCCGCGATTTTTAGTACAGATTCGTATTACCACGGACAGTTTCATAAATCGCGGAGCGAATGACAATATTGCCGTCGTTCGCGAAAAACCAGTAGCCGCAGCTTGAAATCGAATGAAAATCGATCGATGTCGATCGATGCATGCGTTCGTTCGTGTCAAAAAAAAAAAGAAATACACGAAGCTCTCCACGGGGTCTGCGTTTCTTTTTTAGTGGGGCAAATTGATCATTCTCGGATAGACAATGGCGGCAGACGTAACAGGTTTCGAATGGTTCCGCGTACACGGCAGGTTTCCAGAGAGGGCATGACGCAACCGTGGCGAGTCGCAGTGACAAGAGAGCCGTCCTTGATGTCTTTTTCTGGCGTCAAAGTCGTCCCGGTGCACCGGGTCTATTAGAGCGGCATAGGTAACAGCTTCCGGAACAGGGCAAGGCAGAAAACGGCTCGGAATCGTCGCGGACCGGTTCTGCTGCCGAGGGATCCGAACGATCGTAGCCGAGGTTTTTTTCGCCGGAACGGGAGCACGGGGACTCGGGCACGGTGTCTTTGCGTCCCGCGGCGGAAATTAAGCGATTAATCAGGGCTGGGCTAATCCGTTTTGTCGCAGTCCGGCGGCGGGGGAAAAAAATGCGCCGGTCGTCGGTAGAGAAAAAGATGGAGAGGAGAACGGTAGGCTTTTAATCAATGTTTAAGCTGGTTGCCGGACGGACGACGCCATTTCTCTCGGCGAACGCAACCGGAAAACGCGGGGTCGCGGGACTTTCATTTAACTGGCGAATAAATCTATTCGGCAGCAGGCTCCCTCGCTGCTGATGCGCCGTCTAGTTTCCGCGGGCCATTCGTTACCGCGTTCGTTTTCGTTCCTGGATGCTTCCTCGATGCACCCTGCAGCTCACCCGGAAGTCCTCCGCAGCTTCTCCTTCCCGTTGCCGAAGGAGGCTTCGGTGGGATCGAAGAGCAAAGGTTCATTGCTGCCCCCCCCCTCTCTCTCTCTCTTTCTGTCTCTGTCTCTCTGCAGAGGCGATCGTGTCACGATCTCGCGAGCAGAACCTATCGTTGGCTAATGTCGGGGGTCGAGTGATACCACGCCGGATAAAAGCGAGACCGGAAGCCAGGCAATTATTCAGTCGAGCGGACCGCTCGGGTCAATTGTCCTGATTGCGTTCACGGTGGCCGCCGCCGACAGGAAAGCTGCCTCTGCCGGATTAACCTTTTCGATGGAACGGAATCCTGCACGGCACCGGCCCGGTTAAATGTCTCAGAATTGAGCGCGATTGGCCTGCTGCCCTCCCGGCGATGTACATTCGCGTTTTATATTGTGTCGCCGCGCATCGATCGAATAATTGCCGGCCGGCCGGCCGGGTCCTCTCGCCCAAGCACAATTTTCCCGGTTCAATTTCCGCAGCCTGCAGCTGATCGCTGCTTTCCTGTTATTCAGCACTTCAACGTTGAGCTGGTAATGTTCAATTTCATGGTGCCGCCGCGCGTCTAACCTCCATCGAAACACGGCGACACCAGGAAACGTACACGTCTACCGTTAGCACTGTAAGCAACGGAATCCGTAATTAGGTTCTATGCAACTCTGACAAAAATGAATAAATCTAATTACGAAGTTGCGGAAACGTTTGAACGACTTTAAAGCACTGTTACGCTATTCTCATGCTCGTTAAAGCGATCCGGGAACGAAATAAATATCCATGCGGCTTCTGCATCATGCAGTCGGTCCGGCAACTTTTTTGGTTTCCATGTAAATCCGCCGGAAATCTAGTTGTACTACAAATAATTTATTACAATCACGTCGAATAATAAAAAATATTACATACCAAATATTACATGAAATAATAAAATTGTAACGAAGCAAGTTCCTTATAATTTTGTATTATTGTATTTATATGGTAATAAGGTTATAAAATTAACTAATATATTATACTATATTATACTATTATTATTATATATTATTATTATTATTATTATTATTATTATTATTATTATTATTATTATTATTATTATATTATACATACTATATTAATTAATATAAGAATATAACGTTAGTTTCGATCACTATCAGCTGTCGTTGCTCTGCCATGCCTAAGCGACGATTCTTCCCGATAAAACATTGATCCAGTCTCTCAAATCGTTCGCTCGTAACGAAGCAAGTTCCTTATAATTTTGTATTATTGTATTTATATGCTAATAAGGTTATGTTAATATTATAAAATTAACGTTATAATGTTAACATTATTAAGACTATAACGTTAATTTCGATCACTATCAGCCGACGTTGCTCTGCCGCGTCTAAGCGACGATTCTTCCCGATAAAACATCGATCCAGTCTCTCAAATCGTTCGCTCATTTCGAAACGAGTTAGCAAGTCGCAAGCTTCCGAAAGCTTCCTCTGCATTCCCGTACCAGTCACGCGGAAGATAAATTCCCTGAAAAAAGGAACGAACACCGGCCAGCAAAAACGCTCC
Source organism: Megalopta genalis (assembly GCF_051020955.1). Lineage (NCBI taxonomy): Eukaryota > Metazoa > Arthropoda > Insecta > Hymenoptera > Halictidae > Megalopta > Megalopta genalis. The sequence goes on along the minus strand of NC_135027.1, from coordinate 142,847 downwards.
ATAGATTATTCCGGGTTCCGTGGAACGCCGAAAGATTTTCTATTTCTCGCGGAAACAGCGTCGATATTTATTATCGTTTCGCCGTTGTCAGATTCGCCAGTAAATTTTCGGGGCCGCGCGGCTAACGCTGCCAAATGGGACTTCCTCCGGTGTTCGCTCGCGGGACGGCCCCTCATTTTCCGGCGATCCAGCGCGGGAGCTGACGTCTCCGGATCGCGGAGAACTTTTCGAGGCGCGAACTTCGCCGCGCGGCCGAATAAAAATCGCGGAAACTTTCCGTGTCGCGGGGAAACGCGCGAGGGGGAATTTCGCGACTTTCGACCGTCTTCCGTCTTCCGACGAGAGAATATTCTGCGACGTGACCGCCCCGTCCGCGGCTAGGATTTTTTTTTTCGACCGTGATACCCAGCCCGCAGAACGCTCGTATTTTTTCGTGTTGCGATGCCGCGTCTTGCCTGCGACAGCTGCGCAATCTTTTTATAAATGACATCTACACCTGCTTCGGGTTGCTTTCTACTCTTTGCTGATGACTTGATGCCGTTTCGCGCTATCGTCGATCATAATAGTCGCTCGTACGTGCTTACAGAGATTACTTGAATCGTTTATGCGACTGACGCGACCGCAGTAAATTATTTCTTAATTTGTCCAAACGTCTGCTAATGCGTTCTTCGCGCGAGCACGACGTCGCTTTACAGGATTATTACCGTGGTAATCCTTTACACGACCTGTCGATAATTATCGCTTATTTATTAATCATGGCTTCAAGTCCGAGTAATAATTTTCGTTAATTTTTAAAGTAAGTAGTTTTAAACACACTTGAGAATTCCTTCTCTCGCGGAGTAAAGTACTGGTTGAACGATCATTAATGTAACGATTGGTAATGATTTGAAATAATTGTTAGAGCGGTTGTTTCTAAAGTTGTTCGACAATTTTATCCCCCAGGAGGTCCGCTATGGATCGGAGAACACATATAAATTTGTATCAATTTCTAGAATCAGCGGTTTCAAGGATATTTTAGAGTTTCATCCGCCACGAAATAAACAGTGGGCTGCAATTTGCATATAGATCGATTGCAAGCAATTCTTCAGCCGGGCATCCCTGGAACCGTTCGAGCATTCCTCGGGAGATGAACGAAGGATCGCGGTCCGCGTAATAATTTCGACAAGCCGTTCGAATAAGCGGCCTTAAGTGTGTTCGAGAATTCATTGCTCGGAGGTCGAACCAAGAATTTTAAGAGCCCGCAGAAGAGCCATTTTGTGTTGTTCCAGCGACGCATTTACCTTTCGATCTCCCCTGACATTTGAGAGACCGGCTCGCCTGATCTTTCGCCGGGCTCCGATCCTCCGGCGAAACAAACGTCTGCTCGAAAATTCGCTGTCGCCGTTTGCTCGGAAGAACGTTAACGAACCCGCGAAGTGGCAGAAATCGTTCTGTAGCATCGCCCCGAACGGGATCCGCCTGTAAGAAGCTCGTAAAGTATCGGAGATTAAACTCATTCCCGTGCCTGCGGCCCCCCGGGGGCCGTATAATTTATGCAAGTTGGTCCGAACAAAGTTTCCACGGAAGAACAACGTTAACAATAAGCCATCGTTTAGCTGGTGCTTTTATTTGCAGCCAACGTTCGCGTGCGCTTCATTAAAGTTCAATTCCTTGTTCGTCGAACACCGGTGAAACGATCCTCGCTCGCGGGCACGCGGAAACCCCGCGGATGTTTAATTATCTTTTTATCCCGCCCCTCTCCTCGCAGGTGCATCGCGAGATTGCGCTTGAAACGCGCCCCACGGAAACCGAGTGGCTTTAGAATTCATTCCGCAGGCTTGATTCCGATCCAAAAAAGTTCGCGGTTCTTCGGCTCCCGTTCGTTTTTCCATTCTTTGCCTGGAACGCGCGCGCGCCTCTGGTTAATTCTACTGACGGCTTTCTTTGAAAATTCACTGCAATCTGCTCTCCCATCGTCGAGGATTTCTTACTTCTTCGCGAAGAAAAAAATTACTTCCGCGGGGAACGGGATCTGTAAGCGACTCTGCTGGATCTTTGCGCGGAATCAACATTTTCGAAAGCGATAAAACTTGAATGGAAACTTTTCCTCGGAAAATACGGAATGGAAGTTTCACGGGGCTCCCGATGCTTCGCGCTGAGAGCCTTCGGTTTTTCAGAGATGAATAAAAATCTGTAGTCCGCGCGTAACAAGTTCTTCTTCTTCGAATCATCAAGACGTACACACTGAACCTAATGATCATTAAAACTGTGTTGCTTTCCGTCATTTTTACTTCAATATATACTTCGATTGAAAACTTTATTCGGTCTCTGTAATTTCAACGACTTCAAGAAATGGAAAACTTGTGAATGAAGAAGTTCGTGTACAAATTTCTGATAAAAACATTTTTATAGTAACCAGCCAGTTTGGTAGTCCTGCCGTTAATCATGCTAGGGATAAATAATAATTTCTTTTATTAGAAGGAAACCTTTCATGAGATTTATTATAACATACTACATTACAGAATATTACAGAGTATAATGAATGGTGAGGACGTTAGTAACATTATAGAAACGAAAGACGCTTAGGGTAATGCGGGTTACAAGTATTAAGAAGGGCTATCATATATGCGACGCGATAATATTAGGTTCAGCTATTAAGCAATTTACGTTCAATGGCAATTGAAATTCGGCTTCGAAAAGGTTTTGGATAAATTTTGTCCTCTGTTCGTTACATACAGGATGTCGCAAAAATGTCTCGCAAACCGGAAATGAGAAGTTCCTGGGATCATTTGAAGTAACTTTTTCCTTAGCGAAAATGCAACCCGTGGCCTCGTTTACGAATAATTAATGAAAAACAGTGACCAATGAGAGGCGAGCTCGCCTAGCGCTTGGCGGCTGAGCCAATGAGCGCACGAAGCCCAGTTCCGCTCATTGGCTCGGCCGCCTCGCCCCAGCTGATCTCGCCTCTCATTGGTCAGCGTTTTTCGTTAATAACTCGTAAACAAAGTCTTGTAGAACATTTTCGCTAAGGAAAAAGTTACTTCAAATGACCTCAGGAACCTTCCATTCTCAGATTGCGAGACATTTTTCGGACACTCTGTATATTGCACTACCATAGCACACGATTAAGGATCACGCGTGCTTGATCGAAGGATCGAGATGGTTCATTTAGCTGGCGGAGAAGCGGCTCGAAAAAATCGGCGGGAAAACGCGAGTCCATGAATCTTCAATTAGCCACGGAGCGCGGCGGTATAAAGTGAATTAGCAGAAGCTGATTAAGCAAAGGTCAGGCAGCGGAGCCGTGGCGCGCGATCAAGCAGATTCGCAGTAGGACGTTTAGGCAGCCGCCGCTGTCGCCGCCGCCGCGCCGGCGTGCATCGTGTACCTGAGATTACCGAGCAAATCCCGTTAGAAACTACTTTCGGGCCGCTATCGGGGCGCTCTGTAATTCGCTAATTAAACCGAACGACGCAAGTTCACGGCGGTATCTTCGGAGGGTCGGATAGCGTGCGGTGTCTCGCCTAGGAATCGGAAGTTTGGTCACTCGAGGACACCCTGTATATCTGGAGTAATGTTTCCCCGGAGGATAACGCTCCGTTGCAGTCGCAGTTGCAGTTGCACGCGGCAGTGTAGGAGGAGTGGTTTTCTCGTGCGGCGTTGCACACGTGCGGCACGATACCTCTCCGTTCACCGGCTCGCCGCTCGGAATCGGTCGATTACTATTTCAACCTCTTTTCATTTCAGGGTGATGATGTAACGGGACTTTCGCTGTCGCTGCAGTGAAGCAACGATGTCCACACAATGCAACCGCTTCGTGCAGAACGCCTGGAAGAAGGAACTCTGTTCGAACTGCTTCAAACCGAGGGAGGAACACACGCTGCCCGAGGAGACGCTCAAGCTCAACATCGGCAGGGCCCTTAACTTCAAGACTGATAGCGTTAAGATCCAGGTAATTCGACTGCTGGAGTAGTGGAGCCGGTTACTGTGGGGTAGCCGGTTACTGTGGAGTAGCTGGTTATTGTGGGGTAGCCAGTTATTGTGGAGTAGCCGATTAACATGGAGTAGCCATTTACTGTAGAGTGGTAGGCAGTTACTGTGTCTCTAGTTTATTTTCAAGCGCAATTAACTTTATCGAATAGGATATGTTACATTTTCATATTCCGATCTTATAGCCGGTTATTGTGGAGTAGCCAGTTATTGTGGAGTAGCCGATTAACATGGGGTAGCCATTTACTGTGGGGTGGTAGGCAGTTACTGTGTCTCTAGTTTATTTTCAAGCGCAATTAACTTTATCGAATAGGATATGTTACATTTTCATATTCCGGTTCTTATAGCCGGTTATTGTGGAGTAGCCGATTAACATGGGGTAGTCATTTACTGTGGGGTGGTAGCCAGTTACTGTGCCTCTAGTTTATTTTCAAGCACAATAAACTTCATCGAACAAGACGTGTTAGAGTTTCTTAATCAAATTCAATTAATCATTCATCTGTTAAAATTGAACATGTAGAAGACAAAAGTTCTTAAAATACCATAATAATTATTTTAATTCCGTGACACTGAATTCGCGAAATTTTCTATAAAGTCTATGGAAAAACTTATGAAAACACTGAACGAATGAAGAGATTAATATTTATTAAAATAGATCGTTCTAGATAAGATGTCACGCTGTTTATTGCACCGGTAAATCAATCATTTCTGTAATATTTTCAAAAAGTGGAAATGTAAATGCGAAACATTATCGAAGGAATCATCTCTAACGTGAACATCTAAATCACTACTTATTGAATAATCTCGTAATAAGGGTTACGCTGTGATCTGATTCCCAGGTGGAATGGTCATTGTGTTCGAATTCTCTGAGATCTAATGATAGAGCTAACGGGAACATGTAACACTGTATAAAACTTCCCCGTCAATCATATTTGGATGGAGGAATTACTTGCTCTCAGATTTGAACATTTATTTTTACGATAATTTTTTGTATCTTCCTGATTTCATTAGGATCCGCAAAACGTAAGAATGCTGGAAAAGTTATTGATGTCGTAGAACGCAACTTTCCAATCTCAGATTGGTTCGATAAAGTACGTTAATTTCATAATAAATTTTCGATGTTACCAACACGATAGTCGACGTGTTCAAGAACAATGTTACGAACATAGTTGTTTCAATCTTTTTTTGTCAGTTACGAGGTCTTGCCGGCCCATTATTACATGATGCCAAAGCAGATTTAGTTTACGATCAGAGTTATGGTGGTATTTCTGTAGACATCATCTAATGCAATGAATCAGCACTGTGTAATCAGAATCTACCGCATGCATCGCGGCAAGAAGAACTCCTGAATCTACCGAATATCCACGAATTATATGCGGAATGTGTGCATTTGTTACGCAGAAGAACCGCGAACTTCCGAAATGATGTCCATTTAGAATCGTCGCTGCGGCAAAGTAACCTAGAAAATCCACGAGGCTGCAACAATAATTTACGTCCCGAGAAAACTTTGTCGATCTACGGCGCGCAGGAACTAACAAAACACGAAACCCGCAGAAATTGCAAAACGAAGCTGCGGAATCGCAGTTTCTTCGTGAACACCAAAAAGTCCAGATAGCAACAGGCACTTTCTCGTGGTCGGGCATAAATTCTGTTCTTGCCACTATATCAAGCCGGCAGTGGTATGTACATCGAGCCACGGTCGTCCCTTCGACCCAGTTTACGAAACTTGATATCGCAAGCATAATGTGCCGTGATCCCCGAAAGTTCCCAACAATTTTCCCTGGTCAGCCAACACCTAGGCCGTTGTCGTAGCTTCCGGTGTCGATAACGCGACGCCTGTAAACCATAACGGGTCCCGTGTGGTCCAGTTACGCTAATTTCATGTCGTTACCGAGGCGGCCGGCCCGACGACAACCCGTCTCGGGAATGCTAATTCAATGAGCTCTCCTGTCCTCTCCCTTGATCTTGCTCGTGAACTAACTAACCCAGTTTCTCTCGGCTCGCGATTACGCTCGTTCCAGAGCTGGTTTTTCCGCGCGTACCGCAGATCATTGCCAATTAACGGGGCCCGATTTCCCGCGCGCTGGAAACCCCCGCGTCGTCCCGACGATTCGATTAGGACAACGTTTCTCGTTCGTTTCCTGGAGCCTGTTGCTAGACGCGCCGCGTCTGCCGAGAATACGTCGTCGACGGTGCACCGGTAGTGCACCGGATGCATTTCGCATCGCAGCCTCGGGGTCCGTCGCGTGCCCGGAATGTGGCTCTCCGTCGACTAGGAACGGACCGACGGTCATCTTTTTCGAGCTAAATTTGCTCTAGGGTCTGCTGCGATGGGGAAAATGAGGGATGGTCGCGAGTCTGTGGAAATCACGGCAGGCTAGCTCCGACGACCAGACTGCGGATTTTATGCAGCTGCGAGAGAAATGAATAGGTCGAATGCGAAACTGAAAAGACGTTGGAAGGATTTAAGGGCATTGTTATAGTGTTTTTATGTCACCGCGATTGTTAAGAGAGAAAAGATATTTTTGTCGTATTTCTTATCTTATTAACTTATCTAATTAACTTAGAATTGTGTAGAAATGTTTGGAGTAAGTGTCTTCGAAGTTATTCGAAAGTTTTGTCTATAAGGATGCGAACTATGGCTTGAGTTTTTCATAATAGTTTTCACATAATAGTTTTCACAGTTTTTATAATAGTCTCGTTCACAGTAGTTTTGCATGGTTCGCCCGCCTGACCTACTCGAATTTCTTATTACGCGTAATTTATTGTTATACAATCACGTGTAATGCATTCATCTTACCGGAAGTCTTCGCGCCATTTTAGTAAACGATAATAACATTTTAAGACAAATTTGATATCATTGAAATTTACTCGAATTATGTCTCCGTTAATCTCCGCTTCGCTGATCAAACGAGTTAAAAATTTCACGCACTAAAGATTCAATTTCATGCGACGATCATCCATTTCGAGAAACGAGAAATCATAACGTTTTTCATAATTATGTTAACACCCGGAAGGAAGTGATTCCTGAGATCATTTGAAGTAACATTTTCCTTAGCGAAAATGTGATCTGCGGCTTCGTTTACCAGTTATTAACAAAAAAATACTGACCAATGAGAGGCGAGCTCGGCTAGCGCTAGGCGGCCCAACCAACGAGCCCACGAAGCTCAGTTCCGCTCATTGGCTCGGCCGCCTCGCGCCAACCGATCTCGCCTCTCATTGGTCAGCGTTTTTCGTTAATAACTCGTAAACAAAGCCTCGTAGAATATTTTCGATAAGGGAAAAGTTACTTCAAATGACTTCAGGAATCCCCCATTTCCAAGCGTTAACATAATTATGGAACACCCTGTATAACCACCGGTATCGCAGCATAACCAGAGCATCGCAGATGTTAATCCCGTCCCAGTCGGGCTGCGCGAAGGGTGAGTCGCCCAAAAGGAAGATCCGAAACTGCCTTATGATTAGGCAGACCGCATCTGCGTGTCTGGCAGTGCGTCACCGTGAATATTTCATTGAGAGCGACGAGGCAGAATCGCGGCGAGACGGTTTCATTGTCGAGGATTCTAAATTTACATGATGCATGCGTCCACGTCAGCCGGCGACAAGGGTGAACGCTTAATCGTCTGACGCGTGGCCGGGTCCGCGGTTTTAAGAAGGGTGGGCGTCAGCCGAGGAGGGTATAGCGCCGCACGTGGGCGAGCCCTTCGCGACGGGAGCGCCGCGTCGGCGGCGCCCACGCTCGGCAAATATTTTTAAGTGTTTCGAGAAACACACGCACCAGGAATCCCGAGAGCGGAACCGAGAGGACGATGCCTCTTTATTCGCAGCTCGTTTGCCCGTCCGGCGCGACCGTTTCGTATTACGTGGGCGGGCCGAGCAGATAGCCCCCGTGCAAACTGGATCAACGAAAGCTACGGTTTGCCTCGTTTAGGGAACCTTACGAGTGTCTAATATTTTTCCGTGCGATTAGAGAGCGTCTGCGGGCACTCGTTTCCATGGGAAATTGATTTATGCTCATGGGTTGGTCATTTTCCGAATGGCATTTTTCGAGCGGCTTTGACGGGAGTTTTTATTCATTGAGTGCGATTTTTGGGCACTTGGAAAATTTCTGCACTTTCTTTGGAACGTATAGTTGAACCTCTGATGTAGTATGATAAATTTTATTTCACTTGACATGGTGCGGAGACAATTATTCGTGTCCCTATATTTTATTGATTTTACCAGTTTAACGAACGTATTAATCGCAAAACTGTGCGATAAAATCTACATTAAGCGTTCAACAATTGCTCCTTCTGCTTGAATATATCTTCAAAGGCTTCTTCGATAATTATTAATGATCGTCGTACACTCCCTTGCGCAATTAAATAACTAAAACCAAAAGACAAAGAATTGAAAAACAAAATAGATTTGAGCACTGAAAATAAAGGAGTATTTTTCAGTTTTATGAAATATATTTTATATATATTTTTATATACTTTTATATTATATTATATATATACATATATATATATATATATATTAATAATAAAAAATTATATTAAATTAAATTAAATATAAAAATTATATTCTATAATATATTTTATAAAAGTGTCTGGCTGAGAGAGAGCGAAGCGACAGCTTCAAGAATTTCTCAATTTCAAACGATGCTTTAAATACGCTTTAAATAGAGTAAATAGAATAACAGCGTAAGATTCGATCCGTTCAAAATCGTCCTGAACTCCGCACGCATATTCGACAACGTCCCACCGAAACGTACACCGATCCGCGTAAACGTAAACGTTTCACCTGAAGCAGAAGTTGCGAGCGACTTATCGACCGGCCCGGCGCTTTCGCCGAGACTAATCGCCGAGATATTTCGGCGACAGAATATGGGAAGTAGCGAGGTTTCACGGCGAGGAGGATATCCAAGTATGTCGATAACATCCGGCGAAAGGATTCCCGCTATAAAACGCGTCCGCGGAAAAGTGGTCTCGTTCGGAAGAGGGAGAGCCGAAGGAAAGGGAGTCGTCCGGCTGAGCGACACTTCAAGGCGGAAAGTTGCCGCGCTTTTGTCGAGTCGTCGGTTCCAGCGGATAGAATTCGCTGTGTCGTTTCGGCGACACGTAGCCGTGTCGCGTTCGCCGACTGCTGTTATGAAATTCGAACGATAACGGAGTGACGAGAGAGCGATTTTATCGCCGCGGTGGCCAACGTGTCAGCGCCTAGCCACGAATTCCTCCCCGCCGGTCAACCTCTCGTGCGATCCAACCATTTTTTTCTTTTCTCTTGCATTTTATACACCCTTCTCCGATGACGTTGGCCGAGAGAATTTTCATAGGGAACCTCGGGCTTCGATATGGAGTTTTAGCGAATTTCACCGGGACTTTTCTTCTACCGGCTGTATTTCCGTCCCTCATTTTTAAAGGAGACTTTGTTGGAAGTTCGTGCAAAAAGTTTCAGATAGGGATATCGCAAGTTTCAATGGAGTTTTCGAGAATTTCTGCGGAACTTTCTGCTTGTACTATTTCATCCTTTATTTTTCGAAATGATGGCCCCTTCGAACAGATCGTTTAAGGATTGAACAAAACTAAAAACTAGAAACTGAATCGACTAAATTTCTTAGTTACGAGGCATTAACAATGGCATGGAGATAAATTGTGATGAGAAAATAAAATTAATCTTAAAGATGTACATGTATATGAGAGGATCAAAATTATAGTGATATAGCATTATCCTAATCGTGAGAAACGAGGAGTATTATTGTTAATAAATTTATACTGTTTACTGACCGAATTAATTGTTCAGACAATTTCGAGCTAATTTATAATTTATTTATTCTTTTTGTAAGACACGAAAGCTTCACGTTTCTGCAAAAGATTAATTTAACCACCCTAATTTACACTTTATCAAGTATCATACATCACCCTTTGCTTTATTCTACTAATTCTCAAGTAACAATTTATCCCATAAAGAACACTATACTCGTTTAAAGACGAGTCCGCCCCTTTCTTCGTCTTTCAGAAAAATCCAATACATTGAAGAACACAGTAATGAAATGATTTTCTACGCGGGATAGAGACCACCAATTTTTAATCTTGGCAGTGAAACGCGTACTTTCAGAGCACGTTCTCGGCGTCCTCGAAGATCCGCAACCGTATAGAGAGGTAATTCGATGGGCTGCTTGTATCCCGTCCGCTGCGCGACGAAAATTCGAAGCGAGCGGAATACCGAGTGAATAATTCAACGGTTTCATTAACGCCAGCTGACCACCCCGAAAGTTTCAGGGGGGGAAAAATAGACTTTCCGTGGCCTCTGCTAACCCCCGCCCGTATTTAACTTCGGGACTGAACTTTCATTTCCTGGCAGCGGACGATAAGGCTGTCGGCGGCGGTCGACGCCGCGCCTCGGCCCCCCTTTTAAACAGATCTGGAATTTCTTCGGATTTCCGAGTTATCAGACGGATTACCAGGGGATAGTTAGCGGCTACGCGTTGGTTAAGTCGTCGTCGGTTGCCCGGCGATATTTAATTCCCAGTCGGGGTGCCGGAACGCGAGCGAATCTGGAAATTCGATGGGAAGCACAGTCATTTCTCCAGGAAATGCCACATTTCGGGTTGCTGCGAATTTCGCTGTGCTAGTCCCACGCCTGTGTAATTTCTTGCTAAAAATGGTCTGTTTCGGTGTGAATGGGTGCGTCAATTAGGGCGAATTCACTATACTAGGTACGTGACTGTCGAATCGTGACATGTGGCCTCCGAATTGCCTTCGAATGCTGGCAAAAAATCAGAAATAAAAAGGTTAAGTCATCATTCTTGTTCTAGCATTATTATGAACTCATGTTAATGTAAACCAGCATGCTGGGCGTTGTCTTTTTATGCCGACTGCCCCGAGTTTCTGTAAAAATGTGCCACGAGGCCCTAAAAGTCGCCGATTTCAATTCCGACCTCCGTGCATTTCCGGAAGAAATTACTAACACCACCACGCAGGGCATAGCTCGCACGATATGCTCCTTTAATTTTCGCCTGATAGACAGATCGTTAAAAGCCTCGGTCTTCCCAAGGAAAGTTCGTTGTAGAATCGGTGTGCTTCGGCGTTCGACTGAAGGCCACGACGAAAATGAACGGAGAGATTGATCGATGAACCTGGCAAGACGACACATTCCGTCTAGATTCGACATTTACATAAACCCCGTTTCACGGACGCGGTTGGCTAGAATCAGACCGTGTCTTCGGTTAAGAGCTGTCTGACGAGCTCCGACTTCATTTCACTGACGATTGCATCTTAATTCGGTGCTGTCGGCCGGCTGATAAACTCGGATGAGTCTCTCGTTTCTGCGTTCCCCGGGACTAATGTGATCATAACTGGCCTCGCCGCACGCTTCATCACAGTGACAGTCTTTCTTTTCGCCGGGGGCACTTTCGGACATCGGTTGTTGATCAGTTTCATTCATGGCTTGGAATGTCTACTGTTTATTCGACAAGATCCTTGGCCTAGAAATACTTTCATAGCATGATCGCCTACATTGACGGACTTATGGAAGGGTGCTGGACATCTAAAGGAAGATCAAAATTTTCTAGATCATTTTAGCGAAAGATAATACCTTGACAATCCAACTTGTGCTACGTGCTGTTTGTTAAAAATGCATTGCGATTGCACGATCGTTGAAATAAGCACAATTAACTTGCTTTGCTTCCTCAGAAACGTCTCTCGATACAAGCTAAAATTACCGTGACATTCGAGGATCACTTTAACCCTTTTATGAGCGTGATATGAATTTTCGAAAAGATTGGAACACATTCGCTTACCATAATTTTATAGCAATGCAGCTGTTATTCGCTTTCCTGTTATTTTTCATTTCTCACCCCTCAAAATTAGGGGTGATGGGACCTATCACATGGGACCTATCACATTTCAACGAATATTTGGTGTCCATATGCGCACTGAAAGTGGGCGGGAAGCTTACTTTCCACTGCCTGTGAAAGGGTTAAGCGAGAGAAAAGCTCCGACCATTTTTGACCGAGCAGCCTAGACGCCGTCGAAAAGAATAGCTGTTCACGTTGCTTCGTTGTTCCCAGGGTATCCTGCGAAGCAAGGCGATCGGCCAGAAGGACCAGAAGAAAAAGGCAGTCGCGTTCCCGGAATGTCTAACGGAGATAATCGGTTATGGCGGCGACGACGTCTTCTCGGACGACGAGGAGGACGACGAGCAGGACTTCGCCGAGTCGTTCGGCACGGAGGACGACGCGCTGCCAGACAGCGAGGAGGAGCGCGCCCTGGGAAACTTGACACGAGCCAACACCAACTTCAACACGATCACCGCTAACTTGACAGCGGTCGTGACGGCGAACGAGACGCCGAAATCCTCGTCCGCGACGAGATCCTTCGCGTCGCTGATGCTCGGGAGGATACAGAAGGACTCGGAGGGCAAGAAGACCACGTTGCTGGTCTCTGTGACGCCGTTCGGCGGCGACGAGACCTTGCCCACTGCGAGGAGGCCCGCTGATAGGAAGATCAATGGATTCGTCAATGGATCCTCGAGCCCCGCCAAGCACAAGATTGCCGAGAACGGTGATAAATTGGAGGTGAGCATTTCTCTGCCGCATTCCCTCAATTTTCATTCGCGATGTTTCACTGTCCACGATCTGGAACTGCTAGCAGCTTCGAATTTATAGACACAGTTTTATTAGATCTGAGATAGTTAATGTATTCGAAGATTTAAAGTTTAAGGAGGGAGGAGGGAGGATCATTTCGTGTCCACGTAAGACAAAGTGCTGTAAATATTATTCTTTTCTGATTCAGATCTCTTTGTTTATACGACACTGTTAAATAATACGTTTGGGGAGCTGCAAAAGTAAAATATAAAAAATTAATGGAAGGACATTGTTGGAACAAAAATACATGTTTAAAGTTCTGTGAACATTTTTGAACCCTCCCTCAAGCATGTTAGGATTAATAGAATTTCCTCTTTAGGATTACACTTGGAAATCCTTAATAATATAAATAGATTGTTCCTTCTTCTCCGAAGTAATTTTTAGCAAAGAATTGGCGAGCTTATCGTAAGCAGAAAGTACTGCATTTATCAATGAAGTTGCAGGTCAAAAATTGAGCACTTTCTCACATCATTGATAATCCAATAAATTCGTGGCAAAGATTCATATTTCCTCGTTGAATGAAGTTTCTGGAATCGAATACACAGTCTTCCCAGTTGCACGAGCAGTCCAACAATCTATTTCCCCATTTACCAAAGTCACGGTCTAACTTGCATCACTCGAACCTTCTCGGATCTTCCACAGACGACGCTGAAGCTGCCGAAGAAGCCGGAAATCGAAGCGAAGAAGGATGATAGGAAGGAGGGGAAGTACTCCTCGGGCATGGAGAAGATCGTGGACCTTCCTTTGATCACGAACAACCTAATTTCGGCGATGCAGCGTGGAGAGTCTACAGAGAGCGAGGACGGCAAGGACAAGGCATCCGAAGTCGAACGGATCTTGGATGCTGGTAAACCGGACAAGAAATTCGGGAACGTTGCTCGGAGTCCTGCGACCAAGAAGCCGGATAACGAGAAGCCGAAGTGCGCGTCCCAGGCTTCTCAGAACGGCGGCAAGATCGACTACGAGGGTGCTAAAGCGGCGAGAAGGTCACCGGAGATTTGCAGATCAAAGAGCAAAGGGTCGGACAGGGGTATCGAGTTAACGTTGACGCCGTTCACGAAAAACGACACCGAGGAGGCTGCGGAGAGCGACAGGCCCATGATCCAGGGCAAGGAGACGAACAAGATCACGGTGTCGCATGGTAACGAGGACTCCTCGCTGGCTGAGCTGCGCAAGATGGAGGCCGAGGTCTCTGAAAAAAGATTCAGCTGCGAGGAGAGCCGCGAGATGGCTGGGGAACCGGATGGCAGGGCCGATGAGGAGGAAATGACAGAACCCCCTGCGCTTCCGAGGAGCCCGCCGCCGAGTATCGAGGCTAGGCCGCTTCTTCAGGGAGAGACTGGCAAGCCGATCATCACCACCGAACCCAGGCCCTCCTTTCTTCATGGCGCGGTGAACGCGGAGCTGAAAGTCAAGCCCGTTGTGCCACAGAAACCGGCTAATTTCGGGGCCAAGAATACGGTTGTGGCAGAGGGTAACTTGAAGAAGAGCCACGCGGCGACATCCAGAACCAGTCAGAGCACAGGTGCGGTTATTTCTCCGTTTAAGGTAGAGAAGATCATTTTGGGATGAAATAGGAGAAGGCATCCGTGGGCTGAGTAGCTCAAATATTAGAAGAATATTAAGTTAATTATGAATTGTCGATGTTGCTATTTTATTGATTGGTAGGAAGAACCTGTCGGCCGGTGAAATTAAGTTTCTCCATTGATTTTTATAAACTAATTTATGACGATGGACACGTGTATAAAAATGTACAATCAATCAAAGAAATTATTCTGATTAATGTCTCGGGATACCTCTGCCATCTTTGCGGCTTGAATGCAAGCGTTCGATCGCAGCAAATGGAAATATTGTATTTGCAGTCGATAATTGGATTCATGGAGATTTTTTTCAGCTAATTTGTGCATCGATTGATCCAAGTATTGTCGAAGAAATTAATATTTTGCGGAAAGCATTCTTTCACGAGCAAACTTACGCGTTTCTCCACCTGATGGCGCCACCGTACGGTTTCACGAATTCTAACTTATCCTGTCACCTTACACGATTAACACAATTAACAGAATCGTTAGTAAACAATACCTTACACTGAAGCCTTAAACAATACCTCTCCTTTTAACAAACAAGTTACCAGCATTTTACAGCCAATATCCAATTCTATTCTATTTTTAAAAACAACTTGTAACTCGTTGAAAAAGAACAAAACTGCTCGGTCCAAAATTTTTATTTAACGATCACCGAGCTCGTGGAAAGTTTCCCGTTAAATAAACAAACGAACGTTCCCAATCCCTTCGCTGCACATTTATTCGAGCTACTTCGAGCGCCGACAACGCCCAGAGGCGATTCGGCGTCGCAGATTCGTCGCTAAGAACAATTTTCTGTTAAAACGTCATTAGCCTAACAAACTTACCAAGCATGATTAAGAATCCGACAGAACGACACGACGTCCTCGAAGCTAATTCTCGTCTTAATGTCTCCGGGGTTTCGGCGCAGTCTTCCGAGTTTCCTTATTACCCTCATGCTCGCAGTTGTTCGTTACCGTGCCGAACGGCGACCCGCGTTTCGTTTTGCGAAATCCCGGAGTTCGGTATGACACCTGCGTCAATTTAGAGTACCGCACGGAGCGTCTAAACGGATCAGCCAGTGTCGGGCAAAGACTCGGAAACCGTTTAATTCCCCGATAATATCAATCCCGATCCAATGATCCCGACGCCGCAACGGGATACCATGATTACTCATAAGACGATCGCTCGGCGGCGTTAATCTGGCTCTGTAATTAACGGAAACGAGCCGGGCAACCGCCCCATAGCGCCATCCAATTACACCGCGTTCACGGTCGCGACTAATTCTCAGGTGCGAGCGGTCGACCTGCGCAGGACCAGACAAACAATCCCCGACAATCCAGCAAAGACAAGCTCGAGGAACTGACGGACCAGACTCGCGGAGTATTCGACAATCTTCCACGAGATTCTGAGACCAAGGCCGCTCAGTCTAGCAGGCTACAGCACCCTCCACTCAGCCAGGACATCGAGTCTTCCAAGCCGAGCCAGGGTTCGCCGAAAGTGTCTTCGGGAAGCAAGATAAATCCGTCTCCGACGAACTCTCCTAGAGATCAGGCGGTAGAAGGTGGAGATCCCGAGGACCTGGACGTAGAAGAGGAGGCCTTGGACTCGCAGGCTCCGGCTGCGGAGTCCGTTCGCTCGCCTAACAAGCGAAGAATGGCGCCCAAGCCTCCGGCAGCGGAGCCTGCGGAGGAATTAACGCCGAGTGCGACATTGTTCGCTAGAAACCCTATCGCGACGTTCAAGTCGGACTCACCGGTGGTTAGGGAGAAAGAGAAGAGGGAGAGAGCCTCCTCCTGCAGCCCCAAGTTCCGGAAAGCGGTCTCCGAGCTACCGGACCCTACCAGCGCTCAAACTTCGGACCCCGCGTCCAGGAGAACGATCTCTCTGTCCCAGGACAGCCTGACGAACGGCCAAGAAGTCAGGGAGGAGAAGAAACGTGGCAGATCGCGCTTCTCCTTGAAGAGGTTCCTCAGGATGGGCTCGAGGAAGGATGTGGACATGGTCAGCGGCCACGGGTCCGGCAGAACCGACGAGATCCCGTCGACGCCGCAACCGAAACCAAGGCTGGAGATCATCCATCCTCTGGAACTCGACGGCGCCGCTGTCGAGGTGGTGGGCAACGACCGGATCAGCAGGATAAGCGAAGATCAACCTGATTCCTGCGGACCTAGAAACGATGCGAAAGCTACCCGGTCCCCGTTGTCCCCTGGAGCTCACGCGGCCGGTGAGTATACTTCTCGATAATATATTGATACCTGGAGCTCTCTATTCATGCAGATCTCGGGGAAGAATGGTCGCCTGGATTCCAGGGCTTCATAACTCGCGATTCCCTCGAGTCTTGGATTACCTAGATCCACGTCGGTCTTTATATTGTCCGAGGACTCTGGCACTCGTTCGGTTTCGTGCAATTATTCTTCTTGATGCTCATCGGCGAACGGGCCCTTTCCGAGGATAAATATTTGATTATGTAGAGGCTCTAGAAGGAAACCTGAGTTTTTGTACTAGTATAGAGTACCACGATGTGCAATTGTTGGTTCGTTCCTTGACAAGAGCGTTTTATTGATATTAATGATGCTCGAAATGTTCGAAGTGGACAGGAAATTGTCACTAATTCACGCTTAGATTGTGAACAAAAATGGATAATTTGAGAAGAGGAGATACGATTATTCGAGCCTCGCGGCTCGTTTTTATAGTCATTGGCAATCGGTAACTGTAATTGTATCTTCTCTTTCCAAATTGTCCATTTTTGTGTACAATCCGAGAGTCAATTAAGGAGAATTTACTGTATTTAGGGTATCCTTGTAGGGGTTGAACTAAACTGTGGAAGAAAAATGTTCACGTCATTAATCAAGGTTTTAGAAGGAAGTGTTGACTTCTTAGACTATTTTTAAACATTACAGTGCTCCAATTATTGCTCTATTATTGCTCCAATAACTGCTGTTCATGCAGGATATTTCATTTATCTCGACGATGTACTAGATGTTTGAAGTGGACAGTTTTCAGAGCATCGTTTTATGGGTTGAATTAAAATATGGAAGAAAAATGTTCACATCATTAATCAAGGTTTTAGAAGAAGTTTAAACTTCTTACTCTATTTTCAAACATTCCAGTGTACTATTATTGCCTCGATTTTGCTGTCCATAAAAGATGTTCGTCTCGATCGTGTGTTAAATATTTAAAGCGTGCAGTCTTCGGTCTACTTTGTTGTCAGCTGCATTTTCCCGCGAACATTTCAGGAATTGTAGCAAAACTGTGCACACATTAGGCGGTAACTGAAAGCATTCTAGCAGCTGTCTCGAAATAGATTTCGCGGTTTTAACATTATCTTGACCCGGCACGTCGAAACTGTAAACGAGTTAGCTGGATGCTTGAAGAGAAACCGTTCGTTTTAGAGGGTCTAGGTTAAATTCCCTGGGTGCCACGTGTTAAAACGTGAAAATCCCTAACAGGTCCGCGATATTTCTGGGTGATTACAGTGAGACCAGGCAAACCACCGCCACCGCCGCGGAACCAGTCCCTGGAGGATTGGCCCCGGCTGGATCCATCCAGCAAACCGGTCCGACCGCCGCCACCGCGGGTCGAGACCAAGCAGCTTCCGTCTCGAAGCGAAAAGTCCACGAAATCGTCGTCCCCGTCGTCCGTCTCCTCTTCGTCATCGTCCTCGTCGTCGTCGTCGTCCTGGCAGCCGGCAGCCTCGACCACCTCAGACTCGATTTACGCGAATCTGGGTAAGTTCAGGCCCATACAATGTAACTAATGGAACCACGGCAAGTCTCGATGTTGTAACAGCCATACTCACACGAATCCTCGCGCCAGCTGCTTCCTCTTTATTTTTATCTTTCTACCGTTTCGTTGTTTTCGATTATTTTTTGTTTTTTTTTTTGTTTGTTTCTGTACCGTCGCGCGCGTTGCTACGAGTATTCGGGAACGATCCTGTCGCTGGATGACCGCCGGTTGACCTTCGAATAACCCACGACCGACCCCCCTTTATCTGCGACGGTATATCATCACCGTTCGTCTCGTCTCGTCGAGTCGACGTTCGATCGTCGTGAAGTGTCCGGGATGCACGGAGTCACCTTATCGCGAATCTTGCTGGAGCGTCCTGCGATTTCAGGGGACTTCTGCGGTGGCTTCTTTTTGGCAGCGGGGTGAGTTGCCCTGATACGGAACACTTTGATTTCGTGCACGATAGCTGGGCGTTCGCTGTGCTTTCATGGAAACTGAGACGTTACGGTTCTTTAGGAATTCTTTTGCTCTCCCTCCCTCTCTTTCTCTTCTCCTCGCTTTCTTTTTCTTTTTCTCCTTCTCTCTTTCTCTTCTTCTCTCCTTCTCTTATTTTCTTTCTTTCTCTCTTTCTCTTCATCTCTCCTTCTCTTATTTTCTTTCTTTCTCTCTTTCTCTTCATCTCTCCTTCTCTTATTTTCTTTCTTTCTCTCTTTTTCTTCTTCTCTCTTTCTCTCTTTCTCTTCTTCCTCTTTGTCTCTCTCCGTCTCTCTCTTTCTCGCTGTCTCTCGACTGATAACAGATCAATGTAGAATATAGTAATAGTTTAGATAATATTTATTATTCAAACGCTCAACCGAAGGCTTACAAAATGACGACAATAATGGCACGGAGTCCGTCAGATTCTCACAAGAATATATTGTTTATAAAATTAATACAATATTAACGCTAGCACTATCGAGCCCTAAATGCAGCTAATATACATATATTGGTTTACAACAATGACAGGATTGGATTTATTTAAACTTTATACGATTGCTATTATATTGGGTCCGTTCGGAAAGTTATTTCGTTCTTTCACGAGAAAATAAAGGACAATTTTTTAATGTTTCAAATATAAAAAAAAACTCGTAGAAGCCCCGTCGTTGATTCGTAAAATGCTGTATCACATGCTTCTTTAACGAGCTTACAAAACGAAATCTTTTTTGAGAAACGAAACAACTTTCCGAACGACCCAATAATTTAATAAAGAAGTTCATCTAAAAATTTTTAATCTAAAAAGTCTTTCTAGTATCAAGAATTGTTATAGAAAACGAAAAAAAACAGTCGTTTCGACCAGTTTCGGTAGTTCTATCGTCGATGTTCGTATGGAAATTAAATAACATATAGCACGTATCGCACATTATGTCCGTCGGATTCCGTGCCCGCAGTTAATGGTCGAACGAGATCGCGCTTAGCCACACGTGGTCCACGATGCTCCGTATTTCCAGTATCTTCTGGTCACGTGAACCTCTCCCGAAGTTAAACGTCGACACGCGACGATCGCCAATTAGGCACGGATTCGATATCAGCGCAACTCATCCAAAACGCAAACAGGCCGGCTTGATCGGACGTCGTTTTCGTCGTAAGAGCGCTCGCGCGAACGCAGCGATTCCCGTTTGACAAAGCAAAATGAACGGCTCGATCGAAGGGACGGTTTTTAGTCAATCGATCGCGACAATCTCGAGAGGCCGAGTTCTGTAACAACGTAGCATAGTGTATGCCATACGCGTTTTTTCTACTTGTGTATACGATTTAATCGGAAGAAGAGAATTTATACATTTTTCTAACACGTTACTACGCCTGTCTGAGGAACTAACTGCCTATCGTAGAAGATGTTATTTACCATAATAATAATAATGATGATAATAATAATAATAGTAATAATAGTAATAATAATAATGATAATAATAATAATAATAATAATACAATCGATTGTTCACGATCCACTGTGATACATTATTATGTCTCGAACCGTGTTACACATCGTGTCCCCGTTCTGCGATCGCGATTCGCCCGGCCGCGATCTGCGAGCAAAAAGAAAAAAAAGGAAGAGTAGGATAGAATAGAAAAGAAAAGAAAAAGAAAAAGAAAATAGAAAGACATCATCGCGTCCGCGAACAGCGAACGGAATACGACAACGGAAAGAGTGCGATCAGAAAGTTTGAGAATGGCTGACACGAATGGAAAACCACGATACAAGTTGTTATGAATCGACGCTTTCACACGCAAATACTTAACACGTCCACACGTCCACGCATCATCATCACACACGCACACCACAAAACACACACACACACGGACAGACACCTACACGAATTAAAAGAAACATCGTTTTGTAAATAGAACGACATTTTAATGATGTAACATCGAATTTCTGTGTCTCTGAAATAAACGATTGTTGCTTGGATACAACAAAAAAAAAACAAAAAAAAAGAAATAAAAAAAAGAAACGTCTGTGAATGAGAAAATCAAACCATAGAGCCTTCTTTTCTTGGTCACGTGATCCGATTTTCCGTGTCTCTGCGACGATCGATTTGCGACGGTCGTGTTTCTGTTCGTTGCACCCACCGCGTTCTGTTTTGTTCGTTCGAGCGCCCCGTTTATGGGCGGCGATTATGCGTGCGTTCTCTTCATGACGAGCGAACGGAAGCCTCGATGACGCGAAACGGCGAACCGAAAACGGAAGCGAGCGAGTCGATATTCCTCTTTTTACGGCCGTTGTTGCGACAACGGTTCGCTTTCGGCTTGCCTCGTCGTTAACCGCATGCGACCGATCGAACCGCGCGCTCTGGGAATGATCGGGATTAGTATGCAGGGTGCCCGCTGTAATCTGCTACAGAAATTGTCTGCTCGGTAAGGTTCGATTGTTCTTCCCAGCTACTACATTGGCTACTCCCGGTTTTCTATCGGTATTCATGGATATTGTTGGAGCCTGTGCATCGACGAAGCAGTCGATACTCGTGCAGAATGTTTTATTTGTCCTGATTCTGTACGAATCATTTAACGTAACAGCGTCGATCTAGTTTTCATGAAAAATCTGCTGATGTGATATCGCGAAAAATTTTATGCAACAGAAATACAGCCGGAACAGCATTCTGACAGTTCGTAATAATCATGAAGATTCGAGTCTGCAAATTGACGCAGCGGTCGATGCACGTGCAGGATGTTTCATTCACTATGATCATCTCCGAAAAAATAAAAAATGACAGATCCCTTAATGTAGCTTCCACGAATGTAATGGATAAGTGATTTTATGATAATCGTGGATGGAAAAAAAATTGAAATCGACGCAGCAGGACAAAACTTTCAGATGGGAAAGTCCAATGTGCTATTTCGGGGCTTGAATTAAAATAATGAAAATATTCGTTCATAATACAGTAATGTCTCTCTAATTGACGCTCAGATTGTCCACAGAAATGGACAATTTGGAAAGAGGAGATACGATTGTTCGAGCCTTGTGGCACGTTTTTTATGGTTATTGATAATTCGTAACTATAAAAACGAGCCGCAAAGTTATAATCGTATAATAATATAAATAATAATTGTATCTCCTCTTCACGAATTGACCATTCTTGTGGACAATCTAAGCGTCAGTTAGGGAGACATTACTGTATTTCCATTTTCGTCGATATGCAAAATATTTTCAAACAGGCCAGTTTTCCATTCATTCTTGTACGAGCTGAATTTAAAAAAAGAAACCTGCCCCGAACGAACATATAAAATTCATTCACAAGCTCGGGGGAATCATCCAGTAGCAGATCGCCGAGAAGCTAAATCGCTGTTCAACCGGTTGCAAAATGAAAAGTCGCAACCCTGCCGTGCAGCAAAAAGCCCGTAACACCCGACAACCGTTCCCCGTGCGACGAAACCGTCGCGTTCCGCGAATGGTACACAGATTCACGAACGATCAAGCGGCAGAATACGATAGCGGTATATTTCCGACGATAGCCATGCGAACGCGGCATTCTTTCGTCGCGCGTTCGATCCCACCTCCAGCACCCTCTTCCCCCCTCACACCCCTCCCGTTTTTCGATATTCCGCCGAGCCATTGACAAAAGTGGATCTATCAGCGAGTGACTAGTCGGAATATACCTTTTCCCATTCCCGGCCGCTGGACAAGGAATCGATTTCGCTTTTGCTCGGGCAGACCGACAGCCGGAGGGTGGAGGACGGGGCTCGTCTCATTTCGGGCTGGCATCCATCCCCTCCGTCCCCGCACAGCGGGCCGTAGTGACGAATTTGTGTAAAAATCGGAGAACTTTTGACAGAAATGTGATAGACCGATGATCTTTTGGCGGCGGTTGAAGTGTCGTGCTAGGTTGTCGAGGAAAGGAGAGGGGAGACGTTTCGTCCGGGGCCCGCTAGAGGACTACTCATCAGTAAGGCTATCCTAGCGGACCCTTGCCTTAGACGTGAGGGTAGTAAGGACGAAGTCTCTGTGTATATATAGGGATCGAGGCGGATCGGTTACTAGCGGGAAGAGGAGCCCTCTGCTGGCGGGTCTGGAGGTAGCCGCCACAATCTTTTTTCGCGTTGGCGCATCGACGGCCGCGCCGAGAACGTTTTAAAATATTTCGTAGAATTAAAGTATTTTAATCGATTAACACTAAACCTACCAAGCAGTAATACTAATTGGCATGTACTGCTTCACAAAAGTGAGAACACCGAATTTATTTAGAGTTTGTAAAGTTTTTATTATAAAACTTGCTCCAATAATATAATTTATTTAAGCGTTTTCCACGAAAGAGTCCCGGAACAGTCTTTTCGCAGAATTGCAAAATAAGAAAGCGGTCACTTCGACCGCGGTAGGTTTAGTGTTAAATGAAACTTGGAAAGCAAAGTTGTATGACATCGATTACTATTTCAATATTATTGCCACTTGAGAGTCTTAATAGAATTGAGAAGTTTTTATGGATTAGCATAGAAATTAAATTTCAAATAATTTCACAAACAATTTCGTTTCAGTCAAAATGTCGATGTTGAAATGTTGCAGAATTATGGGAAAGATAGAGAGAACGTAGCATGGAGAATTTTTAAACTTCAAAATTTACGATTAACTTGAAATATTCCAAATTGATTTATTTATTTATTTGGCGTGAACCGGCTAAAATGATGATTTATCGAACACCATGTACAGATGGATTTTTGTAACGACACGTTATATATCATTTTCCATAGACATTGAAATGCTGATTTCGAATCCGGTCGCATTTACCTGGCCGTTCCAGGATTTCGAAGAAAAATCGGCGGACTATAAAATAATTTCGACGAAAAAAAGTCACGATTTCGTCTGTTGTTTCGCTCGTATCGATCTTTTTCCAAAGCCTGACGCGGTAGATAAATTTCGCTATCGGATTTGAAGTCATCGTGTTAGAATCTACGGGAAATGATATACACGGTGTCTCACGAAAAATCCAACAGTGCCGAACAAATCGCAATTTCGTCGGAATATTTCAAATTTAACATAAATTTTCAAGAGTAACTCTTTGCACTCGAGCGGCGAGTCTGAGGCGCCACCAAAAATTATTACACCATTTTTCATTCAACAATTCTAACAGTATCAGATTTGTTGTATTTAAAAAAAACTGTTAAAATCGCAGTTATTATACTTGCCAATAGGCGCAATTTCAGATGCATAAACTGCACTGAATCGTGTAAAATAAAAATACCGCAGATCAGAAAGCATCTCTTGGACTTCGAATTAAAATAGCTCCCCGACTGCAAAGGGTTAAGAAGCGTTCACAAATTCTCTCCGTTTCGCCCCTGTTCGACGAAACTCCAGCCTTCACGCGACAAAAAAGAGAATCGCATCGACGTATCCGATTTCGATCAAAAGTTCATCGATATCGTCGACGCAGCTCCGTCACGTCGGCCCCGTTGCGCGCCGCCGTTGCTCCACCCCCGCAATGGTACCTTCCTGTAAATAGTAAACACGTCGGCGTGACGTTCGATCGTGTACCATTGTGTTACGCAAGGTTTCCTTAACCGGCCTGGGTGCAACTAACGCCGCATGTATTGATTGCATATTAGCATCGTGTTCTCTCTCCCTCCGTTCCCGCCGGCCCTCGTTCTCTGTTGCGCGGAGAGAGCACGAGGGGCGGTTCCGCGGGCGAAGGGGGCAGGGGACGGCCAAGGGGATGGCTTGATAACGAATGCCTGCCAATTCCAGGATTCCCGATGATCGCGCGCGGCAACTCCCGAGCAGCACTTAATTCGACGTGCTTCGCGCGGAATTTATAGAACTCTATTGAACCCTTTAGCCGTGTAATTACTTTCCCTTCCCCCTCCCCTCCCCGCCGCACCCCCGCGGGAGGGGTATCGGCGTGCCGAGATGCTCCGCGTGCCTTTCGTCGCAAACAAACAAATTTCGGTTGCTCGACGAGACCGCGAAATCGTGCGCCCCTATGGCCTCCCCTCCCCCCTCTTGGCCTCCTCTCTAGGCAGCCGAAAACCGCATGCTTGAGTTCGAGAACGCTGCTGCTGCTGCTGCTGCATCCCCGAACCTCGAGGATATGGTTTCTTCGAGCGAGCTGGTTCTCGCTGCGGGGTTTGAAGGCTTCAATGGAACGCTCAGCGCCACCCCCCGTAACGACTTCTTGCCTCTATGAACCTGTTCGTTCGGCGCGTCTTCTCGGGATTATTTAGGATGCCGGAGATCAAATAGTCCCTCTGTCGCGCTGCCGATCGTTTCACGCGTTTGGAGACAGTGGGCGGCGATGGAACGATCTACGAGAAAAGATTTTCGAGAAACTGTAAGGTCGTATGTACCCGTTATGAAACACCGCTCGATTTTGGCCCGAACTTGAAACGGTAGCGCGAACGATAGAATAAAATATAAATGGAGCATATGGAAGTGGCATGTGAAAATTCTACCCGTTCAACATTGTTCTTTAATTAAAATTCATTCGTACAAATGTACCTTTCTGTAACGATCAGCTGTAATAAACAATGTTTACTCGAACAGGGACGTTGACATGAGATTCGAAGTGAAAATGAAATTTTCAGATAACAGAATGGTTCGGCGTCCGGATATTACGAAAATAAACTTTCAGATAAAAGGGTCTCTACTGTACCTCGGTTATTTTTTCGTTGGCCCGATTTATGCAACAGCTGGCATCCCTGTTACATATTCAATGACCCTATCGCGGAACGGACATTTGAAACGAAAACGAAAACGGTGTTCCATAATAGGTGCGTGTTTTCGTACTTTGCTAGTTTACTCGTATTATTTTATTTTTCGTGCGAAATAAATATTTCGCAATATTTATCACGTTATCTGGCAACGCCGATCTATCGAACGGTAGCATGAATATTCAACAGTGACATCGTTCGGTGTTGTAAGAAAATCGATGACGATCTTGTACACCCCGCAAACCGTTCAATAATAGGTACTTCTGCCTTATTAGTGTCTTCGGCGTAAGAACTTGCTGGTCGACCGCTTTGGAAGTTTAAATTCGATCAAGCCTGACCCCGCTACGGAGTGTCAATCACTGTCTCTTGTTCCTAAAAGTAGTTAGCGAGGCTCTAAGCAGCCCCGGCGAAAGACCTGCGAGCTGGCAACGGCCGTTCATGAGTTTACTGCGGCGGCCAACGCGCGAGAATCGATTTTACGTTTCGTTTGGAAAGCTAAACTCGCGTAAACATTCGCAGTCGGCTTATCAACTGCGCCTGGATTAACGTAAAAATGGCCGGCAAGACAGTCGAGAGGTTTGTTCGACTGACGGAGAAATGGCGTCGTCGCAGGATTCCTTGTATTTAGGTATAGTTCCACCGAGCATTAACCATCTTCGACGTCGAAGTACAGTAATTTCTTCTTAGAAACACTATACTTAGAAATTACTGTGCTTGTCAACACCTTGCCGTACTTCGCGGAGACTGACTTGCGACGATTGATTTCTAGTATAGTAAATTCACCCTAATTGACGCTCAGATTGCCCACAAAAATGGAGCCTTGCGGCTCGTTCTTGTAGTTGTTGACAATCGATAACTATAAAAACAAGCCGCAAGGCTTGAATAATCGTATCTCCGCTTTCTAAATTGTCCATTTTTGTGTACAATCTGAGTGTCAATTAGGGAGAATTTACTATACTAACCTGTTAACTATGAATCGTTCTTTCAAATTTGGAAAACTCTGTTCTTTTAAGATCGAATTAAATACTGTTCACTTGTCGTCAACGTTTATGCGCTCAATTAGATACAAGCAGACAACGAATATAAATTTTCTTTTTCTTCGAGAAAATTGTTACAATCGAAAATGTTCTGATTTTTAAATTTATTGTACGGCGTGGGGTTAAGTATAGTTTCCAACGCTACCAATCCTCGCCCTATAATTCCTCTTTCCACTGAATTTATACGATGATTGCGGCTTTTATGCAATTATAACAAAAATGTATCGGTCAAGTTCAAAACAGTAAAAAAATTTATGGAATTTAGGAATACAGTATTTTCAACTTATTAAAATGGTTAGGCAACTGTATCTTGTAATTAGAGCAGGACATTTTTATTTTGCGTAAAGATTCGCAATCTAGTGATTATTATATACACAATTAAATGTTCGTCGTATAAATTAGATCTATTCTTAACCAATAGAATTGATAATAATCGAAAGAATTGAAAAGAACTGAAAAGAACTTTGACATAACCTTGACATAACCAATAGAATTGACAATAATCGAGAGAATTCAGAAGAATTGAAAATTACCTCTCGACAGAATCTTGACATAATCTTGACATAACCAATAGAAATTTTTATTTTTGATCTCTTATACTACCATAATTATTCTTAAACCATCCTCGACGATTTCTTACCAATTTCCCTTGAATTTCTCCACAAATCGTTGCAACGATTTCTTACCAATTTCCCTTGAATTTCTCCACAAATCGTTGCAACGATCTCGTTGAAATCCCTTAAAAACTCCACAACGACAAAGATCCCAAGAACATTTGATTGTGTAAAAGCAGAACGACCTTGGAAAGTCCACCCATCCTGAAAAATTCCATTTTAGAGTAGTGCAGTCGGTTACCGTTGCGCGTTCGATTGCCATGCCTTCGGTCCAATTAAAAACCAAACAAACGAATGAAACAAATCCACGATATCTTGTCCGATAAATATAAAGTTAATCGTGCCCGAAAACAAACGACCGCAACTGGTTGCCTCGCGGATAACCGGCTCGACTGCCCTACAAAAACTGAGTATCCCTTGAACGAACAAACGAACGAACGAACGAACGTAACCGAAAGTTCGGCAGTTAAATTGCCTTCCGTCGAACTGGGACCGGCTGGCAGTAGGGTCCAGTAATTCGCAAGCGAATGCTGGGCGCCTTACGATCGTCTCTGGTTCCGAGTAGTACCGACTTGGTCGGAATCCCCGAGGACCCCCTCGTTCCTGGCCCCCTCTGAGCCCCAAGCTCTCCCGTAATCCGTAATGCTCGGTCGACCTGTACGTTTAGTCGCTTGATCCACCCAGCAAAAACAGCCCGGTGAACTTAGGGTATACTAGCGCGTTAGCGGGTGTCCCCAGAGTATCGCTGGAAGCGTATACCGTCCTAGCTAGTTACCGTTAGCTAGCCTGTTTTGTGACATGCCTTGTGTCTTGTGGTACTAACCCGTGGCGCTTGACGATGGCGGACGTGCCTGCAGCAGCGGAGGATGTTACAGGTGAGGTGCGCAGCTCGTTGGCACCCTCGAAACCCCAGCGAACCGCCAGCATGAGGGACCAGGCGACCTCCCAGCCGATCCTCAAGAAACACGGATCATCCAGCCCGGCACTTAATCAGGATTACGAGGGCGTAGCGGTGGCCGTGGCGCCGACTGCGTCCGATTCCCTGGTAATGCTACTATTTAACGGGCTTTTAACGATTTTTATGTGCCACGGGGAAAGGTGTTTAAGAATTTAGACGAGCCCCGGCCGCGGGAGCACAGATGTCCCTGGTCCCGGGGGGATTCGCAGCTGGACATCGATTTCCGGTTAGCTTCCTTGCCAACCGACCCTCTCCGACCCGCGCGCTTCTGTTTTAGTTATTTATTGTTTTAATCCGACGGCTTCGTGTACCGGGCGCGAGATCATTTGTCGAGATTAAGGTCTAGATCGACGGAGATTTATCGGGACGAGACTGCCGACACTTAATTGCTCCGGGTTTTTAGACGCCGAGTTAAATACCGGGGCGGGATCGACGCCGAGATAAATCTTGATTAGATCGACAGGATTTACATGAAGACGGTTTCATTTAGACATCGCGAGCAGGACGAGTCCTAAACGCGGCTGACGCCCGTGAACATCGTGACGTGGCAACAAAAAACGAGTCAGATTTTTCAATATTTTTTGCTGTAATTTGTGCTGGGACTCAGAACTTGGTTCAATCATTTGCGATGTGAGAGTCTTCGCAATTTCGGCAACGTTGATACGTTCTACGCCGCGGGAGTCACTTGTGGGTGACACTAATTTTTGACGCTAGATTCACGGAACCAATTCGTTAATTTTTTTAATTTACGATTATTCGTATCGTAAAGATACGTTTGTGAGTTATTTGTTCAATTCGTATGTCGCTTACGGCAAATGTTAGGATAACACTTGTTAAAAATCAGATAAATGTCTTATTGTTAGTTTTATAAACTAATATGAAACAGCTGTTTTTTGTGCTCCGTAAATCTAGTGTTGACTAGATTTTTGAAAGTCATTTTTATTTTAATATATTGACGCGTGAGTCACGAATGGATGAAATTAATTTTTAACCAGCTCTTCGAAATTTATTTTTATTGCAATATATTGAACGAATCGAATGTTACTCGGATTTGTAGAACACAAAATAATACCAATTATTATTATAATGAAATTATTATAATATTATAATTAACCGATATTTCCTATGGCAAATTTTCGCTTTCTAGTTTCGGTGTCATTAATTAAATGACTTTGATATTGTGTGTATTTTTCGTGTTAACATTCGGCACTTAATTTGTTCAAGTAAAGAATATAGAACCGATTTATTTTAGCGTCGAAGAGTCTGAATTCTTGAACACCTTCTGTTCAGCCTGGAATTGCTGGACCACTGTCAATTGCGCAGGATATACAGGGTGTCTCCGGGAAATGTGTGGTTCCTGAGGTCATTTGAAGAAACTTTTTCCTTAGCGAAAATGCAATCCGCAGCTTCGTTCACGAGTTATTAACGAAAAACGCTGACCAATGAGAGGCGAGCTCGCCTAGCGCTAGGCGGCCGAGCCAATCAGAGGAACTGGACTTCGACCGCTCGTTGACGCAACTGCCTAGCGCTAGTCAAGCTCGGCTCTCATTGGTCACTGTTTTTCGTTAATAACTCGTAAACGAAGTCGCGGATTGCATTTTCGCTAAGGAAAAAGTTGCTCCAAATGACCTAAGGAACTCCACAATTTCCAAGAAGAACCATAATTTTGGAACACCCTGTAGAACCAGAGGTTGCAAATCCGCAAATGATCCTAAATCCCTCGAATCAGAGTCGGAGGGAACCGGAATAATTCGAGGCAGTTTTACAAACGCGAAGCTCGTTCGCAGAAGCGAACGACGGTTTTGCGTAAAGCTCGCTTGGTCCAACAATCCCAGACGCCAAGTTGGACGGAGAGCTTCTGCGAGGCGTTCGGCGTTGGATGGTTAACACGGCTGATTCTAACCTCGGTTCCCCGACTGTTCCAGACGTCGAACGACAGTCATGTATACGAGTGCCTTTCCAGCTCGCCGGAGTGCGACTCGAGCCTCGAGCTCCGACACGCGGTCGGAACTCATCACAGCAGCAAGAGGAAATCCGACAGCAACGCGATGGAGACCGGCGGTGAATTCAAATTTCATCAGCAGACGTTCGCCAGATCGACTTCGCTCCCGTATTGCGGCAGCGAGACCGAGAGCGAGCTCTACGCACCGTACGGTTTTTATACGGGCGATGAGGTACGATTTCTCTACTTACGTAGGTCTGCTCCGTCGCCGCCGGCGAAACGTGACGGCGGAATACTGCCGCGTTCGCACATAGCTTCCTGTCAATTTGCCGTAGACACGGTTTGCTTCCGACTTCAACCGGCAGAATTCCGCCGGAGATCGCGCGCAACTACCATGCCAACTGGCGGCCGGGCTGATCGAAAAAATGCATACGCTGCTGAATAATAAAGTTAGAGACCGGAGTTTTACGTCCGTCGCGACCTACAGCCGGAGCGGGTTCGATCCGAGGCTCAAGGCCGGTCCCCCCACCGACGACCCGCCGACTCTGCCACGCCCAGTTCGCTCCGCGGTGGGCGTGGCTTCCGTTTCGAATCGTTTTCTCGCGATTCGAGACGAGTTCTCGAGTTTTTATTCAAACTTCCCGGTCGGTTTGCATTGATCGATTAACGCGAAACAAAAAGATGTTATCGCGATCAGAAATTTCTTTGAATTTTTTAGACGCGGATTGCGGCACGAATGGGTTACTTTCGTTTTAATGAAACGGTGTTGGTTAATGATATTGCTGGGGAAACGGTTCTATAGATCGCGCGGAATTTACGATGGGATTTTTAAAATTCAGGGCCCGGAGGAGGATCAGGACTGGAAGAGCAAGGACGACGAATTAAGGATAAGCCGATTGAGGCAACGTAGAGGTCGCAGCATAGTTCATCGGAGCCTCGAGGATAATTACGGGGCGGTGGTGGTTGCGAACCACGAAGCCCTTGCGCAGTTTCTCGAACAGGTATCTATGATTCTTGGAGAGAGTTCAAGGATCTCCGCTTATCCTCTTTATCCCGACATCTGAATAAGTCGGATATATGCATAAATCATAACCATGTACTACCGTTATTACGTTCAGGAATCGAATCGGTGTTGCTGTATCGATGAAACACTGTCGATTATTTTATTATATTTATTTCCGATAATACCACGGTTTAAATGTTTACCATGGTAAAATTGTTAACCAGTTTAATTGTGGTAATATTTTTCAGAAGTGTGTAAATCACTGTGACTATACCGAACATTTTTTATTTTCTTCATATTTTGTTTGAATACATCGCTTTTATAAACTGTATCATTTAATAAGGAATATCAAAGTGTATATCCCTGTTATGACGAGTATACTCGTCGAACACAGTTAACTGATTAATAATTAAATTTATTAATTAATTGCATCAATTAGTTTTAACAATTAATCGTATAATTAATTTTAATAATCGATTGTATCAATCTATTTTCATAATTAATTGTATTAATCAATTTCAATAATGAAACAAATTAATAATTTGATAATAAAAAAAATTAGTGATAATTTCATTAATAAAGAAAATTTAATAATAACTTTAATGATCATTGCGAAGAAATTCGCGAATAAAGATGACGAACATCGACAGAAAGTGTGAAAACAATCAAGATCGGTAAACAAAGATCCGACTAATTACGAACGTAGGTGTACAGAAAACCGATCGAGATTAGAAGCCTAATGAAATTATGGCGACAGATTATGAATTCGAATAAACTGTCGTGTTTGCAAGGACTTACGCGGTCCGACGCGACGACGTTGGCGGTCGACGGGCCTCGGTGCATCGTTCCCCGTTAAACCACGTCGGACGGGACTCTATGCATGAGAAATGCAGATCTCCGTTTCGATCTGTTGCAGCTGAACCAAACTCCGCAAGTGGCGACGGGGCTGCGCGTCCTGAAAAATACGAATCCCCGTCTGAGCCACTTCGGCATCGATACCAATACGTCGATCACCGTCGGTAGAAGAATATTTTATTCGGCGACGTGGAACGAGCTGAACGTCAGCCTGTCCGTCGCGTTCGATCTGGCCACACACGTGTCGAGGAAGGAATTTTATATGGCACCTATAATCGAGTTTATAGACAGCGTACCGAAGGAAATTACCGGCGGGACGTGTCTGCCGGGGAACAAGCAGCTCGAAGGTACACCTACACTCAATATCTTCTATCTTCTTCTTCGCTTCTCTCCTCCACTCTCTCTCTCTCTTTCCGTCCGTGGCCTTAACTTCTATCCGATAAACGGTCCCGCGGTGTAAATACTTTCACGGTATTGGCCCCTCAATAATCGTAACCGTTCGATGCTCGCGCCACCAAGGAAATCTTCCGATTACAATCCTCCCGCCCCTCTTAATCGATTTTAAACGCAGGATGATTCATTATCTGCGGAGCTGCATTATCTGCAGTTCCTCGGTATTGCAGTTTACTAAGGCCTCGTGAAAAATTCAGTTACCGTTTCTCATCGCGGCGACCACTGTTTCGTTAATACGGGACCCCGTTAATCCCGAGTTTATGAGAGCGATAATCCCTCTTTACCGGCGTCCGCTATTTATTATCGCGGAATCGCATTGTGGAAGCTTTACTTCCTTCCGGCGCATTCGGTGTGCATTCAGGGACCAATTAGGGACGCTACGCTCTGTCTTTGGGCATTGCCGATTGCCCGTTTCTACGGCATTCGCATTATTAATTCATTTTGCCAGTGCATATTGCTGCGAAGTGTAAAGCAAAGTGCATATTATAGCGATGCATACGGCACACTATCTATACTGTGATATTGTCTTGTTCGGTGCATACGAGAAATAGAAGGAAATAAAAATTTTGAAAATATTTAGAGAATGCATAAATGAAATAAAAATTGTAAACTAGAAAATTATAAGAAAATGAAATGAATATTTTCGTTGGCGCGACACGAATCTTTTTCCTGTCTGTGATCAGTAGTTAAAGAATCTTTATCCCATCTGTGATCATCAGTTAAAAAATCTTTATCCTATTCGTGATCATTGGTTATTCTAAATTTGTGTAACATCTTTATCAACTATTGTTGGCAAGTGATACGCCGATGAATTTTCTTGTCTCTTTAATTGCTCCTAATTTCATTATCGTCCGACCCGTCACTATGATTGCATAAAATAATCTCTAAAAATATAATCAGAGGTCTTCAGAAATACAAAAAAGTCTCTACAAAAAAAGTAAATTCTCCCTAAATTCTCCCTCAGCTTGCAAGCAACAATGGAAAATTTGGGAGGAGGAGATAGCGATTTTATTATTAACGATTGACAACCATAAAAATGAGCCGCGAGGCTCGAATAATCGTATTTTCTCTTCTCAAAATTGTTCATTTTTGTTTACAAGTTGAAGGAAAATTAGGGAAAATTTACTGTAATCTGAAATAAGCAGAAGCCTCCAGAGATAACCAAGAGGTGATTCGCACCCTGTGCTTCGACAATTGTCGCTCCTCGGTCCCATGCGTAGCGCAAACAGTGAGGTACGCCATTCGGCGAACGTTGTCGAATAAAAGGATCGCGATTTCAATTTCAGCGACCATATCGGTGTTCCCGCGACTCCAGGTGAGCAGCATACAGTCGTTCGGGCTGACGATAAAGGACATGCAGGACGAGGGAACAGTCAGGGAAGCCTCGTTCGTGCTGCTTCAATTCGTGACAGCGTTGAAGAGCCTGCAGGCCCGCGGTATCGAGGAGTCCGCGCGAAGTCTGAGCAACGTTGTTCTCTGCAGGGAGGACAAGAACGCCTACTACAGGCTCTATCTTCTTCAAGGGTCGGTAAACCTAGCGTCCGAAGAAATCACGTTCCCTCGATATTGGTTTACTCATTGTTCGGTAACGGCCGACAGATTGAACGTGGACACGAACGAGGAGAGGGAGCAGGAGAGGGTATCGCTGTGCCGTTGCGCGCTTCTGGCGTTGCAGCAGCTGAACTTAACGAGCCGGATGCCTTTGATTCAGGAATTGTTGATAAGGGAGAAAGCCGTCACCCTGTCTCAGGTAGGAAACAAGTGCGACGCCTGAATTAATCAGGAATTAACGCCGTGCCGCCGAGCATCCGTAATTGTGTCTCGCTGCTCTGGGTACACAACGACGATCAAATTTAGTTCGTTACGGGCTAATCACGAAACACTCCCCACTCGCCCCTGCAACGCGAAAGTAATTATTAAATGACTTTCTCGGTATCGATCGTTCTCGGCCTTCGGAATTCCACGGTTCTTTTCTCAGCTGGTTCAGGTGATTGTAACTTCGCGACAACGGATCGTACGATAATGCAACACTTCTCAATTTAAAGCTCGAAGCTTCTACTTTCAACGCGTCGATCATATTTTCAAAAGAAATTTTTGCTCGAGACGGCAGGTGGGAAACTGAACACATCTTCCTCATCGATCATGCTACGAGGTGTATGTCTATGGATAGGTTGGAATGTTTGCGGATAGATTGAACACTTTTTTTCGCGAATGAGGCTACAATAGGTTTAAAGATTGAAGACTCACCTTTATGAAGACCCTTCGAAGTTTGTGATACGATTTTATCCAGCCCCTCTATTGAACATTGAACGAAGGGTGTTCTTTCGACAATTAATACAGTCTTTCTGAACAAGAATACATTGAAGTCTTTGTAGAAAACCTTGAAAATTTTTTCTTGTGATTAAGATTGACACTATCTTAAAGATTGAAACCTGCTCTTTCAAACGACTCCTCAAAATTTGAGGTACGATTTTTTTCAATCCTTCTATCGAGCTTTGAATGAAGGATGTACCACTGACTTTAAATGCAATCTTTCTAAACAAGAATAAATTGAAGTCTTTGTAGAAAACCTTGACAATTTTATCTTGTGATTAAGGTTAACACTATCTTAAAGATCGAAACCTGCTCTTTCAAACGACTCCTCAAAATTTGAGGTACGATTTTTTTCAATCCTTTTATCGAACTTTGAATGAAGTGTGTACCGCTGCCTCTAAATACAATCTTTCCGAACGGGAACGAATTGAGATCTCTGCAGAAACGTTGACAAATTTTTCTCGCGATCGGCACTAACACCAGTTCAAAGATCGAAGCATTCCCTTTGAAACGACTCTCCAAAATTCGGGACACGATATTTTCCAGCCGTTTTATTAAACTTTGAATGAAGGATGTATCGTCGACTTTTAATACAAACTTTCCGGGCGCAGACTTTTGGGGTGCAAAAGAGTTCGAAGCTTTCAGCCAGGTCCCCCGAGGTTCTTTGGTAGAACCTGAGACGTGTTCTTTGTGCAGGTGAAGTCGGTTCTCGAGTTTTCTCTGTGGGGTCCAGCGGACGTGACCCTCGGAGGGCCGCGGGAGAGGGAAGTCACCCTTCAAAGATGGCTCGATCTGGAGAGAGCAAACGTTCTTCACGCCCTGGTCAGGACCAGGTCATCCCTGACCGTCATGGACGAGTACCAGCTATTGTTCCTGGTCCGAACGAGTGCGAAAATCATGGGCGAGGCGTCGCTGATCCTGGACGAGCAACGAAATCGCTTGGCTCGAGCTCGATAATCGTGAATCCCGTACGAAGATTTGCCAGGACCTCGATTTACCTAACTGTACATTTTAAGATCATTCTCTATCTAGCGAGTAGCATTGCCTGTACAAAACACGACCGATTAATTTATTGTTTTTCATACGGTTAAACCTTTGGACCATCGCCTATTTATTTGTTACAATCCTGATTTTTATATTACCATGTTTGGGAGATGCGGATGTTTGTATATCGTCGACGGGGCTGTGGATCTTTATGCACTTTTTGATTGCATTACGGTTTGTATTCGGCTGAAAAATTGTTCTTCCGTAGCGTAATTACAGGATATTTTATTTTTAAATCTATAAATAAATTTCATTTTAAGCCTATAAATTATTCCAAGCCGAAACAAGAAGTGAATTACTTCAAAATGTTCTGTAAAAGATACATCATAATTGTTGTTGAGTAGACTGTGGTCTGATAAAAAAAATTGTCTGCATTAATTGCAAGATGCAGAAGCTGCATAGACATTTCGTTCATTCCCTATTTATTGTATTCGGTTGAAAATAGTGCAGTAATGTTTTACAATTTATTAAACATTTCCACTGTTCTCTATTTGATCTTTTGATCTACTCATTTTTGTCAGAAATACAACAAATTTGTAGTCCAGCGATGAGAAATCGCGATCAAAGAATTGCTCATTTAGGAAGAATGACTTCAACGTTGCACGATATTACATAACCTTGAAATTTATGATTTTGGAAGTCGGTGGGAGTGATAATACGTACATATATATAATAATATTATATAATATAATATATTATATAATTAATATTATAATATTATATAATATATATATAATTATATAATATATATATGTATTTTTTACTGCGCGAAAAGGAAAGGACATCTCCGAGCGAATTACTTTTTTTATCGGGGATCACGGTCGAGGAACTATAAACGCGGTTTAATTATATGTTGGAAATTGTGCCCCCAGTCGGTGGTCCGGGGGTTGAGCCGGTCAATCGAGGTCCTACTGCAAATTGCGAGCCGTCGAAACGTTCCGTTTTAGGGTGGGTATCGAATGGCGACTCGTTTGTCGAGATTGAACGACACATCGCGGTGTACAGATCGATGGAAATTTATTGGCCGACGTAAACGGTGCACGCGGATTATGTCATTGCGAACGGTAGGAATTTAAGTACGTGCCAATGCTCAATTCGGGCGCGCGATACGCCGCCCGATCGATTCTACGAGAAGACTCTCTGTTTGTACGTATGTATTTCGCATTGTAATTGCGCCTCCTGTACCATTAATACCGCTCTAAGAACTTCTGTAAAATAAATCTCGCCCCGAAATCTTATCCCTCTCGTTGCTGATTCTTTCGCAAATAACTTGAACATTAACATTAGATTAATTAACACACTTGATTAACGCTAGATCCACGGAGCACCAGAACCTATTCATTTATCTATTAATTAATTTATTTATTAATAATAATTTTATCTATTGAGTTCTTCATTAATTTATAAAAATAACGATGAGACGTTCGTTCCGATTTTTATTCAATATATCGAACAAATAAGTCGTA
Organism: Megalopta genalis; assembly: GCF_051020955.1. Taxonomy (NCBI): domain Eukaryota; kingdom Metazoa; phylum Arthropoda; class Insecta; order Hymenoptera; family Halictidae; genus Megalopta; species Megalopta genalis. The sequence goes on along the minus strand of NC_135027.1, from coordinate 106,109 downwards.
ATTTTCGCGATCTGAATGATCGTAAATTAAAAAATCTCGTAGAAATTAGCGATTAGTGATTTTAACGGGTTTTGCATACATAGAATTATGTCTCAGAAGTCGGAACTTTCGCGCAGAAATACCTGAATTTCTCCCTGAGGAATTTCGGTCGCTCTTCTTTCTCGTTACAAGTGATCAATTCAGCCGTTTATTTTGAAAGTGGCATAAGTCACTTTACCGTAATGAAAAGTGGTGATTTTTTAATGTTTATACGAAATTATTTATACTGAGAAAAATATCAGTATCCTGAGGTAACAAATACAAGTAAATCTCGAAAGTTAGCATCCATATTCTTAAACGTGTTAAAACGCAAACCCTTAAATATATCGACTTAAAAACAAAGTGACTTATGCCACTTTCGAAATAAACGGCTCAACTGTTGCTTTCTGTGGATTTTGACAAATTTCTCGAAGCTATCTTCAATGATCAAGATCAAGATTCGGTAGAAAGGAACAGCCTTGGAACCGTCGCAAGATTTTCTTCAGCTTCAAGAACAATGCTCGACAGGAATTACGTTTCACTATTGCACCTAAAATTGTAAAAAAGCTCAAATCTTCTCTCGGAAAAGATGCGTTATTAAGGATAGACAGCTGATTTTATAGACTTCCGACGAAAATGAACACATTATTAAATCGCTGTCAACACTCTCGAATCGCTAAGAACAGAAACAAAGGTCCGCGTATGTCCCGCGTCCTGAAACGAGCGAAGACGTTGATTAATTAACTAATTACGATAATCATGTTCCAATGATGTCGGCTTCGAACGAGGCAGAGCACTTACGAGCGGATCGAATCGATAGCGAGGCTAGGGGGAAACAATGAATCGGTCGAGAAACAATTCCGAATGACCCAATTCTTCGCTTGAAAAACGTGAGAGAGAACTATGAAAAAAGGAAAGGAAAAAGGTATCGACAGCCTTCCGACGGGACACAACAGACTTCCTCATTGTAATCTTTCTTCACGATGACGCGGAATACGAGTAAAACTGATGAAACATTTTGCCGGGCGCGTAGCCATCGGAATATGGATTAGACTCTCAATTGCCGGAGGTGGACGGTAACAGGGGGAAATTAATGACGCTAAGAAGACCAATAAATCCGTTTCCCGTCGTAAGAAACGGCCGCGTTCCGGCGTGCGAAAGGCGGCGACCGTGGCGGCGTGTTGCGCGGCGTGCCCCCCTTCTTTTTTTTCTCTCCTCGAGTCATCAAGAAAATCGGACACGGTGCCGTGGTTTTCGTCACGGGATCATTTGTATCGCGCGCAGGGAGATCCGGCGAGCGCCGGTGGCAAACGCGGCGTCCATTTGTCAACGTCGCGCGGCTCGGAATCCGTGCCAAGTATCCGCTACAACAAATTCCATAATAGCCACGCACGATATCGAACGCGTATTATCGGTAATGTAATATCGGACGCACGGAGCACCGGCCCCGTCCAGCAATCAATAGTGTGCGGTGCCGTCCTGTAATTCCTGGCCAAAGAGCCGTCCGCGTAACACGCGACGCCGGCTTTATTTTTCTTTTTTTTGCATTTTCGGAATATCTAGACGCCGATCTGATAACGGCGAAAGGTGTTCGGACACCTTCTAAAACGCGATGACGTTCTCCAAATCGGACGAAACGTCTTCAAGTTTTTCAACCTCTTAACTTGTACGCTCGAGTGAATTCGAACGCGCTGAACAGGCCAAACTGTGCACACTCGAGATAATTCGAGCGGCGTTGTATTTTATGCTGTTACAATTTTTCACACTCGAATGTAATCGAGAATTTGAAAATAACAATGTGAAAAGCAAAGAAAAAAGAATCGTTTTATTGATATTTATCATTTACATGGGATTGTAAGCTGTAACTTTTCATAGGCTATAATTTTTCCATAGAACAAAAACGCAGTATATCAAAATTTTCCACCAAAAGAGAAGTTGAATCAGGGGCGGTAATAAATGGAAACCTTTGAGGATGTGGATTTAGTTGGATATTGCTTATCTACTTCCAATCAACGGCTATATCTTCTTTTGAAGTATCTTCAGAATCACTATATATATATATATATATATATATATATATATATATATATATATATATATATATATATAGTAAAATATAAAATATATAATATAAAACACAATTTAGAACGTGGTCTTGGCAAAAAAATTAAAAGAATACAAAAATAATCAAAATTTTTATTTTAATTTTGGATTTTGATAGTAAAATATATATCGAAAAATGAGCAAATCCAAAATTAAAATAAAAATTTTGATTATTTTTGTATTCTTTTAATTTTTTTGCCAAGACCACGTTCTAAATTGTGTTTTTTTACATAAACAAAAATAGATTTTTTTGGAAGGTTTTTTTTCAAAAAAACTGTGCGTTAAGGGGTTAAGGGAGGACATTCAGGCGACAATCGACCAGCAGTAATTTTCCGAATAAACGAAACCGTGCATTTTGACGGCATTTCTTTACGCTGACTCGAATCATGTGCAAATTATTTTGCGAATAAATTTTGTAAAATTGATAAAGGAATTTTGTTTTCATGAAAGAAAAATCAGACTGAGAAATCCGTAACCGATTCTCCTCAACATCGTGTACACGAAATTGCAGTGAACATTTCAGCTTGAGAATTGTATTATTGTTCGAGTTATTTCAATTTTAACGATAATTACTGACACTACGGAAAATTACTAGATCACTGCTGGTTGATTATCGCTCGAATGGCCTCCTTTAAACGTTAAAGGGACTAGTTCTAGACTGTACAACTGTGAAAGAAAAATATTTCGTTTGAATTTTGCTATCACACCTGAAACGACAAAAAGTTTGAAGTTCGATCGTGTAATGTAACAATATTTTCTCTGTTCGCCGTTGTTCTCGCAATCACGCAAAATCCGCGTTCTACAATTGTCGATTTAGTGGTTTCGAATGTTCAGCGGATAGTGTGCGCACGGCACTAGATTTGCAAGTGAAAATCGTTGACAGGTGTTGCTATTTAGTTGCCAAATTACTCGGTGCATCGTTTCGTGCCGAAATAGCTGAACGATCGAACCGATGCAATCGCGTTTTTAACGAAACCCCATATTTCGGTTAATCAGACTATACTGCTAAAAACTCGGGTTGAAAGTGCGCCGAAAAAAAAAGAAAGAAAGAAAAATCCAACGCGAATTGACTTACTACTGTATCTACAAAACTGCCAATAATCTGCGATTTTTATCGGAAAATATATCCGACATGCGAGAATTTTTTTTAGAAATCACCCGAAAGGAAATCAAAATCGATAAAACGAAGTACATTTTATCGAGCCAAGAAATATACAGTCACAAATATAGCCGTTTGATGTCGATGCGAAATTTTCACTCACTGGCAACGGTACCCGGGTCTATCGTAACCCAGAATATAAAAATCGACGCTGGGTTTACAGTACGCGTTATTTTGACACGTTCCAGATTCTTTAATTTGCGATTATTGAATTTATACAGATACATATATACGGAATTTATTCAATAAATTTACTTCACTGCAGATACATTATAATAAATAAAAATCGCTAAAAATCTGAATCGATATATGCTTGGTACTTTTATCAAGCGAGATAAAACAACGCATCAAACTCGTTATATCGTTATCTTGTCAACTGGTTATATTTCAAATATTCGATATAATAAAATTCAATTCTTCGATTGTCGATATTTGGCGACTACAATCGATATGGATGCACAATTATCAATCTCCTTTATATTGTAGAAATTTATTAACGACAAAGATCAACGTTGATCAGCGCAGCTGTGAAATTTGTAAGATTGAAAGATTGTAGAACAAATATATAAATTCATGTCTTATACAGGGTGTCCTGATTAGCTGGGATCGATCTTAAAGACATACGAAACAAAAGATCAATTTTGCTAATGCATTTATTATTTGGAATGCATTTTCTATTATTTCCAATGCGAATGGAACATTTGAAAGCGTTTAATAATCACTAATTCGACGAACGAAAACCTGCATTCTTGCAAGGCGAGGAATTTTCGAACATTTCTAATAATTGTCACAATAAATCCTAAATATCTTTAAGAGCCTATATCTTTTCAATAAAGCATTTTCCGGCATAAGTTTATATAAACATTTTGCATCTACTTGACTTCAGTAACACACAGCGTAAGTTTGGTCCCAAACCTATATCGGGCCCTATTTATAATTGAAAATTTAACCGGTTCGAGCGCCAGGAAGAACAACGACACGAAATTCAACGATAAATCAGTTGAAAAATATTGACAAACGATACCGTGAACGTCTCGTAGAGTCGTCGATCGTGCAGCTGCGAAAGCATATCCGCGGCGAAAATCGTTTCGCGAAATAATTAACGGATAAGACCGGCAGGAAAGGTCCGCTTAAGGTTGCGCGCGGTATCGAGTGCCGGCGGGGGAAAGAAGTCGGCCATTTCGCCGGCAACGAACTAATAAGAAAATGCTCTTCTCTGGAGCCGGCAGCTGAAAAATGTTCACCCTCGAGCAATTGCTCGCGGCGCGGCGCCGCGTCGCTTTTTCCCGGCGCGGTGCGGCGCGGCGCGGCTTTTCACCGTGCGTCGTTTTCCATCCCCTTTTTCAGCGCGCACCCCTTTTCATCGGCGCAACCGGACCAGGAGCACCGTGACCGTGGCCCCGCATACCGGGTACGTGGCCCGCGTTCACTGTGCGCGAAATGAGAACTGGTTTTTAATTAAACCTTATGAATTTAATGGCACAAAAGCGGTCGCGAGCGTTGCGGCCCGACCGCGTAAACCGCGTTCTTCAATATCACCGCGATACCGCCGAAGGAGACGTCGCCCGTGAACGCTGCCTCCAGACGCCGAGATTTCCATGCCGGGACATCCTATTTTCGCCCGACTGTCACCCGGTAAATGCAATAATTCAGCGCGCCTTCAAGATTAATTTTTTTTAGAACCGCGCGGATTGAAACGTCCGCCCCAACGTTGGAAAATTGTTTTCGTGACTGAAATTTACCGTGAATTTCCGGATTGTCGTAGATTCTGGCCGAGAGAGAGAGAGAGAGAGAGAGAGAGAGAGGGAGAGAGAGAGAAACAAAACGGGACGACAGACGGAATTATTTGCCGAGATTGAATAAGAAATTTCGCGCCGACGCGCGCCGCTGAAAAGTTAGAATTTCCATTGCCGCAAGAAGGCTCGAATTGGAACGTCTCCGAAACCGATGGACGATCTTTTTCGCGAATAAAATGCACGTTTTCACGAAGATCGAACCTTCCTCTTTACAACGACTCCATGGAATTCCACGTAGCGTATTTTCTTTGTCGATTTATCGAGCTCGGAATGGAACTTGTGCCGAAGAAAAAAGTCGACGGACTGACTGGTCGAAGTTCCGACAAATTTTTAATTAGTGCTTCGCGGCGAAGCAAATCGATATCGCGAGACTTTCGCGAAGATATATGGAGCCGTTGTTGCTCTGTGCATTGTTCGGCCCATCGGGCACAATCGCGCAGGGAATTTCCGAGATAATGCAATCATCTGCTGATTTCACGGTGACGTGTCTCCAAAGGTAATCCGCAACTGTTGCCGATGCGTTTACATTGCTCCGCGCCGTTACACGCTCGAGAAATTGCGGGAAAATGTTGATCGAATCAACCGTCTTTTGTTCAATGCATTTATTTGCCGGCGAACGGGCGGCTTATGCCGCTTCGGTGACATTCGTTCCCGTTCTTTAAATACCTTAGCCACTTTTCAAGCGGGAACCGAACGAAGAAATGTTTCGAGATTGCATCGCGTTTTTCCGGTTTCTGAAAGGAGCAGCGGATTATTTGTGTTCGATCAAATTGAAAATGATGCCGCGTCGAGTTACAATCTCTCGTCGGGCTTGCGAAATAAATGCTTGACCCGCGTTCACATTTAACCGACTAAAAATTGTTATGCTAATACACTCTGGCGGGCAATGTTTTTTGTTCATGTTTTTCCAACAATTCCGTAAAACGCGCAGTTGCGTAGTTTGTTACCGTAACATGTTGTTAAAATTAGTTTTCTCGGTCGAAAGTGCCAGACTTCGCGGCTTGATTTCCGTTGCAGCACGCTTTCGTGCTTCTCTATTTTCGTTCGGCGAAAGCAACCCTTATCGAGAGAGTTCAGCTGCTAGTAGTATATGCCAATTATTGATCGGACACGGTCTGCTCAAAGTACGCGCGGCTCCCTGCGAATTATACTTTCTATCGTTTCGGTTGTCGTTGACAGCCGTCGCGTCGATATTTATCTCTGGAACAGCGCTCTGAAATATCGTTTCTTTGTTTTTCTTCTGCAATACGTAAAAATATACGAAAATCGGTCTGTTATTAAATATTCTAGGCATTATCGGATTCATTGTTGACACGGTCTGACGCGATCAATAGGTCGCGCAAAATTTGAACAACTTTAAATTAAAAATTTAAACAATCGGTGCTCTAGCAAAATTTCATTATCCGCGCCGCAGGTTTCGATGTATTAAAAATCGAGCGATATTAAACGGTGAATTTCTGGAGATTATTGGCTCGCGGAAGTCCGATAATCGACGATTTAGTTTTAATTCATCATTGGCAGGCTTTGTGCTGCTGTTAGAGAGATTCGTTCGCGCCGGGATTTACTTGGCAGTCGTACGAATGTATTATGTATTTTCGCTTGTCCATTAACGCAGACGAAATATGTACACACCGAGGAAACGAATTTCTCTGAAAATACCAAATTCATTGTTTCGCTGCACCGACGAACCATATAATTATACAAGGTGTCCCATAAATGTCTCGCAATCCGGAAATGGCGGGTTCCTCAGATCATTTGAAGCAGCTTCTTCCTTTACAAAAATTTTCTCCGAGGCACCGTTAACGAGTTATCAACGAAAAACAGTGACCAATAAAAATCGAGTACGGCTGACGCGAAGCGGCCCAGCCAACCAACGCACGAAGCCCAGTTCCGCTCATTGGCTCGGACGCCTCGCGCCAGCTGAGCTCGCCTCTCATTGGTCACTGTTTTTCGTTAATAACTCGTGAATGGTGCCTCGGAGAACATTTTTATAAAGGAAAAAGTTGCTTCGAATGACCTAAGAAACCCGCCATTTTCGGATTGCGAGACATTTTTGGGACATCCTATATTATATTATATTATATTTTCTGGAGCAACGGCGGTCAATCTTCTCATCAAACGCATCTCAACTTCTACGAAAACAATTTTGAAACGAGATCGAAGAATCCGGCACTCTTATCCCCGCAGTTAAAACTGCGAAACTATTCCACTTTTGATCTTCAATCATTTCGAAGAATTGCAAAGCAGACGTCGAACCAATCGCAATTTCGTTCGCTCAAAAAATTGTTCAACGTCGGTCAGATTTTTGTGATTAAATCACACGCGGTTGTCCGAATTGTTAAGAACTTCGAATGTGAATAAAACGAGCAATTTCATGCGATAATCAGATAACGAAATATGCAATCCGCACTCGTTACATTGCTTATGGAGCCGTGCTAACCGGAAATCCAATCGAACGTGGCGCCTCCGAAATTTCTTCGTCGATATTAATATTCGTTTCGGTCTTTCTCGTCATTCGTTGTTGAAATTATTACGATCACACGCGTTCCTGTAATTGTCTTTTATACTATTAAAATTGAATCGTTGAATTTATTATAATTTTATTCGATATTTATTATCGTTATTCTGTGATCGAACGACTCATATTTCCGCAACAATGGAGTAATTACGATTAAATGTAGAACGGTCCGATTTCAATGAGATTTTTCGGTATACGTACAAGTTACCGAGATTTAAAAAACGCAATTTTAAAATGAGGATGTTAAAAAACGGGACTTTTCTTCTATGCCATTGTAAAAGTATTAGCAAAATGAAAATAGTTCTTCTAGTTATAAATATAAAATATAAATAAATATAATAAATAAATGTAAAGAAATATAATAAATAAATATAAATAAATATAATAAATAAATATAAATAAATATAATAAATAAATATAATAAATAAATATATATAAATATATATAATAAATATATATAAATAAATATAATAGTTCTAAAATAGTTCAAAATGAAAATTAGTTCTTCTATCATCTAAAAAAAAAAAGAAAATAAAAATTCAAGTGATACATCTTGTTTCGAAAAAGTCATCGCATTTGCTGGAGTAGTGTTTTCTTCCAAGGGTTTTACAGTTCAAACGTAAATTGAATCGAATAATTAAAAGGTTCGCGCGCAAATGATCTCGCGGGTGGCGATAAATTGCAAAAAATGGCGGACGAGACGCTAAGAAAAGCGACGCCGGATTCACCTGGACGAAACGAGTACGCGTTATCGCGCGTGCACCGGTGTGCCCGATAATCGTCCGATAATCGGCCGATAATTTGCCGGGCGAAGGGTTCGAAGGCGGCGGACGGTTCGCGCGACGATAGATTGGGCGTCGGGAATAAAGTCCGATGCAATGAAAATGGAGGCATTCGCACGACCGGCGCTGCAATATTCGGCGTAACGCCGAGCGCGAAATCGGCCGAATCGGTTCCTCATGATTTTCGGATCTCCGAGCCGCCCCTTCTGTCGATCCTCGTTCGGATTTTACGATCCCCGAGCAACGGGGATCGTATTACGAGCACGGCTCCGGCTGCGGAATTCCTGTCCGCGATATTAAATTATGTTACGGGTAGAGGGGAACAGTGTCCCATTGTCGTGCGGGGATTTTAAAGCGATAAGAATACGCCGACAAAAGAGGATGGAACACCACCGTAGACAACGGCGAAAAAAGAATTTTTATTCGCCGCGCAAAGATGGCCTCCCTCCGTTCCCAGCGAACCGTTCCGCTGGCGATACGGCCGCGGTAATAGAGCTCTCAGACGCGCCGAAACTCCGGTTGTTAGAGGACACAATTGGCAGACGAGATACCCGAAAACAATGGCGCATACTTTAGCTCCGCGCTTTTACCGTCGGGACCGAGCGAACTTGTTCTAAAACGAAATTGCATTCCGTAGAAGTTACGTCCGTCTCCATTAACGGAAATGCATCCTCCGAGGGCCACGCGCGTCCCGCCGTCTTTTCCCTTTGACTTCGATCTGTTCCACGGATTTCTTCGCGGATCGTGTCTTTTACGAGATCTTTATTCCTCGGTCATCCTTTCTTTATGCCCCCCGGGAGTCGACGATCCTCCCTGAATTCAGAATTCCTTCCAACCGGATTCAAGCGCGCAAACATTAACGCTAAACCTACCGAACCGGTCAGAATGACCGGTTTTACATGTTGTATCTTAAAATTGCTGAAATTATAGAGACTTTCTCGTAGGAAATTATTAAACGAATTTCACAGTCCGAGTATTCGTTGTAATAAAAATTATGGCAAGTCTAAATAGATTCGGTTTTATCGTTCTTACAGAGCAACAGGAATTCGTCGCTTTCAGTGCTCGGTAGGTTTAGTGCTAATTTCGCGTTTCGAACAAATTTGTACAATTCAACGAGACTATCTTCTAGCTGAAAAAAAATTAGAAACGTCGTTCCATCGTTCGTCTTTCATATATTAATATTTGAAACAACGCCCTTCGCGAGACAAAACGAGAAAGATCGAAATAGATCATTCTTCTCCTATTCAAATTGCCAAAAACGATCGTTGACTGAATACCTAATTGCATATTCAGACACATTGCTCTAAGCTGATTAAGGTAAAAGGTATTTTTCCATGATTTAAATACTTGCTTTATTATAATAAAGAAATGTGGAAAGGAGTTCTCATTGCATTTTTAAGAAAAGCCCAAGATACGCGCGGCAACGCGACGTTTGTTTTGCCGACGTTGCGGTACTCCGAATAATCAAATAATTTTCGAGTGGGACAATTTCAGTGAAAGGAGCAGAACAAAGAGGAGAGCCTCCAGCAGCATGATTCAGTGCCGCCGCCGACGACGACGACGCGGTATCAACTCCGTAGCAGTTGATACACTCGGTCTGAGGCAAGAACCTCCTTTGGCGATGTACTTTAACCATATTTTCCCGGCGCCCGCGTTACAAGCGCGCCTATAAATTACGTTCGAGTGGTATGGTAATCACGATAACGTATGCAGCCCGTATAACCAAAGATGTTACCCGGGGAACGATGCTTTAATGCTTTCGAACCTGGCTCCGTTGAAACACTTTCCACTTTTACGCTCGGCGTTTCTGTTCCTGGTCGTGTGCCAGGGGTCACGCGATTACGCCGGCGAACAGAGACGGGATACGAGAGTAGATCTAACAACTTAGAGACTTTCGTTGCTGGGATTGACGAGGAATTTTGGGAATTCGAGACCGAGACTACACCGATCGCTACTCACATTTGCCGGGTGGCTAGATTATTTGGCCTTGCGCTGCTTGATTTGAGACAATTCCGAGCCGTTTTCTACCGACTGAATTATTTGATAGATGATCAGATATGCTGTTACAACCGATCTGCAATTTATTAACACGTTGAATGCCACGGGGGTCACCGGTGACCGGCACTTAACTCGGCGGTGACGCCATGGGGGCCACCGGTGACCGGCACGCCCAAATTGATAGAAATATATGTAATTTAAAACAAATGTCTATATCTAAAATTTTGTATTATTACCATCGTCGATTCAAACAGTGACCCCTGTCGCAATTAGCATGTCAAACATGGTTGTACACCGGCGTGGCATTCGTGTTAATATAAACGAATAAGATAATGTAATGTATTATATATATATATATATATATATATATATATATATATAATATATATAAATATATATATATATTAAATCGACACATGAAAGGGCTGAACGTTTGAACGTCTGAATATAGAAGTTACGGTGATCTATAAAATGCATTTCTTAAATTTTCGTTATGAGCTCAGATAAAGAAGTTCAAAAAGACATCATTGTTTAATTTTTTCATCATTCCAATCAATTGCAATCTATAGAACTTTTTGAATGCTCGTTTCAAAGAAAATTAGTTGGTCTATCATCTGAAAAGTATCCAAAACCTTTGAATCGATCTTAAAAAATGTTATTCCGTTTGAAATGACGTGAACGTACTTTCCGAGGCTAAAAGACATGCAAACGCAATCTGAAACGCGTACGGATGAAAAATTAATTCACGTGAAAATAGTAAATTAAACGCATGAAACACAAACTTAGAGAATGACGGGACGAAACGAGAGAGACGTAGGAAGAAAACCGAGGAAAAGAATCCGAAAGCCCGTTTTTGTTTTGAATTTCGATCCCGTTTGTTATTTCTCCCGCTGAAATATACGAATTAATTCGGCGTCAACGAGTTGTACCAGCGTCAATCGTGATCCAATTTCATTCTGAAAATAATATAAATGTCCCGAATCGCTGAACAGCGCGCAAGGATTAAACGGAATCAGGAATTCTAGCCGGGGCTAATATATTTCGCTAATGCGCGGGCGATAGCATTTCCCACATTCTCTGGTTTTACGATTTCGGAAAAATATCAGCGGACCAATTGTTTTCGTATCGCGCGCCACAAAAATTTCGTTCGGCCGGCCATTTCATTTGCAGGATGACGAGAGCTTCAATTGATTTTAATATAGCGGCGGCGGCGGCGTTGCGGGTTACATGGGGTGGCAAATGGGGCACGGAGGGCACAGGAAGCGGTGCCACGAGAATACGAGGGTGGACTATTCTTGCGGGTGGTGCCGTTTCTCGGCCTGCAAATTAACCAGTCGGCGAAATTGACCTCACGCTCGAATCTGCTCTCCTCTCATTCTCTCTCTCTCTCTCTCTCTCACTATCCTTGGCTAGGATAATCTAAATTCTGTCGCGGAGGGGCGAATTAACCCCGGGGCCACGGAGCGACTCGTGTTTACGCGGAACTGGTCAACATTGCGCGCGTTTCCGCGCCCTGACAATGCCGATCGATCGGCAGCCGCGAATTTTCAGTAATGTAAACGTTGAACGCTCTCGCGGAGCCTGCGTTACACAACCGATAATGCCGGAGGAGTTGATAAACAGTGGCATTAACACCGATTATGCGGGGGCTGCTGGCGAAGAAGCGAGAACGAACGAATGCGCGCGCCGTGCTGTTTGAACTGGAAAATGTTTCAATTTCCGCTCCACCATTTTTCCATTCCGTTCCGTTCGCGCGCTGTTCGGTTAATCACTTCGATTTTTCGTCGCGCCGAAATATTTTAGGATCGATGTTTCGTCGGATACGGCTCGGCATAGCTTTACACCGCCATCAGTTTCGGATTAGGTTACGCCGCCACAATGCACCGAATGCACCGAAATTCTCCAGCGACGCGCATTGTTTACGCGCGCTAATAGCAATTTTTATTCCGGAGAAATTCATTCCCGGCACGCGTTACAATCGCGAACGCCCGCGAAATCGCGGCTGTCGCCGAATGCCTGAATAATTGAACGCTAGATTCGCGACATCGCGCAACGGCGCACTGGCAACCGAAAAAAAATCGTAGAGCAATGGTTTTCGGCTCGTTCGAACAGCGAGACTTTGCTCTATAAAATCACGTAGATTTTACTAGGAGAACAAATTTGTTGTACTTGTCAGAGACGCGTGAAGTTGAAAATGCGGTGAAACGTGACCATTTGGATTGAGCGCGCGGGTACAAATGACGCGAAAATTCTGAAAAATATTGACTAGGGTGGTTCGAAAGCAGAGATTTCGCTCGTCGAAATGAGCCCACGCGTGTCGTCCTACGATTTTTCGTAACAAAGTTAGAGCACTTTGAGTCCCGAAAGATTCAGCTTCAGAGCGCGAACGGCGCGCTTCCGGCTCAAAATGGTCATAGAACGGCGCTAAAATATCGCGTACATCATTTTTTCGGTGTTCGTTGGAAAGAGGAGACTTCATTCTTCGGAGCCGCGGTGATTCACACATCGACGCAACTATGGATCGCGCAGGACGGTGTGCAACGAACGGAACAAAAATGTTTCGGCCGCTAATAAATCGTTCTCTCGCGAGCGTCGCGTATAGCAGAGTTGCTCGCGTCCATTCGTGTAGTAAACATTGTATAAATATTGTAGTGATTTTCATAGCCCACGCCCGAAGGAATTGGTTTTGCGACGCATTCACCAGAGTACATATTCGCGTCCATTGTTAGTCGGAGAATGGGGGAACAAAGCGAATTAGTGACCCAAAATATTAACATCGGCACGAGGCTGTTGATGCAGCCGCATTGAAATTTCGCGAGTAGGCGGCCCCGTGAATGGGCGTGCACGCCGCCGAATAAATGTAACGTAATCGTATCTGTATAATAATGAATCAACGTAATAACCACCGCCGGGGGTGGGATTCTTTAGCAGTTTCAATAGGAGGGCCGTTAATTCATCGGGTGTTTTTAGTTATCGCTGGTTAATTTCCGTTCGGAATTAGAGCTTAACGGCGCGTGGGGAAATATTCTCGGTGAAATATGCGCGGTACGGGAGGGGGGAGGGAGACGGGCTCGATAATCCAGGCGATTTCTAATTGGAGGGGCCGAATTCGTGACGCGAAATATTCAACGCCGAAAATGAAAAAGCGATCGTCGGGCGATTGAAAAACTTTGATCGCGGAGCGAAGTGTAAATCGACGGTAAAAACGATACTCCGCCGAACAAAATCTGTAGAACCGACAGTTTATTTTCAACCGAAAGGCATACGGAAGATCGAAACGTGCTTGGGGGAAAAAAAAGAGAGTGCTGCTCAATCGCGTAGAAACATTCCAGAGCCTTTCATCGCCCTCGAAAACGAACTTTGCTTCGCGCAGCGCGTTCGTGTCTTTGTGCGCAAAAATATTTGAAAACTCTGCACGTCGAACGCGAGGCTTTCATTTCGCTAAAAAAAGAAAACAGGAGACAGAGAGAGAGAGAGAGAGAGAGAGAGAGAGAGAGAGAGAAAAGTAATCTATCCATCTGCTGTTTTTCTGTTTGCCCGAAAAATAGCAAACAAATTTCTACATCGCTATTTTTATTGCAGCGTGCGCGGGCTAAAAATTCGTGTGCTCAGCGATCCACTCGGCGTTATCTGTTTTTCGCTGTCAGCTATGGTAAAACGTGGTTCGTGCGCTGTCAGGAAGCTAGGGGCTCGATGGCGGGGGTTGTCGGCGCTGTTATAACGAGGCACGGAGAGCGCGATTATAGCGAGGGAGGTCGCTGTATCTCGATCTGTACGTACACTCGTAGTTTTAATGAACCGAGTTCTCCGACGTGTCACGCGGAACTGCGGGAACGAGTTCCGGTCTCGACCGCGGACAGTAACACCGCGGCGAGAGGGGTGCAAAAAAAAGACGAGAAGAAGGGTAAGTTAATGGTCCGAAGACCGAGGGTAATTACGCGTTTCCCGTCGTCCCATCTCATCGCGTAATATCACCTTCTGCCACTTTCCCCTGGCCTCCGGCGAGCCAGGCGTTCCGCAAATTTCACCCCCCTCGACCCTCTCTTCTTTTACCCCTTAAACCACGCGGCCCCGAAGTGGGTCGACTAATTAGCCGGATAGTCCAGCCGTTCGAGAGTATTACGTTTTACGAGGAACCCTCGGCGGCGCTGGTTGGACACGCGATTTTTACGACCGCGGACCGGACGCACTCTGTTTGTTTGTCGCGAATTTCGCAACATCCAGCCGGGGGGGGGGGAGGGGAGCGCGATCGAACCGGCAAGTATTAAAAACGGAGAGCAAGTATTAAAAAGAATAATGCGGAATATCGCCGGCAATATTTGAACGCGGCGCCGCGCCGCCCCGGGAAGCGATCAATTCTCCGTGTAATGCTCGGCCGCGCGTCCAAATCATAAAGAATCGAGCAATGTTGCAAAATATTGAAATATTTCGCAGCCGCGCGAAAGCCCGCAGAAACGCTCGGATGTGCCCGCAACTATGAACGCGCGTTCAATCTTTCAGGTTCGTTTCCGGGCGCAGGAAATCGCGGCGAAGTCTTCGAATTCTTCTCGATTTTCGAAGTCCATTTCCTGCGTCTTTTTTTTCAGTTTTAAATTCATTGTCTTGCTTGGAAGTGACCCGAGGCGATGTAAGAAGACACGGTTCATTTGTGAACATAATGTTCTTGCGTGGAAAATAGTTTGATTGGTTGGAAGAACGGATATTTCACTTTTCTGATTTCAGTTTTTAATTAGGAAAAAATGTTTGAGTCGATGTAGCGACACATATTTTGTCCTTCGATTTAATTTTCTTGCTCAGAAAAATTCTGGGTCGCCGGGTGAACGTACATTTTTATTTCTCACCTCATTTTCATTCTTGCTGTGGATGAAATTTGGCTAACTGTTGAGTCATATATTTTATTTTCCGGCTTAATTTTCTTGCTTCGAAAAATTCTGGATCGATAGCGGAACGTGTATTTCCATCTTTGACTTCATATTCTTGCTTCGAAAAATTCTGGATCAATAGTGAAACGTATATTTTCATCTTCGACTTCATTCTCTTGCTTCGAAAAATTCTGGATCAATAGTGAAACGTATATTTCCATCTTCGACTTCATTCCCTTCCTTCGAAACAATCTGAGTGAGTACAGAAACGAATATTCTACTCCACAACCTTACCTTTTTTCCGTATAAAAATTCTGGCTAAATTGTAGGACCGCGTTTCAGATTCCTAGCTCGCGAAATGATACAGATTTCCATCGTCGAAAGCCACGCGCTAATTTCCAAGTGCTCCGCGCCAATCAAGAAAATCCCCGAAGGCTTTCCTCGGCGACATGAAGCCGTCGAAATCCCGAATTCTATGAGCGATAACATTCCGAAGATCGAGGGTCGACCCGTGTTTAGGATCCATCGACGTTGGAATCGGGTTTTATGTGCAGCTCGAACGGAGTTCCCTCGAGTCGACGCGGGGAACGTTCCCGAATGAATCAGCGAACGGCACGATCTATTTTATAACCGGGCCGTTCGCCGCGACATTTTTTTGCACCCTGGTCCCGGGTTTGCGAAGGACTAATAAAAGAGAGTGAGCAGAGGCGGAGGGGAAGTGTCCCAGTCGCGGAACTCGGCAAACAATTGCCCGGAGCCTCGATTCCACGGCGATCCTCGGGAAATTTGTAAACCCGGGGCCCGGATTTCCCTTTGAATGCGGTGCTCGCGCGGCGGCGGGGGGAGGGGGTGGGGAACACCGACAGAAAACACCGGGGAAATTGTTTGCCTCAAGCTGGCTCGCGAACACGCAAACAGAGCGCGAACGACGTTAAACCGTTTAACGTCGTAAGCTTGATTATTTCCTCCGCGCCGGCCCCTTCTCGTTAATTTCACTCGTCGTTAACGAGCACTGTTAACGTCGCGAGCACGGCGAAAACGTCTCCGAGATGCTCGTCTGCGAATCGGCTAATTGGCTGGCCGAGTACCGCGCCACATTAATTGACCGAGTATGTATATACACGATTTAATTCGCGTTCGATACCTCGAGCAGCATTGCCGTTGCGCGCGTAATTCGATGTTCGAAGTGCCGTAGAAAAATCGCACGGCGATCTGCCGGTGCTGATTTTGTAGACTAAAGTCTCTACTTTCACGCTTTGAAACTTATTCCTTTGTACATAATTTTATTTCGTTACGAAACGAGGTGGGGGAGGGGGTGGGATTCAAGGCGCTTCTGTGAAAATTCTGCAAATTCAAGCGATTCTATGGAAGTGAACAAATTCTCTTTCGTATTTATCTTAGTCTGATCTTGTAGAGCGGAGTCTCCTCTTTGTAACGACGTATCGGAAGTTGGTCTACGATTTTTTTTTCACGAATTTATCGCACCTTAAGCAGTGAGCTATTTTCGTCGAGTATACTCGTCGCAGCACGACGTGTTGCCATTTATTCGTGAAAACAGCTAAATGGCTAAGAAGGATATATTCGTTGATATTTTTTATTACGTGATTTATTTTATAAAAATATTGAGTTTGATCCTAAAATTTGATTCTGAATCTTTCTATTTTTCGGAACAAGTAACATTGTCTCGGATTGCGTTGCAATTCAATATTATATATTATAAACGTTGCGTTTTATTACTTATCCACACGTTTGGAAAGAAATTACAATTTTCTGGGATCGCCGGCAACGCCGAGTGATTCTTCGAGGGTTAAACAAAGCGTGAAGAAAGTCACACAATTATGATTAATAATCGCTAATTATAATATAATTAGCGTAACTTAGTTTTCGTAGAGGCTCCAAGAGCCACTTCAATTAAACGACAGGAGTGTCGCAAGGTCGGAGAAGAAGCTTCCAGTATTCGCATTACCTCGCGAATAAATTCTTCCAGTTTCCGAAAGGATCCGCAACCGTTCGATCGAATTTTCAGAAAATTATTCACCAATTAAACAACGTTCGACTATGAAAGGCACGTATTTCCTCGATTGAGACATCCACTCCGGAGATCTGCAGTCGTCGGGGCATTGTTCGGTCGTTAAAACATCGCCGGAAGGGGCACGGGGGAGGGCGGAAGAATGGTTTTTAGTGCTTGCAGAATATGCGAACGGCGCGCTGTAAAACAATAATAAACCGGTCCCCCGATACCAGAGGGAAACGCGGCGAGGAGCCACCGGTGTGTAAGTTTTCAATTCAAGTCAGGTAACTGCGTCGCTCCATTCAAGTTTACTGCGAGCGAAGAGAGTGCCATGGGGTGAGAACAATAGAGGGAGAGAGAGAGGGGACAGAGAGGGAGAGAGATGGAACAGAGAGAGAAAGAGTGTGGAATAGTGAGAGAGAGAGAGGGGGAGAGGGAGAGAGTGGAATAGTGTGTGAGAGAGAGGGAGAGGGAGAGGGAAAGGGAGAGAGATGGAACAGAGAGAAAGACAGTGGTATAGTGAGAGAGAGAGAGAGAGAGAGAGAGAGAGAGGGAGAGAGTGGAATAGTGTGAGAGAGAGAGGGAGAGAGTGGAATAGTGTGTGAGAGAGAGGGAGAGGGAGAGGGAAAGGGAGAGAGATGGAACAGAGAGAAAGAGAGTGGTATAGTGAGAGAGAGAGAGAGAGAGAGAGAGAGAGAGAGAGAAAGAGAGAGAGAGAGAAAGAGAAAGAGGGAGAGAGTGGAATAGTGTGAGAGAGAGAGAGGGAGAGAGTGGAATAGCGTGTGAGAGAGAGGGAGAGGGAGAGGGAGAGAGCAAGTCGTTCCAGTTAGTTCGTATCATTGTTGCATCGCGGCCGAAACTCGATATCATTGACAAATAAGAGGCAGTAAACGTTATGGAGGCCGCGTGCATGCGGCTGGCGTATGGCCTGGAAATTCCTGGTGCCGCAACAGCGTTCTTGATGGCCGCCCGTGTTATTTATATAAGGCTGCACAGGCACACGCGCGCGCGGCCGCGCGCGAGCGCCCACGCAGACGTAGAGACGCGTGCACGGACACATAGAGATCGGTGAAAGCTGTCGAAAGCTCTCAGCGGTACGTCTATCCCGGCGATATCGGCACCCACGCGAAAACCGTATCGCCGTGTCAGCTTGTTTCCGTTCGTTAATGCCGTTACCATTCTTGCCAGATATCCCCGGTGAAATCTCGACGGACGAATTTTTAAAGCGAAACGTCTTCTTCTCCGCTTCCAGCTCCCTTTCGTTTCGTTTCGTTTCGTATCAGCCCGTCTCATCTGCCTTCTTCCACTTCTTCCACCTCGTTTCTCGCCTCTCCTTATTCCACCGTCTCGTTACAAGCGTCAGAGAATAAAAGCTTCGCGGAATTTAAAACGTTCAACGACTGCTAAGTCGGCGAATAAATAGTTCAACGGAATGCTTACCCCGTTCGCTCGACCAGTTCCCAAGATAACATCGCCGCGAGAGCTTAACCCCATGAGAGTCGAGCAACTTCCGGCGGTAGTTTCGTTTAAATACGACTCCCCTGCAATTAAATGGAGCGATCGTCCGCGCAAGCTCGCCCGCCCGTAAATTGCCATCCGAGGGGGGAAAAAAAGACTCCGCGCGATTCTTGCCGTTCGAATGGCTCCGAGGCGACCTCCTCCTTGGATGCACCGGGAACGTCTCCAGGTGATTGGGACGTTTCCGGGAGGATTTTAGAGCGCCGGTCTCATCCGCGCCGTATTTTCCGTCAGTTGTCGCGGAAACTGGAAAATGCACTTTCGCAGAGCTTCCAGAACTTTCGCGCGAACCATCCGTGCATACTCGCGGGTCTAGTAATTGGGAACAGCATCGGTACTTAATGAAACGCGTGGGCTAGATTAGTATAGCCACCGTTAACAAAACTAGATTTCTATGATTCGTTCAGCTTTAATGCTCGCGAAGCGAAGTTCTTTTGTGTAATTAGAGTTACAAAAATTTCAAGTGATTAACAGATTAACGAATACAATTTTGTTTCGATGAATACATGATCGATTAAAAATTCGTCTTTGTACGAATAATATTTTATTCGGATAACAATCCATTTGGATAAGAATTTATTTGTTATTCGAGTAAGAATTTATTTGCACAGGAATTAATTCGGAAAATTTCGGGATTTGTATTTGCAGCAGATACATATATGCTTTTAAAAATAACGGCCCACAATTACTGGCATTTTTATTCGAACAATTCTACAACCTCTATTCGAACAATTTACCTCAATAAAAAATTATGTTATTCGAATCACATATAGGACTGAAACGAATTCAGTTCAATAATTATTTTAGATAAATATAAATATGGATATATATAATATATAAATATAAATATGGCTATATATATAATATATAAATATAAATATGGCTATAAAGATAAATATATATATGAATATGAAGATAAAGATAAAAATAAATATGAATATCGAGACAAAGATAAATATAAATATGAATATAAAGATATTTTAATATTAATATACTTGACATACTTTCCTAATTCTCTCCGTACGCTTCATCTAACGATGATTTTAATTATCCCAGGTAAGATTTTGATGTGTAAAGTGTTCGATAATGTGGAAATCGTAAGGAATAAAGAGATCGCAGAAATCTCGCTGAAATCATGAATACGTTATCAGCAAATTCCCATTCTTCCTTTCGCCGTTTAAACGGAACTGCGCAACCGGCAATTAAACCGGCAAACGAAGCCACGATTTTTTAATGGCCGCGGGGCGGGAAATCGACACGGATCGATTTTAATATTTTAACATCCCCGATATGCATTTTTGTTTGCCCGGCGGTTGATGAACTACCCCTTTCCTGTCTGGATATTGCCGGCACCGTAAACTATGAAATATTTTTCGTGCAATATCTGTTTCCTGGAAACCGGCGCGCCATCATCATTCTTCTCGTAACAGGTTTCCGCAGTTTCGTAATTATTAACGGTGTACCGGATGTTTCGTCGCGATGATACAGAGTTTCTTAATTCTGCATTCCTGCGAATCATTTTCGCTAATTGCCACCCGCGGAATTAAAAATGAAAAAATGTAGTTTTACATTTTAGATTAACTTCACAATATCAATGTAATATAGCGTGACGACAAGTGGAAGGAGGGGGGAGGGGATAGGGCCGATACACACAATTTGGTACTCGGTTTCCCTGGATAAAAGATCAGCTGCCGCGATCTCTCTGGCGCTTCTCATTGGTCGCCGTTTTTCGTTAATAACTCGCGAACAAAGCCGCGGACCGCATTTTCACCGAGGAAAAAGTTACCTCAAATGACCTCCGGAAGCCCTCATTTTCCAGAAGCACCATAATTTTGGGACACCCTGTACATACAGTTATTGACATAACCCTGTACATACGGGGTGTCCCAGAATTACGTTACTTTCGGGAGACTGTCAATAAAATTCGAAATTAGTTTATTCGACGCTGCAAAAAGGTGGCAACATTCGGCGCCCAGGGTCACAGCAGACCCACCCAACAGTTTCAGTATCGATCAGCCGAAAAAGTGCCTCCGAAAAGTGCATTCGACGTCGGTGAAGGCAATTGCAGCGATCAGCCTTCGGTGACAGGAGCGATCCACGTCTCGCCGGTAATCTCGCGACTCGCACTGATTACAGGTATCAAAGCAGGTACCCGGAATTATGACGCAGAGCCTGTGCACACGTGCGATCGGCTCGAAGGCCTGTTAAAAGCCTGTTCGACAGATTCTGGGCTGAAAGGCGCTCGCAGCTCCTTGGAAGCGGCGCGGATCGGGCCGGGTTGGGCCGCGATCTGGGACGTCTGCATGGGCGAGCGTCTGCATAATGTATGCGCGGAACGACGGTGCAGCCGAGGGGAACCGGGATATTGTTCAATTTTCAACGTTCGAGCGCCGCGACGGTGCGGAAGTCGACGACGGCTCTCTCTCTGCCTCTGTTAAAGCGATTTTCGAAGGGAGCCGGGTGCATTCGGCGAGGCTCCGCCGCAAGTGCACCGGTGCAACGGGACTCCGGGAATGCGCCTGCTTCCCCGGCACGGCGGATCAATTTCAATTGGGCGGTGAGTGGTATCAAATTGGTACTTAAAGTTGCGTCTCGTCGGAGCTAGTTGAGCAGTTACTTCGGACGATCGGGGAATGAATCTTGTTGCGAAGTGCGGCGCCGATTCGAGACTACTTCGATCCTCTAATAAACCAAACTGTGCTCGATTCAGTTTTTGAATCCCCGACGAACTCGTCCGTATATGCTCGCAGCAAATATTTGGCTTATAAGCCATTGTGAAGGGTCTTCGGCGAGTGTCCCCAGGACTGGCGTAGCCCTCTTATCAAGGGACACCCTCCACTTCCCTGTTGCTTGGCAGGCAATGTCCTTGTAGGATATATGTTCTTATATTTCTTGATCCTGCCCATTTATGTCTCCCCCTATATTCCTAAAGCCTCTGAAAACAGGCTCCCTATTTTTGGGATAACGTAACGTGGGGACGCTCCCCGTTTCAAACTTTTTCACATGTTTCCTTCGACGGTGCGCCGCGACGCATAGCTGGACAATGTGGTCCCTGGATAGTGCCTGTCGATATCACTGCTCGCGGTCGTCCTTTTTCAGGACCTCGCCATAAATCCTGGGAGAAATGAGTATGCTTTTATTTCGGCGCTTCAGTCTTTTGTAAAAACGGAATTCTCATTGCCGCTGTTTCGAATGTTAAATGTAACTTTAGTTTTATCAGAACGAGAGAGAGGATCGTTATGCAAAATAAAAATTGTTTGAGTCGATTGTAGGAAACGGAATTCGAATAGAAATCTAATCTTTCCTTTCATGATTTCAATGAATTAAGGAGAACGTAGGAATGTCCTTAAATTGTTCTATTGTCTTCGTTGCTTGGAATTTCAACCAGCCATTTTTAAAAATCTCGCGAATCGATGATTAGTAGACAGCGAATTTTCATGCAGAATAAAAATTGTCTGTCTCTATTATAGTAAACAGAGGTCGAATAAAGACGTATTCTTTGCGTTAATAAATTTAGTAAATTGAAAATGACGTAGGTATCGGTGTTTTTAAATTTTTCAATTGTTTTCGGTGTTCCGTATTTCGTCGGTCAATTTTTCCCATAAATGCATAAAATCCGCTTAAAAAATCCAAATGTACACGATACTGGATAAATCACATTACTGTTGGAATATTTCGAGTTCGACATAAATTTTCGAGGTTACAAAATATGCACATTATTCTACAACATTTTGATTTCAACGTAAAGAAACTGCATCGCTTTATTTGATCCCTATCAAAAGTTCTTCTTTGATTTCAGCAACATCTGTTTCATTTAGTCTCGGCGAGAGCCGTTGATCCTCTGGGAACAGGAAAATCATTTTCAGCTCGTTTAAGCGTAAAATATTTTATTCCCTTTTGTTCCGGGCCGGCCTCGGACAAGTTTCCCACTCTTTCATTCTGTTTCAGGTCCGCAGCTTTTTGCTGTCCCGGCGAACTTCTTCGCAAGAAAATAAGCGCCGTCGTTGCGAATGCAGATGGAGGCAGCGAATTAGGATGGAGTGGCACCGCGGAAAAATTATAATTGACACGACTTGCAGCTCGGTAAGTCGACCTGTCCCGCTAATTTCGAAACAGAATTCGACGCCCGCAATTAATACTGAAACCGGAAAAAGTTGTAGTCACGGTCATTTTACATTCCGGCAGAAGATTGGATAATAAAAATAATCGTCCGACCGAGTCCATAAAATAGCTGAAAGAACGAAAAAAGGACGATCTTTATCAGAGATAATATTCGAACATCGAAACCACGAGTTTTCCGTGGAGAAAAAATGTTGCGTTTGGTTATGTTATGGTCTGATGAAAGATCATTATCATTGACAACTCGCAGTTAGGTCAGTCAGCTGTGCTGCTAATTTCGAAACAGAATTCGACGCCTGCAATTAATACTGAAACCGGAAAAAGTTGCAGTCACGGTCATTTTACATTCCGGCAGAAGATTGGATATTAAAAATAATCGTCCGACCGATTCCATAAAATAGCAGAAAGAACGAAAAAAGTACGATCTTTATCAGAGATAATATTCGAACATCGAAATCACGAGTTTTCCGTGGAGAAAAAATGTTGCGTTTGGTTATGTTATGAATGATTATTATTATTATTGACAACTCGCAGTTAGGTCAGTCAGCTGTGCTGCTAATTTCGAAACAGACTTCGACGCTTGCAATTAATGCTGAAACAAGAAAAATACGGCAGTTACAGCCAAACGAAGAGAATTCTTTAAAAATTGTTCTTCGACAGAAATAAAATCGCCGGCAGAGAAAATATCGAACCGCGGAGTTCTCGGTGTAGAAAAATCTTGTCTTTCGACACGTTGTCGCACGACGAGAAATTATCGGAATGCATCGAGCATGAATGCACGCTGAACGAAGGCGCAATTACAAATGCCTATCCGTCTCGAGAAACAAATCCTCCGGCGGCGGCGGCGGCGGTGGTGGTGGCGGCGGTTTAATATCCCGAACCGTATCACGACAAGAACGCGCGTACAAGACGTCCCATAAAACGGGCAAGATAAAGTTCCCATAAAGACGTCAAGCGAGTTGCGGTGCGAGTGTCTCGAAGGCCGAATACGCGCCGCGCCTCGCGCCGGTTACGCTATCTTTCAGCCCAGGGAATATAGACCGACTCGATAAAAGTTATCGCCCCGCGAAACCGGCTACGTTCCACGGAAATTATTTCTGTCGCGGTAAGTCAAAATGGCCGGGCGCCGGAAGATCGATGCCACGCCGTTCGTTCGGTCTTCGAAATGGCTCGGAAGAACAGGTGCGACAGCCTAAGGACTCTCTCGAATCTCACCTTCCAAACTCTGTCTCCCTTCGTCCGGGCCCCTTTATGCGACTCTTATCCTCCGGGCACTATCGCTGCCGCAATCTTATTCATCGACTCTCGTCTCGCTCGTTTCTGACCTTAATTCTTGGCAATTACAATCGGATCGGATGAACGACACTGTTCATTATTTTCAGTCATTTATAGAAACGAGGATCTCCGGGTCAGTTCGTCGAAGCCTGGAACCGCGGGGCAAATTGTGCTACATCATTAGAAGCTACGTCGTGACAAATTTTAATGAGTTCTTTCAGATTGTTGGTACAAACATTGTAACTTCTCGATTTAAAAGTTGGCGAGAAATAATTTTCTTCGTGGAACTTCGACGAGTCTAACACGTGCTGGTGATTTCTAGTATTATTATATTCAGTACGAATGTTATTCCGTTATTTGAAGTCGAAAGAATATTCTGTTCTCTTGTTATCAATTTGTAACCAGTTAGCTGTGTTTGACGAGTATACTTGTCATGGAGATGTGGCAATACAGTAATGTTTCTCTAATTGACGCCCAGATTGTCCACAAAAATGGACAATTTTGGAAAAGGAGATACGATTGTTCGAACCTTGTTCATTGTTTTTTATTGTTATCGATCGTCAACAACTATAGAAACGAGTTGCAAGGCTCGCATAATCGTATCTCCTCTTCCCAAATTGTCCACTTTTATGTACAATCTGAGCGTCAGTAAGGGAGACATTACTGCATTTTGTGTCACGACGAGTATACTCGTCGTGCATAAAAAGTAGTTAATTTAACTGTAATTTAAACTGCTACTGAAATTGTAATATATTTCAGTGAAAACGAAAACATATTCTCAAATTTCGAGATATTTAGAATATTTCGAGGCCAGGCCAGAATAAGACAAATAAATAAAAAGTATGAATAATTATATGAATAATTCACGATACTGATATTCGACGTGCCGAGTGCCATTCTGTATCGTTCC
Organism: Megalopta genalis; assembly: GCF_051020955.1. Lineage (NCBI taxonomy): Eukaryota > Metazoa > Arthropoda > Insecta > Hymenoptera > Halictidae > Megalopta > Megalopta genalis. Next base: position 81,040 of record NC_135027.1, on the reverse strand, counting down.
TTGTTTGAATATCCTTTGCTGAATAAAAATTGCTATAAAAGCAGTTTGAATTTTCAACTTTTACAAGTATTTGATTTTTCCTGCGTTTTTCGCTTATTATGTATCTAGTATTAATGTTAAGTGAATAAATAAATATTGGTAGCATAATTGTTAATTTTATAAAATAAAACCGTCTTTATTGATCCAGTATTTTAACAGCGACACTTGCTCGGTGTTCGACGAGTATACTCGTCATCGCATCATTGATGAAAGGGAGGCGCTACAGCTAATTAGTTAAGCAGTCAAATAACCGTTGTCGCACAATAAATGTTTATTGAAAAGGTTATTAAAACTATCTAATTATCTTTTCGTGTTAAAGTCGAAATGATTGCAATCGTTACGAAGGCAATGATACGCGAGAAAGGGTTGAAAAAATAAATTGGTCGAATAAGAGGGGGTGAGTGGGTGGGTTTAGGAGGGGCAAATATTCGAATTCGGATTTATCGTAGCACGGGCCATCACGCAGGCCAATCGGTTTCTCGTTTCCCGTTAGGAAATTCAGCGGGGCCGAAGACAAACGGCTGTAATGGGCGTGCGAGCGCGCGCCTCGCCGACCGGCACAGGTGCCGCGAACTGCGGCCCCCGTATTTACCTGGAATCGTTATTCCAGATTTAACGCGTTATTGCGTAAATTGCGCGCGAAAGGCGCCCGATAAATAATCAACACATGGGCCCGAGAGCACGATTTCCCGGGCCACGAGTTTCCCAGTCGGAGTTCCCGTCAGTCGAACACCGTTTCCGCTCGCGCCTTTCCCGAAACCCTCTCGAAAGTTCAACAAATCCCAGGACGACGCTAATCGCGCGGCCACTATTCGGCGTGCCCGTATCACGCCCGCGCGGTAAACATCGCCGGAGAAACCGCTACAAGAGATTCCCGGCTAATTACGCCTGTTATTTGCGCAAGACCGAGACATCGACGCGGCGAATTTCGGGACGCCGCTGTTGCCGTGCGCGCTGCATGCCAGACGAACGAAATCCAACATTTGCAGCGGATAAATTTGGAAAACACGGGAACGTTCCCGTTTCCACGTATTTCCACGTCGGCTATGAAAAGATCGGCCACTCATTCGACCAGCGAAATGTTAAACATTTTCCCGTACATTTAAAATCTTCGTCCTACGAAGTTATTCCTATTCATCGACTTGCTGGAGGGTAGAATTTGAGATTTTTTTTCTACGTAATTTGAACTGTATGTATTCATATATATGAATTTTTGTACATTGCTGTAACCTAATACGGTATAATCTTTTTAAAAATTGGACTAAATGATTCGAGTCGTTTGGAGATGTTAATGTGACCAGAGTTTACTGTACAATGACAGAAATACTTTCGTTTAATTTTACTATATTTAGGTACTAGTATTTTTTATTAGCTAATTTAGTACCTAATAATTATTTAGCACCTAAATATAAAACTCAACAATTTTCATCTATCTTATCCATTTTTAAGCTTGAAGCTTCAGCTATCGTCGCTCAATACTTTCTAGGATTCTTTTCAATCAAAGGCATATCAATGCTTCCTAAAATTTTTTTTCGGACTGCAATTTGAACGGATTTGAAGATCGAAGCTTCCTTTTTACAACGAGACGCGAAATGTTAACGCATGATTTTTCTCGGCGGCTGACCAGAAAACCAGAAACACGGCACATGTTTGGTTCTGTAATGGAATTATCTGCGTTTCCAGTACGCGAAAATGTACCGAAATGCACGAAATTCCGTACAGTTGATTTTTCATTCAGAAAAATAATTACTCATGTAAATGAACCTCCGCTGCGAAGTCTGTGCAAAAATGCAAATTTTGGTAACGCGGCGCGCTCCGGTTATATTACTTTTCCCATTTCATGGAAGCATAGGTACGCTGTTCTTAAAATATTTATACTACGCGCGGGCTTTTAACATCGTATTAATTTTATCGAAAATATTTGCGCGTTCTGGAAAAGTAACAACCTACTGCATTCACCATTTGTTTCGCCCGTTTTTCGCCGTTCGACGCGTATCGGTCAACCGATTCTCTATCTATTTTTCGGAATCGATTGCATAAATTTCTCACTGCAATCGATATACCATCGCATAGCAAGCACAAACATTGTTCCATCGTTTCGCTGCTTTTACCGCGACACATCGCCGCGTAAGAATCCAGCTTCCTTTCGGAACCACGGATAAATAAACAAAGAATAGAGCAGCCAAGAAAACAGCTGCCTCGAAAGGTGCTCTCGTACGAGGCACGATATATCGTTTACCTAGCGGTGATGAATTCTGTCGCAGGTCACAGAAACGATTCGACCCGGTCAAACCGTTAGCGAAAGTCTTTCTCCGAAAGAAAGGCGTGAGAAGGCAGACAGAGAGAACCGAAACGAATCGAAGAAAAATTCATTCGATAGGGTACCATCGCGGAATCACCACTCGAGCGTCTCCGTGCTCTCTCGAGAACCGCTCGCGCGAGCCCTCGGGATTGCTAGGAGATGCTGCCGGATCCGATCTAGGAAGCAATCCTATAGATCAGCTCGCGCACGTACGATCTACGCGGCAGAAACAACATCGTGGACGACTTCGGGAGGTTCTTCACCATCTTAAGTGCGTTCTAGACGCTGGGAGCACCTGTCGCGAGCAGTTTGATAGGTGCTCGAGGAGTTACCGTGGTTCGAACGAGCGGTGGGGAGCAGCCGCGGCCAATCAGCGGGGCGCGAAGTGGCCGCTGGCGCGACGTGGCCCCGCCCATTTGCTCGCAGATTTGCACCGGGGACCGGAACTGTCGAATTTGCTTTTCGCGATTCCGGGCGACGTTCTCGTTCGCGGACCATCCGCACGCTGGCCGGAGCCCGTGCGGACCGCTTTTATTCATGAAAACATTTTAAATTCCAATGGCAGAATTGAGCCGAGTGATCGTTCTCAGCGTGCACCCTCTTTTCTATTCTCCCGGGCTCGTTCTCTGTTCCAAAAGTGCCGCGATCGTTTCTCCATCTCCGCGAGAAGATTGGATATCGACTCTGCCCGCCATCCACCGTGTGCACCAGTCCGTACCCGAACACGTAACACACGATCCTAGAAGGGAAAAATGTTCTTCTTTCTACCCTCTTCTGGCCTGCTCTCCTCTGCCGCTGCCCTCTTTCCGCGTCACGGTTCCTCCTCTTTCGCTCCTTCCTCGCCACACGGTACACGCCGGTCGTTTGTCTTGCGAAATGCTTGAATTTCATCGAGGGGAATCGATCGACCGTGGATCGCGAGAGATCCCACGCCCCGCTACAGAATTTAGTGGAACGAATGTTACCGGTTCCGGGAGCTCTGCCGCCTCTGTAGAGGCGTCGATCGACGTTGATCGAGCGTTTTTAACAAGTTCGCCTCTTTCGGGCTGTTTACCCTTTCGCGATACCTCGGCCGACCGATCCAGTCTGCGGTATCGGTTTTGATCTTGGCGCTTTACAGGCTCGCCGAAGCTTGGAAATTTGTTGTCCGGACCCTCGACGACGGTTCAGGCGTCGGACCAAGTGCCTGTCGACTTGAAGGATCAATTAACTATGCATTGCCTTTTCCTAAGCTGTCGCACGAGTGGATTAGAGATTTCAGTGTGAAAGTATTACAGCGATTTTTCCCTAATTCGCGCTTAGATTGCGCACAAATATGGACGATTTTGGAAGAGCAGATTATTCGAGCTTTGCGGCTCATTTTTATAGTTAGCGATCGTCAATGATTATAAGAACTGACTCATTTCAGATGTATACGGTAGCTTGAACCCTTTGAACCCTTTGAACCCTTCCCAACATAATTTCTACGTCATTTTTATCCAGATTTTGGAAATTGTTGAAAGCGAAAACGTTGCACGAACAAACCGGCTGGATATTCTATGCACGAAATGTGAACAATTATCGAAAGTAGAAACACGATAGGTCGGAATAATTGTCTTGGTTTTGGTGTGGAAATCACTTCGAGCGTAAAGGATTGAAATAATTGGAAATACGAACCGAAGCAGAGGGACCTCGGATAAATATTGCACAACAAAATTTCGAGATTGAAATGTACGCTCGGTCGGATAAGGCTGAGAATATACACAACTATCTTGCCTGAAATATTCATAGAGATTTACAGTCGATAGTCTGCATCGTACAATTTCAGTTTCTGTTTCCAGATGGGTATCTTCCACTCACCGAATGGTTGAGGATTCACGAATATTCATAGCTCTCCTTCGGCCTCGGTGCACCTCTCGCGCAGGTTCGTTTTATGCAGTCGGAGATCATTTTTTATTATTTTCTGTATTTACGAGATGCATTTGTCTGCATTTGTACGAATGAAACGATATTGCAATGAACACTATCTGTTATACAATTCGCATTGATATGTACTTTTAACATAATAATACGCATACAGTAAATTCTCCCTAATTTTCCTTCAACTTGTGAACAGAAGTGGACAATTTTGGGAAGAGAAGACACGATTATTCGAGCCTTGCGCCTCGTTTCTATAATTATCGACAATCGGCAACTGTAAAAATGAGCCGAATTAAAAAGAAAACTGTACAAATTGGGGAGAATTTACTGTATTTGTTAAAATATCAAATTTGACTAAAATGTTAACGATGTGTAGAGATTTTTAAGTTCCGCCGTCAAGCGTGCGTAGATGAGCAGACAGGTGAGTAGATAAATAGACGAATAAATGGGCGAAATAGAATGCGGTTTATCGATTCGTATCAATCCTGATCGGTTTATAGGATCCGATCTGGTCCCCGTGAACGGTCCTTAAAAGGCAAATACAATGTTTCAAGTGAATCGGTTTACCGAGGTACGGTTCGTTTTCCCGATGAAACACGGCCGAGTGGAGCGATCCGCGCTCGGCTCTGCGCGGCGCTCATTAAAATTAATTGATCCATCGGGGACGGCTTCTTGTCGAATAATCAGGCGATAGCAGCGGGCGGCCAGTTATCGGCCGTTTCATTTGTAGAAAAATCGGAATCGACCCGATCGGTCGAACACGCGGTAACTGGACGTCTCGCTCCGCTCTGTTCCGCACCGGTTCGCGGAAAACCCGTTGGGGGGAAATCCGCGAATTTATATACGGGCCGATTCGACGGCCGCGGGACGAAAGGTTAATTAAGCGACGGCCGCAAAACATATCACACAATTAAACGAGACCCGCCCCCGCTTCTCGGCGCCCCGCCACCTACACACCGTGCCGCAGTTCTACCCATTAATATAACAAGTACCGAGGACGATGTATGTATAATGAACGCCGCTTTCGAAAATTTCGGGACGGCCGCGGGCGAACGTCGAAATTCGCTCGCGAGATTTCAATTACCGGAACCGGAGGGCGCGAGCGGCGGGAAGCTGGCCGGCGAACTTTTAACACCGCGGCAAAGAAAGGTTAATTAAGCGGTCGGATTGACCGTATCATGAATATTACGCGTTTCCTGGCCGGCCGCGTTTCGCCGCGTTCCGCCGAAGCCAGGCACGCGCGAAAACAACCGCTGATACACCGGAAATTCTTGACGTGTAATGTACTCTCCAGGCGTGTATCAATTCCGTTTCACCAGCTGCAATTCCCGCCGACGCGTTGAAACCATCCGATCCGAAAGCGACGCCACCCTTTCGCGCCACAATGATTTTTAAATGGCCTGCCGCGACCGGTCTTCCGGACACAATGTCCTGCGTGATGCTTCCTTTTTAAATGACACGCGGTCTCGTCTGTTACGTTCGCAGCAACCGAGAAGCCTCTGGCACAATAACCGGGATAGTCGAGCTTTTAATCAAATTATACTCGTTTTATTCTTTTGTTTACACGTTGACACGATTTTATATAGTATACAGAGTGTCCCAAAAATGCCTCGCAATCCGAAAGGTTATATTTCCTGGTTCCTCTGGTCATTTGAAGCAATTTCTTCCCTTGCAAAAATTTTCTCCGAGGCACTGTTAACGAGTTATTAACGAAAAACAGTGACCAATGAGAGGCGAGCTCAGCTGGCGCGAGGCGATCGAGCCAATGAGCGGAACTGGGCTTCGTGCGCTGGTTGGCTGGGCCGTCTCGCGTCAGCCGTACTCGATTCTTATTGGTCACTGTTTCTCGTTAATAACTCGTTAACGGTGCCTCGGAGAAAATTTTTGTAAAGGAAGAAGCTGCTTCAAATGATCCGAGGAACTCGCCATTTCCGGATTACGAGACATTTTTGGGACACTCTGTAGATTAGATACAGGCCTAGAACTGTAAATCTTGTTGCAAAGTAGAAAGTTCTAGCATAAGTAGAGCGGGATAGTAGCGAAAATCAGTTCCTGAAATTTTTACTTGTATCTTAACATATTGTAGACAATTTTACAACGTCGGGCATAAGAATACGAGTCAACTCGTGACCGGTCAACAATGTTTTAAAATGTAATCTGTACATGCCGAGATGTTAAGAATAGACCAGTGAAATAAATTGTAAAGTTACTGCAAATTAGCTCTTTGCGCACGTAGACATTTTAACGTTAACGCTCCAGACATGTTTTCCAACCAAAGAAGATTTCTTTTCTTTCTCGATTTTTATTCGCTTTTACATATAGAATTGAACACTTGCTCGTCCCTCGCTTGGACTTTTTAACAGTTTATTAAATAAAAACAAATTTAGCCACGTAAAAATTGCTCGAGATTACAGTATGGTAAATTATGTTGCCGCCTCAGGGTCGCTATTCGAGTGTAAAGGGTTTTAACTTAACTCTAAATTACCTTGCCAACAAATTGTTCGGTAAAAAAATATGTGTCATACGCCACTGTGACTCTGACGCACTCGATTGCAACAATCGAAAGCCAGATAAAAGATCGCCGCTTTCTTTCGTAGCAGCTTCAAAATGATACATCAACGTTCTTGTAATTCTTTGAATTATTCTGCTGCTCGAAGCACGTTGACATGTTCCGATGGAACGAATTGCCGGAAATTACGCGCGGCGAGCGGGTAAATACCGGCAAAAACAAAGCTTCAAAGACCGTCAGCGGGTGGGCTGCTCGGCGTGACATTAGTAGCAACGTTATTCACCGGCGTTTAACAGGACCCAACAAACCGCGTGCATTAATATACAGAAATTCTTGCCGAAACTACTAAAACATTCGCTATGACAAGCAATTTACAGCAGCATGCAGTGGCATCACCGCGAGGCGTACACTAAATGACGCAGGATTTGCGAGACCGCAGATGCGGCCGGTCCTCCCGTGTTTACACATAATTGTCGCGGATTTAATTAGCGCGTCCGTCGAGGAGGATTCGAGCCGCCGCGGCCGGTCGCTAATGGATCCGGCGAACTTTCCGAATTTCGGCAACGGCATCGGAGTTTGATTAACGATTCCGCCGTAGGCGGCAAGAAAGATCAAAGCTGGCGACCCCGGCCCGGGAAACGAAACCGATTTATGTTTGCGACTTTCACCGATGCACGGACGATTTCCGCTGCGCGAGGCTGTCGTTACATTTATTGCCACGTTGCAGAACTTTTCCTCCGTGTAAGGGACCTTCGAAATACAGTAATTTCTTTCTTCCTTGTTCGCGCTCAGATTGCGCACAAAAGTGGACAATTTCGCAAGAGGAGAAGCGATTATTTCGGCTCGTTTTTTATAGTTACCGATTGTCAACCACTATATAAACGAGGCGCAAGGCTTCTTAAGTTGTCTATTCTTCTGCTCGATCTAAGCGCGAATTAGGGAGAAATTACTGTACTTGGAGATATTGCCTCGTTTTTAATCGAAACAAAGCTGAGTGTTAAGCTGAGAAACAAAGCCTTGCGTTATCAATAGATTACGGATTTTGTTAATTTTTCGGTGAAAATGAGTAGATCGAATACAAAAAACGTTCAAATATTTCAAAAATTCTGCTGCATTACGTTCAACTCATTAACGCCATTAAAAAAGAAGGTTAATATCTACGCATTTTCTCTACCTTGCAATCAACGCAGGCAATTTTTATATTGCCTAGAACTCCGTAATCGAGTCGTCGATGTTTAAGCATTGTTGTGAAAGTTGAATATAATTGTTAAATATAAGTTGTCTTTCTGCTGTAGGAATTCGTTGGCGATAACGAAGTGCACGCGATGCACTTGAACATGAAATGCGCTTCTGTTTCTTGCGATCGACGTAGACTATTTTAATTTCGTAAAAAGACCGGTAATCTAATGACGATTATCTGCGTTAATAAGAGAGAGCGCATAATTCAGGAATAAAATTTACAGTTATTCCTCGGAGACAGGGTTGATTTAGAAACCATCGGAACACGCGCATTCTGTCGGCACTTCGCTGTCCCCGATTTTCTCTATTTTGGGATCGATGAGATCGATCGGAAACGTCGAATGAAGAATATTACAGTGCGGTTCGCAGCGAAAAATATGTCTGCTCGTCACGAAACGAAAATATGTTCGTGTGCCGCGAAAACTTTCGCATTATTGTGTTGTTCTTTCATAACCCATCCCGCGTTGGCCGCGATGTCGCCGACTACGGCGATCCAATAATCGAACGCAGTTCAATAAGAAGCGTGACGGAACATATTCTTCCTTCCCCTACTTGTCCCCGAGATTTATCTGTTGTACCGGGTTAATGTTTCTAGTTTCGACGTTATTGCGACGAGAGCCGGCCCGACGGCGCGGCTACACGACGGGACGGCGATATTTTACCGTTCCGGTGCCGTTTCTGAGTGGCTCGCGGATTAAACTTCCGACCCGGTCAGATTTCACGGGGCAAAGGTCAGCTCTAATGCGACCCGAAGCGGACAAAGGGCTCGCGCTCGCCAGCCACGCTTAATATTCCGAACGTGGGGCAATGTCTGATCAGGCGCTTGCCTATTCCACTTGCGGTTCAGCACGCCGGAATACGCCGAGTCGCCTAACATCGGAACACGAAATGTCTTTGTTCAGAAAACAATGGTTTTTCAGCACGATTTTTCGGTAATCCGTTGGATTGTTTCGAGCAAATATTTATCCGAGATAATTGTCCAAACGAATTCTTTTTAGTCGAGCAACGATTCGTCATAAATTATTCTATCTGTTTAGTCGAATAATTTCTTATTCGAGTAAGTTGTTCGAATAAGTTTCGAATGAAAGCTTTAGTATATAAATGTTGTATATAAATTATCGAGAAATATCAAAAACATTTTATCTGTTTTATTTTAGGCTCAGCTAAACGAGTGAAGAAACGAGAGTGTTTTTTACATTTTCTTCAATCCTAAGTGGTAGTAAAATTTAAAAAGAAAGTATTTAAACAAAAAAGGTCATTCTACAGTGAACTAGTCCCTCTAACATTTCTAAAAAAAAATTCAACCCATTTAGATCGGTTTTTAATAAATTTATGCCGCGTTCTAAAATGTGTGCGAACACTTTTCCTCCTCACTGTGTACAAGCAACTATTTCACGTTCTAACGATCTTTAAAAATTGTTGTACCAGCGCGTCATTGTTTATCGTCCCATTTTATCCGCACCTGAATCGATCGTGTAAGAGGTTACGCGATCTCGTGGTTTTCCTCGGCGTAGATCGGTATCAGTTTCGGTACGATTTCCGATTAGCACTTGGCGGCAGCGATTGCTATCGCGTAATGACGCGTTCCGCGTCGTGGTTTAGTAGGTTCTTTGTAAGTAATCGGGCCTACATTGCGGGTTGTTCAGCAATGCTGACGGCGAGGGCCCGTGTAATTAACGTGCGGCTTGGTTCCAGTAATCACGAGTCGCGCCGGCTGGCTAAACGTCAGGATCGAGTAGGCTCGGCGAATCGGGTTAAGACTGGCGTTCACCTTGCGCGGAGCGGTGCCTCGACTTGTTATCGAGGGACGATAACGTTTTACCGGTGGAATGCCTAACGGGTTCCGCCGTCGAAATTGACAGTTTGATCGACGGCGTTGTTTCGACGGCGTAATTTATGTCCACGGTCCCGCGGCGTGATCTGCGGGGGATATCCTGCGTCTCGGTTGCTTGACAACTTCTATGATATATACACGCGCCTGGGACCGGTCACGGAGCTTTATTATTATGTAAAATCGATTATTCGACCGCGCGGAGGGATACCCGTTATAAATAATGGACAATGTTTATCTCCTTCGCGGAGATTACGCCGCGTAATCCTTGTATCTCGATCATCGTTAAATCCGCGGCCCGACGTTTTTCCTAATAAATTACCGAACGGGCGCCGCGCACCAGCGTCGCCATACCAGACGCCGTAAATCCTACACCATCAGGTACGCGTTACCACGATAACGTTCCACCACGGAACAGGTGTAAGAATCGACCGAACGTGAAATCTCATTTTCTGTCGCGAACCTTTTCGATACTCGGAGGCCTATAAAACACACCGGTCGACAAAATTGTAAGACACCTATTACGTGATTGGTACACACACACACACACACAGTAACCTAATATTGTATTTACATTAAAACGCATTTCGTGTAATGCAAAGTAGTTTATTACCAAGTTACATTTCCGTAAATTTTGTAGACGGTAAGAAAATATGTTTAATTTCAACCAAAATGGTACAGTTTTACTTGCACAAAAATATAAGATATATTCCTGGAGGAATTTTTGCAGTTTATTGGACTTAAATTAAAGCTTGAAGTGCCTACTTCGAGATAGGATAATTTAGGTCAAAAAGGAATCGCAGTCTCGTGTCGAAAAGTTGGAAAATTCGGACCCATTGAATCATGAAGAATGACACGAAACAATGAACGATAACAAAAAAGTACACGATATATTCCTGGAGGAATTTTTATACTTTATTGGGCTCAAATTAAAGCTTGAATTGTCTACTTTGAGATAGGATAATTTAGATCAAAAAAGAATCGCGGACCCGTGTCGAGATATTGAAAAATTCGGACCCATTTAATCATTCAAAATGACTCTCTAGTTTCAAGGGACAATTCAAGTCGCTTTGAAGTTACACCCCCGCAGCAATTTTTAAACACTGTTAGGCTTGATTTAAAGCTCGAAGAGTCCGTTTTAACATACAGTAATTTCGATTCAGAAATGACGTCGAAATCGTGTCGAAAAAATCGCCAAGTGCGGACCAATGGCTCGGAGAAAAATGATTGAATTTCCGGAGGATATTTCGGGCCAATTACGTGCTTCTTCTCTCAATCATTTCAATAAGCTGAAAATATCGTAATTAATGGCTCCGATATTTCCTCCGTTTTGTATTTCGCCCGTTCGTTTTTGTTACAGATGCAGCCGTTCTGGCCTCTGCTAATTGCAGTTTATATTTCGCATTTTCTGTATCGACGTCTACATAGACGTGTCGCTTGTAAGCTGAACGGCAACGTTCCTCGAACGACCGAACAGAAGAGAGAAATTAACGAACGAAAAAGCCAGCCACGGCAGTAAAACATCGTCTGCGGAAATAATTATTAGCGAGATCGATCGATATCGCCGGCCGATTCCCGACCGGGTAAAAGGAGGGCCGAGGTGGCAATCCGGTTCTGCTCGCCTCGTGCGGTGTAAATAACGGAAAGGAATATCGGTTGTGCAAACGGCGCGCATGAAACTCAATTAATACACCGCGTCGACGTGCATTTAATGGAGATAACAATTTCGTTTCGAGGGGACGCGAGGCGAGACGCGGCCGTCGACGCGACGATACGGCAATAATTTACAGTCGGCGGGCGCGATTCGGCCCCGTATCAAACGCCGATAAAAATCGTCGACGGAAAAAAGTCGAAACCTCGCGAAAAGTGCAATAACCATCAAATTGCGCGTTCAATCCGGGTGTCGGAAATCGTTCACGATATATTCGCGTACTTTGCACGTTTGTCGGCGAATTAAGAAGCTTTCGCTAAATGTTTAAACGCCACCTGGAAAAATCAGAAAAATTTATTTATTTCAAAAATCCGCGATGAAGAGTTTTTGTACCTTCGAACAGGATTCTTACTCTGGTTAATACTTATATCAATGCATAGTCTTCTTCATTAATGATTTCAATGAATTCAAAGCAATGTTATCAGGAGCTTTTGGATCGGTTGCTGTACTTAATACTTTTTTTTTATAAGCGTATGTAACCATTGCAACCACTGTTTTCATTTTATCATTATTTTATTATTACTATAATTATTACTATTATTATTATTATGTTGAATTTTGATAGAGAAACGAAGAGCGTACCTATTTGAAGATATTTATTGATCTATGGTACATGGACCTCTTTGGAGATAAAATAAATTTCTGGTTGATTTCGTTTCTTTCGTTCAAGAAAATTTCACTCAGTAATGCTTTCGATGGGAATTCGCTTGACATAATTGTCGTAGCCATAACTTGGCTAAGATTAAATTAGCCCTCGGCCTTTGAACAGTTCAGATTGGATAAGAACTTCGGACGACAGAACGCAGAAGGGCTTTGTGCATGAGCAAAACGTGCCGGAACTTCCTCCAGTGACTACTATTGTATAACAAACATTTCAATGCTCTCGGTGGGCGTGGTTTCGATACTCCGGCTGTCGACAAAGCCCGGAACAATGCCCTACGGGGCAATTTCAGCCCGTGTCTACTTTGGAACTTTGAGCTCTGAATATTTAAGAACCTCACACCGAACTTAGCGCTGAATCTTGACCTTTGTGTTGCGAACTGGCTACGTGGATATTTCCTGCTGTTACGTTTGAGACGTTCGAAGCACAAATGATGTAAGTTAAAAGAGTTAATTAATGGATAGTGAAGGATCAATTGATAGTTCTGTAAAATGCAATAACATGATAAATTGTTACAACTCTTTTGTGTAGACCATTCTCAAGCTTCAATTTAAAATAATTAAATCAGTTGAATAAAGTGTTAAATCAAATGTGATTTAATAATATTAAATCAACCTAGCAGAAAATTGATTTGTATTATTTTTGCTTCAAACGGCTCAGTTATTGCAGAACACTTTGAGGATAATTAATAACTAGACCATGGAACTTTGCGCAAAATAAAAATTATCTACATTAAAAAAAGGACATAGAAGCCAAGTGCGACATTACTGCTTTCTCAAATAATTTTAACGTGTTGGTAATTAATAGATTAACCGCTTCTAAGGCTGCTTCTAACCATTTCGCTATTTTATGTATCACCTATCTATTTTTGATTTTTGCCGTAAATGTATAAAATCCGCGGTCTACCAACGACCCTTCGAATCATCGATTATTGCGTTAGCGATCGAAAGAGTCACTAAAACAAATGCAACGAAGATAATCGGTGCTCGCACTGACTGCGGAACTTTTTACGAGTCCTCGGCACGACGCGATAGCAAATCCGACGCCGAACATTGCAGTCAGACTGCAATACCATTAATTCGTCGCATGAGTTCTTCTCGTAGAACGCGAACAACGGAAGTTTAGAACGATCGTCTAATCGAGCAAATGGCGCGATCAAATAATTGAAACCGTAATAATAGAGAACGCCGAACGAAAAAGTAATCGCGAGAGGAGCGTCCGGGACAACCAAATGCATTTGCCGGTATTAAATTTGCTGTTGAGCACTCCGACCCTAATTGCTTTTTAATTAAACGGTCCGGCGTGATCGCGCCCCGCCCGAAAACGAACAAGCGGAGACGAAAGAGCGCCGCGCGGCGCGGAAGGCTGCTGTTCCGCTGTTTTTCCGGTCGAGCGACCGGCAACCGACGCCGGATCTGTTTTATGGGGAAACTTTGTCGCGCGAGTATCGTGACTTTACGGCAGTTCGGAATCCTGCAGATGCGCCGCGACGCTCACGCGGAATTTAACAAGATTTAGGAATCGGCGCGCGGGCCGCGTATTCGGCCGCGATTCGTTCCCGGGCAACTGCACCGAACGCACCGAGCTCGCCGCGGTGCACCGACGGTGCAACGGTGGTCGAATCGCGTCCAGGAGCCTGCGCCTCGCCGCCGTTTCGCCCGAAACCCCGTTTTTTACGGTTCCCGGATTCACGGGTAAGATCGAACGATCGAGAACGGCGAGATCGGAAATTCTAACCGGGCCAATAAAATTAAGTGTATTGTGCGATAAATAGCGAACGGGGGAACGCTTTCTTCCGGGACACGCGCCGTTGCATTCGGCGACGCTGATTTACCGGTCGGCGGAATTGCACTTTCAATCGTTCCGGGAGTCATCCGTGGGACGTTTTAAGCTCGTTCCCGCGGATGTTGACCTGTTAATGGTATTACCGTCTGGACCAATGCCACGAGGAATTCTTCACGGTTAATACTACCCACCTTTCTACAATGTAGATATCCGCGACGCGAGATTTACTTTTGTGGCTTTGAACCGCGCCACCCCGGCCAAAGGGAATCACTTACCGGTTTTCAGGGAAAAAGTCTCCTGCCCGGTAAATCTTCCGGCTTTCGGAGCTAATGTATTTCAGGAGGAATCTATTGGCCACCGTCGAACCTTTCTCGCGAATCGGTGAAATTGTTTGTGGCCGCCGGGGAATCGTTCGCGAAATTTTCTGCCGCGATTTCTTTCGTGCCGGCGATAATTCTGCTTCGATATTCTTTCGAGCTTCCCGGCCGCTTCTGTTGCATTTATTCATCTTTGTCGCGGATACGTGGAACGCATCGGCAAGTGACGATGTTTTAATTCACAGGGTGAGTGATTGTAACGAACAGACCGCGGATCTTTGTGCAAAATAGAAACGTTCGTTGTCGTTTGGACGAAGTCGCATGGAAAATTCATTCTTTCCTTAATAATTTCGGTAAGCCGATTATAATTTATAACTGTTCTTAAATACTTCGTATCTTTCTACCGTTTCAAAGTGCTCCTATACATTCGCGTAAAGAAATCCATAAAATCCGCAAATCCGGCAATGAATCGCGCCGATCTCGTTCATTAGGATGAAACATTAATTTTCATAGAGATGTATCTTCGCGATTTTAAGAACGAACGAATCGCTTTGAATTATTAGAAAATTGGCGATGCTTTCGTTCGTATCAGGCAAGAAAGATCATTTCATTGGTTCCCAGAGAAATATCCTCACGATCGCAGAGACGAACGAGAAATTTGTGAACAGCGAAAATTCATTCGGTAAATCGTTCTCGGAAGTATCTTCGCGATTTCGGAAATATTTCCAAGTTGAAAAATTGCGAATAAATTTCTTTACGTCTACTTCGAATTCGACTATCGAAGCGACAATTGAAAATGATTAGCGCTCGGAAATGACAAGATTTGGGACACGCGTATTCCCTTTGGCGGGCTGTTTGGTCGGGGCTCGTTCAATTATTTTCGAAGATAAAGGTGGACAGAATGACGAGCGGAATTCCAGCTGTCGAGCGCAGTTGGCCGTCGAACTCGATAGCCGCGTAGCTTTTAAGCTCGCTGATCCACTTTATATTCGAGTCAGTCAGAATTTGTAATTAACTGGTAATTAGTACGGTTATCACGAATGATAAACCCTAAATCTATCGCGATGTCCGCGCCACGTTGTTCCAGCTATCAAAGGATACGTCCCGAACTGAGGGACAGGTTTAATCGTGACACGAAGATAATCCTAAGCTCCGGTTGTCAGTGTAGATATCACCGGTATTGTACATTATCGGAGATGACTAGTAACGTCGATACTGCTAATGACGACGCGGAAACATCACGCGTAGTACCCGCCCCCTCTTCCTCCCTCTGCGATCGATAATCGGACGCAGCGTGCCCCGAAACTTTCACTATGAATTCCGCTTTAATAATATCGCGGAGAGAAGAGAATATTAAGAGAATAGAGAATTAAAGAATAGAGAATATATATTAAGAGAATATTAAATAGCTTTCTAAAGATTTACTTTTACAGATTTTGATACATGTTTGAAAGAAATCCTTTTGAAATCCGAAACATCCTTGTTGTACAGAGTGTTACGAAAATGTCTCGCAATCCGGAAATAGGAGGTTCCTGAGGTCATTTGAAGCAACTTTTTCCTTTGTGAAAATTTTCTCCGCGGCTTCGTTTACGAGTTATTAATGAAAAACAGTGACCAATAAGAGACGAGCTTGGCTGGCGCGAGGCAGCCCAGCCAACGAGTGCACGAAGCCTAGTCCCACCCATTGGCTCGGCCGTCTCGCGCCAGCTGATCTGGCCTCTCATTGGCCACTGTTTTTCGTTGATAACTCGTAAACAAAGCCGCGGATTGCATTTTCGCTAAGGAGAAAGTTACTTGAAATAACCTCAGGGACCCCTCATTTCCGGATTGTGAGGCATTTTTGGGACACGCTGTTATCAAAATCTAGTTCTTAGTTTTGTAAATGATAATCATTTTTAAGTAGAGCAAGTATTCAAGTAAGTACTTGGAGATTTTTAGTAAGCGGGGAAACTGGAAATCATCGGAAAATAACGGGGAGACGCGATCTAAGATTGGGCATCGCGATCAATAATTTATCTCGAAGGTTAGTTATTACGGCAATTTGTTAAAATTGCAGGCCACGGAGGAGCTTATATCGAGATAACAGCCTCGACTCGCTCGTAAACAACTCCCATTAATTTCCTTCGGGTCCATTAATATTTTTGACGGATTTTAGGAGACGGGACTTCACAGCCCGCTATTCATTCCGGACGCCAAGTTTCCCAATCAAATGAAAATTATACAGACATGCAATTAAAGTTCGCGTTCGTTCTCTCCCTTATATTCTGGCGCATCCTTTTCTGCAGAGTTTTACGCAGACTGTTCACAAATTGAAAAACAGAAGCCGATATAGAAAGTATGCACCTTTTGAGGCGGAATAATTTTTTCATAATGCACCCGAGCAACCTAAATGTTTTTCGGATGTCAGACGGATCTACTAGACAATGGTTGAAAAATTGTTTACAAAAATTACAATTGGTTGGAACGATGAAACAATTAAGAAATGATGATTTCACGACTATCGGGGAATACTTTTTACACCGACTATATGTTAATTTCAGCCAGCGAGATTGCACAAAAATTGCGGAAAACACTGCTGTCGATCCATGGTGGCGAAAATACAGCTCAATGAAGATCCACGGTTTATTCGTCGCGTGCCGGTCGAAGGATGATCAATAGCTCGCGCGAGCGATCGTTCGACGGAGTGACGAACGTGTTCAATTTATTATGCGTTTTATTAATTTCGCTTATCGAATTTATCACGTCAATTCACGCGCCGATTCTCGCGTCGATTTTCGCGCCGCTGATCACTCTCGGCGGATCATTTTTAAAAACGCATTTCCGTCGACGGGGTTTACTTGCGGCTGGCCGTCGAATACATCGGGGTGAAACGATCTCGAACCACGATTCCGGGGTATAACATTTGACCAATTCGCCCCGGCTGGTAATTAGTATATTGAACAAGAGCGGACGGCGATTTCGGGGGCGGCGCGCTCGAGCCCATTTGTACGAAATCATGTCGCGAATCGCGGATAAATCGGCGGAGGTAATTGAATACACATCGACGGAGCGGACTCGATCGCGGTGAATACGAAATTGCTTTTTTGTTCTTCCGGCTGCGACGGGGATCCTGGAGAACGACAATTAAACTGGATATCGGTAGTTTATAACGGGGCGCAAATCACCGTGCAAAGTGCCAAATATTGATAGCGTTCGTCGATGGACTGCGGATTTTTAGGCGAAACAAAAATTGTTCGCATCGATTGTAAGAAGCAATCAAGTAACAATATTGCTTTTTATTTAATCAAGTTTTATTTTCATACGAAGAGAAATGATGTACTAAAGCATAACAAAGATATTTATTTTTCAATAAAAATTCATTCGTATATTTTCATCGAAATCATCGTCACCGTTCTTCCAAAATTTCCTGTCGGATTTTACGATTTCATTGATTTTTGTCATGACATCTTTTACAGGGGAATAACTTCTTTAAAGCTGGAACAAATGTATGGAATTTTTTTGCAGATGTTAGAAAGAATACTTTATTAGACAATGCGTGCAACATTTTTTGCGAAACTAGCAACTGGCTGGAATGACGAAGCTTAATTATCGGAGCGCGTAACAAAAATGCGAACAGTGCACTTTTTGGACGCATTGTCCAGAAAACTGGACCTCCTATCATCTCAAAAGAAAAGAAAACAAAGTTTGGATTAATTTCAAGAAAAGTAATTAAAAGGTATTAAAAGCTTTTATTACCTGGAATGACAAAGTTTTATTATCTGAGCACGAAACATAAATTCGAACAGTGCATTTTTGGACGCACTGTCCAGAAAACTGGGCCTCCTATCATCTCAAAAGAAAAGAAACCATTGAAATCGTTTGGATCAATTTCAAGAAAAGTAACCAAAAGGTATTAAAAACTTTTATTATCTGGAATGACAAAATTTTATTATCTGAGCACGAAACAAAAATGCGAACAGTGCACTTTTTGGACGCATTGTCCAGAAAACTGGATCTCCTATCATCTCAAAAGAAAAGAAAACAACGTTTGGATCAATTTCAAGAAAAGTAACCAAAAGGTATTAAAAGCTTTTATTCCGTTTTAAAAGATGTCCACGTATATCTGTGTATCGACATTCGTGAATTCTTTATAATCCTCTTTTATACACTTCGCCCACTCAATTCCGCCATAAATACATAAAATCCGCGGTCTATTATTCGTCGTCGCCGCGATTTCTCTAAAACCGCTGGTACACGACAAACGTTGAAATTCCAATTAATTCGAACCTTCCAATTCCTTAATTGACGTAACAAAACCCGCGAGCAATGTCAGCTACCGAAAGCAGAAGATTGTCTTTCGTTTACGAAACACCAAAGGATCGGCTCTTTGAAGTATCGACGACCTCTTGCGCGAAGCAACAGCTTCGTTAACGGATTGCGTTAATTAGAAGCTGATTATCACGCGGAAGCGTTATCAACTGCTGTAGGAGAACGGGCCGCGAGCCGTTCACCGATGTTGCATTTAAATTTCGGCTCAATCTAGCGATATTACTCTTGGCATCTGTCGGTTCTGCTTAAAGATGCGCCGATAAGGCCGTGGCCCGG
This sequence comes from Megalopta genalis, assembly GCF_051020955.1. Taxonomy (NCBI): domain Eukaryota; kingdom Metazoa; phylum Arthropoda; class Insecta; order Hymenoptera; family Halictidae; genus Megalopta; species Megalopta genalis. The sequence goes on along the minus strand of NC_135027.1, from coordinate 62,163 downwards.
TAATTAAGCTGCTCTTGTCGGGTCTTCTGTTCCGCCGAATGGCCTGTCATAAGATGCGATTACACGTTCGTTAAAATTAACCCGGCCGCCATCTCTCTGCCCCGTTGTTTACGACCTTATCGCGGCTGAGTGCACGTCGGGGACCGAGCACTTTGAGATCGTCAGCGTCGATCGGGTGTCTTCGTTATTAACCCTTTCCACTCGAAGCCATTTTAACCGTAAATCTAAAATAATTTTTCTGACTTATGGTATTTCCGTCTTATATGACAAAGTGCATTTTATGCATATGAAATTGTGTCTTGCGATGACTTGTGATGACAGTTACACTTTTAACGATTTTTAAAATTTATATTTCGTTAATATTAAAATTATCTTCGAGCGTGAACTAACAATTTTAGCGATGCCTCAGAGTTACCACTCGAGTGCAAAGGGTCAAGCTGTTCGACAGTGAAAAGCACACCTACGAAAACTCCCGTTTTATTGGCTATTATAATCGAACCACCATAACTGGGACATGCAACGAATGGGACATCGCTATTACCTAAAAAATTCTGGATCATTCTCCGATAAAATTATTCTCGCTTCCTAACTGCATCATGCACGTTTAGTCACGCCTAATTCGAAGGCGCCACGAGCAATTACGTATCCATGTCGGGCAATTAATTTGTTGCCGCTTGAAAGTAACAATGTCCCCTTTATCACGGCAATTCATCGAGCTAAATTTTTTAACGTTGTTACCAAGCATGCGGCGTAAACGGCGCCATAAACATTCTTTCTTTTTTTTCGTGCTTATTATGCCATCGTGTTGAAACGGGCGATTAGGAAGTGTAATAAGACGGCATAATAACGCAAAGCGTGGAGGTAGGACGAGGTTGTGTAGACCAAAGTAATATAAAGTGTAATAAATGAAAGAATAACGAAGTGAAACGTAGTAAACTATGCCGAAGTCAAGCAATGTATAACGCGGTACACTACAGTGTAGCGGGAGCGTAATGAAGTAAAGTACAATGATAATAAATTATGATACAGTAAGCTACAGTGCGCTAGAATCGTTGGAGCCTATACAGGGTGTCCCAAAAATGTCTCGCAAACCGGAAATGAGAAGTTCCTGGGATCATTTGAAGTAACTTTTTCCTTAGCGAAAATGCAACCCGTGGCTTCGTTTACGAATTATTAATGAAAAACACTGACCAATGAGAGACGAGTTCGCCTAGCGCTTGGCGGCCGAGCCAATGAGCGGAACTGGGCTTCGTGACATACAGGGTAGCGGGAGCGTAATGAAGTAAAGTACAATGATAATAAATTATGATACAGTAAGCTACAGTGCGCTAGAATCACTGGAGCCTATACAGGGTGTCCCAAAAATGTCTCGCAGATCGGAAATGAGAAGTTCCTGGGTTCATTTAAAGTAACTTTTTCCTCGGCGAAAATGCAACTCGTGGCTTCGTTTACGAATTATTAACGAAAAACACTGATCAATGAGAGGCGAGCTCGCCTAGCGCTTGGCGGCCGAACCAATCAGCGCACGAAGCCCAGTTCCGCTGATTGGCTCGGCTGCCTTGCGCCAGCATATCTCATCTCTCATTGGTCACTCTTTCCCCTTAATAACTCGCAAACGAAGCCGTGGATTGCATTTTCGCAAAGGACAAACTTACTTCGAATTACCTCAGGAACCTCTCATTCTCGGATTGCGAGACATTTTTGGGACACCCTGTATCAAGGCGCGCGGTAATTGAGAAATTTGTTGTGCAGATTAGTTCGAACGGACATCGTCGACGAAATGACCAGGCTAATGTGCAGCAGAGTTCCAGAAGATTATCACGAAGTATGGCGTCGGTTGTTACTGTCTGTACAGGAGTCGGTGACGAATTACAGGCCCGAGTAAAAGGTATTTGTCATTGCCAATGGAATTTCACCGCGCGGAACGAACTCGGCCCGCGCGAACAAGTCAGTTCGCCCGCGCTGAAGTATTTAATAAATTCAGCGCTGCGAATCGGTATCGCAAATGGGGCAGCAGCGGGGTCGTGTACCCGAGCAACAGTCGCGCTCGCGCAATCACCGTTCCCCAGGATTTTCATGAACACGCTGGGAACGCGTACGAACGGCACAATCGCGAATGTCCCGTGCCGTTGTGTACATGTATATCGGTGAAACGAATGCGACCGACGAGCGCCGGTTTTTCATGGGATTTGCATGGAGTCCGACGCGGAAACACGATGCTGATTACTTCGCCCGCATGAATTCGCATTAACCGATAAAGAACTTCGCGTTGCGACACGCTGGCTGCTCTCTGCTCCTTCGCTTCATTGTTCCGACTCGCGTTTCGACTTCAGGTTTATCGATTCTCCGATACGATTTCGGAGTTTCCCGCGAAACCACTTCGAAAATCGTGCTACCGCGAAGCGCGATTCTTGAGATTTAGTTCGAGTACAATAATACTAATCTATTCCCACCGGAGGTTTAAATCGATTCGAAGTTTCCTCGCGCAGTCGTGTTATATTTCTTTTTCGCGGGGCAAAGATGGCGATTTTTCGGGTTTTCAAAATTTGTTCGTATTTCGTTTAAGAGCACTGTGACACTGTATTATTATTTCACATTTATTACTTTATTACTTGATGATTTACTTTATTATTTGTTATTGTACTTACTTATTATACTTATTTACTTAATTTGTTATTTGTTATTTTACTTTATTATTTATTACGTTAATTTACATTTATATGTATTATTTTATACAAAAGAGAATTTTAGTCCCACTGTAACTAAAATTATTTATGTATTAAAACTATTTACATATTTTTGTATATTAATATTTACATATCGAAGTGGACTCTCCAAGCTTTAATTTAAGCTCGATAAAGTTCCAAAATTCCCACGGGAATGCAACTTGAAGTGGACTTGAAATTTCCTCGTCTTTTATCGGGACTGCGGGTAGGGATTCTTCGATCTTCAGAACGTGCTCGTAATTTTTGGTTATCCAAATCATTCCATAGTATAGTAGACTCTTCGAGCTTTAATTCCAGGCGAATAAAGTTGAAAAAATCCCTCGGTATCCAACAATTCCCCACCGCGCCACCGATAACGGTTCTCTCATTGAACTTTATATTCTACTAATCTTCAAAGTTTGCACAACGACCATGCGCATAAAGATCCGCAATCTAGCAATCGTAACCCAGGAGTTCCCAGTTTCAGTTTCATAAAATAAATTCGAGCGACTCGCGTAATTTTAATGGCGGCTAATCTGATAACCCGTTGGATGATGAACAGGCAAAGGGATCCTTCGGCGCCAGGTAAAAAAGGTAAATGAAAGAAAATTAGCAGGAGGGGCGTCGGTGAAAATTACCACGAAGAAAGAGCGAGAGAGAGAGAAAGAGAGCGCGAGAGAGCGAGAGAGAGAGAGGAGGGTCGGGGTGAGGGAAGAATGGTAAAATAATCTCGTTTCAGGAGAGGTAACTCTTTATTCGCGGCGCGGCCCTCGCGAAAATAGAATTGAGTGCTCGAAAGGAAAAAGTTTACAGCACGCGACCGCGTTACACGTCACTTAACTCGCCGGGAAATAGTGTTTTTATTTCGCGGTTCGGCCCGAGCCAAGTTCCTTAACTCAGCTGGCGTGCTTAGTCAAGATACAGACGAGTTCCGTAACACTTCTTGCACGTAATAACAAAGTTTCGCCGGGGCCCCGGGACCGCGCGGGACCGCACGCCGCGGATAAACGTTGTCCGCGTATTAAATGGCGCCCAACCGCCCGAAGGAATTCGATTCGCGGTCGATGTTTGTCACCCGTTCGCCGGAAGTGGACGGCCAACACCGTTTCCGCTTCTCCTTTCCCTCCGCGGCACGTCGAAGTCCCGTCGCGAAAGTAGCCGTTAACGCGACGGGAAACGGGACCAACTTTCCCCGGGGGATACCATTAAAAACCGTAATGAAATCATGAAGATTCCTCGGGAATATAGCTCCGCTTTTCTTCCCGTTTAATTCAGTTTCCTCGACCGAGGGATTGCTTATTTCACGCTGTCCGATTTATTTCCCTCCCCGGCCTCTCTTTCACCTAAATTAATCCACTTTCGGTAACGATTAATGCGGTTTCGAGGCGATAGCATGCACAGGCCTTTGCTTTCTTACCGGATTTACTTTCTGCAGAGTTAAATTAGTTTTTTTTATTCTTTCTTATTCTTTTTTTCTTTTATTCTTTTTTATTCTTTCTTTATTTGTTTATTTATTTATTTATTTATTTATTTATTTATTTATCGTCTGATCTGCTTAATAGTTATTAACGACCACTTGTGACATTGCAATCCGGAGGGTTACGTGTGGGTGTAATATATGCAATAGATTCGACATTGGATTATATTCATCGAATATTCTGGCTTCAACATTATCGTCTTACAATATAAATTCAATACAAATATAATTACAATATAATTGCAATATATAATTACAATATTCTAAATAGGACATTACTTTTGCTGTGCGTCTGTAATTTCCCATGAATTCGCTGATACTATTGAGCACTTTTACTCTTCTCTTGACATTGTTGTATCATCGTTACAAAATGGTTTATCAGTTTTTTAGAGCAGACACTGACGGTCCATTTTAGAATAGTTTAATATTTGCGATGGAAATGTCCGATTCTTCGAGGTGAACTGAAAATTAAATGAAAAATGAAAGTTGAACGCAGACGAAGCTCTCCGCGGAGGCTGAATAAAATTCTGCGCGGTCGTGTAGAGCAGGCCAGAACTTTTTGCGAGTGTTGTACACGTTATTACGGGCCCGCTAAAATCCCAGAACAGCGGAAAATAAAATCGCGCCTAATTCGCGCGGCGTTTACAGCAATAACGGGGAAACGCGGGACAAATTTTTCGTACACCGTGCTCACCGGAGCCAGCGGTCGGGCGCCAAATGCTTTCAGATAATTTCGAACATCGATTTTCCTCTTGAAAGCGCTGTTTAGATTCGCCGAATGGAAAATGAAATACGGAGCGGGAGCGATTGTATGGAAATGAGTGAAAATAATCGTCCGACGATGGACGTTTAATCGTCGCGTCCCGATGCACGCATATATTGCGAATTTCCCGAGCGTTACTTTCGACGTGGTCGCCGGGGGTGTGATTCATTGTTCGCGGCGAAACCCGCCAGCGACTATCTTAAACCGTATTCGGTTCAATTTATCTCGAACCGAACGTTCGATTCAATTCCGCAATCAATTACGATTTTCGTGGATCGAGAAATATCACCACCCGTTCGAGACGCTCTAATGCGACAGGAAAAAACCGCAGATCAACGTTTCGGCGCTCGTTCTAAAGGGGAGACTTCGATCTTCAAAACAGCGGTAGTTTTGATCTCCGAAAAAATTTTTCGGAGTTCCCAGAGGCGTTCAAATTTCGCATAAAAATAATCGAGAGAAAATACCACCTTCGATTTCTTGTCCATATTGCAATGGCAATATTTTCTAGTAGCAAAAATATTTCTAAGGAATAATTCCGGGGGATGAAAGTAGAGGTTTCGCCCTTCCAAATGGGTTCAATTAAACGGCCGTGCGATTTTTTTGTCACGGAATTACACGGGGTTCGAGTCCAGAATAAAAGAAGAAGAAAAACGCGATCTACTTTCCAACCCTTTTTGTTTCTAGCGGACAGGCACGCTATTAAAAAACCATTTACGGGGATAAAACTAGAAGCTTCGCACTTTAGAACAAGCCTAGGCAAATTGTTTTGCGATTCATTTTTTCCATCGCGTCGCACAAGCTGGAATATCAATAATTCATCTGCTGGAATATTTAACGATCTCTTGATGTCTCTGCTCCGGTCTTCGTCAGGATATCGAATCAACGGCTATTGCGATATTTTCTCGCGTCGTTTATATCGAGCAAACGGCTGTTCCGCTCCCCGTCGTAAAAAATAATCGCGCGATCGTTTCGTTTCGCGGATCTCCGGGCCGGCGACGTTTCCCGCACGCGGCGGATAAAGAAAGTTCCCGCGGTAAATCGGCCGAAGTCCCCGTGAAACGCGGAATACGATTGCGCCGCGTCTCTCGAGTGTAGTTCCCGCGTGTTCGCCGGGTGAATCCGGGCGAAAAAGCGGGGACTAAGCACATCGCCGACACAAAGGTGGCTCGATCAACGGCGGGGCTTGCGCGGGATTGCCACGAAATTCAGGTACGCTCGAGCGCCGCGGCTAAGACACCGGGGAAAGGCGAGGAATGAATAATGCAGCTGGAAAAATCCATTGTTCGTGCAGTCGCCCTAACCTTTTGCCTAAGTACACAGAAAGAAAACTCGGGGTGAGAGGACGCGCGAGCGCGCGCGCACGGGCGAGCGAGCGAGAATTCGCCGCGTCCCGCTGTCCCCGGGACGATAGAGAGAGCAGAGAATTCTCGCCGGCAATCTCGCAAATGGCCGTGCACGCGAACTTCGTGCCGTCGCAATTGAAGCGGCGTGGATTGCCGGCTACCGGAATTACAATCCTCCGAAGGTTTACGTCGACGCCTCTGTCGAACTTCAAATCGATTATCGCCCGCAACCTCCGCGCGGCATCTTTGTGCCGCGAAACGCTCGAGAAAATTGCGTTTCCTCGTCCCCCTTTCGGTGACGAACGGCTCGGAAAAATTAATTACAACCCTGCACCGACGTAACAGCGTCGGCAATCCTCGATTTTCATTCGAGTTGCCTCGCCTTCTTCCGGTGCAACACGATTGCAACAAATTAATTGCAGCGTAAAAGTAACATGGTTAGCATTCTATTAACAATATAATTTCATAATAATATAATTTCATTGATAATACACTTTGACCGCGACGTCATCCATGCGCGAGCGACGAAATTATTCGCTAAGCTTCGAAGATTAATTGGTTCGTTAATCTATTACATTTTCTCGGTCTTATCGGGATCCGTAAAATGTAACAACCTCGAGCATGTAATCGATGTCGCACAGCTCGACTGTTCAATTTTAATTCGACGAAAATTAATTGGTTTGTTAATCTATCACATTTTCTTGGTCTCGTTGGGGCCCGTAAAATGTAACAACGTCGAGCATGTAATCGACGTCGCACAGCTCGACTGTTCAATTTTAATTCGACGAAATGAGATACGTTAATTTGATAAAACTGTTCCGGTGGTTGGCACGGCCGGTCGAAGAATTAATACGTCGCTCATCAGAATGCCGCCAGGTACTTATGTGGACTAGCATAAGTTGCACGAGTCGGCCGCAGAAGTTGTCGGCCGCGGTGCGCCGCACGTTCTCCAATAATTCAATTTTTCCGTAGACGGTACGCGTCTGGCGTACGTTGTTAGTGGAAATAGGTGGATCGTGTCCGCGCCGCAACTTTTCCTCCCCGTTTGCAGCGGGGTGCATCGACGGACGTTCTATTAGGGTATCGCACTCGGGCAGAGGAAGGACTGTCTCGGCCCCCGAGGCTCCCACCGGCCGGTTCTCGCAGTTTGATAGACGATAAGGGCGGAAATTGCTGGCAGCGATCGCCGATAAAAGCTTGCCATTGCATACGCTAAGTAGCCTGATTCCTCGGCCCCTTTTCACCCTCTATTTTCCCGCCGGTTCTTTCGCTTCCTTTCGCTCGGCTCTTCCTCCTGTCCACCCACTCCTCCCCCACCTCCTCCTCCTGCTCCCCTCCTCTTTAATTCGTGTTCTCCAATTTTACCTTTTTCAACAGTCAGTTCCCTCCTCTGTCTCTCTCCCCGTTCCGCTACATCCATCCATCTCTCGTCCGACGATTTATCTGCCTTTTAATCTCGCTTCTTCTCGCCGGCCCGGCCCACCCCCGCCTCTACATTCTCTCCCTCGAGCCTTTCTTCCTTTTATCTAACCGAGCCGCGACTCGATAGCAGCCCTTCCGCGATGCCGGCCGCGGTGAAATACTCATATTACAAGGCCCCGATTGCACGTTCCGCCATCCTGATGAACGATTCGTGCTGATTATCGCGCAACCGCGATCTACCTCTGTGGATTCTCCTCCGCCGGCTCGATACCGCTCCCTCTACGAAGACGTTATTCTCGCCGGGATTTTTGCTAGACCACCTTTCCACCGGGATTTTACGGTGCTTTAATTGCAACCAGGCTGCACGGTGTGTCTATTCAGATGCTTGTGCTTGCCGGTCGTTTCGTAGCAGGTAAAATTAGAGAAACTGCTGCGAGATACGTCGCATGGAAAATGTGCATCGATCGGTCGAACGATTCGCAAACCGATGCGAATAATGCCGAATGGGTGCATGATTTATTAGCATGTAATTGTTGCGTATTTTATGGAATTGTAGAAAGTGTCCGAAATGATTAGAAAGGCAGCCGGGGCCTTTGGTTATGGTGCCGGAGCGTCTAAACTTTTTGGAAATGTTGATATTATGAAATTGCTTTACTTCTTTCTAATTAGAGCGCATCTCGAATATTGTTCTATTGTCTGGATATCATCGATACTTAAATATGAATATTGAAAGTGTGTAACATAAATTTTTGCGTTTAATTCTCATTTGTCTAAATATGATCGTGACCATACTCTGATATATTAGCCTGATTTATTAGCATGTAATTGTTGCGTATTTTATGGAATTGTAGAAAGTGTTCGAAATGATTAGAAAGGCAGCCGGGGCCTTTGGTTATGGTGCCGGAGCGTCTAAACTTTTTGGAAACGTTGATATTATGAAATTGCTTTACTTCTTTCTAATTAGAACACATCACCAATATTGTTCTATTGTCTGGATATCATCGATACTTAAATGTGAATATTGAAATTGTGTAACATAAATTTTTGCGTTTAATTCTCATTTGTCTAAATATGATCATGACTATGCTCTGATATTGAGACGCCTAAACGTTGTGTCTCTTGTATATAAACGGATTGGTTGTTTGCTCACGCAATATTGAATGGACTCTCGCCGGACTCTGTATGCTCAGAATGACCGTGTAAATAGAATCATTTGCAATGTGAACGTAGTACTGTAATAAATTACATTTAGATTTCACCTATTGCATCTTCCGACGGAATATAATCGTGAATATTTAAGTATTATCATCTAAACATCTCTACGGTTATTTATCACTCATTTTACTTACTCTCAACTAAAGAACTTTAAACCATAAACAAATATTATTATTATTATTATTATTATAAAGCTTAAATCTTAAATTTGATGTAAGATAAAAAAATGTGTTGCGCATTTGATTTTGCAGCTCGACGAATCTTTTTATTCGCGGTCCGAGAAAAAAAGGCTTCGAAAAACGTTCCAGGGTCGGTTAAGGTTAAGCAAGTTTCCCGGATTCCCGTTCGAAGTGGTTAAAACTTGGCCGACCGGACTGCAGTTTTTCGAAAGCTGCGTATTTTCGAGGTGATGGGGAGGGCCAAGGCGCGACGAGGGGAATAGACGGAGGAAAATGAGAACATCCGAAGAAGTTTGGTTATTCTTTCGGCAAGTTTACGGGCGCCCGTAACGCGGAATAATTCGCGGCGTGGCGCGAGATTCCGGGATGCACGGGTCCCCTTCGAAGTTGGTAGAAATATGGCGAGTGTTGGAGGTCGAGAAGCATTACCGTGAGTGGAATGTGTTTTCGAGTGAACCGTTCTCCTGGCCGGCCCTAGCGGATTCCGGCCTGGCGGATCCAAACTCCCGCCGAACTCGGAATAATTCATTCTCCTCGAGCGTTAGTGGCTTAATGAATAGATCAGCCGCGACCTACATCAACGACGCGGCCGTTCGCCGCGATTTCCGGAAGTCGAAGGCACGATAAATAAGAGAAGAAAGGGCCCGCCGGTGATTTCTTAACGCGAGCCGGAGCGAGAATCGACCGTCGCGCGCTCGCCTCGCTCCCTAATTCCGTTTCCTTGTTCTCGAGTATCGTCAGGCTAATGAAGAAAAATGGATGGGAGAGCCGCGTGTTGCCGGCACCGATCATTAATCATCGTGAAATATTTCCCCGGCGGCTATGCCTACGCGGAGAAGACTCCGCTGTTGTACGTTGTACGTTGCAAATAGTGGCAGCAATTGCTTGTAAATAATACCGCCGCGATAACCCGGCCCGGCGAAATTGTTCTACCTCCTGCCAAACGATCGACCGATGGATAAATCACACCCGTCGAGGTTCGTTGTTTCGCGGAACTATAAACGAACGGTAAATATTGTTGCGTTTGTCGGTAGAAAAAAATTCTGTCCCGAGTTCGAGCTGAAGCATAAGGCTCGGTGGATTAGGATGCGCAGTGATCAGAGTAGATGAATTAGGATTGCGATCAGCAAAGAGAGATGATCTATGATCAATGATCGGAGAAGCTAAGGTGGAATTTCTCGAGGTCTGTTCTGGGTAACGTTAGCTTCTCATTCCATAAGTAGTATAGCTCTATTTATGGCCAGGCCGAAACAGACAATTAACCAATTAATTGATGTATAATTGTGAAACTGTTTGTGAAAGTGGCGGGTTTCTCAGGTCTCACGAAGCAACTTTCTCCTTTACAAAAATTTTCTCCGAGGCTCCGTTAACGAGTTATTAACGAAAAACAGTGACCAATGAGAGGCGAGCTCGGCTGGCGCGAGGCGACCGAGCCAATGAGCGGAACTGTATGAACATAATTTCTAATGAAATGTTTTATTTTCAATTTTTTATTACTAATATTTATTTATTTCCTTAACTTACCAAAGTTATTTGTTTTTGACGGTATACTCGTAAAAAAATAGATAACTGGTTAATCGATCTGACGAATAAAACAATGCCGGTTCTTGATCACATAAGTAAAGATAAGGCTGTCTAGTAGAATAGGACAAGCCGGGATCAGCCGAACGTCTCCGAAGAGAACAATTTTAAGGAGCTGATTAAATCCAACAATTTTCGGTGCGCGCGGAAGAAGATATAAACGCCGGGCCGGCCAGTATTTGGCGAGCAAACACGGGCGAGGAGTTCGGCTGGGATCCCGGCGTGGCAGCAGCGCGACCATAATTTCTGTTTAGAAAGTCGGCCACCGCTCGCTGAAGTGTTAAGAGAAACCAAATTCATGACATACTGAGGCGAGTTTCTCCGGGAGCACGCAAATTGCTAGCCGTATTCCACTCCTTTACTGGAATTTCATTCGGGAACGTACGACAAGGCTATTACACGCAGCCAGGGATTGTTAATTATAACGACACCGAGCCGAAGATTCGACTGTATTATCGTCGAAATTCCAGCCCCATCGTCAGCCGTCTACGTCGTCGTCTTCGTTGTCGTCGTCGTCGTCGTTGTCGTTGTTGTCGTCGCCGTTTCTGCCACCGGCTTTCCACCGAGTATCGCGTAAATAGGTGACGCCGAGCAGCGAACACCGACAACAGCCAATCTTCACTCATTTGCATTCGCGAATCGATCTATCATCATCCCACGGTTACGTCGCGGGCCGCGCCGGCAAGTTCGCGGTCGCAATTTATGGCCCTGTGCGTTTCCGCGCGTAACTTCGTTAACGCAGGTGCACGCGAGAAGCAGCGCGGCGCCGCGGCGACGAGCGTCGTTGCCCGCACGACGTTCAAGTTTCCGCCCCGGGAACCTGGCCGACCATAATCAAGAAAGCTCGCGTGAATGAGCAGCCTCGTGCGGTAATTCGATGAGCCCGGGCCTTTAACAGACGAGCGATCATTCTCTGTGGAATTAATTGCTGACGAACTACCTGGAGGCTGTCCGCAAAATGCTCGCTCCTGCGGGCGACACACAACGATCTAATCTCACGGACAGAGAGAGGCTGTTGTATAATTTTCCGGCGGACCTCTGCGTTCTACTTGTCCGATCAAAGGACGCTCCAACTCTACCCGGCAAGATTGATCGTTGCTGCTAGCTTTTAGAACTTTTCGATGGCACGTCGATCTATCCGCTGTCTTCGGCCGACTGAAATATTCGCCGCACTTGCCCGGGCAAAGGCTGTCCTTATTCCACTCGTTGGATTCATTATTGCGCGCAGATTTTTTACCGTGTTTCGACGCTATAACAATCTATTCGCTGTCTTCGCCCGATTAAAATCATTCATTCTACTTGTCCGCACTCTGGCTGACCCTGTTCCACTTGTATTATTCCGTTCGCACCATTCAAAAGTAAACTTCGCTTTCATTTATAATAAATTACTACTTTTATTGTAATAAAAATTACTATCGAATATCGTGAAATATATTAATTTGGTTATTCTCTTTTCGTATCTGTTTGTTGTCCACCGAAGGATTTCTGATCCGATGTTCAACAATAGAGTAATTTCTCCCTAATTCGCGCTCAGATTGCGCACAAAAGTGGACAATTAGGGAAGAGGAGATGCGATTGAATAGCCTTGCGGCTAATTATAATTACCATTTGTCAGCAACTATTAAAACAGGACGCAAGGCTCGAATAATCGTATCTCCTCTTCCCAAATTGTCCATTTTCATGCGCAATCTGAGCGCGAATTAGGGAGAAATTCCTGTAATTCGATAATTCGTGAAGTGCGTGCTATAGTTCGTGTAGAACAAAGAAGCCACCATATTTCGGGAGAAAAGGGGTCAGCGAATCGGCGCATCTTTGAGTGCAACGATATCCGGGCCGTCGACGAGGCTCTCCCCCGAATTCACATAACGTAATCCTCGACTCGCAACATGGCTGCCGTCGCGCTCTACTGCTTATACTATTGTCTGGCAAAGCAGGAGGGTACATAGATAGCGGTTGGGAAGAGTCAGTCGATAGGGAGAGGAACCGCGCGGGGACGGCCAATACAGAGGGACAGAGGGAGAATATACGAGCGGAAAGAGGGAGACAGAGACAGAGAGACAGTGGGAAGCACAGCAGAGTATCCACTCTATTTTGCCAGATTATACAACCGTCGCAGAATAACATAATTTCCAATAACTAACCGGAACTCGATTCAGACGCTTCTGTGATTCATTTTTCACCTCTGACAACGTTACAGTTGTAACTGCGCTCGTCCTTATTCATAGTAAATTTTACGGATCCGACGGAAATAAAATGCATTCGTAAGCTTAAACCGGAGACCATAATCGTTGTAACCAAAATGTGAAGAAGTTGAAGGATAGCTGTTAAAGTTTTACTTGAAATAGTTATGATTATTTGTATACAATATATAATTCAAGTTGTTGTTTTATAGTGAAAAACTGTTTCTGTCATTTATAATGGTTATTGGTAATCAAACAAATTCTAGTCATTTATTAGAGTTATTCGTAATCGTTGTTTAATCTAGCCGTTTATAATAATTAATTAGTAACCGCAACACATACAGGTACATTTCTCCTAAAATTTGCGTTCTGACAAATTTTCTTTAAAATGTTGACTAGGTTTTTATGCGCATAAAAATCAATTCTTAATCCTTCTAATTTATCGAAATAAACAATAAAATAGCGAACATTTGCTGAATCACCGTAGTAAATATTTGCTGATCCAACGAATCCGGCTCGATCTCTCCGGAGCGACCAAAAATTTGCCATCTCCGAGAAAGAAAAATCATCAGAATTTCATGCTCCCGCCAGCGATTCCACGTTGCAATGAGCACGGTAAACTCTTCCAAAACAGATTTCAATTTTCTCCGTGGTCTCGGGAAGTTGCTCGGGACGAACAAACAGGTTCGGACCGTCGAAAGCGTTCCCACGGGGCCAATTAAACCGGAATTGATAAACCGGGCGCGGACGGAGCGCATTAAATAAGGTTCGCCGAAGGGTCCGAGCGGATCGGATTGCGGATGAGTCGTTCCCGAAGACCGAAGACGGATCTCTAATTCCAGGAGGACGGCACCGCCATCAATACTTTCCGGGTTGCCGAGAAATCAGAGCTTCGGCGCTCCCGGACGAATCCCTCTATCCGTTGATACGTACGCTTCATGAAATCTCGCAGATGACTCGTATTTCCCGACAATAAATCCGGACACTGACGAGGAAACGCAGCCGAGAGGCCGCGGCGGTGGTTGCCGCCGAGTGCCGTCCTGACCCCCGCGGGAATACAATTCAAGGAGGTCAGCGTGATTCCTGGTTTTCTCTTAACTCTGCCGGTCGTTTCTCGAGAGCGAGCTTTATCGCGCCTCGGTGGCGTGTGCGGCTGCCTCGATTCAACGGTTAGCCGATGCAATTTCCGCGGACGTCGGTGGAAAGAGTAACGCTCGCGTGGGTCAAGAAAAATGGAACCGGTCTTGAAAAAGGAACGCGACGATCGCCAGGAATAATCGTTCCTTCCCGTTCCGCTTCGGTTCCTTTACGCAAATCAGCCAGCGCCGCCCCAGCCGGCCTTCTCTCCTCGCTCGTAATATTTTAATAAAGCTATCCTATTTCCAGATATCACTTCCGCGCGCGGGGATTCTGTATCTTTCCTGGCAACCGCGGAAAATCTTGGCGAACGGTTCTCTATCCTTCGCGATTTATTACCTGCGGCGAGCACACGTTGCAACGAGCAACTGCACTTGGCGCGAAGGTGATCTTATAGCGTCGTTAAAATGGCTTGTTGGATCTTGTTATTTGTTTTCGACACGGTGGATAGTTATAGGTGCTGCACCAGCTTATTCTTTCGTCCGAAAGATTTACGCTTTCTTTATTAAACCAGTTCCACGGCGATAATTCGCTGAACGTTATTCCGTTTTTTCCAATCGAAATCAAATTCTGTTCGCTTATTATCGATCTTAACCTCTTCATCGATCATTTTGACACTAAACCTACCAAGCAGTAATACTAATTGGCATGTACTGCTTCACAAAAGTGAGAAGACCGAATTTATTTAGAACTTGTAAAGTTTCTATTGTAAAACTTGCTGCAATAATATAACTTATTCAAGCGTTTTCCACGAAAGAGTCTCGGAACTTTGCAGAATTGCAAAATAAGAAAGCGGTCACTTTGACCGCGGTAGATTCAGTGTTAATAAATTTAAATACCGCCTCTTTAGTTAGGTCACAATTTTTCTACGGAAAGTCAACGCAATAATGTTAGTAAAATAATAATAAAATTAGTAATGCTATCAGAAACTATGATATGTTTGATTCGCTTCTCTTTTATATCGTATATTATAACCACACCGTCTTCATTTTTTTATATTTCTATTATTATTTTATTATTATCACCACACGTTGACTTTCTGTAGAAAAATTAGAAAGAAAGAAATTCGGCCCATCGATGCCGGATAAATTCACAAATAAATCAATTAGTATTTAAGCGTACGAGTAAAACGCGATAAATGTAAATGGAATTACGACAATCCTCGTCGCAAAAAAGGATTAAGCACAACGATAATAATCACCGATCGAGTTCTACAAGATCATTCGAAGTGGTCAGTGTGCACACAGCTGCATCGCAGTTGCCACAATGGTACACAGTGGTTTCTTGTTTTCTCTTCTGGTAAGCAAACGACCCGACGCGCTCTCGGCACTTTCTCGACGAGGCCAAGACAATAAATAGTGTTTGCCTAGCAGTAGCTGTTCTCCGACCTTGGCAGCAATATTAGCTCGGTTCCGGCTGTCCGACGGGTTCGAGCAGTTGGCACGAATCGGGAGCCGGGCGAATTAAGGGCGCAGCCTCTTAGCATGCGAGAAGGTGGCTAAACCGGCAGCACTGATCTACGAAATAGAGGCGGTCGGGGCTGGTCGGTTGGCTGGTTATGCGGCGTAGGGCCTGATAACCCGACCGACGGGCTCGGTGTCCATAAAGCGCAGATAAACGAGGAGTCTCCGGCGCAGATTAGGCTTGGTCTCGATTCGTCCGCGAACGGCTGGCCGCTGCTCCGCGCCGTTAGGTTATGAATCCCTAATCCGGCGTGCATTTGGTTTACGTTGGGGATGCGAGTGCATGCAATTTCGTGCGATCCACGCGCCTACACAGCCGCGGCGGGGCTCGCCGGTGCAACGGGAACAGGTGTGGGATGCACAGCGACGGATCGGACGGCCCTACGAATAACAGGGACCGGCAATGTGCTCGCGAGCCCTGTGTCCCTTCCGCGGGGAAACTATAGTCCACGGAGCGAGGAGGATGCCGGCGGGAGATCGCGACAGTATTTCGACCGGTGGACGCTAATGTCTCGGGTCGCCATCCGTCAGAGCCAAGTCTGATTGCCGCTACAAGCCAGGATTACGAGTGCTCGGCCCCACAATCCGTTTTCCTCCGCGGCCCGCGTTTTCCTCCTTCGACCTCCAGCCGGCTCCATCAATTTCTCGAACCCTCGGCCGCGATCTTTCCTTACTACTTTTCTGCACCGGCCGCCGCATAATTGGACCGAATATCCACCGGTTTCGATTAACCCACGCTCGATATATATTGCGGCGATGTGTTATCGAGGGGGGCGGCGGGGAAATATCTTCGAGCAGTTCCGGTAATTGATACCGCCGAATTGTCGCCGGTGCTGCTGCCTTCCACCGGCAATAACCGGCAACCTCTGCGGCGACTTCATTACCAAGGATTGCCGCCGAACTCGTTGTCTGCATCGCCGAGTCTTCTACAGGGTGTCCCAAAAATGTCTCGCAATCCGAAAGTGGCGGGTTCCTCGGGTCATTCGAAGCAACTTTTTCCTTTACAACAATTCTCTCCGAGGCACCGTTAACAAGTTATTAACGAGAAACAGTGACCAATGAGAGGCGAGCTCAGCTGGCGGCGATGCGACCGAGCCAGTGAGCGGAACTGGGCTTCGTGCGCTGGTTGACTGGGCCGCTTCGCGTCAGCCGTACTCGATTCTTATTGGTTACTGTTTTTCGTTAATAACTCGTTAACGGTGCTTCGGAGAAAATTTTTGCAAAGGAAGAAGTTGCTTCAAACGATTTGAGGAACTCGCTATTTCCAGATTGCGAGACATTTCTGGGACACCCTGTATATCTATCTGTGATTCTGCCGGATGCTCCACGGTGATAGTTTTTGGTACCTTGATGCTCGAAGCGGCGATCGCGCCGTTTATGGGGATCACGGAAAGCTTTGGTTCGATTTTTCGTGACTGAAAATGCACGGTACAGGTGGATAATTGCGACCGCTGCGAACATTTTAACACTAGATTTACGAAGCATAAAAAGCGACTGTATTATATTAGTTTATAAAAGTTAGAATGAGACATTTATTCTGATATTTATTTTATGTGGTATTGTAACTCTTGCCATAAGTAACATATAAATTGATTAAATAACTCGTAAAGGTATCTTTATGGTGCGAATAATAGTAAATTAAAAAATTAGTGACCTGTCATTTTGACGGTATTCGTAAATCTAGTGTTAATATTCTAATGACAGTTGAATATAGATAAATAATCATGGAGAGCTTACAAAAATTGTCGACTTTATTATCGTTCTTATTTATTAGGAGAATCATCGCAAAGTAGAGTGAAAAATGGGACTATTAGCGACGATAAAAATCGATAAAAATGTGACAATGAAATCGTTTTTCACGCACGACAATCCAATTACTGAATGTCCTGTTCACATTTATATTATTGTTACTCATTTACGGAAAGAAAAATCCCTTTGAAAAACAGGCACAAAAATTCCTCGTTATGTACTTGTCATAAAAATCATGTTATTAGTTTTGAGAGAGAAAAAAATATGCAATACTTTTCAAAAAGTGAACTTTCCCGAACTACACTAATTTTCTCTCACCAGTCGTGTAAGTGAAGCTCGATCTGTGACCGGCAGATAGTGCGTTAATTTTGCCATGAATGCTGCTAATCCTCTTAAAGAGCGAGAAGGCAAACAAAAGCGCGTTAACATTCGGAGCTTTCGCCGGGCCCGAAAAGATGCTGGCCAAAACAGAGCTGAAATAACTGTCGAAGCGGTGCGTTCCATCGGCCGTACCATCGGCCGTTTCCCGATTAGAAAAGCAATTCCTGCTATGATATCGATTACAATGGCTCGCGTAATTCCCGTTATGGTTCCCGGGAGAGGGTGGCGGGGGGTGGGTAGGGCGTAGCACACACGGCGCGGCGCACCGTCGGTGAATTAATTCGACCGCTATACCAATTACGATCCGTCGATTCGCAGATGCTAGAGAATTTATATCGCATTAATGGGATCGTTGCCGGTATCATTCGCCGCGCGATATTAATTGCAACGTGCGCAACGGCGACGGCCGTTCGATTACGAAGAGTAAATGATCGCCGGCGGTCGTTGGCCGACCTTAGGGCCCGTCTCTCCTTCGCGGGCCTCGGGAATTACTCGAGGCTCTCCGTTCTCCGCGAGGTTATAGTCCGTTCGTGGCGGCCATTTTGCCGGAGCCTGATCTTTCGGTCAACTGATCCCGCTCCGACGTCCTTGTGCCTTCCTTATTTAGCCGGCGGAGCCATGCGCTTCTACTCAAAGGCGTTTTTTATTTATGCACCGAGTGCCCGTTTCCGCTTCGATACGCTTCCTTTGCAACGCCGGCCCCGCGCCGCACCCTTCTCCGCGCCTGCACGCTAAGGGAGCAAGAGCTAGGAGACGTGGGTGTCGCATAATCCCGCGAGGATGTCCTTTATTTAGCTCCGGATCGCCTCGGATCTTCAAAGACGCTGGCCTTGATCGTTCGAACGACCGTGGCGAGAACGATTAACATCCTCGTGAATGAATAGACAGAAAGGAGGTCTCGTCTCGCTGATCCAGGTGGTTGCAAAGGTTGCACGTTAATGGCGTCGCTGAGGTTATTCCAGATTTGTGGGATACTGCGAAGGATGATGGAAGACTCTGTTATGACTGGACCAAGACGATTATGGAAATTCGCGTCTCCGGGTGTAATATTAATGAGTGGAGATTGAACGGCCTGTTTTTCTTCTATCAAGAGTTTTAGCCGGAATATAAATTGATAATTAAGTGGGGGACGGTCGAGGAATTCGCTCCGCCGCGGGTGAAAATAGACTTTTTCGATATACGAAAATATTGTAGGCATCGCGGCTGCGTCAGATTGCTTTTTTAATTGTTCCCCGTGCAACAATATCATAGAATTGTTTACCGGTCATGATTTTTCACGGAACAGCAATTACGCGAACATTACGAAAATACTAATGTGTACACAAATTCTATGACCCTAATTGCCTATAATTAAGAATAAATGATCAAACAAACGGCAAAGGTAATTAAATAAATTCTCCTTTTTTTTGTTAGTATTGAAATTTTAACAGAAGCGTCCTGGTGGGCATCCAGCACGAGATATCTCGTAGTTGGTGATGAACGGGTTAAACAAAAATGTCGAAAGTCTAGATCCTCGAAATCTAGATACATCGATCTATCGAACAGTGGAATAAATATCCAACAATAATACTTTTCAGTAGCAATAAAATCGATGATGCTCTAATACCCTCTGAAAAGCGTTTCATAACGGGTACTTTATCTCGAAACAAGCTCGAAGAGGGTCTACCGTTCCAAAAAATATTCCTCGCAAAAGAACATCTGTCTTTTAACGATAAAAGTAATTAAATAAATTCTCTTCTTTTTCTGTTAGTAATGAAGTTTTAACAGACACGTCCTGGTGGGCATCCAGCACGAGATATCTCATAGTCTAGAATCTATCTATCTCATAGTCTCATAAATCTAGAAATATCGATCTATCGAACAGTGGAATAAATATCCAACAATAATACTTTTCAGTTGTAATAAAATCGACGATGCTCTAATACCCTCTGAAAAGCGTTTTATAACAGGTACTTTTACCTTATCTCGAAACGTTCCAAAAAAGATTCCTCGTAAGAGAACATCTGTTCAGGACACGCGAGTGCAACCGCGATCTTCCGAATGTCCGCAGCTCTCCACGGAGTATCCTTTGAACCGTCAATCTAACAATGTCCCGGATTACTCCCGAGGACACCAGAGGGCAGACGACAGCGTTCCATCGGCAGGACCCGCAAGGATTCGTCTGCGGAAACGAGGATCGACTAGTAGCAATTCCCTGTTTCCAGTTTCCTCCGCCGATACAGCGTTTTATTGAATCGGGAAGAAGCGGCTAGTCCGCCGTATGCAATCCACGTTCCGATTCCGGGAAAATATACAAGAATACGGCTCTCCGAGCTCTGGATGTTATCGGTGGGGGGGGGGGGGGTGGAGCAGATCGGAAACAGCGGACTCCGGCACCGAATTGAATTTAGCCATTGTCTCATTATTTTATCGGCACCCACCGCGGCTCGGTTACGCGTCCCGCTTGTTGCTCCGCCGGAATCCACTTTGGCCCCGGGTTCCCTAACGAGCGCACTCTGCTCGGCGCTGCACGCTTTTTCCGCCGGATCCCATCCCCGAGGCCCGCTTTTTTCTGCACGGCGGCCCTAAAACTGCGATTGTTTGCGCCCCTGTGACGTGGAAACATCGGTAATTGGATTGCCGGTCTTTACATTTATGACACGCGATACGGTTCTACGGAGCTGAATTTCGAAACGTTTCTCTTGGGCGCTCCTTGCACTATTCCCGCGGTATTTTTTCGCTGGAAAGCGAGGATTTTCTTTTTCATATTAGCACGGAAATGATTACACCGCGAGATCGATGCGTTTGTGGAAGAATTGGGTGGATGCGATTCAAAATGGCTGAAACTGAATGAAATTGCTATTTAATTTCGATTATCGTGCAATCGATGCGGACAATTTTTATTTTGCGCGAGAATCCGCTGTCTAGAAATTGTTATAACCATGTTGTTCTTAAAACAATGAATCTTGGGACTTACATGATTGCATGCAGGAACATTTGCTTCTAATAGAAGTGATCCTTTCTGTGCTTGAGTGGATTTGAATCATAGTAGAGCAAGTTCCATTTTCCTCGTTGGGAGAAACAAATATTGTTATTTTTTATTAACATGTGTATTGTTTACCGATCAAATCTATTGCTAAGAGGATTTACAGTCAGGTTAATTTATATTGCAATTGATTTCACTTGTCTCTTTTTAATATCTTGGTACGTGTAGATTACATTTTATGCCGTAAGTCAAGATCTTCGAAAACGTAACTTGCTATAACAAGTAGTACAAATTTGAGAGCAGTGTTCTCCAAAGTGTTTCAGATACGATGAAAAAAATATTACTAGCACACTTGACATAACCTAGTTTTATTACAATGTTTAATTAATGAGATTGAACGCGATTTAATGCAATTGAATGCGATTTAATGCAATTGAATGCGATGTAATGCAATTTCAGGTAACGTTGCGTCCGACAAAAGCGTCGCCACAGCGGACCTAAAGTATCTCCATGATGAAAAGCCGACGACCAGGTTTGCTTAGCGATAAAGCATGGCGAAACCAGCGTCTGAACTCTTTCCCTCCTCGCAAGGAAACGAGAGTCTTTGAATATTCCTGGAAGTGTTTCCTCGACGGCGGTCCTCGTCGCCATTCGTCGCTGAATCATCAACGGGGCGCGGTTTGAAACGTGCTAGCCGCATTTCGCTTTCATTCGAATTTCAGTTTCTCTTATTCTCCAGTTGTTCTTTTTCCAAACACTCGTGGTAAACGCAGTCCAGTTAAATGTTTCTGCATGACGGACCTTAATGCGCCGAGGAATTTCGGCTAAGAAACATCACACAATCTGCGCCCGCTGTTTGAAATGTAGCTCGCGCATTTTTACGACAACGTAATCGCAAAGTGAAGACTGTGACGAATAGAAGTGGCGTAATAAAATCTCCTGAAGATTTTAAGAATTTCTAAGTGTATGAACAGAGAATGTATCTGCCAGGTGTGTTCGACCGATAGACAGGTCTTTTCGTAAATTCAAATTAGCTATGTCTATCGGAGATGAAATTCTAAACAAAATTGTTCAGGCCAACCGCGGCTTTTCCCGGCGATGAAAATTGTTCAGACCGACTCATATGCTTCTGCAAGTTAAAATTGCGCGAGCCTGTTGCAGAGGATATTTGCAACAGAACATTGTTGAGACTGATGCGGATCTTTCTGCGAATTAAAATTGTTCAGACCGATTCAGATGTTTCTGCAAATTAAAATTGCGCGAGCCTGTTGCAGAGGATATTTGCAACAGAACATTGTTGAGACCGATGGGGATCTTTCTGCGAATTAAAATTGTTCAGACCGATTCAGATGTTTCTGCAAATTAAAATTGCGCAAGCCTGATGCAGAGGATTTTTGCAACGGAAAATTGTTGAGACCGGTGCGGATTTTTCTGCGAATTAAAATTGTTCAGACCGACGCAGATGTTTCTGCAAATTAAAATTGCGCGAGCCTGTTGCAGAGGATTTTTGCAACAGAAAATTGGTGAGACCGATGCGGATCTTTCTGCGAATTAAAATTGCCGAGACCGACGCGGATCCTTCCGAAAAAATTAAAACTGCCGACGGCAGACGATTTTTAATCGACGGCTGCGAGCTAAGGAAATCGATGAAGGGCGGAGGGTATTCGCCTAATAGCTGGTTCCATTAGGATAGAAAGGCTGGCGCGCGGAATGTGCGTCGCGCCATAAACCCGACGGTTGCCGGGAGTCCATTTTTGGAATAGTTTCGCGGTGGTTTTTGACGACGCCGCGGCGCCGGGATTTTTCGGGTCGGGATTATGCTCGTGGATGTTTGCCGGGGAAGGGTGGGGGGGGGGCGGATCCGCGACTCGGTGTACAACAGACGGTCGTAATTGAAACCAGCGAAATAACGAGTGTCCTCGCCGTGAAGCGTTTCCTTCTTAACCCCCGTGAATTACGCCGCAGCCGCGAAAAGTGTGGGCGCATATGCATCCGCGGTAATAATTCCCCGGCGAGGAGAATGCAGTCGCGGTTTCGGAATGAACAAATTACGAGGGCGCCGGCGTTTCCGGGGCCGGTGTTCTCCGCAGAAAATATAAATGTCCCTGGACACGTCTGTGTGTTTCTGTGCGGGTTTCAGTGCACGCAGCGGCCGGAAGTCGCGTTTTTCTTGTTGCTTTTTTTCCGTTCTTTTTTTTTCGACGCGGAGCTTTTGTGCTGCTGGAAACGTTGTGTCGTGCACGCGCGACTTTTACCTAATTTTCATGGCTAGGACCGTATAATGCTGGAACGGACTCTGTCAACGGTTACTCGGAAGTTTCACCTGTGTGCGAATAAATTGTCTCGTAAATGTTTGAATATCTTTGCCTAAAGTTGCCCATGCCCCGCCTCGGCCTCTTGCGAGCAGTGGAAGAAGCTGTTCCCGTAATTCTTGTGGACGAGTACAATTGTTGGAGCAATTTCGCGTGAATTAATTCGCAGCTTTCTAAAAATAGAAACCCTGCGAATCGATTGAAAGCATTCCATTGAATTCTGACGGAATGCTGGAAGGATCGCGTTACGTACGAATTTATAATAGCAT
Organism: Megalopta genalis; assembly: GCF_051020955.1. NCBI lineage: Eukaryota > Metazoa > Arthropoda > Insecta > Hymenoptera > Halictidae > Megalopta > Megalopta genalis. The sequence continues at coordinate 39,022 of NC_135027.1, read as the reverse complement.
GGTTTAATAAGTTTTCGATTACACGGATACGCGAGAATCAAGCGTTCGGATATTCCGACAGCGATTAGGGTTGCTTCGGCGTCGAATCACACGCGGAGCAATTTGTCGGACCGCCGGGACCGCCGGAAGCTCCATAACTTTTCGAGCTACAAATTAGGGGGAGGAACGAAAGATCCAGTGATCTAAGTGAAACCGCCCAGATTAGGCTCGCCGCGTCCGGCTTTGTTAATTTGCGGCGGACGTTCGACGCTTGATCAACCGGATTCCGATGAATTTGATCGGTCGCTGTATCGATCGTCGAACAACGAATCCAACCAGTCCTAAAATTGGCGGGAAGACGAAAAGAAGATTTAGCTGTTTTCTTTGATTTAGCCGTTTTCTTGGATTTAGCTGTTTTCTTGGATTTAGCTGATTTCTTGGATTTAGCTGTTTTCTTGTATTAAGCTGCTTTCTTGGATTTAGCTGTTTTCTTGGATTTAGCTGATTTTTCAGATTTAGCCGATTTCTTGGATTTAGCTGTTTTCTTGGATTTAGCTGATTTCTTGGATTTAGCTGTTTTCTTGGATTTAGCTGATTTTTCAGATTTAGCTGTTTTCTTGGATTTAGCTGTTATCTTGGATTTAGCTGATTTTTCAGATTTAGCCGATTTCTTGGATTTAGCTGTTTTCTTGGATTTAGCTGATTTCTTGGATTTAGCTGTTTTCTTGTATTAAGCTGTTTTCTTGGATTTAGCTGATTTTTCAGATTCAGCCGATTTCTTGGATTTAGCCGATTTCTTGGATTTAGCTGTTTTCTTGGATTTAGCTGTTTTCTGCTAAGACCTAAGATCTGCCCGACCTGCCCGAATCTGCCCGAATCTGCCCGAATCTGCCCGACCTGCCCGAATCTGCCCGAATCTGCCCGAATCTGCCCGACCTGCCCGAATCTGCCCGAATCTGCACGAATCTGCCCGAACCTGCCCGACCTGCCCGAAACTGCCCCAATCTGCCCGAATCTGCCCGAATCTGCCCGACCTGCCCGAATCTGCCCGAATCTGCCCGACCTGCCCGAATCTGCCCGACCTGCCCGATCTGCCCGAATCTGCCCGAATCAGCACGAACCTGCCCATATCTGCCCGAATCTGCCCGACATGCCCGAATCTGCCCGAATCTGCCCCTATCTTCCTATATCTGCCCGAATCTGCCCGACATGCCCGAATCTGCCCGAATCTGCCGCTATCAGCCCCTATCTGCCCGAATCTGCCCATATCTGCCCGAATCTGCCCGAATCTGCCCGACCTACCCGAATCTGCCCGACCTGCCCGACCTGCCCGAATCTGCCCGAATCTGCCCGAATCTGCCCGACCTGCCCGACCTGCCCGATCTGCCCGAATCTGCCCGAATTTGCCCGACCTGCCCGAATCTGCACGAATCTGCCCGACATGCCCGAATCTGCCCGACCTGCCCGAATCTGCCCGAATTTGCCCGACATGCCCGAATCTGCCCGAATCTGCCGCTAACAGCCCCTATCTGCTCGAATCTGCCCATATCTGCCCGAATCTGGCCGACCTGCCCGACCTGCCCGAATCTGCCCGAATCTGCCCGAATCTGCACGAATCTGCCCGAATCTGCCCATATCTGCCCATATCTGCCCGAATCAGCCCGATCTGCCCGAATCTGCCCGAATCTGCACGAATCTGCCCGAATCTGCCCGAATCTGCCCCTATCTGCCCAAATCTGCCCCAATCTGCCCGTATCTGCCCGAATCTGCCCCTATGTGCCCCTATCTGCCCCAATCTGCCCCAATCTGCCCGAATCTGTCCCTACGTGCCCCTATCTGCCCGAATCTGCCCCTATCTGCCCATATCTGCCCATATCTGCCCATATCTGCCCGAACCTGCCCGACCTGCCCGAAACTGCCCGAATCTGCCCCAATCTGCCCGACCTGCCCGAATCTGCCCGACCTGCCCGAAACTGCCCGAATCTGCCCGACCTGCCCGAATCTGCCCGAATCTGCCCGACCTGCCCGACCTGCCCGAATCTGCCCGAATCTGCCCGAATCTGCCCGACCTGCCCGAATCTGCCCGAATCTGCACGAATCTGGCCGAACCTGCCCGACCTGCCCGAAACTGCCCGAATCTGCCCGACCTGCCCGACCTGCCCGAATCTACCCGAATCTGCCCGAATCTGCCCCTATGTGCCCCTATCTGCCCGAATCTGCCCCTATGTGCCCCTACCTGCCCCAATCTGCCCGAATCTGCCCGAATCTGTCCCTATGTGCCCCTATCTGCCCGAATCTGCCCGAATCTGCCCCTATCTGCCCATATCTGCCCGACCTGCCCGAATCTGCCCGACCTGCCCGAATCTGCCCGAATCTGCCCGACCTGCCCGAATCTGCCCGAATCTGCCCGAATCTGCTCGAACCTGCCCATATCTGCCCATATCTGCCCGAATCAGCCCGAATCAGCCCGACCTGACCGAATCTGCACCTATCTGCCCGAATCTGCCCATATCTGCCCCAATCTGCCCCAATCTGCCCGAATCTGCCCGAATCTGCCCGAATCTGTCCGAAACTGCCCGAATCTGTCCCTATGTGCCCCTATCTGCCCGAATCTGCCCCTATCTGCCCGAATCTGTCCGACATGCCCGAATCTGCCCGAATGTGCCCGACCTACCCGACCTGCCCGAATCTGCCCGAATCTGCCCCTATCTTCCTATATCTGCCCGAATCTGCCCGACATGCCCGAATCTGCCCGACCTGCCCGAATCTGCCCGAATCTGCCGCTATCAGCCCCTATCTGCCCGAATCTGTCCGACATGCCCGAATCTGCCCGAATCTGCCCGACCTACCCGACCTGCCCGAATCTGCCCGAATCTGCCCCTATCTTCCTATATCTGCCCGAATCTGCCCGACATGCCCGAATCTGCCCGACCTGCCCGAATCTGCCCGAATCTGCCGCTATCAGCCCCTATCTGCCCGAATCTGCCCGACCTGCCCGAATCTGCCCGAATCTGCCCGACCTGCCCGAATCTGCCCGAATCTGCCCGACCTGCCCGAATCTGCCCGAATTTGCCCGACCTGCCCGAATCTGCCCGAATCTGCCCGACATGCCCGAATCTGCCCGAGCTGCCCGAATCTGCCCGACCTGCCCGAATCTGCACCTATCTGCCCGAATCTGTCCATATCTGACCCAATCTGCCCGAATCTGCCCCAATCTGCCCCAATCTGCCCGAATCTGCCCGAATCTGCCCGAATCTGTCCCTATCTGCCCGAATCTGCCCGAATCTGCCCGAATCTGCCCGACCTGCCCGAATCTGCACGAATCTGTCCCTATGTGTCCCTATCTGCCCGAATCTGCCCGAATCTGCCCGAATTTGCCCGACCTGCCCGAATCTGCCCGAATCTGCCCGACCTGCCCGAATCTGCCCGACATGCCCGAATCTGCCCGACTTGCCCGAATCTGCCCGACCTGCCCGAATCTGCCCGACATGCCCGAATCTGCCCGACCTGCCCGACTTGCCCGAATCTGCCCGACATGCCCGAATCTGCCCGACCTGCCCGACTTGCCCGAATCTGCCCGAATTTGCCCGACCTGCCCGACTTGCCCGAATCTGCCCGACATGCCCGAATCTGCCCGAATCTGCCCGAATTTGCCCGACCTGCCCGAATCTGCCCGACCTGCCCGACTTGCCCGAATCTGCCCGAATTTGCCCGACCTGCCCGACTTGCCCGAATCTGCCCGAATCTGCCCGAATCTGCCCGAATTTGAATTTCTCGGATTTAGCTGTTTTCTCGAATTTAGCTGTTTTCCCGAATCTGCCCGACCTGCCCGACATGCTCGAATCTGCCCGAACCTGCCCGAAACTGCCGCTATCAGCCCCTATCTGCCCGAATTTGCCCATATCTGCCCGAATCTGCCCGACCTGCCCGACATGCTCGAATCTGCCCGACCTGCCCGAATCTGCCGCTATCAGCCCCTATCTGCCCGAATCTGCCCGACATGCCCGAATCTGCCCGACCTGCCCGACCTGTCCGAATCTGCCCATATCTGCCCGACCTGCCCGACCTGCCCGAAACTGCCCGAATCTGCCCATATCTGCCCGAATCTGCCCGAATCTGCCCGAATCTGCCCGAATCTGCCCGAATTTGCCCGACCTGCCCGAATCTGCCGCTATCAGCCCCTATCTGCCCGAATTTGCCCATATCTGCCCGAATCTGCCCGACCTGCCCGACATGCTCGAATCTGCCCGACATGCCCGAATCTGCCGCTATCAGCCCCTATCTGCCCGAATTTGCCCATATCTGACCGAATCTGCCCGACTTGCCCGAATCTGCCCGACCTGCCCGAATCTGCCCGAATCTGCCGCTATCAGCCCCTATCTGCCCGAATCTGCCCGAATCTGCCCATATCTGCCCGAATCTGCCCGAATCTGCCCGAATCTGCCCGAATCTGCCCGAATTTGCCCGACCTGCCCGAATCTGCCCGAATCTGCCCGACCTGCCCGAATCTGCCCGACATGCCCGAATCTGCCCGACTTGCCCGAATCTGCCCGACCTGCCCGAATCTGCCCGACATGCCCGAATCTGCCCGACCTGCCCGAATCTGCCCGACCTGCCCGAATCTGCCCGACATGCCCGAATCTGCCCGACCTGCCCGACTTGCCCGAATCTGCCCGAATTTGCCCGAGCTGCCCGACTTGCCCGAATCTGCCCGACATGCCCGAATCTGCCCGAATCTGCCCGAATTTGCCCGACCTGCCCGAATCTGCCCGACCTGCCCGACTTGCCCGAATCTGCCCGAATTTGCCCGACCTGCCCGACTTGCCCGAATCTGCCCGACATGCCCGAATCTGCCCGAATCTGCCCGAATTTGAATTTCTCGGATTTAGCTGTTTTCTCGAATTTAGCTGTTTTCCCGAATCTGCCCGACCTGCCCGACATGCTCGAATCTGCCCGAACCTGCCCGAATCTGCCGCTATCAGCCCCTATCTGCCCGAATTTGCCCATATCTGCCCGAATCTGCCCGACCTGCCCGACATGCTCGAATCTGCCCGACATGCCCGAATCTGCCGCTATCAGCCCCTATCTGCCCGAATTTGCCCATATCTGCCCGAATCTGCCCGACTTGCCCGAATCTGCCCGACCTGCCCGAATCTGCCCGAATCTGCCGCTATCAGCCCCTATCTGCCCGAATCTGCCCGAATCTGCCCATATCTGCCCGAATCTGCCCGAATCTGCCCGAATCTGCCCGAATCTGCCCGAATTTGCCCGACCTGCCCGAATCTGCCCGAATCTGCCCGACATGCCCGAATCTGCCCGACTTGCCCGAATCTGCCCGACCTGCCCGAATCTGCCCGACATGCCCGAATCTGCCCGACCTGCCCGACTTGCCCGAATCTGCCCGAATTTGCCCGACATGCCCGAATCTGCCCGACCTGCCCGACTTGCCCGAATCTGCCCGAATTTGCCCATATCTGCCCGAATTTGCCCGACCTGCCCGAATCTGCCCGACCTGCCCGACTTGCCCGAATCTGCCCGACATGCCCGAATCTGCCCGAATCTGCCCGAATCTGCCCGAATTTGAATTTCTCGGATTTAGCTGTTTTCTCGAATTTAGCTGTGTTCCCGAATCTGCCCGACCTGCCCGACATGCTCGAATCTGCCCGAACCTGCCCGAATCTGCCGCTATCAGCCCCTATCTGCCCGAATCTGCCAATGTCTGCCCGAGTCTGACCGAATCTGCCCGAATCTGCCCGACTTGCCCGAATCTGCCCGACCTGCCCGAATCTGCCCGACATGCCCGAATCTGCCCGAATCTGCCCGAATTTGAATTTCTCGGATTTAGCTGTTTTCTTGGATTTAGCTGTTTTCTTGGATTTAGCTGATTTCTTGGATTTAGCCGTTTTCCTGGATTTAGCTGTTTTCTTGGATTTAGCTGTTTTCTTGGATTTGGCTGATTTCTCGGATTTAGCTGTTTTCTTGGATTTAGCTGATTTCTTGGATTTAGCTGTTTTCTTGGATTTAGCTGATTTCTTGGATTTAGCCGTTTTCCTGGATTTAGCTGTTTTCTTGGATTTAGCTGATTTTTCAGATTTAGCTGTTTTCCCGGATTTAGCTGATTTCTAGGATTTAGCTGTGTTCTTGGATTTAGCTGATTTCTCGGATTTTGCTGATTTCTTGGTTTTAGCTGTTTTCCCGAATCTGCCCGACCTGCCCGACATGCTCGAATCTGCCCGAACCTGCCCGAATCTGCCGCTATCAGCCCCTATCTGCCCGAATTTGCCCATATCTGCCCGAATCTGCCCGACCTGCCCGACATGCTCGAATCTGCCCGACATGCCCGAATCTGCCGCTATCAGCCCCTATCTGCCCGAATTTGCTCATATCTGCCCGAATCTGCCCGACCTGCCCGACATGCCCGAATCTGCCCGACATGCCCGAATCTGCCGCTATCAGCCCCTATCTGCCCGAATCTGCCCATATCTGCCCGAATCTGCCGCTATCAGCCCCTATCTGCTCGAATCTGCCCGAATCTGCCGACCTGCCCGACTTGCCCGAATCTGCCCGAATTTGCCCGACCTGCCCGAATCTGCCCGAATCTGCCCGAAATGCCCGAATCTGCCCGACATGCCCGAATCTGCCGCTATCAGCCCCTATCTGCCCGAATCTGCCCATATCTGCCCGAATCTGCAGGGATCTGCCCGAACCTGCCCATATCTGCCCGAATCTGCCCGAATCTGCCCGACCTGCCCGAATCTGCCCGACCTGCCCGAATCTGCCCGACCTGCCCGAATCTGCCCGAATCTGCCCGACATGCCCGAATCTGCCCGAATCTGCCCGAATCTGCCCGAATTTGAATTTCTCGGATTTAGCTGTTTTCTTGGATTTAGCTGATTTCTCGGATTTAGCTGTTTTTCCGATTTTAGCTGATTTCTCGGATTTAGCTGTTTTCTCGGATTTAGCTGTTTTCTAGGATTTAGTTGATTTCTTGGATTTAGCTGATTTTTCAGATTTAGCTGATTTCTTGGATTTAGCTGATTTTTCAGATTTAGCTGATTTCTTGGATTTAGCTGATTTTTCAGATTTAGCTGATTTCTCGGATTTAGCTGTTTTCTTGGATTTAGCTGATTTCTTGGATTTAGCTGATTTCTCGGATTTAGCTGTTTTCTTGGATTTAGCTGATTTTTCAGATTTAGCTGATTTCTCGGATTTAGCTGTTTTCTTGGATTTAGCTGTTTTCTTGGATTTAGCCGATTTCTTGGATTTAGCTGTTTTCTTGGATTTAGCTGTTTTCTTGGATTTAGCTGTTTTCCTGGATTTAGCTGTTTTCTTGGATTTAGCTGATTTTTCAGATTTAGCTGATTTCTCGGATTTAGCTGTTTTCTTGGATTTAGCTGATTTCTTGGATTTAGCTGTTTTCTTGGATTTAGCTGATTTCTTGGATTTAGCTGTTTTCCTGGATTTAGCTGATTTCTCGGATTTTGCTGATTTCTTGGTTTTAGCTGTTTTCTCGAATTTAGCTGTTTTCCCGAATCTGACCGACCTGCCCGACATGCTCGAATCTGCCCGAACCTGCCCGAATCTGCCGCTATCAGCCCCTATCTGCCCGAATTTGCCCGAATCTGCCCGACCTGCCCGAATCTGCCCGACCTGCCCGACTTGCCCGAATCTGCCCGAATTTGCCCGACCTGCCCGAATCTGCCCGACCTGCCCGACTTGCCCGAATCTGCCCGAATTTGCCCGACCTGCCCGACTTGCCCGAATCTGCCCGACATGCCCGAATCTGCCCGAATCTGCCCGAATCTGCCCGAATCTGCCCGAATTTGAATTTCTCGGATTTAGCTGTTTTCTCGAATTTAGCTGTTTTCCCGAATCTGCCCGACCTGCCCGACATGCTCGAATCTGCCCGAACCTGCCCGAATCTGCCGCTATCAGCCCCTATCTGCCCGAATTTGCCCATATCTGCCCGAATCTGCCCGACCTGCCCGACATGCTCGAATCTGCCCGACATGCCCGAATCTGCCGCTATCAGCCCCTATCTGACCGACTTTGCCCATATCTGCCCGAATCTGCCCGACTTGCCCGAATCTGCCCGACCTGCCCGAATCTGCCGCTATCAGCCCCTATCTGCCCGAATCTGCCCATATCTGCCCGAGTCTGACCGAATCTGCCCGAATCTGCCCGACTTGCCCGAATCTGCCCGACCTGCCCGAATCTGCCCGACATGCCCGAATCTGCCCGACCTGCCCGACCTGTCCGAATCTGCCCATATCTGCCCGACCTGCCCGACCTGCCCGAAACTGCCCGAATCTGCCCATATCTGCCCGAATCTGCCCGAATCTGCCCGAATCTGCCCGAATTTGCCCGACCTGCCCGAATCTGCCCGACCTGCCCGAATCTGCCCGACCTGCCCGACCTGTCCGAATCTGCCCATATCTGCCCGACCTGCCCGACCTGCCCGAAACTGCCCGAATCTGCCCATATCTGCCCGAATCTGCCCGAATCTGCCCGAATCTGCCCGAATCTGCCCGAATCTGCCCGAATTTGCCCGACCTGCCCGAATCTGCCCGACCTGCCCGAATCTGCCGCTATCAGCCCCTATCTGCCCGAATCTGCCCATATCTGCCCGAGTCTGACCGAATCTGCCCGAATCTGCCCGACCTGCCCGAATCTGCCCGACCTGCCCGACTTGCCCGAATCTGCCCGAATTTGCCCGACCTGCCCGACATGCCCGAATCTGCCCGAATCTGCCCGAATTTGAATTTCTCGGATTTAGCTGTTTTCTTGGATTTAGCTGATTTCTCGGATTTAGCTGTTTTTCCGATTTTAGCTGATTTCTCGGATTTAGCTGTTTTCTTGGATTTAGCTGTTTTCTAGGATTTAGCTGTTTTCTTGGATTTAGCTGATTTTTCAGATTTAGCTGTGTTCTTGGATTTAGCTGATTTCTTGGATTTAGCCGATTTCTTGGATTTAGCTGATTTCTCGGATTTAGCTGTTTTCTTGGATTTAGCTGATTTCTCGGATTTAGCTGTTTTCTTGGATTTAGCTGATTCCTTGGATTTAGCTGTTTTCTTGGATTTAGCTGATTTCTTGGATTTAGCTGATTTTTCAGATTTAGCTGATTTCTCGGATTTAGCTGTTTTCCCGAATCTGCCCGACCTGCCCGACATGCTCGAATCTGCCCGAACCTGCCCGAATCTGCCGCTATCAGCCCCTATCTGCCCGAATTTGCCCGAATCTGCCCGACCTGCCCGAATCTGCCCGAATCTGCCCGACATGCCCGAATCTGCCCGAATCTGCCCGAATCTGCCCGAATCTGCCCGAATTTGAATTTCTCGGATTTAGCTGTTTTCTCGAATTTAGCTGTTTTCCCGAATCTGCCCGACCTGCCCGACATGCTCGAATCTGCCCGAACCTGCCCGAATCTGCCGCTATCAGCCCCTATCTGCCCGAATTTGCCCATATCTGCCCGAATCTGCCCGACCTGCCCGACATGCCCGAATCTGCCCGACATGCCCGAATCTGCCGCTATCAGCCCCTATCTGCCCGAATCTGCCCATATCTGCCCGAATCTGCCCGACCTGCCCGACATGCCCGAATCTGCCCGACATGCCCGAATCTGCCGCTATCAGCCCCTATCTGCCCGAATCTGCCCATATCTGCCCGAATCTGCCCGACCTGCCCGACATGCCCGAATCTGCCCGACATGCCCGAATCTGCCGCTATCAGCCCCTATCTGCCCGAATCTGCCCATATCTGCCCGAATCTGCCGCTATCAGCCCCTATCTGCTCGAATCTGCCCGAATCTGCCGACCTGCCCGACTTGCCCGAATCTGCCCGAATTTGCCCGACCTGCCCGAATCTGCCCGAATCTGCCCGAAATGCCCGAATCTGCCCGACATGCCCGAATCTGCCGCTATCAGCCCCTATCTGCCCGAATCTGCCCATATCTGCCCGAATCTGCCCGACATGCCCGAATCTGCCCATATCTGCCCGAATCAGCCCCAATCTGCCCGAATCTGCCCGAATCTGTCCCTATGTGTCCCTATCTGCCCGAATCTGCCCGAATCTGCCCGAATCTGCCGCTATCAGCCCCTATCTGCCCGAATTTGCCCATATCTGCCCGAATCTGTCCGACTTGCCCGAATCTGCCCGACCTGCCCGAATCTGCCGCTATCAGCCCCTATCTGCCCGAATCTGCCCATATCTGCCCGAGTCTGACCGAATCTGCCCGACTTGCCCGAATCTGCCCGACCTGCCCGAATCTGCCCGACATGCCCGAATCTGCCCGACCTGCCCGACCTGTCCGAATCTGCCCATATCTGCCCGACCTGCCCGACCTGCCCGAAACTGCCCGAATCTGCCCATATCTGCCCGAATCTGCCCGAATCTGCCCGAATTTGCCCGACCTGCCCGAATCTGCCCGAATCTGCCCGACATGCCCGAATCTGCCCGACCTGCCCGAATCTGCCCGACCTGCCCGAATCTGCCGCTATCAGCCCCTATCTGCCCGAATCTGCCCATATCTGCCCGAGTCTGACCGAATCTGCCCGAATCTGCCCGACCTGCCCGAATCTGCCCGACCTGCCCGACTTGCCCGAATCTGCCCGAATTTGCCCGACCTGCCCGACATGCCCGAATCTGCCCGAATCTGCCCGAATTTGAATTTCTCGGATTTAGCTGTTTTCTTGGATTTAGCTGATTTCTCGGATTTAGCTGTTTTTCCGATTTTAGCTGATTTCTCGGATTTAGCTGTTTTCTTGGATTTAGCTGTTTTCTAGGATTTAGCTGTTTTCTTGGATTTAGCTGATTTTTCAGATTTAGCTGTGTTCTTGGATTTAGCTGATTTCTTGGATTTAGCCGATTTCTTGGATTTAGCTGATTTCTCGGATTTAGCTGTTTTCTTGGATTTAGCTGATTTCTCGGATTTAGCTGTTTTCTTGGATTTAGCTGATTCCTTGGATTTAGCTGTTTTCTTGGATTTAGCTGATTTCTTGGATTTAGCTGATTTTTCAGATTTAGCTGATTTCTCGGATTTAGCTGTTTTCCCGAATCTGCCCGACCTGCCCGACATGCTCGAATCTGCCCGAACCTGCCCGAATCTGCCGCTATCAGCCCCTATCTGCCCGAATTTGCCCGAATCTGCCCGACCTGCCCGAATCTGCCCGACATGCCCGAATCTGCCCGAATCTGCCCGAATCTGCCCGAATTTGAATTTCTCGGATTTAGCTGTTTTCTCGAATTTAGCTGTTTTCCCGAATCTGCCCGACCTGCCCGACATGCTCGAATCTGCCCGAACCTGCCCGAATCTGCCGCTATCAGCCCCTATCTGCCCGAATCTGCCCATATCTGCCCGAATCTGCCGCTATCAGCCCCTATCTGCTCGAATCTGCCCGAATCTGCCGACCTGCCCGACTTGCCCGAATCTGCCCGAATTTGCCCGACCTGCCCGAATCTGCCCGAATCTGCCCGAAATGCCCGAATCTGCCCGACATGCCCGAATCTGCCGCTATCAGCCCCTATCTGCCCGAATCTGCCCATATCTGCCCGAATCTGCCCGACATGCCCGAATCTGCCCATATCTGCCCGAATCAGCCCCAATCTGCCCGAATCTGCCCGAATCTGTCCCTATGTGTCCCTATCTGCCCGAATCTGCCCGAATCTGCCCGAATCTGCCGCTATCAGCCCCTATCTGCCCGAATTTGCCCATATCTGCCCGAATCTGTCCGACTTGCCCGAATCTGCCCGACCTGCCCGAATCTGCCGCTATCAGCCCCTATCTGCCCGAATCTGCCCATATCTGCCCGAGTCTGACCGAATCTGCCCGACTTGCCCGAATCTGCCCGACCTGCCCGAATCTGCCCGACATGCCCGAATCTGCCCGACCTGCCCGACCTGTCCGAATCTGCCCATATCTGCCCGACCTGCCCGACCTGCCCGAAACTGCCCGAATCTGCCCATATCTGCCCGAATCTGCCCGAATCTGCCCGAATTTGCCCGACCTGCCCGAATCTGCCCGAATCTGCCCGACATGCCCGAATCTGCCCGACCTGCCCGAATCTGCCCGACCTGCCCGAATCTGCCGCTATCAGCCCCTATCTGCCCGAATCTGCCCATATCTGCCCGAGTCTGACCGAATCTGCCCGAATCTGCCCGACCTGCCCGAATCTGCCCGACCTGCCCGACTTGCCCGAATCTGCCCGAATTTGCCCGACCTGCCCGACATGCCCGAATCTGCCCGAATCTGCCCGAATTTGAATTTCTCGGATTTAGCTGTTTTCTTGGATTTAGCTGATTTCTCGGATTTAGCTGTTTTTCCGATTTTAGCTGATTTCTCGGATTTAGCTGTTTTCTTGGATTTAGCTGTTTTCTAGGATTTAGCTGTTTTCTTGGATTTAGCTGATTTTTCAGATTTAGCTGTGTTCTTGGATTTAGCTGATTTCTTGGATTTAGCCGATTTCTTGGATTTAGCTGATTTCTCGGATTTAGCTGTTTTCTTGGATTTAGCTGATTTCTCGGATTTAGCTGTTTTCTTGGATTTAGCTGATTCCTTGGATTTAGCTGTTTTCTTGGATTTAGCTGATTTCTTCGATTTAGCTGATTTTTCAGATTTAGCTGATTTCTCGGATTTAGCTGTTTTCCCGAATCTGCCCGACCTGCCCGACATGCTCGAATCTGCCCGAACCTGCCCGAATCTGCCGCTATCAGCCCCTATCTGCCCGAATTTGCCCGAATCTGCCCGACCTGCCCGAATCTGCCCGAATCTGCCCGACATGCCCGAATCTGCCCGAATCTGCCCGAATCTGCCCGAATCTGCCCGAATTTGAATTTCTCGGATTTAGCTGTTTTCTCGAATTTAGCTGTTTTCCCGAATCTGCCCGACCTGCCCGACATGCTCGAATCTGCCCGAACCTGCCCGAATCTGCCGCTATCAGCCCCTATCTGCCCGAATTTGCCCATATCTGCCGGAATCTGCCCGACCTGCCCGACATGCCCGAATCTGCCCGACATGCCCGAATCTGCCGCTATCAGCCCCTATCTGCCCGAATCTGCCCATATCTGCCCGAATCTGCCCGACCTGCCCGACATGCCCGAATCTGCCCGACATGCCCGAATCTGCCGCTATCAGCCCCTATCTGCCCGAATCTGCCCATATCTGCCCGAATCTGCCCGACCTGCCCGACATGCCCGAATCTGCCCGACATGCCCGAATCTGCCGCTATCAGCCCCTATCTGCCCGAATCTGCCCATATCTGCCCGAATCTGCCGCTATCAGCCCCTATCTGCTCGAATCTGCCCGAATCTGCCGACCTGCCCGACTTGCCCGAATCTGCCCGAATTTGCCCGACCTGCCCGAATCTGCCCGAATCTGCCCGAAATGCCCGAATCTGCCCGACATGCCCGAATCTGCCGCTATCAGCCCCTATCTGCCCGAATCTGCCCATATCTGCCCGAATCTGCCCGACATGCCCGAATCTGCCCATATCTGCCCGAATCAGCCCCAATCTGCCCGAATCTGCCCGAATCTGTCCCTATGTGTCCCTATCTGCCCGAATCTGCCCGAATCTGCCCGAATCTGCCGCTATCAGCCCCTATCTGCCCGAATTTGCCCATATCTGCCCGAATCTGTCCGACTTGCCCGAATCTGCCCGAATCTGCCCGACCTGCCCGAATCTGCCCGACCTGCCCGACTTGCCCGAATCTGCCCGACATGCCCGAATCTGCCGCTATCAGCCCCTATCTGCCCGAATCTGCCCATATCTGCCCGAATCTGCCCGACATGCCCGAATCTGCCCATATCTGCCCGAATCAGCCCCAATCTGCCCGAATCTGCCCGAATCTGTCCCTATGTGTCCCTATCTGCCCGAATCTGCCCGAATCTGCCCGAATCTGCCGCTATCAGCCCCTATCTGCCCGAATTTGCCCATATCTGCCCGAATCTGTCCGACTTGCCCGAATCTGCCCGACCTGCCCGAATCTGCCGCTATCAGCCCCTATCTGCCCGAATCTGCCCATATCTGCCCGAGTCTGACCGAATCTGCCCGACTTGCCCGAATCTGCCCGACCTGCCCGAATCTGCCCGACATGCCCGAATCTGCCCGACCTGCCCGACCTGTCCGAATCTGCCCATATCTGCCCGACCTGCCCGACCTGCCCGAAACTGCCCGAATCTGCCCATATCTGCCCGAATCTGCCCGAATCTGCCCGAATTTGCCCGACCTGCCCGAATCTGCCCGAATCTGCCCGACATGCCCGAATCTGCCCGACCTGCCCGAATCTGCCCGACCTGCCCGAATCTGCCGCTATCAGCCCCTATCTGCCCGAATCTGCCCATATCTGCCCGAGTCTGACCGAATCTGCCCGAATCTGCCCGACCTGCCCGAATCTGCCCGACCTGCCCGACTTGCCCGAATCTGCCCGAATTTGCCCGACCTGCCCGACATGCCCGAATCTGCCCGAATCTGCCCGAATTTGAATTTCTCGGATTTAGCTGTTTTCTTGGATTTAGCTGATTTCTCGGATTTAGCTGTTTTTCCGATTTTAGCTGATTTCTCGGATTTAGCTGTTTTCTTGGATTTAGCTGTTTTCTAGGATTTAGCTGTTTTCTTGGATTTAGCTGATTTTTCAGATTTAGCTGTGTTCTTGGATTTAGCTGATTTCTTGGATTTAGCCGATTTCTTGGATTTAGCTGATTTCTCGGATTTAGCTGTTTTCTTGGATTTAGCTGATTTCTCGGATTTAGCTGTTTTCTTGGATTTAGCTGATTTCTTGGATTTAGCTGATTTTTCAGATTTAGCTGATTTCTCGGATTTAGCTGTTTTCCCGAATCTGCCCGACCTGCCCGACATGCTCGAATCTGCCCGAACCTGCCCGAATCTGCCGCTATCAGCCCCTATCTGCCCGAATTTGCCCGAATCTGCCCGACCTGCCCGAATCTGCCCGAATCTGCCCGACATGCCCGAATCTGCCCGAATCTGCCCGAATCTGCCCGAATCTGCCCGAATTTGAATTTCTCGGATTTAGCTGTTTTCTCGAATTTAGCTGTTTTCCCGAATCTGCCCGACCTGCCCGACATGCTCGAATCTGCCCGAACCTGCCCGAATCTGCCGCTATCAGCCCCTATCTGCCCGAATTTGCCCATATCTGCCCGAATCTGCCCGACCTGCCCGACATGCCCGAATCTGCCCGACATGCCCGAATCTGCCGCTATCAGCCCCTATCTGCCCGAATCTGCCCATATCTGCCCGAATCTGCCCGACCTGCCCGACATGCCCGAATCTGCCCGACATGCCCGAATCTGCCGCTATCAGCCCCTATCTGCCCGAATCTGCCCATATCTGCCCGAATCTGCCCGACCTGCCCGACATGCCCGAATCTGCCCGACATGCCCGAATCTGCCGCTATCAGCCCCTATCTGCCCGAATCTGCCCATATCTGCCCGAATCTGCCGCTATCAGCCCCTATCTGCTCGAATCTGCCCGAATCTGCCGACCTGCCCGACTTGCCCGAATCTGCCCGAATTTGCCCGACCTGCCCGAATCTGCCCGAATCTGCCCGAAATGCCCGAATCTGCCCGACATGCCCGAATCTGCCGCTATCAGCCCCTATCTGCCCGAATCTGCCCATATCTGCCCGAATCTGCCCGACATGCCCGAATCTGCCCATATCTGCCCGAATCAGCCCCAATCTGCCCGAATCTGCCCGAATCTGTCCCTATGTGTCCCTATCTGCCCGAATCTGCCCGAATCTGCCCGAATCTGCCGCTATCAGCCCCTATCTGCCCGAATTTGCCCATATCTGCCCGAATCTGTCCGACTTGCCCGAATCTGCCCGACCTGCCCGAATCTGCCGCTATCAGCCCCTATCTGCCCGAATCTGCCCATATCTGCCCGAGTCTGACCGAATCTGCCCGACTTGCCCGAATCTGCCCGACCTGCCCGAATCTGCCCGACATGCCCGAATCTGCCCGACCTGCCCGACCTGTCCGAATCTGCCCATATCTGCCCGACCTGCCCGACCTGCCCGAAACTGCCCGAATCTGCCCATATCTGCCCGAATCTGCCCGAATCTGCCCGAATTTGCCCGACCTGCCCGAATCTGCCCGAATCTGCCCGACATGCCCGAATCTGCCCGACTTGCCCGAATCTGCCCGAATTTGCGATTTTTCAGATTTAGCTGATTTCTCGGATTTAGCAGTTTTCTTGGATTTAGCTGATTTTTCAGATTTAGCTGTTTTCTTGGATTTAGCTGTTTTTTTCAGATTTAGCTGATTTCTCGGATTTAGCTGTTTTTCCGATTGTAGCTGATTTCTCGGATTTAGCTGTTTTCTTGGATTTAGCTGTTTTCTAGGATTTAGCTGATTTCTTGGATTTAGCTGATTTTTCAGATTTAGCTGATTTCTCGGATTTAGCTGTTTTCTTGGATTTAGCTGATTTCTTGGATTTAGCTGATTTCTTGGATTTAGCTGATTTCTCGGATTTAGCTGTTTTCTTGGATTTAGCTGATTTCTTGGATTTAGCTGATTTTTCAGATTTAGCTGATTTCTCGGATTTAGCTGTTTTCTTGGATTTAGCTGATTTCTTGGATTTAGCTGATTTCTTGGATTTAGCTGATTTCTCGGATTTAGCTGTTTTCTTGGATTTAGCTGATTTCTTGGATTTAGCTGATTTTTCAGATTTAGCTGATTTCTCGGATTTAGCTGTTTTCTTGGATTTAGCTGTTTTCTAGGATTTAGCTGTTTTCTTGGATTTAGCTGATTTTTCAGATTTAGCTGTGTTCTTGGATTTAGCTGATTTCTTGGATTTAGCCGATTTCTTGGATTTAGCTGATTTCTCGGATTTAGCTGTTTTCTTGGATTTAGCTGATTTCTCGGATTTAGCTGTTTTCTTGGATTTAGCTGATTCCTTGGATTTAGCTGTTTTCTTGGATTTAGCTGATTTCTTGGATTTAGCTGATTTTTCAGATTTAGCTGATTTCTCGGATTTAGCTGTTTTCCCGAATCTGCCCGACCTGCCCGACATGCTCGAATCTGCCCGAACCTGCCCGAATCTGCCGCTATCAGCCCCTATCTGCCCGAATTTGCCCATATCTGCCCGAATCTGCCCGACCTGCCCGACATGCTCGAATCTGCCCGACATGCCCGAATCTGCCGCTATCAGCCCCTATCTGCCCGAATTTGCCCATATCTGCCCGAATCTGCCCGACCTGCCCGAATCTGCCCGAATCTGCCCGACCTGCCCGACCTGCCCGAAACTGCCCGAATCTGCCCATATCTGCCCGACCTGCCCGAAACTGCCCGAATCTGCCCATATCTGCCCGACCTGCCCGACCTGCCCGAATCTGCCCGAATCTGCCCGAATCTGCCCGACATGCCCGAATCTGCCCGACTTGCCCGAATCTGCCCGACCTGCCCGAATCTGCCCGAATCTGCCCGACATGCCCGAATCTGCCCGACTTGCCCGAATCTGCCCGAATTTGCCCGACCTGCCCGACTTGCCCGAATCTGCCCGACATGCCCGAATCTGCCCGAATCTGCCCGAATCTGCCCGAATTTGAATTTCTCGGATTTAGCTGTTTTCTCGAATTTAGCTGTTTTCCCGAATCTGCCCGACCTGCCCGACATGCTCGAATCTGCCCGAACCTGCCCGAATCTGCCGCTATCAGCCCCTATCTGCCCGAATTTGCCCATATCTGCCCGAATCTGGCCGACCTGCCCGACATGCTCGAATCTGCCCGACATGCCCGAATCTGCCGCTATCAGCCCCTATCTGCCCGAATTTGCCCATATCTGCCCGAATCTGCCCGACTTGCCCGAATCTGCCCGACCTGCCCGAATCTGCCCGAATCTGCCGCTATCAGCCCCTATCTGCCCGAATCTGCCCATATCTGCCCGAGTCTGACCGAATCTGCCCGAATCTGCCCGACATCCCCGAATCTGCCCGACCTGCCCGAATCTGCCCATATCTGCCCGACCTGCCCGACCTGCCCGAATCTGCCCATATCTGCCCGAATCTGCCCGAATCTGCCCGAATCTGCCCGAATCTGCCCGAATTTGCCCGACCTGCCCGAATCTGCCCGACCTGCCCGAATCTGCCGCTATCAGCCCCTATCTGCCCGAATCTGCCCATATCTGCCCGAGTCTGACCGAATCTGCCCGAATCTGCCCGACCTGCCCGAATCTGCCCGACCTGCCCGACTTGCCCGAATCTGCCCGAATTTGCCCGACCTGCCCGACATGCCCGAATCTGCCCGAATCTGCCCGAATTTGAATTTCTCGGATTTAGCTGTTTTCTTGGATTTAGCTGATTTCTCGGATTTAGCTGTTTTTCCGATTTTAGCTGATTTCTCGGATTTAGCTGTTTTCTTGGATTTAGCTGTTTTCTAGGATTTAGCTGTTTTCTTGGATTTAGCTGATTTTTCAGATTTAGCTGTGTTCTTGGATTTAGCTGATTTCTTGGATTTAGCCGATTTCTTGGATTTAGCTGATTTCTCGGATTTAGCTGTTTTCTTGGATTTAGCTGATTTCTCGGATTTAGCTGTTTTCTTGGATTTAGCTGATTCCTTGGATTTAGCTGTTTTCTTGGATTTAGCTGATTTCTTGGATTTAGCTGATTTTTCAGATTTAGCTGATTTCTCGGATTTAGCTGTTTTCCCGAATCTGCCCGACCTGCCCGACATGCTCGAATCTGCCCGAACCTGCCCGAATCTGCCGCTATCAGCCCCTATCTGCCCGAATTTGCCCGAATCTGCCCGACCTGCCCGAATCTGCCCGACATGCCCGAATCTGCCCGACCTGCCCGACTTGCCCGAATCTGCCCGAATTTGCCCGACCTGCCCGAATCTGCCCGACCTGCCCGACTTGCCCGAATCTGCCCGAATTTGCCCGACCTGCCCGTCTTGCCCGAATCTGCCCGACATGCCCGAATCTGCCCGAATCTGCCCGAATCTGCCCGAATCTGCCCGAATTTGAATTTCTCGGATTTAGCTGTTTTCTCGAATTTAGCTGTTTTCCCGAATCTGCCCGACCTGCCCGACATGCTCGAATCTGCCCGAACCTGCCCGAATCTGCCGCTATCAGCCCCTATCTGCCCGAATTTGCCCATATCTGCCCGAATCTGCCCGACCTGCCCGACATGCCCGAATCTGCCCGACATGCCCGAATCTGCCGCTATCAGCCCCTATCTGCCCGAATCTGCCCATATCTGCCCGAATCTGCCCGACCTGCCCGACATGCCCGAATCTGCCCGACATGCCCGAATCTGCCGCTATCAGCCCCTATCTGCCCGAATCTGCCCATATCTGCCCGAATCTGCCCGACCTGCCCGACATGCCCGAATCTGCCCGACATGCCCGAATCTGCCGCTATCAGCCCCTATCTGCCCGAATCTGCCCATATCTGCCCGAATCTGCCGCTATCAGCCCCTATCTGCTCGAATCTGCCCGAATCTGCCGACCTGCCCGACTTGCCCGAATCTGCCCGAATTTGCCCGACCTGCCCGAATCTGCCCGAATCTGCCCGAAATGCCCGAATCTGCCCGACATGCCCGAATCTGCCGCTATCAGCCCCTATCTGCCCGAATCTGCCCATATCTGCCCGAATCTGCCCGAATCTGCCCATATCTGCCCGAGTCTGACCGAATCTGCCCGACTTGCCCGAATCTGCCCGACCTGCCCGAATCTGCCCGACATGCCCGAATCTGCCCGACCTGCCCGACCTGTCCGAATTTGCCCATATCTGCCCGACCTGCCCGACCTGCCCGAAACTGCCCGAATCTGCCCATATCTGCCCGAATCTGCCCGAATCTGCCCGAATTTGCCCGACCTGCCCGAATCTGCCCGAATCTGCCCGACATGCCCGAATCTGCCCGACTTGCCCGAATCTGCCCGACCTGCCCGAATCTGCCCGAATCTGCCCGACCTGCCCGACTTGCCCGAATCTGCCCGAATTTGCGATTTTTCAGATTTAGCTGATTTCTCGGATTTAGCAGTTTTCTTGGATTTAGCTGATTTTTCAGATTTAGCTGTTTTCTTGGATTTAGCTGTTTTTTCAGATTTAGCTGATTTCTCGGATTTAGCTGTTTTTCCGATTGTAGCTGATTTCTCGGATTTAGCTGTTTTCTTGGATTTAGCTGTTTTCTAGGATTTAGCTGATTTCTTGGATTTAGCTGATTTTTCAGATTTAGCTGATTTCTTGGATTTAGCTGATTTTTCAGATTTAGCTGATTTCTCGGATTTAGCTGTTTTCTTGGATTTAGCTGATTTCTTGGATTTAGCTGATTTTTCAGATTTAGCTGATTTCTTGGATTTAGCTGATTTTTCAGATTTAGCTGATTTCTCGGATTTAGCTGTTTTCTTGGATTTAGCTGATTTCTTGGATTTAGCTGATTTCTTGGATTTAGCTGATTTCTCGGATTTAGCTGTTTTCTTGGATTTAGCTGATTTCTTGGATTTAGCTGATTTTTCAGATTTAGCTGATTTCTCGGATTTAGCTGTTTTCTTGGATTTAGCTGATTTTTCAGATTTAGCTGATTTCTCGGATTTAGCTGTTTTCTTGGATTTAGCTGATTTCTTGGATTTAGCTGTTTTCTTGGATTTAGCTGATTTCTTGGATTTAGCTGTTTTCCTGGATTTAGCTGTTTTCTTGGATTTAGCTGATTTTTCAGATTTAGCTGTTTTCCCGGATTTATCTGATTTCTAGGATTTAGCTGTGTTCTTGGATTTAGCTGATTTCTCGGATTTTGCTGATTTCTTGGTTTTAGCTGTTTTCTCGAATTTAGCTGTTTTCCCGAATCTGCCCGACCTGCCCGACATGCTCGAATCTGCCCGAACCTGCCCGAATCTGCCGCTATCAGCCCCTATCTGCCCGAATTTGCCCATATCTGCCCGAATCTGCCCGACCTGCCCCACATGCTCGAATCTGCCCGACATGCCCGAATCTGCCGCTATCAGCCCCTATCTGCCCGAATTTGCCCATATCTGCCCGAATCTGCCCGACCTGCCCGAATCTGCCCGAATCTGCCCGACCTGCCCGACCTGCCCGAAACTGCCCGAATCTGCCCATATCTGCCCGACCTGCCCGAAACTGCCCGAATCTGCCCATATCTGCCCGACCTGCCCGACCTGCCCGAATCTGCCCGAATCTGCCCGAATCTGCCCGAATCTGCCCGACATGCCCGAATCTGCCCGACTTGCCCGAATCTGCCCGACCTGCCCGAATCTGCCCGAATCTGCCCGACATGCCCGAATCTGCCCGACTTGCCCGAATCTGCCCGAATTTGCCCGACCTGCCCGAATCTGCCCGACCTGCCCGACTTGCCCGAATCTGCCCGAATTTGCCCGACCTGCCCGACTTGCCCGAATCTGCCCGACATGCCCGAATCTGCCCGAATCTGCCCGAATCTGCCCGAATTTGAATTTCTCGGATTTAGCTGTTTTCTCGAATTTAGCTGTTTTCCCGAATCTGCCCGACCTGCCCGACATGCTCGAATCTGCCCGAACCTGCCCGAATCTGCCGCTATCAGCCCCTATCTGCCCGAATTTGCCCATATCTGCCCGAATCTGCCCGACCTGCCCGACATGCTCGAATCTGCCCGACATGCCCGAATCTGCCGCTATCAGCCCCTATCTGCCCGAATTTGCCCATATCTGCCCGAATCTGCCCGACTTGCCCGAATCTGCCCGACCTGCCCGAATCTGCCCGAATCTGCCGCTATCAGCCCCTATCTGCCCGAATCTGCCCATATCTGCCCGAGTCTGACCGAATCTGCCCGAATCTGCCCGACTTGCCCGAATCTGCCCGACCTGCCCGAATCTGCCCGACCTGCCCGACCTGCCCGAATCTGCCCATATCTGCCCGACCTGCCCGACCTGCCCGAAACTGCCCGAATCTGCCCGACATGCCCGAATCTGCCCGAATCTGCCCGAATTTGAATTTCTCGAATTTAGCTGTTTTCCCGAATCTGCCCGACCTGCCCGACATGCTCGAATCTGCCCGAACCTGCCCGAATCTGCCGCTATCAGCCCCTATCTGCCCGAATCTGCCCAAATCTGCCCGAGTCTGACCGAATCTGCCCGAATCTGCCCGACATGCCCGAATCTGCCCGACTTGCCCGAATCTGCCCGACTTGCCCGAATCTGCCCGACCTGCCCGACTTGCCCGACCTGCCCGAATCTGCCCGAATCTGCCCGACATGCCCGAATCTGCCCGAATCTGCCCGAATTTGAATTTCTCGGATTTAGCTGTTTTCTTGGATTTAGCTGATTTCTCGGATTTAGCTGTTTTTCCGATTTTAGCTGATTTCTCGGATTTAGCTGTTTTCTTGGATTTAGCTGTTTTCTAGGATTTAGCTGATTTCTTGGATTTAGCTGATTTTTCAGATTTAGCTGATTTCTTGGATTTAGCTGATTTTTCAGATTTAGCTGATTTCTCGGATTTAGCTGTTTTCTTGGATTTAGCTGATTTCTTGGATTTAGCTGATTTCTCGGATTTAGCTGATTTCTTGGATTTAGCTGATTTTTCAGATTTAGCTGATTTCTCGGATTTAGCTGTTTTCTTGGATTTAGCTGATTTCTTGGATTTAGCTGATTTCTCGGATTTAGCTGATTTCTTGGATTTAGCTGATTTTTCAGATTTAGCTGATTTCTCGGATTTAGCAGTTTTCTTGGATTTAGCTGATTTTTCAGATTTAGCTGTTTTCTTGGATTTAGCTGTTTTTTCAGATTTAGCTGATTTCTCGGATTTAGCTGTTTTTCCGATTTTAGCTGATTTCTTGGATTTAGCTGTTTTCTTGGATTTAGCTGATTTCTTGGATTTAGCTGTTTTCCTGGATTTAGCTGTTTTCTTGGATTTAGCTGATTTTTCAGATTTAGCTGTTTTCCCGGATTTATCTGATTTCTAGGATTTAGCTGTGTTCTTGGATTTAGCTGATTTCTCGGATTTTGCTGATTTCTTGGTTTTAGCTGTTTTCTCGAATTTAGCTGTTTTCCCGAATCTGCCCGACCTGCCCGACATGCTCGAATCTGCCCGAACCTGCCCGAATCTGCCGCTATCAGCCCCTATCTGCCCGAATTTGCCCATATCTGCCCGAATCTGCCCGACCTGCCCGACATGCTCGAATCTGCCCGACATGCCCGAATCTGCCGCTATCAGCCCCTATCTGCCCGAATTTGCTCATATCTGCCCGAATCTGCCCGACCTGCCCGAATCTGCCCGAATCTGCCGCTATCAGCCCCTATCTGCCCGAATCTGCCCATATCTGCCCGAGTCTGACCGAATCTGCCCGAATCTGCCCGACTTGCCCGAATCTGCCCGACCTGCCCGAATCTGCCCGACCTGCCCGACTTGCCCGAATCTGCCCGAATTTGCCCGACCTGCCCGACTTGCCCGAATCTGCCCGACATGCCCGAATCTGCCCGAATCTGCCCGAATTTGAATTTCTCGGATTTAGCTGTTTTCTCGAATTTAGCTGTTTTCCCGAATCTGCCCGACCTGCCCGACATGCTCGAATCTGCCCGAACCTGCCCGAATCTGCCGCTATCAGCCCCTATCTGCCCGAATTTGCCCATATCTGCCCGAATCTGCCCGACCTGCCCGACATGCTCGAATCTGCCCGAACCTGCCCGAATCTGCCGCTATCAGCCCCTATCTGCCCGAATTTGCCCATATCTGCCCGAATCTGCCCGACCTGCCCGACCTGCCCGAATCTGCCCGACTTGCCCGAATCTGCCCGAATTTGCCCGACCTGCCCGACTTGCCCGAATCTGCCCGACCTGCCCGACTTGCCCGACCTGCCCGAATCTGCCCGAATCTGCCCGACATGCCCGAATCTGCCCGAATCTGCCCGAATTTGAATTTCTCGGATTTAGCTGTTTTCTTGGATTTAGCTGATTTCTCGGATTTAGCTGATTTCTCGGATTTAGCTGTTTTCTTGGATTTAGCTGATTTCTTGGATTTAGCTGTTTTCTTGGATTTAGCTGATTTCTTGGATTTAGCTGTTTTCCTGGATTTAGCTGTTTTCTTGGATTTAGCTGATTTTTCAGATTTAGCTGTTTTCCCGGATTTATCTGATTTCTAGGATTTAGCTGTGTTCTTAGATTTAGCTGATTTCTCGGATTTTGCTGATTTCTTGGTTTTAGCTGTTTTCTCGAATTTAGCTGTTTTCCCGAATCTGCCCGACCTGCCCGACATGCTCGAATCTGCCCGAACCTGCCCGAATCTGCCGCTATCAGCCCCTATCTGCCCGAATCTGCCCAAATCTGCCCGAGTCTGACCGAATCTGCCCGACCTGCCCGACCTGCCCGAATCTGCCCATATCTGCCCGACCTGCCCGACCTGCCCGAAACTGCCCGAATCTGCCCGACATGCCTGAATCTGCCCGAATTTGAATTTCTCGGATTTAGCTGTTTTCTCGAATTTAGCTGTTTTCCCGAATCTGCCCGACCTGCCCGACATGCTCGAATCTGCCCGAACCTGCCCGAATCTGCCGCTATCAGCCCCTATCTGCCCGAATCTGCCCAAATCTGCCCGAGTCTGACCGAATCTGCCCGAATCTGCCCGACTTGCCCGAATCTGCCCGACCTGCCCGAATCTGCCCGACTTGCCCGAATCTGCCCGACTTGCCCGAATCTGCCCGAATTTGCCCGACCTGCCCGACGTGCCCGAATCTGCCCGAATCTGCCCGACCTGCCCGAATCTGCCCGACATGCCCGAATCTGCCGCTATCAGCCCCTATCTGGCCGAATCTGCCCATATCTGCCCGAATCTGCCGCTATCAGCCCCTATCTGCTCGAATCTGCCCGAATCTGCCCGACTTGCCCGAATCTGCCCGACCTGCCCGAATCTGCCCGACATGCCCGAATCTGCCCGACATGCCCGAATCTGCCCGACCTGCCCGACCTGCCCGAATCTGCCCATATCTGCCCGACCTGCCCGACCTGCCCGAAACTGCCCGAATCTGCCCGACATGCCCGAATCTGCCCGAATCTGCCCGAATTTGAATTTCTCGGATTTAGCTGTTTTCTCGAATTTAGCTGTTTTCCCGAATCTGCCCGACCTGCCCGACATGCTCGAATCTGCCCGAACCTGCCCGAATCTGCCCATATCTGCCCGACCTGCCCGACCTGCCCGAAACTGCCCGAATCTGCCCGACATGCCCGAATCTGCCCGAATCTGCCCGAATTTGAATTTCTCGGATTTAGCTGTTTTCTCGAATTTAGCTGTTTTCCCGAATCTGCCCGACCTGCCCGACATGCTCGAATCTGCCCGAACCTGCCCGAATCTGCCGCTATCAGCCCCTATCTGCCCGAATCTGCCCAAATCTGCCCGAGTCTGACCGAATCTGCCCGAATCTGCCCGACTTGCCCGAATCTGCCCGACCTGCCCGAATCTGCCCGACTTGCCCGAATCTGCCCGACTTGCCCGAATCTGCCCGAATTTGCCCGACCTGCCCGACTTGCCCGAATCTGCCCGACCTGCCCGACTTGCCCGACGTGCCCGAATCTGCCCGAATCTGCCCGACCTGCCCGAATCTGCCCGACATGCCCGAATCTGCCGCTATCAGCCCCTATCTGGCCGAATCTGCCCATATCTGCCCGAATCTGCCGCTATCAGCCCCTATCTGCTCGAATCTGCCCGAATCTGCCCGACTTGCCCGAATCTGCCCGACCTGCCCGAATCTGCCCGACATGCCCGAATCTGCCCGACCTGCCCGACCTGCCCGAAACTGCCCGAATCTGCCCATATCTGCCCGACCTGCCCGACCTGCCCGAAACTGCCCGAATCTGCCCATATCTGCCCGACCTGCCCGACCTGCCCGAATCTGCCCGAATCTGCCCGAATCTGCCCGAATTTGCCCGACCTGCCCGAATCTGCCCGAATCTGCCCGACCTGCCCGAATCTGCCCGACATGCCCGAATCTGCCCGACTTGCCCGAATCTGCCCGACCTGCCCGAATCTGCCCGAATCTGTCCGACATGCCCGAATCTGCCCGACCTGCCCGACTTGCCCGAATCTGCCCGAATTTGCCCGACCTGCCCGAATCTGCCCGACCTGCCCGACTTGCCCGAATCTGCCCGAATTTGCCCGACCTGCCCGACTTGCCCAAATCTGCCCGACATGCCCGAATCTGCCCGAATCTGCCCGAATCTGCCCGAATTTGAATTTCTCGGATTTAGCTGTTTTCTCGAATTTAGCTGTTTTCCCGAATCTGCCCGACCTGCCCGACATGCTCGAATCTGCCCGAACCTGCCCGAATCTGCCGCTATCAGCCCCTATCTGCCCGAATTTGCCCGAATCTGCCCGAATCTGCCCGAATCTGTCCATATCTGCCCGAATCTGCCCGAATCTGCCCGAATCTGCCCGAATCTGCCCGAATTTGCCCGACCTGCCCGACATGCCCGAATCTGCCCGACTTGCCCGAATCTGCCCGACCTGCCCGAATCTGCCCGAATCTGCCCGACTTGCCCGAATCTGCCCGACCTGCCCGAATCTGCCCGACATGCCCGAATCTGCCCGACCTGCCCGACCTGTCCGAATTTGCCCATATCTGCCCGACCTGCCCGACCTGCCCGAAACTGCCCGAATCTGCCCGAATTTGCCCGACCTGCCCGAATCTGCCCGAATCTGCCCGACATGCCCGAATCTGCCCGACTTGCCCGAATCTGCCCGACCTGCCCGAATCTGCCCGAATCTGCCCGACCTGCCCGACTTGCCCGAATCTGCCCGAATTTGCGATTTTTCAGATTTAGCTGATTTCTCGGATTTAGCAGTTTTCTTGGATTTAGCTGATTTTTCAGATTTAGCTGTTTTCTTGGATTTAGCTGTTTTTTCAGATTTAGCTGATTTCTCGGATTTAGCTGTTTTTCCGATTGTAGCTGATTTCTCGGATTTAGCTGTTTTCTTGGATTTAGCTGTTTTCTAGGATTTAGCTGATTTCTTGGATTTAGCTGATTTTTCAGATTTAGCTGATTTCTTGGATTTAGCTGATTTTTCAGATTTAGCTGATTTCTCGGATTTAGCTGTTTTCTTGGATTTAGCTGATTTCTTGGATTTAGCTGATTTTTCAGATTTAGCTGATTTCTTGGATTTAGCTGATTTTTCAGATTTAGCTGATTTCTCGGATTTAGCTGTTTTCTTGGATTTAGCTGATTTCTTGGATTTAGCTGATTTCTTGGATTTAGCTGATTTCTCGGATTTAGCTGTTTTCTTGGATTTAGCTGATTTCTTGGATTTAGCTGATTTTTCAGATTTAGCTGATTTCTCGGATTTAGCTGTTTTCTTGGATTTAGCTGATTTTTCAGATTTAGCTGATTTCTCGGATTTAGCTGTTTTCTTGGATTTAGCTGATTTCTTGGATTTAGCTGTTTTCTTGGATTTAGCTGATTTCTTGGATTTAGCTGTTTTCCTGGATTTAGCTGTTTTCTTGGATTTAGCTGATTTTTCAGATTTAGCTGTTTTCCCGGATTTATCTGATTTCTAGGATTTAGCTGTGTTCTTGGATTTAGCTGATTTCTCGGATTTTGCTGATTTCTTGGTTTTAGCTGTTTTCTCGAATTTAGCTGTTTTCCCGAATCTGCCCGACCTGCCCGACATGCTCGAATCTGCCCGAACCTGCCCGAATCTGCCGCTATCAGCCCCTATCTGCCCGAATTTGCCCATATCTGCCCGAATCTGCCCGACCTGCCCCACATGCTCGAATCTGCCCGACATGCCCGAATCTGCCGCTATCAGCCCCTATCTGCCCGAATTTGCCCATATCTGCCCGAATCTGCCCGACCTGCCCGAATCTGCCCGAATCTGCCCGACCTGCCCGACCTGCCCGAAACTGCCCGAATCTGCCCATATCTGCCCGACCTGCCCGAAACTGCCCGAATCTGCCCATATCTGCCCGACCTGCCCGACCTGCCCGAATCTGCCCGAATCTGCCCGAATCTGCCCGAATCTGCCCGACATGCCCGAATCTGCCCGACTTGCCCGAATCTGCCCGACCTGCCCGAATCTGCCCGAATCTGCCCGACATGCCCGAATCTGCCCGACTTGCCCGAATCTGCCCGAATTTGCCCGACCTGCCCGAATCTGCCCGACCTGCCCGACTTGCCCGAATCTGCCCGAATTTGCCCGACCTGCCCGACTTGCCCGAATCTGCCCGACATGCCCGAATCTGCCCGAATCTGCCCGAATCTGCCCGAATTTGAATTTCTCGGATTTAGCTGTTTTCTCGAATTTAGCTGTTTTCCCGAATCTGCCCGACCTGCCCGACATGCTCGAATCTGCCCGAACCTGCCCGAATCTGCCGCTATCAGCCCCTATCTGCCCGAATTTGCCCATATCTGCCCGAATCTGCCCGACCTGCCCGACATGCTCGAATCTGCCCGACATGCCCGAATCTGCCGCTATCAGCCCCTATCTGCCCGAATTTGCCCATATCTGCCCGAATCTGCCCGACTTGCCCGAATCTGCCCGACCTGCCCGAATCTGCCCGAATCTGCCGCTATCAGCCCCTATCTGCCCGAATCTGCCCATATCTGCCCGAGTCTGACCGAATCTGCCCGAATCTGCCCGACTTGCCCGAATCTGCCCGACCTGCCCGAATCTGCCCGACCTGCCCGACCTGCCCGAATCTGCCCATATCTGCCCGACCTGCCCGACCTGCCCGAAACTGCCCGAATCTGCCCGACATGCCCGAATCTGCCCGAATCTGCCCGAATTTGAATTTCTCGAATTTAGCTGTTTTCCCGAATCTGCCCGACCTGCCCGACATGCTCGAATCTGCCCGAACCTGCCCGAATCTGCCGCTATCAGCCCCTATCTGCCCGAATCTGCCCAAATCTGCCCGAGTCTGACCGAATCTGCCCGAATCTGCCCGACTTGCCCGAATCTGCCCGACCTGCCCGAATCTGCCCGACCTGCCCGACTTGCCCGAATCTGCCCGAATTTGCCCGACCTGCCCGACTTGCCCGAATCTGCCCGACATGCCCGAATCTGCCCGAATCTGCCCGAATTTGAATTTCTCGGATTTAGCTGTTTTCTCGAATTTAGCTGTTTTCCCGAATCTGCCCGACCTGCCCGACATGCTCGAATCTGCCCGAACCTGCCCGAATCTGCCGCTATCAGCCCCTATCTGCCCGAATTTGCCCATATCTGCCCGAATCTGCCCGACCTGCCCGACATGCTCGAATCTGCCCGAACCTGCCCGAATCTGCCGCTATCAGCCCCTATCTGCCCGAATTTGCCCATATCTGCCCGAATCTGCCCGACCTGCCCGACCTGCCCGAATCTGCCCGACTTGCCCGAATCTGCCCGAATTTGCCCGACCTGCCCGACTTGCCCGAATCTGCCCGACCTGCCCGACTTGCCCGACCTGCCCGAATCTGCCCGAATCTGCCCGACATGCCCGAATCTGCCCGAATCTGCCCGAATTTGAATTTCTCGGATTTAGCTGTTTTCTTGGATTTAGCTGATTTCTCGGATTTAGCTGTTTTTCCGATTTTAGCTGATTTCTCGGATTTAGCTGTTTTCTTGGATTTAGCTGTTTTCTAGGATTTAGCTGATTTCTTGGATTTAGCTGATTTTTCAGATTTAGCTGATTTCTTGGATTTAGCTGTTTTCCCGAATCTGCCCGACCTGCCCGACATGCTCGAATCTGCCCGAACCTGCCCGAATCTGCCGCTATCAGCCCCTATCTGCCCGAATCTGCCCAAATCTGCCCGAGTCTGACCGAATCTGCCCGAATCTGCCCGACTTGCCCGAATCTGCCCGACCTGCCCGAATCTGCCCGACTTGCCCGAATCTGCCCGACTTGCCCGAATCTGCCCGAATTTGCCCGACCTGCCCGACGTGCCCGAATCTGCCCGAATCTGCCCGACCTGCCCGAATCTGCCCGACATGCCCGAATCTGCCGCTATCAGCCCCTATCTGGCCGAATCTGCCCATATCTGCCCGAATCTGCCGCTATCAGCCCCTATCTGCTCGAATCTGCCCGAATCTGCCCGACTTGCCCGAATCTGCCCGACCTGCCCGAATCTGCCCGACATGCCCGAATCTGCCCGACATGCCCGAATCTGCCCGACCTGCCCGACCTGCCCGAATCTGCCCATATCTGCCCGACCTGCCCGACCTGCCCGAAACTGCCCGAATCTGCCCGACATGCCCGAATCTGCCCGAATCTGCCCGAATTTGAATTTCTCGGATTTAGCTGTTTTCTCGAATTTAGCTGTTTTCCCGAATCTGCCCGACCTGCCCGACATGCTCGAATCTGCCCGAACCTGCCCGAATCTGCCCATATCTGCCCGACCTGCCCGACCTGCCCGAAACTGCCCGAATCTGCCCGACATGCCCGAATCTGCCCGAATCTGCCCGAATTTGAATTTCTCGGATTTAGCTGTTTTCTCGAATTTAGCTGTTTTCCCGAATCTGCCCGACCTGCCCGACATGCTCGAATCTGCCCGAACCTGCCCGAATCTGCCGCTATCAGCCCCTATCTGCCCGAATCTGCCCAAATCTGCCCGAGTCTGACCGAATCTGCCCGAATCTGCCCGACTTGCCCGAATCTGCCCGACCTGCCCGAATCTGCCCGACTTGCCCGAATCTGCCCGACTTGCCCGAATCTGCCCGAATTTGCCCGACCTGCCCGACTTGCCCGAATCTGCCCGACCTGCCCGACTTGCCCGACGTGCCCGAATCTGCCCGAATCTGCCCGACCTGCCCGAATCTGCCCGACATGCCCGAATCTGCCGCTATCAGCCCCTATCTGGCCGAATCTGCCCATATCTGCCCGAATCTGCCGCTATCAGCCCCTATCTGCTCGAATCTGCCCGAATCTGCCCGACTTGCCCGAATCTGCCCGACCTGCCCGAATCTGCCCGACATGCCCGAATCTGCCCGACCTGCCCGACCTGCCCGAAACTGCCCGAATCTGCCCATATCTGCCCGACCTGCCCGACCTGCCCGAAACTGCCCGAATCTGCCCATATCTGCCCGACCTGCCCGACCTGCCCGAATCTGACCGAATCTGCCCGAATCTGCCCGAATTTGCCCGACCTGCCCGAATCTGCCCGAATCTGCCCGACCTGCCCGAATCTGCCCGACATGCCCGAATCTGCCCGACTTGCCCGAATCTGCCCGACCTGCCCGAATCTGCCCGAATCTGTCCGACATGCCCGAATCTGCCCGACCTGCCCGACTTGCCCGAATCTGCCCGAATTTGCCCGACCTGCCCGAATCTGCCCGACCTGCCCGACTTGCCCGAATCTGCCCGAATTTGCCCGACCTGCCCGACTTGCCCAAATCTGCCCGACATGCCCGAATCTGCCCGAATCTGCCCGAATCTGCCCGAATTTGAATTTCTCGGATTTAGCTGTTTTCTCGAATTTAGCTGTTTTCCCGAATCTGCCCGACCTGCCCGACATGCTCGAATCTGCCCGAACCTGCCCGAATCTGCCGCTATCAGCCCCTATCTGCCCGAATTTGCCCATATCTGCCCGAATCTGCCCGACCTGCCCGACATGCTCGAATCTGCCCGACATGCCCGAATCTGCCGCTATCAGCCCCTATCTGCCCGAATTTGCCCATATCTGCCCGAATCTGCCCGACTTGCCCGACCTGCCCGACATGCTCGAATCTGCCCGACATGCCCGAATCTGCCGCTATCAGCCCCTATCTGCCCGAATTTGCCCATATCTGCCCGAATCTGCCCGACTTGCCCGAATCTGCCCGACCTGCCCGAATCTGCCCGAATCTGCCCATATCTGCCCGAATCTGCCCGAATCTGCCCGAATCTGTCCATATCTGCCCGAATCTGCCCGAATCTGCCCGAATCTGCCCGAATCTGCCCGAATTTGCCCGACCTGCCCGACATGCCCGAATCTGCCCGACTTGCCCGAATCTGCCCGACCTGCCCGAATCTGCCCGAATCTGCCCGACATGCCCGAATCTGCCCGACCTGCCCGACTTGCCCGAATCTGCCCGAATTTGCCCGACCTGCCCGAATCTGCCCGAATCTGCCCGAATTTGAATTTCTCGGATTTAGCTGTTTTCTCGAATTTAGCTGTTTTCCCGAATCTGCCCGACCTGCCCGACATGCTCGAATCTGCCCGAACCTGCCCGAATCTGCCGCTATCAGCCCCTATCTGCCCGAATTTGCCCATATCTGCCCGAATCTGCCCGACCTGCCCGACATGCTCGAATCTGCCCGACATGCCCGAATCTGCCCGACTTGCCCGAATCTGCCCGACTTGCCCGAATCTGCCCGAATTTGCCCGACCTGCCCGACGTGCCCGAATCTGCCCGAATCTGCCCGACCTGCCCGAATCTGCCCGACATGCCCGAATCTGCCGCTATCAGCCCCTATCTGGCCGAATCTGCCCATATCTGCCCGAATCTGCCGCTATCAGCCCCTATCTGCTCGAATCTGCCCGAATCTGCCCGACTTGCCCGAATCTGCCCGACCTGCCCGAATCTGCCCGACATGCCCGAATCTGCCCGAATCTGCCCGAATTTGAATTTCTCGGATTTAGCTGTTTTCTCGAATTTAGCTGTTTTCCCGAATCTGCCCGACCTGCCCGACATGCTCGAATCTGCCCGAACCTGCCCGAATCTGCCGCTATCAGCCCCTATCTGCCCGAATCTGCCCAAATCTGCCCGTGTCTGACCGAATCTGCCCGAATCTGCCCGACTTGCCCGAATCTGCCCGACCTGCCCGAATCTGCCCGACATGCCCGAATCTGCCCGACTTGCCCGAATCTGCCCGAATTTGCCCGACCTGCCCGACTTGCCCGAATCTGCCCGACCTGCCCGACTTGCCCGACCTGCCCGAATCTGCCCGAATCTGCCCGACATGCCCGAATCTGCCCGAATCTGCCCGAATTTGAATTTCTCGGATTTAGCTGTTTTCTTGGATTTAGCTGATTTCTCGGATTTAGCTGTTTTTCCGATTTTAGCTGATTTCTCGGATTTAGCTGTTTTCTTGGATTTAGCTGTTTTCTTGGATTTAGCTGATTCCTTGGATTTAGCTGTTTTCTAGGATTTAGCTGTTTTCTTGGATTTAGCTGATTTTTCAGTTTTAGCTGTGTTCTTGGATTTAGCTGATTTCTTGGATTTAGCTGATTTTTCAGATTTAGCAGATTTCTCGGATTTAGCTGTTATCTTGGATTTAGCTGATTTCTTGGATTTAGCTGTTTTCTTGGATTTAGCTGATTTCTTGGATTTAGCTGTTTTCCTGGATTTAGCTGATTTCTTGGATTTAGCTGATTTTTCAGATTTAGCTGTTTTCTTGGATTTAGCTGATTTCTTGGATTTAGCTGTTTTCTTGGATTTAGCTGATTTCTTGGATTTAGCTGTTTTCCTGGATTTAGCTGATTTCTTGGATTTAGCTGATTTTTCAGATTTACCTGTTTTCTTGGATTTAGCTGATTCCTTGGATTTAGCTGTTTTCTTGGATTTAGCTGATTCCTTGGATTTAGCTGATTTCTCGGATTTAGCTGTTTTCTTGGATTTAGCTGTTTTCTAGGATTTAGCTGATTTCTTGGATTTAGCTGATTTTTCAGATTTAGCTGATTTCTTGGATTTAGCTGATTTTTCAGATTTAGCTGATTTCTCGGATTTAGCTGTTTTCTTGGATTTAGCTGATTTCTTGGATTTAGCTGATTTCTCGGATTTAGCTGATTTCTTGGATTTAGCTGATTTTTCAGATTTAGCTGATTTCTCGGATTTAGCTGTTTTCTTGGATTTAGCTGATTTCTTGGATTTAGCTGATTTCTCGGATTTGGCTGTTTTCTTGGATTTAGCTGATTTCTCAGATTTAGCTGATTTCTCGGATTTATCTGATTTCTAGGATTTAGCTGTGTTCTTGGATTTAGCTGATTTCTCGGATTTTGCTGATTTCTTGGTTTTAGCTGTTTTCTCGAATTTAGCTGTTTTCCCGAATCTGCCCGACCTGCCCGACATGCTCGAATCTGCCCGAACCTGCCCGAATCTGCCGCTATCAGCCCCTATCTGCCCGACCTGCCCGACTTGCCCGAATCTGCCCGAATCTGCCCGACATGCCCGAATCTGCCCGACCTGCCCGACTTGCCCGAATCTGCCCGAATCTGCCCGAATCTGCCCGAATCTGCCCGAATTTGAATTTCTCGGATTTAGCTGTTTTCTTGGATTTAGCTGATTTCTCGGATTTAGCTGTTTTTCCGATTTTAGCTGATTTCTCGGATTTAGCTGTTTTCTCGGATTTAGCTGTTTTCTAGGATTTAGCTGATTTCTCGGATTTAGCTGATTTCTCGGATTTAGCTGATTCCTTGGATTTAGCTGTTTTCTTGGATTTAGCTGATTTCTCGGATTTAGCTGATTCCTTGGATTTAGCTGTTTTCTTGGATTTAGCTGTTTTCTTGGATTTAGCTGATTTCTTGGATTTAGCTGATTTCTCGGATTTAGCTGTTTTCTTGGATTTAGCTGTTTTCTTGGATTTAGCCGATTTCTTGGATTTAGCTGTTTTCTTGGATTTAGCTGTTTTCCCGAATCTGCCCGACCTGCCCGACATGCTCGAATCTGCCCGAACCTGCCCGAATCTGCCGCTATCAGCCCCTATCTGCCCGAATTTGCCCATATCTGCCCGAATTTGCCCGACCTGCCCGAATCTGCCCGAATCTGCCCGACCTGCCCGAATCTGCCCGACATGCCCGAATCTGCCCGACTTGCCCGAATCTGCCCGACCTGCCCGAATCTGCCCGACATGCCCGACCTGCCCGACTTGCCCGAATCTGCCCGACCTGCCCGAATCTGCCCGACATGCCCGAATCTGCCCGAATTTGCCCGACCTGCCCGACTTGCCCGAATCTGCCCGACATGCCCGAATCTGCCCGAATCTGCCCGAATCTGCCCGAATCTGCCCGAATCTGCCCGAATTTGAATTTCTCGGATTTAGCTGTTTTCTCGAATTTAGCTGTTTTCCCGAATCTGCCCGACCTGCCCGACATGCTCGAATCTGCCCGAACCTGCCCGAATCTGCCGCTATCAGCCCCTATCTGCCCGAATCTGCCCAAATCTGCCCGTGTCTGACCGAATCTGCCCGAATCTGCCCGACTTGCCCGAATCTGCCCGACCTGCCCGAATCTGCCCGACATGCCCGAATCTGCCCGACTTGCCCGAATCTGCCCGAATTTGCCCGACCTGCCCGACTTGCCCGAATCTGCCCGACCTGCCCGACTTGCCCGACCTGCCCGAATCTGCCCGAATCTGCCCGACATGCCCGAATCTGCCCGAATCTGCCCGAATTTGAATTTCTCGGATTTAGCTGTTTTCTTGGATTTAGCTGATTTCTCGGATTTAGCTGTTTTTCCGATTTTAGCTGATTTCTCGGATTTAGCTGTTTTCTTGGATTTAGCTGTTTTCTTGGATTTAGCTGATTCCTTGGATTTAGCTGTTTTCTAGGATTTAGCTGTTTTCTTGGATTTAGCTGATTTTTCAGTTTTAGCTGTGTTCTTGGATTTAGCTGATTTCTTGGATTTAGCTGATTTTTCAGATTTAGCAGATTTCTCGGATTTAGCTGTTATCTTGGATTTAGCTGATTTCTTGGATTTAGCTGTTTTCTTGGATTTAGCTGATTTCTTGGATTTAGCTGTTTTCCTGGATTTAGCTGATTTCTTGGATTTAGCTGATTTTTCAGATTTAGCTGTTTTCTTGGATTTAGCTGATTTCTTGGATTTAGCTGTTTTCTTGGATTTAGCTGATTTCTTGGATTTAGCTGTTTTCCTGGATTTAGCTGATTTCTTGGATTTAGCTGATTTTTCAGATTTACCTGTTTTCTTGGATTTAGCTGATTCCTTGGATTTAGCTGTTTTCTTGGATTTAGCTGATTCCTTGGATTTAGCTGATTTCTCGGATTTAGCTGTTTTCTTGGATTTAGCTGTTTTCTAGGATTTAGCTGATTTCTTGGATTTAGCTGATTTTTCAGATTTAGCTGATTTCTTGGATTTAGCTGATTTTTCAGATTTAGCTGATTTCTCGGATTTAGCTGTTTTCTTGGATTTAGCTGATTTCTTGGATTTAGCTGATTTCTCGGATTTAGCTGATTTCTTGGATTTAGCTGATTTTTCAGATTTAGCTGATTTCTCGGATTTAGCTGTTTTCTTGGATTTAGCTGATTTCTTGGATTTAGCTGATTTCTCGGATTTGGCTGTTTTCTTGGATTTAGCTGATTTCTCAGATTTAGCTGATTTCTCGGATTTATCTGATTTCTAGGATTTAGCTGTGTTCTTGGATTTAGCTGATTTCTCGGATTTTGCTGATTTCTTGGTTTTAGCTGTTTTCTCGAATTTAGCTGTTTTCCCGAATCTGCCCGACCTGCCCGACATGCTCGAATCTGCCCGAACCTGCCCGAATCTGCCGCTATCAGCCCCTATCTGCCCGACCTGCCCGACTTGCCCGAATCTGCCCGAATCTGCCCGACATGCCCGAATCTGCCCGACCTGCCCGACTTGCCCGAATCTGCCCGAATCTGCCCGAATCTGCCCGAATCTGCCCGAATTTGAATTTCTCGGATTTAGCTGTTTTCTTGGATTTAGCTGATTTCTCGGATTTAGCTGTTTTTCCGATTTTAGCTGATTTCTCGGATTTAGCTGTTTTCTCGGATTTAGCTGTTTTCTAGGATTTAGCTGATTTCTCGGATTTAGCTGATTTCTCGGATTTAGCTGATTCCTTGGATTTAGCTGTTTTCTTGGATTTAGCTGATTTCTCGGATTTAGCTGATTCCTTGGATTTAGCTGTTTTCTTGGATTTAGCTGTTTTCTTGGATTTAGCTGATTTCTTGGATTTAGCTGATTTCTCGGATTTAGCTGTTTTCTTGGATTTAGCTGTTTTCTTGGATTTAGCCGATTTCTTGGATTTAGCTGTTTTCTTGGATTTAGCTGTTTTCCCGAATCTGCCCGACCTGCCCGACATGCTCGAATCTGCCCGAACCTGCCCGAATCTGCCGCTATCAGCCCCTATCTGCCCGAATTTGCCCATATCTGCCCGAATTTGCCCGACCTGCCCGAATCTGCCCGAATCTGCCCGACCTGCCCGAATCTGCCCGACATGCCCGAATCTGCCCGACTTGCCCGAATCTGCCCGACCTGCCCGAATCTGCCCGACATGCCCGACCTGCCCGACTTGCCCGAATCTGCCCGACCTGCCCGAATCTGCCCGACATGCCCGAATCTGCCCGAATTTGCCCGACCTGCCCGACTTGCCCGAATCTGCCCGACATGCCCGAATCTGCCCGAATCTGCCCGAATCTGCCCGAATCTGCCCGAATCTGCCCGAATTTGAATTTCTCGGATTTAGCTGTTTTCTCGAATTTAGCTGTTTTCCCGAATCTGCCCGACCTGCCCGACATGCTCGAATCTGCCCGAACCTGCCCGAATCTGCCGCTATCAGCCCCTATCTGCCCGAATTTGCCCATATCTGCCCGAATCTGCCCGACCTGCCCGACATGCTCGAATCTGCCCGACATGCCCGAATCTGCCGCTATCAGCCCCTATCTGCCCGAATTTGCCCATATCTGCCCGAATCTGCCCGACTTGCCCGAATCTGCCCGACCTGCCCGAATCTGCCCGAATCTGCCGCTATCAGCCCCTATCTGCCCGAATCTGCCCATGTCTGCCCGAGTCTGACCGAATCTGCCCGAATCTGCCCGACTTGCCCGAATCTGCCCGACCTGCCCGAATCTGCCCGACATGCCCGAATCTGCCCGACCTGCCCGACCTGCCCGAAACTGCCCGAATCTGCCCATATCTGCCCGACCTGCCCGAAACTGCCCGAATCTGCCCATATCTGCCCGAATTTGCCCGACCTGCCCGAATCTGCCCGACCTGCCCGACTTGCCCGAGTCTGACCGAATTTGCCCGACCTGCCCGACTTGCCCGAATCTGCCCGACCTGCCCGAATCTGCCCGACTTGCCCGAATCTGCCCGACCTGCCCGAATCTGCCCGACATGCCCGAATCTGCCCGACCTGCCCGACCTGCCCGAAACTGCCCGAATCTGCCCGACATGCCCGAATCTGCCCGAATCTGCCCGAATTTGAATTTCTCGGATTTAGCTGTTTTCTTGGATTTAGCTGATTTCTCGGATTTAGCTGTTTTTCCGATTTTAGCTGATTTCTCGGATTTAGCTGTTTTCTTGAATTTAGCTGTTTTCTAGGATTTAGCTGATTTCTTGGATTTAGCTGATTTTTCAGATTTAGCTGATTTCTTGGATTTAGCTGATTTTTCAGATTTAGCTGATTTCTCGGATTTAGCTGTTTTCTTGGATTTAGCTGATTTCTTGGATTTAGCTGATTTCTCGGATTTAGCTGATTTCTTGGATTTAGCTGATTTCTCGGATTTAGCTGATTTCTTGGATTTAGCTGATTTTTCAGATTTAGCTGATTTCTCGGATTTAGCAGTTTTCTTGGATTTAGCTGATTTTTCAGATTTAGCTGTTTTCTTGGATTTAGCTGTTTTTTCAGATTTAGCTGTTTTCTTGGATTTAGCTGTTTTCTTTGATTTAGCTGATTTTTCAGATTTAGCTGATTTCTCGGATTTAGCTGATTTCTCGAATTTAGCTGATTTCTCGGATTTAGCTGTTTTCTTGGATTTAGCTGATTTCTCGGATTTAGCTGTTTTTCCGATTTTAGCTGATTTCTCGGATTTAGCTGTTTTCTCGGATTTAGCTGTTTTCTAGGATTTAGCTGATTTCTTGGATTTAGCTGATTTTTCAGATTTAGCTGATTTCTTGGATTTAGCTGATTTTTCAGATTTAGCTGATTTCTCGGATTTAGCTGTTTTCTTGAATTTAGCTGATTTCTTGGATTTAGCTGATTTCTCGGATTTAGCTGATTTCTCGGATTTAGCTGTTTTCTTGGATTTAGCTGATTTCTTGGATTTAGCTGATTTCTCGGATTTAGCTGTTTTCTTGGATTTAGCTGTTTTCTTGGATTTAGCCGATTTCTTGGATTTAGCTGTTTTCTTGGATTTAGCTGATTTTTCAGATTTAGCTGTTTTCTTGGATTTAGCTGTTTTCTTGGATTTAGCTGTTT